>NC_091256.1:82730000-83930000 GCF_042477335.2 Ovis canadensis
TAGGAATGACTAATGCTATGCATGATGGAAAAACTGAAGAGACAAATTTGATTAGGTTAAAATGTTTGGTTATATCCAGTGCATGTCACAAATCCCAGATTTTGACATTTAAAGAAATACTTTTTTTAAAATTACTAATCTTTTAAAAATTATTATTTTTTATTTATTTGGCTGTGCTGGGTCTTGGGTACGGCATGTGGAATCTTGCATTACAGCGCGTGAGCTCTTTAGCTGCGTGTGGCATGCGGGTTTATTTGCTTTGTGGCTGTGGGATTTCAGTTCCCTGACCAGGGATCAAACCTACATTTCTGGCATTGCAAGGGGCTGTCTTAACCACAGGACCAAAAGGAAAGTCCCTAAAGACTTGTATTGAAAGAGAAAATTGAGGTTTTTCTTAGACTAGAATTAGTTGCTCAGCTTTGTCTGACTCTTTGCAACCCCATGCACTGTGTAGCCCACCAAGCTCCTCTGTCCATGGGATTCTCCAGGCAAGAATACTGGAGTGGGTTGCCATTCCCTTCTCCAAGGGATCATTCTGACCCAGGGATCGAACATGGATCACCTGCATTGCAGACCAGTTCTTTACCATCTGAGCCATGCTGGCTAAATAAACTCTCTATTATTCAGAATAATATTTACAGATTTAGAACAAGGGAATAGGATTAGGAGCCTGCTCAGGGCTCTCACGTCTCCATCTGCCTCAACTGCAGAAGAAGCTGAAGGGCTGGGGCTTGGAGGTCTTCCCTAGACAGTGGCACTATTATTTGGTGGAAAATGCCCTGAATTCATTAACCACTGAGACATCTTTCTCTGCTGAATTTAACTCTGAGAAATCGGACTTCTCCGGGCCTCTCTTTCTTCATCTGTAAAATGGGCTTCTTATTGTCTTTCCTATTCGCCTAACAAGGTTGGTAGTGACACTGAGAAGCACTAGGCAGATTTAAGGTTCCAGGGGGAAACCAGTGAACCCATCTTCTGTGTGAAGTTCAGCTGCCCAAAGGCGGGGCAGTAATCTCTAGAACAGCCAGGCCTGCCCTTTAGACTACTGTGGAAACCCAGCTGCCAGATGCCCGCGACAGCCCCCGATCATGTTTTTCCCAAGGAGGAGATGGGCACCCAGCCCCGGTTTGCCTCCTGAACAGGTGGGTCCCCACCCTGAGGCTGGTCACGTTCACGCATGCTGTCCGGTTTAAGCTTCTATGTCTACCCCAGGGGGACACGCCTCCTCTGAGAGGGGAAGCAAAGAGGCTCAGAGGGCTCACAGCCCCGGACCCTGTCACACAGCTCGTGAGCCGCAGAGTCCAGATTTGCACCCAGAGCCTGTCTTAGTCTCTGGAGCTTGCCCTGCTATTCCATGCTGCCCTTGTCTCCAGGCCCTGGACGCTTTCTCCTGCCGTGTCTCTGGGGGTTTCCTTCCTCTGCCAGCCAGTCTATGATCCTGTGCATGTTGTTGGTTGATGGGGGGCATCCTGGAGGAGTGTGGGGGCTCTCAGCGCAGAGACAAGGGGTTCCCAGGACACGTGTCAGCTCACAGGCTGCGGCCCTGCATTCACGTCCCTCACTCTTGCCCTGCCTTTGGGGCTGCCTCTAGGAATAAACATTGACACCCAAGAGGTTGGGGACCATGAGAATTTTTCAGTGAAATAATTCTCCATTTACTGGTCCCAAAGATAGAAGACTCCCCTGGAGGTAAGACCAGGTGTCAGTGGGGAAAAGAAGTCGGAAGAGTGAGCCGCCTGCCTCCTGGGGGCCTCATGGACGTACACAGCCTCGGCTGTAGCAGCAGGTCCAGGCCTTCCTCCTCCTCGTTGTCCTGAGCCTGCCAGATGGCCTGGCACACAGCAGGCCCTCAGTAGGCTCCTGTTAAATGAATGAATGAGTGACGAGGGCGGTGAGTGATCTCCCAGGCCTGCCTCACTTCCTGTCCCTCTGCGCCATCCCCTGCTCCTCGGGATGCCTGCTACATCTCCTTCTCATCTCCACCTCTGCCCTCCTGACCTGTCTGAGTTGACCTCCCTCCCCTTGTCCCTCCCCATGCACCCTCCCTTCCTCCCGGTAGCCTGTTCAGTGATAAGGGTTGTTTAGCTGCCTGTGCCCAGATAATCTCCTTCCTGGCCTCTGCTGAGTTCCCCTACCCTGTGACTTGGACTAGGCTGACCGATTTGACCCAACCTTTGTCCTCCTTGCAAATAAATATATATATAAACTCTCTTAAATCCAAGCCCTTAATGTAAGGTAGCTCCCAGAGAGAGGCTTTGGGTGTCAGCTGTCCCAAGGAAGCAGAAATGAAAGACACTGTCCATGCAGTGACCCTGAGCCTCATCCAGAGAAGGAGATGCCATGGGTCCCTCCTCTGGTGGTTTCCAGGAGGCAGCCTGTCGGGCACTCTGCTCTCCTTGGTGGGAAATCTGAGTGGCAGTGTGCAGAAGAGCTTCATGGAACATGAGAGCCTGCAAAGTAACTCTTCCTGTCACTTGGCCTCCTGTACTCCTGCCTGGTTGGGCCCCTGGCTTTCTGAGAACTTCCCATGATTATCCCTGAAGGTCCCAGGGGTGCCTCGTCTGTGTCCCTGACAAGTCCCATCTGCACGGCTGTACCCTCCAGGGCTTTCCCCCGAGCAGCTCCTGTCACTTCCTGATGGGCTTGGAAGCATCCGCTTCTGCTGAGCGTGCGATTGTCAGAGGTCTTGCTGACCACCCAATGTGTGCATTCATCTCCAGCAGAACTTGAGCTCAACCTGGGTCTCCTCCTAACTCAAACCTTTATTTCTGAAATAGTTAAGAGAACATGTTAAGAGAACATAGTTAGGAGAACAGATTTAGATTGACCTGTATTTGCTGAGCACCTGTCTCCACCACTTTCATGAGTTTTCTCACTGAGCCTTCACCAAATTCTCAAGGCCACCTCGTCAGTGGTATTCATGTCTCATATAGGGAACATGAACCTACTCAGACCAGCTCCAGCAGGAGGAGAGGTTTGTAGAGAGGATTCATTGCAGCGGCTCCAAGGGAAAAATGAGGCACAGCCGAACAACTTGCGAACATCTGAGAAGGGGGGAGTGTGCAGACGCACAGTGACTGGCCTCTGCTCTGGTTGGCACTGCTCCCTGCCACGCACTGCCCTGTGCATGCCTATGAATTTGCCTCCACACGCAGCAGCAGTTGCAGTCCTGACCCAAGTGAATGAATTTACAGGCAGGGCTCAGCTGTCAGATTCTTTGAAGACTTTGAACATGGTAGACAGACAAATCCACCAACACCACCCCACTCCCATCCTGCAAGATGTCTGTGTCCTCATGTACCCCAATGTTCATCGCAGCACTGTTTATAATAGCCAGGACATGGAAACAACCTAGATGTCCATCAGCAGATGAATGGATAAGAAAGCTGTGGTACATATACACAATGGAGTATTACTCAGCCGTTAAAAAGAATTCATTTGAATCAGTTCTGATGAGATGGATGAAACTGGAGCCGATTATACAGAGTGAAGTAAGCCAGAAAGAAAAACACCAATACAGTATACTAACACATATATATGGAATTTAGGAAGATGGCAATGACGACCCTGTATGCAAGACAGGGAAAGAGACACAGATGTGTATAACGGACTTTTGGACTCAGAGGGAGAGGGAGAGGGTGGGATGATTTGGGAGAATGACATTCTAACATGTATACTATCATGTGAATTGAATCGCCAGTCTATGTCTGACGCAGGATGCAGCATGCTTGGGGCTGGTGCATGGGGATGACCCAGAAAGATGTTATGGGGAGGGAGGTGGGAGGGGGGTTCATGTTTGGGAATGCATGTAAGAATTAAAGATTTTAAAATTTAAAAAATAAAAAAAAAAAAAAGAAAGAAATTCTTAGAGATGCTATTTGAAAAAAAAAAAAAAAAAAGATGTCTGTGTCCTACCCAGTAATTTTACTACTAGATATATACCTGCTAGAAATGGAGACAGGTGTCCACATAGAAACCTGTACATGAACGTTTGTAGCGTGTCATTCGCCATAGCCAAAAGATGAGAGCAACCCCAATGCCCATTAACTGATGAATGGATAAACAAAATGTGGTATATCCATACACCAGAGTATTAATATGCTACAACATGGATAAATCTAAAAGCCATCATGCTAAGTAAAAATTAGACATTGAATATCATATATTGTGTGATTCCATCCGTATGAAAGTCCAGATAGGGAAATCTATAAGGACCAACAGTATGTTAGCGGTTGCTTAAGATTGTGGGCTAGGGTGGAGAAGAGAAGGTGGGTGAGAGTTGAAGTGAATAGGGTTTTTTCTTGAGGTGATGAAAATGTTCTAAAATTGCCTGTGGTAATGATTGCACATATCTGTGAATATACTAAAAACCACTGAGTTGTGCACTTTAAATGGGTAAATTGTATGGTATGTGATTTATATGTCACTCAAGATGTTAAAAGAATTAACAGAAACGATGTCCATGTCATAATCTTCAGAACTTGTGAATATGTTACCTTATGCAGAGGGGATTGAATTAAGGATCTTGAGACGAAGAGATTGTCTTGGATTTTCTGAGTGGGCTTAATGAAATCACAAGTGTCCTTAAAGGAGAGAAGCAAGAGAGAAAGAGACACAGGGAGGAGAGATCTGAAGATGCTATGGCTTTGAAGATGGGGGCAAGAGACCATGAGCCAGGAGTGAAGGTCACTTCTAGAAACTGGAAAAGGCAAGGAAACAAATTATCCCCTAGACCCTCCAGAAAGAATGCTGCTCTATGGACACCTTGATTTTAGCTCAGATTAAGCCATTTCAGACTTCTGATCTCCAGAGCTATAAGACACTAATAATGTTGTTTTAACCCGCTAAGCTTGTGGTAATTTGTTACAGCTGCAAAGGAAACTAATACAAAAAGTTACAGAGACAAGGTCATGTGGCGTGAGTTTTGGAGCTGCAACATGAAGTTATTACCAAGCCAATAAGTGTATAGAAAGTAACATGGCTTCCTCCAGGAAGCCTTTCCTGACCCTCTTTTCCATCTGAGACTATTTGGCAGGTCTCCTGTGGGATCCCACAACAGTGTCTACCATCACTGCATGGCAGCCCTTGATTACCCTAGTTTCCCTCAGTTAGAGACTCCTGAAAACAGCAGGATCTCAAAGGCTCATTTTTGCATCCCAGTGCCTAGAATCATGTCTGGCACATCCTGTTTAGCTACTTGGTGACTGAAGGAGTAAGACCTCTGAAGCCTAGAGGTTGTCAAAAGTAATGATGATAGCTGGTCTTTGTTGAATTCTTATTGTAGTCAGAGTTTTATATCCACTTCTTTTTAAAATTCTCAAGTCAAAAAAAAAATAAAAAAATAAAATAAAATCCTCAAGTCAGTCCTGTGAACCAGGTGCCATCATGATCTCCATGACACAGAAGAGAGAAAAGCTCTGGAAAGGTGAACATCTCACCCAGCCTGCCTCAGACCTGCTCAGCGCAGACCGGGGCCTCTGCCCCGCCTGTGCTCCACGTGGCTACTGACATTGAAAGGAATTACAATTAAGGAAAAAGAAAAGTTCAGTGCTTTGAGCACACTAACCGCACTGGGACATCTCAACTGCCCGCTAACCACACATGGACAGCAGTTACCCTGCTGAGCAGTGCACACATAGGAAATTTTCATTATCACAGAAAATTCTATTGCACAGCATTGAGGTTCTAAAACTTTATGGCAGAAAGAGAAGAGGAACTAAAGAGCCTCTTGATGAAAGTGAAAGAGGAGAGTGAAAAAGTTGGCTTAAAGCTCAACATTCAGAAAACGAAGATCATGGCATCTGGTCCCATCACTTCATGGGAAATAGATGGGGAAACAGTGGAAACAGTGTCAGACTTTATTTTGGGGGCTCCAAAATCACTGCAGATGGTGACTGCAGCCATGAAATTAAAAGATGCTTATTCCTTGGAAGAAAAGTTATGACCAACCTAGATAGCATATTCAAAAGCAGAGACATTACTTTGCCGACTAAGGTCTGTCTAGTCAAGGCTATGGTTTTTCCTGTGGTCATGTATGGATGTTGAGACTGTGAGAGTTGGACTGTGAAGAGTTGGACTGAGAGTTGGACTGTGAAGAAGGCTGAGTGAGAAGAATTGATGCTTTTGAACCGTGGTGTTGGAGAAGACTCTTGAGAGTCCCTTGGACTGCAAGGAAATCCAACCAGTCCATTCTGAAGGAGATCAGCCCAGGGATTTCTTTGGAGGGAATGATGCTGAAGCTGAAACTCCAGTACTTTGGCCACCTCATGCGAAGAGTTGACTCATTGGAAAAGACTCTGTTGCTGGGAGGGATTGGGGGCAGGAGGAGAAGGGGACGATAGAGGATGAGATGGCGGGATGGCATCACTGACTTGATGGACATGAATCTGAGTGAACTCCGGGAGTTGGTGATGGACAGGGAGGCCTGGTGTGCTGCGATTCACGGGGTCGCAAAGAGTTGGACACAACTGAGCAACTGAACTGAACTGAAGGTTCTAAACCACTGAGCCTGTCACTAGAGCAAAC
This sequence comes from Ovis canadensis, assembly GCF_042477335.2. NCBI lineage: Eukaryota > Metazoa > Chordata > Mammalia > Artiodactyla > Bovidae > Ovis > Ovis canadensis. The sequence continues at coordinate 82,736,526 of NC_091256.1, forward strand.
AAGATATGTCATTTCAAATCCTCAATTGCCTTGAAGAACATAAAGGCAGACCCGGCACTTCATCTTTCCAAGCCAAGAATCTGGGTTCTTAGGGAAACTTGCCCCTCTGGGGTCTGAGAAGTGGGGAGCGCTCTCTCTGGAATTCCCAGGGCTTGTGCTGGTTAACACTCCCCTTCACCCGAACAGAGCTAAGCAGGGTGCTGCCCATGGGGAAGGCTGGGTGGCTGGATCACGGTGAGGACGCTCCCAGCTGCCAGCTCCTTCCCTTTGGGGCCTAGGAGGATGTCCTTGGGACACCATTCTTCTCCTTTCTGATAAAGCAGGCCTCATACATACCCCCTGTTTGCACAGATCCTTTATGCTTGTGTGGTACCCAGCTCACCAGAAGCTTCCAGAAGGACAGTGGGAGGGGATAGTAGAAGCAGTAACAATATTAAAATAACATGTAGGGAGTGCCTCGCGGAGTCCTGCAGCACCAGAGCTGCTTTATAGGCATCATCTTAGTTAATCCTCACGAGAGCCTGCCGTGCTCAGTCGCTCAGTCCTGTTTGACTCTGCGACCCTATGCGCTGTAACTGCCAGGCTCCTCTGTCCATGGGCTTCTCCCGGCAAGAATACTGGAGTGGGTTGCCGTTTCCTCCTCCAGGGGATCTTCCCAACCCAGGGACCAAACCCGCATCTCCCGTACTGGCAGGCAGATCTTTTACCACTGAGCCACCTGGAAAGCCCCCAGTCCTCACAAGCAGACATTCTTTTAGCCTCAACTCACAGACCACAAAGCCAGGTTGGCTTGTGCAAGGTCACGCACAGGACGTGGCAGAGCTGGGACAAGAACTCCATGTTCTGTTCAGCTCAGTCACTCAGTCGTGTCCAACTCTTTGTGACCCCATGGACTGCAGCACGCCAGGCTTCCCTATCCATCACCAACTCCCAGAGCTTGCTCAAACTCGTATCCATCGAGTCGTGATGTCCTCCAACCATCTCATCCTCTGTCGTCCCCTTCTCCTCCTGCCTTCAGTCTTTCCTATCATCAGGGTGTCTTCCAGTGAGTCAGTTCTTCGCATCAGGTGGCCAAAGTATTGGAGTTTCAGCTTCAGCATCAGTAAAGAAGCCATTTTTGTGTGATAGCCACTTAGTCTGGGGAGCGGCTCCCTTGGATTCATTTTCCCCTGGAACTGTCATAACATGGAGGGAAGGGAACAACCAGAACTTAACGAGCTTGCTGCCAGCCCTGAGTGCTCCTTGGCCGGGCCCACGGCCCTGGCTGCTTTCCCGTGTGGGCAGAGAGGAGCTGTTGGGGCTGAGTAAGCTGCCAGCAGGGATCTTCCTGCTCTCCCGCCTGGAAAGATGCTCCCTGAATCCCAGTCCATGAAGACTGCCATCCCTCACTCTCTTCCTCAGGGAACAGGATGTGTGGTTCTAACTACGGGGGTGGGATAGGGGGATTTCAAGGGAGCCCCCCCCCCCGACCCAAGATTATGTAGCAGGAGGGGAAAATCTCAGGCCAGTAACACAGCCTGTGGTTTCTTCGGGGGAAACCACAGAAGACTCAGCTCAGGGTGGCAAAACCCACATTCCCTCCCACACAGGGTGTGGCCTGGGAGTACCTTGGGCGCCAGTACCTAGGCTGGCATAAGACCTCCCTGGCAGCACCTTCTGATGCCCATTAGCTCTTCTGTCTGTTTGTCCATAACCCCTGAAGCAGGTGTCTGTGCTGCTGGCAGCCCTTTGAAGGGAATGCTGGTGAGGGGGGAAGGCGTGACAGTGGATAGTGAGGAAAAGGGCTTCTAGCTCTGCCCTCAGCAGACTCCTGGCATGATGCACAGACTTACGTTTTTACCCTAGAGAGGCTCCTAACCTGAGGGGGGAGGCACACCGTCTCCAAGAAGACCCCTAGAGCAAACTCTGAGCTAATGAGGGCGGTAGGGTGTGTCCAGAGAGAAGCGAAATTCAGACAAAATTCAGGAGTCCTTTCTCAGCCCTCTCCCCCCCCGCCCCCATCCATTTGCCTACCGCACCTTCTTGCTATCTTGATCTGTGGGTCTCACCTTCTTGCCCCCATAGCAAACCCATGACCCTGAGCAATTTCCAGACCAAGCGTGAGACAAGCTCTCGTCACCCATGCATACTGGAATGCCAGACGGGTGGTGCTGCTTGAAGCATCACCTTGATTTTACTTGGACTGATTTTTAAAAGTAAATAGTTCATGAACATTGATACTGTATTTTTGGTAACACCCTCAAGCACACATTTTTGTGTGGACCTCTGTTTTCCTGTCTCGGGTATGTCTAGGAGTGCCATTGGTGGGTCATACGGTACTGGCTTACATTCCCACCAGCAGGGGGTGAGGATTCTGATTTCTCCACATCCTTGGGCAGGTCAGTGTGAGGTGCCCATCGGATGTCCAGTTGGTGATGTCGAGCCAGTGTGGACTTCAGGGAGAGGCTGGGCTGGAGACTCTAAGGCCATCTTTCCTTGTAGGGATGGTGGGTAAGGTTCTGACACTGCCAGATGGCACTAAGGACTGGGTGTGGCCCCAACAGCCACAGGTTGGCAAAATGAGGAGGAACCGGGCAAGGAAAATGAGAGGCAGGGGGGAGGGGGAAGGTCTCAGGAGAGGCAGGCACAGGCGCAGGAGACCAAGGGGGCAAGGAAGGGAAGCCCTCCCGGGAGGCGGGAGGGAGCAAGTCGTCAAATGCTGCTGATGGGGAAGACAAGGGTAAGACCTGACCACTGCCCTGGGCTCCATGGGAGCTTATGATGATCCTGATGGTAGCTCCTGTCAGCAGTGAGCAAAAGCCTGACTAGACTGGGGTCAGGGGAGAGTGGGAGAGGGCCTGGAGACTGGGAGTATAGCCAACTGAGAGACTTTTTTTAAAAAACAGCTTTATTTTTATATTTACATGAATGTATACATATATCTCGGAGAAGGTGATGGCACCCCACTCCAGTACTCTTGCCTGGAGAATCCCATGGACAGAGGAGCCTGGTGGGCTGCCATCTATGGGGTCATATAGAGTCAGACACGACTGAGCGACTTCACTTTCCCTTTTCACTTTGATGCATTGGAGAAGGAAATGGCAACCCACTCCAGTGTTCTTGCCTGGAGCATCCCAAGGATAGGGGAGCCTGGTGGGCTGCCATCTATGGGGTCGCACAGAGTCGGACATGACTGACGCGACTTAGCAGCAGCAACAGCATACCTATATCTGAATCACTTTGCTATATGCCTGAAAACAATCAACATTGTATGTCAACTATACTTTGATAAAAAAGTTTTTTTTATTGATATATGGGGATTTCCAGGTGGCACTAGTGGTAAAGAATCTGCCTGCCAAAGCAGGAGACATAAGAGACACGGGTTTGATCCCTGGGTCAGCAAGATCCCCTGGAGGAAGGGATGGCAACCCAGTCCAGTATTCTTCCTTGGAGAATCCCATGGACAGAGGAACCTGTTGGGCTACAATCCATAGGATTACAAAGAGTCAGACGTGACTGAAGCAACTTAGCACACAAGCGTGCGTGCGCGCGCACACACACACACACACACACACATACGTTTTTAGATTCTTTCCCATAATAGGTTATTGCAAGATATTGAATACAGTCCCCTGTGCTATACAATAAGACCTTGTTGTCTCTATATAATAGTTTTCGTGTGCTAATCCCAGACTCCTGATCTACGCCTTCCCCACCTCCTCTCCCCTCTGATAACCCTAAGTTTGCTTGCTGTATCTGTGAGTCTATTTCTGGCTCCTAAACAAGCTCATTTGTGTCATATTTTAGATTCCACATATAAGTGGCGTCACATGATGTTTGTCTTTCTCTGTCTGACTTCCTTCACGTAATATGATAATCTCTAAGTCCATCCACGTTGCTGTAGAAACACAGCTTTATTGAGATTCAGCTCCCACTTACAGTGCTCAGTTCAGGGGCTTTTGATACATTCACAAAATTGTGCAACCATCACCATAATCCAATTTTAAAACATTTTCAGCATGCTCCCCAAGGAAACTTGTAGCTGTCAGTCCCCCCTCCACTCTTCCCCAGGCAACCACATGTCTAGTCTGGACGTTTTGCAAAAATGGAGCCATGTAATGTGTAGGCTTTCGTGACCGCTGCTTTCACCCAGCATAATGTTTTCAAGGCCCATCCACGTTGTGACATACGTCAGTACTTGCTTCCTTTTCATGGTTGGATCATTATTCCACTGTGTACGTTTACCATACTTTGTTTATCCATGGATGTATATGGATTGCTTCCCCCTTTTGGTTTTTATGAATGATGTGGCTGTGGGCTTTTGTACATAGACATTTGCTTTCATTTCCCTTGGGAGGCAGTTTGGAAGGGAGTTGGAAGGGAGATGAAACCAGAAGCCTATCCATAAAGCTCACTCACCTCTTTCCTCACATTCCAGTGTTATTTTGAAACTACCAAATTCTCTCAACTCTATTTACTCATCTTGGCTCCCTCTGAGCACCCAGGACAGAGCCCTTCCTGGGGAGCGTGGGGGTGGGATGGTCCTCTCTGAACCCTTCGCATCCCATGCTGAGATCTTTGCGTGCTTCATACCTCCTGGTGCCCCAGCTCCAGGGCCTTTGGGGAGCGAGGAGGCTGAGCCTCCCTCCCAGGATGGGCATCCCGGAAGACTGCCACATCCTTTCTCCCGCTCTGGCTGGCACCAAGCCACATCCCATGCCAATGTGCGGGGCTTTAGCCACAGGAGCCCTGAGTTCTGGCAAGGGCTGCACTCTGCCTGTCTGTGAGGTCACCGTGCACCCGCCCATCGCCTTTCCCTGGCTCCCAGGTCCTCCTCCTGGCTAGCTGTCTCCCTTGCAGGATCGTGGCCCCCATGGACCCTGAGACGGAGGCACACAGACTCATCTGGTTTACCCCCACTGAGGGGAATTCCACAGGAGGAGGAACAGGAAAGCGTGACTAGGCAGCCTGCTTTACTCTGCTGACCACCAGCCAGGTCGGGAGTTGGGGGAAGGCTACGGCCACATTTCCTTTTCTTTTTGTTTTTGGCTGCACTGAGAGGTATGTGGGATCTTTGTATCCCTGCCAGGGATCAATCCCATGCCCCCTGCTGCAGAAGTGCAGAGTTTTAACCACGGGGCAGCTGGGAAGTCCCTGGCTATGGTTGCCTTGACCCTGAGACAACTTGGAGCCGCCCCCCCCGAACATTGGCCCCTCAGTCACCCCTACTGCAGGCCCCACATCAGTCTAGCAGCCCCCCAACCTTGGCCCCTCAGTCGCCCCTACTGCAGGCCCCACATCAGTCTAGCGGCCCCCCAACCTTGGCCCCTCAGTCGCCCCTACTGCAGGCCCCACATCAGTCTAGCGGCCCCCGGGGCTGGCTGGCGGTGGTAATAGTGCTCTGACATCTGCCTCTCAAAAGTATAGGGGCTGGATGCATGGCTTGGCAGTGGCAAATGGAAGAGAGTATGTGTGGGGTTCGGGGAGGGGTGTACGGCTCAGGGAAGTACATCTGGGCACCACCAACATTTGCTTCTGCGGTAGGTCCTTGCAGAAACCTCCCATCAAGCTTTTCCCCCAAAGCCAAAAATGTTCCTAAGTGTCCATTCCCTAGCTACAGGTCACTGGACAGTCTTCAGAGACTGAGCAAGGCTGTTTGCTCCCATTAAACAAAGCTATAAACCGTCATTCAGCCCACTTCTGGCCAAGGCATCACCACCCACGGTGGGAACGCCTCTCAAGGCCAAAGTCAAAAATCAATTGTGTACTTGGCATGAATGAAGTTCGTGGTCTTCACTCCTGCTGCCTGCCACATCTCCCCAGCCTGGAGGGATGCATGGGCTAAGGATAAGCCTGGAGAAGGAGAAGCCTTGAAGGGGGTTGGAAGTTATTCTTCTTGTTTCCAAACAGGGAAACTGAGGTTGAGCAGTAGGAAGCCTTCCTGCAGAGTAAGATTGAAAGCCTGACCCAGTTGCTAGATTATGTACACCAGCTCCTGTATCCTCATCTGCTTGTCTAAGGCACACACGTCCTCATGCTAGTTTGACAACTGAAGAAACCAAGGCTCAGAGGCTTGGGTAATTTCTGAGTCACACTGCACACGACGATTATCATGGATTCTATCAATACCTCTGGCCACTGACGTCCTTCCCCTCCCCCCTAGCCCAGGGCCATCATCCCAGCGAGGCTCCAGGAACAACAGACAGTTTGGAACCACAGAGCCCCAGAAGTGGACACAGTGCAGACGTTCAGAGGGTGGACTTGAAGAGAGGCAGCCCTGAGTTCACTGCAGCTGTAGGACTCGGGCAAATTATTTGCCTCCCTAAGCAGTAGAGTGGGCCTAATTTTAGCACTTGTGTTTCAGGGTACCATGAAGATGGGTGAGATTGTGTCGGGAAGGGCTCAGTCGCAGGCATGGGTTTTGTGCTCTCCATATTGGAGCCTGTATTGTTGTCGGGCTTCCCTGGTGGCTCGACGGCAAAAAATCCTCCTGCAATGCAGGAGATGTGGGTTCAATCCCTGGGTCAGTAAGATCCCCTGGAGGAGGGTGTGGCAACCCACTCCAGTATTGTTGTCTGAGAAAACCCATGGACAGAGGAGCCTGGCAGGCTACAGTCCATGGGGTGGCAAAGAGTCGGACACAGCTGAGCAAGCACATTGTTATTGTCAGCCCAAGACCTGAGGATCCAGCATCACCTCGCTCCTGTTAATCCATCCCGTCCCTTCTCCTGGGTGACATTTCAGTTACAGGGAGCCTTAGCCACGGGAGATGGGCCAAACATCAAGAGCTTAACGCTGACCTCCCCTTTAATAAGAGGGTGCATTACCTGATCTCGTGAGAGGTAGCAGGCTCAGGCGCCACGGCTGCCTCCCCTTCCCAGCCGGGGAGTCAGAATGATCACCAACTGCCCCTCTCCTGCTTGTCTTCTTGGTGGTGGCTAACTCTCTGGGGGTGACCGTGGGGCAAAAGGCTGTCGCAGGAGAAGCTGGGGTTCCCAGGCTCATGTGCATTGGTTATCTGTCCTCTGATTCAGAGTCACAGATGAACCAGCCTTGGGTCCCCAGGAAGACCAGGAAAGAGGGTGGAGAGCTTAAGACACAGCTACCTATACTGATGGGGCCAGAGAGCCCAGGCTTCCCGCCTCCAGAGCCGAGCAGTGAGTGCCTGGACCCGAGTGATGACAGCCCCTGAGGCCTCCTCTGTGCAGGTGAAGGAGGCAGAAAGAGAGGCTGGTTTGGAAGAAAGAATGGCCTTCTCTCCCCACCCTTTCAACAGCCCTGCTCCAGCGGCAACACGTAGAAAGGAATCATTATTACTATTACTCCAATCGAGATATAATTATAGCACCTCCCGAAGCAAAGCCCCCACACCTTTGTGCTGCTGGGGAAATTGGGCTGTAATTACATCCTGGAGTCCTCCTGCCTCATCACCTCCTTCCTCTCCGATCTCCCCCTCCAGCCGCACCCCCGCAGACACGTCTGGGACTTCTCTGCCTCTGGGCCAGAGAGATCACTTTGTCTCCCTGCCGACTCCCCACTGCTCCTGGAGTTCAGTTCAGTTGCTCAGTTGTGTTCGATTCCTTGAGACCCCATGGACTGCACCACACCAGGCCTCCCTGTCCATCACCAACTCCCAGAGTTTACTCAGACTCATGTCCATTGAGTCGGTGAGGCCATCCAACCATCTCATCCTCTATAGTTCCCTTCCCCTCCCACCTTCAGTCTTTTCCCAGCATCAGGGTCTTTTCCAAGGAGTCAGTTCTTCGCATCATGTAGCCAAAGTATTGGAGCTTCAGCTTCAGGATCAGTCCTTCCATTGAATATTCAGGACTGATTTCCTTTAGGACTGACTGGTTGGATCTCCTTGAAGTCCAAGGGACTCTCAAGAGTCTCCAACACCACAGTTCAAAAGCATCAGTTCTTTGGCGCTCAGCTTTCTTTATAATCCAACTCTCACATCCATACATGACTACTGGAAAAACCATAGCTCTGACTAGGCAGACCTTTGTTGGCAAAGTAATGTCTCTGCTTTTTAATATGCTGACTAGGTTGGTTGGTCATAACTTTCCTTCCAAAAGGCAAGTTTCTTTTAATTTCATGGCTGCAATCACCATCTGCAGTGATTTTGGAGCCCCCCAAAATAAAGTCTATCACTGTTTCCATTGCTGCCTCTGAAAGGCCCTAATTTTAGTTCCAGCTTCCCTGGTAGCTCAGACAGTAAAGAATCTGCCTGCCATGCAGGAGACTCAGGTTCAATACCTGGGTCAGGAAGATCCCCTGGAGAAGGGAATGGCAACCCACTCCAGTGTCCTTGCTTGGAGAATTCCATGGACAGACCATGAGGTTGCAAAGAGTAGGACACAACTGAGCAACTAACACTGGCACTCCACTGGGTTCAAACTCAGCGGGCAAATGGGGGTGGAGCCTCCAGAGCTGAGGTCACTGGTCGGAAGGACCTTGGTCTGGATCCTCAGGCTGGGGATGGCCTAGGCAGAGGCCCAGCAGCCACAGGACCCGAGTCAAGGGTGCAGAGGGTGGAGGAGGTCCGGGGACCTGGGCGTGCAGCGGGTCTTGGAGTCGGTCCTCTGACTGGACTTCCCTTCTGGAGACTCCCTCTGACCACGGTCCTCCAGCGGGGTGGAGGCACTGAGAGAGCCCTGATGTTGCAGGAAGGGGGAGCCCTTCCAGGGCCGAGAGTGGGCTCTAGTCCAACTAACTCTTGGAAATGAATTGTCCGAGGAGACACACACGCTAACAAAGCAAGAGACTTTGTTGGGAAGGTGCACCTGGGCAGAGAGCAGGAGGGTAAGTGAGCCCAGGAGGACTGCTCTGCCACGTGGCCTGAAGGCTGGGGTTTTACGGGGACAGGATGAGTTTGCAGGTTGTCTGCCTCGGGTTCCCTCCTGGTCTCAGGCATGTCACTCAGCCAAGATGGATTCCAGCGAGGAGGAATCAGGGAGTTTGGTTGTCTCCTTCCTCTTTTGGCGCCTCCTGAACTCCCTCGGGTTTGCGTTTGGCAACAACACTGTTCTTTATTGTAGCTTCCTTTGTGAGACAGCTCAGGCGAGCGGGCCTGGCCAGGGTGAGCGGTTTTGGTCAACAGCCCCCAACACTGTGAGCTGCCTTAGCCGGGAAGTCTGGCTGCAGGTTCTCCAAGGAGTGGTGCGGTGGGGAGGGAAGGTGGTCTGGTTACCCACTGGCTTCTTGGCCTTTTTGTCGTGGATGCAGTCAGTGAGGCACCAGGGCTGCTGAGATAAGATAATGCCTCCCCACCCAGTGGCCCCACTGGTCGAGATACCAGTTGCCTTCTTCTCCTTCTGGAGGAGATGACTCATGAGAGAGGCAGGGTAGGGAGGGCCCCTGCAGTTCTTTCTGTATGAACACATCCCAGGAAGCTCCGCAGTCCAGGAAAGGCCTGCGAGCCTGGGAAGAAGGACGAGTGCCGGCAGCCTGGAGAACCGTGTGACTCCTCCGGGATTCCGAGGTGTGGAGGAGGGGCCGCCGGCACCTTGCCTTGCAGGTGCTCCACTGTTGCTGTAAATTCTATTATGGCCTAATCAATTGCAGCGTGGGTCCTCAGCTTCCTTTCTGCTTCCATGGAGTGTGCTTCTGCTCAAACAAATCACTCAGGGGATTTAGATCTTCTGTAGGGAAGAGAACACCTATGAAAGGACCCTTGAATGATGGCTTGAGTTGCTTGGAAAGAAAGTTGTGTCAGTTTTAAACAAACCATGTTCTCTGTTTCACCGTTCAGAGAGTCTGCAAAGAATGGGGTAAGGAAACAAAGTTCTGATGGGGTAGCCCGCCAGAGACGTCACGTCTACAGTCAGAGACTTGTTCTCTTCCCTCCGAGAGTGGAAAGTGAAACTTAGCCACGTCTGACTCTTTGTGACCCCATGGACTGTAGTCTGCCAGGCTCCTTTGTCCATGGGATACTCCAGGCAAGAATACCGGAGTGGATCGCTGTTTCCTTTTCCAGGGGATCTTCCCCACCCAGGGATCGAACCCAGGTCTCCTGCATTGCTGACAGATTCCTTACCGTCTGAGCCACCAGGGAAGCCCTCTGTCTATTGTTCTGACTTTTCCCCATTCCTCTTCTTAACATAAGTGCTTCCAATGTTCTGGATGTCCCCAGGGGCCAAGGGTATGGGGCAGAGAGGGGGGATGGCCAGCCTGTACTTGACATTCAGATGTGAAGTGGGACCACAGGACTAAACAGTGAATCTGCCTGGGGTGGAGTGAAGCATCAGAGAAAGCTTCCGAGACATGACATCAGGACTGGGCCTCAAAGGAGGAGAGATTCCCCAAGTGGATGAGCTCAAGGCAGGGTAGCCAGGAAAAATGCGGAACTTTTGATAGAACATTTGAACTTCAGATAGAAAAATCATTTTTAGTACATGTCGCAAATAGTGCTTGAGACAAGTGTATACTAAAGCGGAGTTTGTTATTTATGTGGAATTTAAATTTAACCGGGACATCCTGAATTTTGACTTGCTAAAAGAAGCAACTGCAGTTCAGGAAGCAGCGGGAGCAAAGACAGGAGTGATGACCAGCCTGGTCGGGAGCCCAGGGCTCTGGGCCTCAGCGGCCGTGATGGATTTGACTCACAGGCCCTGACTGACTTAGCTCAGGAGCACAGACCCCCTGCACCAAGTGCCAACACTTGGCCATTGCTCTTAGCTGCTGCACCAGCTCTGTCTTCCCAGGACCACCTCATCACCAGCTGGAGAAACCCGGTGCCAAATTGCTTTTTCTACTTTCCCAAGCGTCTGCACCCAGCCCCTTCCCTTGGGTCAGTAGTCAGTCAAGCTACTGACCACCAGTCCCGCACCAGGCCTTGTGCTTGGCCCTGGGGATGCATGCACTTATAGAACAGACAAAGCCCTTGGATAAATGAAATTTACAACGCACGCCTTTGTAAAACCTCTTTTGACGGTATAAGGGGTGAGTGGGAGGAGGCAGTAAAAAATGTATATGTAAAAACATACAAACACCATTTCTCCTATCCTTTTATTTAAAGAAATAGCTATTTCAGAGAAAGGAAACTTCTGAGCCAGAGGCCTCCCCTGGAAATCTTAACTCCTGCATCTCCAGCGTGGAGCTGGAACAACTGAGCGCTCAGAGCTCCCCCCTGGCATTTTTCACGTGCCCTGGAAGCAGGACATTGTTGGAAGGAATAGGCGGAAGGTGACTGTCCCAGACCCCAGATGCTAGGCTGATGTGGGACAGGGACTGCATCTGACAGACAGAAGCACTGCTCTCTCCCCAGTCCCCAGCCACCTTAATAGACACTTAATTAGAAACACAAATTGGTAACAATAGGACCATTATTTCTCCCAAGGTTAATGATGGCCTCCAAGTGTCAGGCGTGTACTGTACATGCTCTGAGCACCTCTCATGCCATTTAGCATCTGCGCCGACACAGTCCTGTTTTATAGTAGATGCTATTATTGGCCCTTCTTGGCAGCTGAAGAAATGACAGCTCAGAGAAAGTGGGAAACATGCCCAGGGTTCGACAGCTGGCAAGAGGCAGAGCCAGGTCTGAAGTCGGGGCTTCAAGGCTGCAGACCCCCCAAATGTAATTACAACACTAAAGACCTGGGAGGACGGTCTGTGCACTGAGGTCTGGAATTGCCCACGAGTAAACACAAATGTGTGTGCATTTCCACAAGTGAGTTTGCATCCACACCCGGGAACTGGTCTCAGCCAGCCTTCTCACTGGTTAAAGGCTTTGATTAAGCCAACTCTCTGTGACCCCATGGACTATACAGTTCATGGAATACATTTAGGATTCTCCAGGCCAGAATACTGGAGTGGGCAGCTGTTCCCTTCTCCAGGAGATCTTCCCAACCCAGGTCTCCTGCATTGCAGGTGGATTCTTTACCAGCTGAGCCACAAGGGAAGACCTTGATTAAGCCAGGAGACTTCAAGTAAATTATTTGTAAGTTGGAGATGCAAACTTTCCCTCATTGTTCTTTGCTCCCTGGAGAATCACTGTCTGGTTTGCAGTCTCTAGGGCAGTAGTTCTTAGAATGCAGTGCCCATACCAGCCACGTCAGCATCCCAGCAACTGGGAGCTTGTTTTGTGTGTGTGTGTGTGTGTGTGTGTGTGTGTGCACGCGTGTGTACGCTCAGTCATGTCTGACTTTTTCCAACCCCATGGGCTGTAGCCCACCAGACTCTCCTGTCCATGGGGTTTCCCAGCCAAGAACACTGGAATGGGTTGCCATTTCCTTCTCCAGGGGATTTTCCTGACCCAGGGATCAAACCTGGGTCTCCCAGACTGCAGGCAATAGTTTACCACTGAGCCACCTGGGAAGCCTGGAAGAATGCACGTTTTTCTGAGACTTCCCCGGGAGTCCAGCGGTTAAGATTCGGCCTTCCGATGCAGGGGGCACGGGTTCAACCCCTGGTTGGGGCATTAAGATCCCACAGGCTGCTTGGTGTGGCCAAAACATAAAAAAGAAAGAAAGAAAAGAAATGCACATTTTCTGGCCCCACCGATGACAGCCACTGAATCAGAAGCTCTGGTGCTCAGCCACTTGCTGCGCTCTGGTATTTCTGATGTTCCCTCGAATCTGAGAGCCACTATTCTAAAAGGACTTATGCTTTCTAGCTGCTGCTATTTCTAGGTCCTTTGCTCTACTGATGGCCAGGAGACAGCCATAAGGGGCTTGGGGCTGAGACTAGGGCTCTCTGGTTTAGTGTCTGGCATGTGATAGATACACAATACATGAATTTTGGATAATGAATATCTGGTACCCAGGGTTCACATCTCTGTCACCATGTCAGGAGGGGACTGTCACCAGGATGACACTTTGGCTGCCACGGCAACGCCAGGTTCCTCAGGGGCTCAGGCAGGCCTGAGGCACCCTCAAGAAAGGAGGGCAAATTTTTACTTCTGCTCAGGATGAACACAGACCTCGAGAGGGCTGACCATGCTTCTGACCTTTGGAATTTTGAGCAGGAGGTATCAAAAGGGTTAAAAATTACCACGGGGACAATTGGGCTATCTAGTGGTGTGCTGATAACCCAGCTTTCTGAGTAAGAGGCCATGGCCTGCAGCATTTGTGATTGCCTTGATGTAAATATGTTGGATCATAGAAAAAGCAAGACAGTTCCAGAAAAACATCTACTTTTGCTTCATTGACTATGCCAAAGACTTTGACTGTGTGGATCACAATAAACTGTGGGAAATTCTTCAAGAGATGGGAATACCAGACCACCTAACTTGTCTCCTGAGAAATCTGTGTGCAGGTCACGAAACAATAGTTAGAATCAGACGTGGAACAACAGACTGGTTCCAAATTGGGAAAGGAGTACGTCAAGCCTGTATATTGTCACCCTGCTTATTTAACTTATATGCAGAGTACATCATGTAAAATTCCAGGCTGGATGAAGCACAAGCGGAAATCAAGATTGCCAGGAGAAATATCAATAACCTCAGATACACAGATGATACCACCCTTATGGCAGAAAGAGAAGAGGAACTATAAAGCCTCTTGACCTCTTGATGAAAGTGGAAGAGGAGAGTGAATAAGTTGGCTTAAAACTCAACATTCAGAAAACTAAGATCATGGCATCAGGTCCCATCACTTCATGGAAAATAGATGGGAAAACAATGGAAACAAGGAGACGTTTTATTTTGGGGGGCTCCAAAATCACTGCAGATTGTGACTGCAGCCATAAAATTAAAAGATACTTGCTCCTTGGAAGGAAAGTTATGACCAACCTAGACAGCATATTAAAAAGCAAAGACATTACTTTGTCAACAAAGGTTTGTCTAGTCAAAGCTATGGTTTTTCCAGTAGTCATGTATAAATGTGAGAGTTGGACTATAAACAAAGCTGAATGCCGAAGAATTGATGCTTTTGAATTGTGGTGTTGGAGAAGACTCTTGAGAAGCCCTTGGACTGCAAGGAGATCCAACCAGTTAATCCTAAAGGAAATCAGTCCTGAATATTCACTGGAAGGACTGATGCTGAAGTTGAAGCTTCAATACTCTGACCACCTGATGAAAAGAACTGACTCATTTGAAAAGACCCTGATGCTGGGAAACATTGAAGGCAGGAAAAGGGGTTGACAGAGGATAATAAGATGGTTGGATGTCATCATCAACTCAGTGGACATGAGTTTGAGCAAGTTCTGGGAGTTGGTGATGGACAGGGAAGCCTGGTGGTGGTGCATTCCATGGGGTCGCAAGGAGCTGGACATGACTGAGCTACTGAACTGAACTGATGTCTTTAAATAATCATAGCAGCACTTGTCTAGTGTATTGTTCTCAGGACAGGTACTGTTAGACCTATTTTACACATATTAATGATTGAATGCTTACAGCCCTCTGGGAGAGGTTCTATTTTCATTCCCATTTTATAGATGCAAAAACTGAGGCACAGAGAACTTAAGTAATTTGCCCAAGCTAGTAAAAGGCAGAGATGGGATTCAAATGCAGACAGGGTGGCTCCAGAGTCCATGCTTTTAAACCACGTGGGGAAGCTTAGCAAGGGGCAACAGTTTGGGGTGGGGGTGGGGGAATGAACAAAGGAAAATACATATATCAGCAAGCTGGGACCTATTTGCTTTTATTGCCCTTTTGGTAAGCAAGGCAGGGTAAGGGTAATGTCTCCACAAGCCTGCCCCTGCCCTCTCAGGTAGACTGGGCTGGAATGGCTCAGGGCCCTGCCCACCATTAGAAATATGGCAGGCAAAAGTTGCTGAAGGTCTGAGGTCCAAAGAGCGTTTACACTTGGGTATGAAGACCCAGGTGCTTCCATGAAGCTGCATCTACAATGCAGGCTCTTCTGCCCACCCACTCATCCTGTACAGCACGTGGTGGACCTTTTCAAACTGTAAGGTTTTAATCTTTTTTTCAGATTTGGGAAACTTTATTTATTTGATGATTTCTCTCCTTTTATTTTCTTTCTTGGGTGTTGGGCTTCTTGGATTGATTCTCTTTCTTTGGGGCTCACATTTTGGAAGACTGGTTAACCTTTTTCTTCTAGGCCCTATTCAGTATTTTATGTTAGCAATCATGGTTTTAATTTCCAAGAACTTTTCTTCTTTAATCATTCCTTTCCCACATCACTTGGTTGGGGTTTAGTCCACATTGGATTGCTCTGAAGTTACAAGTCAGAATTATCTTACAGTTCCGTGAATTTGTTACCCTTTCCTGGGGAGCCAAGGGTTCTGCCTTCTTATCTTGATTTTTCCACATTTCGGTTTTTCTGGGTTTTGAAGCTTGCTCACATTAAGGATCCATCTGCCCCAGCTATATTCACCGAGCCCTACCCTGTGTCTCCACGTGAGGCACGGGGCCTGGGCTGGGAATTTGAGGATAAGAAGTCTCTGTCTTCATGAGTTCCCACTTCACGGCAGACTCTCATGATATTAACACACCAGACTCACTAAGCATTGGCCCACCCTGTGTTTTGCATACTCCACAGTGTATTTTTCACATTTTGGTTTCTTGTCTGTCAGCTCAACTAGACTGAGCAAGGACTCTTGTTTTCTATGTTTATTCCAAGGTTCCAAGGAGACCCCTGATTGTTGATATACTTACACACACACACACACACACACACACACATATGCTGGTGCTATAGAGGTGTGCTCTGGAAGGATAGAAAAGACCATAACCAAATGGGATTCCTCTGGAAGGATTTGCAGAGACATGGGGAATCAGAGTAACCCCAAGCCCACTGCCATCCATCCCCACTCACTTTCTAAACAAACACTAAGGTCACCATTGCCACTTCTTTCTTCAGTGGATACAACAGTCATTTCTGTTCTGCAGTGTCTCAGCATCTAACCTTCTGCCTCATAAAACCCAAAAACCCACATTTCTATAAATAGACATTAAAGGACAGTGGGGGTCAGGGGAGGGGGGGGCAGGAACGCACTTACCAGGGGGTCTCTACTGCTCTCCCAGAGTTGGAAGTCTCCTTCTATAGGACAATGGGCCACGGAGCCAGAACCTCAATTCATTCATTCATTCGTGGACGCCTTCATTCATTCAGCCAATAATTCTTTATTAAGGAAATATTATATATTAGACTTAGTACCGGGCTCTAGAAACTTAAAAATATAATATGGGGCCCTTCTTACAGATTCAGGAACTCACAGTGTAAGAGACTAAGCCATGTGACCTTTCCTGGGGGGGAGCAGCCTATCCTGGCCACATTGAATGAATGGGTGAGTAAATGAGCAAACAAATGGGTAGAAATCCCTGGATATGTCCAGCTTCTTCACCTGGGAGGCCGCCGGGCCAACCAAGGAGCAGGGAATCCCCATGAGAGTCTGAGACCCTGGAAAAGCAGAGACCAAAACTCCACAGCCTCCAGCCTCCTAGCAGCAGCCACCCTGGGGGAGGGCCTGGCTCGTGGCCTAGGCGCCTGGCCGGGGAGGGCTGGGCCAGTTAAAAACTGGATCAAAGAGACAAAGAGGAATGCAGAGTCTCATTAACAGAGGAACCAGACAGCCAGGCCAGGGCAGGGCGGGGGAGGCTTTAGGGTGCTGGGAGTTGCTACTAACAAGTGTCAGGGTTAAAGGAAGAAAAAAACATGTGTTAGCATTAGGGTCAGGGCCCTCTGGGTCACCAGTTTCA
The DNA here is from genome assembly GCF_042477335.2 of Ovis canadensis. Classification (NCBI taxonomy): domain Eukaryota; kingdom Metazoa; phylum Chordata; class Mammalia; order Artiodactyla; family Bovidae; genus Ovis; species Ovis canadensis. The sequence continues at coordinate 82,753,108 of NC_091256.1, forward strand.
AAGCAGGGTCAGGAGTCAGCAGAGAGAAGGAATCCCAGGCTTCCTCAGGGCATTCAGCCCAGGTGTGGTCCCAGAGCCAGACTGAGCTGTGGAGTCCCCAGTCAGTGAGGAGTGACGTTGGAATTCCCCGTTTTCCTGGTTTCCGTCATCGGTCAGACAGCCCTCATCGGCCCTGGTCCGTCAGACACAGGATCCTCCAGGGAGTCGGGATGCCTTTGCTCAAAGAAGTCTTTTTTCTGGGTGGTGGGCTCGAGCTGTGGACCCCGAGTTCGGTGAGGCAGTCATGGTGCAATCTGGAGCTCAGACCAGGAATTCAGAAGAGGGACCTTCTTTGTCCAGGATGTAGGAGAAAGCTGCAGGAAACCGTGGAATGCAGAGGGGCTCTGGGAGACGGTGGTGGGGCGGGGAAGGGGGAGGCAGAATCTGGGGGCCAAGTGAGCCCAGGCCCAGCAGACACCTCCCCTCCCAGCTCCCCAGGGCGGCTCTTGGCAAGAACGCGGCTGGGCAGGACAATGGGAGGACGGAAGAATGTGCTGGCCCGGTTGTACCGGAGTCCGAGGCTGGGACTCCAGCCCTGCGAGCATACAGGAACCATTTCAGAAGCAGGCTTTCTGTATGTGGGGCCAAGGCTGCTGGGCCTGGGCGTTGTGGCCCAGGCCATGGGGCGTGCCAGGAGGAAGCCCTGGTCCTGGGGTGGATGAGCCGCCCAGGCTAGGAAGCTGTGGGTGGAGGCGGGGACCTGGAGGCCCAGCAGTAACAAAGGTTACAAAGCTCTGTTTATGGGAGGCTCTTGGGAGGACCCAGGAGGGTGGGTGGCTGTGTAGGTTTCCTGGGCCTCCTCATTGAAAAGCTTGGAGGGGCTTGTTTCCCAAACACCAGGAAGACCTGGGTCTCTGGCTAATCAGGCTGGACAGTTCCACCTGGCTCGAGGTTACCGGGTGTGGGCAGCACGGACCGCAGTGGAGACTTGGGGATATAGCTCCCCAGAGACCCAGACCTTCTGTCCTTGTGATGAAAAGAATTGTCTTCAAGAAAAGAGCACTGACTTGGGGGGTTCTGCCCGCTTCGGCAGTTTCCCCTGAGAAGGCTGCCTTTCCCCCTTCCCTAGCTCCCTCTCTCCCTGCCCAGCAACCCCCGACTGAGGACTGCAGGGGTGTCCACCCCAACCCGAGCCCCAGGGGCGCCCCAGGGGGCGTCAGGGGAGGCCAAGGGGAAGAAAGGGAGGCTCGAAGAGATTTCTGGTGGGGGCCCAGGCTGGCCTGCCCTGCCGGAGTGGGGTGGCCCTCAGGGAAATTCCTCTGCCTCCCAAGTCTCCAGCTGTCTCCCAGGGCAGGAGAGGGCAGGGTCTACTTTCTCCACATGCTTGGAAACCACCAGGGACAAGGTCCTGCCTCAGCTCTAGACGCCGCCCCCTGCTCAGTCTGTGAGTGCGTGTGTGCGTGTGTACGTCTGTGGTGTGAGTGAGTGCAAGCACGTGAACGTGTATGCCAGTGTGTGATGTATGTGCAGGTGAATGAGGCTGTGAGCCTGTGTGTACTCTTTATGAGTGGTGGGTGTGAGTGTGTAAGGAGGCCCCAGCAGCCTGTCGGGTTTTGAATTGGTCCTCATGCCATCCTGGAGCAATGAGGGCTGATGAGACAGAGAGGCCGTGATTCCAGCAGATCCAGCTTTTAGCTTCAGGAGCTGTTTCTCAGTTCCCTAGAGAGAGAATCCTTTCTGGTTAAAAGGACGCACAGCTCCCAGCCTTTGTCTGCCCCTCTCTGGCTCATCCCCTGAGTGTGCGTGTTCCCGTGGCACATAGCACACTTTGGGGGTCACTGCACATCGTGGGACTCTGGGGGACTCCATGGAGCCAACCCCAGGGACACACCACTCACTGGGCATAGGTGGTTTCTGCCTCTCGGGATGAAGGTGCTCTCATCGTGTGGGGATTCTGGACGTGGCTTTGGAACCTTTGGCAGGAGTGTTGCAGACTCGTGGCAGACGGCAGTCGGCCCCTTGGGGGCTGCTTCCACAGCCCTAGTCACTGGGGCCTCTGCTCCTCCCAGCTCCATGTAAGGAGGGTGAGGACAGCTGCCCACCAAGCCTTGTGTCAGAACTGTTTTGTAAAAACCCAGATTTCCAGGCCCTTGTTTCCCAGGTGGCGCCAGCGGTAAAGAACCTGCCTATTAACGCAGCAGACAAGAGACAAGGGTTCAGTCTCTGGCTCAGCAAGATGCCCTGGAGAAGGGAATGGTCACCCACTCCAGCATTCTTGCCTGGAGAATCCCACGGACAGAGGAGCCTGGCGGGCTACAGTCCATGAGGTCGCAAAGAGTCGGACACGACGGAGGTGACTTAGCATGCCTGCACACCTCGTATGTATGGAGTCAGAGCTCACAGGCTGGGGCCTGGGATCCGCTTTCTTACTGGGAACTCCAGACGCTTTTGCTATTGAGCCAGCTTGCGGGCACAGGGCCAGGAGACCAGGGACTGACCAGGTCGGAAAAGTGTGGTGAGTTCGGGCGGTGACCTTCCCCAGCCCTCACAGTCCCCTGAGCTGGGCGCCCCAGCATGCCCTTCCTTCGCCTCTAAGTCGAATCAGAAATCCTCAGGGGGCCTTGGGAAAGGTGAGCAAGCTGCAACCTTCAGTCTGTTCCCTTTGGATGTGCCAAGGCAGCTGCTCTCGCCAAAGTGGCCCAGGCTGGAGCTGGGAAGGCCGAGACAGCGCTCAGGCCACAGCTCTGCGCTCACCAAGGAGCGATGGCTGGCCTGGGTGCCTTAACTTTGCCCCAGGCGGGTTGGCCCGTGAGGGAGCCAGTTACCCGGCCCGGCTGCCAAGAACGGCCCTGACAAGATGGCAGCCGGCCAGCCCCCAGTGTTGTTTGGCTCCGGGGGCCGGCTCTCTCCCACAGGAAGCCTTTTATCTCCACGGTGGTAATAGCGAGTTCAGAGGGAATAGCCTCCTACTCCAGGGCGCTCAGTGGGATTGTGCAACCTGGGCCTTTACGAGGAGAATTCCCTTCATCTGCCAAGTGTCTTGTTGTCCGTGAGGCCTGGGCAGACTACATGTACCCCTGTGTACATGCCATTTGGTTGGGGTTCTGGAAATCTGAATCGGTGGACAAAACAGGATTGGCGTTGCGGGGGGAGGGAGAGCATGGCTTAGGCTGGGGGTGGGTAGCTGAAGGGCCCATAGTCATCTGGTGGGTGGTGCTTTCCAGAAAGTTTCCCTGCTCTCCACAGCCAGCTTCAGACACTGCCACACTCCACAGGGGGAGACTCTCAAGAATGGGGATTCCCTTAGATGGGGTGGGAACTACGCTTTTTTAATCCTCCGTTCAGGGCTTAAAATGGAGAAGGGAATGGCTACGCACTCCAGTATTCTTGCCTGGAGGATCCCACGCACAGAGGAGCTTGGCGGGCTACAGTCTGGGGGTCACAAGAGTGGGACACAACTGAGCAACTAACACACACACACATACACACACATACACACACACAGAGCTCAGTAGGTCTCAGTAGGGGGCTCTTCATAAGCACCAGCTCCCTGTCTCTTCCTCAAAGAGTGGAGCCTGGGGAGATGCTCCATCTGACTGACACTGAGCCGAGGGCAGGCCAGGTTAAGGGGACTCTGATCCCCACTCCCAGAGAAGCCAGCATGGAGTACCTCTTCGTGGTTAAATGACCCTGCAGGGAACACTCACTCACTCACTCACTCACTCTCTCCTTCAACACAACGCTTCATATGCGTTCCAGCCTCTGGGAAACAGTAGTGGACAGGAGGCAGAGTCTTTGTTCTTTCAGAGTTTACATTCCTATGGGAGAGAGGGGAGGTAGGAAGTAAAGATGCTAATACATGATGTCATGTGAGTTAGAGAAACGGGCTATGATAAAGTTAAGGCACAGTAAAGACGGGAAAGAGAAGGGCTATTTCTGACAGGGTGGTTGGCTCAAGAAGGGCTGTCTTATTACACCTTTTCCCTGATGCTAAAAGCATTCTGTATCTGTCATGGTGCCCACCACTTAAAGTTCTTAGAAAGCAGAGGTTAAAGTATCCATTGAGACCCCTTCTTTGATCCCTCACTACCCCTTTTGCACACAACTTTCCCGAGAATCAAACAGTCCTCTATCTAAATTTACCAACCATAAGCCATAGAACTGGTACGATGTGATAAAAATTGGCAGGTTGATGCTGTATCTGTTACCTTTAAGGCCACTTCATTTAAACTTGGGGCTGATGGCAATTTCCACTCAAATCACCACGGGATTTAGGCCACCCAAAAGAGTGGCTTACAGTTAGTAAATTTGGACATAGAATATTTGATTCTCAGGAAACCTTTTAAAGTTTGCTCTCCTGAATGGACACTTTGGGGGCTTCCCTGGTAGCTCAGCTGGTAAAGAATCTGCTTGCAATGCTGCTGCTGCTGCTGCTAAGTCACTTCAGTCATGTCTGACTCTGTGCGACCCCATAGACGGCAGCCCACCAGGCTCCCCTGTCCCTGGGATTCTCAAGGCAAGAACACTGGAGTGGGTTGCCATTTCCTTCTCCAATGCATGAAAGTGAAAAGACCCCAATTCAATTCCTGGATTGGGAAGATTCCCACTTCCCTGGTGGCTCAGATGGTAAAGAATCCACCTGCAATGCGGGAGACCTGGGTTCCATCCCTGGGTTGGGAAGATCCCTTGAAGGAGGGTGTAGCAACTCACTCCAGTATTCTTGCCTGGAGAATCCCCATGGACAGAGGAGCCTGGCAGGTTACAGTCCATGTTCATGGGGTCGCAAAGAGTCAGACACGACTGAGCAACTAAGTACACACGGACACTTTGGGATCTGCCCTGCCTGGTGCCTGGCTTTCAGGAGGATGGAGGGCAATGTGTGATTTGTGGTACGAGAAGGTCTGTCCGGAGGCCAGCCAGCCAGTGCTGATACTGGGCGCCGCCAGACTAAAAAGCTTTCAGTCAGGGCACAGTGAATGCTTTCCTGGAGAGGCAGGAGGTGTGGTGGATTTAGAGGCAGAGTTGGAGCTGGCGCCCTTGCTGCCCTGTTGTCTAGAGGGGGCCCCAGACCCAGGACCAAATCATGACACCACTTACTGGGTTGCCTCTGTTCCTCTGAGCCTCATCTGTAGACTAGGATCTTTATCTTAGAAAACTGTAGGCCCCTGGCTTACGTGAGTCACTTGATAAGTGATACTGGCTGTGGCTCCTTTGGCAAATAGCTTAATATCTCTCAGCTTTGATTCTCCATCTGTGAGAGCAAGATATCAATACCCTGGCCTCATAGGGTTATTGTGAGGATGGGAAGATATCCGTAAAATGGCTTGTCACGGGGACTGGGGTTCAACAACGTGTGTTGAGTCTACAATGCGAGCTCGTCCCAGGGTGAGCCGGCAGGTGGGCAGGTGTGCAGAGGGTCATAAACACTGCCCACACAGTGCTCTGTGCCCCAGGGGAGGGGATTCTTCCCTGGTCACTGACTTAGCCAGTGAAGGGAAAGTATGGGAGGGGGAGTGGGAAGATGGACTTTGTGGATGTTTTTGCTGATTTAAATTTTGCTTTCAGGCATTTCCCAAGTGGCTCAGTGATAAAGAACCCACCTGCCAATGCAGAGGGCACAGGTTCAGCCCCTGGTCTGGGAAGACATCGCAGATGCCCGCAGAGCAAATAAGTTCATGGGCCATCACTACAGAGCCTGCGCTCTAGAGCCCAGGAACTGAAATTATCGAGCCCACGTGGTCTAGAGCTCCATGCTCCCCGGCAAGAGAAGTCATCACAATAAGAAGCCCGCACACAGCAAGAAAGAGGAGCCCCCCGCTCGCCGCAACTAGAGAAAAACCCAAGCAGCAAGGAAGACCCAGCACAGTCAAAAATAGATAAATAGTAAATAAATAAAAATTATTTTTAAAAAATTTTCAGGTTTCAGAAATCGAAACTGACAACATCTGCCCACAGGCACCAGCTGAACGGATCACGTGCTCGGAGGAAGGCCGGGGGGAAGCACCAGAGGCTGGTGGAAAGCGCAGTGTCACAGCTCCCAGCTCCCCTTCCCCTGCTGAGCGATGGTTCTGCTCCCCCACGTTCCTCATTAGCCCTTTCCATCTGCTGACTCATTCTCACACCGCTCCAGCCCCGGAAAGCTGAGCGTGTTGAAGGAGGCCTATTAATAGCCTTTTCCTGGGACACTCATCCCGGCTATTTCTAAGACCGTGTGAAGGCAGCCCTGAAGTCCTTGCCCCCTACCCCACCAGCCAGCTCCCCGGAGATGAGCCATGATAGCGGTAGGCGCCGGTGGAGGGCGGGTGCCCAGCAGGCTCTGGAAGGCCTGTTCTGTCCCGTCTACATTTGTCGAGATTTCAAAATGGTGGCCTTTCCGTTTTGGCCAGAGAGCCAGGCGTGGGAGTGATCCTCTGCAGGGGCTGACAGAGGGCTCCTCGAGGCACCCCACACATGGAGCAGGTGAGAGAGAGGATGCAGGGCGAACCCCGGCGGAGGGCAGGGAGCCACGGGGGCAGAAGGCTGCAGTGCCAGCAAGCAGGGCTGGGTTTGCCTGTGGAGGGGCTCTGTGGGCTTCGCTTGGCACACAGGCTGCCGAGCCCAGAGGGCACCCAGCCCGTGCGTGGCATGCGGGCTGTGGTGCCCAGTGCCCGAGGTGGCCTCCCCGACTGAAGGAAAGTTACACAGCTCAAAATAGCCTGGAGTTAAAACTTCCCTCTGAGTCCTCCCCACCATTCTATGCAAAACAAAGGAGTCTCTCACCTGAAGAAAGAAAATGGACATTAAGGTTGATTACGCCCAGCTCCCAGCCAGTCCAGCCTCTGGCCCATCTCCAGAATTCCTTGCCCAGCCATTTAGGAGATAACTACTCTGAACCACCTTGGAGAAGAACAGGCCCCCTTAACACAGCAGAGTTCCACATCTATGCCTATATGTACTTACTCTTTCCTTGGGTTAGTGCAGCAGCTCACTAATCTGACTGCTGCCACTTCTCGCCTCATTAAAGGTGATCTGTTCTGTAAAGTGCTGGTCTCTTTTTCTGAGCCTCGCCTTCTCTAACTCCCTTACCCTACATTGACCACAGCCAGACAGTGCAGTCTGCTTTGGGGACATCATCTGCTACAGTGAAGGGTGTCCCTGGGTAGAACAGAATCTGCGGCAGGGCAGGGCAGACGGAGGCCCCTAGGCAGGCCTGAGGAGCTCAGAGGAGGTCCAGCTTCTTGGACACGGTATTGAGACGTGGCCAGTGTACTCTCCGAGGGTGCCTTTTAGCGGGGCAGCTGAATAAGAGGCAGTCCAGAGCACTGTGTGTGTGGGTTTTTTTTTTTTTTTTTTTGGCTCAACTTCACTGCTCGTTAGCTGTGCGCACTTGGTCAACACATGACCCTCTCTGGGCATCAGTTTCTTCAACTCTGAAAAAGATCGTGTTGGACAAGATGAGATCCAAGGGCTCTTGCGGGCCTGACTGTCCTAGCTCACGCTCTGTGCCTGCTCAGAAAGCGCAGCTCTGAGAAGACAGAAGCGGAGCCCCGTGGGTCAGGAGATGGACTGGCGGACTAACAGGGGCAGAGGGGAGGAGAGGGGATTTTCTTTTCCCCGGGAGGCATCCCCATCCCTTGTCATTAGAAAGCCGCGCCCACAGCTCCTCTCACTGGCTGGCAGGTGCCTTCCTGCCTGGGGGAAACAGGCCAGCGTGTGGCTTTTATGGGCCGGAGGCAGCCTGCGGCTTTCAGGCACTGTCAGCTGAACGCCAGCTTCCCCGTCCACCTCCCTCTGGCCCCCAGCTCTTCCCCTGTCCTCCACCGCTTTTTTGTACAAGTCAGGACTCAGAAGCCTCCAGGGACAGAATGAGAGTGATGAGCAGGGGTCTGGGTAATGAAGGTGGCGCTTGGTCTACTGGGGTGGGGGTGATGGGAGACAGGCAGAGGGAGGCGAGGATCTGGAAGTGACCTTGGTGCTTCCCCAGCTCCCAGCAATCAGCAAGACCTGTGTGACCCCCAAAGAAGTCTTCTGCATTCACTTCGCCATCTTTCAAGTGGACCAACCTGCCCCTTCTGCCTCAGGAGGTGGTTGGGAGCGTTCACGTGGCCCTTAGACAGCCTGCTGCTTCGCTGGCCCCCAGCAGGGAGCTGGGGGGGTGGGGCGCAGGGTACCGTCACCTTGGACAGGGGAGTATCACTGGGGACCTGTGGGAGCAGGGGGTTCAGGATTAACTGCTGGGATGGGAACAGCTCAGTTCCCAGCCCCCAGGTACTTGAACACTATTCACCGCTATGGAAGGGAACAATGGGACTATACAACCTGTTACTGGTCCACAGCATCAGGACCAGTAACCGGCCAAGCTGAGGCTAGCCAGGGACCCAGCATGCCCCAGGAAGTAAGATTACTTACTCCAATAGAGTCTCTCTAGGAAACCTGGATTGGACCCATGGAGAAAATGAGACAGTGGCTGAAGGAGCAGAAGCAGAAAGAATACCCACCTCACCCCGAGGGAGAAGCAGGGCTCTGGACCCGGGTCGGCGGGGAGGGCATGTGTCCGCGGATGTTACAAGGGAACAACAACCGTGCTAACGGATGGGAGCAGAGTGGATACACGGAGCAGAAAACATCAGGAGAAACAACCAGGAGGGCGCTCGAAAGAAGACAGAAAGGCATGCCGGGGTGGAGGGCGGTGGGGGGCGGGGGGCCTCGCTTCCTTCCAAAGGGATTTCCATGAGTCTCTGATTCTTGGGACCAGAACAGCTGGAGAGGATCGGGCTTGGGGGGCCTGGAGCAGCCCGAGGAGAGGATAGAGGTTCTTTTCTGGAAGGCCAGGAGGAGCCGGGACAGGTGAGCGCCAGGAGGGAGGGATGTCGTGAGAACAGAGCTGGCAACGGAAAAGCCTGGGGAATACCTGGGGAAACAGGGGAAGACAGGTGTGACTGGAGCCAAGGATCCAGAAGGCTCATAGACCAGAATTTGGAAACATTCAGAAAGATACATTGTTGTATCAGGATGCTTCCAGTTGCTCCTAACAGAAAACCCTGCCAAATCTGGGTTAAACTCAGCAGGACTGGACTGGCTCATGTTTGGGAAAAGCTGGCACCCTGTCGCAGACTTCAGGCAAGGCTGGATCCAGAGTTCAGAGGCCACAGCAACAACCTTACAGCAACACCTTTTCATTCTTCTCCTGAAGGAAGCATCATCCTAAACCCACAGGCCTGGCTCCAAGGCAATCTGCCATAAACATAATTGAAGGAATATTTTCTTTTAAAACAGTCAATGAAAATGCGTATATTTAAAAATTTGATTCAGAAATTGGCTTCCAGGAAATTGATTTTAGGCAAATTGCTCTGCTTTCAGATATTCTTGAGGACAGAGGTGGCTGGCAGCAGCACCTAGAATTGTATTAGCTTCTCTAATTATGTCCAAGAGGAACAAAAAGGGCCTCCGTGCCTCCGCCTGACATGGGTCACTCTGGTGGGTCGTCTGGGCCCACAGACCATTTCCTGAGCTAATGACGCTGGTCTGGAAAATATACTGGCTGGTGTGGACCTATCTCCATAGCTTTTCCTGAACCAGTCACTAGGACCGTGCTGATGGGGCATCATTTCGGGGCTTAAGCCACTTGCGCCCCACTCGTGAGGCTGGGGGTGGGTAAAAGCACGCCCTGGGTATGTGGCTGGGAGATGCCCTGGAAAGACTCTGGTGGTCACGGGTGCTGAGAAGGCATCAAAGATGCTGGTTACAGCTGGAGACAGTCTTGACGAACCAGCCAATTGGACTTTCTTCTATAGGCAACCAGGTCCGTGCGAGAGTGCCAAGTCGCTTCAGTAGCACCCAACTCTGCAGCCCTAGGAGCCATAGCTCACCAGGCTCCTCTGTCCGCGGGTTCTCCAGGCAAGAATAGCAGAATGGGTTGCCATACCCTTCTCCCGGGGGTCTTCCCGGCCCAGGGATTGAACTCGTGTCTCTTGCATCATGCAAGTGGGTTCTTCACCACCAGCACCACCTGGGAAGCCCAGGCAGCCAGGTGACACTGGAGTGTTTCAGCCCTGAGATGCAACCTCTTCCAGGCAGTATTTTAGGGAGATTAGCCTGATTGTAGAACGGTTGGGAGAAGCGAAAGTCTGGCAAACCAACAGGGTCATTAGAGAATGCAGGAGGTCAGGCAATGAGGACTGAAGCCAGGAAACCAAAGTCAAAGAGGAAAGATGCGGGGGGCAACTAGGAAGTATTTTGAAAGAAGTAAACAGAGTGTCTCATTAGACATGAGGGAAGTGGTTGGGTGGTGGCAGAGAAGGAGTCAAAAATGACAAGGTCTCTGACCTGGTGAAAATTTTGGAGTTCCTGCCCCATCTCCTTAACCCTTCTCTGCGAGCGGTCCCCTCACTCTCAGGGAGGGGCCCTTGTCCCGGAGCCCCATCGTTTTGGTGGCCTAGCCCTCCTCCCATTTCTAGGAATGGACACTTCCCTCCTTCTGGGAATTGCTGTCTCCTCACCATCCCTCCACAGTCACTGTGGAGGCCACTGTGCTCACATACCAGCCCTGTCTAGGGACACCTGACCTGAGGTGGGTCCATCAGAACTTCTCCTCAGCTTGGCGCCAGAACTGAGAAAGTGAGGTCTGTCTCTCTCTGGGAGGTTGAAGATAGGATAGGCGAGTTTGTGACCTGCTCCTGGCCTCATTCTTCTACACGGACCAAGGGACACAGGAAGAAGTCTGCAGTGTGAAGAAACACATAGCCAGTGCAGATACGGCTTCCGAGAAAGTGCCTGGGAGCCACAGCCTGGGTCCCTGAAGGCTGTCAGCGTTCTGCTTGTACTTCCTGTTCTTGGGCTCTGGGAGACACCCACTGGCTCTTTATATACATTTTGAGGAAGTGTTTCTGAAGCCGGGAAATCAGGAGTAGCTGTGGAGTCTAAAGAGAAACTACGTCAGCGGGGAACTTATCTGCATTACCAGCAAGTGTGCTGGAGGGATTCAAATTGTACCATCAGTCACGCGGAGATGTCATAAGGAAATGCTAACACTTGTTGAGCAGACTCTTAAGTGAAGAGGGAAACCGTAGGAATGGTGAGATCTCCCAGAGAGAAAATGTGGAGAGAAGTTCAGAGGAAACTTCCAGAACAATCATGGTTTAAGGAGATCCAGCAAAGAAAAGAGGAGGGCATGGCAACCCACGCCAGTATTCTTGCCTGGAGAGTCCCAAGGACAGAGGGGCCTGGCGGGCTACAGTGCATGGGGTCACAAAGAGTTGGACACGACTGAGTGACTGAGCAAAGCACAGCAAAGGATTTACCAGAGAGATGGGGCAGCTAGGATGGTAGTGTCCAAACAAGGGACACTAAGGGAAGAGTAAATTCGAGAATTTTTTTTGATGGAAATTTATTTTCTGATTCAAATTTTAATTTTAATTAAAAGGTTCATGAATAGCCAATACAATTTTGAAAAACAAGAACATCTTGACAAAACACATGTCAAATTGATCTTACAATCATTCTCAGTTAAATGCTGTTAAACCAATTAAATTTGAGGCAAGTGTGAGATATATTAGCATAGTTTTACAAAATAAGATCCTCAAATACAGAAAAGTCACAGTGTTTGGCAAAAAAAAAAAAAGAAAGAATTGGTAAATTCAAGGATCTTAACCAACAAGGAAACATGGGTGAGTTCAGGCTGAATTTGGGCAGCTCAGTAATATTCCTTAGAGTCCAGGTTCTGTCCACTTCTATTCTCTGCTGCACTGGGGACTGGATGCATCTAAGTAAGGGTAGACTCCTCCCTTGGCTTAGTATCTGGAAGGACAGAAGAGTGAAGGTTTTCCCAGTCAAGGAATCTAAATTTCTCTCTGCAATCTGATTGGGCCATTTTAGATCATATGAACACTCCTAACCCAATAAGACTCACTAGAGCAATACGATGGTGTGATCACTCACCTAGAGCCAGACATCCTGGAATGTGAAGTCAAGTGGGCCTTAGAAAGCATCACTATGAACAAAGCTAGTGGAGGTGATGGAATTCCAGTTGAGCTATTTCAAATCCTGAAAGATGATGCTGTGAAAGTGCTGCACTCAATATGCCAGCAAATTTGGAAAACTCAGCAGTGGCCACAGGACTGGAAAAGGTCAGTTTTCACTCCAATCCCAAAGAAAGGCAATGCCAAAGAATGCTCAAACTACTGCACAATTGCACTCATCTCACACGCTAGTAAAGTAATGCTCAAAATTCTCCAAGCCAGGCTTCAGCAATACGTGAACCGTGAACTTCCAGATGTTCAAGCTGGTTTTAGAAAAGGCAGAGGAACCAGAGATCAAATTGCCAACATCTGCTGGATCATGGAAAAAGCAACAGAGTTCCAGAAAAACATCTACTTCTGCTTTATTGACTATGCCAAAGCCTTTGCGTGGATCACAATAAACTGTGGAAAATTCTGAAAGAGATGGGAATACCAGACCACCTGACCTGCCTCTTGAGAAACCTATATGCAGGTCAGGAAGCAACAGTTAGAACTGGACATGGAACAACAGACTGGTTCCAAATAGGAAAAGGAGTATGTCAAGGCTGTATATTGTCACCCTGCTTATTTAACTTCTATGCAGAGTACATCATGAGAAACACTGGGCTGGAAGAAGCACAAGCTGGAATCAAGAATGCTGGGAGGAATATCAATAACCTCAGATATGCAGATGACACCACCCTTATGGCAGAAAGTGAAGAGGAACTAAAAAGCTTCTTGATGAAAGTGAAAGAGGAGCGTGAAAAAGTTGGCTTAAAGCTCAACATTCAGAAAACGAAGATCATGGCATCTGGTCCCATCACTTCATGGGAAATAGATGGAGAAACATTGGAAACAGTGTCAGACTTTATTTTTGGGGGCTCCAAAATCACTGCAGATGGTGATTGCAGCCATGAAATTAAAAGATGCTTACTCCTTGGAAGAAAAGTTATGACCGATCTAGAAAGTATATTCAAAAGCAGAGACATTACTTTGCCGACTAAGGTCCATCTAGGCAAGGCTATCATTTTTTTCAGTGGTCCTGTATGGATGTGAGAGTTGGACTGTGAAGAAAGCTGAGATTAACTGTGGTGTTGGAGAAGACCCTTGGACTGCAAGGAGATCCAATCAGTCCATTCTGAAGGAGATCAGCCCTGGGATTGCTTTGGAAGGAATGATGCTAAAGCTGAAACTCCAGTACTCTGGCCACCTCATATGAAGAGTTGAGTCATTGGAAAAGACTCTGATGCTGGGAGGGATTGGGGCAGGAGGAGAAGGGGACGACAGAGGATGAGATGGCTGGATGGCATCACTGACTCGATGGACATGAGTCTGAGTGAAGTCTGGGAGTTGGTGATGGATAGGGAGGCCTGGTGTCCTGCGATTCACGGGGTCGCAAAGAGTCAGACACGACTGAGCGACTAAACTGAACTGAACTGAGAGCAATACTGGTTTACTTATTGGCTTGGACCAATCAGGAGCCACTCTTTGAGCTAGGGGTGGGATCAGATCCCGTGTAGCTCCTTGCTGTAGAGGCTGGCAGCCCCACCTGCAGCTCCAGGGAACATGCTCAGGGTCATGTTGGGGACAGAGAGAGGGGATTGGAGGCATCAAAGGCAATGAACAGTCCCCAACAAGTGGCCCAGAAGGCCTGCATGAGCTGGCCCTGCCTTACCTTGCTCCTGATCTCTGTGCTTTGTAAAATTCCCAGGATGTACCAAATTTCTTCCTCCCTCATGATCTTCTCATAGACTGATCACTTTAAGGGGAATGACTGAGTGAGTGAAAGTTGCTCAGTCATGTCCGACTCTTTGCAACCCCATGGATTATACAGTCCATGGAATTCTCCAGGCCAGAATACTGGAGTGGGTGGCCTTTCCCTTCTCCAAGGGCTCTTCCCAACCCAGGGATCAAACCCAGGTTTCCTGCATTGCAGGCAGATTCTTTTCCAACTGAGCTATCAGAGAAGCCCTATGGGGAATAATTGACAATATTTGTTGCCTTAACTAATTCCTATTCTTGTAGCAAGTCTCACTTAAATGTTATTCTTTAAAGAGATCTCTCCAATCCTCCTAACTAAATTAGCACCCCTAATCCCCCTTAGGTGGCTACTAGAATCAGATTTCAAATTATAATTACGTTTATATTATGTTCAGTTGTACTTCTGTAGGGCAGGGCCCATGTTTGTTCTGCTCACCAATGAACCCTCCAAGATTGGCACACAGCAGAAGCTCGAGGAATATGTGATGACCACTTCTTTTTCTGATTCACATCTATTGTCTTTTTTAAGCCCCTGAGACATTTTTGGAGGTTTCTTGAATGTAAATATTTCTGTAAAACAATATTTCTTCCAAAAGAATGATGACTTTAAATGAACCTAAGTAAAAAGGAATGCCTTGAAAGCTTATAGAGTCCAAGCAATGGGACTTATAAAAATTTATGTATTTTTATTATGTTCAAGTAATTTATGCCTCATGTCAGTTACATAGTTAAAGACAAGATTAGAGAAAACTAGTGAACTAATTAAACACTGTTTTGTTTCACTCCCTACCTTGTTAATTAACTATATTATCAAACATTTGTTGAATGCCTCCTCTGCAACAGCAATAGGGTTGGGCTATCAGACTTGGCTCCATTTCACAAACATGTGTTAGGGCTGCTCTAGCTACTAAAGCAAGAACTGAATAAACACATAAGTATGGTTTTCTACTACAAAGCCTAAAACAAATAAGCTTTTCTGGTTAACCATTAGATAACTCAATAAACTTCAGTTGCTAGGAGGACATTCTTGTATAGTTTTCTAGTCATTGTTTCTAGTAATAGTTTCCTCTTAAGGGAGAGACTTAAGGTCTGGCAGTCTGCTGGAAGGAAGGCTGGAAGCTTGTCTTGAAATCATGTTCACACAGCAAGCATGCCGATTCTGCTCCGATTGTACGGCTCTTTGGCATGGCGAGAGGTGGCTATCAAAAAAAATTGTGGGATAATTAAATCATTGCCTCCTCCTAGCTACCCCTTGGAACTCCCACTGATCCTAGTTAACTGAAGCATAATTGTATTTTGTTTTTAAGAATTTCATATATCCCAAGCTTCAAAATCCACTAAGATTTCAAAAACAAAATATCAAAAGGAGAAAGCAGCAGTGGTCTTTGATGACTTACCAACTACTTTCCAGTTGCCCAGGCTGCTTCTCTCATAGGAAGGCACCAGTGAGAACTTGACTGTCAAGGCTGACATCCACGACAAGATATGATATAGAGCATATTCGAGTACTTATTTTTGTCAGGTGAGGGTTAAGGGGAAGGGCAGTTTGGGACCCTGAATAGGAAAAGAAAAGAATGAATCTGTAAACTGGCAACACGGAAGCATATATCCACCTATTTCATATGGACATCGTGGCATCAAAATCAGAGGAATGTGCTGTGCAAATACACAGGATGTTATTTAATAGTTTCCAAGTGGCCTTTCTTGTTTTATTATCACCCATCCCCTCCTTGCACATTGAAATAGAAAAAAAAAAAAAGACTTGTTTGTATTTATCCTTTTCATTTCTGCTGAATGAACATATTTAACCCAAGGAAAGCAGAACTAGACAGGTACGGTTTAATTGCACAATTAGATATTAATACACTGTTTTGGAAGATAAATGCTTTGTGACCTCAGAATGAATCAGCTCTCAGGGCAAGGAGACTTTAAAACAGAGGCAGGAATGCCTGCTGTCCATTGCTGTGGCCAGCAAGGCTGAGCTTCATGCTCACACAGTTTAGAAGCTGGATTAACAAGAATGTATGAAACTGGACTTCATTCTTCTTCTCTTTCCGGGCTCCATCCCTGGCTTCACTTCAGAGCCTTCATTTTTAATCTCCAAACTATAGTTTCTAACCAATCATAAATAACCTGAATATCAAGGACTATCTAACTTCCAACCCAAAGTAGGTGCTCAATTCAACTCCAGGGCCAAATCAAAGCATTCAGTTCAGTTCAGTTGCTCAGTCATGTCCGACTCTTTGCGACCTCATGGACTGCAGTATGCTGGGCCTCCCTGTCCATCACCAGCTCCCGGAGCTTACCCAAACTCATGTCCATTGAGTCAGTGATGCCATCCAACCATCTCATCCTCTGCCGTTCCCTTCTCGTCCTGCTTTCAATCTTTCCCAGCATCAGGGTCTTTTCAAATGAGTCAGCTCTTTGCATCAGGTGGCCAAAGTATTGGAGTTTCAGCTTTAACATCAGTCCTTCCAATGAACACTCAGGATTGATCTCCTTTAGAATGGACTGATTGGATCTCCTAGCAGTCCAGGGGACTCTCAAGAGTCTTCTCCAACACTGCAGTTCAAAAGCATCAATTCTTCAGCACTCAGCTTTCTTTATAGTCCAACTCTCACATCCATACATGACCACTGGAAAAAACCATAGCCTTGACTAGATGGACCTTTGTTGGCAAAGTAATGTCTCTGCTTTTCAATATGCTGTCTAGGTTGGTCATAACTTTCCTTCCAAGGAGTAAGCGCCTTTTAATTTCATGGCTGCAATCACCATCTGCAGTGATTTTGGAGCCCCAAAAGATAAAGTCATCAGTTCAGTTCAGTTCAGTTCAGTCGCTCAGTTGTGTCCGACTCTTTGCGACCCCATGAATCACAGCACACCAGGCCTCCCTGTCCATCACCAAAGTCATAGATGGCCGAATAAACGTCCTACTTGATAACCATGCTGTAGACTGATCACTACCGTAGGTTGAAAAACATAGGATGGATTAAAACACTGGGAAATCAGAGCACCTTGTGAGCCCTTAAAAGAAACGGATTGTTTCCTGACGTAGAGTAGCAGCTGCGCTTTCTCCAGTGCAATGGGCAGGTGAGAAGTGTGGATTCTTCTCTGTATCTCAAATCCCAGAGAATCCCACACTGGTACATTTGCAGTGAGCAGGCACTTCCATAAGAGACACCTCATTTCACTGATCTTATCCAATTAACAAAAGGAGACAAACAAATTAAAAGGAAGTCCCTGAGGTGGCTGAGATCCAGTGTGCCTAAGTGGATAAACAACATAATTACCATCGCCTTCCCTAATGAAAGCGGCACTCTCAGGGCTAGCTTTGAACAAGCAGTTCTAGTTTTGCAAGAGTTAGCTACTGTCTTTTCAAGGAAAGTTGAGGAGGAAATGTGTTGAAAACAAAAAGTTTTGGTTTAGACACAGATGGTGAGGGTTGATACCTATTGGAAATAACTGCTGAAGGAAGTCAGAGAATGTTTGTTCCTCGCGTCTCAAATATAGTCTTGTCTCCAAGCAAAGAGCCTGGGGAATTCCCAGGAGTCTTCCTACCTGGAAATTCCAGCGTCCTAGTGGGACGTGCTTTCCCTGTGATTTATGGTGAATTATGTGTCAGAGTGAGGAGATTCTAGAGGATGGACTACCCTTGAGAACAATCAGTGGTGCTTCTGAGGATCACCTATGCTTTTCTGGTGACCTGACTCCAGGGTACTCGACCGACTGATTCTGCTCACCTGATCTAGAGGAACTAGGCCCACCTGGGTCTTGCTGGCTTGCGTACAAAGGAAATGACTTGGTAGCACACATACATTAAGGGTAGAGGTATTTGCTCTTGTCTGTAACAGTAACAGTGGAACAATTAGCAAAGTTACAAATTGTCTGCTCATCAGATTTTGAGGCTACTC
The DNA here is from genome assembly GCF_042477335.2 of Ovis canadensis. Taxonomy (NCBI): domain Eukaryota; kingdom Metazoa; phylum Chordata; class Mammalia; order Artiodactyla; family Bovidae; genus Ovis; species Ovis canadensis. Next base: position 82,770,734 of record NC_091256.1, read on the forward strand.
TTGGTTTAGTTTTAGGAATTTGTTGCCTTGTTATGAAGTGTGTATGTGTGTTCAGTTGCTCAGTCAAGTTCAGCTGTTTGCAACCACATGGACTGTACCCCACCAGCCTTCTCGGTCCACGGGATTTTCAAGGCAAGGATACTGGAGCGACTTGCCATTTCCTACAGCAGGGGATCTTCTCACCCAGAGATTGAACCTACATCTCCTGCATTGGCAGGTGGATTCTTTACCACTTAGCTACCTGGGAAGTCCTGGTAGGAGGTAACATGACCTAAAATAGGTGGCTTTCTATGCATATCAGCAAATTCAATGTAACTCCAGCCAACAGCGTAATGGGATATAAAGGAAGAAGAAGAAGAGAAAAAGAAAAGATTAAAAAGAATAATAAGGTAATGGAAGAGTCACTTTCCTTTTCATATATGAATATGCACTGTGATGTTCAGTACATATGTGGTAGCTAAAAGTATGACCCTGGGACTTCCCTAGTGGTCTATATGGTTAAGACTCCTTGCTTCCACTGGTTTCAGGGGGTGGAGGGAATGAGGGGATAGATTTGATCCTAGTCAGGGAGCTAGGATCCCACAGCCAAGTCACATAGCAAAAAATAAAAAGTATGACCCAGAAATCCCACTCTTGGGTATTTATCCAAATGAAATGAAGGCCTAGGTTCTTGAATATCTGAATATTGATAACACCTTTATTCATCATCTCCAGAAGCGGAAAACAGTTCTAATGTTTCTCAGCTGGGGAATGAATAAACAAACTATGGCACATTTGTGCAATGGACTGCGGCTCAGTAGCAAAATGGAAGGAATTGTCAATACATGCAACTATGGGGAAGGATTGTATGAACATTATGCTCAATGAAAGAAGCAAGCCTCAAAAGGTTACATGTTGAATAATTCCACTTATATGCCATTCTGGAAAAGGCAAAACAACAGGGACAGAAGTCACATCAGTGATTGCCAGTGGCTAAAGGGAAAGGTGAGGTTTGACTGCAGAAAGGCAGCATGAGGGAATTTGGGGAATGAGGGAATTCCTCTATCTTGATTGCGATGGTTACACAACTCCATGCACTGGGCGAAACTCAGAACTGTACATTTCAAGAGGTGGGTTTTACTGTATGACAACTGAAATATAAAATCAAATAGACCAGTGTTATACTAGTACAAGTACAGACAGATCAATAGAACATCATAGTGAACTAGAAATGAAGTGAAACATAAATAGTTAATTATTTTTGTTAAAGATGGCATTTTAAAAACCATGGGGAAAAGATGCATTATTTAATAAATGGTGTTAGGAAAATTAGTCCTTATCATTATGAAAGATACCTAATTTACTCCTTGAATCAAAATAAACTCTAGAAGGATTATAGATTTAAATGAGACTAGTGGAGAAAATGAATATTTTTTGTTAATACTGGAGTGGGGAAGGACTTTAAAGAATGGTATAAAAGTCAGAAACCATAAAGAAATAAAACCCAAATTGATATGACTCTATACAACATTTTTTAAAGCAGTAAAACAAGCAAGCAATAACTATTAACTAGTCAATAGAAAAATGACAAAATGGGAAAAACATCTATAACATACGTGGCAGTCAGAGAGATCTGTAGCGAATGTTGGGGTGCACTGGTCAGATCCCACCAACAGCCCTGGGGTCTCCCTAGCTGTAGAGAGTGTAGGTGTCAAATAGCTCACAGCTAGGCTCCTCTCCTACAGCCGTCCTCAGCTGAAGACAGCCACTTTGCATGGCCATCCCCTCTCCCTGAGGGCAGCTCTCATGCAATGATTGATTGATAAAGGAGTATGAAGACTGGCCCTGTTGTCTCAAGACAGACTGTGAAAGGTCACTCCAGCTCAAGAGTTCCCCATGGGGTCAGCTAAGTGGGGCCTTCTGTCCACTCCTGCTTTTTTTCACCCTCTCTTAGGTCTTGATCCCGAGGGCACTCCCCAATAGACTCTTTCATGGCAATCTGTCTCAGGGTCTGTTTCTAGAAATTTTAATTTCAAATAATATCCTTAATATGTAAAGAACTGTTCTAAATCAACAAGAAAATAGATACATAAGCAAAAGACATAAACAGCTAATTTTTTATATGCACCATAATTGAAACTACCTGTGCCTTTTGTCACGGCAGTTTCACTTCTAGAATTTCTCATGGAGAGATAATCTTATAAGTGTGTAAAGCTATATGGTCAAGGCTGTCCACAGGAGCATTGCTTCTAATAGGGAAAAATTGGAAATAATGCCCACCAATTGGTTAAATAAATATCATACTGTGTGGTTATTAAAAACAATGATTTAGATATTTATAAACATGAAAAATGTTCAACATTCAAATATTCTTCTTCAAGTACATTCTGTCAAATAGATTGCAGGATACATAACACATATATAAAATTAAAACTAATCTGGGGGGTTTCCCTGGTGTCACAGTGAGTAAGAATCCACCTGTTAATGCAGGGGACACAGGTTCGATCCCTGGACCAGGAAATTCCACATGCCTCAGGGCAAATAATCCCGTGCACCACAGCTACTGAAATCCGAGGGCCCTGATCCTGCACTCCACAAGAGCCTGTGTGCGTGCTGAGTCATGTCTGACTCTGTGACCCTATGAACTATAGCCTGCCAGATTCCTCTGTCCAAGGAATTTTTCAGGCAAGAATACTGGAGTGGGTTGCCATGTCCTCCTCCAGGGGATCTTCCCAACCCAGGGATCGAATCCGGGTCTCCTGTGCGTCCTGTATGGGCAGCCGGATTCTTTACCACTGTGGCACCTAGGAAGCCCCAAAACAAGAGAAGCCACAGCAATGAGTAGCCCCAAAACCGTGACTAGAGAGCAGCCTCTACTCTCTGCAACTAGAGAAAGCCCGTGCAACTATGAAGAGGCAGTGCCACCAGAAGTAAATAAATAAAAATTTTAAAATGATCTGAAAAGTTTCAGAAGAAAATTTTAGTAGTTAATATTTTTTAGGATTATAAGGGATTGTCATTTTCTTCCTTGTACTTTGCTATATTTTCTGAAAAATCTTTTATAATGTATAACTTGCATAATGAGATAAAAGTTATTTTTAAAAGGATACTGTTGGATAAGACTTTAGCATAAAATTCAAGTACACTGATTGAAATTCAAGCATGTTTTTATTTTCACATTTCCAATTTTTTCAACTAAAGCAAATTAGCCACAATATTAACTTTAACAGCAATGAATAAACAAAAATCTTAATTTCTGGCTTTACTATCCATATTAACCCATAACAGCCACACACAACCTGTGTTAGACACCTGCTGTTTCCATGTTTGTTTTGCCTGAGCAGTCCCCAGTCTCCTTCTTCAGGCAACAGGCCTGGTTTGCCTTTGGGGAAACTACCCTCCCTCTAGGAAAGCCAAGAGGTTCCTGTGAGGCTGACCCTACAGCTCCCATGGAAGAGCACATCACCCACCCACACCTTCCACCCCTCTAGCCACGAGGGATTCAGGAGGTGTGTGTTCTGAGTCAGTCCAATGAGAGTCAACTGCCGGACTTTTGTGGCAGTTGTTAGGAATGCAGTGTGAAGTGTGTGTGTGCTGTTGCCTCAGTCGTGTCCAGCTCTTTGGGACCCCATGGACTGTGGCCCACCAGACTCCTCTGTCCATGGGATTCTCCAGGCAAGAGTACTGGAGTGGGTAGTGGTTCCCTTTTGCAGGAGATCTTGCTGACTCAGGGTTCAAACGCATATCTCTTGGATCTTCTGCGTTGGCAGCTGGCTCTTCACCACCAGCGCCACCTGGGAAGCCCCTGGGAATGGAATACTTGCTCTGAGCTGGGGCTGCTAAGCTGGTCACAGAGAAGCTTGGAGAAATGCTGCTGAGTACGAAGTCAACACAGAACGAAACAGAGCAGACAGATGGAGAGAACGTTCCTGAAGACAGTGTTGGAGCCTTTCAGCCCAGCTGCGCTCCAAGACAAATTCCTGGACTTCTCAACTGCACGAACCAACACACTCTTCAGTTTTGCTCAAGCCTGCTTGAGTTGGGCATCCTTTGCATCTCAGAGGATGTGATATGATACTCATTTTACTACAACTTCAAGGAAAGCAAAATCCTGTTCTTTTGTTCAGTCTTTCAGTCATTCAATTAAAATGTGTGGAGTACTCTCTTAGCTCAGGCTGCCATAACAAAATACCATAGACAGGATGGTTTAAACAAGAAATCTATTTCTCACAATTCTGCAAGCTAGAAGTTCAGGATCAAATTGCTACAAGGTAGGTTTGAAAGCAAGCAGTTCTCAAACTGCTACAAGAGGCGTCTACTCTTGGCTTGCCTGTGGGCCACCATCAGGCTGTGTGCTCCCACAGCTTCTTCTCTTTGCCTGCTGAGACAGAAGGCAGTTTTCCAGTGACTTTTCTTATAAGAGACATAAAAGCCCCACCTACATACCTCATCTAACCTTTATGACCTCCCAAATGCCCCATCTCCAAATCCTATCACACTGGGGTTAGGGCTCTAACACACGAATTTTAGAGAGACACATTGAGCTCATCATATGCACCTAGGACCCACCATGTGCTAGTAACTATGCTGATCCTAGGAGAACAGGGGAGGAAGCCACAGTCTCTGATCTTAACAGGATGGGCACTCTTGGTGGGAGCTCAACCCCAGCCTCCTCTAAGCAGAAGGTAGGCCATCATTTCTTTCTCTCTACGGACACTCCCTCCTGCTGGGGAAGTAGTGTCTACCTTCTCCCTGGCTCTCTCTGGCCCTCCTCCTTTGGACTCTTCCAGCTGTCTGTCAAGTCAGAATGGCTGCAGACTGGGAGGCCTGGGCTGGGCAGTCCTGGTAGTGACACAAACACCCTTCTGCCCCGGAGTCCTGCTCCTTGTGCTCTCTCTCTCTCTTTTTTTTTTTTTTTAACTTATTCATTTTTTACTTATTTGGCTGCATTGTGTCTTAGCTGTGGCGTGCCAGAGTGCTCAGGCGCTTCAGTAGCGTCTGATGTTTTGTGACCCCATGGACTATAGCCCACCAGGCTCCTCTGTCCATGGGATTCTCCAGGCAAGACTACTGGAGTGGGTTGCCATTTCCTTCTCCAAGAGATCTTCCCAACCCAGGGATCGAACCCGTGTTTCTTCTCTCTTCTGCATTGGCAGGCAGATTCTTTACCACTAGCGCCACCTGGGAAGCCCCCTTTAGCTGTAGCGTGTAGGACCTAGTTCCCCAACTAGCAATTGAACCTGAGCCCCTGCGCTGTTAGTGCAGAGTCTTAGCCAACAGGGATGTCCCTGTGCTCTTGTTGCTGGACTTTCCTCTCCTCTGGACACGGTGAGATCTAGACCTGGGGGTGCACTTATGGAAAAATGATAAAGGAAGAAGCTGCCTCATGCCTAAGTCAGAGGGGTTCTGCAGGGGCTCGGCCCAGCCTAGACTACCGGCTCCACATTGGGGACCCGATCGGGGCCCATGTCCCAGAGTCACAGTCTTTGCTGCCACCTTGCTCTCTGAGCGTGGGTGACCTCATGGCGAGGGGCTGGTGGCCAGAGGACAGGGTCTGGGCCTTCCTGGGCTTCCTGGCCAAATGCTTCCTTCATCTCACCACCCACAGACGTGCGTAATACCTTCAAAGGAAACTGCTCAGATGAGAAACTTGTGGGGAGTGTAATCCTTTTCAACATATCTAGCTGAGCCAGATGGCTCTCTCAGAGGTCCCTGTTAGAGAACTTAGGAGGCTGTAGATCATACATCCAGAAGGGGAGAAGCAGCATCCTCAGCAGATTCCATGAGGATAAGGGTAACTCGTGAGGTCATGTCTGGTAATTACAGAATTATCTTCATTATTTTTTAATGTATTCAAGGCTTGAGTGCACTGGCATTTTCATTAGACAGTATAAACTTTTGAAACCAATCCCAAACATTTCTGGAGAAACTGCACAAACAGGCAGTGAGCCTCCTGATCGATCCTGGAGATGGAGAGACCTAAACTGGGCTAAGGGCTACACTGTCCACTGTGGGAGCTACCCGCTGGCTTCCTGTATCCTCTCGGGCCTGGAGAACCAGTCTCAGTCCAGTGGTCCCTTTCTTGGTGTGCACTTCAGAACCTTCTGGGGAGCTTTGGCAGGCTTCACGTATCCAGTACTCCCCTTTGGAGACTGATCCTGTAGGTCTGGGTGTGAGAGGGTGGGGAGACCTCCAGCACCTGAATTACACCGATGAGTCTCTAAATTAGTAGATGGAGGCTGAGACCCAGAAAGAGAGAAAGCCACTTGTCTAAGGTGGCAAGGACTATTGGTCAGAGCCAGGCCTAGCAGCCAGGTTTCCTGACTGACCCACTGCTCCTTTCACTACGTAAGTAGAAGCACAAACACACGGGTATTCTTACCCAGACTACCTGGTTGGCTTCCGTTACCCGAAGGGCCACCTTGGAGAGTGGAGTGTGGCTTCAGTCTGCCCCTGGGAGCGCTGATCAGTGACTTCTAGCTCTGCCAAGCAGACGGACCTGTGCTATTTGCGTAACAGCTGCCAGACAAATCTGTCCCTCATTTCCAAAGACAAGGCCACTGGCCTTTTGTATTCCACTGTGGTAGACAAGATAGGGAAATGTGAGACACGTCTCCTGATTCCGTACATGAACTCTCCTGCAGGGTGTGTGCCCATCTTAATTCCACAACCAGGGATTGAACCTGTGCTCCCTGCGTTTGGAGCACAGAGTCTTCACCACCAGTGCACCAGGGAAACCCTGGAATATGAACCCTTAATGCCCCGTGGTTTGTGGTTGTGGTCACTGTTTACAGAGCCTGGCTCTCAAAGCCATGGTCTGCTTAGAGTCTTTGTTGAGGAAGAAACACCACTCGTGCTATCACGCCCCAGGGGGTCCTGTCTACTGCTGGCCTTTCCTAGGCCCAAAGTTTGAATGCGGGCATTTTCATTGAATGCAGGAGACATACCCTACAACAGTCAAGAAAGGAGAATTTGTTGAAGGACTTTCAGTGGCTAAGACTTCACACTCCCAATGCAGGGGGCCCGGGGTTTGATCCCTGGTGGAGGAACCAAAAGATCCCACATGCCACAGGGTAACTAAGCTTGTGCACCTTAACTGCAGAGCCCACCTTGGCAGCTGGAGAAAGCCTGTGCTCCCCAATGAAGAGCCCTCATGCTACAAGGGAGACTTGTGCAGCCAAAATTTAACAACAACAAAAGAAGTATTAGTTGAGAGATAGTATACACCCAGCATCATGCCTGTGTTTAACTCATGCTATAGTTAGAAGGCATTTCAGGGTGTTGCGGGGAGAGAACGTAAACACCTCAGGGCTCTCTTTCAGACAAAGAAGGTCCCCTATTCACAGCACACCTAAGAGCGCACTAAAATTTCTTTACTCCTACAGAAAAACATCCTTTGGATACCCCAGAAAGCTTCCATCAACCTCTCTCCGCCAGGCCTATCTGCTGGGACTCAGCCACACAGCGCTATCGACTCTCAAAAGTACCACCTTGCCAGAAGAAATCTGGCAGCTGCATGTCATACAGCTCCCTGGCCCCTTGGACTTGCCACCACTTGCAACTGTTTTACAGTTGAGGAAATCTAGAGACGGAGTGATTAAAGCCCGGCCAAGGTCACTCACATGGAGTTCAGAGTACAATCCAACAGAAGGGAAACTTGCTGGGTTTCTAGAATCAAAGGACACGAAAGCTGGAAGGGATTTCAAGAGGTCATTTGGCTCACTTGCTTCACTGCAGGTGACCAGCGGAAGCGGCCGAGACTAACGACTGTCTGGGGGTGTAGGCTTCATAACACCCCCTCACCTCTGGGTTCGAGTTTGTTCTTCCCTATAGTTCTCCTTAAGTCTAACCGAACGCTTTCTTGCTGCAACTCTTTCTATCATCCCAACCAGTGTTTCATGGAGAGAACAGGGCTTCTCTAATGTGAGGCCTCATTTGTTCTATTGAAGAGTCGGCTCTACGGCAATCTTGAAAGGCCCACTCAGAGAGGCCCTGTGGGGAGCTTTCTGCCGCCAAAGGCACACTGGTCTGTATTTTTGGCTCTTTTATACTTTGGCTGAATGCCAGGCAACTGCGCTTTCCCGATTCATCCTCCTCAAGGATTATTTTCCCTGGAGAAGAGAAGGCTGAAGGCGAATCAGTGAGAACGCGAAGACAGAAGATAGTAAGAGACGATATCCACAGCCTCGGAAACTGTGGAGTGACGGCTTTCAGGTTAGGCAGATGGAAGGGGTCTTCCTCACTCTGAGGGCTATTATTGAAGTCAGATCTGATCCAGAGCGCGGCTGTGGCTTGTCCTTCCCAGGAGGACCTACAGACAGGAGATGGTCTCAACACAGGGGTGACTTCGCTGTGCTCCCCATTGGGGGAACAAAGGGGCACTTTACTGGGACTCTTTCCAACTTTTCAGGGGCTCTTCCCCTGCTCTGAGAAAGCACCAGTTCTGAAGACTTCGAAGGATCTGCGTGTGTGAGGGAACTAAGAAAGGGCACCTCCACGAGTTGCCCTTTGAGTTTGGCGCTCACCCTGCGTTAAACCAGCACAGAGAAGCCTAAAATGAGATGGTTCCGAGATGGCTCCCTGGGCAAAGTTTGCAAGCTTTAAAACTGACATTTTTTTTCTTGATATGTTCTCCCCCTCCTGCCTCCTTCCATTAGACTGTGCAGCAGGAGACAGACAGAGTTCGAGGTTTATTCCCACGCATAGGATTTGATTTCGTTAAGTCTCCTTTGGGGGTAAACTATTCACTAGTTGCTCTTGAATCCCTGCCTAACTTGAAAGGCTTCAATAGCAAGGAGAATTTTTCTTAAGCCAACTCTCCCTAAAGATGAAACGAGATATTGTAAACTCTATGGAGATGAGCTTTAAAGAAAAAAAATATATATGACAAATCAATAGACTGCTCTTTACATTGACACTTTTTGTAACACTTCACCAGTCTCTTCCAATCTACCAACAAGCATGTCCATCATGTCCTGACTGAGGCCAGGTTGAGGCCATGCAGTGTAGGCTTTATCCCAAAGTATCAGGTTTAGTCCCTGCCCTTAAAAACTGCCCAAGCTAGGGGGCTACAAGTCTTAACTCACTCATTTAGGGTGCCAGAATGGTATTAGTGTTTTAGTGGATTAAGGAAGTAGTCAGATATTCAGAAAGGCTTTACTAAAGGGTGCATGGCTAGAGATCGCTTTAAAGAAAGAGCAGATTTGGGAGAAGCAAAGCAAAACAAACAAATAGAAATAAGTGGGGGGGGGGAGGTAGAAAGCAAACTATGAACATTTAAACTAGGATTTTAAAACTCTTCAATATAGATCCTTTCAGTCACATAGAAAGATACAGCACCCCTGTGTACTCAGCACTTATCATTTCATGGCCAATCTTGCTTCCTTTATACCCCGACCCACTTTCCCCACATCATGGATTGTGCAGAAACAAAACCCAGACATTGTAGCATTCCATCGGTAAATATAGCAGCATTTTTACTAGCATTTTAATGTAAGCAGGATCAACTTATGCAGGTCAGAGCGTGTTTCAAAAAACAAACCCCAAATTGAAAATCTTGACACAATAAAAAGATCCCCCAAGCCGCAGCTAATAGCACATTTATTCCCAGTTCTACTTGGTTCAACAACATCTTAACACATCAGAAGAATCCCTAATTCTTTTTTCTTTCTGGAGGAGGTTAAAATAAAATGTATATGTCCAGAAATGCATGCTTTTTGCTATAATTCTGGGATGTTAATGGAATGTTGGAAACATATGAACAAACACTTGTCCCTGTACATCTGCTTCAATGTAAGTCTATTTCTTTAGTCTATTTTCAACATAGCTCAGAGTGGTATTTCAGGAAGACATGCTTTTCTTAAACCAGAGTCCAACAAAAATGGTCAGAGGAATCTGAGGATGGTTGGACAGTCTGGGGCCAGGAGGTAACAGCGCAGCTGGGGAGGGGATAGGATGGGGAGGGCGGTGGGGGCAGAGAAGGCAAGGAGACTCTTAGGGCTTTGCCTGGATGTGAAACTGAGTGGGAGGCAAAGAATGAAAGTGGAGCATGTTAGTTAATCTTGGAACGAGGATGAGTCATACAGAAAATGAGATACTTTCCCACTGATGCTTTGAATAATACCCTTTGACTGGGAAAAGAAACCAAATGAATGTTACTTCTTTTTGCCACAGTATTTCCCCAACCAAGGATAGAACCCAGGCCCCTGTAGTGGAAGGGCACAGTCTTAACCACTGGACTGCCAGGGAAGCCCCTAAATGTTGCTCTTGATATGGTAGATATAGGTGATGGCCTACAGGGTATACAGTTGAAGACTGAGCATGCTTCTGAGCTCTTCCTCTCTTTCTGGGTGACCTGGAACAAGCTATCTAAAGTCTCAGGGTCTCAGACTCCTCCTTTTCAGCAAAAGGAAAGTGGGATGAGATTATCTCTGGATCCCTGGAAACCCATAATATTCAACAATTCTGTTAATTGATATGTGTTGTAAAAGGATAGATAGATATGAATTGGGGGTGACTTTTGGATCGGGGCTACTAGCAGTAAGAAGTAGCAGGAGGAACTGAGACAAGCCAACCCATGGCCAAACTGTCATACGGGAAATAACCCACAAGCATCAAGGACTTATGTATCCATTCCTTTAGTAAGCAGTTTACATACACTATCTCACTTAGTTCTCGAAACAGCCCTATGAATTAGGTTCTAATATTATCATACTATCATGAGGAAACTGAGGTATAGAAAGAGGTAAGTAATCTACCCAAGGAACACTGACAATAAATCAGAAAGTCAAACTCAACCCAGGATCTATTTTGACTCTTAAAACCTAACCATACTACATTCTCTCTTATTATGCTGCTGCTGCTAAGTTGCTTCAGTCGTGTCTGACTCTGTGCAACCCCATAGACGGCAGCCCACCAGGCTCCCCCATCCCTGGGTTTCTCCAGTCAAGAACACTGGCGTGGGTTGCCATTTCCTTCTGCAATGCATGAAATTGAAAAGTGAAAGTGAAGTTGCTCAGTCATGTTGGACTCTTAGCGACCCCATGGACTGCAGCCCACCAGGCTCCTCCGTCCATGGGATTTTTCCAGGCAAGAGTAATGGACTTATTATGCTAAGGTACAGAAAATAACCATTAAAGTCATATATTTTACCTTTCAATCAAAATCTAGAAATCTTTATTAAATATATGACACAGGAGCCTGTTTGAAGGGGGTCCCACTGGCTAAATCCCACTGGGGATTTAGCACAAATTAAGCACCAGAATTAAGTAGAGTGATGAATTATAAACCACTGAAAAAGTAGGATTCAGGAATGCCCTTACTGATGATAGATAGATGGACAGATAAGTACACACATACATAAGAGAATACTGAGGGTTGCCTGGTAGACGTGGAGAGACTACTGGAGTCGGAAAATTGTTTGGTAATCATCAAAATAAAGATGGGGTCAGGGATTCCCCGGTGGCTCGGTGGTAGAGTCCACCTGCCAATGCAGGAGACATGGGTCTGATACCTGGTCTAGTAAGATCCCACGTGGCGCAGAGCATCTAAGTCCACGCGCCACAACTATTGAGCCTGTGCTCCAGAGCCTGGGAGCAGCGACTACTGAAGCCCGCTCACCCTAGAGCCCCTGCTCTCCAGCAAGAGAAGCCTCGGCAGCAAGGAGCCTGAGCACCACAGCTAGCGAGGGGCTCCCGCTCGCCACAAATAGAGAAAAGCCCGCACTCGGCAATGAAGACTTAGCACAGCCCCCAAATAATAAACTAATTAACGAATTAAAATGGGATCAGGCAGAAACTGTCAATAGATGCTAAATCTAAGGGAAGGGGGGCATGTAAATGAGCAAGATATTTGCATGGTTTTAAAGTATCTCTCCAGAGACTTCTTATTAGTTCAAGGGAGAAAAAGATTATATAGCGTAAACAATTTGATCAACAACTTGATGGGTGAGAAAAATTTACATTACCAATAAAGGGCAGATGGACATCATGCACCTTCAGCTGTAATACCCTTAGAAAGACAGAATATCCATTTTCAATATTCTAGCCAAGAATGCATAAACAAAAACAAAAATATGTGAACATTCTATTTTCTTTAAAAAAGGCAAGGGGAACTGTATTATTTTAAAAATGCTGACGTCATAAAAGACAAAGGCTGTGGAAATGTTCCAGATTAGAAGTTAAAGGGGTTAGACAACTAAATGCACGTTTGACCCAAAACGTGATGCTGTGCAGGAGTGGGTGGTGATGATAATACTTCAAAAGACATTAGTAGATCAACTGACAAAATTGGAATGTGGATGATGTTCATGTATAAAGTTGGTAAAAATGCCCTGTGGTTATGTTGAGAAAATTCCTATTTTCAGGAAATGTACATTGAATTTGGTGCTGAAGGAGCTTGATGTGTGGGACTTTGCCTCATATGGTTCAAAAGAGAGAGAGAAAGTTCAAACACTAAAACAAATGGGATAAAACGTTAATAATAGTTGATAAAATAGTTAATAAAATCTAGGTAAAGGATGTGTGTGTGTGTGGGGGGGGGATGTCCTTGAAAGTTTTTCTAAGTTTGAAAATATGCCCAAATAAGGAGAATTTTTTAAAAGTCAGTCTGGCATCACGTTAGTAATTAGTGGTCAATCTCTTAAATTCTCAAACTGTGTGTGGGGGGGTGAGGGGGAATAAAGGAATGATCCACATTGAGCCATGAGAACAATTGTCATCAGATGGAAAAAGCTTAAGGCAGAGCTGGCTCCCTGCTGTTTAGGGGTTCATCAACCAATCCAAGGAGTTATATGGATCACACAGAAAACAGGCTCACGTGTGAGCAAATAATGGAATAATTCCACTGGGAGAAATACCAAGATAACCAACATCACCGTACATGTGAGGGAAGGTTTTCAGGCATGGGACTATAGCCCACTTATTTCAACACAAATCTCCCTAGTAGAAGAATTAGTCTGTTTAAGTTCATCTTCCTTTTGCTTTTTTGGAAAATATGTACATGCGTGCTAAGTCACCTCAGTTGCATCTGACTCTTTGTGGCCCCATGGACTGTAGCTCACCAGACTCCTCTGTCCATGGGATTCTCCAGGCAACAATATTGGAGAGGGTTGCCATGCCCTCCTCCAGGGGATCTTCCCAACCCAGGGAAAGAACCTGCATCGCCTGTAATTCCTGCATTGCAGGTGGATTCTGTACATGCTGAGTCAGCAGGGAAGCCCCTCCTGGAAATATATTGGGACTTAAATTATATCTGCAAAGGATTTTTTCACAAATAAGGGAGAATATTCACAGTTTCCAGGAATTAGGATATTGGGCATATCCTTTGGGAGCCACCCATTACAGGTCCTTTCCATGTACCAGGTATTGTCCTAAGCATCTTATATGCATTAACCCATCTATTTCACAACAACCCAATGATATAGGATATTATTTTGGTCCATATTGGGGGAAGGAGGCACAGAGCCATTAGGTAACTTGCAATCATTTCTTAGGATAATTTGGTTTGAGCAGCAGGCTTCGGGAGGAGGAATGAGAGATAAACAAGTTAAGATCACATGCAAGATGCCTTAAATACCTAGATAAAATAGTGTGCCTTTATTTGTGGGTAATGGGCAGTCACTGAGGGTTTTGAACAAGAGTGTCATGTGAGCATTGATATATGGGAATATTGATCAGAAAGCACTGTGTTAAACAGACTGGAGGAGGGCAGGAGTGGGATCCCTATTAGAAGTGCTCACATAATTGCTCCGAGAGACGTGTCGGCCGGGACTGAAAGTCTGGCCACAGAAACAGAGAGGAATACTTAATAGCCCATCCTTCTTTTCATCCCAGCATGGGGAGCCAGGCGGTCTTTTCCATTAGACTCAGCTCGTCCATCTTCCTCCTGGTTCCACACCAGGAGGCAGTTGAGAGATAAAACAGTCTCCATTTGCCCCAATTTAGCAGACACTGGTTTTTCCATTAAAGGATGGCTCTCAAATCTGAAGACACCTGAGCAATGCCTAGAAACGCAATCCCAGTAGTCTTGATTGTGCTCACTCTTAAGACAATGGCACTTTGGGGACTGAAAGATGTCTCTCTTGAGTTTAAGAGAGGGTCAACTCTGACCTTACGATGGAAAACCTTGAAGCTCAATGCAAAGCATAAATAAAGTCAATTATTTATGACTCAAGGGCTCATGGGAATGGTCTGTGGCTGCAGCTACCACAAGGCTAGATCTTGGCTGTCTTCTAGAATCAGCAGACAGGCTAGAGGGAAGCATTTCTAGCCTCACTTCCCACCTACCCTTTTTGGTGTATATTGCCATTTCCAGTGCTTCCTATTATTAAACACTTCTTTTTCATTTTAAGTCTCTTTGGCTCCTAATGAGGATTTGATCAGTAATTGATAGGAAAGGCTTTTCACTTTGGATGATGAAAAGTTTGAGTGCAAGAGACGCCCAGTCATACTCTGACTCCTCAGCCCAACCCATTATTAAGACTTCAGGAGCCATTAACGTTAGTCAGAATAACAAATACTTCCAAAAACTGTCAAGAATTTTTTTTTCTGACACAGTGAAGGCAAAACCAGAAATGCATTCACACCTGGAGCTTGATTAATTTAAGGTGTGCTTGGATCTGCCTGGTGGCTCAGACAGTAAAGCATCTGCCTGCCGTGTGGGAGACTGGGGTTTGATCCCTGGGTTGGGCAGATCCGCTGGAGAAGGAAATGGCAACCCACTCCAGTAATCTTGCCTGGAAAATTCCATGGACTGAGGAGCCTGGTAGGCTCCTCAGTCCATGGGGTCGCAAAGAGTCCGGCACGACTGAGCAACTTCACTTTCACTTTATCTACAAGAAAAAGACATTTGATTTCATTTAAAAATTCTAACATAAGTGATATCATTTATTGCAAAGTAAAATTTGAATATGCAGATTAATATAAAATAAAAAGTAAAATAAAAACATTTTAACATTTGAGGGTTTTTTTTTTTTTGCATGGGAACAGATTAACTCCACAGAATAGCCTCCTCTTAAGGTTAAAAATTGGAGAAGGCAATGGCAAGCCACTCCAGTACTCTTGCCTAGAAAATCTCATGGACGGGGGAGCCTGGTAGGCTGCAGTCCATGGGGTCGCTACTAGTTGGACATGACTGAGTGATGTCACTTTGACTTTTCACTTTCATGCATTGGAGAAGGAAATGGCGACCCACTCCAGTGTTCTTGCCTGGAGAATCCCAGGGACAGGGGAGTCTGGTGGGCTGCCGTCTCTGGAGTCACACAGAGTCAGACACGACTGAAGCAACTTAGCAGCAGTAGCAGCAGCAAGGTTAAAAATAAAAAGCTTCTGGGACTTCCCTGGTGTTCCAGTGGCTAAGACTTCACTCTCCTAATGCAGGGGACCCAGGTTTGATTCCTGACCAGGGAACGAGATCCTACATGCCACAACTAAGATAGAAGATCCCATGCGCCACAAGTAAGACTTGCTGCAGCCTAAAAAAAAAAGCTTCTAGTATCTTTTGGTCCTCAGAGTGTGATCTGGGAAACACTACCATTGGCATCCCCCAGGAGCTTATTGGAAATGCAGAATATCAGGCTCCATCACAGACCTCACTGAATCAGTATCTGCTTTTAACAAGGCACCGCAGGCAAGGGGTCACTATTTTCACTAATGTTAGTCCTTCAGAAGGCATCCAAACTATTGAAGAAATTGAAAGGAAGAGGTACATAAAAACAGTAGGCAAAAAAATGAGGAATTCACTCTACAAAGTCTTGTGTGATCAGAACCCAATTGTGGAACACACCACTAGAGAATCAGATTTGGGAGTGACCTGTTAAAGAGATGTCACTCACATGTAGGCCACCTCCCCTTAGTAATACAAATAGTAATTACAAATTAATAAGAAAACCATGGAACCAGAGACCTTTAAAACCGAGACGAATGATAGAATTTGTAGTAATCAGTGTGTGTGAAGTCTGGAGCCTCAAACTGAGTTTGTTTCTCCCAATTTGGGGTATGAAGTTAAAAACAAACCCAGTGCTGGTGCGATTAGGGCCTCTCAAGCAGAGGGACCTTGAGCAAATGTCTTCATTTCTTGGAGTCTCATCCCATAATCTGTAAAATCTGTCCTGCAAACCTTATAGGGTCATCATGCACCTTAAATAGGGGATGTGGACGTGTTGTGAAAACTATAGGAGAACCTAGAATGTTGCCATGGCGGGTTTCAAGGGTGGGTCCTAGTTTCATCCAATTAACTGCATCTTGTGTGAGATAATATCACGGCAAAACTGTGGTAGCCTGCTTGAAGTAAGGAAAACAATGAGCTAATTAATAAGATTGTGTCACCGTGGCTTCTACACTGTCTAGAAGAAGAGGATTCTCTGATTCTCAAGTTCCAGTGTAGACAGGGAAACAAGGATATCCAGTCAGAATCTGTTGAACAAATGCCCAAATTACTAAACTTGAGAAAGGTAATTTACCAACATTCACTCATTCATTCATTTCAACAAACACTTGTGAGTCCCAGGTTGGCTGGGGATAGACACAATGGTGAACAGAAAAGCACACACTGCTCTTGCCCACATGCAGCGTGTGTGTGAGCGTGCTAAGTCACTTCAGTTGTGTCCAACTCTTTGGACCCTATAGACTATAGCCTGCCAGGCTCCTCTGTCCATGGGATTCTCCAGGCAAGAGTACCAGAGTGGGTTGCTATGCCCTCCTCCAGGGGATCTGCCCAACCCAGGGATCAAACCCCTGTCTCTTCTGTCTCCTGTATTGGCAAGCAGGTTCTTTATCACCAGAGCCACCCAATTTATTTATTTATTCTTGGCTGTGCTGCATGGCATTGTGGGATCTTAGTTCCCTGATCAGTGATGGAACCCACGACCCCTGCATTGGAAGTGCAGAGTCTTAACCACTAGGCCACCATGGAGCCTACAGCCTAATCAAATACTCAAATGGATAAATGTAAATGGCATCCTTGCTCTATGCCACAAAAATCAGGACCAGGAGCCAAGTGAACTTGTACTAGAGTGATGTGACCTGGTCAGAGAGGTCACAAAAAATTTCCCTGAGGAAGTGGCTCTTAAGCAGAAAGCTGAGTAAGAACTAAGGTGGGGAAAAAGGGAGGAAAGAGTGTCCCAGGCAGAGGGAATAGGGTATGCACAGGTGTTTTGGCAAAAGGAGGCATGGTGGTCAGAAAGACCAGGCCCGTTAGCTTCGGGATGATGGGATGAGGCTGGGGAGGCCAGCCCACGGCCAGCCCTGTGCGCTTGAGCTTGGCTCATCCCATCTGGGCGCTGGGGAGCCACAGAGGGATTGCAGCTGTGATGGTGCTGGTGATGGTGTTGGTGGAGGTGGTGGGGAAGGACGTGTATTTTGTTACGATCAGATCTGGGTTTCAAAATTATCACTCTGGCAGCAAAATGGAGCATGACTCAGGGACAGGAGGGCTGGGTGCATGTGGAGACACAAGGAGGAGACTCTCACAGCTCAGGAGATAGAGCTGAAACCGTCTCTTCCACGGAAGACCCAACTCCTCTGGCCCAGTTCTCTCCACATACAGCCTTGTTTCTGAGAGGCCCTTCCCACAAGAGGGAGGCAGGCTCTGGGCGATGGATTCCTCCCCCTGAGAGTAAGTAAATGAAGTAGGGATTCTGGTCAGCAACTCAGTCCGTTTCGAGTCTATGTGAATCAGTTCCCCTCAGGTGAAATGACAAAAGTGTGGTTTCTGAATCTGCAGGTTAAAATTTTCAGTCCTGGATTCATGGTGATCCCAAGTACAGGCAGCCTAAAAGGCTCTCACTCCCACCCCTCATGAGAATAGGAGGCAGGCAGTATCATCTTCTGCAGTCACATCTTAGGTGACTCAGATGGTAAAGAACCTGCCAGCAATGCAGGAGATGCAGATTCCATCCCTGGGTTGGGAAGATCACCTGGAGGAGGAAATGCTAACCCGCTCCAGTATTCTTGCCTGGAGAATCCCCGTGGACAGAGGAGCCTGGTGGGCTACAGTCCATGGGGTCGCAAAGAGACAGACACAGCTGAGCAACCAACACACACACACATGTCCAGTTAAATGGCCATCCCTTAGAACCCCTCACTAAAAAGACATGGAAGTGAGGCCTACAGAGTTTTAATAACTTGTCCAAAATCTGTCATTTTTAAGGATCAGTTCCCTGAACTTTCTAAAAGTCATCAGGTATATAAAGCTCTCAACATACTCTGCTGGTCAACATCATCTTTATAGACAAGTAACGAAGAGAGTCATAAAAATATGCTTTTAAATTAAATTTTTTTTTAGACTTCTGTACTTTGTACTTTAATTACAATCTCCCACCCCTAGAGTTAGAAGGGCTAAAGAAAGAATGGGCATTCAGCCTAAACCTTAAAACTGACTAACTACGCCTTCCACAATTTCTAGTATTATGTAACACTGCACCCAAGAAATTCACAAATGCTTTTCATGAGCCGAGCTATATAGGTGTCAGGGTCTTTATTTCTAGATTTAATTTCCAGGCATGACAAGATCTTAGATCCAGTTTTCAGTCTCTAAGAAAAATGAGTTTTCCTTTGCTATTCACTCTCACCTGCCATTCTTTAGCTTAACCAACACATACAAAAAGCTCCGTGATTGTCTGGGGCCTCTCACTGGACATTCTACTCCCTACCCCGTTCCTGTTTCCCGTTTGCTTCCCAGTAGGGTTTCCAGCTCTGACCCTTTCTTTCATATGGTTTCCCTTATAATTCTGAGCCCTTTTGTGATGTTTCTGGACTTTATTACTGCATTGTTACTTGTTTATTCTTTTTTTATACTGCCTGTTCCCTCCGGGAGCCGTTACAAATTCAAACCTTGGCCCTCATGTTGTTGGTAGAGATTTTACATTTTTAGTAATTAGTCAATACATTCCAAAATAAGACAAACATATTTGACTTCCCCCATCATTTTTGCCCTAAGATTGAACATTAGAATTGATTGGCCATCAACCAAAGTCAAATGCAATCTGCTTTTCACATGGTTTTATTCATCTCTCTGTCCTTAACACAGCTTCAAACACTCATGATTTTTGAAAACCAATATTCATAGGTGTGTCTGTGTTTAGCAGTTTTTGTTTGTTTTTTACAAGAATCCTTTTAAACCTACAGTTTGGGTTGATAAGGTTCAGGCTAGCTCATTGAGCTAAGAAGATCCAATTTGGAGAAGCTTGGCATTGATAAAGCAGGGAGATGTCTTAGAGGGCTCTGAAATTGCAAAGTTTGTGTTCAACATTTGACTTTCACTCAAATTGGCAGTCTCTTTCCAAAATGAGCATTATTTTCTCATCTTTAAAGTATGCTGAGTTTAGTCAGTTTGAGCACTAAGCAAATTGTCAGGAGAGTTCTCAAGAATTAGGAAGAAAAAGCCAATATATCTTACTCAACCTGGGGCCACAACCTCCCGGAGTGTTGGTGAATAATGGTATGGCTTTCCTTCATTTTAACCCACTTCTGGCTGTGTTAAGGCTATGCCAAGACAATCGGCTAAAAAAGGACAACTTTGTGTCAAGCTACCAAAGTATTTTGACTACACTATGCTAGAGGGGAAAAAGGTTTATTTGACTGAAATGGTTTGCTGAGAGGTAAATATTACTCTTTCTGGAATGCATGATTATAACTTTTCCAATCTGGAAAATGCATCTCTGACACCCCTCCCCGCTTCTAGGTTGTGAGCGCATAAAGCACATTGTCTGGGAAGTGGCTTGCAAGAGGGGGGAAAATGTGGCACCACGCAGGTTCTCCTAAGTGACTACTGAGTTGGCTTGAACCTAGAGCCCCTTTTATGTGGGTCTGAACGTCTCCCAACTCAGTCTGCTTAGTTACTGAAAGGATTGCTACTGTTTGCTGAGCATCCTCGCCTTCGGCATCGTCTTATTGGTTTCTTTTTGGACATTAAATACTTACACTTGGAGGAATATCTTTTCTTTTTGCTTTTGCCCACACAGTACATGGCTTTTAGGATCTCAGTTCCCCTAACCAGGGGCTGAGCCACGGCCACAGAAGTAAAGCATTGAATCCTAACCACTAGACTACCAAGGAACTCCCTGAAGGAATCTATCTTTTAAGTAAAGGGACCCAGCAGTTCCCAATAGGAGGCAAAATGGTCTTCCAACTGCCTCCTGGCCATTTCCGTGGGATATCTTGACCCACACGTGGCTCCTCAGTGTCTATATAGGAGGACCTGATTTGGAGGAGGTTTGAGGCTGTATTCATATACATGAATTCACAAACATCCATTGTCTACACCAAGGGAGAGAAGATTATGGAAGTCCCCAATCCCATCTCCCCACTCCTTAGCAGTGCCACCATCCAGACTTCACTGAAAATTCAGCACATTAAAAAACAGGCTCAGTATTTTCTCCTTAAGAGCAGCTCCTTGCACACCCTTTCCAACTTCTCCACCTGTTTTAAGCAATATGTTCCTTGTTGGGTTAAAAACTATGTTTTTAAAATTCTCCTCATCAGCTTTCACTCTCCCAATACCCAATTAATCAAGTCCTGTCAATTCTTGCTCAATAAATATCTCAGGAAGTTTCCTCCATTCTTTTGCATTCTGGAAGAACAGAAATAGAAGAGGATCTGGCTCTCTAGTCTGGATGGTGAGATGAGAAACACCATATACAAGTGAATAAACTTTTCTAGAAATAATATTTTTTTAAATGCAAAAATACATGGCCCCAAACAAGCCTTATATACAGACCCTGAGGCACTGGCTAGCACTGTCTTTGTCTCCCAGCAATCCAGAGCAGTTGGAGGTCCTTTTCGCTGTTGAGGGGCCGAGTGAGGCCTTTGGGAGTCCAGTTCAGGCCACTCTGACTCTAGCCACCCCTCCACTTTCAGGAAGCCTTCACTTTCAAGTTAGCTAGTCTTCATTCAGAGCACAGCAAGGTATGTATCCAATCTGAAGCAGTGTTGGCACAATTTATCAGGAGTATTTCACCGTAATTTAAAATTTTATATATTTCACCTCCACCTGGACAGAAGCTCATTCTGTATTCTCACTGCCCCTCCCGTTCCCCATAGCAACCAACACTGGGTTCTGCTGTTTGTAGTGTATAAATACAATGTTTAAGTCTTAGAGCCTTAGAATTTTAAAGTCAGGGGGAATCTTAAGATCTCCTCTTGTTCAGTCCTTTACTCTCCATAGACGAAGAAACAGGTCTAGAGAGACCGGCTGACTTGCCCAAAGTCACCCAGCTGGCTAGTGGCAAAGCAAGAACCAGAACCCAGGTTTCTCCGGCTCTAAGTCTGCACCCTAAATGATCCTTAGATAATCAGTGACAGAAATATCTGACTTCACACAAGGTCTCCGGGCGATGGTGGCGATAGGGGGTGATTTGCTTTATTGAAACATTTACAAAGATTCCATTCAACGCCTCGCAGGACCGTCCTGGACGAACTCCTCAACTCGGTGTTGAGCAAGTTACGTGCTGCACTTGTTTATGAGTCTGTCGGCCCTAATCGCGGTTCTTCTGACAGAAGCGCGTCCCCGAGCCTCCCGCCGCCCCTCACACTGGGGCTCCCCCTCCTGGCCCCTCCCAGGCTGCCGACTGTCACACGGCGGCCGAGCGGCCCGCCCCACGTGGACCCGGCTGGGAGGATCAAAGTCTGTTTGCTGGCTGGCCCCCGGCAGGTGTGAGGTGGGCTGCTAGGACCCGCAGCGCCTGGACAAGAGGCCCGCCACGCCGCGGGGACCCCGCCTGCCTCGCCCTGCCCCTCCCCCTCCTGCTGCACGCGGCCCGCGCCCCCTACCCTCCCCCACGACGCCCGTCGCTGCACCCGGCCGCGGCCCCCGGCCCACGCCCGGCTCCTGAAGGGAAAGGCCCCGCCCCCATCTGTTGAAGCCGCGACACCGCCTCCTCCCCGCCCCTCTGAGCCTCCGCCCAATAGCGAGCGCGGGTGGGCGGGACGCGGCGGCTGTCGTGAGGGGGTTCTGGCCAATGAGAAGACGTGCCGGGCCTGGTGGGCGGGGCGGCGAGGCCTTGTCACGCTCGGGTCCGTGTGAAAACGGGGGTTCCGAGTGCAAAGCAAAGTTTTTTTGTAAACCGTCTGCAAAGGCGGGGGGGGGGTGGTGGGTGGCGAAGAAGGCGCCCGACACCGGGCCGAGTGCAGCAGCCGTGGCCGCCGCCTCTTTAGCTCTTCAGGCGTCGCCTCCTCGGTCCGCGCCACACCGGAGGAAGACCGCCGGAGGGGAAGACCTGCGCGGAGAACCCGCAGATGCTTGGAGCCTCCTCAGCGCTGAGCTGCCGGTCGCCCGCCCCCGCCGCCCGCCCGCCCGCTCCCTCTCCGGCTCTCTGTCGGCGGGCTTCGGGAGCCCCAGCTCCCTGCCGCCTCCGCCGCCGCCCCGCTGTGGGTGTGTGGGGGCTGCTGGGGCTGAGCCGGGCCTCGGCGCCGGCTCCGAGGACGGACGCCTGAGGAGGAGCTGCGCGCCGCCGGCCGGCCGGGGACGCCCGCAGGCGCGGGGGCTCGGCGGCTAGACCCCGGGCTCGCCCGCTCCTGTCCAGTCACCGAGGCCCCGCGGCAGACTCCCGAGCCCCGCGCCGCTCGCCCTCCCTCCCTCCGTCGCCGGCTCCTCGGCGCCTCGCCGCCTCCTCAGGAGTGTCCGGGCCGCGCTCGGGCGGGCTCCTCTGCCGCAGCCATGGGGTGCTGGGGTCGAAACCGGGGCCGGCTGCTCTGCATGCTGTTACTGACCTTCATGTTCATGGTCCTGGAGGTGGTGGTGAGCCGGGTGACCACGTCCCTGGCGATGCTCTCCGACTCCTTCCACATGCTGTCGGACGTGCTGGCGCTGGTGGTGGCGCTGGTGGCCGAGCGCTTCGCCCGGCGGACCCACGCCACCCAGAAGAACACCTTCGGCTGGATCCGGGCGGAGGTGATGGGGGCTCTGGTGAACGCCATCTTCCTGACCGGCCTCTGCTTCGCCATCCTGCTGGAGGCCATCGAGCGCTTCATCGAGCCGCACGAGATGCAGCAGCCACTGGTGGTCTTCGGGGTCGGCGTGGCGGGGCTGGTGGTCAACGTGCTGGGGCTCTGTCTCTTTCACCACCACAGCGGCTTCGGCGACGACTCCAGCCACAGCCACTCGCACGGGGGGCACAGCCACGGCCTCCCCAAGGGGGCCCGCAGCAAGAGCAGCCGCGCCGGGGGTAGCGACGACGCCGTGACCCCGGGCGAGCAGGGTCCCGACCAGGAGGAGACCAACATCCTGGTGGCCAACAGCAGCAACTCCAACGGGCTGAAATTGGACCAGACAGGTGAGGAGAGAAAAGTCGCCGCCGCAGGTGGTTGGCCCTGGGGAGCCCAGACCCCGGGATGGCCCCGGGCGGGGTGGCCCGCACGCCCCCTGGCGCCCGAGCCGACCGCGCCGCGCCGCCTCGGGGCCGCTCGTTCCCGGGTGGGCTCCCGCACCTGCGGGGAAGCCGCCGAAACAGACGACCCCCTCCACCCCCGCCCCCCGCTGTCAGCCGGGTGTCAGGAGCCGGGGAAGTGCGTCCTCCGCCCCCATATGGGGGTGTAGATGGCACCGCGGTGGTGAGAGCGGGCAAAAGGTCAGGAGGTGACCCTCAGCCCGCTGCGGTCCGCAACTGCACTTGGCAGTCTCTTACGGGCTGTCGTTCCAAGAGACTGTCTGATTTTGGCGTTGGCAGGATCAGCAATGCTTCCTAATTAAATTTCTTGGCCCTCTTGGAAAACCGGAGAGAATCTCCAGTTGATCCTTAGTTGTTGGATGTTTGGAACCTTGCTCTGCCCAAGTAGCGCTTTTGCCCTTCAAACAAGTTTCTTAATGTTGTGTTCAGAGCGATCTTAGTGATTGTCTTTCCTGAACTCAAAATCTTGGTTAAAGGTTTCTGTTATGAACAGCAATGCATGTTTCGGTTAATTTTCTAAAGTCTAAACCCAATCCTGAAAATCCTAGACTTAAGACCTGTCTGGGCATGTTTTTTGGGTTGTTTTTTTTTTTTTGCGGAAGGCATGTTTTAACATTTCACTTAGGATTTGTCGTTTCTGTACTAAGGTAAAAGTGATGATAATTTATTCATCTTATATTTTTAATGTGTAGTTTTCATTCTAAACATTAAGTGCTCTTGGAAGGAAATTGGGAAATAGGTGTTGAAAGAGATGGGAAAAGGAATCATCCTAATGCCCTACTAACCAATCTCAGTGATATTTTTAATAGCTTGGTGTATTTCCTCCCACTGTTTTCCATTTATATGGAACTATTGATTTCTGTTTACCTATTTGTGTGAAACCACACATGCATGACACTACATAGACAATTTTCCTCTTTCTAGGATTCAGGATATCATGTTAATGAAATTGAAGTTGTACATTGAAAATGTTTAATAAACAATTGAATTTCCTCTCACTTCTACTCTGCAAGGAGTTATTCCAAAGAATATTAAGCTGTTCTGGTGTGTATAATTCCTTAAAAGGAGCTAGTAGGATAGTGATCATTTAGTTCCAACTTTTCGTGAAGTCTCTGTGTGATTGTTGATAGGCTTATATGGTTGATTTGTCAGTTTCTAAACCCCTTCTATCAAGGGACTCTTATCATTTATAAGTGACAAAAGTCTAAAAGTTAACCTTAACGCTTTAATGATGAAAAGTGACTAGAGCTCTGTGTCAGGTCAGCTGTTTGTATTAGACTTATCCATAGTTGCATATGATTTGGGGGTGATAGCATTCAATTTTGTTGTTTTTGATATATACCAACAAGTATAGAATGTTCCCAGGACCCCACAGAAAAGGTAAACTTCATTTGGAAGTGGGAAGGTAGGAGGTTGGAGTATGAGAAAGGAGTATCATCTTAATGATGATACTTAATTTACCCCTGGCCATATATCCTGGCCTGTACCCAGTATGTCAACTTATATTAAATTGCTCTGAGCACATTTCTTCGTATGTTTTATGAAAAATTTTCACCTCCATCTCTTAAATGGAATTAGGCAAGAATGTTTATATAAACACTTTAGATGTGTTTGATACAGAATTTTTATTTCTTTGTAGATCCAGAAAAGTCCAGAAATGATGCAATGGAAGTACAAGTGAATGGGAATCTTATCAGAGAACCTGAAGAGGTGGAATTGGAAGAGGATGAAGATAAGACTGGACAACTTAACATGCGTGGAGTTTTTCTGCATGTCTTTGGAGATGCTTTGGGTTCAGTGATTGTGGTAGTAAATGCCTTAGTCTTTTACTTTAATTGGAAAGGTTGTCCTGAAGGGGAGATTTGTGTGAACCCATGTACACCTGACCCCTGCAAAGCATTTGTAGAATTAGTTAATAGTACTCAGGCAACAGTTCAAGAGGCTGGTCCTTGCTGGGTACTGTATTTAGATCCAACTCTTTGTATTGTAATGGTTTGTATACTTCTTTACACAACTTATCCATTGCTTAAGGAGTCTGCTCTTATTCTTCTCCAAACTGTTCCTAAACAAATTGATATCAAAAACTTGATAAAAGAACTTCGAAATGTTGAAGGAGTTGAGGAAGTTCATGAATTACATGTTTGGCAACTTGCTGGAAGCAGAATCATTGCCACTGCTCACATAAAATGTGAAGACCCGACATCATACATGCAGGTGGCTAAGATCATTAAAGACGTTTTCCATAATCACGGAATTCACGCTACCACCATTCAGCCTGAATTTGCTAGTGTAGGCTCTAAGTCAAGTGTAGTCCCGTGTGAACTTGCCTGCAGAACTCAGTGTGCTTTGAAGCAATGTTGTGGGACACGGCCACAAGCCCAGTCTGGAAAGGACGCAGAAAAGGCCCCATCAGTTAGCATTTCTTGTTTAGAACTTAGTGACAATCTAGAGAAGCAGCCCAAGAGGACTAAAGTTGAAAACATCCCTGCTGTTGTGATAGAGATTAAAAAAATGCCAAACAAACAACCTGAATCATCTTTGTGAGTCTTGAAAAAGATGTGATGTTTGACTTTTGCTTTAAACTGCAAGAGGAAAAAAGACTCTATTGAAATTCTATGTTTGCCAAGTAGTGTAATTGAAGTCCTTGTCTGGTCACACAGTTTAATTCTATTTTTGTAAGAACATAATGGGACTGCTTAACAGAGTTCTATATTACAACTTTGTGATTATTAGTGCAGAGTACAGCTATGCTGTAACAGTTTTGGAAAGCCAGTTTTAACACTATGTTACATTTTTGTTTAAGTATAAACCTTATATAACATAATGCTATTTGATTTCCAGTTTTTCAATGGTAAAAAACTAATTAGGGGGATAAATAAATTTAAATTGTTACTGGAATTTCTCTGCTTTTCTTTTCCCCCAGTGTTATATTTTGTTTGTTAGAATTATAAGTGCTAGAACTCTAAAAATTAACAGGTCTGTTTCCTTTGATGTTTTATGTAATATTTACTTGCCCTTTGAGATCATTACATAGCATAATGGCAGCATATTTTAAGAATGACTCATGAATATTATTAGGAAAAGTTCTTTTTTTTCTTCACATGGGGTTTTATGATACTGAAGATCAGTTACTCCTCTGTATCCTATGTTGCTGAGTATTATTCTAATAGATAATTAAATTGAACTAGTATACCTATAATAGGGCATATGGACAGTAAGAGCAGGGAAGGAAGTTTTACCAAATCAAATATTTAGATTCTTGTAAGTTAATAATCAGACTACATATCTAAATTATTCTGAGAATTTTAACTTTTAAAAAAAAAAACAAAAAACAAAGGTAGCCTAAAAGATGAATGTGTTCACCAGCATTACTTTCTTTGAAAGATTGGCATTAGAAACAGAGTTGAAAGTTTACTCATAAAATATATACAATAAATATTTTTAAGACTTTAATAATTACATGTTAAATGAAAGCTTATTAATCTAATCTTTTAAATTGTGAGTTTTAAAAATAATTTCAGAGTCATTTCACAGTGACCAATTATGAATGGATTCAAATAGCTTTTTGAGCCCAACCAGCAATGCTTGTGCTTTACCAAGAGCCATTGACTTGAGAGAAAAATCTGAAGGTTAATGCGGTTTGGATATTAAACTGTCAAAAAGCAAAATTAGTTAAGACAAAATTAATAATTGAGATTCTATAAGTCATTCTGTCTTGACATTGCTCAGACCTTCCAATAGTGGCTTATTTTGCAAGATGTCGTAGTATCTATACAGGAAACTGTTTTTGGCTATTTCTTTGTTTGTATGGATTTCAAATCCATACACAAATATTATTTAAGGGTATTTAAGTTATATTTTTCTGATAGAGGGATTATGCTTTGTGAAGAAACTAGATTTTTGTCCTCAAAAGGATGAATATTAATATCAGTTATCATGTATAGCTCTATTTTTCTAGAAACGAGGTATCCTGACTACTTTAGTACCTTTTATAGCTGACTACTTTGGGGATGGCTACCTTTTGGGATTTGAAATAATTCATTGTTTAGTGGGTCTTAAGATGAAAACGTTGGCATTTGACAGTTAACTTTTTAAAGGGACGATCTTTTATGGTAGATGGTGTGATTTTTTCCTAGTATAAGCCTGTTGCTGGCAATGGGCCTGTTTAAGAACACCCGATTTTTCCATTGAGAATGAGGTAATTTTAGGAACACAGTTTGTAAGTTCATATTTACTATAATGGGCGAAAACCATAACCTGCCAATTTGCAATACATCTTTATCATTTAATACTCTTCTGATATTGTATATTTCAATTCCTAAACTGGTAGTTACTTGGAATTTTGCAAACTTTTTTTTAAAACATGAAATTGGAATTTCATATGAATGAACAAGAGAAAGCTTCAAATTATATCATGTACATTCCTGATTTACCATTTTTTGAAGATCTCAAAATAATTTATGTTACAGAAATATTTCAGTAGTGATATAAAAGGATAACTGGTAATATATATTACATTCAATGAGGTTTTCTTTACAATGCTCTATTGGGTCAATTAAAGGTTGCATAAGGCATAAGACATCAATTGAAATAAGTTTTTTTTTTAATGGTGTATAAACATGGGACAAGGGCTATTTTTTTTTTCAAAGTGCTTTGAAAGTAACAGCCTTTAAATTTTAGTTATTTCACTTTTCATAATTTTAAGTAGCTCATAAGTAACAAAGTGGTACCATAGGATTCTCTTTTTCAAAGGATTTCTGTCATAATAGCAAAATCAGTGGGCACTGACCCACCTTTTCAGTTTTAGCAGAGAATTATTTATTTCTTTACAATGCACTTTCTAACCCATTTTTAGCTATATTAGCATTATCTTTTAGAAATGCTTTTATATTTAAATATTGTGGGATTTAAGTGTCTTTTCCAAAATAGTTTATTCTTTCCTGGAAGAAAATGAGGGAAATTCCATTAATTATTAGGAGACTTAAACCCAATATTTAAATGCTGTTTTATAACACTGCATCAGTTTTAGGAGGTGCATCTCTCCTGCTGGCTCTTTTATATTTGAGCAAGATCAGTGTATTTAGAATATGTGTTTAGAAATGTGTCTGTTGTCTCAATTTAGTAAGATGGAGGTGCTGCATGTGCCTGAATTAAAACCAACCCAGACATTTTTTTCCAACCTAAATTCCGCCTTAGTGATGAGAGAGATTTAATTCTCCATTGTCACCTTTTAGTTATATGATTGTTTAATAAAATTTTTTTTTCAGAGAGCATCTGCCCTGTATAAAGTATGAACTAGAACCTAAAGGAAAAGTAAAAAACTCAGAAACTTTGTTGTGTGTATTTTAACATTTTAGAAAGTAGTATGTTTGAGTAACTAAGGTATGTAATTTGACCAGGAAGAATTTGCATCAAGAACACCTTGGAAAATCACAAGTAGATGACTATTAATGTTTGTATCTTGTTAACATCCTCAGTTAATTTTGAATTTTTGAAAGTTCTGAAGGAAAAGGCCTATGGAACCTAATATGAAGTATTTAGTAGGCTAACTGGTATTGAGTTGTAGATTTTTACTGTTTATAAACAAATATCATTTGATGAAATGTCATTTACCTGCTGTCTTAAGATGTTCACACATACACAAATATGGAGAAGAATCCTACAATATAGAAATATTTATTTTAATAGAGTTTCAGTTAAGTCATAAAACAGTGTTAAAACTTGGGAAGGTAGAGGGTTCGTTGTTTTTTAAATTGAAACTGTCATACAGTGTTTGACCATCTGAAACGGGAATTATAATAGCACTATTTTGATGTAACTTTACTGCTATTATGTGGCAATGCTATTTAGTTTTACTAACAAGTTCTGAAATACTTAGCAGTCATTTTCACTGGCACAGGAGCCTTTTGTATGTCATTCAGTTTAAACTTTTAAACCAAAAACTTTATGGTTCAGTGTCTTTGGCAAAAAGATACTGAAGGGAATGTAACATACAATTAATATGTGGTTATATATAAAAAGACACAAATTGCCATGTTATGGTTCTGCCTTGAAACAGCACAATGAAGTGTATCAGTGTATTCTGTGATTCTTTATGAAACTTCTATGTTGTGTTGTTTTGTGTCTGCCACAGTGTGTCCTTTGGGCCAGATGTGGCACAGTTAAATGCAATTATCATCTCATGAAAAGCAGATGCAGATAAAATGTCTTTAGTGCTGCAACATTTTACCTAACTTTTTGTATGTTTCTGACTGTGCGTTATTTTCCAAAGCTGTTCCTACCTCACCATGAGGCTTTATGGATTGTTATGTATTATAAATGTTCTTTATGAGACAGACTACTGTGTTTCTTCTCATTTATTAAAAGTTAAGTAGAAAAATAAACTAATTTTAATATCTACTTCATTGTTTTGTGCATATGGCCTCAGTAGTTGTGGCTCACAGGCTTATTTGCTCTGGAGAATGGGGGATCTTCCCAGACCAGGGATTGAACCAATATCATACTACCCATGATTTCAGGCAACCACTGGGGGACTTGGATAAGAGGAGACTAAAAGTGTGTGTGTGTGTGTGTGTGTGTGTGTGTGTGTGTGTGTGTGTGTGTTAGTCACTCAGTCATGTCCAACTCTTTGCGGCCCTGTGGACTGCAGCCCGCCAGGCTCCTCTGTCCCTGGAAATCTCCAGGCAAGAATACTGGAGTGGGTTAGCATTTTCTTCTTCAGGGGATCTTCCTGACCCAAGGTCCAACCCGGGTCTCCCACATTGCAGGCGGATTCTTTACCGTCTGAGCCCCCAGTGAAGCCCAAGAGAAGACTACTGGACTGTGTTTTCTGGTAATTCTTTTCCAAACAATTAATTGTAAGATCCAGTGTTGAATTACAGCACCAGAGGAGACTACTACAATTGATTCCACATTTTTTTCATACTTGAACTTTTCTGAGATCAGTGCATCAATACAATCGGTGGTATCTTAACCACTCCTTTTGGCCCATTGTGTTTCTTATTAGCATGTATCTTACAATTAATCATTCAGAAAGAATTACCAGGTCTTTCCAGAAGTACTGCCAACATTTCCTAAAACCTTATGTACTATGCATTGCACATCTGGATGAGAGCTGTTGCTTTTGAATTAGATGAAAATATGCTTAAGAAAGTCAATGACAGTGTTGCTTTTAAAGAAATCCCTTAGACATTTCTGAGCCTTCCGAGTTGACCATTTTTGCCCTCTCCTCACTATAGCCTGTATAGCCTTTTCTCTTTTAAATCAAGTAGTGTAGCACTTTGTTGCATTTGCTTATTTACAAACCTTTTTCCTTTTTAAAGATTATAAATTCTATGAGGTCAGAGCTATCTTCTTTATTTGCTCAGAATCTAGCACACTAAGCATTCAAAGGTGTTTGAAAGAATATTGAGGAATGACAGGTGTGGAAGAGGACATAGCAATAACACTATTAACAGCGAAAGTATACTGAGGAGTTACTACCTACCAGCCACATACATTTTCATTTAATCCTTACAAACTGTTAGCCACATTTCCATTATTCCCATTTGGCGGACCAATGGATATCAAGTACCTTACCCAAAGGCATCCAGATAGTGATGGAGCCAGAACTGGAATGGAGCAAGAGATCTAGGATGCATCAAGTCGCATGCTTTCCCATTACTTTGAACTGTCAACAACCTATTTCATAAGTAAACTCAGAATGAAGAATTCTTTTAAATTTTCATGCAACAAGCAGCAATAGATGGGCCAAAGGGGAAAAAAAATACATTTTACAGTATATGATATTTACAAAAAACATCAGCATAGTCACCAGATGAAAAATCAGAACTTATGGTGTGTCATTCAAATTACATGTGGCAGAGGAATAACTATTTTTTAGAAGTTAGTGTCTCTTGGTTTCAGTCTAGCCTTGCAGACAGTGGCCATCATTACAAAGCAGTCAGCTAAGCCACTATTAGTACAAGTGTTGTTTAAGGTAGGGACTGCTCCCCTTGAAGCACAAACACCTATGGCCTACATCACTTTTTATGCTGAAAACTGGCCATTTGGAGAACTGGAGATCAGAGGTGATTGAACTAAATGTGATTGAGGAGATGGAGGTAGAAGATGATTTGCTTTTCGACAGATGCTATTAGCATTTGGGTGAGAAAATGTATCATAGTACAGATGTGTCTCATGTGCTGAATTTAGTAACCTAACCTCCTTCCACACAAGTGTTTGTAGCTCCTCCACTTCCCCCGGCTCAAAATCAATACACCCCAACTTTTTCAAATGTCTCCGAGGGCAGCAGGCTGGCCCTGGACCACCATGAAGGACTGACCCAGTGGGACTCCTCCAGTCTCTCCCTCATGATCCAAATGCTATCTCTATTTTCCTCCTTTTACACAGACCGAGTATCATAGATTCTTTGTGTTTTGTTTGAACTTCAGTCCCATCCTAAAGTCCAAGAACCAAGGTTCCATTCCTACAGAGTCAAATAGACAACCTGAAGATTTGATTTCTGAGACTTACAGCCATTGAAAAGACCAGGTAGACAGGAACTCCTCTGAGAGGTTAAGAAGATTGTTCTGCTTAAGGAAGCAGTGCAGATGTGGCCAACTGAATTGGTCATGGAAACCATATCTTTTTTTGGAGTATAAGACTCGAATTTCTGGCATTGTAAAAGGGGTTCAAAACCAGTGCCCTTAAAGTATGGATTTGAATATTCAAATAGAAATTTTAAGGATTGATCCTAATTTTTCTTCTAATTGTGAAAACGTCAAGGACAATTCTAGATAAAATTTATCTGCACTTTATTTTTTGGAAGTATAGATTTACAGTATTATGTTACTTGGAGGCATATAACATAGTTTTTCAGTATTTTTGAGGATTATGTTCCATTATAGGAGGAGGAAATGGTACCCACCAGTATTCTTGCATGGAAAATTCCATGGGCAGAGGAGCCTGGTGGGCTATAGTCCAAAGGGTCTCAAAGAGTCGGACAGGACTGAGTGTGAGCACAGATAGGTTATAACAAGATAATGAGCATAATTCCCTGTTACATGGTGTGTCCTTGTTACTTATCTATTTTATTTATAGTAGTTTGTATCCATACCCCTAATTTGTCCCTCCTTCTTTCCTTTTCCTTTTAGTTACCATAAATTTATTTTTTTATATCTGTGAGTCTATTTCTATTTGTAAATAAGTTCATTTGTATCATATTTGAGATTTCACATATAAGTGATATCATATAGTATTTGTCTTCCTCTGTCTCATTTTGCTAAACTTAATATTGTTTAAGTCCATCCACATGGCTGCAAAAGGCAGAATTTCATCATTTTCTATGACTAACATTCTGTTGTTATATAGAGAGAGGGTTATATATATATATTGTTGAATATATATCTCACATATTCTTAATCCAATCATCTGTTGGTGGGCACTTGAGTTGCTTCCATGTCTTGGCTATTGTGAATAGTGCTGCTATGAACGTTGCTGCTGCTGCTGAGTCGCTTCAGTCGTGTCCGACTCTGCGACCCCATATATGGCAGCCCACCAGGCTCCCCCGTCCCTGGGATTCTCCAGGCAAGAGCACTGGAGTGGGTTGCCATTTCCTTCTCCAATGCATGAAAGTGAAAGTGAAGTTGCTCAGTTGTGTCCAACTCCTAGCGACCCCATGGACTGAAGCCTACCAGGCTCCTGTGTCCATGGGATTCTCCAGGCAAAACTACTGGAGTGGGGTGCCATTACGAATGTTGGGGTTCACATCTAACTGTTTCAAATTAGTGTTTTTGTTTTTTCAGTGTATATAACCAGGAGTGGAATTGCTAGGTCATATGGTAGTTCTATTTTTAGTCTTTTAAGGAACCTCCATACTTTTTTCCATAAGAGTACACCAATTAACAATTTACATTTCCCTTAACAGTTTATGAGGGTTCCCTTTTTTCCGCATTCTCTCTAACATTTGTTATTTGTAGACTTTGATTTAAACAGTCTCAGAATAGCCTCCCAGTGTGAACTGGGAGGTGTGAGACTTTAATTTAAACCAATTCACTCTTAGAACCTCCAGAAGGAGTGCAGCCTACTGATGCCTGCATTTATTTCATAAAACCCATTTTGGACTTATGACCTCTAGACATGTAAAGTATGTTTGTCTTGTTTTAAGCCACTAAGTTTGTGGTAGCTTGTTATAACAGCAATAAGAAACTAATATACATTTATTAGCGCATAAATATGATTGATACATTAAACTTCTGTATTTATTACTACCAAACCTTTGCTATCATGAAGTTAAAGTACAGACTAACTTATAAATAGAATTTTATCAGAAAAGAGCCAGATGCCATAAATGATGGTATAGCTTTTGTTTCATGCTTATGCAATCACTTTCTTTGGATAAGTAAGTTAATGAAACATTGATATATGGTTTTAACGTAGGAAGAAGATGCTAAGGTTGAATACGTGAAATACAATCAGGGGTTTTCTTTATGCATGTGGTCTGAGTTTTTATGTGGGTGATATCAAGCTTCAGGGATAAGCAATTCCTTAAGGGGTTTGGTGGGAGTCCAGACTTCCTCGTATGTTGTGACAGGACCCAGCTGAATGAAAGAAAGAGCTCAGGGTGAGTGAATCAGCTTTGTGTGGATTAGAGATGTCCTCTTGGAAAGCCCGGAGGCCCCCTGAAGTGACTATAGAGCAGCACTCACCACCGCAGGCTCCGTTTTCTTTTCGCCTGTCTCCCCTCGCTCCACTTAGAGCCTGCTTCCCCCTCCTCACCTCCTTCCACCTCTCTCTTTTCTCTCTAGCCCGTTCTTCACCTCCACATCTTATTAGGAATATGGCCTTGGCTGATTTGGTACTTCTTGGAGACTCAGTTTTCAGATCTGTGAGATGGGAATAATACATCCTTTATAAGGTTCTTGTGAGGACCACACGGGGCAAAAATGAGCATGTGCCTACCTCCCCTACTTTTGGCTGCACCAGGTCTTAGTTGCAGCACATGGAATCTTTAGTTGTGGTTCATGGGCTCTCTTGCTTGTGACATGCAGGATCTAATTCCCTGACTAGGGATTGAACCCGGGCCGCCTGCATTGGGAGCACAGAATCTTAGCCACTGGGCCACCAGGGAAGCCTCTCTACCACATTCTGTGTTCCGGCACTATGCTAAATGTTTTAGCCAATTACTCTATGACACGAGGGTAGGAGAACTGAGTGACGGAGGCTCTTCAGATTACATGGTATACAAAGTGGTTAGTTGTGGAGTCAGACTGCCAGGCTTCAAATCCCAGACTCACTGACTGTGTAACATTTGGTAAGATGTCTGCCTTAGCTTTCTCATCTGAAAAATGAGGATACTAGAAGTGTTTTTTATAGGGTTGTTATAGATTAAACGAATCAACATAAATAAACCATTTGGAACAATTACTGCCCTTCATTCAGTGCTCAATAAACATTAGCCAGTTTGCATTCTATTCCCTTATTTCTTACTCCCCACCTTTTTCCTTCTTTTTCTTCCTCCTTCTTCTCCATTCTTTCTGTCTTCTCTCTTTTCCTAACCTAATTAGTGCCCCCTAACACCTTGCTTGGGCTTTCCTGGTGGCTCGGTGGTAAAGAGTCCACCTGCGATCCCGGAGATGCTGGAGGCAGGGCTTCGATCCCTGGGTTGGGAAGATCCCTTGGAGGAGGGCATGGCAACCCACTTCAGTATTCTTGCCTGCAGAATCCCATGGGCAGAGGAGCTTGGTGGGCTACAGTCCAGAGGGTCGCAAAGGAAATCAGTCCTGAATATTCATTGGAAGGACTGATGCTGAAGCTGAAACTCCAATACTTTGGCCACCTGATGCAAAGAACTGACTCCTTGGAAAAGACCCTGATGCTGGGAAAGATTAAAGGTTGGGGGAGAAGGGGAAGACAGAGGATGAGAAGGTTGGATGGCATCACTGACTCGATGGACATGAGTTTGAGCAAGCTCCAGGAGTTGGTGATGGGCAGGGAAGCCTGGCATGCTGGAGTCCATGGGGTCTCAAAGAGTTGGACACGACTGAGCGACTGAACTGAACTGAACAACTAAACACAGTACAGGACAGCACAGATGCGATTTAATGTGCACTCAGGCACACAAGACCCTGATTAATCCCACTCTGGACTCCTCTTCCTCTTTTCAATGGTACCACATTTCTCTTTTTCAAAATCATTAGACTCTTTTTACCCCTCCAGGCAACTTTTGCGACAAGCATTACCTGCAGGATAGTAAAGTATCTTGAGGACAAACAGTTGTTTACCTGATGACTGATCCTATGACTGCTATGGGGAGGCAGTGTTGGGGAGGAAGAAAATGGTTGAGGCTCAAAACAAAAGAGACAGTTCCAACAATTCACGCAGGCTGTGGAGGGTCAGTGATGGATTTGAGCGTGCATTCTCTGCCCTCATGTTGTTGGGTAGCCTGATGATGATGTCCGCAAAGGGCAAAGCTTGGACCTGAGAACTTTTCAGCTGAGATTCAATCCTTTTAAGGGACGATGGCATGACAGAATGGAGAGTCCTGATTGTGCTTTTCCACTGCACTAACCCAACAGGCCTGGGCCACCCTCTGCAATTCCAGAGAAGCAGACCCAAAGGAGGCAATAACACCCACTTCCCTTCTCCTCCTCCTCGTTTTTTTCTCCTCCTTCTTCTCCATGTTCTTCTTCTCCTTTCTCTTTTCCTCTTTCTCCACCTCCTTCTAAATCAACGGACCATATAATTTTCACATTCCCTCCTTTATTGGAACTGAACTGTTTGAGAACCTCTGAGTGCGTTGCCGGTGAACATGCCTGGGTAGGTCTGGTGAGCTAGCTTCTGAGTCAGCAGCTCAGGCATTTTTACTGAACATCATTAGCTGCTTTGGGACCTTGGCTGTCTTAGGGTTTTCAGCTGGATTTTTGCTCTCTTAATTATAACTTAGACACAAGTCACAGAAGAGGCGGCTATTTGAAACATAAATTAATAAGCAGCAAAAAAAAAAAAAAAGATTCTGCAGAATTGCTTCAATATCTGCTTTCCCCAGATTACCGTGTCACATTCATTTGATAACTCATTTAATAGGACATGAAAATGTCTACCTTCCTCCAAAATCCAATATATTGATACTAAAGAGAAAAGACGGTGCAGATTCCACCCCATGTGGTTTTTCGGTTATTGGAAGTCAAGACTGCTCTTGCCCGCAGTGTGGGATTTGTGGAGAAGGGCTTGCAAAGAGCAACCTGAAACTCTCTTACCTCATCATTTAAAGCTAAACACTAGTATTTTGTGTGCATAAAAAAATAAAAAACCCAGTGAATTTTATTCTGTGTATAAATTAGGTCTTGAAAGCACTTTTTTGACCCTTTTTGATGCTGGAACACATGGTATCAATAATATATCAACTTATATTTTAAAACTATATATGTGCATATATATGTGCCTACAAATATTTTTCTTGTTTAAAAAGAAGTCAATTTGTGCCACTTGTTAAACAGCACTAGGTTGAATTGTGAGATCACATTTATTTATCTTTAAAAATTTTGTTGAAACTTTCTTTGTGACTTAATTTTTTTGGTAAATATGCCACGTAAACATCAAAAAATGTATGATGTCTATTTTAGGGGGGTGTATGGTTGTGTTAATATAGCTGTCAAATATATCATCCTTGTTCATCACTTTGTCTGATTTGTCTATCACTGTCTAAGAGAGCTGTGTTAAAGTCTCCCACTATGAATGTGAGTTTATCCAATTTTCTTTGTGATCCTATCAGTTTTTCATTTACGTATGCCTGAACTGTATTAGTAGAAGCATACAAGTTCATGATAGTTACATGTTCTTGAAGACTTTTAAAAACTCATTTTAAAGTGAAGATCTTTATCTGTTAATGCTTTTAGCCTTACTTTCCATTTTATCTGCTATCAGTATTGCTCTCTAGATTTCCTTTGGTTTGTTCTTGCAGTTTAGTCACTAAGTCATGTCCGACTCTTTCAAGACGCCGTGAACTATTATAGCCTGCCAGGCTCCTCTGCCCATGGGATTTCCCGGGCAAGAATGCTGGAGTGGGTCACCATTTCCTTCTTACTCCAGGGTGAAATCACATTTAAAAGAAGCTTATAGAACAAATTTAGTGATATCTGAACAGCAATTGATCTGAAGTTAAAATATTTTTTCCTTATATATTATTTACTCTGTGCATAAGTGACCAAGTCCCAGGGTCTGGTGCCAAAGACGATCCTGGAGGGGCAGGTGTGGTGGCTGGGGAGACAGTGAGATTATTCTTGAATGTGAAAGACAAGGCAAGTCACCAGGCTGGGGCAAGTGCAGAGGTGAGCCATCCCTTGGTGAGTGATTGCTCCTTCTCCTTGTCAGAGCCCGGGGCAGTATAGGAGCATTGCTGGCTTGCAGCAGCTCTGCTGAGGGGCTTGGGTGGAGGAGACATCAAGGGACACTGCTGGCCCCTTTTTTCTCCATTGAAAGCAAAACTGAGAGTCCCTCAGTCGTGTCCGACTCTTTGCGACCCACGGACGTGGAATTCTCAAGGCCAGAATACTGGAGAAGGTAGCCTTTCCCTTCTCCAGGGGAGCTTCCCAACCCAGGGATCAAACCCAGATCTCCCATATGTCAGGCAGATTCTTTACTAGCTGAGCTACCAGGAAAGTCCTTTGTCCATTAGGGCCCAGCATTTTATTCACACAAACTTTCACTTTCATTTTCCATCCAGGGTGGTGATTAAGGCATGGATTTTGGAGAGAGAGTTGAAGTCCTGTGGCCTGTTTCCTTTCTTTATTGCCTTGGGCACATCACTTCGGTCTCTTTGGAGACAAGAGCGGTATAGATTCATGGGATTGTTGTAAGGATTAAAGAAATAATGCATGTACAGTCCTTGGCACGGGACTCAGGAAATTATTATTGGTCCTCCCTATAATCCCAGGAGGCAAACATTCTCCCTCAACCAATCATAAAATGAGGCTTAGTGAGACTGAGTATTACCTCTAGATTTTTAAACAATTATTTGTTTATTTTTGGCTGTGCTGAGTCTCTGTTATTTTGTGTGGGCTTTCTCTAGTTGAAGAGAGCAGGGGTGTGGGGGGCTACTCTCTAGGTGTGGTGCACGGGCTTCTCATCGTGGTGGTCTCTCTTGCTGTGGAGCTCAGGCCCTAGGCTCGTGGGCTTCAGTAGCTGTAGCACGACAGCTCAGTGGGTTGTGGCTTAGCTGCGCCTGGCATGTGGGATCTTCCTGGACCAGGGATTGAACCCATGTCCCCTGCATTGGTAAGCTGATTCATATCCACTGTGCCATCAGGGACGTCCAAGTAGTACTCTAGATTATCAGTTGAGATTAATTATTAAACCAGATTGAACATTCATCTAGGCTAGGTCTAGATTCCAATCTGGGCCTCTAAAACTCTTGATTTTTCTCTTAAACCCATGGGAGTTTTCCAGGATTTCACTTTTCTCTGAAGCACAGATTGTTTCCATCCAAAAAGCATCTACTGTGTGCCTATTATGCAGAAGGCCCTGTCCTATGTGCTAAGGCAGTAAACAAGAATCCATATCCTTGTGGAGCTTGCAGAAGGAAGCTTCTCGTGAAGTCTGAGTAGAGGCAAGACAAAGAAGTAAAATGACATCAGATTAAATTCTAAGGAGAGAAAGATAATGCAGGGAAGAGGGCTAAGTGAATATGAATTTACATGCATCTGTATTGGGCTTCACTGGGGCTTAGTAAAGAATCGCCTGCAATGCAGGAAACCTGCGTCCGATCCCTGAGTCAGGAAGATCCCCTGGAGGAGGGCATGGCAACCCTCTCCAGTATTCTTGCCTGGAGAATCCCATGGACAGAGGAGCCTGGTGGGCTACAGCCCATGGGGT
Source organism: Ovis canadensis (assembly GCF_042477335.2). NCBI lineage: Eukaryota > Metazoa > Chordata > Mammalia > Artiodactyla > Bovidae > Ovis > Ovis canadensis. The sequence continues at coordinate 82,809,948 of NC_091256.1, forward strand.
CGCAAGAGCTGGACACAACTTAGCCACTGAACCACATATTGGAGAGGAAGGTTGTTGTTGATATTCTAGATATAAAGTCCGGGAAAGCCTGACTGAATGAAAAACAGGTATTTGAGTTGACTAAGAGGGAGGCAAGGCAAGTCCCTCAGCTTCTGGGAGGAGAGCCTTTCAGGAAGAGGAAATAGTAGGGCATGAGTCCCGAGGGGGAGCTAGAGGACAGGAATGGACGCCACCAAGGGAAGGTTCACATTCCAGGAAACAATTTCTTGATTCTTTGATCAGACTGGAGGTCAAATTACTTCCACAAAGCAAGTTTTCTGAACATTTGGCCTTCCCTTTCATCAGCCACTGGCCCTTTGTTGAGTCACTAAAGCCTGGGGTTGAAGCAATCCTGAGGAGCAGGGCTGGTTTCGTGGCGTTCTGATTTGTTGCATAATGGCAGTGACAAGCTCGGTGACTCAGCAGGGTTCTGCGCGTGAAAGTCAACCCGCTGGGCGACCAGCTCTAGTCCCAAGGCCTCCAGGTCCCGTGGATCCTCTGCAGGGTGAAACGAGGGGCCGTTTCGCTGACATTGACCCTGATGCCATCTTGCTGTCTGAACTCCTGGAGTTCTGAACAAATGCTTTATCCCAGAAGGAGTGAGCCTCCAGTGTGATATGATCTCCCCGGAAAAAGGAGCCTGCTGAATGCAGCAGATGAGAATGTGGACTTCGGAGCCGGAGACTCGTTTAAGTCTGGCAAGAATGAGTTATGTAACCGTGAGCAAGTTATTAACCCGTAAAATGAGGACATGAGTGCTTCTGTCTTAGCAGATTGAGTTCAACGGTGGTGAAGTAGGGAGCGTGGCTAGCACAGTGCTAACACTCAGCAGAAGCTCAATAACTGGTCATCATGATTATTTTTATATTTTTGAGCACTCCCACACCAGCAACACAGCCACCTCACTAGCGTGTCCAATTCTTTTTTTTTTTTTGTCTGCACCACACAGCATGTGGGATCTTAGTTCCCCAACCAGGGATGGAACCCCTGCCCCTGCAAGGGGAGCGCGGAGTCTTAGCCACAGAACTGAAAGTCCCTGTGAACCTTTTCCATGTGTTTGTGTTTGTTTGTTTGGCTTTTGTTGTTTGTGCCATGTGACTTCTGGGATCTTAGCTCCCTGACCAAGAACTGAACCCAGGCTCTTTGCCTTGAAAGCCCTGTGTCCTAACCACTGGACCATCAGGGAATTCCTTCCAATTCTGAATCCTTATCTCAAGATAGATAGAACTGTGGTTCTTGCCTGTCTAGAATCACAGCTGAAAATGGATGTCCACATGCTAAATAAACACGCACTGGAGGAACTCGACCTGGAGTCAGGGTGGCACCAAGTCAGAAAAGCTAACAAATTTAATCAAAGGTTGAAATTGCCTCCCCTTTCCTCGTACTGAAGGAGTTAGGTGTCTTTCCCATTTGACCTCGGTATTCTCCTTGTTCCTTAGACTTAGATTTACAAATGGATTCTGGTGAGTGGAAACCTGTTTTGAATGTGGCAAGAGAGATCACTATTTCAAAAAAAGATCTATCATGCATGTGTTTTAAGAATATAGATACACAATCTTTTGTCTACTAATAACAGAAAGCCCAAGTTGAACTCACTTAAACAAATAAATAACAAGATAAGGGGGAAAAAAGGAATGGAGATTCACAAAGGCTTTGGCTTGCTAACTCAGATGTGTCATATTTTGATAGTGTTTTTATCTGTGTGTGTTTGCAGAATTATTTGCTTTCTATCAAATATATCTGTGGATATCCATGAAGTTACAGATTCAAAGGCTCTTTGAAGAATGGTCATTGGCCTGGGAGTAAATGTTTCCTGGGGAAGACCTGCTTCGGGCAGTGGAGGTCACTGAGTTAATGCTCATCTCAAGCAATTGAAGGCCTGCAGAGATGAAAACCTGCACTTCAGCTGCCTCTGCTTCTGTCCTAAGGCTCCTCTGGTCAGTGTGGCCAAAGCAGAGTACTCAACTCTGGGAGTTAAGGAAATAAAGTAAGTTTTAATTACACAATTTATATGCAGATGCATTCTCCTAGTAAATCATTAATGTAATACTGACAAGGCTCAAGAAAGTTTCCTTCTATTTGTTTTTTAGAAGTTGCTTTTTTTTTTTTTTAAAGTAAAGGCTTTTGAATTTATCAAATGTTTTTTAATTCAATTTTTATGACCATATGGTTTTGTGCTTTAATTGCCCTCCCCCTGATCCTCAATTTGGTATCTTTCAATACCTTTTCCTATTTATATAGAAACAAATACATAGATATGAATATATATATACCTATATATATATATATGCATATACAGGTATTAAATTAATGAGTATTAGTATAGGTATTCAAGCCATATACATGTTATATATGTGTGTATATATGTGTTACTTATATATAATTAATATCTGTCTTAATTTCTGCAGGATTGTTTCTGTGGAGGTGTTTCCCAACTGAATCATTTTGCAACTTTTTGCAAATCAACTGAATCATTTTGCAACACTTTGCAACTCCACAACACATGGTTCTTAAAGATCTACCTTTCCTTTTGTGGCTGATGTACAGTGTTGTTCTGTTGTTTAGCCTGTAAGTCATGTCAGACTCTCTTGTGACCCCATGGCCATGTTGCCTCGTGACGACTGTATTTGGTCAGGTTCCTACTGATAGATGTTTGGGGTGGTCTAGTTTTTACTCTTGAAGGCAATGCTTTAATGACTATCTTTAACCACATTTCCTCATGCACATGGATCTGCCTTTTAAGAAAGTCCCTGAGGCAGGCGGGATCTTCCCAGACCAGGGATCGAATCCATGTCCCCCGCAATGGCAGGTGGATTCTTGACTACGGAACTACCATGGAAGGCAAAGACTTAAGTCTCTTTTTAAAGACAATGTTTTTAGAGAAGCTTTAGGTCACAGCAAAATTAAAACGGAGGCACAGAGATTTCCCACCTACCCCCTTACATGCACAGCCTCTGCTACTACCAACATCTCCCACCAGAGTGGTTCATTCATTACAATTGGTGAATTGACATTGAAAGGTCACAACCACCTGAAGTCCACAGTTGACCTTAGGGTTCACTCTTGGCATTTGGCCATAGTCTATGTGTTTGGCCAAATGTGTAATGACACATATCCATCATTATCCGTTGACTTTTCTGTCTTGAATTTGGTAGAAAACTGATCATTTGTCCTGAAGAGCTTCCCACATTCAAAATGTATCTAGCTTCCCACATTCAAAATGTATCTGCCTCCACACCATGTCTTTTAATGCCCTTGATATTTCTTGAACGTAGTTATATCTGAAGTCTTTATTAGAGTCAGGCTCAAATTTGTTGGCAAGTTTATCTGTGACATTTTTTAAAATTAATTAATTGATTTGGCTGCGTCAGGCCTTCATTGCCATGTACAGGCTCAGTAGTTGCAGTGCTCAGGCTTGGTTGCCCCACAGTGTGTGGGATCTTACTTCCTTGACCAGGGAACCTGCACCTCTTGCATTGGAAAGCTGATTCTTAGCCTCTGGACCACCAGGCAAGTGCCTCTATGACATTGTTTAATGGGGTAAGTGGTGTAGGAAAGCTACTATTTTTTTGTCTTGTTCTATTTTGTGTTTGTACATCTTGATTTTGCATTTGAGCATCTTGTTAAATTGTCTAATTAGTTGTAATAATCCGTCAATTAATGTTCTTGAACTTTCTAGACAAACCATTATCTCATCTGCTAAAAAGGCCAGCTTTTTGTTTCTTTTCCAACATTTGCACATTTTATATGTTAGCTGCACTGATTGGGGCATCCTATAAAATGCTGAAGAGTAGAGGCGATATTTAGTCTTTATCGATTGTTGGGAATGCTTTAGTACTTTACAAAGATGTACTACATCTGTTATATATTTTTAGTACTGTACTTTAGCAAGTTGGTAAAGTTGACCTTTATCAACTGTCTGGGAGTTTATTAAAAAATGATGAATGGATTTTGAATTTTTCAAAGGCTGTTTATTGTCTATTGAAGTGATCATCTGATTTTCTCCTTTTATATCATTACTATACTAAGTTATACTTGAAGATTTTCTATGTTGAACCATTTTTGAATTCTCAGTTCAATCCTTACTTCGTCTTTCAATATCATGCTAGATTTGATTTCCCAAATTTTTCTTTAATATGTTTGCATCTATCTTATAAATTACGTGCTGTGCTCTGCTCAGTTGCTCAGTCATGTCTGACTCTTTGCGACCCCATGGATTATAACCCTCCAGGCTCCTCTGTCCATGGGGATTCTCCAGGCAAGAATACTGAAGTGGGTTGTCGTGATCTCCGCCAGGGGATCTTTCCAACCCAAGGATGGAACCCAGGTCTTCCACATTTCTGGCAGATTTTTTATGGTCTGAGCCACCAGGGAAGCCCAAGAATACTGGAGTAGGTAGCCTATTCCTTCTCCAGGGGAACCTCCTGATCCAGGAATCGAACCGGGGTCTCCTGCATTGCAGGTGGCTTCTTTACCTGCTGAGCTACCAAGGAAGCCCCTCAGAAGTTATACTGGCCTGCAAATTTCTTTGCTTCTGACATCTTTATTTGGTTTAAGAATCAAAGCAACATCAGCTCTTAAAATAAGTTGAATAGCTTTCCACCATTTTTTTATGTCATGGAAGACATTATATAAGCTATGAATTATTCATTTCTTGATTATCATAATTATTAAAATATAATTTGTTTCTCTAATCATATTGCAGCTGCTATTTTACGTTTTCTTTCTCTCATTATATTTGCCAAAAGATTATCCATTACATTGTACTTTGCAAAAAAACCATGAGTTAGCTTTAGGGACAATTGCAGATTTGCTTTACAATCATTATTTTTTGTTTTTATTCCTTCATTCCATTTCAGTTGGGTTTACTTAGTTTCTTTTTTACTTGCTTCTTTTGTTAAAAGTTTAACACATTCGTTTTTTAACTTTACAATTATTTGATGTGTATTTAAGATGATAAATGTTCTTCTGACTACTGATGTGGCTGAATTCCTACAGATCTTGATATGAGCTATTCTCATTCTGGATCATTTCCAAAGACTGTGTCATCACCATTTTGACTTCCTATGTAATCCAAAGGTATGCAGAACTTTGGGGAGCTATTATTTATTTCATGGTTTCTAATTAAATGTATCATGGTTAGTGCAAGAGGCTGTATGAAGTCAACATTTTGGAATTTGCAGAATTTCTCTTGTGGTCAATTTGTGATCAGTTTTGTACAAATTCAATATGTATTTCACTTGTTTCTTGGGAGTAATTTGTTAATTTGTGTTATTAAATCCTCCATATCTATAATTTTTTTTGCCTGCTTGATTGGTCATTTTCTTAGAGAAATGTGTGAACTATATATTTGTCAGTATCTACTTCTGAGTCTATCAGGTTTTACTTTTCATATTTCAGTGTGTTTTATGCATGTCACTATTCATCACCTTCTTGAGAGACTGCTCCTTTTATTAATATAATTATTCACCTATTCTAGACTTCCTACAGAGATGGGCTCATATAAATTTATCCTTTTGAATCTGGCTGACTTCACCTAGCACAGTGTTTTCAAGACTCATCTATGTTATAGGGTGTATCAGAATTTTATTATTTTTAAGGTTGAATTGTATGGATCTATAACATTTGGTTTACCCATTCATCTGTTCCATTGTTGAAAATTTGGGTTGTTTATACCTTTTGGCTATTGGGAATAATGCTGCTTTGAACATTGATATCTGCAAGTATCTGAGTCCTTGCTTTCAATTTTGGGGGTACATGCCTAAAACTAGGATTGCTTCATCATATAGTAATGCTATGCTTAACTTTCTGAGAAACCACCATGCAGGTTTCCACAGGGGCTGCACCATTTCACATGCTTACCAGCGAGGCCCCAGGGTTCTAACTTCTCCAGCACTTGTTATTTTCCACTGTTACAATGACAGCTATCCTAATGGGTGTGAAGTAGTGTCTCATTGTGGTTTTAATGTGCATTTCCCTAGTTACTAGTGATGTGGAATATCTCGTCATATGCTTACTGGCCATTTGTATATCTTTTTTGGAGAAATGTCTTTTGAAGTCCTTTATCCATTTTTTTTTTTCATGTAGGTTACTTGTTTTTTGTTGTTGTTGAATTTTAGGAGTTCTTTCTATTCTGTTGGCCAAAACCTTTTAGTTTTTCCTGTATGGAAAAACCTGAATGAACTCTTTGGCCAACCCAATATATTTTGGATATTATTCCTTATCAGATATATGGTTTTCTCCCATGCTATGGGTTGTCTTTTCACTCTGTAGATAGTGTCCTTAGACGTACAAAAGCTTTTAAATTTTGATGAAGTCCAGGTTATCTATTTGTTCCTTTGTGGCTATGCTTTTTGTGTCATATTCAAGAAATCCTCACAGATCCAGTGTCATAAAGTTTTCACCTATGTTTAATCCTAAGCTAGTTTTAGGTCTTTCATTTAGGTCTTGGATCCACTTTGAATTGTTTTAGCATATGGTGTAAGGTAAGGATCCAATCTCATTCTTTGCATGCAGATAACTAGTTTTCCCAGAACTATTTGTTGAAAAGACTGTCCATTCTCCCATTAAATGATTTTATAGGCTGAATTGTGCCCATTCCCCCAAAGTCATGTGTTGAAGTCCAAACACCCAGTAGCTGAGAATGCAGCCATATTTGGAGATAAGACCTTCAACGAAGTGGTTAAGTTAAAACAAGGCTGATAGAGTGAGGCCCTAATACACTGGAACTGATGTCCGCATCAAAGGAAAGAGATGTTCAGGATGTGTTTTCACAGAGAACAGGCCACGGCAGGGTGCAGCGAGGAGACGAATGTCTGCAGGTCAAAGAGAGAGGCCTCGGGAGAAATCAAACCAACTTTAATAACTAAGTCTTCTATCCATGAGCGTGGCTGTCTTTCCATGTCATGCACATAAGTGCTCATTCATTAAGTTGTGTCCAACTCCTATCGACCCCATGGACTGTAGCACACCAGGCTCCTCTGTCTGTGGGATTTTCCAGGCAAGAAAACTGGAGCGGGTTGCCATTTCCTTCTCCAGGGGATCTTCTCAATCCAGAGGTTGAACCCACATTTCCTAAGTCTCCTGCATTGACAGGCAGATTCTCTACCGGTGAGCCACCTGTGAAGCCATCCATGCTAATATTACAAAGAGAAATCATCAAATTTATCAAAGGTCTAGTTCTAGAAAGTTTTGTTTGCTTTTGCTCATTTTTAGAGTAAACATTTGTATATACCTAAATACAGATGCAACATACAAAATACATGTACCAAAAGATACCCACACATATATACGTATATACACTTTGGTGTATGTACACATACACACACATCTATGTTTCAGCTTACTACTTCTTGAAACTTACTTATTCCTCCTGGATTCATTTTTCTTCTTTTTAGAATATGTCTTAATTTCAGAGTGGCTTCTCTGGTAGCTCAGATGGTAAAGAATCTGTGTGCAATGCGGGAGACCTGGGTTCGATCCCTGGGTTGGGAAGATCCCCTGGAGAAGGGAACAGCTACCCACTCCAGTATGCTGGCCTGGAGAATTCCATAGACAATTTGAGAGATTCTAGTTTGGTTGGAAAAGGAATTCTAAGTTCTGTTATTTCCGCTTAACATCTTTTTTTGTCTTTGCAAACACCCTTGAAGGGAGGTACTGTTATCCGTATGCGACAGCTGTAGCTGCAGAGGCTTGGGTAAGCTAAGCAGTTTGCCCAAAGCCACATAGTTAAAGCAAGGCAACTGGGATTCAAACCCAACTCCTTCTTGTTCTAAGTTCACTTTTCAGAATACCAGGCAACCCTATGAAAGTGGACAGAAGGCACTCAGCTGTTAATTTCCTTCTGTGCCATCTTCCTCCCATCTCCAAAAATGGACAGAAATGTTTCTCCCCTCAGGTCAATCTATCAGCCAATGAATCAACTTCACTGTACTTAGACTTTTAAGAGTAGGAACAGGGGAAAGAGGAACTTTTCTCAGGAGAAAGTGGAAATGATGAATGGTCGTGAGTTCTGAGCCAGGAGATGGAAGACCCAAAGAGGGGCTGTTGGCTGTCTGCATTGCTGATCCTCTTGTCTGGCCCAGCATCTCCAGGGAGCTCCCTCTCGTCTGATCTCTGTTGCCAGTAACCCTGCGCTCGTAGGATGTCTGATCTGGGATTGGCCTGTGACCTGCGGATGGTTGCGGAGCAAACCTGGCCGCCCCTGGCTCAGCCAGACACCCTCCATGAGGCCCTTGCAAACTTACGAGCTAGTGTGTGCCTGGCAAGGTGACTAGAGCAGGCCCTGGGAGGTCAGCTGCTAGCAAGAACCCTGCAACCCCGCATGTGAGAAGGTAAGAAAGACTCCTGACTCCTGGGTACTTGGAGGTGGAACTTTCTGCCTCACTAACTGTGATTTCCCTTCCTGCTTCCTAGGCAAAGTTAAATAATTAGGTGCATCTTGGCAGCAAAGTCAAAATTAATTTTACTTCCCTCTGCAGCGAAGTCCAGCTGAGTTGGGAAGGGAGGGGTCCTTGAAAGGTATTTCCACCTCGGCTTGATTTCTGAGTTTAGTAGAAATGGACTTTTTGTTCTTACTGGTAGGTTATTAAAAACCCTCAAGGAATGTGCAGAAGGCACATTGAGTTTGAGGAGCCCAGTAGGCTGAAGAGAAGCTGAATAAATAGTCTAGTTGTTTGGATAGCTGGAGAGTAGTTAAGAGGGAGCTTTAAACAGAGGGCTGCCCCAGGGCTGAGCATCCTGGCTCCCCGGGGGGCGCCATCCTCAGAGGGTCTGCGGGCGGCATCTGCTCCCTGCTCAGACCCCACACCTTCCTGGTGCCTAGCAGCCTACTCGCCTACAGTCTGGAGGCCAGAGCGGTTCAGCTGGCCTCTCGACCCTTGGACGTGACCACGGAAGTCTCTCCAGGCCGAGGAGTGCAGGAAGACAAGGAGGGGTGAGGCTGGGTGAGGATGGAGAGGGGAGAATGCCAGGGGCAGTTTCCGAGGCTTCCTGGAGCAGTGAGGTCTCAGCAGGGTGGTGGGAGGGACAGAGCCTCAACCTGTGTCTGTAAAGGGCTTGATTGAGCTGCTGACTCAGAAGCACAGGGCTGATTACCCATAATTACAGCCCCATGCAGTGTTGAGTCTTGTGAAAAAGCAGAGATCTCCTTAGTCCCAGAGCCCCTTGCTCCTTTTAAGTGGAAGAGGCCTTTCTAGAAAGCAAATCCTCCTATCTCCCCACAAAGACAGGAGTCAACTCTCTCTAAGGGGCGTTCTCCCCTCCTGGAGCCCAGGGCAGTTTTTCTAAACACTCTCGTGATCATGTCAGCCCTCCTCCAGATCTTTAGCAAGACCTGCAAGCCTGCCAGTCTGGCTCCTGCCCACCTCTCAGCCTCTTCTAGCACCTGTGACCTTCATACCTGGTCTCTAAACTAAGGCAACAAATAGCATCCAATGCCTAGCATGAACTAGGCATTGCTCTAGGCTTTGAGGATACCCTTGTGAACCTCACTTTCCTTGATTGTTTGAGCCGTGTGAGCAAAGGCCTAAAAGAAGACAAAGAACAAGTCAGACATATATGGAAGAAGGGCATGGCAGGAAGAGAGACTGGCAAGTGCAAATGTCCTGAGGCGGGAACACACTTTCCTTGCTCAAGGACAAGAAGGCCGGTGAGACTAGAACAGAATAGGAGCTAGAAGGTGGAAGCAAAGCAGTGCCAGGGCGTTTGCACTTTGACTTTTATTCTGAGTGACGTGGAGTGTTTTGAGCTGAGTACTGTACTCTATGATCTGATTTCTGTTTTAAGTGGATGCTCTCACTACTTTCTTGAGAATAGCATGAAGGAGGGTGAGGACAAGATCCGTTAGGAAGCTCTGGTGACCATTCAGGAGAGGGTTGATGGGACCTTGACACTGTCCTAGCGCTGGAGGTGAGTGGTAGCCAGGGTCCAGACGCACTTGACCGAGTCGTCAAGATTGTCTGACAGACTGGATGGGGTAGGAGAGAAACTGAGGAGTCAGAGATGACTCCAAACTTTTGGCCCCAACAACTGAAAGGATGGATTTGCCAAGTAGAGAGATGGAAAGTACAGGAGAAGCAGGTTTGGGGGACCAGATCTGGAATTTGGTGTTGCGACATGTTGGACATTTCAGAGAAGGTGTCAAATAGGTATTTGGGAGGAGGAGGTATTTTTAATTATTTATTTTAATTTATTTATTTTTCATTGGAGGATAATTGCTTTACAACGTTGGGTGGGTTTCTGCCATACATCAGCATGAGTCAGCCAAAGGCATACATATGTCCCACCCTCTTGAACCTCCCTCCCACCTCCCACCCCTCTAAGCCATCGCAGAGCACCAAGCTGAGCTCCCTGCATTATACTGCAACTTCCCATTGGCTATCTATTTTACACGTGGTAATATACACATTTCAAAGCTACTCTCTCAATTCATTCCACCCTCCCCTTCCCCTGCTGTGTCCGTAAGTCTTTCTTTATGCCTCTTTTCCTGCCCTGCAAATAGGCACGTCAGTACCATTTTTCTAGATTCCATATACATGTGTTAGTATATAATATTTGTTTTTCTCTTTCTGACTTACTTCACTCTGTATAACAGGCTCTAGGTTCATCGACCTTGCAAGAACTGACTCAAATGCATTCCATTTTGTGGCTGAGTAATATCCATTGTATGTATGCACCGCAACTTCTTTATCCTTTCCTCTGTCGATGGGCATCTAGGTTGCTTCCATGCCCTAGCTATTGTCAGTAGTGCTGCCGTGAACACCAGGGTAGTGTGTCTTTTTCAATTATGATTGTCTCAGGGTGTATGCCCAGTAGTGGCATTGCTGGGTTGCATATCAAATAGGTATTTTGATGTTCAAGTCTGGAATTCAGTGGAGTAATTCTGGCTGAAAAAAATAAATTTAGGAGTCGGCAGCTACAGGAGGTATTTAAAGCCATGAGCCTGGCTGAAAATCAGCCTAAATTAGAATCATGACCACAAATCTCAGTGGGCTCTTAAGGAGACAGAGGAGAGAAGGCCAAGGACAGAGCTCTGGGCCACTTCAGTGTTTGGGGTCGAGAGATGGGAAAAACCAGTAAAAGACACAGAGAAGGAGCAGCCAGTGAGGCAAGAGGGAGGTGGGGAGCACGTGGTGTGCTGGAGGCCACAGGGGAAAGTGTTTCAAGGAAGGAATGCTCAGTGGGGTTAAAACGTCCTGAGAGGCCAAGTGAGATGCGAAGTGAGACTCAGTTACCTGGCAAGGAATTGGCCACCTAGAGGTGTGTTTTGCGGAGAGGTGAGGGGAATGAGGCTGATCAAAGTGGGATCAAGGGAGAGTGGAGGTTAGGAATCAAAGGCAGTCCAGGTGACTCTTCTGAAGAGTTTTGCTGTGCAGTAAAGCAGAGAGATGGGGCGGCCGCTGGTAGGGTATGTGGGATTAGGAGAGAGCTGGGCTATTTTTGAAAGAGGAGAAATAGCAATATAGTCACAGGCTAATGGGAGTGATCTGGTGGAGGGCAAGAACTTGATGATGAAGGAGAGAGAAACTGTTGGAGTCTAAGGCCTTGGATAGATGAGAGAGGATGGTTTCTAGTTTCCCCAGACTTTGGCTGCAGGCAGAAGCATAAACAGCTCATCCATAGCAACCAGAGGAAAAGCATAATAAAGGGGTCCAGACATGAGCCAGCAGACGCGGAGGGAGCACGTGGAAGTTTTCTTGTACTTTTTCCATAAAATGGGAAGTAAAGGCAGCAGTTGAGAGTTGATGACAGAGAAGGAGGTGTTGGAGTTTTTGGAAGAGAGGGGAACATAGAAAATAGCCCTCTTGAAGGATGGGAGGATGGATAGACCAGGGAAATGAGATGGGAGTGCTCTGGAAGCAGCAAGCATCCACTTGACCTCAGTTGGCTGTGAATTTAAAGTAAGGTCACTTATCAGCTGTTGGCAGGGCAGGTGTTGAAAAGATCGAGAGCTGGAATTAACCAAAGTTGGTGTTTTTCCGGAAGAGTTCAGTGGAGGAAGAGAGGGACAAGGGAGTTGAGGGTATATGCAAATGAGTGGTTGTAATGACTGAGTCGGTCATCTAAACTGGGTAAGAAGGGCATTGGAGAGATGAAAGAAAAAAGAAAGACGGGCAAGTCTCAGGAGACTGAAGCATTATTGGAGGGACCTCCCTGGTGTCCAGTGGTTAAGAATCTGCCTTCCAATGCAAGGGATATGGATTCTATCCCTGGTCAAGGCATTAGGATCCCGCTTGCTATGAGGCAACTTAGCCCATTGACTGCAACAAAGAAGAGCCCCCACTCGCTGCAATCAGAGAAAGCTTGCTCTCAGGAATGAAGACCCAGGGCAGCCAAAAGTAAATAACTGGAAACGAAACAAAACAAAAGTCTGTGCTTGAAATGCCTGGAAAGGTTTCTGGTTGCATTCTTTCTTTGTTGTTGTTTCCTCTCTCTCTCTCTCTCTCTTTTTTTTGTTCTTTAATTCTTTAATTTACCAGATTCCTCTCACCATAGGACTTTTGTACCTCTTGTCCCTCCTGTTTGAAATGCTCTGCCCAAATTTTCCACTTCTTACCCAGTTATTCTTGAGCTCTGAGTCAACTGCTGCTTCCTAATGGACATTGTTCCAATAATCTATTGCTACATAACAAACCATCCCCAAATGTGATGTGAACAATGTTTTAGCGGGGTCAGGAATCTGGACAAGGCCGAGTGGGGGTAATTGTCTCTGGTCGAAAGACTTGAACAGCTGGGGGGCGACTTGAATGGCTGAAGGCTGGAATTAGCTGGAGACTTCTTTTTTGAAAAGTTACTTATTTTTAATTGGAGGATAATTGCTTTACAAAACTGCATTGGTTTCTGCCATACATCAACATGAATCAGCCATAGGTATACATATAGCCTCTCCCTCTGAGACTTCTTAACACGTGTATTTATTGCCTCGACTAGAAAGGCTACAAGCTGGGCTCATCTGGGACTGTGGACTAGAGTGCCAACACACGGTCTCTCCCCACAGCTCAGGCTTCCTTATAGCATGGCGATGCTAGGGCAGTTGGACTTCTTCCTTCCAGAGCTCAGGGCTCCAGAAGTGAGAGTTGAGGAGAATAAAGCAGAAGTGCCTGGGGCTTCCCTGGTGGCTCACTGGCAAAGAATCTGCCAGCCAATGCAGCAGACACGGGTGTGATCCGCGGTCCAGAAAAGTCTCACATGCCTTGGAGTAACTAAGACCACGTGCTGCAGTGACTGAAGCCCGCTCCCCAGAGCTTGTGATCCACTCCTTGCAAGGAGAAGCCTGAGCTTTGCAACGAAGAGGAGCCCCCACTTGGTGCAACTAGGGAAAAGCCCGTGCAGCTGTGAAGCCCCAGCAGAGCCAAAAATAAATAAGTAAGCAGAAGTGCACGGCCTTTTACGTTCTAACCCCTGACGTCACACATCAATACTTCCACTGACTGTTGGCTAAAGCAGAGAGAAACCACTCAGATTCAAGGGAGGGACACAGACTTCACTTCTCCATGGACCGAATGTCACAGACTTAAAGAATCATCTCTTTCGGTATTCTTATCTTAGTTACTATGTCCTCATTAGGCGGAGAGCTTGAGTCTGGGCTTGCAAACTCAAATCAATGACTGCCAGAGCCAGCCAGGAGTGAAGCTGGCCAGGAATCAGAGACCATAAAGGCTAGTGAACCAGAGAATAATCACTCTCTGAAGTAAGCAGCCACCTCTTGGCATGGCTAAGTGTTGTCCCAAGGAAAGGCCTGCCCAGGACTGCCAGAGGCTTCCAATTTGTCAAGAAGTTCCAGAACTAAGGCTGTTTATGTAAAGCATTCCGATTTTTAAAAAACATTATGCAGACCAGCTGTCTGGCACACAGTAGGCTTTATAAATAATTGTGGAAGAAAGAAAAATATTCCTGAAGTCTTTTCACGTGCTCAAACCGATGCCCACTGCCATTTCTATCTTGGTGTCAGCTAGCGAGGAGAAAAAGGAAAAAGATGTCATAACGTGAGGCACGTGGGTGGGGCATTCCCGTCTCTGGTCAGGGCGCTGCAGGGGGTGATGCGGTGAGACCAGAAAACTAGACCCCCTAACATGGTCCACACAATAGATTATCAGGCACATCGCTGTGCCCCTACTTTGCTTTATATTTCTTCTAAATGCTTAAAATGATCCGAGATGCATAACTGACTGGCCCCTCCACACAAAAGATTAAGTCTCATTTGTCTCGTTTGCTCTGTGCCCAAGGCCTGGAGAAGTGCCTGCCACAGAAGGGGCTCGGTGGATTCTTAAAGGAACGTCACACGGCCGTTATGGGTGAGGCTAGGGGTGCTGAGCACCTGTGCCAGGCCCCAAGATCAGTGAGGCAGTTGGGATTTAAATATACATGTGCGCGCGCACACACACACAATTTGGTGCAAAAGTCTGACTACAGTTGATGCTTCAGTTCAGAAAATGTTCCTTGACATACTGTAGAGCCATATTTTTGAGAACGCTTGTGCAATTCAAAAATGCGTTTGGCATAACCAGTTTCCCTATATGATATTATAAGAAAGAAAGGGATTAAGGGATTTTGCTAATCCCTGGGAGACATTACAAGCTTCATGATTCTTGGCTATTTCAGGCCAAACTGAATATTTAAGGATGTGATTTAAATGTAGATCCTGGGGAGGAAGAGAGTGAGAAGCAGAGTTGTGGAAGCCAGGCAGGGATGGGGAAGGCAGCTTGGTCTCCAGAACTTTGCCTGGAGGCTCATAGCCTCAGAGATTGTTCTTGCTTTTTTCCTTTATTTATTTATTTATTTTTTGTTGTTGTTTTAAAGATATCTGGAAGTGCTGACCTTTAGGCAGAGCTCACCTAGCTCAGCTAGCTGGGAAGTCGGAAGTTTCATAGCATAACCAAGGCGTGGAGTGTGGTGCCAGGAAGCAGGACAGAGCCCAAAGGCACCTCTGCAGATGATGGTCTCAATGCCCAGTCACTCTCTGGTGACCGGCCATCCTCGCAGCACTGCCCACCGATGTCAAAGATGCTTGGGACGCAGAGGTGGCAGCCTACTGTGACACCATCACCAACGGCATGTTGATAAAAAGGTCTGGGGAGAGAAAGCAAGCCCTACCCAGAGAAGTGCGTATCCTTCCAGTCTTTTTTCCGTGGAACTGAGCTTTGAACCAGAGTTGCCTGACCCCTAAACCCTTTCTCTCTCCATGGGTTTTGCAGATTACCCACACGTTTTTTTCTAGCCCCACTTGGTACTGGCCCGTACTAAATGTCACTCATTTCGCCAACATCAAGGAGTCAGAATAGTTTCTGGTGGTCCTTCCCCACCCTGCCACAACTCACACACACCATGTCTTCGGTTTGCTTGTCATCCAAGGTAGAATTCCAGCAGCCATTCTGAGCTGCAGCCTGTTGTCTTGATGCTGCCCATTAAGAGGGGCGCTTTCCTAGATGTATTTAACAGTGCTTGGCACACGGTAGACATCCAAGAAGTGGGCATTCATGAGAGTAGTAGCCATTACTAAAGACTCATTAGGTGCTGGGTGCAGCACTGGAGTCTCTGCAAACATAACCTCTTTAACTCTTACAACAACCCTAAGTGTTAGTCACTCAGCCATGTCTGACTCTTTGAGACTCAATGAACTGTAGCCCACCAGGCTCCTCTGTCCATGGGATTCTCCAGGCAAGAATACTAGAGTGGGTAGCCATTCCCTTCTCCAGGGGATCTTCCCCACCCAGGGATTGAATGCAGAGGTCTCCTGCATTGCAGGCAGATTCTTTACTGGCTGAGCCACTGGGAAAGTCCCTTACAACAACCTTAAGGGACAGCAGCGATTCCCTCCCTACAGATGAAGGAAATAAGTAGATGGGTCCACACTCACAGAGCTAGTTAGCGGTGGAGCTGGGATTTGCATGGAGTCCATTTGCCTCCATTGCAGTTCCCGTGGTATCAGACGCTGCAGGGGTGTACATGTGTGTGGGTGTGGCAGTGTTTACGTTGCCTGTACTCGGTGCTGAGCGCGTCCACATCAAACAGGCGTGCGTGTGCGTGGCACTTGAGAGGCAGCTCCCCATGACAGGGAGGTGTTTGGAGAAGCTGTGAGGAGTGAGTGAGAGGAAGCAGGTTGGGGCGACAGGTGGGGTGCACACAGGCTGGTGTGGGTGGGGCAGGTGGGGTGACAAACTCCTCGGGGCCCCTCAAGCTCTGGCCAGGCAGGAGGGTAACGAGGGAGGGGCCGCCGGCAGAGGTCACAGAGCTCAGCCCAACCTGAGCAGTTGTTTTTAGCTGGACCAGCCAAACTCGCTAGCCCCAGCAGTTTCCTGGCTTTCTACGACCTTCTCTTCCTTGTGCCTAAGTCACTGGGCTAAGAAAATGCATTCTGTCTGCCTGGCCAGCTTCCCAGATAAGCCTCATAAGGTTCTGACACACAGAGAAGTGGAAGAGAAGAAAGGAATCGTCTGGCTGGTAGGGTACCTAGCCCCTATGTAGGCGAGGTACCATCGTTGCTTGGGATGCGGCAGAGGACTAAAAAGACGGAGAGCCTGCCCCCTGGTTGTTTCTGGTGGGCAGTGAGGGGACTGTAGGTAATACCCGTGAGAAACAAGTCAACCAGGTCACAAAGGCTATGACATAAAGACCCTGGGAAGCAGAAAAGGGGGGCCAGGAATGCATGCGTGACTGGGTCGGGGGTAGACCTGACTACCATGGAAACAGGCGGCCATCAAAGTGGAGAAGCTATCTCTTAGCTCCAGTGCAAGCGTGTTCCAGGCAGAGGGAACCACCAGGTTGAGAACCAAGGCAGGAGGCACCAGCTTGTGTGTTTGAGCATCAGCAGGAGAACAGGAGCTGGAGGGGTGGGGTGACGGGAAGAGTAGACAGAGATGAGGCAGGGACGGGGGATCCAGGGCTGGAAAGTGGAGGCCATTTCTGAGTAGAGAAGTGACCATCTCTCTGCATGACAAACTCCTCTGGGTCCCTCAGGATCTGGACAGGCAGGAGGGCAACCAAGGAGGGGCCACAGGCAGAGGTCACAGAGCTGATGTCTATGTATAAAAAACCCTCTTTTTTAAAAACACTTTTTGTTTACCGTGGGGTATAGCCGATCAACAATGCTGTGATAGTTTCAGGTGAACAGTGAGGGGAATCAACTGTACATATACAGGTATCCATTCTCCCCTCCCATCCAGGCTGCCGCATAACATCGAGTGGAGTTCCCGTGCTATACGGTAGGTAAAAGCCCCTCTCGATGCTGTGCAGGGTGGAGGCGGAAACAGAGCCCAGCTGTAACCTGGTGGGCTTTGCAAGTGAGAAATGAGAAAGCTGGGAGAAGGGCAGATGCCGTGGAGGTGGAGGAGAAGTTGATCCTTGATATAGCTAAGAGAAGAGCCAATAGGACCTCTCAATAGATTGGATTGTAAGGAGAGTCCCTTGGACAGCAAGGAGATCAAACCAGTCAATCCTAAAGGAAATCAGTCCTGAATATCCATTAGAAGGACTGATGCTGAAAGTGAAGCTCCAATACTTGTGGCCACCTGATGTGAAGAACTGACTCATTAGAAAAGACCCTGATGCTGGGCAAGATTGAGGGCAGGAGGAGAAGGGGACGACAGAGGACAAGATGGGTGGATGGCATCACTGACTCAACGGACAAGAGTTTGAGCAAACTCTGGGAGATGGTGAAGGACAGGGAAGCCAGGCATGCTGCAGTCCAGTTTAGTTTGGTTCAGTTGCTTGGTTGTGTCCAACCCTTTGCGACCCCCTGGACTGCAGCACGCCAGGCTTCCCTGTTACACTTCATGGGGTCGCAAAGTGTCGGACACAACCGAGTGACTGAATGGCAACAGCAACCATAGATTGGATTTAGGGAGTGAGAGAAAAAGAGGAGGCAGAGAAAAACCTCAGGGCACTCACCTGAGCGATCGATGGAGCTTCCATCAATTGAGACTGGGAGCTGAGGGAGGAGCAGGCTTGTTGGCAGGGGCAGGGAAGACAGGAGTAAGTCTTAGAGCTCCAGTCTTAGGGATATCTGTCGCTCCTGCTGGACCAGGCAGACAGGAAGTTGGGCTTAGGAGTCATGGCTGCAAATGTTGTCCCGTGGATGGTGTTTGAAGCCATGAGCCTGAACGAGATCCTGGGGTGTGTGTGTGCAGACAGACAAAGGACAAGGGCTGACTCCGGTGCTGAGAAGCCGAGGAGAAGGGAACAAGCAACAGGAAAGTAGGAGGGAACCCAAGAAGACGGGTGTCCCTGGAGCCACGTGAAGAGAGAGCTTCAAAGCGGAGGAAGGGACCAGCTGTATCAAGTGGTGCTGAATCAAACCTCACAGTTTTTGCTCTGCCTACAGCTGCCGTTCCCCTCCCCTGTAAGACAGGAGTTACAATGTCCACTCCCCAGGGGTGTGGTGAAGATGAAATCATGTTCTGCCATCATAGGTACATTGAGAGCTCTTAACAAGGGGGAGTTTCTTTTTGTGGGAGAGTTCATACACATGATAATGATAATCTAAATAAAATAATAACATGATGATGATGCCGAAAAAAAAAATATCTAAGGCACGTCCTTCTTGTTGGGCAGCATAACAGCAGCTGGGGAGGATGCTCGTAGACCAACGGGCTTCCATCCACGCCTGCGGGACACGGGCTGGAACTGAGAAGCCAGGGGACCAGGGAGGGCTTCTCATAGTTGGGCCTGCACAGAGGGTCCACAAGGATGTGGAGAGTTAGGTGGCCAGGAGGGACAGGACAATCCCATGAAGGGAAGGACATCACAGAGGTCAGTGCCCAGGGACCAATGGGACCAGCTTGATTAGAGAGCTGTGGACTGGGGTGTGGTTGGGGGCACAGTGGGCAAGAGGTTGGCAAGATAGGTAGAGTGGGGTCAGATTAAAACAGGAGGGAAGGGGGTAGGGCTCAACCGGTAAAAGGAAGACACAGCCGGCGGACACGACATAAATGGATCAGAACCAGCTAGGTCCAAGAGGGCAGATGATTGATTTTCTCTAGACCTTGAACCTCAGTAAAACATACTGTAACTCGTCATCAAGCTAAATGATAGGTGCCACGACAGTTCCAAGACTGACCATAAAGGTCCAAAAGCTTTTGGATTCAGTAGGAGAAGGCAAGGGTGGGATGAGTGAGAGAACAGCATTGAAACATGTATATTACCATACGTGAAACAGATGACCAGTGCAAGCTCGATGCATGAAGCAGGGCACCCAAAGCCAGGCCGTGGGACAGCCCAGAAGGACGGGGTGGGGAGGGAGCTGGGAGGGGGTTCAGGATGCGGGGCCACATGTATACCTGAGGCTGATTCATGTTGATGTATGGCAAAACCCATAGCAATATTGTAAAGTAATTGTCCTCCGATTAAAATAATTAATTAATTTTTTAAAATTGGGCAGCGGCCCAATTTCTGGAAATCTCTGCCCCCTTCCCCAGAATAGTTAGAATAACGCTCCCGCTCACTAGCCTGTGAAATTACCCGCCCTGTAAACACTGGCCGCCCGTACCTCGGTGCCGCTGCCGCCCTCTGAGATGGTCCGCACTCTGACTGTGGGCTGTTTCAAAGTAAATCCACGTCTACCACGTTGTGGCTCACTGATTTCTTTCTGCAAGGAGATATCATAGAACCTGAACTTCATGAAGTCCTTAGACCAGATGTATGATCTCGGTTAAAAGACGGTGGGTTTAAGTCCCAAATGGAGGAATGGAATGAATACGACGTGGACTCAGGTCTGACTGCTCTGAGAGCTGCCACAGGGTCCCTGGGGCCCATCATCTTGCTCTTGAGAACCCTGATTAGGAGCCTTGAGTCCAGGCTCCCGGGAGGTCCCACTGCTTCAAAGATCGAATTCCAGGCCCAGGCCGGGAGGGCCGGCTGCAGGGTCCCACTCCAGGCACACACCTAGGCGGCAGGTCCTTCACCCTCTCTTTGGGTCTCGGAATCCCTCCTGCTGTTTGGGCTCTGGCCCCTCTGAGGCTCAGATAAGGAGCTACTTTTGCTCTCCACCCCTCCCCCGCCTGCCCCTCCCATCCCCTGGCCTGAGGGTGGCTCTCTCAGCAGGGAGCTCCTTAAAGGGCCAGCGGGAGGGGGCACCAGCTGCCAGGCCAGGAGAGGACAGAGGAGCCAGCAGGATGGAGCAGAGGGGCCAGAGGAGCAGGTGCAGGCAGGGGTGGAGTGGGGGGTGTGGGGTGCTGTGTGTCAGCAGGGCAAGACTGGACCTGCAGGGTCCGCGGGGGGCCTGGGCAGAGACAGGAGAAGAGGCGAAGAGGGAGACAGCATGTGGGGCTGGCAGCGGCGCCCCAGCTGAGCCCGGGACCCAGAAATCTGTGCGTGCCCAGCAAGTGCCCGTCTGATGCTCCCACTGACCCGGTGACGCGTCTGGAGGCGGCAGGGGGACAGGCCCAGCCTGTCTGTGCCCTTCAGCCCACCCTGGGGAGCGGAGTTGGGTCTCCCCGCTCTGGATGTTTGGGGGTGTTAATGGGGTGCAACCAGCAAGAAAGTTCTGGGCCAAGAGAGAAGGGGGAGCAGAGGGACTCTGGGGTCCAGAAGGAGGCTGTGTAGAGGGTCAGGGCTGATCTTGACACAGGCGAACTTAGAGATCTTAAGAACTTCTGTGGACCCCACTCACGGGAGCTCCTGAGTAGTACACAACTCTTTCTACAGCATGTGCTTTGTGGGTTGGTTGCATTGTAGCTCATTTGCGAGCTGCTGACAGTAGAGGATTTCAGGGGGGTTAAGTGTGTGAGTGTGTGAGCGGGGGTGTGTGACGGTGAAGCTGTGTGTGTGTGTGAGTGGTTGTGAGCCTGTGTTATTGTGTGTATGGCTGTGTGACTGTGTGTGTGAGGGTGAAGCTGTGTGTGTGTGTGAGTGGTTGTGAGCCTGTGTTATTGTGTGTATGGCTGTGTGGCTGTGTGTGTGAGGGTGAAGCTGTGTGTGTGGGTGAGTGGTTGTGAGCCTGTGTTATTGTGCGTATGGCTGTGTGACTGTGTGTGTGAGGGTGAAGCTGTGTGTGTGTGTGTGTGTGTGTGAGTGGTTGTGAGCCTGTGTTATTGTGTGTATGGCTGTGTGACTGTATGTGTGAGGGTGAAGGGGTGTGTGTGTGTGTGTGTGTGTGTGTGTGTGTGTGTGAGTGGTTGTGAGCCTGTGTTGTGTGTATGGCTGTGTGACTGTATGTGTGAGGGTGAAGCTGTGTGAGTGTGTGTGTGTGTGTGTGTGAGTGGTTGTGAGCCTGTGTTGTGTGTATGGCTGTGTGACTGTGTGTGTGAGGGTGACGCTGTGTGGGTGAGAGAGCTGAGGCTGTGTTATTGTGTGCATGTGAGGGTAAGGGTGTGAGTGTGTAAGGATGAGGGTGTGCGAATGAGTGCTTGTGTGTGCATGTGACTCCCCAGGGTAGCCATGGCAGGGGTCCCCCATGCAGGGGCCCTAAGGCAGGATTTAGAGGTGTCTGGCTGGTGGCGCTGACCTATAGAGATTTTGCTCCGAGTTCCTAGAACCACTGTGGACAGGATTTACCCTGGCGAGGAGGCAGGGGAGGGGAGAAGCGACCTGCATCTCATCATAGAAGTGGACAGTGTAGTCTGATGCTATCTGAGCCCCAGAGGGAAAAATCAAAAAATCAGGAAGACCATTTCTTTTTTTTTTTAAGCTTTAAACTTTTTATCTTGTATTGGGGTACAGCCCATTAACAGTGTTGTGAGTTTCAGGTGCACAGCAAAGAGACTCAGCTATACATACACATGTATCCATTCTCCCCCAACTCCTCTCCCATCCAGGCTACCATACCACATTGAGCAGAGTTCCATGTGCTCTACAGTAGGTCCTTGTTGGTTAGCAATCTAAAACGTTGCAGTGTGTACATCAGAAGACCATTTCCATGCAGACCCTGGCCCCTCCAATCAAGTGCAGCCCAAGGGGAGATGTGTCCACCCTCACAGTCCAGGTCCGCTGACACCCAAGCTCCAAGCAATTGGCAGCTGTGGCTGGTGACATCCAGCGGGGTACACTGGGGAGACAGAAACCCTGGAGGAGGCATCCGGGGTGGGGGCAGGGGATGGGGGGTGTTGAGAGCTGGCAGGGGTTTGAGGCCTCGTGAAAGGAAGGGAGCGCAACAAGAGTACGTCGGTGACATTATGGTCCACGTCCGCATGAAACACCGCGAGGACTGGGGGACATTCTGTCACATAAAACAGCGAAGATCAGCTTCCTGGTGGGCCAGTGGGTAAGAATCTGCCTGTCAATGCAGGGGTCGCAGGTTTGATCTCTGGTTGGGGAACTCAGATCCCACATGCTTTGGGACAACTAAGCAAAGCCCATGAACTGCAAGGAAGACCCAGCACAGCCAAAAAAAAAAAAAAGGAAAGATCAAATACTATCGTTTTCCTTAAACTGAGGAAGGAAACTGAGCTTCCTCAGTTTGCTGAGCACATAACGGTTCACGGCAGACACTGGGACCACTAAGATGAACTAAAACACAAGCCGTAGGAATTCACCATTCCATGGGGAAGATGAGCTTAGAAATGGGTCATCAGGTGCCGTGTACAGTAAATGATGACAAGGATAACGGCCAGCATGCTGAATGCTACAAGTCCCAGGCACCGTTCTAGGCACTTTTCAGGTACCAGCTCAGCATCAGGATTGAGAGACTGATGGGGGCCTGGGAGGCACCCACAGAAGGGCCCCCTGTGCAGTCTGGGGCCCACAGGTAGGGGTTTACCGTCCTCACTGTTTGCCTCAATCCTGCCAAGAAGCTCCTCCAGGAGAGAACAGTGTTCTCTGCAGGGTTCTAGAAAGGCTCAGAAGGGCGTTTGAGCTCCTAGCTGCCCTCATGTCTGCCTCCTGCTTGACCTACCCTCCTGGCTGGCCAGTGTTTCACCATCCCAGCTTGGGGCTGGCTGGATCAGACTTTTCTAGATCAGAGGGAACACTAGCCCATCTCTCCAGCCCACCTCTGAGGTGGGTGCCCTTGGGGCTTTCTTGAGCAAAGCAAACTTTGTGAAGATGCGGAGGCCACAGGGAAGGCAGCAGATGGAGCCTCAGGGGTGGTCGTGGGATAGGGAGGGAGGGGTCCTAGAGGGCCCCCGGCGGAGGGAGGAGGAGCTGGCCAGCCCCTTTCTTCAGCCCCTCTGTGGGGTTCAGCTTTAGCAACCTAGAGGTGAGGGATGGGGAAAGCAGAGATAAGCGGGGTGCACTGGATTTTATGGGGCTCAGCGTGGACAAAGTGTTCCCAGACTGCGGCCCACCTTCCTTCTCTTCCCTCTCCTGTCTCCAATTGTGTCTCAAGGGCCAGCAGTGCCACCAGCACTGTAATGGGGAAGAACCTTTTGTATCCTACCCAGGGAAACAGCGATCACAAACCTAGACAGCATATGAAAAGCAGAGGCATCACTTTGCCAACAAAGGTCCATATAGTCAAAGCTTCCCCACCTTCTGGCTGTGAGAACCTCCCTGGGATTCATGTTCCTCATCCACCTCGCAGGGCTGGTGGGAGGATGAAGTGACAGTGTGGCTGGTATAAGCGACAGCTGTTATTAGTGTCCCCAGCTGAGACCCCACATCTAGAAGGTGACAGGCCACCACTCACCTTCCAAACTCTGAGTCTGGGCTCCCAAGTCTTCTCAAGGACCCCCAGCACCTGACTCAGATCCCAGCTGGCGAGGGCCCCCGGGCAGAGGCACAGAGGTGACAGAAGGGATTGGGAGGGAAGCGGGTTCTGCTCTGGATATCCTGGCTTCTCCAGCAGCTGGAGAGAGCCCTGTGGGAAGAATGGGGGAGGGGAGGAGCTCACACGTACTCGGCACCTCGTAGATGCCTGCCTGATATTTGTCATCTGATTTGTGTTGTTGTTGTTGTGTGGGTCACTCAGTCATGTCTGACTCTTTGTGACCCCATGGACCGTGGCCCACTAGGCTCCTCTGTCCGTGGAACTTTCCAGGCAAGAATACTGAAGTGGGTTGCCATTCCCTTCACGAGTTATCTGATTTAATCCTCACTAAACACCTCATGTGGGTTTCCCTGATGGCTCAGACGGTAAAGAATCCGCCGGCAACACAGGAGACCTCAAATTCGATCCCTGGGTAGGGAAGATCCCATGGAGAAGGGAATGGCAACCCACTGCAGTATTCTTGCCTGGGAAATTCCATGGACAGAGGAGCCTGGTGGGCTACAGTCCGCGGGATCACAGAGTTGAACATGACTTGGCAACTGAACAACAGCAGCAAATAAACCTGTGTAAAGTGCCTCGATCAGTTATTACTATTGTTATCATTATTAATTCACTCAACAAAGATGCCCAAAGCTCTGTTTTAGGCACGGGGACATGTCCGTAAACAAAATAGACTGGAAAGACCTGCTCTCGTGGAGCTTTTGTTCTGGAAGGAGGGCGAGGCCACCACTCCATGTTCAGTGCGGTGGAGCCTGGCGGGCCACAGTCCAAAGGGTCGCAAAGAGCAGGATGCCACTGAGCACACACACACACACACACACACACACAGGTGTTTGCCGCTAATGATACAGTCACAGCAGCATAGAAGTCGTTGCTGCCACCGTCTGGACCCCGGCTCCTCCTGGCGCTGCTGTTTCTCACCTCCTTCGGGCCTCTGCGCACCTTCACCTTCCCACCTGCCCCTCCCTGACCACCACACCTAAGACAGAAACCCTCCCCCACGCCTGGGGGAACTCTCTGTTCCCCTTTTCTGCTGCTTTTTCTCCCCAAAGCTCTTTCGTCACCCAGTTAAATAACGTGCTTCTTTTTGTCTGCTCCCCTTCCAGAAGGTAAGCTCCACGAGAGCAGGTCTTTCCAGTCTGTTTTATTGACATGTCCCCATGCCTAAAAGAGAGCCTTGGGCAACTTTGTTGAATGAATTAATGATGATAACAACAGTGACAACTAATACTTATTTAGCACCTACTTTGCCTCAGAGTACTCTGCTGCTGCTGCTGCGTTGCTTCAGTCGTGGTGACCCCGTAGACAGCAGCCCACCAGGCTCCTCTGTCTCTGGGATTCTCCAGGCAAGAATACTGGAGCGGGTTGCCATTTCCTTCTCCAATGCATGAAAGTGAAAAGCAAAAGTCAAGTCGCTCAGTCGTGCCCGACTCTTGGCGACCCCATGGACTGCAGCCTACCAGGCTCCTCCGTCCATGGGATTTTCCAGGCAAGAGTACTGGAGTGGGGTGCCATTGCCTTCTCTGCAGAGCACTCTACACAGGTTCATTTACATAGGCTGATCCTCACCACACCTCTGTGAGGTCCAGAACAGCAGAGAGAGGGCAGGTAGCTTGCCAGGTCGCACAGCTAGCAGGCAAAAGTTGCCATCTTGTCGATCTGAGTTCCCAGTGGATAGTCTTACACACTCCACAGGGGTCTTTTCTTCTCGTATGTGTCATGCCCCACTCCTCAGTCACACTCTATTATGAGTGTCTCTTGGCCCATTTCTGGAGAAGGAAATGGCAACCACTCCAGTGCTCTTGCCTGGAAAACTCCATGGATAGAGGAGCCTGGTGGGCTACAGTCTATGAGGTCACAAAGAGTTGGACACAACTGAATGACTTCACTTTCAGCTTCACTTGCCCATTTACTGCTGATAATCTCTCTGAAGGCAGGGACCAACGTCCTTCATCTTTATTTCTCAGCACCCTGTATGGTGGCCAGCCCACTGCAGGGCCTCCTCTCTGAGTCCCTGGTTGGCTTGTACAACCACCCGGGGAGGCAGGAAGCGCTGGTGTGATCACAACCCAGCCCCGTGTACCAGTGAGGGACCAGGCTCAGGGAAGAGACATGACGGGTTGCAGCTGGAGGAGCAGACGGTGACCAGACCCTCCTGGGTCAGCACCTTCTGGGCCACAGTGTGCTGGGCTGCAGACCCATGCTGTGTAATTCTCCGGGCTCAAGCTGCTACTCAAGGCTCTGGTGTGACCCCCACCTCTTAGAATGGAGCAAAGGGAAATAAGAGCCCAGGGTGGGAGTTGGGAGTGGACCCAAGGATCTTGTGGGCTCTTTCAGTGGGCTGCCTCTTGGAGCTGGAGTGGTGAGCGGGTGAGATGCGATTCCCAGCCTGTGATGCATGTCTGCCAGGTGCGCTTCAAAGCAAACAGGATGCGAAACAGGGTATATTTAGCCTGTGGTTTCTGCTGCGGTAGCAATCGCTGCCCAGTCCCTCCTTGTGGGGGAACCCTTCGGAGCCTTATTCCTCAGACTGCGGAATGTGTTCCTTGGGAGGAGAGGGGAGATGCAAGGCTCAACCAAGAAAGGTCAGCAAGTTCCCATGAAGAAATAGACCTCAGCTGGAAGAGAAAGGCCTTTAAATCTGTCCTTCTCATTGGTCCTTGAGGACATTCTGTGGATAGATTCCTGCTAGGATCTGGGAATGGTGGGGAGAGACTATATTCATTCATTCATTCATCACTCACTCACTTGCTCATTCATTCATTTAAAAAGTATTCATTACCCTTCTACTGTGTACTACACACAGAGCTAAGGGCTGAGAATATACCAGGGAAACAGTGGTTTCTGTCCTCATTGAACTTTCAGTTTCACAGAGGAGACTTGCTTGTATTCAACTAGTTTTAGCTGTCAGTTCTCTGAAGGAGAATTACTGGATATCACAAGAGGATTAAATAAGGAATTTCAGTCTGGGAAGGCTTCCTGGAGGAAGTGGTATTTAAGCTGAGTTTTGGAGGGTTTCTGAGAGTTCCTTTGATGAATAGCTGGGAGTAGGGGATGAGAAGGGCTGAGTGACAAGCATTTCAGGGCCAGGGAGTTGCACCTGCTAAGATCTTGAGCTAGAAAGGAGTGTGACTTCTGAAGATTATTGCATGGAAGACTCCAAAGGGGCTGGTGTCTGGATCCTAATCTGGTCAAGAGATGTGTCCCTGCTCACAGGCATCTCTTTGTCTGATGGGCAAAACCACGGGAGTTCAACCATGAAGGCGGCATTGCCCTGGGCAGCAGAGACGTGGAGGTCTGAAGTGGGGATATTTGCCATGAAGGGGCCAGTGAGTTCTGGGAGGCTTGCTGAAGAAAGCGTCTCCGGTTTCTAAGGTAGGAAGCCTCCTGACTTGACAGAGGGTATAGGACTTTGAATTGCCGGGTGCAAGGCTGGGGACGTGGGACCAAGCCTGCTCTAGGTTGGAGTGGGAGATGGGTGAAGGACTCCACCTGCACGCGAACCTTCTGTCTCTCCAGTTACAGTTGACTCATAAACAATGTGGGAGTTAGAGGTGCCGACCCTCTGCACATTTGAGCTAAAATTGAATATTACAGTTGGCACTCTGTAGCCCCAGTTCCCCTGTAGCCAAAGTTCTGCACCCACAGATTCAACCAACCATGGATTGTGCACAACTCTTGTGTTTGCTATTGAAAAAGCAATCTGCTCATAAGTGGGTCCATGCAGTTCAAACCATGTTGTTCAGGGTCAACTGTAATCTAAATAACTACTATTTATTTCACGATAAATATATACCTGCCCTTTGAGGAAGGTACGACCATCCCATTTTACAGATGAGAAAAAGGAGACTCCGAGGATTAAATGACCTGCCTGCAATGATTCAAAGAGGCAGGAGGACCAGGAGTGGACCAAAATGTGCCCATCAACCTGCCTCCCTGATGGCCTGACGTGGTAGGGACTGTTCCTTCCTGATCCGTGGGCGTGACCCACCTTACACCCCGGCTCCAGCTGCCTCTAGCCATGTGCCAGCACTGACTGGTAACAGCTGTTGACATCAGATCTCTTGGGACATGTCCCACCCTCCTTTTCAGCCCACAGAGGAGCAGCTTCTGGTTCTCTATTGGAAAAGGTGTGGCCCACGAGGATGTGAGGGCCCCCAGGATCTGTGTTTCCCTGTTACCGCTGTCTACAAGCCTTGATTAGTATCACTAGGACTGGGATTTTTGTCAGTGTTACTGTTATATCCCCAGTTCCCAGAATAGTGCATAGTAGGCACCCCATACATTTGGTTGAAATTAATCTCTCTGTGGGTGGCACAGTGTTAAAGGGAATTTCACACATACCACCTCTGCCCTATAGCGGTTTGTAGTGTAACTGAACATAATACACACACACGCACGCACACATTCACAGGAAACCAGTCTCTGACTCAGCCAAGACACTGAGGGAACACTTAGTCTCTCCCTGCGCCATAGATGATGAAATAGTGTCTATCTATTGTATAATAAGATGGGCTTAGGTTAGACATGAGACAATCTGTTAATTTTTCCCAAGAGAAAATTAATCAGAAACAAAGAAAAAAAAAACCCACCAAACTAAATCAAATCAAAATCATCCAGTATTTTTATTGCCTTCTTTTGGGGTGGTTGGTGGGTAGGTGGATAGACATAACCTACATAACAAGGTTTACAGACCTCAAGTGTACAGCCAAATGGATTTTTACATGCATAATATATATATATACTTGTGAAAACCCAACCCAGATAAACATGGAGAGCATTTCCAGCACCCCCAGAAGCCTTCTCAAGAACTCTCCTAGAAAACACTCTTTTCCCAGGCAGAGGTTACTGCTACGTTTTATTTTGCCGGTTCTTGACCTTCACAGAAATGGAATCATATCATAAGCACTCTTTTATGTCTGGCTTCTGAGGTTCATGTTTCTTGCCATATGTAGCTGTTCATTTTCCCCTCACTGCCCTACAGCATGTATTCAGTTCATTTATCCATTCTCCTATTGATGGGCATCTGGGTTACTTTAAGTTCGAAGCTATTATGAAAAAAACTCTGATGAGCACTCTTGTATATGCCTTTTAGAGAACATAAATCCTAATTTCTGTTAATTATATACAAGAAATGACTTTGCTAGGGTAGGCTTATATTTAGCTTTAGTAGATTTGTCAAAAAAGATTTCCAGGTTCAACCCATTTATACCTCCACCGACAGATTGGAGAGGTTTTAACAACAGGATTGATGCTTTCTCCTCCTCCAACTCTCCTGGCCATTTCCCAGAATATAGGACTGGAAATGTTGGGTATTTTTTAAATAAACTTTAAAAAAATGTATTTATTTATTTGGCTGCCTGGGTCTCGGTTGTGGATGTGGGATCTTTTTTTAGTTGTGGCATGCAGACTCTTGGTTGCGGCATGTGGAATCTAGTTCCCTGACTAGGGATCAAGCCCAGGCCCCCTGCTTTCAGAGTGCAGAGTTTTAGCCATGGACCACAAGGGAAGTTCCTGTAAATATTGGGTATTCATCAAGGTCTCCATGTCTCGGTGAAACTCTCAGTGAGAATCAAGGATTCCTTGTAGAGCCTGGAGGCCTGGGGGTGGGAGGCTGGGGGTTGCCAGTGGGCTGGGTGGGGGTCTGAGGGACTGGCCTGTGGGAGAGCCCAGGGGCTCCTGAGACCCCAGTGGGTTGTGCTAGTGTCAGGGTAACAGGTCCAATCTGCCTTGAAATAAAAGGTGGGTAGTGGTATTTACTCTGGAATGAATTTACGTCTGGAAACCCACCTGCCACAGTAGAATCTGGTCTTGTTCCATCTTTCCCAATCCTCCTCTCAGTTCAGTCGCTCAGTCGTGTCCAACTCTTTGTGACCCCATGAATCGCAGCACGCCAGGCCTCCCTGTTCATCACCAACTCCCGGAGTTCACTCAAACTCATGTCCATCGAGTCGGTGATGCCATCCAACCACCTCATCCTCTGTCGTCCCCTTCTCCTCCTGCCCTCAATCCCTCCCAGCATCAGAGTCTTTTCCAATGAGTCAACTCTTTGCATGAGGTGGCCAAAGTACTGGAGTTTCAGCTTTAGCATCATTCCTTCCAAAGAAATCCCAGGACTGATCTCCTTGACTGGTTGGATCTCCTTGCAGTCCAAGGGACTCTCAAGAGTCTTCTCCAACACCACAGTTCAAAAGCATCAATTCTTCGGTGCTCAGCTTTCTTCACAGTCCAACTCACATCCATACATGACTACTGGAAAAACCATAGCCTTGACTAGATGGACATTTGTTGGCAAAGTAACATTTCTCCTTTTGAATATGCTATCTAGGTTGGTCATAACTTTTCTTCCAAGGAGTAAGCGTCTTTTAATTTCATGGCTGCAATCACCATCTGCAGTGATTTTGGAGCCCCCCAAAATAAAGTCTGACACTGTTTCCACTATTTCCCCATATATTTCCCATGAATTGAGGGGACCTGAAGCCATGATCTTCATTTTCTGAATGTTGAGCTTTAAGCCACCTTTTTAACTCTCCTCTTTCACTTTCATCAAGAGGCTTTTTAGCTCCTCTTCGCTTTCTGCCATAAGGGTACTACAGTGAGACATAAATCAAAGGGTGGATACTGAGGTAAGCTGCAGAGTCACTGTTCTGAAAGTCTTTGACACTGTGGAAAGACGCTTAACACTGCTAATCACCAGACAAATGCAAATCAAAACCACAATGAGATATCATCTCACCCTTGTCAGAATGGCTATCATCAAAAAGACCACAAGTAACAAGGGCTGGCAAGGATGTGGGGAAAATGGAACACTTGTACACCATTGGTGGGAATGTAAATTGGTACATATACTGGGGAAAACAATTCAGAGACTCCTCAAAAAATTAAAAATAGAACTATCATACTTTCCAGCAATTCCACTCCTGGGTATATATCAGAAGAAAATGAAAACACTAATATGAAAAAATTCATGCACCCCGGTGTTCATAGCAGCACTTTTTACAATAGCCAAGATAGGGAAGCAACCTAAGTGCCCATCAACAGACAAGTGGATAAAGAAGAGGTGGTATACAGATACAATGGAATACTGCATGTGTGCAGGATTCCCTTGCGGCTGGTAAAGAATCCCCCTGCAGTGCGGGAGACCTGGGTTCAATCCCTGCGTTAGGAAGATCCCCTGGAGAAGAGAAAGCCTACCCACTCCCGTATCCTGGCCTGGAGAATTCCATGGACTGTATATATAGTCCATGGGGTCCCAAAGACTGAGTGACCTTCACTTCACTTTCACTGCATGCATGCTCAGTTGCTTGGTCGTGTCTGACTCTTTGTGACCCCATGATGGTAGCCCACTCAGCCATTAAAAAGACTGCCATTTTGCTTTTTGAAACAACATGAATGGACCTCTAGGGTCCTAGAGTGCTTAGTGAAGTCAGACAAAGACAAATACTACATGTTGTCACTCATATGTGGAATTTTAAAAATGAAACAAGGGAATGAGTATAACAAAACAGAGTTACAGATTTAGGAAGCAAACTAGTGATTACCAGTGGGAAGAGGGAAGCAGGGAGGGGCAAGAGGTGGGTAGGGGATTAAGAGATACAAAGTGTTATATTCATTTCTCAGTCCTGTCTAACTCTTTGCAGTCTCATGGACTGCAGCTGGCCAGGCTGTTCTGTCCATGGGATTCTCCAGGCAAGAACACTGGAGTAGGATGCCATTCCCTTCTCCACCAGAGGCGTCTTCCTGACTCAGGGATTGAACCTGATCTCCTGCATTGCAGGCAGAGTCTCTACTGTCTGAGCCACAAGGGAAGCCCCAAGAGTATGTACAAAATAAATAAGCTACAAGGATGTATTGTACAGCATAGGAAATACAGCCAATATTTGATAATAACTTTAAATGGAGTATGCAATCTATAAAAATATTGAATCACTATGTTATACACCTGAAACTAATCTAATATTGTAAGTCCACTCTACTTCAATTTAAATAAATAGACAAATAAGAGTCCGAATGGAGAAGAGAATTTCACCCTTTGGGGTTTGGGGATAGAGTACTACTTGGAGTCACAGGAATGATTCCTGAGGTGGAGTCGCTTACAGCCACTTGTCTCCTGACCCTGGAGGCCAGGCCGTGAAGCTATAGCCAGTGTGGCAGCCGCGGGTTCAATGGTTCATGAGCGCTGGGTTCAAGGGCAGATCTAGTCCTCTTCCCAACTCCATCTGGACTCTATAGTCCAGCCTCAGGCAGGCTCTGGGATCCTTTCCCCAAGGCTCCAGGCCTGGCATTCTTATTTATTCCCTGCTCTGCATGGACCTTGGTCTGCCCTTGGAATCCACCCTAAGTGGCTTCCTTCCCTTGGTTACGGAGCCTTTGAAACTGCCTGAAGTCTTTCCTGTCCTGGGCAGCGTCAGGCTAACAGGTCCTTGGGCTTCCTCCCTACCCCAGAGCTGTCGCCAGATCCGGTCTGAGTCTCAGCCAAGCTTGGGAAGACTGTGGTGTGAGAGCTTTTCTTCCAGTTCAGAGAAGGGACTGGGGAGGAGGCAGGACAGGGGTCAGTCACGGACCAGGGGTGGGGGCAGAGGGACCCGCCCAGCCCAGTGGTTTGAGAACAGGGGGCAGAGCTCCACTGCTGTCCCTTCAAGGCAGACTGGGCCCCAGGCAGCTCACTAAAAGAACCTGTGTCTGTGAAACTACTCCAGGTAGCTGTTGAGTTGCTAAGTTGTGTCCCACTCCTTGGGACCCCATGGACTGCAGCACACCAGGCTTCCCTGTCCTTCCCTGTCTCCTGGAGCTTGCTCAGACTCATGGCCTTGAGTCGATGATGCCATCCAACCATCTCATCCTTATTCTCCTGCCTTCAATCTTTCCCAGCATCAGGGTCTTTTCCAGTGAGTCGCATCTTCGCATCGGGTGACCAAAGTGTTGGGAGCTTCAGCATCAGTCCTTCCAAAGAATATTCATGTGGCTTGAGGCAATTGTTTTGCATTTAATTCTCCAAATACTTAAGTTCTAATTGGCTGATTAGCTCGGCAGTTCAGGGATGATATCCAGCCCTCCCTCCTCTCCTTGTCCAGTCCTCTCCTCCTCCTCCTTTTTTGACTAAACATTGTAAATATTTAAGGTTTACAATGTTTATGCTGATATGTGTATATACTGAGTAGCTATTATCACAATCAAACTTCACTGTTTCTTTTTTTACAATTAATTAATTAATTCCTTTCGGCTACGCTGAGTCTTCGTTCCTGCTCAGACTTTTCTCTAGTTGTGGCAAGCAGGAGCTACTCGCTAGCTGTAGTATATGGGCTTGCTATTGTGGCGGCTTCTCTTGCTTTGGAGCACAGGCTCTAGGGGTGTGCGGGCTTCAGTGCTTGTGGTGCAGAGCTGCCCCTGGTATGTGGAATCTTCCCAGCTCAGGGATGAAACCTGTGTCCCCTGCATTGGCAGGTGGATTCTTAACCACTGGACCACCAGGAGAGTCTTCCACTCTGCTCCTTTATCATGAACCCCACTCTTTGGGGCCCAGGGGCTTCCTCCTAATGATAAAATAGCAAGAGCAGCAGTAATCATAATAAGAGGGGGTCTAGCCAGGTAAAAGGCAAAGCATACCCTTGCCAACCCTTACCTGGAGTTTTTGAACTTGAGCAAAGTCATGTACGGATGCGAGCATTGGACTGTAAAGATGGCTGAGCGCTGAAGAACTGATGCTTTTGAGCTGTGGTGTTGGAAGTCCCTTGGACTGTAGGGAGATCCAACCAGTCAATCCTAAAGGAAATTAGTCCTGAATATTCATTGGAAGGACTGATGCTGAAGCTGAAACTCCAATACTTTGGCCACCTGATGCCAAGAACTGACTCATTGGAAAAGACCCTAATGTTGGGAAAGAAGGAAGGCGGGAGGAGAAGGAGACGACAGAGGATGAGATGCTTGGATGGCATCATTGACTCAGTAGACATGACTTTGCGCAAATTCTGGGAGACAGGGAAGGACAGGGAAGCCTGGCGTGCTGCAGTCCATGAGGTTGCAGAGTCCAACACGACTGAGCAACTGAACAACAACAAAGTGCCTGGCGGTCTGAAGCTAGGAATGGACTCCCCAGCAAGGCTCCTCCTCTCCCGCTCCATCCCATCACTGTTTTAGGGTCTGAACCCACAAAGAGGCCCCTCCTGAAGGTGCTACAGTCCAGGTGGCAAACACTGTGTTTCTCAACCTGCTGAAGGTCAGGTGTGGGGTGAGGATGAGGAAGGGCTGGAGTTAGGGGTCAGGAGGGAGAGCAGAACAAAGGTCGCTGAGGCTGTTAGGTGGGGAGGGTAAGAAAGCCTCTCCCTCTGTGGTCTGAAGGGAGAGGGGACCCTTGGGGGAGGAGGGGCGTGTAGAGGACGAGGTGGTGGAAGACGTGCTGATTTGCATGCTATTTTTGCACCATATTTGCACGCTCTTCATGTACTGTCTAGAGTAGGCCCAGGGAGATTCCCCGCTGGGCTGCACTCTCCCTGTCTACCTTCTAGAGGTGCTGGGGCCCATGAGCTCCGGTGGGGGGGGTGGAGGGCGCAGGGGGGCAGGAAGGGGGCTGGGCTCCCCCTCCACCACAGGCCTGCAGGGGTGAGGACCCTGTGTCCTGAGCCTCAGCAGAGACTGGGCCCCCCACCCCCACCCCCTAGTAGGGAAGCCAGGGGCCTGGAGGGAGAGGATGTGTGGGGGAAAGGGAGGAGCCCCCCTGCTGGGAGGCTGGAGGGTAGAGGAATGCGGGGTGTGTGGGGAAGGGGAGCTTTATTCTAGACCAGCGCCCGGAAGGAAGGAAGCCAGATGGGGGGCCGGCCCCTGAATCCTTGTGAAGTTTTGTTTCCTGCTGCAAAGCAGGCTTTGACATCAAACGCCTTGCTTTGCCAGATGCCTTGCTCTCCCCAGCCCAGCCTTGCCCTGCTCCAGCCACAGCCCATCTCAGGGTTCATCTGGGGGGATCTCAGGGCAGGATGGAGGGGGGCCATCAGGGGCTGGGCCCAGGTCCCTTCCACAGGGATTCACAGTGGTTGCAGGGTTCCTGATCAAAAGAGAAGGGGGCTCCTGAGTACGGGGGAGGGGGACGCGGAGGTGGGAGGTGACTGAACGCCAGCCAGCTTCTGACTGGTTGAGGACGCCCTGGGGCAGGACTCCTGGTAACCTGGAGCACATCAGCCCCACCCCCGCCTGCAGAGGTCCTACATCTTTGCATTTCTTTCTTTCAGTTTTCTTTATTCTCTTACCATCTTTTGTTGTTCGGTCGCCAAGTCATGTCCGACTCTTTGTGACCCCATGGGCTGCAGCACATCAGGCCTCCCTGTCCTTCACTATTTCCTGGAGCTTGCTCAAATTCACATCCACTGAGTTGATGATGCCATCCAACTGTCTCATCTGTTGTCCCCTTCTCCCACCTTCAGTCTTTCCCAGCGTCAGGATCTTTTCTTGTGAGTCAGTTCTTGACATCAGATGGCCAAAGTATTGGAGCTTCAGCTCCAGCATCAGTCCTTCCAGTGAATATTCAGGGTTGATTTCCTTTAGGAAATCTATGTGACTTGTGCCCCTCAAGCCCTGTTAGCGTTTCCAGGGCAGTTTTCCACGGATACCCCAGCCTTCCCACTGCAGCTGACAGGCTCCCTGTTCTGGGTGCAGAGCGGTCTGTTTCGAGCTTCTGCAGACACAGCTCCACACGTGAGAAGCAGACCACTGGGTGGTGGACAGCTGCAGGGGCTGCGGTGGGGGGAGCAGGAGGGCTGTGTAGGGCCAGGGAGGCCTGGCACCCTGGGGAGGCCTCTGCAGGGCCCAGAGAGTAGATCAGCCTGGCCGAACCTGGTGAGAGCAGCACACTGCGGGAGTCTTCTCCCCAGGAATGGCCGGAGTCCACCCCTCCTGAGGGCAGGTCAGTCTAGAAGGGGCAGGAGGCCATGTCAAGACAGACGCCAAACACCCACAGGCCTGGCAGACTCAGGGGCTCTTGGCACATGCAATCTGGAAAGCTCGGAGGCCCTGTGCACACTCCCCAAAGCCCTGGATAGGTTTATGTCCCAGGGTTCTTCGCCTTTAGGGTTGTAAGCTTCACCTTCTCCTAATCTGTATAATTACCCCACCACCACGCCACAGCCCACCTGGGGGTTCATATGCTCAACCTCCCCACTCTCCTATCCCCGCTTTGCACTCGACCAAACTGAGACCCAGTGGGGTCAAATGTCTTATCTAGGATCACAATCTCATCTTTTGTGTGCGGAGTTTGAAATTTGAGATGACAGAGAATTGGGCGAATGGGAGAATGTCCTAAAGGCGGGAAAGTGAAAGTCGCTCTGCTGCTGCTGAGTCGCTTCAGTCCTGTCTGGCTCTGTGGACCCCATAGACGGCAGCCCACCGGGCTCCCCCGTCCATCCAGTACTCTTGCCTGGGACTCTCCAGGCAAGAACACTGGAGCGGGTTGCCATTTCCTTCTCCAATGCGTGAAAGTGAAAAGCGAAAGTGAAGTCGCTCAGTCGTGTCTGACCCTCAGCGACCCCATGGACTGCAGCTTTCCAGGCTCCTCCACTCATGGGATTTTCCAGGCAAGAGTACTGGAGTGGGGTGCCATTGCCTTCTCTGAAAGTCACTCAGTTGGGTCCAACTCTTTGCAATCCCATAGACTATACAGCCCATGAAATTCTCCAGGCCAGAATACTGGAGTGGGTAGCCTCTCCCTTCTCCAGGGGATCCTCCCGACCCAGGAATCGAACCAGGGTCTCCTGCATTGCAGGAGGATTCTTTACCAGCTGAGCCCTCCGGGAAGCAGTGAACTCCCACCCAAACTGCGTCTCTTTCTTGAGCACATGTCTTTCGACAAGTTACTGAGCCTCTCTGAGCTCCAGCTGCCTTCTGCTTCAAGGAGGAGTGATTAAAACTACTCTGCAAGGTGGTTGTAAGGCTTAGGGATGGCACATGTTAGAGGCCTAGCACACAGTCTAGGTACTTACCAAGTGGTCCTACATGTGAGATAAAACTCAGATTATATGGCAAAGACAAGAAAAATTTAAACAAAGAAAACTTCTCTGCTCTTTGCCCTCCCACCCGCAATGTGCACTGTGTTATCTGCATTACTCATGGACCAAACCACCCTATTGTTAGAAATATTGCTCGACCATATTACTCAGCAAGATTCTCCCAGCATCAACAAGATAGTGTTTTGGCCTGAGCTTGTAAGGGGTCACGTGACCCACCACGATGATGCTTAGATCCAGATTCTGTAAACTGTCAATAACACATCACTGGATGTACAGCTGTCTGTGGGAGATGGCACCCCACCCCAGTACTCTTGCCTGGAAAATCTCATGGATGGAGAAGCCTGGTAGGCTGCAGTCCATGGGGTCACGAAGAGTCGGACACGACTGAGAGACTTCACTTTCACGAATTGGAGAAGGAAATGGCAACCCACTCCAGTGTTCTTGCCTGGGGAATCCCAGGGATAGGGGAGCCTGGTGGGCTGCCGTCTATGGGGTCACACAGAGTCGGACATGACTGAAGCAACTTAGCAGCAGCAGCAGCAACGATGCCTTGACTTTTAATGGATGGAACAGCTCTCAGAGCTTTCTGAGATGCTCTTCCCAAGTTGTAACCTTCAAGTCTGGCTCACATAAAATTTTCCATTTCTCTCTTAGGTCGACTGATTGATTCTTTTTCAACATACAACTATCTGCTAAGGTGTTTAAGCAATGGACCACCGTGTTATTTGCTAATACCTACCGGGGGCCATGCTCTGTGCTTGTTGCTGACAGACAGGGAGTCTGGGGAGGTGGAGGGTGGGATAACAGCAGTCCTGCTGTGTCACATGTCTGGTGTCACAGGGACACAGAGAGAGTCACTGACCCCAGGTGGTGCATGCAGGGAGGTGTGTGGGGGTGTGCCAGGGGGCACTAGTGAAGGCTGTCTAAAATTTGAAGGATGAGTAAAACTTAACCAGGTGAAGAGGAAGGGGAAAGGAGATTCAAGCTGAGAGAAGAGCAAGGATAAAGACCCCGAAGTGAGGGAAAGTCTGACATGGTTGCTATGCATGGTTGCTGAGGATGACAGAAGGGGAGCCTGGGATGAAATGGGTGTATAGAAAGGAGGGTTTGCTTGGATCTGAAGGGCTGGGATCGATCCTTTGAATACAGCCCTGCCAACACCCAAAGTTCTCAGCAGGAAAATAAATTTAGAAAATAATGAACTTTGCTTCAGTTTACTCTTCTCAAAAGTGTTGCTTCACTGTTTGCTAAAAAACCTTTTACCTTTAATAAAGGTCACTGACAAATGCAAGTGTTGGCACAGATCTAGGCTCTCTGGTCTAAAGGAAGATATTCAAACATATGTGAAAAATCTAAATATCTATCTACTTACTGATGGCTTCATTGACTCCTGCTTTAGGCCTTTAACTTGAAGGGTACCAGAGCACCCAGCTAGAGATTCACTTTCATTATGTTATTAATGTACTTATGTTGTAGCTGATAGTTGCCAAAGCTGGGTTTATCTTGGTAAATGTCACACTGCACTTGAAAACATATGGGTTATTTTAAAATATCTTCAGATATTGATTTCTAACCTAATTACGCAGTAATAAGAGCTGAGCTCCCTGTGGGAGCTTCCCACTAGCTATCTATTTTACACATGGTAGTATATATATGTTGGTGCCAGTCTCCCAATCTCCCTACCCTCTCCTTCCCCCTGTGTCCACACATCCCTTGTTTTGAAGATTAAATGAAATAAAGGGATATGAAGAGCTTGGCACTAACATTGGTACGTAATAAGACTTCATTAATGATAACCGCTGTATCTATGATTTGGGGGGACAAACTCAAAACTTAAGTGTGTGAATGGAAAAGAGATTTCAATATGGTGAAAATGTTGGTAATGAATTTACGGAAAAATAGTCCGGATCACACTTCAAAACCACTGACAGGGAAGTTTCTCCGGGGCCAGGGTTGGGTTTCTTTCATTTCACCTCTCCAGTGTCTAAGTAGTAGACATTAATAATGAGCCCTGAGTGGTTTTTAGCCCTTAGCCAGGACCCAGGAGAGGGAGCTGGGTATCAAAGCATTCCAGGAAGGCATGATTCCATGGGCTACTCTGGTCAAGCAAGGTCAGTAGAACCTGGGACATCACCAAGAACTGGGCGATTTGTGAAATAAGCAAACAGCATGGACGTCCAGCAACACATTTTTGGTAAGAGTTCAGAAAGAAAAGAGTTCAGGGGAGGGCAAGCCAGGGACAAGGAAGATAGAGGAAATCTTGGGGACAGTGCCCTGGAGGGTCAGTGGCAAGAAGTATCTTTGTTTCCAGTTCACACCTTTGACCTTAACATTCCTCACTGCATCTGCCTCACCATGGGCCAAGGCAGCTCATCATGCTTCCACTCTAACAAGGATGGGGTGGGGGGTGGGGTGGGCTGGGGTTTTTCACGGAAGAATATGAATCTGGAATGCTTAGGATGGTCTATGATCTGACCAGGGAGGGGACAGCCAGGGTCACAACGAGAACATCCCAGTGGCCAACCTAACAGAACCAAGAACTCTCCCCAAACTGGGAAGCTTCTTTCTCTGGCTTTGGTCGGGGGGTAAGGGGGAGTGAGGTGAGGAGGATTCTGGGATATTTGGGAAATACTTCATCTCCAAGCACAGAAGCTTTGGTCCAGCCTCATCAAACAC
The DNA here is from genome assembly GCF_042477335.2 of Ovis canadensis. Taxonomy (NCBI): domain Eukaryota; kingdom Metazoa; phylum Chordata; class Mammalia; order Artiodactyla; family Bovidae; genus Ovis; species Ovis canadensis. The sequence goes on from NC_091256.1 coordinate 82,849,293, forward strand.
TTGACCCTGGGTCCCAGAGGGGTCAGCGGTTTGATCCCTGGAGCACAATGAGTAGGATCAGAAGCCACCCCAGCTGGTTGTTCTGATGGGCCAGTGCGCACAGCCTGCAAATGACACAGCACAGTCTCTGAGTTCCTGACTGAGACATCCAGCTGCCTGCTTGACATCTCTTTCGGGACGTGTCAAATGTTCCTCCAGCTCGAGGTGTCTAAGACTGAGCACTTAAGTTTCTTCCCAGCCAGCTTTTCTTACAGCACTTCCTGGCTCGCTGACTGGTAGTTCTACCTGCCTAGCTGAGCCAGCCAGGATGAAACCCAGGAATCTCCCTTGGGACACACACACACACACACACACACACACACACACACACACACACACACACACACACTCTCTCTCTCTCTCTCTCTCTCTCTCTCTCTCTCTCTCTCTCTCTAAACCTCTGTATTTAGTTATCAAGTTCTGCTGATGTTACTTCCTAAATCCTTCTCCAGGGACTTCTGTGGTGGTCCAGTGATTGAGAATCCGCCTTCCATTGCAGGTTATGTGGGTTTGATAACCAGTCGGGGAACTAAGATCCTACGTGCTGTGCAGAGAAATTAAACGCACATGCCGTAACTACTGAGCTCGAGTGCCTCAGCTAGAGTCTGTGCTAGAAGACAATGAAAGATCCCGCAGGATGCAAGGAAGCTCCTATGTGCTGCGACTAAGATCCAACGTGGCCACATGAATATTAATTAATAAATATTCAAAAACACTTATTAATGAATATTAAAGAAATACTGCTCGGGTCTCCCCTCTTTACCCATTTCCTTTGGCATTACCCTAGCACCCTGACCTTTTGCTACTTGACGATTGCAACAGCCGTCTATCTGCTACACCTGAGCCCATTTTGGACTTGCCCGATCTCATCCTCACCAGGCTATCACACGGCCTTTCACAGAACACAGACAGACCTACTCATGTCACACACACCTGCTCGGGAAAACTCCAGCAACTTCCCTTGGTTCTTAAAGATAAAGCTTCTTGATGTGATTTTCAGGGTCCCATGCCACCTGGCTCTGACTTCTTTCTGCTACCTACTCTGTATCACGTGACACACCCTCCACTCCCTCCGCTGCAGCCGGCCACGCTGACCTTCACACACACTCGCTGCACTCTCTCCAGCTACGACACCCATCCTGTGCTGTTCCTTCTTGTGAAACTCTCGCCTCCCTCCCTTGGCCTGTCAACACCTTCCAGCCCAAAGCCTGCTTTCTCAGGAAAGCCTCCCTGAGGGGGTCCAGTCCTCTCAAGGTACGCACTTAGAGCAGCGGTCACAGCCCAAGTGTGGCACTTGTTTGGCAAGTATTTGATGAATGGCTTTCCCTCACCCTCTGATAAGCTCCACAAGAAGAGAGATTATGTCTGGTTTTGCTCATCACATCCCGAGCATGTAAATATTTCAGTGCCTGGCACACAGGAGGCACTGAAATATTTACAATTTCAGTTGAGTTCAGTTCAGTTGCTCAGTCGTGTCCAACTCTTTGCGACCCCATAGACTGCAGCACACCAGGCCTCCCAGTTCATCACCAACTCCCAGAATTTACTCAAATTCATGTCCATTGAGTCGGTGATGCCATCCAACCATCTCATCCTCTGTCATCCCCTTCTCCTCCTGCCTTCAATCTTTCCCAGCATCAGGGTCTTTTCCAATGAGTCAGTTCTTAGCATCAGGTGGCCAAAGTATTAGTGTTTCAGCTTCAGTATCCATCCTTCAGGACTGATTTCCTTTAGGATGGACTGGGTGGATCTTCTTGCAGCCCAAGTGACTCTCATGAGTCTTCTCCAACACCACAGTTCAAAAACATCAATTCTTCAGTGCTCAGCTTTCTTTATAGTCCAACTCTCACATCCATACACGACCACTGGAAAAACCAGAGCGTTGACTCGACAACCTTCGTTGGCAAAGTAATGTCTCTGCTTTTCAATATGCCATCTAGATTGGTCATAACTTTTCTGCCAAGGAGTAAGCGTCTTTTAATTTCATGGCTGCAGTCACCGTCTGCAGTGATTCTGGAGCCCAAAAATAGAGTCTTTCATTGTTTCCAGTGTTTCCCCATCTAGGTGCCATGAAGTGATGGGACCAGATGCCATGATCTTCGTTTCCTAAATGTTGAACTTTAAGCCAACTTTTTCCACTCTCCTCTTTCACTTTCATCAAAAGGCTTTTTAGTTCTTCGCTTTCTGCCATAAGGGTGGTGTCATCTGCATATCTGAGGTTATTGATATTTCTCCCGGCAATCTTGATTCCAGCTTGTGCTTTCCTCCAGCCAAACGTTTCTCATGATGTACTCTGCATATAAGTTAAATAAACAGGGTGACAATATACAGCCTTGACGTACTCCTTTCCCTATTTGGAACCAGTCTGTTGTTCCATGTCCAGTTCTAATTGTTGCTTCCTGACCTGCATATAGGTTTCTCAAGAGGCAGGTCAGGTGGTCTGGTATTCCCATCTCTTTCAGAATTTCCCACAGTTTGTAGTGATCCACACAGTCAAAGGCTTTGGCATAGTCAATAAAGCAGAAGTAGATGTTTTTCTGGACCTCTCATTTTTTCGATGATCCAACGGATATCAGTAATCTGATCTCTGGTTCCTCTGCCTTTCCTAAAACCAGCTTGATCTTCTGGAAGTTCATGGTTCATGTGCTGTTGAAGCCTGGCTTGGAGAATTTTGAACATTACTTTACTAGCATGTGAGATGAGTGCAACTGTGTGGTAGTTTGAGCATTCTTCAGCATTTACACTTTGGATGAGTGAATTAATGAATACTATTCCACCTGCAAGGCAGGAGACACAGGTTTGACCCCTGGGTCAAAAAGATCTCCTGAAGGAGGGAATGACAACCCACTCATTTCTTTCCTGGAGAATCCCATGGACAGAGGAGTCTGATGAGCTATATGGGGTGCAAACAGACACAACTGAGCGATAATATTTGGATTTGAATTTTGTGTTTTTTAGACCTCCTTGAAGGTGACATGGTGGAAAAAATCACCACTTTTTGTCCAAAGAGGGCCTCCTGTGTCCCTTCCTGCAACAAAATGAGAGGCTAGGGGATAAAGTGTTTGTAGATTCAGTCACGCCATGAAACTTGTCTCCTAGTGGTTTCTTTTTGTGTTCCTAAAGATCTCCATGCTCTGTTAGGTGAGGAGAAAAATAGACTAAAGTGATATGTACAGTATGACCCTACTATCGTTTTTAAACACTTAGAAAAAATAGTAACAATGGCTTACAATGGACCATCCTTTTTTTTGGCTGTTGTTAAATTTTTCTTTATGAATATGTATTGCTTGGTAGAGAAATCAAAAGTATAAGACCTCTTCTGAATGTATACTTCACACACACAAAGGTTTAAAAATGAAAGATCATGTGTTCAGAGACCCCCAAGAAGGAAACCATATTTTCTCGCAGATTGGGACCTTTCTGAAGGTAGAAACCACTTCACTTCCTCTCTTTATTTCTCCCTACACCCTCCTCTCTTTCAGCTCCAAGTGACAGAAAATTCAACTTGAATTAACCAAAAGGAAATGTAGATGCTGGGCAGTTCTAGGCTCGGTCACTTTAGGACCTCAAGGGAATTAGACTCTCTTGATTCCCTGCCTTGGTTCTCCCATGGTGGCAAGATGCCCACCAGCAATCCCAGTTTCATAAGTCCTACCAGCAGACAGAGTTTCCCCCCCACTAGTTTCAGCAAAAACTTGGATGCTGATCTCTGCACTGATTGCTACAGCTGGTGGGGTGGCGGGGTTGGGGGTGTTACGTCTGGTACTGGCCGGGCCTGGGCCATGTGCTTCCTCCCAGCAATGAGACTTACAGGAACCCTAACAGACTACAGGGAGTGAGTCAGAACTGGAATGCTTTTGCCAGAATTAAGGGGAAGGGATGACGGGCAGCATCAGGAAAAGTGATTTCCACACACTGAGCACCCAGCTCTGCACACAGTAGGTGCCCAACCCCCTGAGCTGACTGGCTGACCTCTGGCTGGAACTATCTGGGGAGCAAGGGGTGGGAAGAGCAAGGTAGCAGGACCTTTCTGGGTCCCCCATCAGCTGCGGGACCTCCACCTACTTCTGTCTATACCAACAGGCTCATCTGAACATCCTAAGAGAGGGATTCTGGTCCACACACATCCCAGAAGGTGATGAGAAGGTGGACAGGGATGTTTGACCAGCTGCATGGAAGATGGCCGTGAGCTTCACCCAGCACTATGTGCCCAGGAGGCCGAGCTTGGTAACTGGCACACTGGGGGCCCAGACTGGCTCAGTGAGCCATTCAGGATGCCCAGGAGCACCTGGCACCCTGCCTGCTCTCCAGCAGGCCTGGCCCACGGACTGGCAGATGCTCAGTGAGCACTGATCGAACTCCAAGGGTGGAGCGTATGAGATGACGAGGAAAGACGGCCGCACGTTTGGGAAATTCCCAGTCCGTTGGGAGAAACCTAACAAGACAAGGTCAAGTCTGTGCTCCGGGGCATCAGACTGACGTGCCAGCCTCTGTCAGAGGAAGCCTGCTGACCACCCGGAAGCACAGATGAGGCCGGCCTCCCATGACCATTCCATTACCTCTGCTTTTCTTGTCCCAGCCCGTTTTCACCACATGGCCTGGTTCACCACTCACTGTGCCCAGGGTCCCAGCCCAGCACCTGCACGGATGACCGGACCCCACCCTCTGGCCCCGGCCCAGCCCCTCATCTGCCTGGAAGGACCAACCATAAGGCCAGGCTGGTCCAGGCGCTCTTGGTGGAGTCTCTGCCACAGGGAGAGGGCCCAGGAGCTTGGACCGGAAATGAGGAGCAAGCTGGTTCCCGCTGGGTCTTCTTGTCTGTTTCTTGGCAGGCTTCTCCATTTCCAAACCCACCTTGCTGAGGCTGGGAGGAGACAGGTAAAGTAGAAAGTGATTGTGAGGCTGGGTGAGAAAGTGAGAGAAAGCGGAGGCAGGGACAGAGAAGATGGTGCTGAGAGGTCTGAGACTAGGTTGAGCAGACATGGGCAGTCACGTCACACCCAGCTAGACAATTCCCACAACCTGCTTGGGGCAACTGGGTGGGCCTTGCTGGAACCAGCAGCTCTACCGGGATTGGTGAGCTCACAGCTTCCTCCCCATCACCCTCCTCCTTCTTCCTCCAGCCTTGCAGACACTCCTCCCTACTCCCTCCAGTTCCATCCCTTCCCCTCCTCCGCCCTAAGAAGGCCTCCACAGGGTTTGAGGAAGGCTGGTGCTGAGTCTGTATGCACACATGACAGGGTTTGATTTTTTTTTTTAACTTTTTGTTTTATATTGGAATATACTCAACATTCTAAAAATTAAGATCGTGGCATCCGGTCCCATCACTTCATGGCAAAGAGATGGGGAGACAATGGAAACAGTGACAGATTTTATTTTCTTGGGCTCCAAAATCACATCAGATGGTGAATGCAGCCATGAAATTAAAAGATGCTTGCTCCTTGGAAGAAAAGCTATGACAAACCTAGACAGAGTGTTGAAAAGCAGAGACGTCATTTTGCCAACAAAGGTCCGTATAATCAAAGCAATGGTTTTTCCAGTAGTCATGTACAGATGTGAGAGTTGGACCATAAAGAAGGCTGAGCACTGAAGAATTGATGCTTTTGAACTGTGGGGCTGGAGAAGACTCTTGAGAGTCCCTTAGACAGCAAGGAGATCAAATCAGTCAATCGTAAAAGAAACCAACCCTGAATATTTATTGGAAGGGCTGATGCTGAACCAGTAGCTCCAATACCTTGGCCACCTGATACAAAGAGTCGATTCATTGGAAAAGACCCTGATGCTGGGAAGGATTGAGGTCAGGAGGAGAATGGGGCAGCAGAGGATGAGATGGTTAGATAGCATCACAGACTCAATGGATATGAATTTGAGCAAGCTTCAAAGGATGGTGGACAGGGAAGCCTGACATGCTGCAGTCCACAGGGTTGCAGACAGTTGGACACAACTTAGTGACTGAGCAACAATAGCTGATTAATAATGTTGTGATAGTTTCAAGTAGATAGCAAAGGAACTCAGATATATGTATACATGTATCCGTTCTCTCCCAATCTCCCCTTCCAGGGTTTGGTGTTTAAGCTGCCACAGGCAGGGGGTTCTTCTAAATCTTTCTGCTGCCACTAGAAAGATTGATTTTCATGTTCCCAACAAGTCCTTTTTTTTTTTTTTGCTTTACTGTGAAGCATGTAGGATCTTCATTCCCTGACCAGGGATCAAACCCACATGCCCTGCATTGGAAACACAGATTCTTAACCACTGGATGACCAGGGAAGTTCAAGGCATTTTCTTAACAAACAATAAATGAACAGATTAATAAATGACATTGGTTATCTGATTTGCACCCTATAGCAACCCTTGGAGGCAGACCAGACGGTTATCATTAATGGCGTTTACAACTGGGGAAACCGAGGCACAGAAACTCCATGTCATCACATAAGTTTGCAGTGACTAACGAGGGTCAGAGCTCCGTTCCCCCAGCACCCCCCACCCAATGCTGCACCAATGCCCACTGCTTGCCCCTTTCACCCACCTGCACCCTCTCAGCTACCCCTTGGGGTTCAGCGGGTCAGGCCGGGGGAAAGCACAGGGATCACATGGGCAGATTTGCCCCCCACAGGCTCAGGACTGTGGGGACAGTCATGGGCTGGTCTGTCCGGTTGCTGTTGTGGCCTCGTCCCTGGGGTCACAGCCTTCTGCGGGGCCTCTCCCATTTCACACAACTCCACGCAGTGCAGGGATAGCACCAGGGGGCAGAAGTCACACCAGAGCCTCCACTGCAGGTGAGGTAAAACCTGCGGGACATGCACAGTGACCTTTTACCTGCCGGCAGGTTCAGTTCAGTTCAGTCACTCAGTCGTGTCCGAATGTTTGTGACCCCATGGACTGTAGCATGCCAGGCTCCCTGTCCATCACCAACTCCTGAAGCTTGCTCAAACTCATATCCACTGGGTCGGTGATGCCATCCAACCATCTCATCTCCTGTCATCTCCTTCTCCTGCCTTCAATCCTTCCAGCATCAGGGTCTTTTCCACTGAGTCAGTTCTTGGCATCAGGTGGCCAAAGTATTGGAGTTTCAGCTTCAGCATCCATCCTTCCAATGAATATTCAGGACTGATTTCCTTTAGGATGGCTGGTTGGATCTCCTTGCTGTCCAAAGGACTCGGACTGTGGGGGGCAAATCTGCCCACGTGATCCCTGAGCTTTCCCCGGGTGTGACCCGTTGAACCCTAAGGGGCAGCTGAGAGGGTGCAGGTGAGTGAAAGGGACAGGCAGTGGGCACTGGTGGAGCACTGGATTCGGGGGGCTGGGGAAATGGGGCTGGCAGGTAGGGCCCACATTAAATGTTAAGTGACTTCCTTGACCTCATGACTAGGGAATTCGAGAAAGGAGAATTCCCTGGGATTTGGAGATGGGTTACACCGAAATTCTGGAGCATCTCCACTGACGATCTGATGATCAGAATTGGGGGAGCTCTCCTGACACCCATGAAGGCTTTAACCTCAGGAGTGGCTTCCAGGGCCTTGAGATACTGGGAGAGCGCCCTGCCCCCTGAACCCCAGCACCAGTCTCTGTGCAGCTGTTGCTTTAGCGTGAAGTCCTGACCCCGAGGAGGGAGGGTAGAGCTGTTTTGTCTTATATTAGTTGTTTAGTTGCTCAGTCACATCTGACTCTGCAACCTCATGGACTGCGGCATGCCAGGCTTCCCTGTCCTTCACCATCTCCGGGAGCTTGCTCAAACTCATGTCCATTGAGTTGGTGATGCCATCCAACCATCTAATCCTCTGTCATCCCCCTCTCCTTCTGCCTTCAGTCTTTCCCAGCATCAGGGTCTTTTCAAATGAGTTGGCTCTTCGAATCAGGTGGCCAAAGTATTGGAGTTTCAGCTTCAGCATCAGTCCTTCTAGTGAATATTCAGGGTTGATTTCCTTTAGGATGGACTGGCTTGATCTCCTTGCTGTCCAAGGGACTCTCCAGAGTCTTCTCCAACACCACAGTTCAAAAGCAACAGTTCTTCAGTGCTCAGCCTTCTTTATGGTCCACCTCTCACATCTGTGCATGACTACTGGAAAAACCATAGCTTTGACAATACAGACCTTTGTCAGTAAAGTAATGTCTCAGCTTTTTAATATGCTGTCTAGGTTTGTCATAGTTTCTCTTTCAAGGAGTAAGCATCTTTTAATTTTGTGGCTACAGTCACCATCTGAGGTGATTTTGAAGCCCAGATTTTTGGAGCCGACTAAAAAGAGGCTTGTAACCACATGTTAGTTACACACCTCTTATTATCCTTAATTTAACTGATCTTTTCCAGAACAATTTGTTTTTGGGGGAGGGGCTAATGGAGGAGTGCCGGGGGCATGCCTAAAGCTACTGGCCACCTGTGGTTATTTAAATTTTAGTTCAGGGAATGCCCTGGAGGTCCAGTGGTTAGGATTCCCCACTTCCACTGCTGGGGCCCCGGGTTCAGTCCCTGTTTCTGGAGCTAAGTTCCCTCAAGTCACCGGCATGGCCAAATAAATAAATTTAAGTTTATAAAAATAAGATGAAATTTAAAAATTCCTCAGTTTCACAAGTTAAACATTTGGAGTGTTCCCTAGCTACTGCATGGGGCCTCACAGATATGGGACATTTCCATCATCACAGAGAGTTCCACTTTCTGGAAGGCAAGAGGCTGACCTGCTCTACCTCCTGACCTCGGTGAAACTGGGCAGCTTCAGGACAGGAAATGCGGTGTGTGTGGGGGGTGAGTCTGAGGTGGCCTAGTCTTCTCAGTGGGGAGGGTTATGGTTTGGGGGAAGGTGTCACCTGCTCACTCACTCACATCTCACAGCACCGCAGGCCCTGCACCCAGGGCCCAAGGAGCCACAAACACATGGGAAGCATCTGGGGTGAGGGGTGCAGAGGATACTGGGGGCCGAGGGCAGTGAGCCAGTGGCTGGGGGGGAGGTCACAGCAGGGGAGACTGCAGAGGCCACAGTGACTTAACACCCAGCACCAGCACCCCGCCAGCACAGTGCAGAGTGGGGAGCTGCAGGGGGTGGCCTGTGCCCCTCTTCCCGCACCACCCCAGGGTCACCCAGACTGGGGGCAGCCCCCCACTGCCTCTGCACCCCACCTGCTCCATTAACCTGGTGGTTAGTAATTAATTTCTCCTCCTATCACGCAGGACGCAGACAGGGAGGCAGCTGGGAGGTGCGTCCAGCTGCTCCTTCTGCCAGGGTAGGTGAGGACAGGGCAGGGAAGGTCAGGGGTGCCCGCCGGGGTAGGGGTGGGTGGGTGGAATGGGAGGTGGGGGGATTGGGAGGTGGGGGGATTGGGAGGTTGGGGTGGGATGGGGTTGGGGATGGGGAAGGAACCGTTCACTGTTGGATGCCTCACAGCACCTCTCTCTTGGGTGCCCTCCCAGCCTGGTCCGGGTGCCACACTCTGTCCTCCTCTGACCCGGAGCTCGTCCAGGGCCGCCTCTCTATGCCAGACCCTACAGGATGCTTTCAAAGTGACTGGTTTCACCTCCACCCCCATTTTCCAGATGAACAAACTCAGTCTGTCGGAGGTGAGTTGCCCCAGGCTCGCAGTACAGAGGCAGGGCCAAGAACGAAACCCAGAACTTTCAGACACAAGCCCACTGAGAATTTACTTACCAACAACCGCCCAGCTCCGGAAATCCTTACACCCCAGTCTACTGGGTTAGCAGCTACCAGAGCAGAGGAAATACAGTGGGCACTGCCCAGGCCTACAGGCTCTCTTCACCCACTCACGAGTCATTACTGCAGCCTTAATCAGTTAGGAGATCCTGCCAAAGGCCCATGCCAAGCTTCCAGGGGTATTTATAGCTCGTGTCATAAAATGCTCCTTTGGGTTGAAAGCGATTGTTCACTGAGGCATTTCGTTTCAGAAGTCAGTCTCCTGACACTGGAGCCATCCCATGTGTGGCGGAGACTTCAGTATGTGGGTTCATGGGCTTTGGCCTTTGGGGAGTAGAAAGATCAGGGGAAAAATTTATTGACAAAAATCAAGATGGAAGTAATTTGAAATGAAGTTGAAAGTTCCAGGAAACAAGATTAGGCCTCCCTGTCTCTAGGGTAAAATGAGGCATTCAGTGTCCAGCCCGCTCTGGAGCGAGGAGTGGGCCTACCGGCGTCTGTGGGGCGGGCCTCACCATCCTGGACCCAAGGGCACCGCCGGGGCTGAGGTTCAGGGCAGGCAAGGTTCGTTCCCATCCTCACCACAAGATGTCGCTGCCGCTCAAATTAGAGGGCACGGGACTGGACCAGTCCATCCTAAATCAGTCCTGGTTGTTCATTGGAGGGACTGATGTTGAAGCTGAAACTCCAATACTTTGGCCACCTGATGTGGAGAGCTGACTCATTTGAAAAGACCCTGATGCTGGGAAGGATTGAGGGTAGGAGGAGAAGGGGACGACAGAGGATGAGATGGTTTGATGGCATCAGTGACTCGATGGACATGCGTTTGGATGAACTCCGGGAGTTGGTGATGGACAGGGAGGCCTGGCATGCTGCGGTTCATGGGGTCGCAAAGAGTTGGACACAACTGAGTGACTGAACTGAACTGAACTGGACTGGACCAACTTTTGGTGCCAACGACAGAAGCTCTGGGGGTGGGCCCAGCAATCTGGGTTTTTGACAAGCCCTCTGGCAGATTCTGAGGCAAGCTCAAGTTTGAGAATTGATATAGGTTCTGACCTTCTGCCAGCCAGCAGGGCTCCCCGCCCTGCGCCCCCCACCAGCCCAACAAATGGTGCTGTTCCTTTAGTTTTTTTTTTTTTTTTTTTTAAGACCCCATGCAGCCCTCCAGGCTCCTCTGTCCATGAGATTTCCCAGGCAATTCTGGGGATCTTCCCGACCCAGGGATCAAATCTGCGTCTCTTACACTGGCAGGCAGATTCTTTACTGCTAAGCCATCAGGGAAGCCCTCTTCCTTTAGTCCTAATTCAGCTCTGACCTGAAGCTTCTGTTTACCTAGAAAGCACCCCTCCCCATGCCTTTCCTCGCAACCCCTATAGAGGTGTGTGAATTCCTGACATGCCCTGACTCCCTGCAAAGAGACTCACGCCTGTACCAACGATGCAGCTTTCCATCCTTTGCATGAATCTATCCAGAGTCAAAGTCCCTAGAAAGCATATGTTCAATTGTCCAGCTGTGGTTTTGGGAACAGCCTTGGCTGGAGAAGAGCAAGACAACACATTGACTCTTGTCAATAATGACTATTCACAGGGGAAAGAGGTCATTCTCCAACAGAAGATAAATCCCAATTGATTTTTTTTTAAGTACATCATGGAAGAAAGAACATTTATACTTATTTATGAACTCTAAGCTCTGGTTGTCGCAGACAATATTCCAGGTGGACCCCTGCCTTGTCCCCGCCTCCTGTGTTCACACCTGGAGCCTGGAGGGGAGGGCTCTTTGTTTTGGGAGATGCCCACCCTGAAGTACTTAAAGGTAACTGCTTATTTTTGTCTGAAGGTTGTTCTCAAATGACATAGGAAAAAGACCAATGACAACAGATTATATGGAAAACTAGAAAAATAGAGGAAATGAGCAAATGAAATGTTAGCAGTTGTGGAAATCTGGGTGAGAAGGAAGGATATAGAGTTCTTTTACCACTCTTGCAGCTCTTCTTTAAATTTGAAATTATTTAAAAAAAATTATTGAGCAAAAGAAACCATATGCAAAACACAGCACACTGTGTGATTTCATTTACATCAGTTTCTAGAAGAGGCAGGACTAATCTAGAGATAGAAATTGAAACAGTTGTTGCCTCTGGGGAGGGTGGGGAGTTAACTAGAAGAGGCAAAACGGAACCTTCTGGTTGATAAATGTTTCTATATATTGACTCAGAATGTTGGGCATACAGTGTAAATACAACTACTAAAACTCAGAGAATGGTACACTTAAAGTTTGTGCACTTTATTATGTATAAATTATGCTTTGAGATTAAAAAGGATGCAGGGAAAATACATATATGAGAGGACAAACAAATCTAGAAATTGGTCCTTGAAAAAAAAACAGTAAAAATTACAAACTTCTGTTGATACTGATTAAGGAAAATAAGTCCAACCCCAAACTGACAGCCAATATCAAGAATGAAAAAGAACATTCTTACAGATAAAGCTAACCTCAGATACGTAGATGATACCACACTTACGGCAGAAAGCAAAGAAGAACTAAAGAGAGTCTCTTGATGAAAGTGAAAGAAGAGAGTGAAAATTTTGGCTTAAAATTCAACTTTCAGAAAACTAAGATCATGGCATCTGGTCCCATCACTTCATGGCAAATAGAGGGGGAAACAATGGAAACAGTGAGAGACTTTATTTTCTTGGGCTCCAAAATCACTGAAAATTGTGACTGCAGCCATGAAATTAAAAGACGCTTGCTCCTTGGAAGGAAAGCCATGACAAATCCAGACAGCATATTAAAAAGCAAAGACAAAAAAAAAAAAATTTAAAAACCAGAGACATTACTTTACCAACAAAGGTCCATTTAGTCAAAGCTATGGTTTTCCCAGTAGTCATGTATAGATGTGAGAGTTGGACTATAAAGAAAGCTGAGCACCGAAGAATTGATGCTTTGGAACTGTGGTGTTGGAGAAGACTCTTGAGAGTCCCTTGAACTGCAAGGAGATCCAACCAGTTAATCCTAAAGGAAATCAACTGGGTGATGTTTTTGCCTTGGTCCTGTCTCTTCATTCTTCCTGGAATTATTTCTCCACCCTCCTCCAGTAACATATTGGGTACCTACTGACTTGGGATCATACCTGAATGGTTTAGTGGTTTTCCCTACTTTCTTCAATTTAAGTCTGAATTTGGCAATAAGGAGTTCATGATCTGAGCCACAGTCAGCTCCCGATCTTGTTTTTGTGGACTGTATAGAGCTTCTCCATCTTTGGCTGCAAAGAATATAATCAGTCTGATTTCGCTGTTGGCCATCTGGTGATGTCCATGTGTAGAGTTTTCTCTTGTGTTGTTGGAAGAGGGTGTTTGCTATGACCAGCGCATTTTCTTGGCAAAACTATTAGTCTTTGCCCTGCTTCATTCCATGCTCCAAGGCCAAATTTGCCTGTTACTCCAGGTGTTTCTTGACTTCCTACTTTTGCATTCCAGTCGCCTATAATGAAAAGGACAATCTTTTTTGGGTGTTAGTTTTAAAAGGTCTTGTAGGTCTTCATAGAACCATTCAACTTCAGCTTCTTCAGCGTTACTGGTTGGGGCATAGACTTGGATTACTGTGATATTGAATGGTTTGCCTTGGAAACGAACAGAGATCATGCTGTCATTTTTGAGACTGCACCAAGTACTGCATTTCAGACTCTTTTGTTGACCACGATGGCTACTCCATTTCTTCTAAGGGATTCCTGGCCACAGTAGTAAATATAATGGTCATCTGATTTAAATTCACCCATTCCAGTCCATTTTAGTTCACTGATTCCTAGAATGTCGACATCCACTCTTGCCATCTCCTGTTTGACCACTTCCAATTCGCCTTGATTCATGGACCTGACATTCCAGGTTCCTATGCAATATTGCTCTTTACAGCATCGGACCTTGCTTCTATCACCAGTCACATCCACAGCTGGGTATTGTTCTTGCTTTGGCTCCATCCCTTCATTCTTTCTGGAGTTATTTCTCCACTGATCTCCAGTAGCATATTGGGCACCTACTGACCTGTGGAGTTCCTCTTTCGGTATCCTATCTTTTTGCCTTTTCATACTGTTCATGGGGTTCTCAAGGCAAGAATACTGAAGTGGTTTGCCATTCCCTTCTCCAGTGGACCACATTCTGTTGGACCTCTCCACCATGACCCGCCCATCTTGCGTGGCCCCACAGGGCATGGCTTAGTTTCATTGAGTTAGACCAGGCTGTGGTCTGTGTGATTAGATTGACTAGTTTTCTGTTATTATGATTTCAGTGTGTCTGCCCTCTGATGCCCTCTAGCAACACTTACTGTCTTACTTGGGTTTCTCTTACCATGGATATGGGGTATCTCTTCACGGCTGCTCCAGCAAAGCGCAGCCACTACTCCTTACCTTGGACGAGGGGTATCTCCCCTCTGCTGCCCCTCCTGACCTTGAACGTGGAGTAGTTCCTCTAGGCCCTCCTGCACCAGCACAGCCACCGCTCCTTGGACGTGGGGTTGCTCCCCTTGGCCGTGGCCCTGCTCCTCTCGGCCATGGCCCCTGACCTCTGGTGTGGGGTAGCTCCTCCCAGCCGCCACCCCTGACCTCAAGCGGAGTGTTGCTCCTCTCGGCTGCCACCCCTGACCTCGGACATGGGGTAGCTCCTCTCAGCCACTCCTGCGCCATCGCGCCTGCCCTGAGTCAATTCTGTTGCCTTCCTAGAGGGATATTCTTCTTTAAATGTTCTTTGTTCAAGTCTTTCTTGTGAATATCTGTGTGAATGAATCCTGGTGCAACTACATTCACTCTAATTTTCTTTATAATCAAATCCCTTATGATTATACAGTGGAAGTGAGAAATAGATTTAAGGGCCTAGATCTGATAGATAGAGTGCCTGATGAACTTTGGACCGAGGTTCGTGCCATTGTACAGGAGACAGGGATCAAGACCATCCCCATGGAAAAGAAATGCAAAAAAGCAAAATGGCTGTCTGGAGAGGCCTTACAAATAGCTGTGAAAAGAAGAGAGGTGAAAAACAAAGGAGAAAAGGAAAGATATAAGCATCTGAATGCAGAGTTCCAAAGAATAGCAAGGAGAGATAAGAAAGCCTTCTTCAGTGATCAATGCAAAGAAATAGAGGAAAACAACAGAATGGGAAAGACTAGAGATCTCTTTAAGAAAATCAGAGATACCAAGGGAACATTTCATGCAAAATGGGCTCAATAAAGGACAGAAATGGTCTGGACCTAACAGAAGCAGAAGATATTAAGAAGAGGTGGCAAGAATACATGGAAGAACTATACAAAAAAGATCTTCATGACCCAGATAATCATGATGATGTGATCACTAATCTAGAGCCAGACATCCTGGAATGTGAAGTCAAGTGGGCCTTAGAAAGCATCACTACAAACAAAGCTAGTGGAGGTGATGGAATTCCAGTTGAGCTATTTCAAATCCTGAAAGATGATGCTGTGAAAGTGCTGCACTCAATATGCCAGCAAATTTGGACAACTCAGCAATGGCTGTAGGACTGAAAAAGGTCCGTTTTCATTCCAATCCCAAAGAAAGGCAATGCCAAAGAATTTTCAAACTGCTGCACAATTGCACTCATCCCACACACTAGCAAAATAAAGCTCAAAATTCTCCAAGCTAGGCTTCAATAGTACGTGAACTATGAACTTCTAGATGTTCAAGCTGGATTTAGAAAAGGCAGAGGAACCAGAGATCAAATTGCCAACATCTATTGGATCATTGAAAAAGCAAGAGAGTTCCAGAAAAACATCTTCTGCTTTATTGACTATGCCAAAGCCTTTGACTACGTGGATCACAACAAACTGTGGAAAATTCTGAAAGATATGGGAATACCAGACCACCTTACCTGCCTTCTGAGAAATCTGTATGCAGGTCAAGAAGCAACATTTAGAACTGAACATGGAGCAACAGACTGGTTCCAAATCAGGAAACGAGTACGTCAAGGCTGTATATTGTCACCCTGCTTATTTAGCTTATATGCAGAGTACATCATGAGAAACGTTTGGCTGGAAGAATCACAAGCTGGAATCAAGATTGCCAGGAGAAATATCAATAACCTCAGATATGCAGATGACACCACCCTTATGGTGGAAAGTGAAGAGGAACTAAAGAGCCTCTTGATAAAGGTGAAAGAGGAGAGTGAAAAAGCTGGCTTAAAACTCAACATTCAGAAAACTAAGATCATGGAATCCAGTTCCATCACTTCATGGCAAATAGATGGGGAATCAATGGAAACAGTGAGAGACTTTATTTTCGGGGGGTCCAAAATCAGTGCAGATGGTGACTGCAGCCATGAAATTAAAAGACACTCACTCCTTGGGAGAAAAGTTATGACCAATCTAGACAGCATATTAAAAAGCAAAGACATTACTGTGCCAACAAAGGTCCATCTTGTCAAAGCTCTCATTTTTCCAGTAGCCATGTATGGATGTGAGAGTTGGACTATAAAGAAAGCTGAACACCGAAGAATTGATGCTTTTGAACTGTGGTGTTGGAGAAGACTCTTGAGAGTCCCTTGAACTACAAGGAGATCCAACCAGTCCATTCTAAAGGAAATCAGTCCTGAATATTCATTGGAAGGACTAATGCTGAAGCTGAAGCTCCAATACTTTGGCCACTTGATGCGAAGAACTGACTCATTAGAAAATACCCTGATGCTGGGAAAGATTGAAGGCAGGAGGAGAAGGGGATGACAGAGGATGAGGTGGTTGGATGGCATCACCGACTCAATGGACATGAATTTGAGTAAGCTCCATGAGTTGGTGATAGACAGGGAGGCCTGGTGTGATGCAGTCCATGGGGTCACAAAGAGTGACACTGAGCCACTGAACTGAACTGAGGGCAGAACATCAGGACCAAAGGAGAAACAAAAGTAGGGGAAAAATAAAAGATAAAGCCAAGAGAGGATAGCTAGCAGGGCAAGAAAGTGTTTGTTGTTAAAAGTTGGTGTGCTGTTGGTTTGAGGCTGAAAAAGTTATGTTTATTGTTTGTTCTGTGCCAGACTCTTTGTGCTAATCTCTTTTAATTCTCATAGTAACCTACAAGGTAGGTAGTTTTATTATAATTTTGTTTTACAGATGAAGAAATTAAGGTTTAGGGAATTCCCTACTATCCCAGTGGTTAGGGCACTACACTTCCCTCCTGGTCAGGGAACTAAGATCCTGAACTCCTTGGGGCATGGAAACACTGCCCCCATCCCTGCTCCCCAGCTGCTGCACCCCCTCCCCACAAAAAAAAAAAAAAGATCCCAAAGGTAGGAAGAGACAGACCTGGGTTTCAAACAGCTGGGCTCAGACGCTGTGAAATTATCCTTAGGCCAAGTGCGCAGGCCTGAGAGGTGGCCCTGCCAGCATCAGTGGGCTTCCGGTGAAATACCACGACGTCAGAAGCACTAGACTGGTACTGCATTGATTAGGAGCTCATTCATTCAACAAATAATTCTTGGAGGCTTGCATTGTGATGCATGCTCAGGGAAATAACCGTGAAGGAGACAGATAAGGCTTGAGTTTGCATTCTAGTGGGACAAGTAGGGACAGATAATAGCAAAAAGAATACAGAGCCACTTCAGATGGTAGTGTGACAAAAATAAAACATGGTTGCAGAGATATCTCGGAGGGGGCCACGATTGGGTACGTGCATTAGAGAGTGTCAGGGAGGAAGTGGCCTTGTTTTTCTTTTTGGAGCAGAGAAACAAGATCAGCTGTGAACGGCTGGTGGAAGGATGCCCCAGGCTACAGGAAGAGAAAGGGTGGAGGCAAACCCCAGGGGCAGGAGGAGGCGGCTGGGGGGAGCCTCGCCCAGCTTCCTCATCCTCCACCCCCTCCGGCAGGTTTTGGGATGCTCTACATTTCGTGACTCTTTCCCCATCTTTCCCCAGTTTGTCCAGAAAGGCTACAAGTGAGTGGCCTTGGCAGTTTTGCCTTGGAGAAGGGGAAGGCGCTGACCCATGTCACAGGCACACCATCTATCCTGGTCTGGTCCAACTGCTCATCTCCAGGCAGCCCCTGGCTTCTTCCTGTGTTCCTGTGAGGAACGATTCTGCTGCCTGTCTGTCTAGAGAGGGTGGCAGGCTGGCCAGCCTCCTGCAGGGAGTGGGCTTGAGGAGACATGAGCATCATCTCATCTCCTCCGCAGTTCCTGGGTCCAAGCCGCCACAGTCCTCAGTGTTCTCCTAGCTGGGAATACGTGCACTGGGACAAGGGTAGGTGGGGGAAGGGGTGTGCTGCCTTCCCTACCTGTGGCCTGGGACTGAAATGGAAAACTGTACTAGCGTTCTTTTGCTGTGTAATAGTAGTACCACAAACTTAGCTGGGTCCTCAGCTTAGAATCTCCAGGCTACCATCCAGGTGTCAGCTGGGATGTGTTCTCATCTGAAAACGTGACTGGGGAAGACTCTGCTTCCAGGCTCAATCAAGTTGCTGACAGAAGCATTTCTTTGAGGTTCTGAAACTGAGGGCCCTGGTTTCTTGCTGGCTGGAGGCCCCCATCACTTCCTAGAGGCTGCCAACATTTATGAGAGTCTGCCCACAGGACCTTGCCATGTGCATCTCCCAAACATGGCTGGGTACTTCTTAAAACCACTTAAATCCAGCATTACCATCCAGTCTGTAGACCCTAGCCACCTTTGATTATTTCTTTGCTATGTGCTCTACAAAGTTCCGGGTTCATTTGTTTCCTGCTCAGACCTCTCCTTTGGTGGCTCAGAGGTTAAAGCGTCTGCCTGCAATACAGGAGACCTGGGTTTGATCCCTGGGTTGGGAAGATCCCCTGGAGAAGGAAATGGCAACCCATTCCAGTATTCTTGCATGGAGAATCCCATGGACGGAGAAGCCTGTTGGGCTACAGTCCACAGGATCTCAAAGAGTCGGACACAACTGAGCGACTTCACTTTCACTTTGCCCAGACCTGGAATCAGCTTCTTTCCAAGAAACCATTAGTTTCAGGGATAAATGTAATTTTAAGACCACTGTCTGGGTCTAAGAACTGTCCTTTTTTTTTTTTTCCTTGCCACACCACACTGGTTGCAGTATCTTAGTTCCCTAACAGAGGTTAAACCCATGCCCCATACAATGGAAGCCCAGAGTCAACCACTGGACCACTAGGGAGGTCTCTAGTCTGGGTCTTGGTATCTATTTTTTTTTAATTTAGTTTGATCTTCTATTGCATATAATTATGAAAATGAAAGTGAAAGTTGCTCAAGCAAGTCTGACTCTTTGCGACCCCATGGACTATACAGTGCATGGAATTCTCCAGGCCAGAATACTGGAGTGGGGAGCCTTTCCCTTCTCTGGTGGATCTTCCCAACCCAGGGATCGAACCCAGATCTCCCACATTGCAGGCGGATTCTTTACTAGCTGAGCCACAGGGGAAGCCCAAGAATACTGGAGTGGGTAGCCTATCCCTTCTCCAGTGAATCTTCCTGATCCAGGAATCGAACCAGGGTCTCCTGCATTGCAGGCTGATTCTTCACTGAGAGTATCAGGGAAGCCATAAATATGTATAAATACATATATATTAACCAGTGTGTATAGTGCCTACTGTGTATAAGACAGTCTTTGGCAGAAGACGCATTATCAACAAGCATCATTTGATAGCACCAAATTTCAAGATCCCAAAGTGGGAAGCCGCCCTAGGACCCTGGGTCACTGGGGCCTCAGTGAGCCCCTGGGGACAGAGTGTCTCTGCGTGTGGTGAGCACAATAGCTGGTCTCCCAGCTGGAGCCCGGGCTTGAGTGCTTCTGTGTCTGCTCGGCTGTGGGGGAGGGCGGTCTGAGCGCAGGATGATGCCAGGTTACGGGGGCAGGTGGCTCTGGTTGCCACATGCACTGGCTTAGGTGCCCCGGGGACTGAGGTGGACCAGCGGAGCTCCGTTGAGCTCTCCGAGCAGCCTCTCAGGTGTGGCACCTGACTTCTGTGTTAACAGGTAGGTGCGGGGTTCAGCGGGGGATTCTGAGCGCTGCAGTTCAGGGCATCCCTTGTCTGAGGGAACAGACAAGGGAGCTGGGGGTGGTTGAGTTTGCCCCGGTGAATAAAGGTTGAGAAGGAGGAGGCAAGGAGGGTGACTTGGGGCAGCTTGCTGGACAGTTCTGTGGACTTGGGGCTCTGGGTCAGGTTGCATGGAGGCAGGGGGGATGGCGGTCATGTCTAGTGTTGGCTCCTTGTCTCACAAGTCATGGGAATGAGGCCCTGGCCACAGGTCCAGCCCCCTTAGGAACCAGGCTCCGTCCGTGATCCATCACCTCGAGCAGGCCTGTGGCTCAGTGCAGCCACTGCCGGAACCACAGGTCACAGCTCCAGCCCCTGGTGTAACACAAAGGCTCTGGCCTTCAGAGTTGGCCAGTTTCAGCTCTGAAACTTTCAACAGCCATCCTCTGAGCTTTCGTTTTCTCACTGGCAAAATGGGGAATAAAGAACACCATCGTGGGGCCACTGTGAGAGTGAGGTTGCCTGACATGTCCATGGCCTTCCAGAGGCCAGTTGTGATGGTGATAAGGGTGAGCCCTGAGGGCTCCTGCTGGCTCCAGCACGCAGGACTCTGTCTGCCCTCCTCATCAGGCTCTGTGAGAGAGGAGCAGTATTTGTTAGTGAAATGAGACTGAGGATGGGGAAGTGTTTTGTAAATTTCCAGGTGCAATGCAAATTGCAATATGATTGCAACTTATCAAGGAAATAATTACTCTAACAATGAATTATGAGATTGGATTTCTTTTTTTAAATATTTATTTATTTATTTACTTGGCTGCCTCCCGACCAGGGATCAAACCCGTGTCTCCTGTGTTGGCAGGTGGATTCCCAGCCACTGGACTACCAGGGAAGTCCCTGAGGTTGGATGTCTATGTTTAGTCCTTCTTTGGTGAAGTCACAAAACAAATATGGCCCATAATCGTGGTCTTATGCAATTTGTTTTCACCCTGTATAGTGTAGTCCAGATAGTAGGCAGTACACATTCCCCAAGAGAGGTTTCCTGAGTTTAAATACAGGAAGAGGCTTTAATTCCTACCAGTTGAACAATTATGCGCATGTCCCTTTTCAGCCTGCTGAGAAAACCAAGAAAGGCAGGCAGTCTGAACTCAACTAACCTTTGAAGAAATGAGCAGGCTCAAAAGAAGTGCTTCAGTTTTCTCTGAGTTTCATGTATGTCAATAAAATATGTGAACTCAGTGGAAACAGAGAAGCTACCAGCTAGGAAATAAATGGAAAAGTTCTTTTTTGCTTCAAGAGTCCTTTTTAGTATAATACTCTGGGCCTGCAAGTTGCATCTTCTGAAAAGAACTCCAGCAAATGCGCAGTCCCTATCTTCACCCAGGCTAGTAATGTAATTCCACCTTGACATGGGTGTCTCTTCCACACTCTACCTCCCTGCTCCATCCCTGGGCACCCCACCGTGATCAGGTCTGCTGTTTCTCACAGGCTGGGAGCCTAGAAGCATGCTTTGTCATCATCAAGTCTGGGATACCGAGGTACCTTAATTTGTAAGTAGCCCCTGCCCCTGCAACTGTTGGGCAGCTAGATTGCTTCCACTGTGGTCAATGCCAGAGTCTAAATCTCAACGTTTTCAATACCTGTTTCCGGTTTCCTCTCCATGAAGTGTCCAGAGACTCTAGGCATCTGGCAACTCCAACAAGGCCCTTGGCCTCTACCCAGAAGAGAAAGCGGCCTCTCAGCCCCGCAAGGAGCACGCTGGTGCCTCAACACACAGTCGCTGCTCGCTTTGCTTCTCTTGGGGTGGATTGGATGGCTCTGGTCTTTCTGCTTTCCTGATTGCTTGTTTGGCAGCAGGAGGTTAAAGCCATTTGGCTTATCTTCTGGGAAAAGATCCCTGAGCGCTGGAGAGCCTGCTGCTGCCTTCTGGCAACTTCCAGCAGCCAGCACGGGGTCTGCTACAAGATGGGTGCTCAGCTTCAGCTCACAGTGATACCACGTATCCTGGCTCCTTCATCAGCCCCAGATTTCTATCCCACCCCTCCTGTCTCTAGGGGCCCTCCTTCATCGGCCCAACAAGTAAATCTATAACTGGGAGATGGCTGAAATATTTCCTCTTCCAAGCAGGCTTCCAGGATCATGAGAAGAGTAAGTAACATGGATTTCCCTGGTGGCTCAGACAGTAAGGAAACTGCCTGCAATGCGGTAGACCCAGGTTCGATCCCTGAGTCGGGAAGATCCCCTGGAGGAGGGCATGGCAACCGTCCCCAGTATTCTTGCCTGGAGAACTCCATGGACAGACGAGCCCGGTGGGCTACAGTCCATGGGGTCACAAAGAGTCAGACACGACTGAGCAACGAACACTTTCACGTAATATGGAATTCCACTCCACACACATACCACCTCACCCTCTCTAGATAAACACACTTGTTACACACAGAAAATGAGCTGTGTCTGGTGGCCATGGCTGAGGCTTAAGGTCTACACGCCCACAGGCTTCTGCCTGATTTGTGGATGCACCAAGGCGGCAGCGGGCAGGGCAATGGTTTGGAAGAGAAGAGCCTGGTTGTTTGCAGGATTTGCTTTGTTACTCACTTGCTGCGGTGTCTGAGCTAGTCGCTTGCCCTTTCTGAACTTGGTAGCTGTGGGAGTAAGGGACAGCCAAACCCCCTGCTGCTCTGGGATTCTCAGGAGAACAGCCCAGGGTCAAGAGTGAGGTGTGGATGATATGGGAGATGCATGGGAGCCGGGAGGCCAGGGGTTGCTCTAGGGGCAGGAGGTATATCTATGAGTCTCTGAAGCACCCCCAGCCCAGCAGCACATGGCCTGGCTCCCTCCTCTGGCTGGGAGCCCCTGAGGACACAGATGAGCCTGCCTACTGCACCTCCACCCTTGGCACCCAGCCCTGGTGCCAAGTCATCTTTTGCTGGGGAAGTGGATGAAGGCTGGGGTGTGCAGGGAGGGGCAGAGGTGGTGAAGGAAAAACTGAGTGCTTGGAGTTCCTAGAGGGAATTCTAGCCAGTTATGAGTCTATTGGAGAACATCTCGGGGGAAAGTCTTCCAGAGAGAACTGTTCTCAGCCCTTCGAGAGCAACAGCAAGGCGTCCACTCTGATGGGCGGGGAAGATTGTTATTAGATCAGCAGGGATCTAATCTTGTCCTTGGCATGTCTTCTCTATAAAAAGCTGCTGTGGGAGGACATGCATCACTGATGTGGGAACCCCAGGAGGACAAGGGCACTCAATGCCTCAAGCCTCACGCTGGGCTTACCTCCCAGCATCCCTGGGTATGTGAGCCCAGCCCTCCTGGAGGTGGCTCCTGAGAGAGGTAGCCTGACCATGTGGAGGTGGGGTGTCCAGGATTCGGGAACAGGATCCAGCAGAAAGGGTTGCCCTGGTGGTGGCTGGAAAGACAGGCTGAGCAGTCAGTGTCCAAAGGAAACTGACAGAGTTTGCAGTGCGAGACACAATGAAAACTCCCTGATTCATCTTGTCTATAGAATCTTCTATAAAGAAGACTGTAAAGAAAGCTGAGTGCTGAAGAATTGATGCTTTTGAACTGCGGTATTGGAGAAGACTCTTAAGAGTCCGTTGGACTGCAAGGAGATCCAACCAGTCCATCCTAAAGGAAATCAGTCCTGAACATTCGTTGGAAGGACTGATGCTGAAGTTGAAACTCCAATGGCCAAAATACTTTGGCCGCCTGATGCAAAGCACTGACTCATTTGAAAAGACCCTGATGCTGGGAAAGATTGAAGGTGGGAGGAGAAGGGGATGACAGAGGATGAGATGGTTGGATGGCATCACTGACTCGATGGACATGAGTTTGAGTAAACTCTGGGAGCTGGTGAGGGACAGGGAGGCCTGGCGTGCTGCAGTCCGTGGGGTTGCAGAGTTGGACATGACTGAGCCACTGAAGGAACTGATAGAATCTTCAGTAAACTCTGGTTTAGAAGTTTAGCTTCTTCCTGGAGACTGAGGGAGGCACTGAGCCCCGGGTTAAAGCTCTCACGGAGCGAGAACCGCCTCTGCACCCTGGGGTGGCAGCTGCTGGGGTTCTGCTCCCAGCCCAGTGCTCCAATGGCAGCATCCCCCAGTGACCTGCGCCACCTCCCTGCTGCTGATGCTTCTTCCTTGCCATCATTCTGCTTGACGTCTTGGTGGCGTTTAACGTCACAGACCACGCCCCTATTCTTGGCTTTTCCTCTGGGGCCATCCCGGAAGCAGAGCCTGAGATTTGGGTGCAGAGTCCAGGATTTGGGAGGTGACTTGGGAAACAGGAGTGAGGAGGGCACAAGGAGAGTGAGACAGGAAGGCGGAGAAACCACCTACGAGTGTGTTTTCAGGGCCAATCCTGAGGACAACGGGGTGCGAGCCCCAGGAAGCCCCTGGGACTTGGGACGGCCTGCCTTCCAAGGACCGTCCCCCTGGTGGGTGGGGATGTGGAATGTTTCTTTGCCCACTCGCACCCCTCACGGGTTGAAAATCATCCCCAGTGATATTGAGCGCCTCACATTTGGGAACAACACTTGTCGGTGGGCTCAGTGTGCATCCCAGGCCTCAGGGGCTTGTGAGCCTGGGCTGGGGCGTTGTTAATGAAAGGAACCTCTGAGTTCAAACAGAACTGCCTGCCAGAGCTGCCCTCTGAGCCGCCAGGGCCCACGGGGATGCAATGTGGATGCGGGCTGCAAAGGACCGACACTGACCTCGACCTCCCATCCTCAACTTCTCTGGGGTGTTTCCCCTGACCTCCTGTCAGTAGGCGCCTGCTAACTCTGCATGATCAGCACTTTCTCTCCTCCTTCTTCTTCTCCTTTTATTTATTTTAAAGGTTCATTTACTTATTTGGCTGTATTGTGTCTTGGATCTTTGATATTCCTCGCAGCACGTGTGATCGTTAGTTGTGGCATGTGGGATCTAATTCCTCAACCAGGGATTGAACCCAGGGCCCCTGCCTTGGGAGCGCAGAGTCTTAGTCGCTGGGTCACTAGGGAAGTCCCCACACTTCTAAAAGTTCACAGACTTCCTATCACTTGGGCCATCACAAGACGATGACTGGACACTAGGGAGACACATGGGAGAAGGCAATGGCAACCCGCTCCAGTGTTCTTGCCTGGAGAATCTCAGGGACGGGGGAGCCTGGTGAGCTGCCGTCTATTGGGTCGCACAGAGTCGGACACGACTGAAGCGACTTAGCAGCAGCAGCAGCAGCGTCAGGGAGACACATTACTGAACAATGCCCACTTAGCTCCCCTTGGTTCCTTAGAGCCGACTGCGGTGGGAATGCAGTGGAAACAAGTGCACAGGGTTAGGTTCCCAAGCCCTTCTCAGCCCGCCCCTCCCCTGGGCCTGTAAGTCAATCCCAGGTCCCATGTGAGCTGAGTCAGTCCCCTGTGTCCAACATCAAACGCCTCCCTTGACTCAGATGACCCCCAGATCTTTATCTTCAGCCAAACCCATCCTCCCTTGTGGCTCAGTTGGTGAAGAATCCGCCTGCAATGCAGGAGACTTGGGTTCAATCCCTGGGTTGGGAAGATCCCCTGGAGAAGGGAAAGGCCACCCGTTCCAGTATTCTGGCCTGGAAAATTCCATGGACTGTATAGTCCAAGGGGTCTCAAAGAGTCGGACATGACTGACCAACTTTCACTTTTTCACTAAACCCATCCTCCATGTGTGGGGCTGGTCACTGGGTCTGTCCTCCTGGGAGTCATGAAGACATCTTCGCCTTCCCCATCCACACCGCCAAGGGACCCCAAGTCAGCTTCCCCTCCTTTCTGCTCCTCCCCTAGGGGGTTGTGACTCCCCACCATCAAGTCAGGATTTCCAGACAATTCCACCCTCTCCGTCATCCTCCACACTATTCAGGGCACTATTCCAGGAGCCAGGCAGTGTACTAACTACCAAGCTGCTACTATTGGTCTGGACTCACCAGCATTCTTCTTTGGAAACTGATTTCAGAATCTACATTCAGATCCACATGTGACAATTTGTTTCACCCTGTGCGTCACAGCTGCTCCTTGTCTTATCACTAACACCACCTCTTTTCCTTCCCGGGCCCGAGGCATCCCTTCAGGCCCCGAGTCAGTACCCACCCAGAGGGCCTGCACCAGCTCATGTCATTTCAGGTTTTATCCCTCTAATGCAGGGCACATCCTGGCTCCCCTCTCCCGTTGATTTGCTGGTACTCAGCCTCCTCCCAGAAGCATTTCCGGGTTGAGCGGAAGCGGCTTTCCTGCTTTCTTAGCCCTGCACCTGGACTGGCTTCCCACACTGTCAAGTGCCCAGGCTCCCAGACCACCCTCCCATAGCCCTCACATCGCCTGCTTCCTCTGGCCTCTGCACATTCCCACCTGTGGGTGACCTCAGCCCCTCACAGTCCACTCCTGTCTACTTATGTCTGTGGTCTGTGGGTCCTCGGGCCTGTGACAGCTCATCTCAGGCTCAGGAGGACAGAGGCAGGTCCAGGGCATTTGCTGGGTGCAGACAGCAGGCTCAGGGTATCTAAAAGCATTGACCTCTCACCACACGCTGGGGCTTGGGCTCCTGGCCCTCGAGCAGTCCTTATTCTGCAGGGAAGTTCAGCCAACAATGTGATGCTCCACTGATTCTCATTATTTGCAGTCGTCATGTTCTGAATGTCACTGCCAGCCCTGAACCACTGCTTCTAGGGGAAACACACAGTTAGGTTCCTGTGAGCCTCTGGTCAGGACATTTTCATCAGCCAGTCAGTATACAACCTTGTCTTCTGTGTATTTCTGTTCAAAGACTCCTTATTTTTGTGCATTGTTGATTCATTAACATTGAACTCACAGCCAACAGCAATATAACTTGCAACTTAATGCCTAAATGAAGTGCATCTAAGCCATGCATTCTCTCCTTCTTGTACTTGGGAACGGTAGACAGCACTGCAGCACTGCACTTGGGGACCATTTTAGACGGTGAAATCACCAGCAAACGGCACAAAGTGGACACTAAATAGGCCAGGGGAAGGATATTTATTGACCATCTGAGAGCCAAAACAGGAAGACAGGAGATGGCCTCGTTTCACTTCAGTTGGGAATGTCGAATTTTTAACACTTTGCACATGTCCAGAATGGCCACAAAAGTGCCTTGAGTATTGATTTGGGGATTACAAATACATTTAGTGAGTAGCCAGCTTTGCAACTGTGAGTAATGAGGATTGATTGTATACACAGAGAGAAGAATGAAGCTTTGGAGAATGGAGAGGAGGGGGCAGCTGGGCAGACAGAAGGTTCACTGAGGCTCACCCCTGGGGTAGATTTTCAGGGATGAGTAAGACAGCCCCCTGGACCCCCAGCATTTGGAACAGAGTGAGCACTGAGCACAAAGGCATGAGACAAGATAGGGTAGAGTAATTGGTTCTTTGGGATGAAGATGGAGAAACCAGAGGGGACCCATCAAGAAGATCTCTGATGTCCAGGAACCAAGGAAGGCAGAAAGTTTCCACATCCATCCCTTCCCACAGGGTTTGCACTAATCATGAGAGTGCCAATCACTGTGAGAGAGAAACCCCAAGTGTTAGTGTTTGACCCAATACATTGCTTGCACATATTAGAGTTCAACACGGATGACTGATGGGTGGCCTGCCACATGGTAATTTAGGGACCTGGGCTCTTTCAAAACTGGGGCTCTACCACCCTCTGGGGGCCTCAGAGTCCTTATCGACCATCAGCAAGTGAGAGAAAGAGGGGAAGTGGAGAATTGCACAGCAGTGTTTCATAAGCCAGGCCTTCCATCCACATTTCATTGTCACATGGTCCTGTATGGATGTGAAGGAGGCTGGGTAATGGGGTCCCTGGTTGGACAGCAGCTTCCCCAAAGTATGTCTCACTCTGGAAGAGGGGCATGAATCTTTGATGGACAGCTAGCTGGTTTTGCCCAGGCTCTCAAGATCAGTCAAACCATAGGGCAGAACCTAAAAGAAGTCAGTGGTGAGTGAATCCCATAGAAAGCAGGCATCAAGGTACTGTTTAGCACAGGGTAGATGGTCAACAGACACCTAGTGAATAAATGAATGAGAGATGTATTATGTCTCTCTCCCTAGTTCCCTTTCATTATTTTAGATAGATAAATAGTTAGATGATACAGATTAAGAGGAAAAAAACAACAGTGTGAGGCTAAATGGAGAAGAGGGGCGAGAAGGAGAGAGTGAGGAAGCAGGGACTTAGGCAAGCCAGCTGGGAGAAGGTGAGGTTCTTATTTCCCTGCAGTCATCTGCAAAGCTGCCTCTGGCTAGAAGGAAATGTGGCCACGGGAGTGCAAAGAGGGCTGCCCAGAGGGAGGAAAGTGAAAGTGTTAGCCACTCAGTTGTGTCCAATCTGCGACCCCATGGACTGTAGCCCGCCAGGCTCCTCTGTCCATGGGATTCTCCAGGCAGGAATACTGGATGGGGAGCCATTCCCAGGGAGGCACAGGTGAGTGTGAGTCTGGTCTGCCTGTGACTACTATGCCACTTTTATCCCTCTTTAGGCTCTGAAAACCCAATGCATGACAGAGCGCTTAGAAATGGTTTGGACTGGCTCCCACAGCCTGGAAGGAAGCCAGGGAGGAGGGATCGGGAAGAGCAGCCCATGGCACAGCCTGACATCTGGGATCAGGGCTCTCCTCCAATCTCCTTGCAGTTTTTAATCCAGTTCTGCAGCCAGTGGCTTCGTAATTCCACATCTCCAATTTATTAATCAAATGCCATCTGTGAGGCAATGTCACAGCCCTGCTGGTGCTTCTCCATTTGAATGGTTGCTGAATATTTAACTACACTTCAGCGACTTTGTGGGATGCCAAATGAGGGAAAAACCACCACCACTTTCTCTCCCTAGTAAAACTCACACTCAGCGTGGATAATCACAAAGCCTCCACAGGCTAACGGGTGAAAAGAGATGAGCAGTCGGCACCAACACCAAGCTGTGTTGGAGTTATGGTGTCAGGGCGGTGGGGGAGGGAGGGAAGTAGGAAGGGATAACCCCCCTCCTCTGGGCATAGGTGTCACTGAAAAGTAGAGGGAAGGGGCTAGCTGTGTTGGGAGGGGAGGACGCTGAGAAACTAGTCATCTGTGTGCGTGTTCCCCAGAGTCACAGGTCAGGAGTCCTTAGCACACTGCTGCAGACGGATCTTCCTTTAATGGCTCAGAGTTGGCATGATCTCATTTACATTAATTGTGTGTGTGTGTATGTGTGTGTGTGCGTGTGTGTGTATGTGTGAGGGTGAGGTTTTAAGCCTAATCCATAGGGTAAATTTTTTCATTCAAATAGAATGGTCTGTAGTTGACCCAAGACTACACAGCAGGAAGAAAAAGGCATTTTGCGCCGAACTCTAATTCTGTCCCTGCTCCGCACTCTCCTGTAAGAATTCCATGTTCTTCTTCTTCTTTTAAATAATTTTTTTTTTTTTTTGGCTGTGCCTCAAGGCTTGAAGAATCTTAGTTCCTCAACTAGGGATTAAATGCATGCCCTCAGCAGTGGAAGTGCAGAGTCCTAACCACTGGATAACCAGGGAAATCCCAAGAATTCCATCTTCTCCTCATCTGACCCAGCCTCAAGGGGCTTTGGCTGGGAAGTGTGGAGTGAGAGGGGTGAGGAAGGGAACTGTGAACCCTCAGCCAGCATCTGGTATCCTGCCTGCACAGAAGAGTGCTCTGGACATCCGTGCTGCATGAACGAACTTGTGACTTAGTCACAGGCCTCTTCTTACCACTTCTAGCAACTTTCCCGAAGAGAGAGCAGAGCCTTCTCATCCTACTGGTCCCCTCCCTGCCAGCATGGAAACACCTTGGAATTTTTGCCCTTGTGTCAGCATAGTGGTGGGGTGTTCAGAGGTGGGGACTCCTGGTTACCTGCCCCAGGTTGCTCTGGCTGTGGCTTATCCTGGGTGTGGAGGCCACCGTGGATCTGTGAGTGTGAGGAGGTCAACTTAAGCTCCTAAAAATGTGGGAGTGTCCTATCCCCGAAGGACCTTCCCCATCACTGGGACTGTTGTACTGTGAACTGGTCAAGAGAGGTGTATGACGCAGCTCCTGACTCCAGAGCCCTGCTTGAGCAGCTGGAGGGGGGAAAGGCAGATCTATCTAATGGATCCAGCCACAAAGGAAGCGCAAAGCGGCCTAGCACTCAGGGACATAATCAAAACATGCAGGCAGGCAGGTGAGTGGAGTGAGGTGGTTCATCAGGCATGGCTTGGTTTCTTCTTGGTGATGCTTTCTGCTTTATTTTCGATACACTCAGGACTAGACATATCCAGAAGTCACTCTACTGCCTGGTACCTGGTACTACCTGGTACGGCATCACTTGAGATCTATTACAAGGCAGCTTAGTGCCCACTAGGGCACCCCGGATGCCCCCACGGGGCAGCGGGCATCGGTTTCTAATGTCTGGCCCACACGGGGCCCATAGCTTGAAAAGTCTCCACGTGACAGTGTGCAGGGCACAGAGACAGGCAGGAGGCCCAGAGGCAAGTGCAGGACTTGGAAGAATAGCAACAGGAGGAATAGCAAGGGGCCCACTCCTGCCGGCCCCCCATCTTATCTCAAAGTCAGTAATCACAGTCTACCCTGCCTCCTCTGCTGGGATTATTTCCTCAGCCTAGCCCCTCCTCCAGAGCATCAAAAGAAGAACTCTGTGCACTTGAGCTTGCCTTGAGGGGAGGAGAGAATTTTCATGAGCCAAGAGGAGGGCAGGTGAGAGGGTTGTGATTAAAGGTGAGAGTTCCTGCTCTCGGCACCTGAATCACTCCTCTGCTGGTGGAGGGAGTGGGTGGAAAGAGCGTGCTTTGGCCAGGAACCATCCAGCTGGTACCTGGAAACATCTGCTCTAAGCAGGTCCTCCTAGGGCTCTACAGAGGGTGCAGCAAGCATGTCCTGGCTCCCCAGCTTGTGCCAGCCCAAGCGCCAGCTGGGGGAGGCCAGGGCAGAAGGCCATCCGGACACGGGCCTGCTCTCACCCCCTGGGTCTTCTCAGGTGACTGTCAGGTCAAATAGACTCCCTCTTCAGATAATACAGCTCAGGTGGAAGAGGCTTAGGTGGGTCTCCATGGCAACCACCAATCAGGAGCTGGGTTGCCTTGGGGTTCATCCAAGGAGCTGTGTGGTTCCAGCCTCTGGAGACACACACACACACACACACACGCACACTGCAAACTCCAGCCCAGGGTGGATCCCTCCTCTGGTCAGCATTGTTTTCTCTCAGCACAACTTCTGAGAGGTAGAAGGAGGAAGAAGCGTGAGGCAGGAGCCCACAGCACAAGAGGAAGAGGAGGGAGGCGTTTGGATGTAGTCTTCCCTTGACCCTGTCCTCCTGTGGCCGATGAACTTCCTGTCTTTCCCTGAAAGGATCCAGACACTCTCGTCTCCCAGACAGGGAAGCAGAATCAGGACCCCCTGGGACCTTCACCTCTGCAGAGCCTGACCTCAGAAAGCCAGGTAAGAGGGTCACCTCCCCAGGGGACAGAAGTTACAGCAGTGGCCGGCTGAGCTGAGCTGAGTAGAAGGGGACAGTCCACCGCGCCGTCTGAGCGTAGGGCCCCGATGGCCGCAGGGAGGCCCCGACTGTCTTCGTCTGTCCCACAAGAGGCGGCAGACTCTGCAGCAGCCTCCGTGCCATGGCCTGGTCCCTGCTTCACAGACTCACAGGAAGTCATGGTTTCTGTCTACTCCAGAGGCAGCAAGCCTGTCAGGGAGGACCCAGCCCAAGGCTTTTCCCTTCTGCCTTTACAGGGAGGATCCACCTAGGGGGAAGCAAGTGTGTCAGTTGCTCAGTTGTGTCCGACTCTTTGCACCCCCTGGACTATAGCCCACCGGACTCTCCAGCCAAGAATGCTGGAGTGGGGTCTTCCCAACCCAGGGGGTCAAACAGGTCTCCTGCATTGCAGGCAGGTTCTTTACTATGTGAGCCACCAGAGAAGCTCAAAAGGGAAGCAAGGGGAAATGCAAATCAGAGTTTCCTTGATTTGAACCTGTGACTTGAGAACCACAAAGGACAAGGCTTGGAGCATCTCAGGACACGCCAGTGACCAAGGTACATGGGCGATGTGTGGGCTTCAGTCCCTCTGACTACAGAGCTGCCCGTGAGTCCCCAAGACACGTTTGGGAGAACAGGCCTGGATGGGGCCTCAGGGACAAGATCAGGCTTGGGAAGGAGCATCCACCATGGGACCAGCCCCCTCCTACTGGTCAGTTGAAGGGAGATTTCTATCATATAAAGACCGGGGACTTCCCCTCAGGCAGAGTCTGCGGAGCAGAGTGTCCCCCAAGACAGAGACCAGGGTGTCTCCCCTCAGAAAGGGATCATGGCGATTTCTCTCAAAAAAGACCAAGGTTCTTCCTTCAGAGACCAGGGTGTCCCGCCTCAGACAGATATTGGTGACTTCTATCACATAAAGACCAGGGCAACTTCTCTCAGACCGAGACCCAGGCGCCTCTTCTCAGACAGTGCTCAGGGAGTCTCCCCTGGGACAGTCACCAGGGTGATTCTTCACAGAAAAAGTGAAGGGCTTCTCTCCTAAGACAGGGACCAGGGCATCTCCCTTCAGCCAGGGACCAGAGTGACTTCTCTCAGAAAACTACCTGGGTCCTCCCTTCACATAGAGATCAGGGCAACTTGTCTCAGAAAAAGACCAGGGCATCTCCTCTCAGAAAGGGACCACAGTGACTTCTCTTAGAAAAAGGCCCGGACTGTCCCTTCAGATGGAGACCAGAGCATCTCTGTCTCCCCTCAGATAAGGACTGTGGATTCTTCTCTCAGACGGAGACCACAACAGCTTGTCTCAGAAGAAGACTAAGGTATCTTCTCTCAGACAAAGACCAGGGTGCTACTATCATATAAAGACCAGGGCTTTCCCCTCAGACAGAGTCCTGGAACCTCCCCTAAGATCGTGAGAGTATGGTGTCTCTCCTCAGAAAGGGACCAAGTCTTCTCCTCTCAGACAGAGACCAGAGCCTCTCCCCTCAGATGAGGACCATGGCTTCTCCTCTTGGAGACCAGGGTAACTTGTCTCAGAAGAAGACTATGGTGTCTCCTCTCAGACAAAGACCAGGGTGCTACTATCATATAAGGACCAGGGCTTTCCCCTCAGACAGAGTCCAGGAGCCTCCCATAAGACTGAGAGAGCATGGCATCTCTCCTCAGAAAGTGACCACGTCTTCTCGCCTCAGATGGAGACCAGAGTCCTCCCTTCAGATGGAGACCAGAGCCTCTCCCCTCAGATGAGGACCATGGATAGCATATCCTCTCAGATAAAGACTAGGGCAGTTTCTCTCAGAAAGAGACCAGGGTGTTTCCCCCTCTGACAAAGATCTCCAAGGGGCAAGCTGGACCTGAGCACTCATCCCCCTTCTGTTTTCACTCCTGCCTCAGTCTGAGGAGGACTGATTGCCTTATTCCTTCATTTGTCCATTCATTCACTCAGGAACCACTCATTAGGGCCTACTGCCTCCCAGCAGATTCAACAGATACAGATTCAACAGATTCAACAAAGCTCTTCTCCTCATAGAGCTCATAGCCGAGTCAGGGAGCGAGAATTACAACCAAAGAAGAGAGACGTATGTTTGTTAGAGATGCTGCAATGAGAGCTCTGCTAGCCTCTGGGGACCAGTGAGGGGCAGGCTGTAGCGTCTTAAAAGATGAGCGGATGTTTCTCGGGTGGGCAGAGGCCCACAGGACTGGCTGAGTCCCGCCTGGCTTGGTGGGTTACAGGCTATTTTTCTATGACGCCAAAAAGAAATAAGGTAATTTGTACTCTGTGAAGTTGGTCTTGGCAAAAATAAGGCTGGGAGGAAGGTGGGTCGGCAGAGGGAGCACAGACTCTCTGCACCTGCTTCTTGGAGGCCTCTGCCCCTCCCTCGGGGCCAGCTCCCACAAAGCCTCACAGCCTGCACTCTGGAGGTGCTGCTCTGGGATCATGGGTTTTGGGGGACACACAGGGCAGCCCCTGCCCCAGCCTGCAGATGCCCAGCTCAGCTGTTAGGGCCCAGCTTTAGAGGCGGGGCCTGGGTGGGCGGTTTTGTCGAGAGAAAACAGCTTCCCGGCAGAAAGTGCATGGTCCTTCCCTGGATGGTGAGAGGCAAGGGGCCTCGGTCCCCACCAGAGGCAGATGGTCTCTTACACCTCTGGCGGGGGGCAAGGATGGGTCAGAGCCTTGTTGCCTGTTCCACGGGCACACCCCGCATTGTTCCCACCGCAGAAACACCTCTGCTCCCCTCCTGTGCTAACTGCCAGGAACCAGACTCCTCCTGCCCTCAAGGGATGGGGCTCCTTTCTCCAGTGTATCAACGAGCTACAGCTGGTGCCAGTGTCACCCAGGGAGCCACGGAAAAGACATTATCCTCAGGGGTGTTCAAAAATAGGCTGAAGGGAAGGCTCAGAGCTTGTGAGGTGGGAGGATAATGAGGCAGAAAGGAAGGGAAAGGAAGAGCAGAGAACGGAAGAAAAAGGACTTGGGGACTGCAGCCCCAGAACAGGCGAGAGGTTGCTGGGACGTGAGACTCCACCCCTGAGTTCTCCCTTCAACAGCTCTCCCAGCACCAAGGCCCAGCAAGTTAGGAGCTGGACTGGGGTCAGGTTTGCCCCAAGCCAAGGGTCCTTGACCCTTTGGAAGTATGTGAAGCCTGTGGACGCATTCTCAGTGAAATGTTCCTCAATGCATACAGCTAAGTTCCTGCAATTACGAAAGAAACCGCTGTATTGAAATGCAGCTATTGAACACTTTTTCCCTGAAACCAGACTCCTATTGAAATATTTTTAAGAAGCAATTTAAGATATAGTAATGTATGTGCCTCTGTGAAAGTCACTCAGTCATGTCCAACTCGTTGAGACCCCATGGACTATAGAGTCCATGGAATTCTTCAGGCCAGAATACTGGAGTGGGTACCCTTTCCTTTCTCCAGGGCATCTTTCCAACCCAGGGATTGAACCCAGGTCTCCTGCATTGCAGGTGGATTCTCTACCAGCTGAGCCACCAGGGAAGCCCATGGATACTGGAGTGGGTAGCCGATCCCTTCTCCAGAGGATCTTCCTGACCCAGGAATCAAACCTGGGTCTCCTGCATTCCAGGCAGACTCTTTACCAACTGAGCTATCAGGGAAGCCCTGTAGCCACACGTAAAATAGTAAACTCTAGTGGCAGGGCTAATGAGTATGATTTCATAGCCCTGATGAGCACAAACCATATTTCAAGAATAACAACTTTAAAGTATTATGAAAAAAGAATCTGACTTCTGAGGGAGATAAAACCGACACAGGAGTACTGACACTGCCGTAGTCGGGGGCCAGTATTCATAACTGACAAAAATATCACATTTCAGTTAAAGATAGAGGAGATAAAGATTTTTTTTTTCTATCCAAGTTTTAAAACTCTGAATTCTCCTGAAGCCCTTGCGCCAAGGAACAGTCATAGACCTAGACCAACCAACTTCTTGTTAGTTTACAAAGCACTTAAAGGGACATTACCTTGCTTTTTCAAATTGGTTGTGAGAACTTTTAAATTTATTTATTTTTGATGGCACTGGGCCTTTATTGTTGCACGCAGGCTCTCTCCAGTTATGCCGAGCAGGGGCTACTCTTATGGTGCGTGGGCTTCTCAGTGAAGTGGCTTCTCTTGTTGCTGAGCCTGAGTTCTAGGTGTGTGAGCCTCAGCAGTTGTAGCACACAGGCTTAGTTGCTCCACGGCATGTGGGATCTTCCTGGACCAGGGATGGAACACACGTCCTCTGTCTTGGCAGGCAGGTTCTTATCCACTGTATCACCAGGGAAGTCCGCATTACCTTATTTAGTCTTCACAGTAACTTGAAGTAGGTACCTTATTACCCCATCTTACAGATGGGGAAACTTGGAGCAATGAAGGTAACTTGGGAAGGCAGCACAGTGTGGGACCAGAAGGGCATAGGACTTGAATTTAGGATTTCTCTGCTAAAACCTTGGCTCTCCCTACTACACCAGCCTGCCTCACCTGAGCTGGTGAGGAACCAAAGGGCAGTGTCCCTTACTGGATGGCAGCACCCTTCCAGACAGCACAGAGATGGCTTGTCTCCTTGTGCCCACTCCTGTCTTGAATGCACGCTCCTGGAGGGGGCCCCAGACCTGCACAGGGACAGGTACACTGCACACACCCCTACCCATGTTTACTGAGTTGCAAGCGCATCATGAGTCAGAATTCAGGCCTGGGCTTTGGTCTCGCCCACCCAGAGCCTCCCAGCACACGCCACCGTTCACTACCTCAACACCACCCCCAGCTGTGGAGAAACACCACAGCACTACTCACGAGTCAGGTCTAAACTGTGGGCAGAGGTGCTGAGGGGCAAGTCAACCGCTAGATAGAATAGACTGAGAAGGCTTCCTGCAAGAAGTGAGCTTTGAGCCAGATGTATTCCAACTTGTAAATTATGAATCTCTCAAACACGCAATACAATTGGAATAATAGTGCAAAAAAAAAAAAACAGGCATAAATTCCCCCTGGACAAAGTATTTTACCCTACCTGAATGCACGCGTGTAGCTGGACATGTGGCATCATCTGAATGACTGGAATGTAAGACCTTGTAGACAATCATTGACACTCAGCCAGGAACAGTCCAGCATTGCCTCCCAAGATTGCACTGTCAAGATTCCCCTAGAACCATAATTACCATTTTTATATCCGAGAAAAGCAACACCCATTCCCTAACATACAGCTCATACTCAGATTTTCCCAGATGTCCTAATGTTTTAAAAACACAGATTCAAACAATGCTTGTGTGTTGGATGCAGATTGCAGGTGCTGTTGCCTGAACAGGAAGCAGATATTCCTCATGGGAAGGTCCTGGAGTCACTTGGCAGGATTTGAGTGGGAGCGAGGGCTTTAGCTGGGAGTTTGGCTCTGCCATGGGGGTTACTCCAACGCAAGGGAGGGGCAGAATCCAACTGGGCAAGACCACCTAACAGCAGTTCTGATGAGCCTTCTGGGTGTCTTTAGTCTTAATCAGACCACAGCTTGGCATCAGGTGCTTCCCAACACAGACTCAGGTCCCGGGGAGGCCCAGCGATAAGCCAAGCAGCCAGCTCTGGCATGGTCTGGTCTGCCTGCCTCTCTGTTTCTGCATTCCCTCCTTCCCTCTACCTTTCCCCCTCTCCCTCATGTCTTCCCTCCTTCCCTCCATCTCCCCCTCCGTCCCTCCTCTGCCCTTAAGAACTTAATCAGACCTGCTGGAGAGCCTCCAGGAGAACAGCTGGCACCCGTGACAGATATAGCTCCAGCAGAAGCCTTGTCTCTGTCAGAGCCTCCAGCCTGGGCTAGGAGGCAGGGATTGGGGGGAGGAGAAAATTCAAAACACCCCACCCCTCTCCACCATCTGAGAGCCCAGCCCCTGGGCCAGAGAAACTGAGAGCCCACTGTGCCTGGGACTCAGGCGGGATCCCTGCCCAGGCTCTGCCATCTGCCGTGGGCTGAGCACCCCGTTTCTGGCAGCCAACTTGGGTCAAGGGCACAGGCTTCTACCTTGGAAGAGGGCCCCCGCCCCATCCTGGTCTGCACTCTGGCTTCCCCAATCCAGAGCAAGGAGTCTGGGGGAGTCTAGAGAGGTGCCCACTCTGAGTCACATCCCCTCCAGGTCAGGCCTTAGGTGCTGAGATCCAGAAATCCTTGCCTGGACAGTCACCCGCCCACTTCCAGAGCTGGAGCAGGACACCTCCAGCCACAGCACAGTGGGAGCAACCTTAGGTCTGAGGGAGGCTAAGAGGCCCTGTTGGCAGGGATGTGGGTGGGCCTGGACATGAAGCTCAGCGTCTCCCTGCATGTCTGCAAGGCCCCTCGGGGTGTGGCTAGAAAGAGGGGACAGGCTAAGGGCCAGGAACAGGCTCAACCCACATCTCCACATACCAGCGAAGAACTCCACAGAATCCAAGAATTCTCAGCTTGAATCAGACCCTTCCAGTTGTTATGAAGGTTTATTTGACAAGGAAGGGAGAGAACGTATTTTATTGAATAGTTTGTTAGCTTAATTTGTAATTTGCGAATATTTAAACATATGGTATGCAAGCCTCCATCTGCAGCACTGCCCCAAGGCCCTTGCACGTGGGAGCTGTAGGCCTGCTGCTCAAGCCTGGTGCCCCCACCAGGCCTGGAGTGGATGTTAAGAGGACAGTTTTCCTGGAGACATAAGTTATCTCTAGGGTTTTCCCACCTCCTCTTTCTGTATGTTTCTCCCCACTGCAGGAAGACCTTCCGAGACCAAACCATTCTCCTTTCAACTTAAATGTAATCCCAGACTAAGAAGAAAAAAAATGCTCTTAAGGAGGGCAGTGCTTGACCCAAAAATGAATCCTTCAAAATGGGCCTTAGGAAGGGGGAGAAATTTTGGAATGGGAAGGGATTGTCTAGGTAGATTTCTAGCCCAGCTACACACACACACACACACACACACACACACACACACACACAGAGCAAGGACTAAAGCCCCACAGGGCAACTTTATCCGTTACTCTGGTATTTATTCAAACAAGTTAGAAAGCAAGTATCACTCCATTTATTATGGATGTCTGTTGAACACTGGGGCTTCCCAGGTGGTGCTAGTGGCAAAGAACCCACCTGCTAACGCAGGAGATGCAGGAGATGTGGGTTCGATCCCTGGGTCAGGAAGATCCCCTGGAGGAGGACATGGCAACCCACTTCAGTATTCCTGCTTGGAGAATTCCAAGGACAGAGGAGCCTGGTGGGCTCCAGTCCATGGAGTTGCAAAGAGTAGAAGAGGATTGAAGCGACTGAGTACACGTTGAACACTTGCTCTAGACCAGACCCTGTGCCTGGCTCTGGGGCCTGGGTAGGATGATGCTCAAGACCTGGGTCCTTGCTCTGGCTGGAGAGAGACACACAGGCCATCATCGTTCGCTGAGCCAGGTTTGACCATGCCATGATGGGGAAAGCACACCTGGGAGCCTGGTCAGGGAGGATCGGGAAGGCTCCTAAAGCAAACAAGAGTATGAGCTAAGAGCTGAGGTGGGGCTTATTCAGGAATTGAGGATGTACAAAGCCCTAAAAGCAAGAGGCAGCAGGGTGCATTAAGGGAATGGAGGGTGGAGTTGGGGAGGGTGTTAGGGGAACATAGGGGTAAGGGGAGGTTTGGTGACACATGAAGCTGAAGACGTAAACAGAAGCCACATGATGAAGGGCCTTGAAGCCACTTAAGGGGTCTGAGTCTAATCTTGAGGATAATCAGGAATTGTTGAAAGCCTTTAAGCACCCCAGGGTTTAAATCTAGGATGATGCGAAGATCTTCAATCTAGACCCCTTTGCTATTGAAGGCCTCGCTCCACATCACCTCAAACATCATCAAATGAATTCACATTATAATTATTTTATAATAAAAATGTAGAAAGAAGTTTCATTACTTCAATTTGAAATTTTTATTAATTTCAATTTTGTAGATCTCTACTTATATTTTGAGGCCAGTGACATTTTGGGGGGATGAGGGCAGACAGGTCCTTATACAGCTCAGAGACCCCAGGCACGGTGTTATGGTATCTAATTGATCTCAGGTAGCCTCGGCCTGCAGAGACTTGAAGCAAGGCTTCGGCTCCTGGCCAGAGATTGAAGTCAGGCCGCCGCAATGAAAGCACCAAATTCTAGTCACTAGACTCGTGGTCAGTGACAAGGCCGTGGTTCTTCAGCTTTGCAGAAAAGAACTCCCTCAAAGATGGAAAGTATTGAAACAAGTATTTATTAGGAGGAAAAGAGTATAGTTCATATGTATAGACACATGGACAGACTCAGAGAGAGAATCACTGAGGCGCACCTTTGTGGTAGTTTGAACTACTTTTATGGGGCATTTCTTCCAAGTTTCCTTTGGCCAGTCATTTTGGTTTGCCTGGTTCAGAGTCCATATCTGAACTCTGATAGTTTATCTCAGGATCCTCCCAACCAGGGATCAAAGCTATGTCCCCTGCAGTGAAGGCGCAGCCTCTTAATCACTGGACCATCAGAAAAGTCCTGACTTGCGTTCTTTTAAAAACACAAGCACTCCAGGAAAAAATAACACATTCAGTTACAACATCTCTCTGCCTGACTGATCAGATCCCTTGGCCTTAGGCAGAGATTCCTGGGGACTCAGGGCTCTCAGAGCAGAACCCACCCCATCTCTCAGCCTTTCCCCACGCTATTGCCCAACTACATGATTCTGGACATATAAAGCAGTGAAGACCAAGAAGAAAAACTGCTAACTGCCCCTGATACCAGTATCAGTCTGATGGTCTCTTCTTCCCTCCCAGCCTCCCAGAAGGCATCAGGATATGTAATCTGCAGCCTCCATGATGGTGATGCACTCAGACTAAGTGGAGGATGAACACTATTATATTTCTTAATTATGGTGGTTGCTAAGAGAAGTCATTGTTTTCTCCATGGGCAAGTAGGAAGCTTGATTTGTGTCATTCCCAGAAGCTACTGATACCCCACAATAATTTTCCCATTTGTGTTTGATTCCCCAACATCAACAGCTCATTTCTATGGGCTAACCCTCTCTGGTGCAGGGTGGCAAGAAGGCTGCCTAAAAAAAGATGTGAGTCTTCAGGAGGTGACGTGTGCCTCATCACCATGTTGTTATGAGTTCATTGAACCTCTTTTGTCTGCATCTAGAGGGTCTAGGCAGGAATAAGACCATTGCTGCATGCAAGGGGGAGCTCCTTGGAGAGGAGAAGGGCATAGGAAGGGGAGGCAAGCCTCCTCAAAGACCCAGTTCAGATTTTAGCCCAGGAATGGAGCTCACCTTCACTGTTGTCAGAGGCATGAACCCACTTCCAGCAGGCAGCAGGGCATGCCTGAGATGGCAGTACATTCACTCACTCACGTGTTCATCCATCATTCACTTATCCATCCATCTAGTCATTCATTCATTCACCAAACCTATACTGAGCAAGACCCAGTGGGAATATGATGAGTTAGGATCCTTGTCACACCTGACGCTTCTTGCACACATCTCACCTTGTACCGTGGCAGGAGCCTCTACCTGGGATATCTGCTCCATCAGTCCATGTGTCTGAAGGCTGCACTCACCATTCAGCCTTCTCTCGTCCACAAAGCTTTTCAAAACCCCTTTCATCATCCAGAGTCACTCCTTCCCCATTCCTACCCCAGCAATACTGACTCCATGCTTCACCAGTCACATTTACCCCTTTCCACTTAAATTATGGCTTTTACTCATCAAGTCTTGTATCTGCTGGAGAGCAGGGTCCAGACATGCTATCATGCTTGTTGTTCCTCCGCAGATGTGTACACTGTGCTTGATTAATGCTTTTGCCTGATGAATGATGAGTAAATGAATGAATGGTGGGTAAGTTGTATCATTTGCAGGACAGTATCAGTCCCAGACAATCTTCAGCTTTTTTCAGTAACATACTGGGGGCATTTCCTGTTATGAAAACATCTGTTCTGAATGTATGTGTTTATTTCCCCTTAAACCATAGGGGTAAGATTATGCTCAGCCACACAGCATTGTTAAAAGGTAAACTGAGGCATATTAAAAAATTTTTTAAGAGTTTATTTGAGCAAAAAAAAAAGTCTATTCAAATCTAGCAAATATCAAGGAGCTCTGAGGAGCTGTACCAAATGAAACACTTTTATA
Organism: Ovis canadensis; assembly: GCF_042477335.2. Taxonomy (NCBI): domain Eukaryota; kingdom Metazoa; phylum Chordata; class Mammalia; order Artiodactyla; family Bovidae; genus Ovis; species Ovis canadensis. The sequence goes on from NC_091256.1 coordinate 82,890,501, forward strand.
GTCAAAAGGGAGTGGGAACAAGGATGTTAAAGCAAAAAAAGCAAATTGGTTGCTGCAAAGTTATTATCCTTTAGGGGCTGGCAGAGGGCTATCAGGCAGATTACTTAACTAGTGCTGATCAAGTGATTCCTGTGAGAGGTGAAACTAAGTCTTGGTTTGGTGATGTGGGGCTTAGCATAAGGACTCCATCTGGGGCCTGTTGCTTTATTTTCAACAGTACATTTCCATCTTTGTTTGGAGTGACCGAGGATCTGGAAGCTCAATCATCTGGACGCTTTAGAGACGTTTATGGCCGTGAGATTATCTTACTTTTATGCGGTGCTGGGAGCTTCCCAAGTTAATTCACAACTGTTTCTCACAACACCACCACTTTGTCTTACAGACCTAGAAACGATTGCTCAGAGAGGTTAAGCCTCTTACCCGAGGCTGCCCAGCTGTGAAGGGGGAGGTCTTCTCACTCGGGCCTCTGCTCTCCCCGCCTCACCCCGTTCTCCCCACCTTGGCTGACAGAGGGGCTGAGGAAGACGCACCCCTGCCCGGCCCGGCAGGGCCTGGGGGCCATGTCCCTGCTCCCGTGGCTCCGGGGGAACGAGGCGCCGCCGCGACCGGCGTCGCGGAGCCCGGCGGAGATGGTGCTGGAGACGCTCATGGTGGAGCTGGCAGGGCAGATGCGCGAGGCTGAGCGGCAGCAGCGGGAGCGCAGCCACGCGGTGAGGAAGGTCTGCACCCGCGTGGACTACAGCTGGCTGGCCAGCGCGCCGCGGCCCGCCTACGACCTCAGCCCCGGCGAGAGGCTGCAGCTGGAGGACATCTGCGCCAAGATCCACCCGGCCTACTGTGGGCCCGCCATCCTCAGGTAACTCCCCGCCGTCCTCGGGTAACTCCAGACATCCTCAGGTAAATCCAGACACCCTCGGGTAACTCAGGTAACTCCCCACCATCCTCGGGTAACTCCAGACATCCTCAGGTAACTCCAGACATCCTCAGGTAACTTCCTGCCATCCTCAGGTAACTCCAGACATCCTCAGGTAACTCAGGTAACTCATCATCCTTAGGTAACTCCCACCATCCTCAGGTAACTCCCACCATCCTCAGGCAGCTCCAGACATCCTCAGGTAACTCAGGCAACTCCCCACCCTCCTCAGGTGACTCCCCACCATTCTCAGGTAATTCCCACCATCCTCAGGTAACTCCCACCATCCTCAGGTAACTCCAGACATCCTCAGGTAACTTCCTGCCATCCTCAGGTAACTCATCATCCTCAGGTAACTCCCACCATTCTCAGGTAATTCCCACCATCCTCAGGTAACTTCCACCATCTTCAGGTAACTCAGGTAACTCCCCACCTCCTCAGACAACTCCAGACATCCTCAGGTAACTCCCCGCCATCCTCAGGAAACTCCAGACATCCTCAGGTAACTCCCTGCCATCCTCAGGCAGCTCCAGACATCCTCAGGTAACTCAGGCAACTCCCCACCCTCCTCAGGTGACTCCCCACCATTCTCAGGTAATTCCCACCATCCTCAGGTAACTTCCACCATCTTCAGGTAACTCAGGTAACTCCCCACCTCCTCAGGAAACTCCAGACATCCTCAGGTAACTCAGGTAATGCCATCCTGAGGTAACTCCCACCATCCTCAGGTAACTCCAGACATCCTCAGGTAACTCAGGCAACTCCCCATCCTCCTCAGGTAACTCCCCACCATCCTCAGGTAACTCCCACCATCCTCAGGTAACTTCCACCATCCTCAGGTAACTCAGGTAACTCCCCACCTCCTCAGGCAACTCCAGACATCCTCAGGTAACTCCCTGCCCTCCTCAGGTAACTCCAGACAACCTCAGGTAACTCAGGTAACTCCCTGCCATCCTCAGGTAACTCCCACCACCCTCAGGTAACTCCATACATCTTCAGGTAACTCAGATAACTCCCTGCCATCCTCAGGTAACTCCCACCACCCTCAGGTAACTCAGGTAACTCCCAGCCCTCCTAAGGTAACTCCAGACAACCTCAGGTAATTCAGGTAACTCCCCGCCATCCTCAGGAAACTCCAAACATCCTCAGGTAACTCAGGTAACTCAGGTAACGCCATCCTCAGGTAACTCCCACCATCCTCAGGTAACTCCAGACAACCTCAGGTAATTCAGGTAACTCCCCACCATCCTCAGGTAACTCCAGACATCCTCAGGTAACTCCCCTCAAGGCACCGGGCAGGGACATTCCCAGGCTCCAGAAGTGCGCAGCTGGAGCCCCAGGGACTAATAATCTCATGGCACTGGAGCCTGGGCCTGGATGAGCAGGGATCCGTTACAAGGAGCAAGGCAGGAGGAAGAAAGGGGCCACAGTTGCCAGGTCAGTGCTAGAGGCTGAGGGAGGCAGGAGGCAGCTCCAGAGGCACGTGAGCTTTTGCGGTATTTTTCAGAAAAGAACCCATGTTTATTTGCAATAGAAACCACGGTCTGGGGGAAAAAAAAACTATTAGCAAATGTAGTCTGTGTTCTGTTCAGGGTCACACCAGGGAACCAGGTATTACATGAACTTGCTAGCGGTGGTTCTTTCTGGAGCTCCAAGCCAGAGAGACCTTGGAGAGAGAGGATACAGCTTGGGAACACACGCAGGAATCCTGGAGGACCTGGGGCCCTGGCGAACCGCACTCCTGGCTGCAGCGCAGACAGGAAGTAGCCAGGAGCCTGATGAGCAGAACCAAACAGCTCGCACCCTCAGCCACGAGGTGGCGGGGAGCTACGGAAGGACCATCACAGGGCGGTGACACCACCGGATGTACATTTCTGGGAGATCACGCTGACCAGCGAGGCCAGAAAAACCCCAGTGGGCTCCCCTCACTACATCGATAACCAGAAGCAGCTACCAGTATCTTTCCCTATGTTAGCGCGTTAATCTCACCAAAAAAAAAAAAAAAGTAGCTGTGACCCCAGTTTACAGATGGGGAAGCTGAGTCTCATGGAGGCCAGGAGTGGCAGGGGTGGACCTCAGGATGGGCTGGAGCGTCAGGAGGTGGCGTGGATTTCTGATTCAGAAGAAGTGGGCAAGTGGAGAAGCTGGGAATTTCCCACTGTGGGGGCGGGGGGCTCAGGGACGCCCTTGGGGTCGCGCGCCGCTGCACCCACCACACCCCTGCCTTGTTTTCCGGCCCCCGGCACCCAGGTTCCGGCAGCTGGTGGCGGAGCAGGAGCCAGAGGTGCAGGAGGTGTCCCGGCTCTTCCGCTCGGTGCTGCAGGAGATCCTGGAGAGGATGGAAGAGGAGGAGGAGGCGCAACGGCTGACGCGCCAGTGGAGCCTGCGGGCCCCCCGAGGCAGCCTGGCCACCTTCAGGAGCCGTGCGCGCATCACCCCCTTCGCCAGCGACATCCACACCATCTCCGAGGACGTGGAGCGGGACACGCCGCCGCCGCGGGCCTGGAGCTTGCCGGAATTCCGGGCACTGAAGGAGGACTGATCCTGCTTCCCCTGCCCGGGGCGGGGCTCCCTCTGGGAGGGTATGATAGACCTGGACCATCCAAGTCCTGGAACCTTCCCACTCTGCCCGGACCCCGACGTGGGGCCAAAATGACCGCCCATCCCAAGATATGCCTGTAAGACAGAGCAACCCCTCCCCACCGGGCCTCTCCCACTGACCACCAGGCCTGGAGTCAGGAATTGGAGCTGCACCCAGAGCCCCCTGCTCCCCTGCGCAAGTTGGCTGGAGCAGCCCTTTCCCTGCCCCTTAGAGATTTTTTGGGGTCTCAGCGGACAGACCACCGCCTCTTCCCCATGTCCTGCTTCTGTCTGGAACGGAAGAGTGGCCCTGCCTTTTGCCAAGTCATGAGTTCTCACTCCAACTTAAGGATGTCCAATCACCCCCACTCCCTGGATAGTGATGAGGGACGACCCGCTGGCTGGTGGTCATTCTCTGCTGGTGACTGTTGTGCACCCCACGACAGCCAGTGGGTCCCAGCCTGGTGGGTGGGCAGAGCTGGAAGGAACAACCAGTCCACTCTCCTCAACTAGTGAGTGAGGAAACAGGCTTGGAAGAGGGCAGGATTCTGCCACCGTTAACTGCAGCCTGATCCCCTTGGGCGGTGAGCTTGTTCCCTTACACACGTGTCTCTGCCCCTGAATCTGTGAGTCCTGGACTACAATGGGACAAGCCCAAGGGCTGATCTCCACCTGCCTGTGGTCTGACCCATCTCTTACCTTGGCACTGGTGTAGGGGTCTGTAGTAGCTCGGGGGCAGAGGTGGGTTGTTATTACCCCACCCCACAGTGTCATCACGTGGGAGGGGCCAGTCCCCAGCAGAAACTTCCAGAAGCTAAGCTTCAAGGCCTTCGGACTTGCTGCTCCAGAAAGTCAGGTGTTTGACTCCAGGGTCCCTTCTCTACCTGGTTGTGCCTGCTCTTTGACTTTCTTCAGAGAAGTGATGTCCAGACTTGTAACTGACCTCAAGGTACCCAAGTGAAATATTCCAGAACCTCCCCACAGGCTTCACTGTCGTTCCATTTCTAACCCAGTTAGAGCTTGGTGATGGGCATATGATTATCCAGTGCATGGATCAACAGTGGCAGATGTGGAAGTCCAGGCAGCCTCCCCACACACTCTGGGCTGAAGTTGGGTGGGTGGGGGATGGGTGGGGAACATGTCTGGCCCCAGTTATCAGTGTGTGCTCAGAAAATGCAAGTGGGTTTTAATATTGTGTGCACTAAGTCACTGCAGTCATGTCTGACTCTCTGCCACCTTATGGCTGCAGCCTGCCAGGCTCCTCTGACCAAGGGATTCTCCAGGCAAGAATACTAGAGTGGGTTGCCATGCACTTCTCCAGGGGATCTGCCTGACCCAGGGACTGAACCTGTGTCTCTTTTGCCTCCTGTAATGGCAGGCAGGTTCTTTACCACTGCCTGGGAGGCCCAGGTCTAAATAAAATGCCAGAAGGAGACAATTCAACAGTGGGGGGAGATCTGTATATTCCCTGACCAAACTTAGTGGGAAAAAGTTCTTTTTATGATCTGGTTTTGGATATTTTCACTCAGATCTGAACAAGAGAATTATAGGATGGTGGAAAACCTCTCATCCAATGCTAATAGGATGAAAGAGTTAATTGACTTATGAACACGATTGGTGAAAGTTGAGAATCACTTAAATAAACCAACACATCTAAAGTACCTTACATATTCTAAGACATAAAGACGTTCGTTCACTTGCTAAACTTTTAATGTAGACTGAAGCTGTGTTCACTTTTCTGGTGACATGTGTGGGTTGTCTGATGGGAGTTCTGCACTTACGTTTTATTGTTTGTGTGTACTTTAATCATAACAAGAACAACTGGTAAAAACAGATTTTGGCCTCTTATGAAAACCCTTCCTGCTCACCTCAATCAAGACAGACTGACCCCCACCAGCTTCAGACCCTAGTCACCTACTGGAGGAAGTCCCAGCTGGCGACACTCAGACCCATAAGTTACTCCTCTGGATTCAGGTCATTAAGTGGAGTAATGAGACCTAAATTTCTGTTTTTATAAACCCAGTGACAACAAATGAAAGAACAAAATAGTTTGAGAGTCTCCTTGTGAGTGTGGTATCTGGAGGAGATGGGTTGAGTCTGCTCCAGACTGGGTAGTTTCTTTGCACTCAGCTAATGCCACTGGCCACTAGAGGGAGTCAGTGGGTGTGGGAACCACTTCCTGATAACATTTTCTTTTGCTGAGTTGTTTCCGTTTTTCCCTTGTTTCGCCTTATGAACATTTTCAGGTACAGAAAGGTAGAGAGGAAAGTGTATGGAGTTTCCATATGCCCATCACCAAGGCTTAAAAGTTAACATGTTGCCATATTTGCTTTTCTACTTTTTGGTGAAGTATTTAAAAGTAAATCCTAGACATCATAGTATTTTGCCCCTGAATACTTCAGGATGCACTGCAAAGGAATAAGAAAAATTTCCTGTGTAACTACAGTAGAATACTATCACTCCTCCCCAAACTAACAGTAATTCTTTAGTATTATCTAATGCCCAAACCACATTGACATTTCTCTAGCTTTTCCCAACCAATGATCTTTGCAGTTTATTTCTTTGAATGAGGCTCTAATCAAGTAGTTTGTTTTATTCTTGGTCATATAGTGTTTATTTAATTCCACAATAAAGTGTTGGTTAAAGAGAGTGCTTATGAAACATGAGTGTTAGTGTGTGGTAAGTTAATGATGGCACATAAATGATAACAATTCTGCAAATCAGCCTAAGGATGCTCTTTACTCAGATCCTGTTTTATTCTTCTGATTAAAGTTCTTCCAGAGCAACCAAGATTTTCTAATATCTTGAAAAACAACATCAAAAATAATAATGACAATAATTTGTTAAAGTTAATTTGACTTTTCATTTGGTGAAAATACTCTTCACATTTATGTATCTTATTTTTTTGAGACATTCATGCAAATGGCAACTGTAAGCCTTATCCTCTTTTCCTCATTTAGAAACAAAACACTAAAATTTGTCAAAATAACTCGAAAGAAATCTCAAGAATTCTAATAGTAGGTAATGAAAAAATTATCTTTTAATGCCATCAACACATAGTGAAATTCAGTCTGTCATTTTTTTTTCAGGATAAAGCACTATTTGTATATTTATTTAATAAATTCTTGTATAGCTAAATATTGTCAGTCTGTCTTATATTCATGTGTTTCTCTAACGAAACACAATGTGTTATTTGAAAATTCATTCAACCTAAATGACAAATCATTTTTAGACAGCTATTTAAAATCAGTTTAACACCTTCAATCATTTGTTAAACAGAGAAACTGGCATCTGTTTCCTTATGAATATTATTATGTATTATATCAAGTTAGCCTTATTATATTTAGTAAGATGCTAATCTAAAAATAAAAACAATGACTAAACATCATGACTTTATCATAATCAAGGCAGAAATAGCAAGGTTACTTTTTAAAGTTTCTAAGAATGTCCAAGGGTTTTTTTTTTGTTTTTTTTTTTTTTAACAAAGGAAGGCGTTTAGGAACTGACCAGAGTTGGGGAGTGTTCTCTAGCACATCTGATTGTGCTGCGTTCCAGTTCCAGTTCTCTTGCTGGAACAAATGCAGCATTCCCAGAGCCCAGCAGTTGGCAGTCCTCCAGCCGGATTCCACTCCGGAACAAGCCATTCCTCTCCATGTAGCCAGAATCCTGAGGCTAACAGCTTAGAAACTGCTTTTGGCTCCTGCTTGCTGGTGGGGGGCTGGGGGCCTCTGCGAGGCTCTCACCAAGTATCCAGGATCCAGAACAAAGGGCAGCATGGATTGAGGTCAGCCTTTCCTGGGTAGAAAAGAAATCAAGCCAGTAGGCAAAGAAGCTGCTCCAACGTGTGACTTCATGGATGTGAGAAATACATCTTTTACCTAAATGAGCTGGTCCAACAATATTGCTATGAATAGAAATGGCTTCTTCATCAAGAAAATTCCTTTATTAACCTTTGAATAAAGGTTAATCCAGGGCTTCCCTGTAGCTCAGACAGTAAGGTATCTGGGTTGAGAAGATCCCCTGGAGAAGGGAATGGCAACCCATCCAGTGCTCTTGCCTGGAGAATCCCATGACAGAGGAGCCCAGTGGGCTACAGTCCATGGGGTCGCAGAGAGTCAGACACGACTGAGCGACTAACACCACTACTACTACTGACCTTTGAATGGTTTACCTTTACCATTTACCCACCGTATCTCATTTGTCTGTGACCCTGAGAGGAAGAGCGTTATATTTTGTCGCAGGTTACAGGCAAGTGGCCTGCCTGGAATGGAAGCCAGAGTTCTCAGGATTACAGATCCTACGTGCACCTAGCTCCAGCTGATGGTATTATAGATGAGAAAACTAGAAAGTTCCTTCAATTATGTAACCTTCTGTTGCCATATCAATCTTTTGCCCTATATACACAGAGGAGAAAATAAAACAATAACCATTGCTCTTTGTCCCTCGTAGAAAGACAGCTCCTTGTTAATCTGCTTTCTGAGATTTTGGTTGGTTTTCTTTCCGTCACTTCATCTTCTCTTAAAAGATTTCCTACCTTTTACCCATGAATAGATTTTGCTCTGCCTCAGAGAGGACAAAGGCATTTAATAGTGCAAATGAACTCGTTGGGACTTTTGGGCTGCTGGAAACTCTGGATGATGGTTCTCCCAAAGTGATTCTCCCATTTTTGTCTTTGCAAATCCCTCAGCTCTCTGAGGCTCTTGTTTCTCATCTAAGCATGTCGTCTTGTCTGCTTCCCAGAATTGTGGCGAGGTTAAAATAAGATCAAATACTTTGCAAACTATAAAAGAACTTTCAAATGTAAGATCTGCCAGTTGTTCATGACAGTCCTCCAGACAGTCGATGGAACACACACCGAGGAGCAGTTGTCATCGTCCTTCCTCTGAAATAACCAGACCCTGCCCTTTAATCATTGTTCCTGAGCCCAATTTCCCTATTCGTCTAGATCTCTGGTTCTCAAGCTTGGCTGCACGTTAGCCTGCTGCAAAAGCTTTTAAATATTCTGGTACCAGCTGCCCTCCAGGGCAAGTAAATCAGAAACTCGGGGTGAGACCCAGGCGTCCATCTAAAGCTCTCCAGGTGATCCCACCGTGCAGCCAGGGCTGTGAACCCTGACTGTTGTTAGGTTACTCTTTTGGGGGGTCTCAGGACATTCTCTGTTGTCACGTCTTGAATCTATTTGAATCTACCACACGCCTGAATGGTTTCATCTCAACAGGAGATGGAGGCACTTTGGAGCAATTGTCATTGCTAAGACCATGTGTTATCTTATGTTAGAGACGGATGGTTGCAAGGTTGCTTATCACATAGATGTCTCTCATCTTTGCTTAGCAGTATCAGGAGATACTTGGAGGTGAGATGAGATGTCTCTTGTAGAGAGTGCTGCAAGTACCATTTTATTGCAGCTGGAAAGATGGAGATGATGATGGAATCAGTGCTGTTTCTTACCAACTGGAAAGAATATAATTGTGTAGGATGACAATTACCTGATGTCTGTTGTAGAAACTATTCATGAGGGTGTATGAGAGAGACAGAGAGAGACAGGGTGAAAGAGAGACAAAGAGTTAGAATCCACTGTGTGGAAGGGTGGTGGGGAGAGGCACTACTCACTCTTTTTTCCCTTTTCGTGCCTAGTGCCGTGACCGTGAGGCAGCTGGCCAAGGTGAGCGAGCGGGGAGAGGTGCTGTCATCGGTGTTACGCTCTCATCCCAGGGCCATCTTCACACACACGCCGGTGCTGGGAACCAAGCCCCTCGTCTGCAGAAGGCCCCCTGGTGGTCACGGGGAGCCCAGCTAGAGAGTCCATCAGCTGGCTGCAGGGTCCCCAGGGGTGAGCCCTGCACTGGTCCTCCCCAGCCCCAAGCAGCCAGCAACCCCCACCCCCATTAGCAAGTCTGCTCGGAAGGACAGGAGGCCTGGGCAGCAGCCACTGCTGCCCAGCCACCAAAGTGGGGCATCTACTCTCATCTATAAGCTGTGTGACCTTGGCCAGCTATTTAACCTTGTGGAGTCTGTTTTCTCATTTGAGTAGTAATATTTTCATGACGCTGGGGTGGCAGGGATGAGCTGGGATGAAGGCACAGGGATGAAGCACTGAAGCCGAGGGGCTTATTTCCTGCCTCCCTCCCCACGTGTTCAGAGGCCCCTAGCTGGGGCAGGAGGTACGTGTGTTGCTCTGCACCTGCTCACCTGCCCTCTAGATGGCCAGGGGCCTGTCCCCTTGGCATCAGCTCTGTGCCCCAGGCTCTGTTCTGGGCACCTTCCCTTAAGAGCACATCACGCTTCCTTCCTTCCTCCCATTTTCTCACTCGGCCTCCACACTAACTGTGGGAGGCAGCTGAGGCAGCAGCGCTGTGTCCAGTGTACACCCAGGAGCTCAGTGACTTGGCCAACTTCACACGGCACAGCACTGCTCAGAGCAGTGAGAAAACCACCTACCGTCTCGGAAAACCTACACTGTGCGCCAGGCCCGGAGAGCTTACTGACGCTCACGGACAACACAGCCAGGCAGGCACTTTTCTCCCCACTTCAGAGATAAGCAGGCAGAGGTCTAGATCATTTGCAGCTTTCCCCAGGTTGCACCAGAACTTGAGCCCCTCTCTCATTGGCTGCAAACGCTGCCCTGCCTCTGTGGCAGAGACTTGAACCTACTTCTCTGGATTTCTGGAAAACTGCTTTCTTCCCAGCACAGTCCTATCCACCAAGCACAGCCTGGCAAGCTCAGAGCTGCAGCCAGAAGCACAGCCCTGGACATTTCAGTAATGCCTTCTCTTTGCCTGGAGATTTTTCTGCCTAGGATAACGTGTTGCCTGATGCTGAACCCAGAACGTGTGTCTCTCATGACTCAGTCCTTTGATGGTCGTAATCAGTTAATCATCAGAAAACTAGCAGCCAAGCCATGTTCTCAAAGGAGAAACATAAGACTCCCTCTTCCCTTGACCTTTCTTCTTCATGTTAATAGTTCTCAGCCCTGGAAATCTATATTTTTAAGTGTTTTTCAAGTGGTTCTAATGCTCAGCCAGGATTTTCAGACTTCGGGTCCTGACCTATTGAGTGGATCATGGAATCTATGTGTTGGATTGTGACCAGGAACTTTCAGAAGAAAAACAACTGAGTAGAAAATAGTGTGCAGACATGACTAAGTGTACACACACACACATACATGAATAAGAATTACTTCATGAAACTTTTGCCTTGTTTATGCATCTGTGTATGTACGTATATGCACATGTATATATTTGCTGGCCCACACTGTAAACTGTATTTCTGTGGGTCACAAAAGGCATTTGGAAAATTCCAGCTATTTGGTGTTCATAATCTGTTTGCCATTGGGATTGATTATATTAACAGTTCTCCCAGGACACTTTATACTGTTAAAAATTTATTAAAGAGCCCAAAGAGCTGTTGTTTATGTGGATTATATCTATCAATATTTACTTTGATACTAAATTTAAAAAATCTTACTAATTCATTTAAAATAACAACTAGAAATCTATTACATATTAGAATAGTAACATGTTTTTAATCATGTTTTAAAAACGAAGAAGAGTGCTATTATTTTTTATTTTATATGTCTGTACGTATCCTTAACGTCTGGGATGGTGGGCACACCCTGAGGTGACTCAAATGAGTCAATGAATGGGGGAGAAGCTGTCACTTGCTTCTTCTTCTTTTTTAAATTATGGTATAGTTGGACTTCTCTGGTGTCTCAGTGGTCACCAGAGACTCTGCCTGCCAGTCACGAGACACAAAAGATGTGAGTTTGATCCCTGGGTTGGGAAGATACCCTGGAGTAGGAAGCGGCAATCCACTCCAATATTCTTGCCTGGGAAATCCCATGGACAGAGGAGCCTGGCAGGCTACAGCCCATGGGATCACATAGACTCAGACACGACATTGCAACAGAGTGCACACACAATGGGAAACTAATACAGATTACTTCTTATATCAGCTTCTGCATTCACTCTGCTGTGATAAGTTGTTTTCATTGAAGTATATGAAGAAAATCCATCCTCATACAGACATTTAGATAGAAAAAGGAACCATGTTTTAATAGCTTCTTCAGATCCTCTCCTGTGGAAGAGAGGACTAGAGAATTATTTTTTCATGGGAACAGAGTTTCAGTATGAGATGATAAAAAAAGTTCTGGAGATAGAGTGGTGATAATTGCATTACTAATATAAACGTACTTCATGCCACTCAACTATTCACTTAATAATGGTTAACAAATTTTATGTTGTGCATATTTTACCACAGTTAAAAAAAATAAATTGCCCATGACTCAGAGACCAAAAAATAGTTAGTTGCAATGTGGAATCTGAAATCATATCAATATTCATACTGTGTCATGCTAAAATCCATTAGTCTATCTTGTACTTTAAATGGCTATTTTGGGACTTCCCCAGTGGTCCAGTGGTTAAGAATCTGCCTTGCAATGCAGGGGACTCGGGTTCAACCTCTGGTCAGGAAACAGTGATCCCATGTGCCAAGGAGCAACTAAGCCCGTGTGCTGCAACTACTGAGCCCACGCACATGCACTCTGGAGCCCTCGTGCCACAACTAGACGGCCCGCCTGCTGCAACGAAGACCCAGGACAGCCGAATAAACAAATATTTAAATGGCTCTTTTACCCATGCCTGACTTTGTAACATCACGCATTGGTAATCTGAAAAGTACTAGTTTACTGAATCAGGCAGATCTTCAAAAAGTTAATTATACAATATAAAAAGTTCATATTCGTTAATATCACTAGTAATCTCATCAGGAAAGTCACTAAGTCTGGAGAAACTGTCAAACTCATTGAATAAGAAAAAAATGAGGAAAATGAGTAGTGGATACAGGTTTTCCAAAACTCTCATTTTTTTCCTGAGTACTCAAATTTTGTCATTGGCAACAATTACAGTCAGATGATATCCTTGAAGTGACAAGCTCACTTCATTTATTTTAGAGAAAATATCTGCCAAATACTCAAGTCTGGATAATCACATTTGTCAGTCCTCTTTCTTCAAGTAACAGTAGCGTTCTGTGAAAAAAAGCAGCTATTTCAGCTCAAAACTCCCAACAATCACGTGGTGCTTCTCCCTGAAAAACTATTGTACTTCAGCACACAGAAGTACGCTGTGCACAGCTCATATTCTGTCACATAGAATACTACAGAGATGAATACTCAAGGGTTGAGTTTAATAAAATGAATGATTTTTACTGCCTCACCAAGAGCATTCTTTTTGAAACTGGCTGGCTTTTCTTCCTTCCTTTCTTCCTTCTGTCTTTCTTTTAGTGCATGACAGAGAAGAACACATTAGCACTGTTTGGTGCCACTGCACTGATTCATGCTAAGGTATCAGCAGAAAACTGCTGGTAAATGAAAACCCACCATTGCTTTTGTACCATCAGTGCCAATGTTAACACAGTGAAAAAAGTAAAATAACCTTAGTACTTTAAGGGAAGCACGTTTTATCTTTCAGGCCCCCTGAAGATGCCTTGGGCCCTGAAGTCCACAGACCACACTTTATAGAGCTCAGCTTTTTTGCATGAACCACTGCTGTTCCTCCACCCCAGCAGTAGTGCCCACCGCCAGAAGAAGTGCTCCAAAAAGGGACCAATGCATTGTTTCTCAGATTAACCTCTGATGGGGCTCTAGCAACAAATATTCTTGAGCTATCTCTTGCCGTACTCTTTCTCTTGCAGTTCAGTTCAGTCGCTCAATCATGACTGACTCTTTGTGACTCCATGGACTGTAGCATGCCAGGCTTCCCTGTCCATCACCACCAGCAACTCCTGGAGCTTACTCAAACTCATGTCCATCAAGTCAGTGATGCCATCCAGTCATCTCATCCTCTGTTATCCCCTTCTCCTCCCGCCTTCAATCTTTCCCAGCATCAGGGTCTTTTCTAGTGAGTCAGTTCTTCGCATCAGGTGGCCAAAGTATTGGAGTTTTAGTTTCAGCATCAGTCCCTCCAATAAACATTCAGGACTGATTTCCTTTAGGATAGACTAGTTGGATCTCCTTGCAGTCCAAGGGACTCTCAAGAGTCTTCTCCAACACCACAGTTCAAAGGCATCAATTCTTCGGCACTCAGCTTTCTTTACAGTCCAATTCTCACATTTATACATGACTACTGGAAAAACCACAGCTTTGACTAGATGGATCCTTGTTGGCAAAATTATGTTTCTGCTTCTTAATATGCTATCTAGGTTGGTCATAGCTTTCCTTCCAAGGAGCAAGTGTTTTAATTTCATGGCTGCAGTCATCATCTACAGTGATTCTGGAACCCAAAAAAATAAAGTCTATCACTGTTTCCATTGTTTCTGTATCTATTTGCCATGAAGTGATTGGACCGGATGCCATGATCTTAGTTTTCTGAATGCTGAGTTTCAAGCCAACTCTTGCAGTACTGTTTCTAAAACATAGATTGGTTGTTCTCGTGATTCAAAACCTCTAAACAGTGTAAGATAAAGAGGGCATCTTAAATCAATGGGAAAGGCTGGATTATTAAATGCTAAATAGGACACTTGGGTAAACATTTGGGAAAGTTTAAAAAAATTATCTTTCATATATATCAAAATAGCCCAAACTGATTATTGCTCTAAATATTAAAAATTAAGTCATAAACTAAGAAAAAAGATAATATGTATCTGAGCACAGGATGCAAAATGTTTTTCTACCTAAATATACCCAAGTAGAATCCAATGGGATGACCTAGCTTCAAAGGCCATAGCCAAAGTCCACTGAGAAGAGGGTGAGGAAATGGGAGGGGCAAAGAGGTACTTTACCTTCTGTTACCCATCCCAAGTCCCCCAGGACTAAAAGGATTGAGCTGAGGGGGGCACCTCAACCTGACCATTAGTTCTTTGATGTCATAGACCTCGGTCTGCAAACACTCTACTTTGTGGCCTTGGCTGGGTGCAGGCCATATTTCCTATTTGCTCTGCTGCTGGCTCTTAGCTCAAGTATGAAAGACAAAATTCTTCAAACAAACAGTGGTTAGGGCTGCATAACATATGAAATGTCAGATTGTAGGAAAATTGAATGCTGTTATGCTCTAAGTTGCTAACAGTGACTGGTTTTTATTAGACAGAGTGATGGTTTTTATTTTCTACGCGTTTTTAAGTTGGTTAATCCATCACACATTTATTGAGGCCCTAAAAGGGCAAAGCACTGTACTAGGTGCACAGTCCCTGTGCCTACAACAGCATCTGAAAGTGAAAGTGAAGTCGCTCTGTCGTGTCTGACTCTTTGCAACCCCATGGACTGTAGCCCACCAGCCTCCTCTGTCCATGGGATTCTCCAGGCAAGAATACTGGAGTGGGTTGCCATTTCCTTTTCCAGGGGAACTTCCCAACCCACATTGTAGGGTCTCCCACATTGTAGGCAGATGCTTTACCATCTGAGCCACAAGGGAAGCCCAAGGAAGCGTAAGCACATAGTAAAACTCAACATTCAAAAAACAAAGATGATGGCATCTCGTAACATCACTTCATGGCAAACAGAAGGGGAAAAGAGGAAGCAGTGACCGATTTTCTTTTCTTGGACTCCAAAATCACTACGGACAGTGACTGTAGTCGTGAAATTAAAAGACGCTCATGCCTTGGAAGAAAAGCTATGACAAATCTAGACAGTGTATTAAAAGCAGAGACATCATTTTGCTGACAAAGTTCTGCATAGTGAAAAGCTATGGGTTTTCCAGTACTTATATACAGATGTGAGAGTTGGACCATAAAGAAGACTGAGCACTGAAGAAATGATGCTTTGTACTGTGGTGTTGGAGAAGACTCTTGAGAGTCCCTTGGGCTGCAAGGAGATCCAACCAGTCCATCCTAAAGGAGATCAACTCTGAATATTCATTGGAAGAACTGATGCTGAAGCTGAAGCTCCAATACTTTGGCTACCTGCTATGAAGAGCCAACTCACTGGAAAATACCCTGATGCTGGGAAAGACTGACAGCAGGAGGAGAAGAGGGTAACAGAGGCTGAGATGGTTGGATGGCATCACCAACTCAAAGTACATGAGTTTGAGCAAACTCTGGGAGACGGTGAAGGACAGGGAAGTGTTCATGGGGTCGCAGAGAGTGGGACAGGACTTAGCAAATGAACTACAATAACAAAGCACATGGTCAGTCAGTCTGTTCAGTTGCTCAGTCATGTCCAACCCTTTGCAACCTCGTGAGCTGCAGCACGCCAGTCCTCCCTGTCCAACACCAACTCCCGGAGCCCACCCAAACTCAAGTCCATTAAGTCGGTGATGCCATCCAACCATCTCATCCTCTGTCTTCCCCTCTCTTCCTGCCCTCAATCTTACCCAGCATCAGGGTCTTTACAAACGAGTCAGCCCTTCCCGTCAGGTGGCCAAAGTATTGGAGTTTCAGCTTCAACATCAGACCTTCCAATGAACACCCAGGACTGATCTCCTTTAGGATGGACTGGTTGGATCTCCTTGCAGTCCAAGGGACTCTCAAGAGTCTTCTCCAATACCACAGTTCAAAAGCATCAGATCAGAGGAGAAATAACTTAAGAAAGAATGAAGGGATGGTGCCAAAGCAAAAACACCACCTGGTTGTGGATGTGACTGGTGATAGAAGCAAGGTCCAATGCTATAAAGAGCAATACTGCATAGGAACCTGGAATGTTAGATCCATGAATCCAGGCAAATTGGAAGTGGTCAAACAGGAGATGGCGAGAGTGAAAGTCGACATTCTAGGAATCAGCGAACTAAAATGGACTGGAATGGGTGAATTTAACTCAGATGACCATTTTATCTACTGCTGTGGGCAGGAATCCCTTAGAAGAAATGGAGTAGCCATCATGGTCAACAAAAGAGTCCAAAATGCAAAAATGAAAGAATGATCTCTGTTCATTTCCAAGGCAAACCATTCAATATCACGGTGATCCAAGGCTATGCCCTGTTAGGTAGGTAGAACAGGGAAAAGGAGTCCAAAATGGTGGTGGCTACCAGACAAGGAAGGGAAAAGCCCATGAAAATGGAACAAAAGAAGGTCCGAGGACCAGACCTCCAGTAAAACAAACAACACTCCTGGCTGGCCCAATTTACATAGGACAGGCCCAGGGAGAGATAAACATATAAATAGAGGAGCCAAAGCTAGCTCGCTCGCTCTCTCTCTCCTGTGCGCTGGGGTGCTCTTCTCCTTGTGTCTTTGGATCAACGTGCCCTCATGCCTCCAAGATGGATTTTCCTGCTATCTTCTAAATAAAATAGAGCTGTAACACTGATTTGTCCAAGAGCTATAACATGGTCCATTCGAGACCTGAGAGCTATAACATGGTCTATCCGAGACCTGAGAGCTGTGACATGCCGAGGGGGCGTTTATGTCCGTCACTCCAAATCTTTGTTGCAACGAGACAAAGAACCAAGGAACATATACTCGTGTGACAGCCCCAACCAGTAACTGAAGAAGCTGAAGTTGAACGGTTCTATGAAGACCTACAAGACCTTTTAGGACTAACACCCAAAAAAGGTGTCCTTTTCATTATAGGGGACTGGAATGCAAAAGTAGGAAGTCAAGAAACACCTGGAGTAACAGGCACATTTGGCCTTGGGAGTACAGAAGGAAGCAGGGCAAAGGCTAATAGAATTTTGCCAAGAGAACACACTAGTCATAGCAAACACCCTCTTTCAACAACACAAGAGAAGACTCTACACATGGACATCACCAGATGGTCAACACCAAAATCAGATTGATTATATTATTTGCAGCCAAAGATGGAGAAGCTCTACACAGTCCGCAGAAACATGACTGGGAGCTGACTGTGGCTCAGATCATGAACTCCTTATGGCCAAATTCAGACTTAAATTGAAGAAAATGGGGAAAACCACTAAACCATTCAGGTATGACCTAAATCAAATCCCTTATGATTATACAGTGGAAGTGAGAAATAGATTTAAGAGACTAGAGTGCCTGATGAACTATGGACAGAAGTTCATGACATTGTACAGGAGACAGGGATCAAGACCATCCCCAGGGAAAAGAAATGCAAAAAAGCAAAATGGCTGTCTGGGGAGGCCTTACAAATAGCTGTGAAAAGAAGAGAAGCGAAAAGCAAAGGGGAAAAGAAAAGATAGACCCATTTGAATGCAGAGTTCCAAAGAATAGCAAGGAGAGATAAGAAAGCCTTTCTCAGCAATCAATGCAAAGAAATAGAGGAAAACAACAGAATGGGAAAGACTAGAGATCTCTTCAAGAAAATTAGCGATACCAAGGGAACACTGCATGCAAAGATGGGCTCAATAAAGGACAGAAATGGTATGGACCTGACAGAAGCAGAAGATATTAAGAAGAGGTGGCAAGAATACACAGAAGAACTGTACAAAGAAGATCTTCACGACCCAGTTAATCACGATGGTGTGATCACTCACCTAGAGCCAGACATCCTGGAATGTGAAGTCAAGTGGGCCTTAGAAAGCATCACAACAAAGCTAGTGGAGGTGATGGAACTCCAGTTGAGCTATTTCAAATCCTAAAAGATGATGCTGTGAAAGGGCTGCACTCAATATGTCAGTAAATTTGGAAAATTCAGCAGTGGCCACAGGACTGGAAAAGGTCAGTTTTCATTCCAACCCCAAAGAAAGGCAATGCCAAAGAATGCTCAAACTACCGCACAATTGCACTCATCCCACACGCTAGTAAAGTAATGCTCAAAATTCTCCAAGCACATGGTGGGGATGCAAAATATTACTAAGCTCAGGGTCTAGTTGCCTGATAAAATGGAACACTCAAGGGTCTGCCTGAGGAGAGGCTCTGAAAAGTTCTTAGAGGTCACATTTCCATAAACAGGGACCTTTTAGACAGCTTTCAGAAAAAATTCTCAGGAGAAGCAACTAAAGGGAGAATGATCAGGATTTGTGAAAGAGGAAGGGGTGAGTCCAACAGCTTTGGAGCCAGCTACACAATGGATTCAGAGTTCAACCCCAGGCACACTGTTACCTCGAGCAAATTAACTTTCCTATGCCTCAGTTTCCATCACATCCTACTCGCGATGATTAAAAAAACAATGCCTGTTAAACACACAGATCACTGGCTCTTACGACATTCTTTTCGTTAGTTGTTGCGATTATTTAACAAGGAAGAGGGCTTTTAGAGGGGAGGAGGGGCGTTGCGCTGAGAGGGCTGATCCCTTGGTAACCGATTTAGTTAGAACACCGGAAGATTCTGAAGCAGAAAGTAAGGTCGCATTCCCGGGACAAGTAGGGTTAGAAGTGATGGTGGGAGCATTCCCACGGTGTATAAGCAGGACGAGGAAGGGCTGAGATGAGTGTGCACAAAGAACACACCCTCCAGAATACAAGTGAGAGGCTGGCGACCGTTTCAGATCACCGAAGAGCTCACGGAAAAGGACACAGCTTCTGGGGAAACCTCGAGCGCGGGGAGTGGCGGCAGACTAGACCTGGAGGGGCCCAGACGCCAGGGAGGGACTTCACAGGGGGGTGATGGAGAGGGAACCTGCGGCCTCTTTCCAGTCGCAGCTCCGACTGGGACCGTCACATACTGGAAACTGCGGGGGATGGGAAACGACCTTTCCGGGTAGGACCGGCAGCCGCGGCGCAAGGAAGCTGAGGGGACAGGGCGGCGGCACCGCGCCGTGTCAGGTACGGCCCGCGGCGTCTCGGGCGCGCACGCGTCAGCCGCCGGAAGCGCCCCGCCCACCACGCGGAGCGGGGCGGAGCCAAAGGGCTTCTTCCGGCTTCTGGGCCCTCCGCGGGGGCTGCTCGCGGACCGAATGCAGACCCGTTTGCCCACGCGTCACGAACCTCAAACCAGGTGCGGGTTCTGTCACAGGTTGTCACCAAATGGCAACGTTTTCCCGGAACTTGCTTGGGATTCCGTTTCAAATCTGTAGTAGATTGTCGCCAGATGGCAGTTTTCGGTAGATTTGTTTGCCCAGATACGGTACTTGTATAATATGGAGACGTACCATGGAGAAAGGTGGGGTTATTTTTCCGGGAATTCAAGGCCTCCCTTGTTATTCTGGTTAGTCTTAGTCTGTTAGTCTTAGGTTTTGAAGAACTGATGTTTAAAGTCATCAAGATGTGGTGACTTTTTAAGGGATAAGCCCCCCCCCACCCCAGGAAATTACCCATTTCGTCTGCATTTTCAGTGAGTGAAGTCGCTCAATCGTGTCCGACTCTGCGGCCCCGTGGACTGTAACCTACCAGGCTCCTCCGTCCATGGGATTTCCCAGGCAAGAGTACTGGAGTGGGGTGCCATTTCCTTTTCCAGGGGATCTTCCTGACCCAGGGATTGAACCCGGGTCTCCCGCCTTGCAGGCAAACACTTTAACCTCTGAGCCACCAGGGAAGCCCTCTACATTTTCAAACAGTATAAAATTGTCTATGGTATTAAAATTTTTTGACCTCATATTTTTCTTAATTCATTCTTACATATTTTATTGAAGTCTTTTCTTAATCAGATTTATTGAATCAACTTTTAATTTTGTTGATAACCTCTATCATAGAATATTTTCTTCTTTCATTAATGGGCCTTAAGTTCTTCCGGGCTTCCCTGGTGGCTCAGAGGTTAAAGCCTTTGCCTTCAAGGCGGGTGACCCGGGTTCAATCCCTGGGTTCTTGCCTGGAAAATCCCATGGACGGAGGAGCCTGGTAGGTTACAGTCCACGGGGTCGCAAAGAGTCGGACACGACAGAGCGACTTCACTCACTCACTAAGTTCTTCCATCTTATTTCTTTGGTTTATTTTGTTCTTTGTAGAAAGCTCATGTCTTTATAATGTTTAATATGAAATGTTACACACATGTATAAAGTTACAGGGAATATAATGAACACTTATATACCAGCCACCTAACTACTGCATTTTAGCACTTTTCCATATTTGCTTCAGATTTTATATTACCTATTCAGTTAGAGCCTCCTGGGAACCTTTCTGCAATCTCATTCTCCCTTTCTTCCTCTCCAAAGGATGTTGTATCTGTCATTCCCATGAAAGCTTATATTCATATATATATATAATTAGTATTATTTCATATGTTTTTAAACCTAACATAAATGATACCATTGTGTAAATTTTGTTATATTTGTGAAAGTTATTCATGTTGATTCATGTGTTTCTAGTTTTTTTTTTATCTTAAGTGCTGAACATGTAGGACTATAAAGCAATTTATCCATTCTCCTGTTGCTAGTAATTTAATGATTCCTGATGTATGCGGTTATGGTATGAATTAATGGCCATACTTGTACACATCTTACTGGGCCCATGGCAAGAATTTTTGGGTACATGTTTAGAAATGAAATTGTACAGTTCAACTTTCTTTGAAATTGCCATATCGTTCTCCAGCGTTAGCACCGTTTACCCTTCCACCAGCCATGTGATGCTCCACGCCCATGCCATCCCTTGTTTGCTGGGAGATTTTCCTCCCCCTTGTTCTTTGCTATTATAGACAATCCTGGCGGAAACTCTTGTATGTGGCTTCTGGGCTTGTGCAAGAGCATCTCTGAATATATACCTAGTTGTTCTGTTTTGTTTTAGATGAATATTTAAAAGCATCATGTTTGAGATATTTCCTCTTTTAATAGTAAAAGTTCACTCGTTCTTATTTATGTGTTTGGGTTTAATTCTAACTTGTTTTTTCTATGTATCATACTTCCTGTTGTATTCATCTCTTTTCTGTGTTTGGTTTGATGTTTCTTTTTCCAGTTTTTTTTTTTTCTTTAATGGTTTGGAAGTTATACATTCAGTCTTTATCCAAATGGTTATCCTTATTATATTTTAACTCATTTAATTTTATATATTTTTAGAAGCATGTAGAGTTAATCAGTACCCATATGAGGCAGCCTTGCATAGTAAGAGTGGAGCCTCTGAAGTCAGACTGCCTGGATTCAGATCCCGGCTTTACCATTTGTTAGCTGTGTAAACTAGAGTTTATTACATAACTTCTCTGTGCCCATTGCCTCATCTGTAAGCAAGGATAAAATTTCATATACCCCATAAGATTGCTGAGAGGATTTGCATGTTAATATATATTGGGTGTGTAAAATTCTTAGGACAGTACTTAGTACATAGCACATAGCTCTCTCTAATCATCAGTTTTTTTCAGCTATGAAATGGGCATTATACCTGCCTAACAGATTCATTACAAAGATTCTGTGCATTAGTGTTTATGTACAATTCTGTGTAATACACTGAGCACTTTTCATGCACTTGAAGTAGACATGGTGTTTGCCTTCAAGGAGTTTGTGATCTAGTAAGGGCACAGACTTCTGAAAAGAACTGCGGTATGGTGTAACCTTAATACTTTCCCCGTGACCTCAGTGTCCCCTTCTTATCTGTGCTCTACACAGAGCAGTTGTTTAGAACACGTCAATCAGATCATGCCTTCCCCAGCCCAAATCAGGTCAACTTTCACTGCACTTGACATAAACCGCAACCTCCTCACCATGACTTCAGCAGTAGATTCTGGGCCCTGCCTCCTCTTCTAACCTCATCAGGTGTCACCTTTCCCTCTTCTAATGGGCTCCCACCACACTGGCCCCGCCTCAGCTCCTTAAAGCAATTCTTTACTTATTCCTGGGTGCCCTCTGCCCCGAATTCTCATCCCACCTGCTCCCCCCCGGGCTCACTCATCTTTCAGGTCTCAGCTTGATTCAGTCAGGGTTAATTACAAACCACAGGGTCCACTGTGAACGTGACAGGGCCTTCCTTAACGTTATGTTGCCCACGGAAGCTCCAGGAAGACCACAGAGGCCGGCTGTGAGTACAGCACAGCCAGGTATGACACCAAGACACACAAGAGGCAATAGCGAAAATCCATCACAGTGGCCACCGTCACTTGACAGCAACACCACAGCTTCTAGAAACACAACCTACAGAAGTAAGGACGGCCTTCCAGAAACTCTGCCTCCAGTCCACTCACCCCTGCGAAGTCAGAGTCTGGCACGTTTCTTCTGCATCTTGCAAACCTTCTTAAAAAAAGAAGCTGCGTCTTTCCAACTTCATCTTTCAAGTTGTTTTGCCTCACTGCCTGATGGTTGGGACCTGAGCCACATTCCTGTGCTGCAAAGGAGGTCAAGGAGGCAAGCTTCCTCACAGGAAATTGCTCAGATTTTATAAGGGTGTTCCAAAGTGCTGAGCAGCCAGGAAACGGCACCTGAGCACTGACTATCGTGTTACCTTCCCTGACAACCCAGAGTGTGTACATATTCTCCCCACCCAGCGCCATTACTCCTTCCCTGTAGTCTCACTTTCTTGAAGGCATTTATCACAACTTGTATTCTATACTTATCCTGGAGCCAGAGTCTAAGGTCTAAGGAGTTGTATTCAAGCAAGTGTGACTCAAACAGCCAAAATAACTTAAACATGTATTTTAGTCTTTTTTAGAAGTTAAATTTTATTGGAGTATAGTTGCTTTACAATGTGGTGTTAGTGTCTGCTTTATAGTAAAGTGACTCCATTGTGTGTGTACACATATCCACTCTTCAGATTTACCCCTTTCTAGGTCACCACAGGGCACTGAGTAGGGTTCCCTGGGCTCTACAGTAGGTTCTCCCTGTGCTTAGTTGCTCAGTCGTGTCTGACTCTTTGAGACCCTGTGGACTGTAGCCCGCCAGGCTCCTCTGTCCATGGGGATTCTCCAGGCAAGAGTACTGGAGTGGGATGCCATGCCCTCCTTCAGGGGATTTTCCCAACCCAGGGATTGAACCCAGGCCTCTTGCAGGCAGATTCTTTACCCTCTGACCCACCAGGTGAGCCCGGTTCTCATCAGTTGTTGTATGCATAGTAGTGCATATGTGTCGATCCCAATTTCCCAATTTGTCCCATCCCTCCTGTCCCCCTTTGTAACCATGTTTGTTCTCTACATCTGTGACTCTACTTCTGCTTTGCAAACAAGTTCATCAGTACCATTTTTCTAGATTCCACATATAAGCGATATTAAACAATACTTGTTTTTCTCTTTCTGACTTACTTTACTCTGTATAACAATTTCTCGGTCCGTCCACATGTCTGCAAATGGCACTATTTCATCCCTTTTTATGGCTAAGTAATATTCCATTGCATACATACCACATCTTCTTTATCCATTCCTCTGCTGATGGACATTTAGGTTGCTTCCATGTCCTTGCTGTTGTAAATAGTGCTGTGGTGCATGCATGCTTTTGAATTATGGTTTTCTCCAGATACACTCCTAGAAATGGGATTGCTGAGTCATAATGGTAGTTCTGTTTATGTTTTTTTTCAAGAATCTTCATACTGTTCTCCGTGGTGGTTGTAACCAATTTACATTCCTGCCAACAGTGCAAGAGTGTTCCCTTTTCTCCACATCCTCTCCAGCATTTATTGTTTGTAGATTTTTTGATGATGGCCATTTTGACTGGTATGAGGTGATACATCATTGTAGTTTTGATTTGCATTTCTCTAATAATTAGTGATGTTGAACATCTTTTCATGTGTCTGTTGGCCATCTGTATGTCTTCTTTGGTGAAATGTCTATTTAGGTTTGTATCCATTTTGTGATTGGGTTGTTTGTTGTTCTGATATCGAGCTGCATGAGCTGTTTGTGTGTTGGAGATAATTCACTTGTCAGTTGCTTCCTTTGCAAATATTTTCTCCCATTCTGAGGTTTATGGTTTCCTTGCTGTGGGAAAGCTTTTAATTAAGTCCAATTTGTTAATTTTTGTTTTTATTTTCATTATTTTAGAAGGTGGCTTGGAAAAGGTCTTGCTGTGTTTTATGTCAAAGAGTGTTCTGCCTATATTTTCCTCTGAGAGATTTTTAGTATCCAGCCTGACATTTTGGTCTTTAATCCATTTTGATAAACATGTATTCTAGTCTTTAACATAGGTCTCTTGGGTGAATAAAAGCATCAGTTCCCATTGAACTGTTCTTTCCTCTAATTCTCCGCAGTCCCACTTAAGTGGGCTGCTTTGGCTTTTCTTTATAAATTTCACCTTGGGCTCTCCCTTCAAGTGTTTTCTGCCTATTCTCTTATTTAGCATCATAAATATTCAGAATGGTCTGAGAGAGACATGTTTCTGGCAGTGAGTGGAGGCGGGGGAAGTTAGGAGGCGAAGTCTATCGGGACAACTGGGAACATGCACACAGTGGGCATTTTGGGTCACTGCTGTGATGACCTCCAGATTATGTTTTAGGAGGACAAGGACGACATCTGTTTTATTTGCAGCTAAAGTAAAATCTGACAAAAATATAGTCAGTTAACATTTGTTTTCTGGGAGAAAAGAAAAGTACAGGAAGTGAGTTATAGACAAGGAGGTATACAGCTCAGAGCAAGGGCTCCTGGCCTAGTGGAGGGTAGGGGTTGAGTGCAAGGAAGTAAGGGCTAGTTTGAGAAGGCATCTTGGAGAGGCGAGGCCAACGCAGAATCTTAAAAAGCAAGAATCCACCAGGCAATGGAGGAGGTGAGGTTGGAGAAGAATATTCCAGATAGAAATGAGCACAAGCACAGACAAAGGTCAAAATGGGTTACTATGCTGTTGCTAAATGCAAAGCAGAACGGTCAGGAGGTGAGGCTGGAGAGGCTGAAGCAGGTATGAAGGGCCTTGCCTGCCAGGCCAGTGAGGCTGGAGTCTTGTCCTTGGGTGATGGAGCCACAGTGGGTGGGTGAGGTGGGGAGTCCCCCTTGAATTTTCATTTTAGAGATTATTGGGTGTCAGTGTGAGGCTGGATCCGAAAGAGGCAAAAGAAAATATAGCGAGAACAGTTGTGAAGCAATAACTGTAGGCCAGCAAACAGGGCAGCAGTAGACAGGAGGGATACGGAATAGTAGAAATAGTTTTAAGGCATTATTTGGAGGTTCAGCTGGCACACTGGCTGGGCGACTGGATGGGGAAAGTGAGGGGGAATGCACAGTGTCCAAGCTCTGGCATTGATGCTTACGTCACTCCTCGAGGGAGAACACACATGGGGCGTCATGGGCTGGCGGTGGTGGAGAGTGGAGACCTCCCATTCAGTTTTGGTGAAGTGTACTTGAAGGTACCTGCGGGACTTCTGTGCTTAGATATTCAGCAGGTACTTGGACAGAGGAGTCTTCAGGGAGATGAGGAGTTCAAGGATGCTGTGGAGTGCCCTGGAAGTGACTGCTGTTCTCAGCGGAGATTTGGCCCTGCTGACATTCAGTTCTCTTCCCATCTCCCTTGGTATCTAACCTCTGATCTCTTCTCCAAGTGCTTGGCAGGCTGCTCTTCCTCCTCCCTAAAATGTGATGTTCCCAGGGAATTTCAATACTCAAGTCCTCTCTTGTGCATCCATCAAAGCTTTCTCTGCAGCCCAGAATTCTTATGTAAGGTGAAGGCCCAGGTCTGCAACCACTTTCAAGAGAAAAGAGTTTGTTGCAGCGTGGACTGATTGTCCAAGGGCCTCCACAAAGGGTTCGTGGCACTCTGTCCCATTTGTGTGTGTTCAAGATAGGTGCTGGGAATGGAGCCTGTGGCTGTTTCTTGTTTCTCTGAAATCATCACGTTTGGAGGCCAAGCGTCAGAATTCAGATCTGTCGAGGTGTATGAGTGTGTACTTCTCTTCCATACCCTCCTTGAATCCTGCATGCACCCGGCTCAAGGTTGTTAACTCCTCGTTTATGCCTGCTGTGTCAGTTTCATTGGGAACTGAATCAGGCCAAAGTGGAATAAAAATTTAAACCTTGATACAGAATAAAAATGACTGTTTGGATCATAAAAATGGAAAAATAATTTCCGTGGATCGATTTCCTTACAACAAAATTCATAACTCTTATTTTGTGAGAAAGATGTGCTTTTTATGATAGAATACCTTGTTCTGTGTTCACTGTTTCAATGATGAAGGAACTCATAAGTAAACCATGCCATAAGTTATACTTTTTATGTAGAGAAGTTGGTTAAAACACAAAATCACTGTTTTGATAAATTCACGTTGAAATGTTTTTCACATCAAAGGCTTCAAACTAGTCACAGCAGTGTGCTCTCCTGTTCTTCAGAACACAAGGATGACTTTGGACCAGATGAGAAACACTGCAGACTGGCACCCAGAACCACCAGCATCCAGCTACGCAGTCTAGAGAAAAACTTGCTGACTGCCTGAGCAGATGGGCTGACCGCCAGCTGCACCCGAGTTTACCAGCACCTGTATGGTGCTTCTCTACCAGATTTCTTCTGTGAACTCAGGTCTTTGAATTTAACCCTTTGGGAAGATTTATGTAGTATGAGTCTTTGGTATCTTGAAATTTTCACAGGGAGAGAGGAAGAAAGTTCCAACTATTCCAGAAGCCACTAGTATCAATCATGCTGCTTCTGTGAGGTCAACCGATCAAGATTTGTAAGGTATGTGGTCATCACTTGAGCGTGTGCTTGCCCGTACACACTCAAGGGAGCCAGCCTAGTGTGGGTAGTGCTCAACGGCATGACAAAAGTGAAGGCCCAGGAAAACTGGGTAGTTTTGGGTTAAGCTCAGGCTTATCAAGAGTCTAGGTGTCCTTGGTTGCTCAGGCGGTAAAGAGTCTGCCTGCAGTGTGGGAGACCCAGGTTCAAACCCTGGTTCGGGAAGATCCCCTGAAGAAAGGAATGGCAACCCACTCCAGTATTCTTGCCTAGAAAGTCCCATGGATGGGAGCCTGGCAGGTTACGGTCCATGTGGTTGCAAAGGTCAGACATGACTGAGTGACTTCACTTCAGGCTTATCAAGAGTCAGGGCTTCCTGACTTGGTGGCTCGGTTGCTAAAGAATCCACCTGCCAATGCAGGAGACGCTGATTTGATCCCTGGGTCAGGAAGATCCCCTGAAGAAAGAAATGGCAAGCCACTCCAGTATTCTTGCCTGGGAAATCCCACGGACAGAGGAGCCTGGCAGACTCCAGTCCATGGGGTTGCAAAAGTCGGACACGACTAAACTACTACCATCATGTCAAGAGTCAGGAGACTTTGTATAGACTTGTATTTACACTCTCAGACCCATACAGATAGATACAGAAGAACATGTTCTTTCTGTTCTTCACAAAGTACTCAGGACTTTGACAAGAAACATGATAAGTTTACATAAATGCCAATTTTCAAACCAATTTATGAACTCAAAATTCTACTCAAAAAGAAAAAGAGACACTCTTCTTAGCCATCAATGTCAGATGGGAGTTCTGATTTCCAGAGGAAATTGTAATGGTGTTCTCCCTAGGTTTTAATTCCTCTTATCCATATATGACATTTTCTCCATCATATACTAAATTCTGCCCATCCTAATATTAATTTACTATAATTACCAAAATACCTCTAAACTATGTTTAAACATGTATGTATATATTAAGTTGAATCTTATGAAATTGCTAATATTTGATCATTTTGTTTGTAAATAGTTTTTTCATGTGCTTTGACCTAATATGAACTTTAGCTGGATGGCTGTATCTCCTTATGCATATATACTGTGCAGTGTTTTCTGCTTTACTTCAGCAGGAAGAACGAAAATACTTACTCTATTCACAAGTTCTTATGCAGCCTTGCAAAACTGTGCTTGCTGACTACTGGTAAATTTCATGAAAATATTAAAAGTGTAGTAGCTTCCACAATACAGTATTTAACCCAAAAAAGTTTGATTCAAACTGGGTATACTGACTTTGAAGTACACTATCCATCTACTTGGGCTTCCCTGGAGGCATAGGTAAAAAAATCTGCCTGCCAAGCAGGAGACACAGGTTCAATTCCTGGGTTGGAAAGATCCCCTGCAGGAGGAAATAGCAACCCACTCCAGCATTCTTGCCTGGAGAATTCCACAAACAGAGGAGCCCAGTGGGCTGTAGTCCACAGGGTCACAAAAAGTCGGACATGACATAGTGACTAAATAATAACCACCACCCATCTACTTAACTGAAATAGCCCATCCTAAAAGATAGCTTTTGTAGGTTTAAGGTCAGTTCTAGAATCCACAGGCCAAATATAAAAATACCAAAGCACTTTCGACTGAAAGTCCTATTAATACATGTGTGTCCTCAAAGACATTTAATATTATAGAAGGCTGAGACCCTGAGACCCCACACTAAGCACCAGTTAAAGAGGTATGCTTCAGTCCTGACATTTAAGGAAGTTAACGTCTTTCAAAAGATATAAAAATATAAATAATGAGAAGATAGTCTGAGTATTATAAGTTTCAAACTGGGACAATAAAATGTAAAAAGAAGACAGCACTTGAGAAGCCTTAAAATGACTTCACACGTTAAGGACAAAAAGCCAAGTTCAAATATGCACTGAGCCCAGACTCAGTCACTACATTAACCACAGGTTCTGGATTCAAGGAGTCCTTTTATCCCCCCGGAAGCAATGATTAGAGATCCTCCAGGTCAGTTAAGTCCACAGCCACTTTCAAGAAGAGGGTGTCATCCTTAATGTAGGTGTTCTTGGCATTCTCCAGAGTGGAATGAGCCACAAAGCGAGGACAGCCGGAGGCGATGTTCACCTCCCCGTCGGGTCTCTTAAAGCTGCTGCTGTTGGGGTCGGCCTTGAAGGTCTCCATAATGTGGTTCTTTTTGCCACTCTGGTCCAGAAGCATCAGGGTCACCCTCTGCCTGAACGGCCACTGCAACAGTGAGTCAAACTCTCCTCGCATCACCACAAAGTACAACGACAAGTGCGTCCCCTTCCCAGACCCGTCCCCGTTCAGGTAGGCTCGAGCGCAGAGGCGGTAGCCACACCGGCTGGTGTAGAAGGGTTGGCTGCAGATGGAGACTGTGTGTCCGTCCAGCGCCTCCTTCTTCTTGAGCTTATAGTCTGTCACCTTCCAGATGAGCTTTCCATTATAGCAGGCGCTTTCTAGCAGTTTAAATCGCTCTTCATTTTTATTCAGCTGTGCTTTATGAATATTAATGTGGGCATCATGTTTGTTAGTCTCCCCTTCCAAAACAACTGCAAAGAAGAAAAGATTCTGAAGGCCTTAAAGCTGTCTTTCAAATATGCCCAAAGTGAAATTTGGTTATCCAAAGAGAATCAACAGAATTCTGACATTCCCAAGACGAACTGAGTTCAATGTCCACCAATGTGACATCCATATTAATAATACTGATTCTGTGATTCTCATGTCTTGGAAAGACTGGCCCCAAGAAAACCCCAATGCGTCCTCTTAAACGGAAGCTCCCTGAAGTGTAGAGAAGACCCACTCAGCATGCGTCTAGCAGACTTTGGTATGGTAAGCCCCACTAGGTTCTAACTGGGATGCTTTTAAACAGCCAAACGTGTCTGCTTTTCTATACTTGAAACAATGTTCCCCACCACATCTTTCTCCTAGCCTTCTCATTGTCTGCTCTCCTTAACAAACCATCATTCCCTATTCTTGGAATTTCCTGGCCCATTTCCACCCTGTCCTTGTTCCAGTTCCCACTCAGGGCCCTTTATCGTTTTTGTCTGAGTGGCCAGAACCTCATGTTGTTCTGTTTCACAAATACCAGACTCAGTACTGTTGACCCCGGATGGCTGTGCCTGTCCATTGGCCCGTTTGCTTGTTTTTGTGAACACATGCAGAAGTCATGAAGCACCAGAAGAGAAGCAGAAAACATTAGACATACCTAGTCTTTGGTCATTGGTTTCCAGCAGGGTGATTTTCTGTTTCATTGTATCAATTGCTTCCACCAAAGGCCTCAGATCAAATTTACTCTGTTGCTGGTTAGCCATTTGTAATAACTGACGCACCTGAACTTCTAGCCAAGCGG
This sequence comes from Ovis canadensis, assembly GCF_042477335.2. Taxonomy (NCBI): domain Eukaryota; kingdom Metazoa; phylum Chordata; class Mammalia; order Artiodactyla; family Bovidae; genus Ovis; species Ovis canadensis. Next base: position 82,920,627 of record NC_091256.1, read on the forward strand.
ACTTGTCAATGTGACTGGCAAGAACCTTTCAGTACAAATGGATCATCATGTCAAAAAATGTGAATGATTCTTTGAGATCACATTTTTCAACTCAAACATTTCACCTTGAATTAACCAATTAAGGCAGTGAAAAAATGCACGGTTCAGAAGAGAGAGGATAGGATGTCAGAGAGATGAATCACCTAATACTTTCCTCCCTGCTCCGCAGTATCTCGGCTCCTGTTTCAAATCTTTGAACTGTTCTTCACCTGAATCTTACTTCTCCCTTGGATTTTCTCCTCTTGGTTCTTCAACCTATCTTTATACTTATGTTCTCCCTGTCTTTCCTCTTGCCTTATCACTTCCTTCTCCGTCACAATGCTTCTGATTGACTCCCACTCTGCAAGAGGGCAGAGGATGTGCTGGAAGAAGGCCCATCTGTTCTGATCTGAGCACATCAGGTGGCACTCAGTGCCCCAAGATAAGGCCTGAACATTTGGTTGCTCTCTTTAGATGGAAGGGATTAAATAAAACTATACTTCTCCTGCCCTCAGTGCCTTCACTCTTGACTGGTTTTTGTGCTAGAAAAAGGTCAGAATTAAGATAATAACAATTGATGGATTTCCTTTTTGTTATACACAAACACTCACACACATACATACAGTATGTGGACAAAGTATGGAAATGATATGGCCTACATTTTCTGGTATAATCCTCAAAAAGATTGCCCATATCACATTATGAAGTATTTTGCACTATAAATTGTATAGTCACAATAAAGACATTATTCTTTAGAAATCTGTTTATGGTTATTTAACATTCATGATTTACAAAGTAATTTTTGCTCTATTTTAGTGATGTGTAAAGCATTTTCTTCCCAAAGGAATTAATAGTTTCACTTTGTTGGCTGCAAAATGCAGAACTACAGATGCGCTCAATAAATCTGAAGTCAAGTGACTAATATTGGGTCAATAATGACAACCCTCATTGCCATAAATTGTGTAAAAGTACTGTACCAGTGCAAATGTGTACTGACATGGCTACGTGTACCGGGTTATGTAAAAGATCTCTATTCTTAGGAAATACATTGTGAAGTATGTAGGGGTAAAGGGCTATAATAGACGGCTTACTCTTAAAGGGTTCAGAAAGAACACCCACAGAGAGAGAGAGAGAGGGAGAGAGAGAGAGAGAGGGGGAGGGAGGGAGAGAGAGAGAGAGAGAGAGAGAGAAAGAGAGAGAGAGAGAGAGAGAGAGACAGGATGGGGGCTAAGGACAGGGCTGGGATGAGGCGGGGGAGACAGGATGAAGGAAGCAACCAGACAGAACACTCGAGTGAATCTGGGTGCAGAACACACAGGTGTTCCTTGTACTCTCTCAGCTTTGCACATTTGAAATCATCTCCATTTAAAAAGTTAGTTTTTCCATTTTAAAAGTTAGTTAAAAAGCTAACTGGCTGTGAGGTGATATCTTAGTTATAAATAGAAAGGCCATTTCTCACCTGCATATTTGAGAGGAAGCTTCCATTTTTGCCAAACAACTGTACAAATTGCTTGAACTCCTTTTCAAATTTCTTTACCGTTTCTGCTAGCTGCTGGATTTTGCTTTCTTTTTGTTCTAGGCTCTTGTATAAGTCAGAAATCTAATAACAGGAATATGAATGAAGTCATTTAAATGCATGCAGACAAGTTAAAATAATTTGAATAAAGTTCTAGGAAAATACTACAGGTAAGAAAGTATTTTAAGGACAAATATATACACATATTTATAGAAAATATTTACAGGTCGATTGCTATATAATTCTAAGAAAATGTTTGAAGGTACTTCCAAAAAAGAGAGATCCACAGATTTCTCGCCAGCCTTTGCTGTGTGTAACCCACTTTGAGGGATCATCTCAAGCTAGTGACATCACTTGACTAAATTTGCTGAACTGGTTCTTGTCTTTCATTTAGTACGCACTTACTAAACAACCAGGACTTCCCTGTAGCTCAAATGGTAAAGAATCTGCCTGCAATGCAGGAGACCTGGGTTCAAACCCTGTGTTGGGGAGATCCTCCAGAGAAGGGAATGGCAACCCACTCCAGTATTCTTGCCTGGAGGATCCCATGGACAGGGGAGCCTGGTGGGCTACAGTCCATGGGGTTGCAAAGATTCGGACATGACTGAGCAACTAACTACTACTGCTAAACAACCCCAGAGTTGGGATCATCACACCATATTAGATGCTGTATGCACGGTGTCAACAGCAACAGCTGCAATTTCCTATCCAATTATTACATTCATTAGCTCTTTTAATCCTCAAAGAACCCCATGAGTTGGAGACAATGGTCAGCCTCATTTTATAGATAAGGAAACAGAGGCAGAGAGTTTAACCTGCCTAGAATACTGCTGGCAAGTGGTAGGCAAAACACACCACCTCTCAGGATTTGTAATCCCTTTGAGGGAAATAACTAAAAATGTTTGAGTGATCCTAGACAACCTTCTCTTACTCCTTCATCCATTCAATCAGCAATACCTGCCAACTTTAACTCCTGACACAAAACAAAACAACTCTTACAACCACTTCTCACTGTATCTTGTTTCAGCCTGGACTGCTTCTCACCTGGGCTGCTATGATAGCTTCTTAGCCAGTCATACACTGTCCCTCACACACACACACCTGACCCTCACTACAACCCCATTTTACAAATGAGGACATTGTGGAAGAGAGAGGTTAAGTACCTTGCCCAAACTCATATAAGCTGAAGCAGGTCTCAAACCCAGGCATTCTGGCTCCAGGGCCCTCCCTCAACAACGGCCAGGCTCTTCTGCTACACTGTCTAGTCTGCAGCGTCTTTCTGCCTGCTTCTCTGTCTTCGTTCTCATCTCTCCTTCTATCCATCTTCCATGCTACCACCAGCTGTCTTATTCTTAACCAAACAATTAACTGGCCAAGTATCTTCCTATTTAAAAATACCTGTTAACTCCTTATACCGGCAAACATTAGTTTCAACTCTGGCCCTTAAATCCTTTCTGAAATAGGGCAGAATATGAATAAATTTTTAAAATCATTGAATGTATAGTTTTCGAAACTTCTTGGCTTACATGGAAGGCCATTTCAGTCTGGACCTAGCACACCTAGCCTCCAGCCTTTCCCTCTCTTACACTCTGGTGTCTCTCCACCCCCTGAACCCCATTTCCTTGAACCATCATGTCTCTCTGCCTTCACATAAACTTTCCCCTTCTGGACCATCCTCTTTCTACAACATTTTAACTGATAGACCTTCTCTTTCTTCAAGTCAGTGCAGCTCGGATGTGTTACCTTGAAAAGCCTTCCACCTTCCCACAGGGCAACCTGCTCCAGCCTCTGTACCCCAACACAGGGCACCCCCATCTCATGTGCTATGGGGACAGCACCTTGTACAGTTACATTTTGGTGAGATCTTCAAGGGTAGGTACTGGGTCTCCCCTGACCCAGTGTCCACGCAACTAGCCTTGTACCTGACACCTGCCGCGTGTTTGTTGAATGAACGGATAGGTGAAGGAGGCAACTGTTACAGAAAGAACTTAGGAATGGCTCGAGACAGCATGCCTTCTACCACAGTTACAGTTTAATCAGGCTTTCTATTTTTCTCCACCATCTGACCCTGAAACTCATATACCTACTTTAATATGGAATCAGACAACATAAAATAATCTAGCAGTAAAATTCAGCGCCCTCTATGCAGATGGATGGTTTCCTTCCCTACCAGGGTTTTAAAAGTCTGATCCTCTGTGATGCCCTAACAAGATGATGAACTGTTGGAATAATGACTGAACAGAATCAGCATTGGATGCGGTCCACTATGAGTATACCAGGGACTACGGCTTGCATTTGCATACATAATTTCTTTTTTATTTATTTATTTTTATTTTTTATTTTTTTTTTTAGTTTTTTATTTTTTAAATTTTAAAATCTTTAATTCTTACATGCATTCCCAAACATCACAATTCAGTGAAATAAATATGTACGTATGCATTGATTAGGTTGCAAAGTTAGTAAGCTAAGACTTATTACAAAATGTATAATACCCACAGTGCCCAGAACAGATAGTCAAATGTTGTTTCAGGGTAATACTGATTTCATTTAAAAACACCAAACACCTACTAGGTTTCTACTAGGGAATAACCAAGAGGTGTGTGGGTAGGCTGCAGAGAGGCAGTGTGGAGTACCCTCGGGAACACTGGACTGACAATCAGGGGACATGGGTTTGAGATTGAATTCTGCCCCTTAAAGTCATAAACACACCAAAATTTCTTTGAATTTAGTTATTTCATCTGTTGGTTGAGGGGGCTGGACCCAAAGATCTCAAAGGCACTTTCTATTTTGATGTGCTCTAATCCTAGGAGTCTGTCTGGTGACTTAGTAGAAAAACATCTACCTCCAGTAGACTTCCGCTTAAAACAGAGGAGACTATAAAAATGCCAACAAGTACAAATCCCAGCAATTCTGATGCCTCCCTTTATAGTTGAACCCTTGATTACCTGCTCCTCTAATTGGAAGTTCTTTTCTAAAACCAGAAGCATGTGGTCCCGTAAGGCCAAATGCTCATGTTCCTGCAGGTTCCCCCGTTTATCCTTTAAGACAAAGAGAAACGTGAGTCAGATTGTTGAAAGGCTTCCAACAGGGTGGTGGCAGGACATTCTGCTAAAGCAGAACTTCAACAACTTTGCTGACTTGTCTCAAGGTGGGTTTCAGGGAAAAGGATCCCTCCCAGGCCCCTTTTACATCTTTACGATTCTTTGGTACCCAGAAGACACAGAGAGTCAGGCCACCGTCAAAATTCTCAGTGCTGCTTTCCTTCCTTGCCCTGTGCTGTGTTCAGACATTCAGTCGTGTCTGACTCTTTATGACCCCATGGACAGAGGAGCCAGGCGGGCTAGCTGTCCATGGGACTCTCCAGGCAAGAACACTGGAGTGGGTTGCCATTTCCTCCTCCAGGGATCTTCCCAACCCAGGAATTGAACCCAAGTCCTTGTATCTTCTGCACCGGCAGGCAGGTTCATTACTGCTAGTGCCACCTGGGAAGCCTCTCCTTGCTCTAGGAGCATATGATTGAGGGCTAAGTGTAGTTATAATCACCTCTCAACTATTCCCATATAAAACCTATCTCTTTGGTAGTGGGTTACCTCCTGATCAGCCTACCAAGCAAACTTCTCTACCACTTTTTATCACTGTCTTGCTATTATGGGCAGAAGGTGAACCGAACTGTAGTTTCAGCCCATGCAAATTTGTTGCCTTCAAAATAAAATTATATGTTTGTAAGAACAAATGGTTACTTTTTCCCTGATCCTTAAAATTTGTGGTTGCCTCTATTACTAATAAAAGCAAATGGTATGGGTGACCCATAGACTCTAAGCAAACATTTATCATCAATTTCCCTTCAGTTGAGGGTTGGCCCTCTTCCAGAGCACAACTCCCCCAGCCATGCCCATGCAGGAGTCATGGGTTCGTTCTCTGGGTTGGGAAGATACCCTGGAGGAAGGAGGGCATGGGAATCCACTCCAGTATTCTCGCCCAGAGAATCCCATGGACAGAGGAGCCTGACAGCTACAGTCCATGGGGTCACAAAGAATTGGACAGGACTGAAGCTACTGAGCATGGTACAGCGTTCTTGTGTCAAACAACACAGCAAGCAGCAGAATGCAAAGTAGAAGTCCCCTTTTCTCTATCTCCACATCCAGTTCCCTAGTCTCACTCACCAGAGTCAGTGAAGATATATATACATTTTCAACACAGTGAGGTCATAGTGTAAGTAATTTAAAAAATATATGCCTCATGCTTTTTATCAGACGCATAGTATTCTAAAATATGAATATACACATATATATATATTTCACTTTTGTGGATTTTTTTTGCTAAATACAGTAGTTCCAGCTTAGCCACAGTTTTGATATCTGTGGTTTCAGTTACCCATGGTTAATCATGGTCCAAAAATATTAAATAGACAATTTTAGAAAATAATTCATACTTTACATTGCGAACTGTTGTGAGTAGCATGATGCAGTCTTTTTTCTTCCTGCTCTATCCTGCCCCAGAGGTGAGTGATCCCACTGTCCAGGTATCCAAACTATACATACTACCCACCCATTAGTCACTTAGTCATCTCGGTTATCAGATCCACTGTTGCAGTATCAAAGTGCTGTGGTCAAGTAATCCTTATTTATTCAATAATGGCCCCAAATGATGCAGGCAATTCAGGTATCCTCTTGCTGTGCCTAATTTATAAATGTGTAACTTTATCATATGTATGTTATAGGGGAAAAAACATGGTATATATAGGGTTGGTACTAACTATGGTTTCAGACATCCATCCAGGCTCTTGGAATCTATCCTCCATGGACAAGATATATTTGTTGTGTATGTGTGTTTGTGTAGGTGTGTGATCACTGCATACTTATGAAAGGATATCTGTGAAATAAATTCCTAGCAGTAAAATTGCAAGGTCAATGTGTCAGGTCACATTTTTATTTTCACAGATATAAGCAAACCTCAGAAAGTAGGTATTATAAATTTTATGTATATATAAACTATTTGTTCTGTTTCTCTGGAGAACCCTAATACAATTGCCAGTCTTTTTTTTTTTTCTATTCCATATATAGTTATAAAACATTGGCTATATTCCTTGTGTGCATTATATATATACTTGTAGCTTATTTATTTTTACATAGTAGCTTGCATTTCTTAATTCCCTACTCCCATCTTCCCTCTCCCTACTGGTAACCACTGGTTATTACCAGTCTTACTTACAGTTTCACAGACACTGAATGTCCTGCATCCTGAATGGAATCAAAGAGTAAAATGAACTTGACAAATGAATGATACAGCAGAAGGTAGACAGACACAATCACTCCATACCTTTACGGTACAGCCATAGTTCTTAAAAGGACAGTCTTGTTCAGCTTCGGGACACACGGCCAGGTGTTCATCCACCTGTGAAACAGACAGCCTCAGGCTATAGAAATGCATCCCGACTCTCCGGCTACCTGGTATAACTGCAGTCAGCAGGGAGCCAAGGGTAGCTCGAGGAGAAGACAGGAAACAGAAGGAAAAAAAGCCAAGCTGAGGCTGGAGCCAGGAGAGCTAACATGGAAACGGAGAAATCTCAGGGAGAAGAATTCTCAGGGAGAAGGTGAGGGAAGACAAAACCATGGTCCTCATGAGGATAAGGCATGCCTTGGGTCCCCGCCTATGGGATTTTACCAAAAACACACTGTAATGAATACTGAAACTTTATCTTACGTAAAATCACTGAGAGAATTATTTACACTTACCTCAGTTCTTGGAATGGTCTGCAAACACTTGTTGGGACAAGATACTGGGTAGGCAGGACACAAGTTTTCCTCGTGATTCTGAAACAATGAAAGGATGCTGAAATAAAGCCAGCCTGGCTTCCAGAGGCTCTCTGTATGCCCTCAGAGTGCGTGTACACATAACCCCTTGGGGATCTATGCAGTGTGGCTCATCCTCTACAAGAAGGTACAGCCTAGCGGCAAAAAGGTTCCAGATGGCTGCTTTCTCAGTATAAATGAAGTCAATTTTCCAATTATTCCAAAGAAGGTCAGAGGTCATGGGGCTGACAGAAGACAGACGATGCGCGTCACTGGCATGGCTCCTTTGGCACATGTAAAAGGTACCCATGCTTTCTTCTTACGCCTGCATCCTGCCTCGCCAATTGTCAGAGCATCCTGAGGACAGAGAGTGTGGTCCCCACCTTGTGACTCAGCTCCTAGTGTCACTCCTGGCCCACGCACACTCAGCAGGTGATCAAACAGCATTTTTGCCAACGATACATGGAAAGAGTCCTACCAAGAAGGCTTTCAGCTTTTTATAGAACCCCCAGATAAGCTATTCTTTAGACCTCTTTCTGCACAAAAATAAATTCAGAAAAGTGCTTCCGGTACCCCATCTGATTCACTGTGCCACTCAGGCCGAATTCAGTCCCATAAAGATGCCTTTTTTTTTTTTTTTACCTGTAGATTGATGACTACCACATCCTTTTTGCAATAAAGGCATTTTTCCTCTCGAAACTGGCAGTATGCGCTCAGATGCTCTTTCAGATCTTTGCGAAGGACTGGCTCCCGACAGTTTTCATTAGAGCACTGCACCGGCTGGAACGGGCAGTGCTGAAGGTGGTCCTGCAACAGGCAACAACAGGCCAGTGGGGCACACTGAGCAGGGCACTGGGAAGGGGAGTGGCTGCAAGGCCTGGGGAGGGCGGAGGCGGGGAGAACCCCAGGGCAGCAGGAGGACAGCTGGGAGGGCTAGGGGGGAACCACCTGCTGCCTCTGCTGAGAACAGGGCATGGAGAGGGCCGTCTGCATGGAGGCTGCGAAAGCCAGCCTGGGCTGGAGGACAGGGCTTCGAAGATGGGTGGTGAAGGAAGCATGCTGAGTTTACCTTAGATCATCTACTAACTTGCTCACATTCTCAGGTTAGTCCTTGAACATCTTCCTTAGCGCTGCCAATTAATTTACCAGCTCCTCAAGGTCATTTCTTTTGTGCGCCCTCCATGCCCACCCCCAGCACCAAGTCCAAATCTCTGCCCTCTGTTGTTTAGTCGCTCAGTTGTGTCCAGCTCTTTGCGACCCCATGGACTGTAGCCCACCAGGCTCCTCTGCCCATGGGGATTCTCCAGGCCAGAATACTGGAGTGGGTTGCCATGCCCTTCTCCAGGGGGTCTTCCTGACCCAGGGATCAAACCTGCATGCTGAGCATTGGCAGGCATTTCCTTTACTGCTGAACCATGAGGGAAGCACTGGGTGGTAAAAGCTGAAACAGAGGGCTGAGCGGGAAGAAGAGAAGGCCAGCTCCTAAGTAAGAGAAGGAAGGGGAAGGACTGGAGGAAGGAAAGAGAGGGAGGGGGAGCTGTCCCAGAAGCAGTAAAGCAGAGCAGTGAGAGGAATTCAGGAATCAGAATCCCAGGCCCAGGAGAAGCTTGGGTCAGCCTCGTCAAGTCGGGAGACATTCTTAACCAGCACATTAGAAAATGATGACATGGACATCGTTCGGTCCAGTGTTGCTCATGTTACAGACTTTTACAAGCAGGCAAGTCTTAACAAGACCTGGGGATAACACTGTAAGTTCCTGTGATGCTGACAAGGTATTAAAATCCTAGTGGGCTTGTTCCCCACCACAAGATCCTTTAAAACAGGGCTGACAAGCTATAGCCCTTGGGCCAAACCTGGCCCACTACTTGTTTCTGTAAAGAAGGTGTAACTGAGAACACCCACACGTATTTCTTCCCATGTTGGCTACGGCTGCTTTCCCTCCAAGATGGGAGAGTCAGGCAGCTGTGACAGACACTGGCTGGCAAAGTTTAAAATATTTTCTATCTGGCTTCTGAGAGAAATAGTTTGCTGACCCCTCCTCTGAAGGGAAAAAACAAAAAGGGCACACAGTTTTTCTACAGGAGGTAAATACACATTATAGCTATTCTCCTTTGCCTCTAGTAATGACAGTGACAGCTGAAATCTACATCTCCAAAATTCACGGATGCTACCCCTCAGCTGTCACCAAAACAGTCAACATTCATCAAGACTCTGCATCCTGTGAAATCCTACAGCTTACCACACAGGTGACGGAGAACAGAGAGTAAGAGGAAATATTAATACAAAAGAAACAGGTGAAGAGAAACCATCCACTATTCTTCAGAAGGTGACGATCTGGTCATGAGAGCTGACCAATGGCCATTTGAGCCTCATTTCCTTCTCAGGCTTAGTGACAACCAAGTTGGTCAAGGGACCCTACTATTGGACCTGGCTATCAAAACAGGTGGTGAGGGACTGTCTCAGAAAACACAAAAACCTTCCATGAACTTCCAAAGAAATTCTTGGGTTAACAGGGAAATCATCTACACATTTCTGAGCTCAGTGCCTGGGGGTTTGGAGGAATGCTGGGGAAAGGACTGGGTCACTAGAAATACATTCCACAGTGTGGTGTGGGAGGAGGGGAGCGGAAACTTGCAGCAGTCTCCAAACAGTTCCCTGGAAGCTAGAGATGCCTGCCTCATATTCTGATGGAACCTGACCTGGGCTCGCTCTGGCAAAGCCACGCTTCCTGCTTCCCATTTAACGGCTTTCTGCTGATGGATGGGAGAGTAACAGAGGGCAGTTTCATCTGAAAGGAACTCGACATCCCGTCACTGCCCCCCCCCCCCCCCTTCCCTGTCTGCCTGCATCTCTTACCCACGCTTCACCTTCACACTGCATCCCAGCTCTGTTCTGGTCTGTGTCGTCTTCCTTTAGATCATAACTTCTAAGAGAGCAGGGCCCATAGCAGCCAGGAAACACCCACCCCAGCACCTGAAATGCTTCCAGGCAGGGACCCCTTACAACTATGTCTTTCTGCAGTCATGCCCTGGAATCCCAAGTCCTTCACAGTTTTCCAAAATGACGTGTCCTTGGCTCGACCATTTCTTTTGCCCAGCATGTCCCATTCTCTTTTGAATCAATGAACCCTGACCTGCAATTCAAGGTCTAGCACACATTGGTATGTTCTCCATGTGTTCCATATAAAATGAATCTCTTCTTGTGAGATTCATTTCATACCTTAGCCTTTGGTATGCTACACTATAGCCAACGGTATTGCTAGACAAAAATTCTCTGAGGACCACCCACCAAAACCCTGTACCACGCTTAGCCCAGGAAATGACACACAAAAATGTGTTCAGTACATGACATTGGAAAATGGCAGACACCGTTCATGAGTAATACCAACCTGGTATCGTCCCAGAGTAATCTTGGCATTACATCTGGGAGCATTTTTGCAAAAAACATACAAATTGAGGACTTCCCTTTTGCAGCAGTTGTCTTTAAACACCTAAAAGATAAACATGATAGATTCACACACTCCAAAGCTTTAGAGCAACGTGAAGGAATCTATTATTAATTTGGTCTTCAGTTCATCTCAAAAGTTGGGTGGAAACTTCCAGTCAGTGGTTGGAATGGAAATACCAGATTCGCCACCATATAAGAAAAGACTGTCTCAGATACATCTGACAGGCCACCAAACATACAAGCCAGGTAATTCAATGCTTACTGCAGTAGGCTGAAGCTGGGGGAAATCGAGCGGTGAAATTGACCCCACATGCTCAAAGGTCAGGAGGTGGGGCTGTGGATGGGGGCGATGCTTTCCGCTTCCTGTCCCAGGGTAAATGTTGTATTAGTCATCAGGTGGTATCACTGAAGCTCTGCTGACTTATGTTTCAGCACAAGCCAGAGGTTGGCAAACTTTCTCCGTAAAGGTTCAGAGAATAAATTATTTTCAGCTTTGTCATCTACATTGTGATGTCCTCTGTTGTCACTATTCAGCCCTGCTGTACACAATACTTAAGTGAATGGGCATGCCTGTGTTCCAATAAGATGTTATTTATGGGCACAAATGTGAATTTCATATGATTTTCACATGTTACAGAGCACTATTCTTTTGATTTATAAATTTTTACTTTGAAATAGACTCACAAGAAGTTGCAAAAATAGTACAGAGTTCTTGTGTACCCTTCTTTTGATTTTTTTCAATGATTTAAAAATATAAAAGCCATTCTTAGCTCACAGGCCATACAAAAACAGGTGGCAGGCTGGATCAGTCCCAACAAATCCCACGTTGTAGTATGCCAACCCCTGGCTAGTGGGTGAGGCAGACACAAGTACAGCTAGGCATATGGAAAACACATTATAAGAGCAAAGAGAAGGCACACGTACGTTTGACTAAAAAGACAAATAACCCACTTTAAAAAATGGGCAAAGGATTTGAATAGAAATCTCTACAAAGAAGATATTCAATCAGCCAAGCACATGAAATAATGCTCAAAGTCTTCAAACACTGGAGCATCAAAACCATGAGGTATCTCTTCATAACCACTAGGAAGGCTATAATAAAAAAGATGGACCACAACAAATTTTGGCAGGGATCTAGAGAAATTAGGAACTTTCATACCTTGCTGGGAAGAATACTGCTTTGGAAAACAACCTGGCGTTTCCTCAGAATGTTAAACATAGAGTTATCCCATGACCCAGTCATTCCGCTCCTAGGCACACACCCCAGAAACATGCACACTTTAAAGGCAAATTTTATGGCATATGCATTGTATCTCAATAAAGCTATTGTTAGACTTAATAAAAGAAAGTTTGAGAGATGAAACATGAGAAAGTGAATTGGAGAAAATAGGATGTTTCATTTCTGCAAGCAACTCACAGTAACTAGAGCTCGGATAGAAAGAGGGTAAAGAGGATGTGGGGGAAAAGACCTGGGGATTCAGTAAGGACCCAAACACTCCTCTCTCGAACAGGGGTGGGAGTGGGGTCCAACCTGACCACACAGCAGAGGAATCTGGACTCCAAGGAAGGGTCCCCCTCCTGCTCTCCTGCTCCAACTCCTCTGTCCAGTTCAACCCAGGACACTGGCTGCTCCATCCCAAACCAGGGATCGTCTTACCTCCTGAGATTTGATCACCTCCTTATCTACAGGGCAGAGTGGGACTGCATCCAGTTCTCTGCAAAGAAAAATCAAAATGAAGCCAGAGTTAAGGGTTGACCTCAACAACCTTTCTAGGAGCACCCCCAGAGCTCCAGCCACACTTGACCCCCTGAAGTTCCCCCCGGGCAGGCCAGGCCCGTCTTTATTCATGCTGTTCCCTCTTTCCAGAAGGGGTCCTCTGGTACCCCAATTTCAGCACCACCTCAGTGAAAGTCCTGAAAGTCCCATTCATCCTCCAGGATGTGAGTCCAAGAGGAAGTCCCGCAGGCAGAGTCAGATGTTCTCTGCCAACGTTCCCTTGGCGGTCCTATGCTATCACACTGTACCACCACCTGACTCCTCCACTAGAATAGAAGATTCTAGAGGGTCTTGTTTCACACTGAACCTCTAACTCTTCACCTCTGTACCCTGCCTCAAGGCAGGGGAAGGTCAGGGTGCCTACAAGAAAGACCCTCTTGGGAGACAGGTCCTTCCCCGTGTAGGCTGTGTGCCGAGGTTGGCCCTCACGTGCAAAACAGGTGTGGTCTAATTTTAAGAAAAGGTGACGATCAATAGGATAGCGGGAAGAAAATGAAGGTTCTACTCCTCAGGCTCTCAGAGAAGGGCCCTGGGAAAGCCCGTCCTCGTACTTGTGGTTCTGTGGGCAACCACAGCAACTCCTGAAACCCTGATGGTAGTTGAGCGGCCACAGACGGCTCCCGGGAACACGCTGGCCGCTGCTGGCCGGAGCTCACCTCAGGGACAGCATGCAGCGGTGGCAGAAGCGGTGCCCACAGCCCGTCTGGTGGGGGTTGTGCAGCACGGAGTGACAGAGGGCACACTTGTAGCGCTCTTCCAGCCGCTCCACAAACTGGTACTCCGTGTCGGGCTCGAAGTCCAAGGAGATGGAGTTGCCAGAATTCTGGCGGGTGAAACCACAGGGCACACCTCCTTGCTCCCCAGAATAGGCCATCCTGGGGGTCGGAAGAGAAGGAAAACTCAGCATGCAAGCACCAAAGCCGCTGGAGCCATCGGGTGCTTTAATCATTTGCTCCCGAATTGGTGAACATCACCCGCAGGGTCCTTCTGCCGTGACTGTGTAACTGACAACCTCCTGCCACTGGAGGGCTCCCGCAGCAGGGAGCTAGATGGCTTTGGGGTGCTCAGGTGGCAGTCTAAACCAGATGACTTCGAGCAGTGTTGTATGAGACTTCAGCTCTTTGCCCGTCAAAGAGCTAAATTATCCTTCAGTGGGGCTACATGCTTGGACAAAATAGAGCCAAGTGTTAACTACATTCGGAATAAACTCGTTATGGATTTTTCTTCCACTCAGTTAAGAAAACGGAAACAAATGTGTTGACAAGCAAGAATCTTGCATGCCAATATATTTCTTGCAAAATATATAGATATATCACCACCACCAAGCCACACTGTTTCTCACCTGAGCTGAATAAAAGCCCATTAATTGCTTTTCCTTCCAATCTATTCTCCATACTATAGTCAGGGTGGTATTTTCCCAAAAACACTATGAGGGAAGGTTATCTCCCTTCATCATTCCGTAGCTTCCCAGGGCTTTTACGTTAAAGCCCACAGTGCTAAGCATACTCCTCATTCAGTAGCTTCCTGTGTGTCCCTCCCCTTGCTTCATGCACTCCAGCCACACAGGCTTTCTTTCTAATATATCATGTGTCTCTAGCCCCAGGGCCTTTGCACAAGCTGTTGCCTCTGTGCTTCCCCTCATCCCCTTTCATTCCTCTTCACTTAGTTAACTCACATTCGTGTTTCAAATTTCAAGTTTCATATTCTCAGGTAAGCTTTCTCTTTTTCCCCTAATCTGTTAGGAGGCCAATTCACTAGTCTGTAAAACACTTAAAGTTTCCATGGAGTAGCTGGGAGTTATGAGTAAACGTATGTGTGAGGGGTGGAATTTTTGCTATATAATTCTACTGAATTTTTGAACATGAATATATTACCTATCCAAAAATTTAAAAATATACAAAACCAAAACGCTATTCACCCACTGTTGTGTCTATCATAGAACCAGGTTCTTTCCCTTCAGAGCAATGCTTGATTTGAGACTGGATATGCATTTCTGTTGTTATTTTATTTATATCTATGGTCCTCCGTGACAAACAGGTAGCATCTGGTCTTGCTCACTGTTGCGTTTCCAGCCCGTAGCATCAAGCCAGGCATGGAGAACAACTCACCTATTTGCTGAGTTAATGCTATTGAATGGAATTTTTTTTCAAAACCCTCAACAGGGCAGCTATAAGCAGGGTTGGCCTCTAACACAGTGATTCTTTTTTTTGGTGGTGGGGGTGGGGGGTTGTAATAGGGGAGGGAAATTAAGAGGTACAAACTTCCAGTTACAAAAATAAATGAGTCATAACACAGTGATTCTTAACCTTTTCTGAGCAAGGATTCCCCCCACCTTTGAAAATCTAATGAAAACTCTAGACCCTTCTACCTATGAAATAGCACAAACACCTCACTCCTGGACCTTTAAGGACCCTGGGGACCCCCACTTGTGGTCCCCAGGTTGACAAGAGCTCTGCCTGCCCCGCAGGCATGCTGCTACCCTTGGCCCAGTGCCAGGAGTGATGCTCTCTGCGTCCACAAACGGTGAGAGTATGGGTGGTCCTTGGCAAAAGGACAGGAGTGACGTCCTTCTGTGTGGTTGTAGTACAGGAAGGCCTGGCTTTCAGGCTTGCTTGCTTTGGCCTGTTCTCGGGATCCCTCATGAGTCTCCTGTAGCGGATGAAGTCAGCTGGGTCTGGGAGCAGCTGTGTGTGGCCTGACCACATCGGTGGGAGAGGAGCAGCCTCACTCAACCTTCAGCTCTGCCCAGGTCAGCTGCGGGCCTGTCCCACTGCTGCTGTGGTCTAAAGCTGGGCTGTGGCCCGGGGGAATGGAGCAGAGAAAGTAACTGACCTCTTTCAGCAAATCAAGCTTTCTCTCTGGACAAGCTTGACAGACCAGGGGATTTTTTTTCTCCCCCTTATCCTGGGGTTTAAGACCAAAGTTCCCCCTTTCTCCTCTCTGTATGTGTTTCCTACAGAACTTCAAGGTGGCAGGTGAGCAGACCAAGATGTGGTTGTTCCCTTTTTAACGTGGTTTACTCTTGAGATTTAACAAAATTTTAGTTATGAAGATAAAGAGACATAGCACTTGATCTACACACATGACCTGATAACCAAGACTGGAGAATCTATCCCAACTGCCCTGACCAGCCCTGTGTCATCTAGTCCCAAGCAGGAGGACAGCTTGCATTCTCTGCCCCTGGAGGACCCTCTCTGGAGACCAGGCTCATGTCTGAGTCACACAGCATCTAAATTTGGGCCCTCACAGAGATACCATAAAGCAGCAGGCCTGTTCAACTCCAGAACAAGGTAGGAGGATGTACAAAACGCAGTTAGAGTTCCCCTCCACCACATTCTCTCCTCTTTCTTAGCACAAGAATCTAATGCACTCATCTGTGTGTCTGTCCATCTTTCTCTATTTTCCACTCAATTTTGTTAGGAACCCAAAGCCACTCCACAAAATAAAATCCCTTAAGAAGTCTGAGGACACCAAAGAGATTTTGCTTATGTGGGTTTTATGTAGTATTATTTACCATATTTGAGATTAAAATTGAGAAACTAAAAAAAACTCTTTAATTAATTAATTCACTTTAAGATAACAATGGGATTTCCCTTGTGACTCAGATGGTAAAAAATCTGCCTGCAATGCAGGAGACCTGGGTTCAATCCCTGGGTTGGGAAGATCCCCTGGAGAAGGGAATGGTTTCCCTGGTGGCTCAGTGGTAAAGAACTTGCCTGCTAATGCAGGAGACATAAGAGATGTGGGTTCGATCCCTAGGTTGGGAAGATCCCCTGGAGGAGGGCATAGAAACCCACTCCAGTATTCTTGCCTTGAGAATCCCATGGACAGAGAGACCTGGCGGGCTATAGTCCACAGGGTCACAAAGAGTTGGACACGACTGAAGTGACTTAGCATGCAAGCACACAAGATCATAATGAGCCAGTTATATGTTAACATAAATCATATTTTTATAAAAAATAATCATTTTCCAAAAGAAAAAAATTAGTGAGAAGAGTGGCATTTATATTTTTGCACATCTCTGTTTGGGCTTAAGAGAAGATAGCTGGATATTCATATCTACTCTGCATTCAGTGTTGCATTATCACATGTCACGTAGCTTCTGCACACTCATAAGAGGAGAGTAAAAATGGAAAATGACATCTTAGTATTATTATGCAGACAATTTGCCCATGCAGATCCCCTGAAAGGGTCTCAGGGAGCTCCAGGCAATGGTGTGGTGGTATATGCCAAACATCTGCTCTCCGTGTGGAAAAGTTGCAAGTGAAAGTTGTCAATTCTATGTCGAAACATACCTGAATGACGTACGAGCCCATTGGCTGTAGGAAGCCCACGTCCTAGTAACAGCTGCTCCAGTGCCCTCAGGGCCCCTGAAGTCCACTTTGGGGACTACTGCTCTATCAGGCTGCCTGGTGGCCTGCCCCTTGTCAGTCTTTATTCCGACAGGCCCAGCATGTGACCCTCACAGATAGTCTCCTTCCACCTGCTGAATGGCCCACAGAGGACCACTCACCCTACCACTGTTTGTCTGGCCTGGTTCTGGTCAGTATGCCTAGGTCATCCACTGACCTTGTTCACTCTCCAAGATGTTGTCTTGTCCAATATATGTCCTCAAGCAATCAAATTTTCATCTCATTCAGTTCAGTTCAGTTGCTCAGTCGTGTCCGACTCTTTGTGACCCCATGAATCACAGCATGCCAGGCCTCCCTGTCCATCATCAACTCCTGGAGTTCACTCAGACTCATGTCCATCGAGTCAGTGATGCACAGACACACAAAAAAATAAGCACTTGTGTTCTGCTATACAATAAGGACTTGAGATGTTTCAGGGCAATGTTCTTAGCCAAGCAGAACCAAGCAGT
The DNA here is from genome assembly GCF_042477335.2 of Ovis canadensis. Taxonomy (NCBI): domain Eukaryota; kingdom Metazoa; phylum Chordata; class Mammalia; order Artiodactyla; family Bovidae; genus Ovis; species Ovis canadensis. Next base: position 82,938,038 of record NC_091256.1, read on the forward strand.
AAATTTTCCCAGGGCAGGGTCTGTCTCCTTCCTTTGAAGCTCCATCAGGCCTGTGACTCAGCGCCAAAAATGGAATCGATGCACTGTGCTTGCTGACGTTAGAGAGCCCCAATAATAGAACTATAAAGGCTGATGTTTCTTTGTCTAACAAATACATTTCTCTAACCACTTCAACATTTCCAGCTGGCACGCTGTCATTCCTAGGAGGTTATTTAGTGGAAATGAGTAAGAGCTCCATTTTATTAAAATCTTTCCCCTCTGGGTATAATAGCTTATGTAACAGGAACAGCCAAAGATTTCAGTTCTTATAAATAAGAAAAAAAAAAATCAAAATCACTTTTAGAGCTTGTATATCTTCCTTACTGCAGTAAACAGTGCCTTATTCCTGCCATCAATGGAATTATAATGGTCCTCCTACCAAAGAGTTATTAACTCAAACCAAAAAAGACAAGAGAAAATTACATCCCATCTACTCCCTAAGAACTCATACTGAGTTGCTTTTAAATGTTATTTTTAAGCTTCATAAACTGATGCATCTTTTAGCTGAGAATTTTCTAGAAATTCCAAAGAAAGTCTGTGATGTCGCTATTTAAATTATTTTCTCCCTCTTCTCCTTCCTCCCTTCCCTTCTTTCTTCCTTTCTTGAGACGCTTGGTCATGTGCTTTAATATCTGGTAGATCCCGGGCCTCAACTTGACCCCACTGTTCTTCTTCACTTAGATATGTCTTCTTATTCATTTTTGGGGAACACATAATAAATAAACTAACATTCTGAAACAGCATGCGTTTGGCTTTTAGTTAGAATCAAAAGGACACAAGTCTAGCAGAATTCAGTCTCAGGTGTAACAAAAAAATAGGAAGGTCTGTGTCTGTCTGTCCACACTATCTCCACAGTCTCCCAGCATATCATACAGATTAATGAAGGTTTGGAAGACTCAGGAATGCTTCTATATATCATGTTTTACTTCATAATACATAAGCCCAGGAACTGTCTTCAGGGTTTTCAACTTCTGATCCTTGAAAATTCAAGATCAAATCCCAGAGTGAAAAGGGCACTGGACCGGAGACCTGGGCTCAAGCCCTGCTCTGCCACTCACTTGCTGTGACACGGCGGGGAGACACCCCATGGCTTCCTTGTTTGTACATGCCTATATGGACTCAGCACCTACACGCCCCAGGTTGGGTCCTGAGAACATGTAGATCTGTGACAACACGTCTGTCCTTGAGGGTCTCCAAGAGGAGCGGCGGAAATCAGACCCGGGAATGATACATGACACCACTTTGGAGGCAAGTCCCATCAAGAGAGATTTAAACAAGCTGCTGGAGCCCAGGTGAGGGGTAGCTAACACTTTCTGAGGTGTGTGCTGATTCCAGAGAGAAGAAAACATCCCCACTGGTCTTGCAGAAGGAGGAGGCATTTTCTAAAATGAAGGAGATAAAACCATTTCCCAGAGGGTATTACAAAGGTCTGGAGTAGTTTAATGATGAACTGTAGCTGAACTTGGAATTAGGGGAACACACCAGTCACCTGCCTGTTCGCTCTAAGATCCACCCTCTGCCCTGGTCTGCACTGTGAAGGGAGCTGCCCCCCAAAACACTGTTTGCAAGGTTCCCTGGCTTCTGGCTCGGTTCAGCCAAGGAAAGACACTGGCAGGAGACTGCAGGGTGGGAGGAACGGAGACGTAGACGGTTTTCCCCTAATCCTTCGGTGCTGGGCAGCATCGCAACAGTGACTGGGCTCCTCTGTGGCTTTCATCCCCACCAATGGCCGCCCTCTCTGTGGACGAGCTCTAGCAGACAGGTTCCCGGCTCCTAAGCTCTGGAAACACCACCTCCTCTCTTTGGCCCGTCCGCTCTAGAGCGGGTGGGCAGCTTCCCGCTGTGAGTCCTCTTAGAGGGGCCTCACTCCAGCCTCTGTGTGGCTTCCCAGTTTCGCCGTCCCCTGTCGTGGAGCCATTTCCTGTGTAACCATATCCCCTTCCGGGAGCGCCTCGCGAGGCGCCTGTGAGAGGCCTGTGGTGAGCGGGCAGGGCACGCCGTGAAGGCTGAGGGGGTGCCGGTAAGGAGTCCCGGTTTTCACTCCATGGTTTTCATCTTTGGGTGGATGACAGACACAGAAGACGGGCCCAGGAGGGGAGCTGAGGAGAAGAAGCACCACAACCGGCCAAAGGAGAATGACGATGGCCTGATCTAAGGCAGGGGCAGAGAGGAGCCATGTTCGTGAGCCGTTTCTGAGAAAAAATGCATAGATTCCGAAACGGGTCTGATGGAAGTGCTGCGAGAGAGGACACGGAGGAGGACCTGCGGGTTCCAGTGTGGAGGACCGAGTGACGGCGACGAGGGCACCAATGAGACAGGAGGCAGGACGGAAGCAGAGCAAGTGGAGAATGTGGGGAGAGACAGAGCCAGGGCCAGCCTCAGGGCAACGGGAGTGACTCAGACCAGCCGACCTCTAACGCCTCTTCCACCATAAACTACGTGGTTCAGAGGAATGGCCACATTTTCTTTGGGCTAAGGATAATTGTTTTAGAATTGCCCAAGGCCATATATATATATATATCTTTGATTTATATATATTTAATATATATTAATGTATAATTATATATATATAAAACAAAGGTAAATTTTATATATATATATATATATATATATATATATATATATATATATATATGCTTACTCCTTGGAAGAAAAGTTATGACCAACCTAGATAGCATATTGAAAAGCAGAGACATTACTTTGCCAACAAAGGTCCATCTAGTCAAGGCTATGCTTTTTCCAGTGGTCATGTATGTATATGAGAGTTGGACTGTGAAGAAAGCTGAGTGCTGAAGAATTGATGCTTTTGAACTGTGGTGTTGCATAAGACTCTTGAGAATCCCTTGGACTGCAAGGAGATCCAACCAGCCCATTCTGAAGGAGATCAGCCCTGGGATTTCTTTGGAGGGAATGATGCTGAAGCTGAAACTCTACTTTGGCCACCTCATGCGAAGAGTTGGCTCATTGGAAAAGACTCTGATGCTGGAAGGGATTGGGGGCAGGAGGAGAAGGGGACAACAGAGGATGAGATGGCTGGATGGCATCACTGACTCAATGGATGTGAGTCTGAGTGAACTCTGGGAGTTGGTGATGGATGGGGAGGCCTGGGGTGTTGCGATTCATGGGGTTGCAAGGATTCGGACACGACTGAGCAACTGAACTGATCTGAACTGATATATATATATAGGGTAAATATATATTTATATATATATTGTATATGTATTTATTATATATTATAGATATATATAATATATATATACCTTTGGTTTATTTATATATATGGGTAAATATATATTTATATATAAATATATATAGATATAAATATATATATATATTTACCATATATATATTTACCTTTGGGGTTTTTTTTACCTTGGCTGTCATTTTAGTGATGACATTTAACATAACAGGTTTATAACTATGTCAGGAACACAGGATCTGGAGAGATAAGACATCCCAGAGCAATAGCTGTGGGGGAGCTCCAGGAAACTAGTGTGGGAGTCTGCGGTCTGGTCCTGCCCCAGCACAGCCCCTGCTTCTCCCTACTTGGGATCGTTTATTTATTATTCTTGGCTGTGCTGGGTCTTTGTCACTGCATGGAGGTCTCCACCCATAGAGGCAATGTCCTCCATAAAGGGCTTTTCTTCTTCTTCCTCTTTTGCTGCCTCCTTCCTCCTCCTCTTCCTCTTCTTTTTCATTTGGTTTTTAGTTCTTGTCATTTAATTTCCCTGCTAGTCACTCCTCTTCCTGGAAGAGCAGCATCTCAGAACACAAGGGCCAGCAAGTGGGGCTACTCTTCAGTCGTGATATGCGGGCTTCTCATTGCCGGGGCTCCTCTTGTCACAGAGCACAGGCTCTAGGCATGAGGGCTTCTGTCCTTGCGGCTCCCAGGCCCTCGAGCACAGGCTCAGTAGTTGGGGTGCACGGGCTTAGTTGCTCTGCGCCATGTGGGATCTTCCCAGATCGAGGATGGAACCTGTGTCTCCAGCATTGGCAGGCGGATTCTTCACCACTAAGCCACCAGGGAAGCCCCCTGTTTGAGATTTAATAGGTGCTGCTTCCCTCCAGGGTAACCCCCTTTCAGCCGGTGTGACCCCACCCCCCACCCCTCTGTGAGATCCCTAGAACCAGTGATTGGATTTGACAACAGTTCCCAGGGGCCAGGGATGGTTGTTAAATGTACCTTGGTGCCTGGGGGAGCGGGGTGGTCTGGGGAAGGTGGAAGAGGCCTGCAATCCCTCCTGAGGCCCCTTTGTAAGACAGGGTTCTGAGAGTTGAGACACTGCTTCCTGTGGGAGGTGAGACCTGCAGGCCCGGGTGACGAGATGGGGGCACAAAGCCTGGCCAGGTGCCCAGGGTGGTCCCTGAGCTGTGGGCAGCAGATGGGTAGCACCACACCAGCCCATGAAGCTGCCAGTCACAGGATGGGCTGCTGGACGGCAAACTGCCCATTTCTCAGCTCTGCTCAGGCCTCCCCGGGACCATGAGAAGCCAACCCCCTGAGGGGCATATTTGGCAACAGCGGGCAGGTGCAAATAAATACCTTATTTCCCCAAACCCACCTGAGACCCAGCGACGGGTCCTGGGCTTAAGTTAAAGGAGGGGAGATGGCAGTTAGTGCTGAGGAAAAGTTAAAATGTGGAATCCCAAGATGGGGTGACTCAGGGAGATGCCAGAACTTGTGCCCTGGGCAGTGATCTAATAGAGTACAGCCATAGCAGGGACAGCCAGACACCCACCTGTGGGAGGACAGGCGGTCCGCTTTCTCAACACCACATCTGAGCCTTGAATTCTGAGATACTGCTCTTCTAGGAAGAAGGGTGACAAGCAGGAAAATTAAAACAACAACAGTAACTAAAAACCAAACAAAAAAGAAGAGGAAGAGGAGGAGGAAGGAGGAGGCGGCAAAAGAGGAAGATGAAAAAGAAAAACCCTTTATGGAGCATGCTTCCTCCACGGGGAGAGAACCGAGATGGGCCCCAAGCTGTCCCCAAAGCCTCTGTCTGCAATGGCCCAGAAATCTGCTTCTTCTGAAGGTGAAAACCTTCAAGACTACCGCCAGGTCTCTGCTCCAACCCGCCACCTTCTCTGCCTCTCCACTGTTCCCACAGCCTAACACAACTGCACCACCTCCCTGTGACCTCTGGGACAGACTGGGTTTTTTTGTTTTTAAAGATCTATCTATTCATCTATTTATGGGCATGCTGCATCTTCAATGTCACGTGCAGGCTCCTCTCTAGTTGCGGTGGGTGGGGGGCTACTCATTGCGGTGGCTTCTCTTGTGGAACTCAGGTTCTAGGGCTTGAGGGCTTCAGTAGTTGTAGCTTCTGGGCTCTAGCACACAGGCTCAATAGTTGTGGCTCATGTACAGGCTTAGTTGCTCCCAGGCATGTGGGAATCTTCCTGGACCAGGGATGGAACCCATGTCCCCTGCATTGGCAGGAAAACTCTTAACCACTGGACCACCAAGGAAGCCCAGACTGGGTTTATTTTCATTAACCTTGAACCATGAAGGTTAGACCCAGAACGGCCTTGGAGAAATGCAGGCAAAGCGAGGTCCTTTTCCATCAGGTCTAACAGGATGGGAAACCACACAGGAGACCACATAGGAAGCAGGTGACTCCTGCCTGATGACACATGACAACTGGCCCCCAACCCCAGCCGTCCACCCACAGGATGGCTGACTTTGATGTCACAGAGGCAGAAGGAGGGTGTCTTTTCCTTATACTTTTGCAGAAGAGGCTTTTCTTGGACGCGGGATGAAGGATGACGTGGGCATGGTTTTAATTCCTTTGAAGAGAAGTGTGATTTCTCTCCAAGTTGTCAGGAAACCTCTGGTTCCTTATTTTCCTGGGAGAGCAGCAGAGCACTGTTGGTGGAGAGAAGGGGGTGGTCAGGGGCTGAAGGGCACTCCCGCCCGGCTCCTGGTTCTAAGGCAGCTGCTGCTTTCATATCAAGTCTCTCTCGGGGAAGCCTTGAAGGGAAATCTCTCTCCTGCTCAGAACCATCCAGAGTCCAGGTGATGCTGCAGGAGACCTTTGGGATGTGCTTGCTCAGAAGTTAGAACAAGAGGAGAAAGGACCGCTGATCTTCCCACAAGAGCTTCCTTTAGAAGAAACTTTGACTCAAGGACCCTCAGCTTCAGCTCCATGTCCATTGCTGTCCCCACTTCTAGGTCTGGGGTCTGCTCGATGAGCTGCTGGGGGAGGGGGCTGTCCTCATTAGTCTCCAGGCCCCAGAGTCAGCTGAGAGCCCGCACAGAGCCCTCCATCAATGGTTCCTTTTCTGAAGGCACTCCTTCCTTCAGGTGAGCCCATGGAGACTTGCCTAAATATTCCCAAAGGCTTCCTATGTTCTTCTTATCTTCTCACGTTTCCTCACTCACCTGTTTGCTGTGAATGGACTTGGCTTTTTCCCTTATAGCTCAAGTCAGTAAAGAGTCTGCCTGCAATGCAGGAGACCTGGGTTTGATCCCTGGGTCAAGATGATCTCTTGGAGAAGGAAACAGCAACCCACTCCAGTATCCTTGCCTGGAGAATCCCATGGACAGAGGAGCCTGGCAGGCTACAGTCCGTGGGGTCACAAGAGTCGGACACAACTTAGCGATTCCACCACAAGTATCTACATTACTACTCCCATGCCCTCACCCAGAAGTGAAAGTGATGAGTACAAGTCTGACGACAGAGTCCTGTGAGCCCACCCCTCCCCCCATGTCCCCTACTCTCCGCCCCCCTGCCCTGCTTCAGTCAGCCCTCTTACTAAGACCTTGATAATCTTGTGGGTGGGCACAGCTCATTGCTGACTCACCTTCCCATGCATGCACCAAGGTGGGTTTTCCAGAGACCACACCCCCCCTCCCACCCCACAAGTTGCTGCCCCTTCTCCTCTGGGACCCTTGACTAAGCTCACTGCTTCTCCTCTACCCTTTCTGTTGCAATTTTCTCATGTCTCCATTTCATCCTCCAAACACATTTTCCTCCTAGCTTCACCCAATGCGTGCTTTTGAATTCCTGGTTACACTGGAAGATCTCCCACTAAACACGGTCAATCAGTCACTTTTGTAAATCATGCTTTTCCTGAGAAACCACTACATTTCCACTGATAAGGAAAAAGAAATGTAGCATGGGGCAGGGAGGAATCCTCACACCAGCACCACCACCTCATGGCAGGGAGCGGTCTCCAGGCTACTCAGCAACCAGCCCAGCAACACCAGCACCAGCCACCTTCTACCCTCCCTTCCCCTCCTGGCTCCAGAGCCATCCCTTCAGACCCGTGTCCCTCCTCATATCTCATCCACCCACCACCCTCCGTTTGCCCTTGAACAAGTTGGGGGCCCAAATCACCCGCGTCTCGGGCCCTACTACGTAAGCGGTCTGGAAAAGCACGTTGTGTTCAGTTGGTGATCTAAACTCTAAACCATAACCACAGAATCAGACCTGCCACCTGGCCTCTCCCAACCTGAAGCCCTCTTGCCCTTTATGTGGCATTTGGCACTTCCTTCTCAGAACTCCCCTGGGGACACTATTTTTGCTTCCCCTCCCACCCCAGACCACACCTCTGGGTGGCTCCCTGCAGGGCTCACCCTCTGCCCTTAGTTCCTGCCACAACTCCCACCTCTCCTCATTTGAAAGGCTCCCCCATCCTCAGCCAGACTGTACTTCCGAGTGTGGGTGAGGGTACCTGCTTCAGCGAGTCACCGGGCTACCGTCTCAGACTCAGCTCTCTCTCCCTTCCTGATGGTCCTTTTTCTCCTAAAGACAGGCAGGCAGAGCATACGTTCTCAGAAAGTGACGAGACTTCCAGTGGCCCCACTAGCAAAGCAACACAGGAGCTTGCGAACATAACCAAAGAATAGCAGTTCAGATTTTAGCGTGGAACTTCAAAGCATGTTGAAATGAGGACTGGGGCAGGTCCCACCCTCCATGGCCTAAAGGTGCTTTAAGGAAAGAGGAGAGACTGGGACCACGCTTGTCAGGCTACAGAACAGACGTGCCAAGAATGATCCAGAAACCCTGACCTGACCTTTTGGTGACTTTTAGCTACCAAAGGCCAACCTCATCTGAGCTGGGCCTCAGCTTCCCACAAAGCTCACGCACATCTGCCATTGTGTTCAGTTCGTATCTCCAAAGCTGACCACAGACCAGTGACATTCTGTCAGCTGCCAAAAGTGCCTGGAGCTCTGAGAGAGTCTGTGGCTGGGGCATGAGTCAATGGCCTTGGAAAGGCAGACAGGCAATCCCCACCTGACCAGCAGCCTGGGGAAAAAGCAGATGGGACCAAAGGCAGTCCTCTTGGCCCAGCTCTGGGGAGAGAAGCTTCTAGAGGCCCACTACCCCAGGTGCCCAGCCCACACATGGGCAGGCAGCCTAGAGTCCCCTCAGTTCAATGCTTGATGTCAGGCTATTGGGACTGATGGGCTTGATCAGGACAACAGAGAGGGAAAGTGGGTGGGGAGCCCGGAAAGGGGACCCAAGAGAAGAAGACACATTCTGAAGAGTGGCTTCCCACAACTGAGCCAGTCAGCTGTGGAGGGTACTTAACGGTTATCAGCTGAACAAAAGCATAACAGTTTTTCAGAAACAGCAAACCTATCAAACCAAATGTCAGGAAGAAACATCAATACATAAAGGGTGGTACAGAGGAACTGATCTGGTTAAACAGGGCATGTTGGGTTTCCTACAGTCTACACCCCTCTGGCAGCTCTTTCAGTAATCAATCGTAGGGGTTCCATGGTTTGATCTCTTTTTCAAGTTAATACCTTTCCTGCACAAGGACTTTGCAATTTGTACTTTCATAAACAAGATCACACCCAGTCCTCATACGAACCCCATGGGGGAAATCACAGCCATGTTTCTGATGAAGTAATTGAGGCCCCAAGTTGTGAAGTACGTATGCCCCCAAATTACACAGCCAACATGTGACGCAGCAAGAATCTGAATCTAGGCTTTCTGCCTCCAAATCCAGTGCTGTTTACTTCATGTCACGGCTGAAAGAAAAGGTATCACATACTACCTGGTACCAAAAAGGAGGTGTGGAATGACAGGCAGTGCATCCTGATGGTTAGAGATCAGCTCTGGAACCAGACCACTGGGGTCCAACCTCTTCTGCCATTCACTTACCTGTGTCATCTTGCCTTCATCTAGAAAATAGGACACTAAAGGCACCTGCCTTTAAGGCTAACTCTAATCCTAAGAGTTAGGATTAGATGTGTTGATCCACATAAATTACCAGCACACAGTGTCTGGCACAAAAATTAACACTTCATATCCATGTCTGTCTATTCTTTACTCCTGGCCAGCATTTATTCAGTGCCTGCTGCATGCAGAGGTCTGAATCTCATTCTATTGTGGGAAAGGGTGCAGTGGGACAGGACCCCAAGTTCCTATTTCCAAGGGGTTTTCAATTCAGTGGGGAGCATGCCTAGGTGCAAAGCACAGCAACAGTTTCCAGAGTGGCTCGGTCCCTGGATGCTCTGCTAAGAATGTGCCCTGGGACATGATCAAAATGTTGGCCCTGGTGGTCCAGTGGCTAAGACTCCATGCTCCCAATGCAGAAGGCCTGGGTTTGATCCCTGGTCAGGGAACTAGATCCCACATGCTGCAACTAAGACCCAGCACAACCAAATAAATAAAATATTAAAAAAAAATACTGGCTTGGACACCATACCCCAGAGAAACAGACCTCTGTTTCGGGGGCCCATTTGTTACAATAGTTTGTGCTGTGTTTAATCGCTCAGTCGTGTCCAACTCCTTGCAATCCCACAGACTGTAGCCCACCAGGCTCCTCTGTCCACGGGGATTCTCCAGGCAAGAATAGGGTTGCCATGCCCTCCTCCAAGGAATCTTCCCAACCCAGGGATCAAGCCCAGGTCTCCCACATTGCAGGCGGATTTTTTACTGTCTGAGCCACCAGGGAAGCCCAAGATACTGAAGTGGGTAGCCATCCCTTCTCCAAGGGGATCTCCCCGACCCAGGGACTGAACCATCATCTCTTACGTCTCCTGCATTGGCAGGCAGGTTCTTTACCACTAGCGCCACCTAAGGAAGCCCACAATAGTTGAGAGTGCCCTAATTAACATGTTTCAGAATCAGGATCCCTCCGTAGTACCCAGAAGTCTGCCTTTTTAACAAGTTCCCCAGCTGGATTCTAGCCCGGTACAGTGTGACATGTGCCAGCTTCCAGATCACCTTCTCCTCGCTGGCCATTCCTCACTGCCCCATCTCTCTGGCACCTGGGCTGGTGCTGTCCCTCTTCCCGCTTCCACCTACACTGGTGCTCTTGTGAGCTCATCGGGGCTCAGATGTCATCTAAGGCTGAAAATTTCCTGGTTCCTATCTGCAGGCTGGGTCCCCGTCCTGAATATGAGTCATCCCGAATGCCTAGTCCAGAGCTCCACATTTATTCATTAAATATCTCAAACATGAGTCATCCCGTCTTCCTCCATCCAGCTGGCTCCTCCCACCACCTTCCCCCAGCTCAGTAAACGGGCAGCACCAATCCACCTGAAGCTTGGACCAAGAGCTGTGAAGTCATCCTTGGCTCCTCCCACTCTCCATCCCACAACACCAAATCCTATTGGCTGTTCCTCCAAACATTATCTACCCATGTCTCATACTGTCAGCATAACCATCCCAGTCTAAGTCACCATCATCCCCACTAGGTACAGCCCTTGTCCCCTGGCTGGTCTCTTCCTCTGCCTCTGTCCCTTCACAGTGTGTTCATAACCCAGCAGTCAAATAGAGTCAGATATATGTCCCTCCTCTGCCCCAAGGACCCCATCACACTCAGGGCATGAGCCGGTGTCCTCAGAGTCCTGTGACCTGGTCTCCATTCTCCATCTCCATTTCCCAGGACACACCAGTCACACGAGCCTGGCTCTCTCTTGACTGGCAGACGCGCCTCCTGCGTGCTGTCCCCCTGCTGGAATGCTCGCACCCCCGACCCCTGAATAGCTCATTCCTCACTTCCCTGCTCATACGTGAGCTCACAGGCAAGGACTTCGCAACCCATCTGGAATCATAACATCCCAGCAGCCCCCTAGCCTGCTGCATTCCTCCTCAAAGCAATTATTACCATGCAGCATGCCAGGTGCTTGCTTCTTTACTACCTTCCTGCCAGAATATAAGCTCTGTGAGGGCGGGAATGTTTCTTCTACCTCCGGGAATGTTTCTTCTGCTTCTGGAGGAAAGCAATACTTAGAACAGGGCACATGCTGGGCGATCAGTAAGAACTCACGAAAGACTGAACAACAGCCTCAGGAGTTTCTGGAGGAGGCAGGACAGGCTCTTTCCCACTGAGCGTGCTTCCCAGGGCCTGACAGTCTGTTCTGAGTCCTGGTGGTCTACCGGTCACAGCTGGAGAAGGCAAAGCTGGCCGATGATGGGCACTTGGTGGGTGGAGGGGTAGTGGGCATGAGGAGGTGGGTGGAAGATTGGAGCCTCAATGATGCTCCTCGGTCCCACCAGCATGAAGCAGCCCCTGGGTGGGCAGACAGGTATGTGGGAAGGCGGGAAAATGCTAAGAAGGACTTTTTTTTTTTTTCCCCCAAAATAGGTATGGGATCCTCACTGAGGCACCTCACAAGGTTCTAGAGATTCAAAATCACGTTGGCTTGAGTATTTCACCAGAGACTTCTTTCAGGAGAACAGGTCACAGGGCTCTGGGCCAGCTTGCCTTTCAGCTCACTCTCTCGTTTCCAACATCTGTTTCAAGCCTCTCTCCTCTCCACAGACCTTGATCACATCTCCCTCCATCTCACCAGGAAACTTCCCTTCCTACTGCACAGAAAACAAACGTCTTCCGACCAGAGCCACCTCCACTTCCTGCCACTGAGCAGAGCTCTGTCCTGCATGCTCTGTCCCCCTGTGTGGGTTGGGGTGGGGGGGCTGCTCCGCGGCCCACACCCCCTCACAGAGGCAGCCTCTGCACCAGGCTCTCCTCATGCCCCAGACTTCAGCCTCCTCCCTTCAGCCTCTCCCGTTCAGCTGCCTCCTTCCTTGGCACTCACAGAAGCACAGGTCTCTTCTCAGAGGCAAGCCACCTTCCAAATTCCCACTCTCACATTTGCCTAAGAAGCTCGAGCTTGCTTTCCTCTCCCAGCCAAACCTCCTGACACCGCCTCCCACCCCGCCTCATGCAGTGGAGTGACCATCCCCACCGGCCTCTGGTCAAGCCGATCCATCCAGTCTTCAGCCCACTTGGGCCTGGCTAACACCCCTACCAAGCGCCCCATGCTGCTCTCACCCAGGGCCCAGGGACTTCCGGGTCACTTAAGCCAGTAGTCAATTTCCCAACTTTATCTCAGCTGGCTTCCCAGCTACATCAGATATTAGTGACCCCAACCCCCACCCTCACCCCAAAGGCACACTTTAAAACACTCTTTCCCTTTAGCTTCCCCGAAACCACAGTGTCCTGCCATCAAAGACCACAAACAAACTAGCCGCTCCCCAGTGTCCCCACTGCGTCTGGGCCCACATGGGCTACTGCTCACCTGGTGTCTCCTTTTCAGGGTTTCACAGGACCCCAGCACCAACACACCCAAAACGGAACTGATGTCTCCTCTCTGCAGGGCTCCCTCTCCAGGAAGGGCCACTTTTTATCCTGCTGTTGTGCCCAGACAACTGGAATCATCCCTGGCAGAGCCTTCCCTCCTCCTCTCAAACCCAGTTCACACCACCCTCGCTTCTGCACCGGTCTCCTGCTATGAGCCTCCCCTCGTAAAGCGGGTCTCCCTACCCTACTCACCGCTCTGCCCCCAGGAATCCCCCACACAGCAGCCTGACTGGCCTCTGAAAAAGTCACAGTGTTCTTACTCCCACAGACTTTCCACCGCCTCGCATCACTCTCACGGTTCCAAACCCGTCACTGAGCTAACCATGGCCCCGCCCACTTCTCCAGGGCATCTCACTCCCCACCCCTTATTCTCCAGCCTCTCTGGCTTTTTTTTTTTTTTTTTTTTGCCATTCCTCACAGGAGTGGAGACCCTTCTTTCCCCCAGCCCTCATCCTAAGACTGGTCTCCCTTCGCTCACGCTCTTGTCTCTGCTCTGGAAACATCCCCTCCCCGACCCCCACCTCTCACTGAACCCAAGTCATCCGAGCCCAGCTTAAGCCTCGCTATGCAGTGAAGCCTCACAGGCCCCCTCAGCCAGCTTGGCCCCCTTCTTCCTCAGCACAAGCCCATCATCACACTGGACTTCTCCTTCATCGCACTTCTGAGTACACTCATTTTTAAGGCAATTATCTGTTCAATATCAGTCTGCATCCACACATGGAAAGCAGGGCTGGGACTGTGTCTCAAGCAAGCACTCGAATATCTGAGTAAACGAACAGCTGCCCCTTTGGGTGCCTGCAGTGTGCTAGATACTGTGGCTAGCTGCTTCCTTTGGGTTGTTGCACATACTCTGCACAGCAGCCCCATGAAGGATAGGCACTAGTTTCATGACTCACGCTCACCTTTTGCAGGTCAGGTCCTGAAGCTCAGGGAGCTCAAAGAGCATGATCAGGGTGACACAGCTGCCAACTTCCGGGCCAGGACTCAACCTTGGGCTTGTCTCCTATCAAAGCCACTGCACCACGCTTCCCTCCATGCCCTGCAAGCTCACTCACAGCCCTGGACATAGCAGGTGCTCAACCAAGCAGGGTGGATACCTACTAAGTCATCTCACTTGATCCTCACAGTCACCCTGGAAATCTACAAAGAAGAACTACGACTCTCCTTTTCCAAATAGGAAAATGAAGTTTGGGGGACCCAAATGATCACCCAGAAGTAGGTGGCCATGTTGGGCTTGAACCCAGGTCTTCTGGCCCCTCACATGGGGGGATTCTCTCTGTAGCATAATTATAGTTAGGCACTGAGGTGGGATTAGTTAGGGACTGATGCTGAAGCTGAAACTCCGGTACTTTGGCCACCTAATGCAAAGAACTGACTCCTTGGAAGAGACCCTGGTGCTGGGAAATATTGAAGGCAGGAGGAGAAGCAGATGACAGAGGATGAGATGGTCAGATGGCATCACCTACTCAGTGCACATGAATTGAGTAAGCTTCGGGAGTTGGTGATGGACAGGGAAGCCTGGCGTGCTACAGTCCATGGGATCGCAACAAGCTGGACAAGACTGAGTGAACTGACTGAGGTGGGATTATGCAGGGAAGCTGGGCAGGAAGGGGTTAAGATAGCAGGGCTGCAACTGCCACCCCTAGAGAGCCCTTGCATGATGTCTGGGAAGGTGGATTTGGGGTGGGCTCTCCCCACCCTGAGTTGCTCGTGGTACCTAAACTGTGCAAACAATATGGTTTGGGTTGAACATCTGCTGTTTTTGTTGCTGTTTTTTTTTTTTTTTCTGGAAGTCTGGGATTTTTGGTGTATGCTATGCAGAAGGTGCCTATATGACCAGTCTCCAGTAAAAACCCTCGATGCTGAGTATCCAACGAGCTTTCCCGATAGATGACATTTCACAGGCGTTACCACAATTCACAGTGCAGGATGGATTAAGCAAGTCCTGTGTGACTTCACTGGGGGAGGACACTTGGAAGCACGCACCTGGTCTCCTCCAGACTTCGTCCCAAGTGCCTTTTCCCTCTGCTGATTTTGTCTTGCATCCTTCCACTGTGAAAACCCTTAGCTGTATGACTATTCCCTGAATCCTGTGAGTCCTCCCAGCAAATTATTGAACCTGGGCATGGACTTGGGGGCCAGCCTTTCTAATGAGAAACAAATTTTGAGTTTTCTTTGAAAAGAGTGAAAGAGGCATGAAATAGTAGATTAAAACAGGAGGCATTCCAGGCAGGAGAAATGACATGAAGAAAGTTAGGAACAGATAGGTCAGGTATAGAAGGCTATCACCTCCAAACAGGCGCTTGCCAAGGGCATTTGCCATCTCCCTCTGCGGAGACGGAACCCTGTGCTGCTGCAGCTGCTGACCTTCACCACCCCCTGAAGGCAGTTCAGGCTGGAGAGTGAAGCACTCTGTGCTCCAGGGAAACTGGTGGGACAGACCTTTTGTTGCTGTTCAGTCTCTAAGTCCCATCTAACTCTTTGTGACCCCGTGGACTGTCACACGCCAGGCTTCCCTGTCCTTCACTATCTCCCAGAGTTGGCTCAAATTTGTATCTTTTGAGTCGGTGATGCTATCTAACCATCTCATCTTCTACCGCCCCCTTCTCTTGCACTCAATCTTTCCCAGCATCAGGGTCTTTTCCAATGAGTCAGTTCTTCACATCAGGTGGCCAAAGTATTGGAGTTTCAGCTTCAACATCCGTCCTTCTAATGAATATTCAGGGTTGATTTCCTTTAGGATTGACTAGTTTGATCTCCTTGTTGTCCAAGGGACTCTCAAGAGTCTTCTCCAGTACCACAATTTGAAAGCATCAGTTCTTTGGCACTCAGCCTTCTTTACAGTCCAGCTCTCACGTCTGTACATGACAACTGGAAAAACCATACCTTTGACTAGGTGGACCTTCGTTCGCAAACTGATGACTTTGTTTTTTAATACATTGTCTAAGTTTGTCATAGCTTTCCTTCCAAGGAGCAACTCTTTTAATTTTGTGGCTGCAGCCGCTGTCCACAGTGATTTTGGAGCCCAAGAAAATAAAGTCTGTCCCTGTTGCACTGTTTTCCCTTTTATTTGCCATGAAGTGATGGGACCAGATGTCATGATCTTAGTTTTTTTTTTAATATTGAGTTTTAAGCCAGTTTTTTCACCCTCCTCTCTCACCTTCATCAAGAGGAACTAAAGTTCCTCTTCTCTTTCTGCCATTAGAGTGATATCATCTGCATATCTGAGGTTATTGATATTTCTCCTGGCAATCTTCATTCCAGCTTGTGATTCATCCAGCCCGGCATTTCGCACGATGTATTCTGCATATAAGTTAAATAAGCAGGCTGACAATATACAGCCTTGACGTACTCCTTTCCCAATTTGGAACCAGTCCGTTTGTCCCATGTCCATATCTAACTGTTGCTTCTTGACCTACATTCAAGAGGCAGGTAAGGTGGTTTGGTATTCCCATCACTTTAAAGAATTAAGTGAATTTTCCACAGTTTGTTGTGATCCACACAGTCAAAGGCTTTAGCGTAGTCAATGAGGCAGAAGTACATGTTTTTCTGGGAATCCCTTGCTATCTACAATCCAACAAATGTTGGCAATTTGATCTCTGGTGCCTCCCAGCTTGTACATCTAGAAGTTCTCTGTTTACATACTGTTGAAACCTAGCTTGAAGGATTTTGAGCATAACCTTCAGTTCAGTTCAGTCACTCAGTCGTGTCCGACTCTTTGCGACCCCATGAATTGCAGCACGCCAGGCCTCTCTGTCCATCACCAACTCCCGGAGTTCACTCAAACTGACATCCATAGAGTTGGTGATGCCATACAGCCATCTCATCCTCTCTTGTCCTCTTCTTCTCCTGCCCCTAATCCCTCCCAGCATCAGAGTCTTTTCCAGTGAGTCAACTCTTTGCATTAGGTGTCCAAAGTACTGGAGTTTCAGCTTTAGCATCATTCCTTCCAAAGAACACCCAGGACCAGTCTCCTTTAGAATGGACTGATTGGATCTCCCTGCAGTCCGAGGGACTCTCAAGAGTCTTCTCCAACACCACAGTTCAAAAGCATCAATTCTTCAGCGCTCAGCTTTCTTCACAGTCCAACTCTCACATCCATACGAAACCACTGGAAAAACCATAGCCTTGACTAGACGGACCTTTGTTGGCAAAGTAATGTCTCTGCTTTTGAATTTGCTATCTAGGTTGGTCATAACTTTCCTTCCAAGAAGCGTCTTTTAATTTCATGGCTGCAATCACCATCTGCAGTGATTTTGGAGCCCTCCCAAATAAAATCTGACACTTTCCCCATGGTTTCCCCATCTATTTCCCATGAAGTGATGAGCATAACCTTCAGTTCCAGTTCAGTCGCTCAGTCGTGTCCGACTCTTTCAGTTCAGTTCAGTTCAGTTCAGTTCAGTCGCTCAGTCGTGTCCGACTCTTTGCAACCCCATGAATCGCAGCATGCCAGGCCTCCCTGTCTATCACCAACTCCCGGAGTTCACTCAGACTCAAGTCCATTGAGTCAGTGATGCCATCCAGCCATCTCATCCTCTGTTGTCCCCTTCTCCTCCTGCCCCCAATCCTTCCCAGCATCAGAGTCTTTTCCAATGAGTCAACTCTTTGCATGAGGTGGCCAAAGTATTGGAGCTTCAGCTTTAGCATCATTCCTTCCAAAGAAATCCCTGGGCTGATCTCCTTCAAAATGGACTGGTTGGATCTCCTTGCAGTCCAAGGGACTCTCAAGAGTCTTCTCCAACACTACAGTTCAAAAGCATCAATTCTTCGGTGCTCAGCCTTCTTCACAGTCCAAATCTCACATCCATACATGACCACAGGAAAAACCATAGCCTTGACTAGACGGATCTTAGTTGGCAAAGTAATGTCTCTGCTTTTGAATATACTATCTAGGTTGGTCATAACTTTTCTTCCAAGGAGTAAGCATCTTTTAATTTCATGGCTGCAATCACCATCTGCAGTGATTTTGGAGCCCCAAAAAATTAAGTCTGACACTGTTTCCACTGTTTCCCCATCTATTTCCCATGAAGTGATGGGACCAGATGCCATGATCTTCGTTTTCTGAATGCTGAGCTTTAGGCCAACTTTTTCACTCTCCACTTTCACTTGCATCAAGAGACTTTTTAGTTCCTCTTCACTTTCTGCCATAAGGGTGGTGTCATCTGCATATCTCAGGTTATTGATATTTCTCCTGGCAATCTTGATTCCAGCTTGTGCTTCTTCCAACCCAGCGTTTCTCATGATGTACTCTGCATAGAAGTTAAATAAGCAGGGTGACAATATACAGCCTTGATGTACTCCTTTTCCTATTTGGAACCAGTCTGTTTTTCCATTTCCAGTTCTAACTGCTGCTTCCTGACCTGCATACAGATTTCTCAAGAGGCAGGTCAGGTGGTCTGGTATTCCCATCTCTTTCAGAATTTTCCACAGTTTATTGTGATCCACACAGTCAAAGGCTGCAAAATGAGAGCAACTGTATGATAGTTTGAACGTTCTTTGGCATTGCCCTTCTTTGGAATTGGAATGAAAACCGACCTTTTCCAGTATTATGGCCACTGCTGACTATTCCAAATTGGCTGGCATATTGAGTGCAGTATTTCAACATATTCATCTTTTAGGATTTTAAATAGCTCAGCTGGAATTCCATCACCTCCACTAGCTTTGTTTGTAGTAATGCTTCCAAAAGCCCACTTGACTTCACACTCCAGGACATCTGGCTCTATGTGAGTGATCACACCATTGTGGTTATCCTGGTCATTAAGACCTTTTCATATAGTTTTTCTGTGTATTCTTGCCACCTCTTCTTAATCTTTTCTGCTTATGTTAGGTTCTTATCATCTCTGTCCTTTACTGTGCCCATCCTTACATGAAATGTTCCCTTGATATCTCCAATTTTCTTGAAGACATCTCGAGTCTTTCCCATTCTATTGTTTTCCTCTGTTTCTTTGTATTGTTCATTTGCGAAGCTTTCTTATCTCTTCTTCCTATTGTCTGGAACTCTGCATTCAGTTGGGTATATCTTTCCCTTTCTCCCTTGCTTTTTGCTTCCCTTTTTTTTCTCAGCTATTTGTAAAGCCTCCTCAGACAACCACTTTGCCTTCTTGCATTTCTTTTTCTTTGGGATGGTTTTGGGAACAGGTCTTTAGATAGTTAGATATTTTCAGGAACTAATTTCATAATTCCAAATCCTTGCCTCTCTTCATATCTAGAAAAGCACTAAATCCCTTCATGATGACAACTCCTTGTGACTAGCAGAAAGCCTCTTGTAAAGTAAACATTTGCTTGCACTGAACTTCCCCTTCACCAAAATCTGATGTATCGACCTTCCCCCACTGCCTCTTTGCATCAGTTTCTCAAAACTATCCGCGGTGCTGTCTCCCAGGCTGCAGTCCTCAATTTGCCCCAAATAAAAGGGAAGTCACAGCTCTCAGGTTGTGCATCTTTTTTTTTTAGTTGACAAGGCCCTGCAGCTGTTCAACCCAGCGTAACCAGAGTTGATGTAACCCAGCAATATAGTCACAAGGTGGAAGAGATAGGGGCTATAGAAGTCACACTTGTTAGACAGATCCAGTGTCAGTGAACCACTGAACTCATGCATATGGAATTTTTGTCAGCATCGAGGAAAGATCGAAAGAGTGTACCATGTGCCCATCCAAAGCAAATACATGGCGCTGGACATTTTGGAGGAAGGTCTGTGGGAACGCTATGGAGAGGTTGCAGCAAATCCCCAATTATTGGGTGTTTTTCTATAACAACTACCTCAATATCAATCCATTCTAGAATAATCTACTTTCCCTCCATTAAGAACAACTATTCACCTGGCTCCCCAGGTGGCTTGTGGTAAAGAATCTGCCACCAATGCAGCAGATGCAGGAAATGGAGACAAGGGTTTGATCCCTGGGTTGGGAAGATCCCCAGGAGGAGGAAATGGTAACTGACTCCCGTATTCTTGCCTGAGAAATCCCATGGAGAGAGGAGCCTGGGGGGCTACAGTCCACGGGGTCGCAAAGAGTCAGACCCACTGAGCACACACATTCCTTCCTATGTCCTGCAGAAACGCCTTTGCCCACAGCCCAGTATTCCTCAGCCTCCTCCCAGCCCTCCGTCCTCCCATTCTTCAGGAGGGGCTTCCTGGAATGATCCCACCAGTTGCTTAGTCATTTCTTTTATTCTGCATCTACTTAGCATTCAAGCCTTCACTTTTTTGCCTTTAACCCAGGGAAGCATGGGACGTTATCTTAGGTTGTATCAGGGATATCTGCCCAGTCTCTTTCTCAGAGTCCCCACATCCTGAAGGCAAAAGACAGACTTTCATGACTAGCTCAGCTTAACTCCATGCCCACCCCCACCTCCATCCTCCAGCATCAAGGGCTCCTCTAATGGAGGCTCAGGGCACAGATGGGGCTGTCCCGAGCCACCCCCTTAGGAAGGGAGCACAGAGAGGGGTCTGGCTGGCAGTTTGGCCCCAAGTTGACTCACTCCTCAATCTGCTCTGACCTCACAGTTGATTCCACTGAAGTGACGGCTCTGTTCCTGGTGAGCAAGCCAGTGCCTGTATTTGGCTTCCCAAATCCATTTTATTTCTTCTGCTGGGTCCCCGTGCTGCCTCGCTGCCCAGCACTATTATGCCTCCAAAGTTGCACTGCTCTGCCCACGAGTCTTTCTCAAGGACTGGAAATCTCCCTTTGATATCCACCCCTGGAGCTGGGCCTCCTTTTATCTGGGATTGTTAGCCCCACTCTCTGCCCTCTACCTGCTGTGGGCTCAGCACAACCATGCCCTGCCCCGTGGAGGTTCGCCTACTCTGGCCCTTGAGGTTGGCCTGGTCTAGAGACTGCAGAATGGAAGCAGTAGGCTAGTTTAAATGATGGTCTACCCTGGCACGTGGCAGCTCTTGTGCTCTCTGTTTTTAATTTAAATTTGAATGCTTTCAGGCTAGACAAACATTTTCCACCTCCCCAGAGACCCCACAAATCCCTATGCAGCCGAAAACATAAAAGAAGAAACCCAGCTTTGTTGAATACTTGTCAGGCACTAGGCTCTGTGTATATAATTGGCTCACTTAATCCTTCCAGCAACCCCAAGTGGGGGACATTACTATCTCTGTTTACCCGTGGGAATACAGAAACTCATGGAAGTTGGGCAACTTGCCCCAACCATACGACAACTGGCAAGTCATAAATAACAGATCTGAAGTCCACACTATTTCTACCACGCCGTGAGTGGAAAGAGTAGGTCTTGATTAGACTCTGCAGTAAGGAGGCCCCCCTGCAGCGGTGTGGAGAGAAGACAGACGGACAGCTCAGGGATCACAGGAAGGAGGGGGCTGGACCGGGGAACTCAGGCAGCAGCCCCAGGGAAAGACAGCAGGTCAGGACGGGCTGGAGACGGGGACGAGATGATGAGGGCCCAGCAGGGATGTCTGTCAGGTCAGGGAGAACACGGGGGAAGGGGGGCCTTGGGTGAGTGTCTAAGGGGCTCCGATGAAAGTGAAAGTCACTCAGTTGTGTCCGACTCTTTGCAACCCCAAGGACTACACAGTCTGTGGAATTCTCCAGGCCAGATACTGGAGTGGGGAGCCTTTCCCTTCTCCCGGGGATCTTCCCAACCCAGGGATCGAACCCAGGTCTCCCACATTGTGGGCAGATTCTTTACCAGCTGAGACACAAGGGAAGCCCAAGGGGCTCCTGAAACATCACAAATCGAACTGGCCAAGAAGTTGAGAGGCAGAGACTTGATCAGCCTTTCCCTGGGAGCGCTGGTTAACCTTGGCTGCACCGCAGGGCTCCAGGGGAGCCAGAAGACACAGCCGTGGCCCCGCTCAGGGCGGGAAGAGGACGAGGAGCTCCAGGTTAAGGAAGGAAACATCAGAGGGGACAGTGCAGCCCCCTTCCAGGAGCCGAGCAGCAGCTGCAGAGCAGGCTGGCGACTGAGGATTAGCAGCCCTGGAAGCCTGCAAAGGGCAACACAGGCAGCGGGGCAGGTGCACGGAACTGATGAGGAAGAGAACGCCAAGGGCAAGGGCAAGTGCCAGCTGCTCTTTCCAGAAGCTGGTCGCTGAAAGGACGAGGAAGCGTGGGGTCCTGTTTAACAGAGACGGAGCATGTGGCAGAGGGGAAGGAGTCAGTGGCCAGGGAATTATGAAGGGAGTGGGTCTGTCTCTGTCTCCAAGAGAGGCAAGGGCGGGATCGGGGGTGTAGATGGAGAAGGTGCCCTCCCGCTGGTCAAGAGAGCTCCTTTTCCTCGAGAGAGAAAAAAGCTGTAGAGGAAACCTCGGGGATGCTCTGGCTTGGAGAAGAGAGGTGATGATGGAGCGCGGGTCAAGAAAAAAGGCGTGAGGCTCTCCTGGAAGGAAGTGAGCTGGGTACTCCTTCCCGCAAACGCGAACCTTGGGGCAGGGAGCTCCCTGGGCTCCCTCAGTCACCTCCGGGGCCACAGGACTTGCGCCAACACTTGGCTGCACGCTGGTCTCTCTACAGCCCCGTCCCCACCTGTATGTGCCACTGCCTGCCTCCAGGTGCCAATGGGCAGAAACGACTTATCACTGTCACCGCAAAGGGACTTTGAATTTTTCTATGAGAACTGCTGAGTGTTTTCACTTTTATTTTCCCCCTGGCCCTCCAGCCCACTTCCTCACAAGACAAGGCCTGCTGGGGACCCGAGGGGAACGGCTGCTGTCTGGCCCTCCAAACGCAGTTTCACTCTGAGCAAAGCAGCAAACGCTGTAGCCTGGCTCTGGCCTCAGCAGCCCTGGGGGTGACTTTTGCCCTGCAGCTTGTTCCCCGACACACACACACACACCCCACCTACAACACTACTGGGGTGACAGCTCCTGCCCCAGAGGAACGTTGGGAAAAGCCACCATCTGAACAGGTATTGCTGTTCAGAGGAGGCCTCAGCTGCTGCCCTCCTGCCCTGGTCTCCTGACTCTTATTAAAGAACCCGGATGGGTGACAGAGGTGTCAGGCAACCTTTGATGAATGCTCTTTGGGTCCCCCCACCCTCCTGCCCAGAATCCTGGTTTCCTCTAGCCACAAAACTATCAGAGCTCATGAACTAGAGTCAGAAGACATGGGCTGGGGTCCCGGCCACTCCCCACGTGCTGTGAGATGTTTGAAGTCACGTCTGAGGCCCAGCTTGCAGCCTGGTAATGTACAAGGACAGCAGCTGCCTCTCCCTGCTCTTGGGGAGGCGATGAGTGGTTCAGCCGGTGAGACAGCTATTTGTCAACTGGACGGCGCTATGCTGACTTCGGGGTGCAGATGAGTCCTGCTGGCAGCGCAGTGTCTCCAGAGCCCCACCCAGGATGCATTTCTCAGCCATTGGACCCCGGCAGCTCGAAGCCCAAGGGAGACACACTTCCACTGAATTCAATGCCAGCATCTGTTTAGTCCTCCTCTGTGCTAGATGCCAGGCTACAAACAAGACCAGATACCCTGAGTCTCACCCTGAGTTTGCTAGCGGAGGTGGAACTAACAGAGGTGGTATCTGTTCATGCCATGGGCAGAGTCTCCAGGAAAACTTGCTCTGTGTTACCGGAAACAGATCATCCAGGCATGATCAGAGTCTGAGTCCACTTGTTAGTTGCTCAGTCACGTCTGACTCCTTGCCTGCCAGGCTCCTCTGTCCCTGGGATTCTCCAGGCAAGAATACTGGAGTGGGTTGCCATTCCCTTCTCCAGAATATCTTCTGAAACCAGAGATCGAACCTGGGCCTCCCACACTGCAGGCAGATTCTTCCCACCAGGGAAGCCGTGGTGGCCCAGCAGTAAAGAATCCACCTACCGTGCAGGAGACTTGGGTAGATGTGGGTTCAATCCCTGGGTTGGGAAGATCCTCTGGAGGAGGAAATGGCAACCCACTCCAGTATTCTTGCCTGGAGACTCCCAGGGACAGAGGAGCCTGGTGGGCTACAGTCCTCAGGCTACAGTCGCAAAGAGTCAGAGGCAACCAAGCGCGGCAGCATGCAGGCACCTCCCCTTGTTTAGCCCTCACTGAGCTGGAGGTGGGTGGATGTAGCTCTGAGAAACCAAGGTGAGGGGCCTGGGGCAGAGGAACCACAGTCCTTGGAGACCCAGGCCTCACCCAGCAGTGGTGCCCAAAGGGTTATTTCACTCAGTGCTTCACCCTCCCCATCTGGGCCATGTGAACAATAATCCTGCTGTGGCCTGACTCTCAAGGGTATCATGGAGGACAAAATGAGAACAAAATGTCCAGAGCAATGGGGAAAGGCTTTGAAAGGGGAAGGGCTTTATGAGCAAGGCTTTCATATTTCTCCTTCAGGGTCCTCTTCAATAAAGCTGAGATAGTCACGGAAGGTCTGCTTCTCAGGCTAGCCTGATGGGACTGACTCACAGACATCCAGCCCCCTCTCTCTGCAATCATTCCAGTGGTGACAGCAAGTACTTCCAGCAAATGGGACCCCATCGCCTTTCCATAGTTTTTCCACTACTCTGCCACCCAGGCCGGGTGGATGATGCTTGCGGATCAGTGGAAACCCTGCTTGTCCTCAGACCTCAGCCCAGAGGACCGGAGAAAGTCTCCCCCTCCACCACCATCCCTCTGGCAGGGCTTCCACAGTTTGGCTCAGACAGAAGGCTTTCTTCTCCCAGTGTCCAGAACCCAGGGAGAGAGAGATTCCAGCATCTGAGGGTCAGCCCATTCCACCGAGTCCAAAACAAGAACCAAAACAGCAACAACAACAACCTTGATAAATAAAGGTTGGACATTTTCTGCCTCCAATGCACCTTCATCTCTTCTGCAGCAACGTCTGTCTCCCTTGTTCAAATTGAAGTTGGAGGTGAGAGTGTTCAGATGATAAGGTTTTCACCCAAACCATCAATCGCGCTAACAGCCCTGTCTGCAGCTGTC
Source organism: Ovis canadensis (assembly GCF_042477335.2). Lineage (NCBI taxonomy): Eukaryota > Metazoa > Chordata > Mammalia > Artiodactyla > Bovidae > Ovis > Ovis canadensis. The sequence continues at coordinate 82,962,499 of NC_091256.1, forward strand.
TGTGGGGAAGGCGGGGAAGGCAAGGCAGGCAGCTGCATGCTCCATTTGAGAGGTTCTAGCCCAGGCTTTCCCTGCCTAAAATTATCTCACCCCCCCTCCCCAGAACTGTTCTATACCCAGAAGCACTTCAACCAATTTCTTTTCATTTTATGTCTCCTTTCAAAATGCAAGTATCTCTGAAAGAAGGAATGTATTCCATCGGCCCTTCCCCACTTCTCACCCAGCACTGGTGCCCAATAAATATTTACTGAATTCAGTTGGTTACTAGAGGCCTGTCCGGAAGGGACACGGGTCAGAGCCCGGGGCTGTGGAGGGTGGGGTGCGCAGGGGACAGTCCCGGCTGGGAGCCACGCCTCGTTTCACCAACCCCACCGCGAGCGCTTAGCAGTCCTGGGTACCGTCACTGCGAGGTAACTGACTTCTGATTAAAGTAAATCTGAAATAGCCAAATATGGAAACTGCAGGAGGGGGCAGAAACAGCCCAGAGAGTCAGAGGAGACACCCGGGGGTTAGTAGCAAGAGCAGCGGCCCCAGAATTCACTGAGAATTCTCAGAAGTGCCAAAACCCTGCAGAGCAGTAACAAGGGCGAGGCCATCTGCTGTGGAGAACCCAGTTTCCACCAATTCTCTGGGTGTTCCCTGGGCAACTCGTTCCTACCTGAGTCTTGGTTTCCTGCAAGACCCCTTCGAGCTCTCCTTGGCTGGGGGTGAGGGTGGTTCTAAATGAGCACGCCCCCAATCGAACGGCTCCCCTGAGGTTCCATGCATGCCAGTATTTAAGCTTCATTCTAAAATATTCTATGGGGAGGGAGGTGGGAGGGGGGTTCATGTTTGGGAACGCATGTAAGAATTAAAGATTTTAAAATTTAAAAAATAAAAAACTAAACTAAACTAAACTAAAATAAAATATTCTGGCTGGAAGGTCCTGCAAAAGTGGAAAGAGCGGATGCCTCACGGCGCCATGCGGGAAGACAAGGGTTTGCAGGCACGCGTGCCAGGCACGCCTAAAGTCCTTCCCCGGCCCGTGCACCCCGACCTGCCTCTGGTCCGCGGAGTGGACACCCTCGCCCTGGAGGCGCTCCCCAGCTCGGGACCCCCAGTCTCCATCCTCGGAATACCCCTTCTCTGCTCAGAAAACTCGTTCCGGGCCGCGGAACCCAACCGCCCCCCACCCAATACACACCGCACCCACTCGCTCGCATCAGGGGCCACCTGCCCCGCCGGCTTCTCCCGACCCGGGGTCCGGGCCCCTGGGCCTCCTCGCGTGCACCCGCCGCGGCCGTCGGGGACTCGCCGGGCGCGAGCGGGGGCCGGGCGGCCGGGCCGGGCTGCGGGGAGGCAGCTGCCGGACTCCTGCCGCCGACGTGTTTTCGGTTTCAAAGTCACCGCGACGCGCTGAGAAGCGGTGCTCGGTGTGCTCCCTCAGGCCCAACGCGGCGACCCACCGGGACTCACCTGGGCTCGGCGCGCGGGCGCTCGGAGGGCGCCTGGCTGCTCCAAGGCAGCGGCTGCGAAGCAGGGGCTCGGCTCCCAGCTGCGGGGCCCCGCCCGCCGAGGAAGGGGGGCGGGCCCGGGCCCCGGAGAGGCGGGGCCTGGGGGGCCCAGGAGCGAGCACGGGCGGGGGCGCCGGGCCCCCAGGGAGGGCGGACCGCAGGCAGGTGCTGGGCGGGGTGCTGAGAGACTGGTAGAAAACCGGCCAGTTGGAAACCTAGCCGACCCTCCCTCGAATCTTGAGTGTCTACAAGGAAGTCACCTCTGATTTCCCTGGCTGCATTTGAACTGTACTCGTCTTAACCCTTCAATCAGGGACAACTAAGCTCAACCAGTCCTTTCGTATTTTGACGCAATGGCAATCCACTCCGGTACTCTTGCCTGGAAAATTCCATGGACGGAGGAGCCCGGTAGGCTACAGCCCATGGGGTCGCAAAGAGTCGGACACGACTGACTTCTCTTTCCTTTCCCTTCCTGAAAGTGTGTTAGTCGCTCAGTCTTGTCCCACTCTTTGGGACCCCACAGACTTTAGCCTGCCAGGCTCCTCTGTCCGTGGGATTTTCCAGGCAAGAATACTGGAGTGGGTTGCCATTCCCTTCTCCAAGGGAATCTTCCCAGCCTAGGGATCAAACCCGGGTCTCCTGCATTGCAGGCTGATTCTTTAACATCTCAACCACCAGAGGTCTGGTTCAAATCTAGCCCTCCTGACCTTCCTTTACAACAGGACCAATTTGCCAGCCCCCTCCTTGCTGGCCCAGCAATCCCTTAGAGTTGTAGGGCTTGCCATTGTACCTAGGACTCTCCAGACGTCTCCCGTGATCTTAGAAACCTTGTGAAGTAGGCCTGGGCATGCTCATGTTACACATGACCCATCCGATGCCAGAGAGGCGACATGAGGTGATATGCCCGCGGTGTAGCACCCAGCAAGCGCCAGAGCTTCCTCCTCAGTCCCGTCTCCCTACTCCCCAGTGTCAGACTCTTTCTTACACCACTTCTCTCCCCGAGTATATGTTCTAACTGATATTTGTGTTCCATATAAATCTCCTCTGTGAAGGTTGATGGAGCATGAAGATCATGGATTTTAGAATATAATGGGCCCTAATTCCGATTCTAGTTCCTTCACTTTCAGTTAGGCAACCTTGGGAAATTTACTCAACTGCCTGAGCTTCAATTATTCACCAAAGAGGGTTAATAATAACAGGCACTATTCAGATATGCACAGGAGCCAGGCAGAAAACACACAGGAGAGAGGTGAAAGTTGTAGTCAGGGGGAAGGGGAGGGGACACCATCGCTGCACTGAAGACCATGTGTGGAGTCCAGAGGAGCAGCCAGGCTCCCTGCCAGCCTGTCCTTATCTGATTGCTTCTTTTTCAACAAGAGCCAGAAATCCAGATTCAAACCTTTTGGTTGGCAAGTCAGATTAACGATTTCATGGATAGATAGGGCCTGTGGTCATCTTCACTTATGCCTGCCTTCACGCACCTCCTTTCTCATGGTACACCCTTCACCCCCACACTCCCCAGGATGCTTACAAATCAATATGCTTTTGTAAGCTTATATCTCCTTTCACTGGCTAAAAACACAGTGTCTTGAATGCATATATGCAGGTATGCTCAGGGCCCTGGTACTGTTACTAAATATGATTCAATTGTCTCCCTCCATCCCTCTTGCCCATCAATGGAATAAAGCAGCCTATTTGTCTCAAGAATGATATCCAAGCTTTAAATATGATGAGATCAGACTCTGGGATAGAAAGTGAATCTTTTAGTGGTGGGAAGGGGAGTCCACATAACTCCAGGGCTGGGAGTCTCAGTGGGAAGATAGAGGAATTTCAGATAGGTGGTAGTCAAAACTCAAGGACATGTTCCCACTTCCCCTTGTTGATCACATAGCCCTGGGCAAGGTGTCTGGGAGAAGTGAGAAAACCAATCCTGGGACCTAGCTGATGAAGGAGACATTATCTCTCTCCTCAAGGACCTTGAAGATGGATGGGAAGAAAAGGACATAAATACACACTAAATAGTAGAAACACACTCAAACATTAGAAGATGATAGCTCATATTAAGTTTTATTATAGACCAGGTACTGTGCTCAGTATTTTATCTTTATTTACCCATTTAATCATCAGCCCTATTTTACAGTTTGAAAAGCTCATCTCTTGAACACTTTGCCCCAAATTGTAAAATTCTTAGTTTTGGGGGAGGTGGGGTTTGAATATGGGGAGTCTGGTTCTTGTGGGCTTTTGGCACAGATGGTAAAGAATCCGTCTGCAAGGCAGGAGACCTGGGTTCAATCCCTGGGTTGGGAAGATCTCCTGGCAAAGAGAACGGCTACCCACTCCAGTATTCTGGCCTGGAGAATTCCATGGGCAGAGAAGCTGGATAGGGTTGCAGTCGGACATGAGTGACTTTCACTTCACTTCAGTCAGTACAACACATTGCCCCTCAAAAAACTGGTTGATGTGACATCAGACAAAACAGCTGAGGAGATTAATTTTAGCTGGTTTAGTGTTCTCAAAATATTTGCAGTATTCTAAACAGAATCCAGTTTTCAAGCTAAATTCATCTACAAAAATAAGGGCAGGATTGGACTATACACTAAATTTTTGCACAGAAGGGATAAACTTTTAGTCTGGGTAGGTTCTAAGCACCCTAAAATTACTTCCCGACTTCAGACCTGGCCTTCAGCTGTTTAATTTGCCAGGTAAATTGGTAAGGATATGGAATTGCAGCCTTGGCTGTCAGCGGAATGAGGATGGAGTGGAGAGGGCGCCACCTGCTGGAATGATGGATGGATGCATTATTTTCCTCGGGCTGCCCCTTTCTGCAGAGGGATCAATATTGTGGGTTAGTTAGAGTAGGGTAAAATGTCATACCTTCTATCATGGAGAGATCGCTAAGATAAGATAAGGAGGAAAAATCCTGTCCTTGGGCCATAGATTGCACGTCTGACATCGTTTGCAAGTTACAATGGAAAGTTCTTGCCCGCAACGGAACCACATGTGGAAAGCGAGATAGACAGCAGCAAACCCCTCCCAGGCAAAAAGCAAAACCGCAGGGTCCTGGGCACATAGAATGCTTCCCTGCCCTTGAAACAAGTCCTGCCTTGAGACAATAAGTGAATGCATGCCTGTGGTATTTAATTTCTTGATCCAGTGATATGTGGTCCCTTTGCTTTCATCAAATAGCCTTTACCCACTGACTCTGCTTGTCAGTGTGCTGACCACCACAGGGAGAGAGGCAGGGAGTGCTGGGGGCGGGGGCTTCAACCAGGACTGGAGAATTCCATGGACAGAAAAGCGGGATAGGGTTGCAGTCGGACATGACTGAGTGACTTTCACTTCACCTCAGTGTCTGACTCTGCAACGCCATGGACTGCAGCTCGCCAGGCTTCTCTGTCCATGGGATTTCCCAGGCAACAATTTTTAATTGTTTTAAAAAACTCCTTTCCCAGATGTACATCTGTTGTCTGGATGTATCACAGTTTGTTTATTCATTCACTTACTGAAAGAACATCTTGGTTGCTCCCTGATAGCTCAGTTGGTAAAGAATCTGCCTGCAATGCAGAAGACCCCAATTCAGTTTCTGGGTCGGGAAGATCTGCTGGAGAAGTCAGCAGAAGACAGGCTACCCACGCCAGTATTCTTGGGCTTTTCTTGTGGCTCAGCTGGTAAAGAATCTGCCCACCATGCAGGAGACCTGGGTTCGATCCCTGGGTTGGGAAGATCCCCCCAGAAATGATTTGATTTCCCAGTCCTGATGGTTACTCCCAGGTTTGGGCAATTATGAATAAAAGCCACTATAAAAATTCACATGCGGCTTTTGGCATGAACGCACATCTAAATACACGCCTCCAGCAGCTGCTCTTTTGGCTTAGTAGCTCAAGAAAGGCCTGCACTTCTTTTGCTCTACTTGCGTCACTGAGTTCTGCTCTAGGTTCACCACCAGCTTAAGGAAAACAGACTTAAACTGTACCTGTATGTTCTGTCTTTGTTCCGGGGGTCTCCACTCAGACCACACACTGACCCACTCCCCTCTCTGTTCTGTAGGAGAAATGAGATTTTTATTATTTTAAAATTAGGCCTGCTGTCTTCATCGTTGTTCTTGTTCACTGGTTAGCTGCTCGGTCGTGTCTGACTCTTTGCAGCGCCATGGACTGCAGCTCGCCAGGCTTCTCTGTCCATGGGATTTCCCAGGCAAGAATACTGGAGTGGGTTGCCATTCCCTTCTCCAGTCTTCATCGTATGCTTGGCTAAATGTGGATTCTGTCCATTTTGACACTTTCTTTAATAAGATTCACACATACAAATTCCCATCAGCGCTTAGAAAGACATTTTAATGTGTTAACTCTGCCTAATCCCTGTAAGACATTAAACTATAGGTTTTAAGGTTATTATTTAACACTTAGGAAGTATGAAGTAAGATCAGGAGTTTGACTGGCATGATTTGGTTTTGTTAGACTTTGTAATAAGTTAGTAACAAGGAAGATTTTTTAAAAAAATATTTCTTCTTTCTGAGAATTGCGGCTACTCTATGTGAAGAGATTTTAAACACTTGTGTAAACCTTGTTGACCATATCCTCTGTTTTATAGAAAACAGGACAGAAGAATCAATAAGGAAAGGCAGAAGCTGAGGAAGCGGTTATCCTGGGAAAATCTGACAAAGTCAAATATTTTTAGCTCCAGCCACACCTCAGTATTATGTGACCTGCCCCCGTGTCCTGAGAAATCCTTCTGTGGGCCCGATGGGGCCTCTCACTATGGAAGCACTGGGATCCCTGCACATACTTTTGTTTTGTATTGTTCTCATTTTTAAACAACTTTACTATTATATTTTCAATACCATTCACCCAGTCAATGAATTTCATTAGATGTATACAGTTATACAATCATAACCATCATGAAATTTTAGAACAAATTCATCACCCCTTGTATCCTCTTGGGGGGTCAGTCCCTGCTCCCAGCCCTGGACTAAGGCAAGAGCAATCTGCTTCCTGTTTCTATAGGTTTGTATTTTCTGGAAATTTTCTGCAAATAAATAGATTGCACTTTGTGTCAACTGGCATAATGCTTCTGAGGTTCATCCATTTTGTTGCATACATCAGTAGTTTTTTCATTTTAATGGCTGCATAGTATGCCATTGTAGAGATACACTACATTTTGTTTATCCATTCATCAACTGATTGATATTTGGATTATTTTCAACTTTATGCTATTATAAATGATGATGAAAAAAAGAATGCCACCATGAATATTTGAATACTAGTTTTTGTGTGGACATAAATTTTCTTTCTCTTTAGGTAGACCTAGGAATAAAATTACTGGGTTGCATTGTACTTGTACATTTAATCTGTGGGAAATTGCCAAACAGTTTCGCAAAGTGGCTTATCACTGCAGCATATTACATTTCTAACAGCTATGTAGAGGGAGTTCCAGTTTCTCCACATCCATGACAACAGTTGATATCATCAGTCTTTTTAATGAGCCCTTCTTGTGGGTGTTATATGTACCTCGTGGCTTTACCTTGCATTTCCCTTGTGACGAACGACATCTTTGCAGGTGTTCATTTGCCGTTTGCCTATCTTCTTTGGCAAATGGCCATTCAAATCGTCTGCCTCTTATTTTTTGTTCTCTTATTGACTTGTAAGAGTTATTATTGTCTAGTTCCGAGGTCATATGTATTCTAGGTACAAATCTTTTAAACTTTATATTTTGTAAGTATTTTCTCATGGTCAAACGACTTCCCTTTTTAATTTCTTAGTTGCATCCTTTGAAAAGATCTTTTAAAATCTTGAAGAATCCAGTTTGTCAGTTTTTTTTTCTGTTATAGATCATGCTTTTGGTTACATATTTTCTCCTAAAAGTTTATAGTTTTAGGCTATACACTCTGGCATATAATCCGTTTCAAGTTAATTTTTGTACACAACTTTTTTTTTTTTTTCTTTCCATACAGATATTCTACCCTTTCTGCCATTGAATTACCCTGGCACTTTCACTGAAAATCAACTGATCAAACATTTGTGAGTGATTTCTGGACTCTGTCCCACTGATCTATATTTCCATCGTTACACCAGTTTCACATTGTCTTCGTTACTGCAACTTTGTGACAAGTATGGAAATCACTTAGGGTTAAGTCACTCCGTGTTTTTCTTCTTTTTCAAAAATTTTTTGGCTAGTCCAAGTTCCAGGTTGCCACTTCATTTTGTAAATAAAGTTTTATTGACATATGGCAATACCTGTACATTGTGCATTTTCTATGACTGTTTTTGAACTACATTGGTAAAGATGAACAGTTGCAACAAGGATAGTGGAGACTGAAAAGCCTAAAATATTTACTGTCTGACCATTTAGAGAAAAAGTTTCCTGGCTCCTGGCTTAGCTCCTTGCATTACTATATAAATTTTGGAATTAGCTTATTAATTGGTACAAAACAAGTCTACTACAATTTTGATAGGGATTGGGTTGAAGATATGTCAATTTGAGAAGAATGGCCACCTTAACAATATTAAGTCTTCCAATTCATGAATGTGGTATGTGATTCCCCCTCCTATTTATTTAGATCTTCTCTAGTTTGACTCAGGACTACTTAATGTACTTCAGTGAACAGGTTGTTCCCATTTGTGGTAAAATTTATTCTTAGATATTCTTTTTAATCAGTTCAGTTCAGTTGCTCAGTCATGTCTGACTCTTTGTGACCCCATGGACTGCAGCATGGCAGGTCTCCCTGTTTTTAATACTATTGTAAATAAAATTGTTTTCTTAATTCTATTTTCATTCATTGCTAGTACATAAAAATATAACTGATTTTATATTAATCTTGTATCTTGTGACCTTCTTGAATTCATTAGTCTTTAAGTGCTTTAGAGGTTTATTAGTATGTCATCTACATGTCGGAGAAGGCAATGGCACCTCACTCCAGTACTCTTGCCTGGAGAATCCCATGGACGGAGGAGCCTGGTAGGCTGCAGTCCATGGGGTCACAAAGAGTTGGACACGACTGAGCGACTTTACTTTCACTTTTCACTTTCATGCACTGGAGAAGGAAATGGCAACCCACTCGTGTTCTTGCCTGGGGAATCCTGGGGAATCCCAAGGACGGCAGAGCCTGGTGGGCTGCCGTCTATGGGGTCGCATAGAGTTGGACACGACTGAAGTGACTTAGCAGCAGCAGCAGCATCTACATGTCATCATGTCATCTACAAATAAAGACAATTTTTGTTCTGCCTTTCCAATCTGTAAGCCTTTATTTTTCTTGCCTTATTGAATTGGCTTGACAGTAAAATGTTTCTTAGAAATGATGAGAGCAGTCATCCTTAGCGGATTCCAATCCTAGGGTAAAGCATTCAGTTAAGTGTGCTATTGCTTACAGGCTTCTTGTGGATTTTTTTTTTCAATCAGGTTGAGAAGTTCTCTTGTATTCCTAGTTCTTTGGGAGTTTTTATCATGATTGGGTGTTGGATTTGTCAAATGTCTTTTCTGTGTCCATTGTTATGATCATTTGCCTTTTCCCTTTATTAATATAATGTATTACAATGATTCTCAACTGAGGGGTTTGCTCCCAGAGAGACATTTGGTAATGGCTGGAGACATTCTGGTGGCTTCCCAGGGGGTGCCAGTAGTAAAGAACCTGCCTGCCAGTGCTGGAGATGTAAGAGGCGTGGGTTCTATCCCTGGGTCGGGAAGACCCACTGGAGGAGGACATGGCAGCCCACTCCCGTATTCTTGCCTGGAGAATCACATGGACAGAGGAGCCTGGCGGGCTACGGTCCACAGGGTCACACAGAGTCGGACACGACTGAAGCAACTGAGCAGGAGCATTGTGGCATTTTCTGCCTTACCACAATTTTCTTCTTGATCTAATGCATTTTCTGTCAGAAGGACTTTTTATCTTGTTGATCTTTTCAAGAAGCAACTACTGGTTTCAGGGATTTTTTTTCTATTATTTTCCTGGTATCTATTTAACTGATTTTTATTTCCTCTTTTGTTATATATACCCTTTTCTTTCTAGCTTTAAAAGAAGAAACTGTAATGACTGATTTTTTCTTCCTGTATAATATAAACATTTAAAGTTATCAACTTCCTTCTAGGCACAACTTTGCTGTAGCCAATGATTTTTATATAGTTTTTACTCAAACTCAAGATAGCTCCTAATTTCTCTTGTAACTTATTTTCTGACCCATAACTTATTTAAAAATGAGTTAATTTCCACAGATTTAAGATTTTCCAATTTCTGTTGGTGATTCCCAGTTCCACCGTACCTAGAGAACATATTCTGGATAATTTGAACACTTTTTCATTTATTAAAACTTATTTATGGCACACAGTATGGTCTGTTCTTGGAAATATTTCATGTACATGAACAGAATGTTTATTCTGCTGCTGCTGGGTGGAATATTCTATAAATTTCAATTTCATAAAAGTGGTTGATAGTGTTGTTCAAATCATCTATATTCTTACTCATTTTTGGGTTTTCCTGTTCAACCATCTCTTAAGAGATGGGTATTGAAATTACTGACTTTAATGGCAGATTTGCCTTTTTCTTCTTGCAGTTCTATCAGGGATCCTCCTGATGAATTGGCATCTTTATCATTATTCAGTGAACATCTCTATCTTTGACAATGTTCTTTGCTTTGAAGTCTGACATTTAGTTACTCCAACTTTAATCGTAAAGATGGTGTATCTTTGTCCATTGTATTAGTTTCTACTGCTGCACAGAAACAGTTTGTCTGGTAGCTCAGATGGTGAAGAATCTGCCTGCAATTTGCGAGACCTAGGTTTGATCCCTGGGTCGGAAAGATCCCCTGGAGGATGTGGCAACCCACTCCAGTATTCTTGCCTGGAGAATTCCATAGACAAAGGAGCCTGACAGGCTACAGGCCAGGGGATCGAAGAGTCGGACACAACTGAAGTGACTTAGCGTGCGCACACAAACACACACAGCTGCATAAAAAAATTACCCCCAAAGTTAGCAGCTCACAACACTTTACAGTGTTGTCACAGTTTCTGTTAAATTTAGACACAGCTTAGCTGAGTTCTCTGCTTCAAGGCCTCTCATAGACTGCAACCAAGGTGTTGGCTGAATTCTAGTCATCCCAAGGTCCAACTGGGGAAGGATCCACTTTTAAGCAGACATAATTGTTGGCAGGGTTCAGTTCCTGGCAGACTGTTATTCTGAGAGTCTGTTTTGTGCCGTCTATTGGCACCGGGCTTGCTTCAGATCCTTGCCCCAAGGGCCTCTCCAACATGGAAGCTTGCTCCATTGAAGCATGCAGGCAGAGAAGTCTAACATGGAAGTCCCCATTTTTCAGCTTAACCATCACTTTTGTTGTATTCTGTTGGTCGGAAGTTAAGTCACTAAGTCTGGTCCACACTAAGTCCAGCCCAGTCATAATGACATGAACACCAGGAAGCATGAATCCTTGGAATCTGCTCTGTATACCTGTCTTGAATTTGAGGTATTTACAGATCCTTTTGGGAACGTCAGTGTTTTCCTGCTCTTTTGCCTTTGTGGAGCTGAGAGGTTCTTTTATTCTGTGAGTTTTGGTCTCCATCTGCTGGTGGCACCTTCTCTTGCTTCCTGGCACTGGTCATTTCACCAAAATTTAGGGAAGAAAATAAACTGAGGCACAGAGAGGTGAAGTAACTTTCAGTGGAGTTGGAAAAAATGTCACCATAGTAGAGGGACAACTCTTTTTATATGTAAGTGACAAATCCCTCAATGATTCTGACTTTTCAAATTCTCTTTTGGAAAGGCACAGCTTGTGAACTGAAACAGTCTTGAGAATAAAGGCCTTTTTAAGTCAAATTCTGCCAATTATGAAAACTGCTCTGGACAGTGATAGATAGATACCTTGTATTGTGGTATTATTCAGGATTTTCTTAGTTGCTGGTAGTTGTACCTTACCTATTTAAGTAAGATTAAGTTATATAGATTTTAAACCTTTCTTAAAATGATTCAGAAAAAAAAAAAGACATTATATAAAGCATTCTGAAGATTACCCTTTCTTTATGCCATTTACAGTGTGAAGACCACTCCTAGGTATCTTCACTTTACTTTCCAACATCTTTTCCTGAGCCTGCTCATTCAAATTCCAGCTTTAGGATTGTAAAGTTTCGATCATCACTTAACAAAGATCCATTCCCTATCAATATCCTACTTTAAATCTGGCAACGACAGTTTGCAAACATCTCAATCCAACACTAATTTCTGGTCTTCATTGTTTCTCCCTTAAGTGTTCTGAAAACATCAAAAGGGAAGATAATGCCACATGGCCTTTTAGACACAGCCCCGGTGGCTCGGGGGTAAAGAGTCCACCTGCAATGCAATGCAGGAGGAGCCACAGGAGACATGGGTTTGACCCCTGGCTTGGGAAGATCCCCTGAAGGAGGGCACAGCAGCCCACTCCAGTATTCTTGCCTGGAGAATCCTATGGACAGAGGAGCCTGGCGGGCTATAGTCCACAGGGTTGCTAAGAGTCAGACAGGACTGAAGCGACTTAGCATGCATACATACAGAAGCACTCCTGTTAATGTTTACCCTCAAACCACAGTTACTAAAATTTATTGTTGCTGAACATCCCTTCACTAAGGCAGCTAATCAAGATTTAAGTTGGTTAGAGTTACATGGACCTACTTTTTCTCTGAGAGCAGAGATGTACTACCACAAACATAAAACAATGAGGTAGTTTCTTGTAGACATTATATAATATAGCATGGTTTCACAAACTTTTCTTTCTGTATTGACTTACTCTGTAATCTTTGAATGATGTATCTATAATGAACGTCAAAGTTAAAAAATACACATTTTCTTCTGTTTCCTAGAATCAGAATGTATTTGTCGTTTATTTTGGGAAAGCACAGAGAGAGAGAGAGATCCTCCTTTGAGTTCTAAGTCAGATTATTCTTTTTGAGGAGATGCTGCCACCCCAGTGTTAAAGTGATCAGCAGTTAGTAATATTCATGGATAACATTCTTTTCATAGGAGGAAGAAACATTAAAAGAATACAATGTGTTTAATAACTAAACCTGGTACTTTAACCAAAGTACTTGTGAGATTCTTAATACAGCTGAAGATCACTACTGTCGGGTTTTTTTTTTTTTTGCTTGTTCTCTACATCTATTCCTAAAAAGAATGCAGGCCTATATTAAGACAAAATTTGACATTCTTTCATTTTTATTTTACATTATATTTTACTCACTTTATTGTAAGATTATTCAGAAAACGTTTCAATAGTAACCTATCTTTACCTCCATCAATATTACACTGGAATTAACTCATATAGAAAAAATATTTTTTCATGAATATTAACAGATGTGTCAACAGCATGATTTATTTTTAGTAGGTAATGAAAAAAATACTTGGGTGTAGATTTTTTTAAACTGATAAAACTTGAAATTAATGAAATGGTCATTAAAAGATTTTTTAGGTTTTGCTTTTTTTTTTTTTATAAAAATCAGTATTTAGAATTTCACAGTGAAGAGGTCCTAAATTTCTCATACAACATGAAATTATATAAAAATAGAAGACATAGACATCTTTAACTCTTTAATCCTTTGATTAAGCAGCAAGCATATCACTCTTCCAGGCCAAACACTGCTTAAACAAAAAAGAAAAATAATGACGTGCAAAATATTTACAAAATATGCAAAGCACACAATAAAGACATCTCACTATATACATGTGTCATATTACTAATGAAGCTAAGAATTTTCTACTGTGTGCTCTAGTGTACGGAAATAAAATCACGGCACACCCCTCAGATACAGCACCTTTGCTCATGGTTGGGATAGAATGGATTTTAAATGAACCACAATATACTCAACAGCTGGACAGATGCTGGTGCTGACCAACTTGACTCACATATCCCACACACCGTATACTGAAGGTCTACTGACAAGAGACAAGACAATAGAAGCTGTACATATGCACATATGCGAGACAATCTAAATACTTCTAAAAATGCTTTAGATATTTTCCTTTAAGATATATAACTGTCCCCATGGCTATTAAAGTAAAAATAAGTATAAATTCTTGAATATTAAGAATTTTAAATCAAGATGATCCAGTGAGAAAGAACACATCCTGAAAAAAGTCTTTAGGTTATGTTAGAACTTAAGGTCCTTATGGAAATAAATGGTCTGAACTTCAAAAGGAAAACCAATTAAAGGATGTAAGTCAATAGCTCTTTAACACTTTATAGCCAAAGGTAGGGACTATTTTTCTAATATCTGGAGAATATATGACATCTCAAAAATAAACTAGGGCCTCCGATGTTGACCATTTTGTGAAATAGCTCTAAATGGGAGACTGTGAATGTGCAAACATTTATCTTCAGTTCCACTAGTATAGCAATCTAAGCAATCTGTCCCTTTGCACAGGCAGGTCATGATTCCAATATGAAATCATTGTATCAAAAATATTAGTAATACATTGTTGAAATACTATCACTTGTAAAATATTCTTTGTAGGTGCTTAATGATTCTGTGTTGAATTGAGAAGACCTGAAATTTTTGTTTCTTTATAAAAAGGGTCTCAGCACTTTAACAGCACAATTGTGACAATATACTGATGTATCTTTGGATAACATAGAACAAATCCTTAAATTTATTTTATGAAATAATAATGATTTAACCCTAAACCAAACCCATGAGTACAGGTTGGCTGCAAGGAATACACAAATGTATCCAAATAGTACAATAGAGATTGATCAAGAAAACATCTTTTATATTAAATGCAGACCATATTAATAAGTATGAGGGCAATTTAAAGTTCAGAACACAAAAAGGGTATTGTAAATAAATGCTTCCAGAACCACTATTTCCACATAACTGACAAAATATAATTCTCCTCTAAAGTCCCCAAATGGAGGCAACTACTAGTTAAAAGCAGATAGCATTTAGAAACATTAAAAAAAAAAAAAGCATTAACTCCATTTTTAAGGAACTTAAAGACACTGTACTTTAACAAATGAAGTCCTCATTGTATGTAAAATAATTATTCCCATCCTCTTACTACTGAAAGATGGCAAGTCAATGACCTTTAAGCAAGGACTTTGCACTAGGACCCTAAACTGTATGTTAAAGGGTTAGTAGGTTCAGTACATTCTTTGTGGTTTCATATAATTGCTTTGCAATTGATAAAATTGCTTTCTTTTAAAGGAATATATTTAAATTCCTTTAGAAAAAAAAGCAAGTCTTTGAAAAAAGGGATATGCAGCTATAATTGCTTAAATATGCATTAAATGAACATACGTCAAAATCTGAAATGCAGGTTATCTATTCTTGCACTCCTAACATAGGAAAATGTTGTTAAAAATTAAATTAAAGAAAAAGAGAGAAATAGTTGAACATCCTTAACTTATGAAACTTAAGGAGTTTTCACAATTCCTAAGTCAATATTCCTGTACTAAGAGCCTTGACTATGAAGAGGCAGGAATATAAAGATTCTCAATAAAATAAATACAGTAAAAACAAAACAAAAAAACCTTGGTAAATAGAATACTTAATCTCTTCCTTTAACGAGATCATGTCGCTGAATGTATACTCTAGAAAGGAGGCTAACTGTAGGCCTTCTGTTGTGTTTAACATTTTAGTTGCGTGAACTAAAAAATTCCTTACACATCCACTTACGAGAGCCCACTGGCCACAGAATTAGTTTGCAGCCTCAGTATCTAGAAGGACTCTTCTTCCCTCTTTTGCATCAACAGTCAGCGGAGCACTGGTGTGGTGGTGGGTGAGAAGTTACCGCAGCTCTGTCCAATCGAACTTTAGTGCAGTGAGGACTGTGAGTCTGTCTGAATTCCGATAAGTGATGGTGGCTGTTGGCCGCCGACTGCGGACAACACTGGCCTTGGATTTAGACGGGGAGGCATGGAATTAGCGGGGCGAATGAGAGGTGGTGGAGGCTGATTTAAAGTTGGCCGGGGCTGGATGAACCGAGCCTGCTGCTGGAGTGGAGGAGGCTGCCGGTGAAGAGCCGGGGCAGCAGGCAGTGTTGGACGAAGAAGTGGTGGTGGCTGGTTCAGAGCGGCCACGGGGGCTGTTGGTGTTGGAGTGGATGACGGGGCAGGAGGTGATGGACCCAGAGTCCGAGGAGCCTGTGGGGTCTGTGCCTAGAGATGAGGAAACAAAAATAAACGTATGAGATGACAGTTCCTAATGGACGTCAGTACAATATAGTTTGGGCTGTCACAGGAAAAACAAAACAAATCAAAACAAAACAAAAACATAACACCAGTGTTTTTTGGAAGCACAAGCTTCTTTTATTTTAAACAAAACAAACCAAAAAAAGCAACGAAGCTACCAAACAGGCATCTTTATTAGTAAACAGCTTAACACTGGAAATAAAAATAAATTTATGAAAGAACAATACACTCTCCATTCTTCTAGGATCAGAACTTGGCGTGTCATTATGACTCAAGAGTCACGAGAGAGGCACCACTGAGTAAGTGTATTGTCAACCTTTCATGCTCGTTCAGCTAGTCCTCTGACAAATTAGCCTTACAGGACACCACATGAAATGGTGATTCCTCAGCTCATATTAGCTCAAATGCCATACACAAACACACCTCCTCTTCTTCGTCAGTGCTCTTCCCTGATGGCACATTAGAAGCACTTTTTGTCTCCTCCCCTAAAGCAGAAG
This sequence comes from Ovis canadensis, assembly GCF_042477335.2. Taxonomy (NCBI): domain Eukaryota; kingdom Metazoa; phylum Chordata; class Mammalia; order Artiodactyla; family Bovidae; genus Ovis; species Ovis canadensis. Next base: position 82,978,630 of record NC_091256.1, read on the forward strand.
CATCACCATTAGAAGCCTGGGTTCCTTGTTCTGCTTCCCACTCCTGCAATACCTCCTCTAAGTTAAACCGACGCCTGTAGTTTACAAAGAAGTTCTTCACTTGGCCAACAGTCTTGTTGCCAATTACATCTGCAATAGCTTGAAAATCTTTACCATATTTGCGGACACCTGGAAGGCAAAGTAAATAATACACCTGTGAAGGATCAGCAAGGAGAGCTGTGTGTACTATACATCACGCACACACACAACATACCAGCAATGAAAATCCTTTCTGATAAACTCTGCTCACGTCTCAATTCTGAGATAGAGACTAAGATATCAGGGTCACAGATGGAAACTATCAATTATGTCATTTCATCGAGCCAGCCACTTGCCTTCAACTGAACAATCAGAAACTTACCATTTTTTACATACTCAGTTATTTTCTCCAATCCTCTCTTGAACTCTCAAATACAGTCCATTTATTGTAAAGCATTGAATTCTTTGATCCATCCTCAATTCCACATTCATTTATTTCCCTAGTAGCCAGTCACCTAAATTTGAGCAACATCGTTTGTAAACAAAACTGGATGGGAATGAGCCATCTCTTTTATCCCCTCAATGGACTGAGTGAGTAGTCTTAGGGTTCCCCCGTTAAGAAAAGCATTGTGATTTTGATCTTAACACCAACTTCTACATAGTTATTTGCCTATCCGTATCAGGTACCAACAAATAGAACCGAGATAAGAAATTAAACATAAAAAAACATAAGAATCATCACAATCTGATGGACAAAAAAAGGAAAGCTATTTTTCAGAGTCTGTTGGATTTTAACTCATCTAATAGTCCTAAGGACTGTATATATGACAGATTCCTAGCTATGCTCTGTAGCCTAAAGCATTATAGTGGTGACTACTTGTAGATACTGTGCTTATCACTGCTACCTTAAATTTAAGAAGGACTGTACATTCAGTTATATAAAAAGACCTAACATATAAAATTATGGAATTAAATGTAGGATAATATTTGATTTATGAACTCGAGATAGTCAATTATGCTACAGAATTTAAAGTGACTTTACATAATCAGGTGGATAATAATTTGCTCTTATGGAGTTCTAAAGGAAATCCATCCTATTCGTTCTAGAAAGAGATACACCTAGCTTAAAATATAAAAGCTGTCAAAATTTTGATTTTACAATTTGATAACTGCTTTTTAAAATACCAGAAAACAGTAACTCATTAATTAGAGATGAGAAAGGAGAATAAAAATACTGATGTCTATGATAATCTAAGCAGCCAGAAATAGAGGGATTTAGATAAACTTAACATGTATACAATCACACATAAGAGGGTAACATAAGGGCACATTAATACACTGGCAGAAATGCAAGACATATTCTTACTGATACCTATTTGGATGATATACCTATTATCTTAAAGAACCAGCATGAATACAATTCATGTTTTTAAATTCTGCACTTATTTTATATTGAAAACTTGGGAGTAAGTATCTCTTGCTGCATTCAATTTGCTAGGCTTGACTCTACAGGGAGTTTCTTCCTCTTAGAACATTCTGGGTAGGAGGCCAGACATATTAAACTATTATCCCATTGTTCATCCAGAGTTCGGGATTTGTAAACTATGCTCATTTGCTCCGTTCTCAAAGAGAAAGACACATGCATGACAACAGAGTAATAATGATACTTAAACTTTATAATATTTTATTTTATATTCATTTCAAACATAAATGAATTTATATTCTCTTAAATCCATGAGCTGATTTCCAGTTAGAACTTCATAACTGAGTATAAATTCTAATGGTGACTAGGCTCCAGTGAGGGTTTATCTGACAATAAGAACCCAAGGTCATTTCATATTAAAAGTATACATATACAAAAGCTACATATTCAAGTACTTCTCTACTACTTGTACTCTAGAAAACAGCAACTCAACTTGAGACAGCTGCACTGAGAAGCAAATACTAATTGGAAATCACACACAGTGTTCTACCAGTGTACTAATTTTCATAACAGATTTAATTTACATTCTAGAAACGACCAAAGCTACTAAACACATAAATTTAGAAATGAAAACTTAAATAAATCTAGGATTAGATCTTCTATATTCTTAACAAGAAGTCACATTAAGAGTAACTATGACTCTAAGTCTGCCAATATTACAACCCTCCAAACACTCATTTGTTCAGCAAAATATACTCTAAAATATACCACTTAGTTGCCCCCATGTCAAGCTCCATTATCTAACTGTCCCCTCTTCTGACCCTATTTTTTTTTGTTGGATCTTCCACTTTATTTTCCCTTGCTCAATGGACTTCACCTTGTCACTAATATTGTTGCATTTCCAGAATTACATGTCCCAAACCAAAAACTACTTCCTATAGGAAATTTACTCAGACAATCTGGATTTTCCTCAACTCACCTAGGTTCTGAGTCACCTAGGTAAGTTTATTATTAACTCGTGTATGCTTGTTCCATATCAACTACTTTGCGAAGTCTTAAGGTTCAGACCATAGTGCAGACGTCTGCAGTCTGGCTAAGGATTATCAATCACGTCCTGAGAGTAAGTGGGCCTGGATATTAGTGCCCTTAATCTGCAGGATGCCTGGGCCGTATGTGGAAGAGCTAGAGCTCCTTGGCAGACTCCTCTGGACAGACAGCAGCCTCATCTGTCTGTCTCAGTTTTTTCTCTGTATGCCATGATGTGAACAAGGTTGGAAAGTACTTTCCTATGGAATACAAATCACCATCAGCATTACTACAATGCTGAGTACAGAGGAAGTACTCAGGAAATATGACTGATTTTTTTTCTCCATGGAGCTTTATTCTATTATTCTTTCCCAAGCTACAAGAGTCACACCTAGCTGACTTCTTTATCATTTTTACATTCCCAGTGATGTCACCAACAGCATATTTTGGTGAGAAGGTGGAATTCTCACCTCTGTCTGTACTGTGGCTGATTAACGAGTCAAGCTCTAGTGAAAAACCAACTGAAGACTTAATGGACTGACTCCACCTTCAGATGAATCCCCAACTAGGCTTCCGGAAGTCAACCTAGCAAGGTAGCAGTGCTGAGCAACTACTTTAACAATCTATGATCTCAGAGCTGCTTTAGTTACAACTTGGACCTGGGAGGAGGGTGGTCCATTCTTTTTTTAGTTTATTAAAAACAAGATCCCCCATATATATATATGTATATATATGAATTAGTGCTAAAACAACTTGGGAAGTTCTTACTACAAAACTTTAAATTTCTTCAATTTCATCATTAAATAGGTATGAGAATTTTGCTATGCTTTAAAAAATGTTCAACTTGATAAAAATTCTAAGCAAAAGAAACACACAAAATGTGAATGCTAACGTTAACGACCTGAAAACCCTAATCTGTATGTTAACGATGGATCAACTTATAGATTTTTTCAATAAACACATTTTTATGATCTGAATTATATCCCACATCACAGGATGAATAAAGAAAGTAAAACTGTGACAGTATGACAGTACATCTATTCCTAATTAGTAACTTGATTTCCTTATGGGAAGTACTGTCTCTATCACTTTTAAGTGACAATTCACTAAAGGTATCAAAAAGTAAATAAGTCAATATCATCTAAGCACTCATTATGAATTAACAAGTAAATACAGAATACTTTTCAAATCTCTAAACAAAAGGAAAAAGATTAAATTTCTCTCTCCTCCTTAAGATGTAAAAGGCTTAGGTCTATCTGAACCATTTTTTAAAACTAAACTTGTGACCTTTGGGCTTCCCAGGTGGTTCAGCTGGTAAAGAATCCCCCTGCAATGTGGGAGAAGTGGGTTTGATCCCTGGATTGGGAAGATCCCCTGGAGAAGGAAACGGCTACCCACTCCAGTATTCTAGCCTGGAGAAAAGACTGTATAGTCCATGGGGTGGCAAAGACTCAGACACGACTGAGCAACTTTCACTTTCACTTTTTAGGGCAAGAGGTCAGTTTTCAAAATTTAGTGGGGAAAAAACTTGAGAGAACCCTGGAAGAGGGAAATTAAGTATTTCCCAAGGAGAGGAGAAAATTGCTTTCAGCCACATTTCTGAAAGTTACAGTGAAACAACGTGGCTTCTACACTGCCAGATGATACTGTATAATCTTTATAATACAAACTTTTAGTTTTGTTTGGGAATTACCATATAAATATAACTCATTAGGATACTGTGTTATCATGACATTTCATTTTCCAACTAATGTTCTTCTATATTATCCAACCAAGAAAAAAAAAAGTATATATTTAGAGCTTTGACTAGCAAGACAAGTAACTTTAGGAGCATTTGAAATATGCTGTTTCCCAAATCTGGACGTGGTATTTAGACTTCTTTTCCTTAGATAGAAAGGATATCATAAATCTGCTTTCAGTGTGTTTAAAAAGTTATTTTTAAAATCTTTAGGACTACAAAAAAAAAGCGCCAATATTACAGTGACAAGCTATTTTTAGATCTAGGTAATGAAAATTTGGCGGATATTTTTCTCTGCTTCTTAAAGTGAGCATGTACTTAGTATAATTAGGAAATATTAATTTTTCAAAACTCTATTTTTTGAAATAACAGTTACATTTAGAAACTCCAGGGATGTGAGGTCTTTATCAGTAAGAGATTAATTTTAAACTCAAACCATTCAAGAACATGCATTTCTTTTCACCTGTAAATCTCGTCAAGAATTCCTATTAAAAAAGGTAAAAAACGTATCAACAGCAGTGGGACAATGACTGGTGCATCCGGGCAACGGCTACGAGTCAAAATCACGCATCCTCCTCTTCTGAATCCTCCCACCTTCCTCGCTACAAGTGTAAACTCCATCCCAAAATGCTGGGAACTGGGAATCGTTAACTATCTGAAGCAAGTGCATATTCTGAGCCTCCATTCTTGTGATATCATCTATAACAGAAGAAACTCTAGTCCAAACAGGTACCTTTTAGAGGAGAAATATGAATCCATTTCCACCTCCTGTTGATCATTCAAGTGCTAAGCATCATGTAAGGATCGTTACAACCCTTAGGTCTTAATCAAAGGCTGAATCTCCCCCACCCCCTTAGCACTTTAGGGACCATTCTAGCTTTTTTTTTTTTTTTTTTAAGTAGGAGATAAAATTAGAATGAAGACAATTTCTAAACTTGCAACATCATTTCTCCTAAAAAGGAATGAATGTGTAAACTACAGGGAGAGAAGGTAACATTTAACTGTAGGCATAACTCATTTGAACATAGTTCTGCCATTTCCTGTTTCATATGAGAAAGCAGGAAATACGAGAAAAAAAAGACACTAAAAATTAAATTTGACTTCTTGATAAAATTAGAGGAAAAAAATGTTATGCTATTTATCCTAATATAGCACAATATTTTAGTTTGGGAGCATTTTTTTTAAACCACTAATGACTATGAAATGAATATATTTAAGAGGAAACTTAAAATAAACATGTCAAATATTGTATACTATGCTTCTGCTCATATATATTTTAAAGAGTAGATGTTTTGGACTATCATTGCTATTTTTTGAAAACAGCTAATAAATGTTTTATTTTACATGAAAAAAAAATACAACCAGAATCAAATTCCTTTCTTAATTCTTGCTTAATAAGGAATGTTTATTATATGAATATCAAGATTCATCTTAGGATAATTTCTAAAAGCACCACAGATTAGGAAAAATATGGCACAAGCTACAAACAGGGATATTTCCCTATTAAATATGTGAAGACTGTAATTGGTCTTACTGTTAACTAATTTGTTATAATAGAAAATTTAGATACTCAAAACTGAAACAGATTACATAAATTGTAGAAGTACGATTCTTGATAAGTATTTTAAGAGGATTAAATTAAAGCAGCATTTATAATATCCCATTTGGGATTCCTGAAGAATGTTACTGAAGTCATAACATAGCTAGCACTAAAATTAACATACTAAAGTGACAGATTACACAAGTAAAGGCAGACACTCCTGTCTGGTCTAAGCATGACTTTTCCCCTTCCAAGTAAGGGAGAAAGAAGAGAAAACAGCTTATTTATTTATTTAAATTTTACTGTTTAAAAAAACATTTATTTACTATTTAAATGGTTAGTACTTAGTTAACAACAACATGAGCAGATGGGAAGTAAAATGGGAAATATGTATTTAAGCTCTAGGAAATGAACTTAATACACTTCTTTGATTTTAAGAATTACAGCACAAAGTTTATTTAATAGTGGAGCTCACTAGTGACAAAAGAGTCAACATTTCTCTCTCTAGGTCACTGCAATAGTCAAGTATGAGCAAGATAAAATAAAGCAATTAACAAATCAAAGTTGAATCAGAGTCTGTATGTAAAATGTCTTGAATTAAAGTTCTATATAAATTAAAACATGTTAATATCAAATCACTGAAGTGGCCAAAGGAATAATATCATATAAAGGTTTATCATAAAATGAAGATTAAAAAGAAGAAAAAAAACCTAAAAACATTTGCCTGCTAAGACAAGTACTTCTGGATTACAGATGTTAAAATAAGAGCTGCAGTTATGTACTTTACCCACACCCAGCTCAGGTACAGGGGATATTACTATACAATTATAAGACACACTTTTGAGCATTATATAAATATATGGGCACATGAGGCAAAAATGACACTTTTTAACTCTCCCTAAAGTAACTATGTCAGACACAAATACCTTTAAGTTGCTTTAGTTTATATAACAAAAACAAGACCAAACAAAAAACACAAGACAAAACCAAAAAACCTAAACTCAAAGTAAAAATTTCACAGTTAAATAAATAAAAAACAGACATAAACATACTGACAGTGCTTTCAAAATCTTAAGAACATGAATCTTTCCATACAAATTGCTGCATTAATATAATTTATTCAAGGATTACTTTTTAAATGAACATAACAATATAATAACACTGAATATCCTCAGGAGAGAGGATATGTTTGATTATTTCTAGAAACACTCCATTCTTTTAATGTTTATAAGCTGAAATAATGTCTGCATATATAGCTCAACTCTCTTAAGTAAATCTTGCTATTGTCTTTCTCTTGAATGCAGCTTTTCATAATATCCAGTATCCAACCCAGTCATAAGATTTGATGGATCCTACCACTTAAAGTAGTACTGTAGAATAGTATCAAATCTTTTCTCTGTATCTACAGAGAAAGATTAATCCAGACTTCCTAGGCAATTCTCCTCAGAAAATGCTTTCACTGTGATCATTTCTTATATGAGAGTACAGGATTAGTATACTAACCTTTAAGAAAATAAATACTGGAAAATGGGGTTAAATTCTATAGGCTACCACCATGAATGGAAACAGGCTTTAACATAAATCAAAGGAACACCTACCCAAAAAACTATGTTAGAACTGTAAGTCATAATTCTAAAAAAATATGAGACAGTTGTCAAAAATAATTTTTAATAAACACTTTAAATTGTCCATTACAAAGAGCTATTATTGAACACTGTAAACTAATTCAACTTTTGTTCTGACTCATTCAGAAATGTAGTTCTACAATTACAGATGGGCTACATGCATGTCCAGCTCTGCCTGCACAGGATCCGGCATTTCTATTTATGAAATGACTGTGCTGTGCTGCACAGGCCAAAGGGAAGGCTGACATTGCCCTACTGGCACCCTGCTGTACATTTTCAAGTCACACTGGGTGCGAATCCTTACTTTAATTCAAACTGCAAAGTCTTAACCAATCTTTAACTATATTATTCTCATATCCGAATGATACTTGCACATTTTTTGAGTTAAATGTTTTCTATGTTTGAATACTCGGAACTGTTTTTAAAGATGTATGTTTCACTGGGGCCCTACTCTCTTATAGTAGTTAACCTAGATTTATAAGCCATGGATACTCAACACAGAGGACTCAGCCAAGAAGAAACAAATTGTAGACCAAACTTAAACCACACTATCAGTCCTAAAGACAGTTTATCTTAAAAGGAAAACAAATCTACAATACTGAATTGCAACATACAATTTGCCCTTAAGTAATTCAAACACAAGAAAATCCAAGTTTATAGTGCTTCCAATTTGCCCATGGGTATTCATAGTACAAAAAGTTTTCTGCCATACAATTCAACCAAGCATTCTTACAAATAATTGCATTTAAAACTGCACATGTATATATATCTATATATTAAGTCTCTCTTTTGTATAAATAGATATATTTAAAGTCAGGTTTTATAGCATTCAGTGGCATATCTCTTACGTAAGTTATGGTACACTGAAAGTTAAGCATATCATGAATATTTTCAGTACCTGACAATTATCAACTACAGAGTAATCAGGGAAACCAGAAACACAGTAGTTTATGTTTGTGATAAAGGGTTATTGACTGATACAGTAAGAATGAACCCAACTGCAGGAATACTGAAGCAGAGGCACCCAGAGACCATCTGACTTGTTCAAGCCTGTCATCACCATCATTCATTTAGTGCTGGGAAGGCATCACATGCGGACCCAAAATGCACACAGGCTCAGTATATCACATCCACAAGTATAAATCAGAGTTCATGATCACCAACACTGGATGGTAAACACAAGACCCCTTTCTTGATCCACTTCTAAAGGAAGGGGAGAACTATGGTAGTCACCTTTCATGACAAATTAAATAATTATTAACAACAATAACTGCTTATCTTTAATATACCTTGCACTGCTAGAAGCTGCTCCTCTGTGGTCCAACGGGCATTAATTTTCTGATTTGACTACAAAATTAAAGAGAAGTTTCCTAATGAGGATATGAAGACAGACATTTTTCCAAAGTGCTTATTTTTTAAAAACTTTTCACCAAATCATAGATAAGAGATTACTAAAACTCTGATTTATGAGGATTTCATTTTTATAAGACTTAAAAAGTATATTTTGAATTACCTTTTACCAACACAAAAAAATAATGAAAGGGAAATGTACCAATTTGGGAGAAAGAAAAACATTCACACTTACACCCTAGTCAGAGATATCAAAACTGAGAAAATCTATTAATCACTCATTTTCCAACTACAATGTTCCTATCATACACTGCATATGTTAATTTTAGCCTAGTTTTAACATTTAAGAGACTTTGTTTTCTTTATAGAAGAGTGACTCTCAAATTTCTTTTCTTCATATTTAGACTAAACCTATTCTTACTCCATCAAAAATAGTGTTGTATAAATTAATGTATAACTGTAGATAAGGCCTGTGCCCTAAATTAATATTTCTTTAAATTTATAAAGCAGAGTGTGACCGAGTATAAGAATAGATTTTCCCCCAACACTTCCTACATTCATCCCAGTATTTTTGTTTAAAAAATTTCTCAGTTTAAGATTTTGACTATGGCAGTATTACAGTATTAAACATCTAACCAAATTTCACTAGTATACATCCACTTCTTAGTAATCAAGAACCTTTGGCAGTAGATGGACAGACAGAAATAAGCATTCCAGCCTACAGAGGTTTATAGTAGAAACTGCCCAGATAAAATGGCCAATGTAATACACACACATGCTGGGCAAAACAGAAAGTAGGGTCTCCTCTAAGAAGGGGTGTGGAAGTCTTATCTCAGTTGTAGTCTTAGCAATAAGAATCTCCACAGTACACAGAGATTCTGGGTAATATCAACTTTCTCACCACGAGCGAAGACATATAAGCAACCATTTGGAAGAAAGAATGAAACATAAATTCAAAAAAAGTTATGAAAGAAGAAAGAAAAAAGTTAAAAAAAAAAAAAGACCTTGAGTAAAGGAGGAAAAAATAAAAAATACTAAGCACTGAGTTCCAAATGATAAGATTTTAAAAAGGAGAGCAAGGCAGGCCAGGCAACGTGGACAAGCCTCCAGGTTAGGATACTTGTGAGGAGGCAAAGGAATAACAGGAAACAGGCAAAGAGAAAGAGGGGAAACAGGACATACAGGAGTCGTAAGGGTGAACCAAGGCTAAAAGAGTGCAAAGAAAAAGAGAGAAGACAGGGAAAACCAGCAATTTTCAACATATGGTCTCCCAAGAGGAACAGTAAGAATGGAGTAGGAGGTAATATCTGAGTTAATACCCAGGCAATGTGATGCTACCTTGGCCGTGAAAGGTAGTACCCAAGGATAACTGGTATTGGAACCTATTTAAAATAGGTCCAGATATTTTACGGTAAATGGTTAAAAAAATAAAAGGCTGAATGTAACTTAATCTGAAATATGAAACTAAAACTTAGGAAAATTAGTTCATTAAAAGATAGTTACTGATTTTGCTTACAAGCTTTAATTTTATTTCTTGGCATACCTTTTGTGATTATACAGTGGTATAACACTCTCTAGCTTTGAAATTTACAACATGAGTGCAGAATATAGGTCATTTTTGTTTTGAAAATGTCAATGATTTTCTCAAATTTCTCTTCTCTTTATTGTTCCTCAAATTATTCTTCTTTTAAATGCCCGAGGCACTATCCTTTTTTTTCCATCATTAATTCTGTTACATACCCCTCTGTCAACAATTTTGCAAGTGACTAAAGCCATTCTGTACCTTCAGAGACTTCATGAAGTTTCACATCTTTTGCAAGGCTTACAATTTCATTTTGTATTTGCACTGTATTAGCGAGAGAATAACAGAGGAAGATGTTGCTGTCATGGATGGGAAGGGTAACAGCTAGGGTTAATCAGCAGAATTAGTGAGGAGAGCCTAACTTTATAAGTGCTGAATTCACTAGTGAATAGTTTCTTGTTTGGCAACCTTTGCTTCTCCATCTATCCCTTAGGTTAATGAGCATTTGGATACTGAACATCTCTTGTGATACTACATTGCACGTGGTTCTTAGGATTAAAGTTAGCATATATGTGGAATATATACAAGGACATATGTAACCTGGTGGCTCTAGTAAAGAATCCACCCACCAATGCAGGAAATGCAGGTTCAATTCCTGGGTCAGGAAGATCCCCTGGAGAAGGAAATGGCAACCCGTCCTATATTCTTGCCTAGGAAATCCCATGGACAGAGGAGACTGGCAGGCTGCAGTCTATGGGGTCGCAAAGACTTGGACATGACTTAGTGACTAAACGACAACAACAAACAGTGACAAAAACATCAAGCATAGTGCCTGAGCAAACATAAATTAAAGCTGATCAATCAATGTTCGTTCAACCTGAAAGGCAGAAAATGGAGGAAAAGGTATCATTAATGAAAAGGGAACAAAAAGTAAAAAAGAAATAACATGCCCTATGAAGACTTATTTTTGGCTTTCAAGCAAATCGAGAGATGGGATAAACACAAGTAACTATTATTGAAAACCGTATACTGGGGATTCAAAGATGAGAGGGAAAAGTCAAAATGATTACACTGGGGAAAAAGGAAAGGGGAAGGGACTGCAGTCAGAGATGGATTTAAGAACATAAGTTCCTAAAAGGTAAAAATGAGGAGAAGGCATACCATGTTCAGGAACAAGAGGATTTTTGTTAGGAAGCAGTGACAAATAAGCCTGGAAGGTTGGTGATACTTAACTAAACCAAAATATGGTGAGGTCCAGTTCTGCGAGGGCTGAGAACACCAGGGCTGATGAATTCATACTAGATATAATGAGCAATCTGGGGAAAGCAGGGAGCAGAGAGAGGGGTAGGATTATGAGCAGAATAAGACTTTTAAGCCTACAAAGCTGGGAGAAGGGTGATGCTTTTAAGGACTTAGGATTTGGGAGATGTAGGAAGGCAAGGCTAAGAGGAGGAATTTAACTTGGGATACACTGAAAATAAGGTATTAGGCAGGAGGTTGAAAGATTCGTCTATTCAAATACATTTTTTTTAAGGTGTCTAGAAAATGCTTATGAGGGAAAACAATGGAATCAGCTTACTCAGATGAAAGGTTCTAAAATCAGACCTGAATTTTTAAAAGTTTTTTTCCTTCCAAAATTACCCTTGAAATGTTCTTACAAAGGTAGCCATGGAGATAGTCTCGCAGAAAGTCCATGCTGGCAGTTATCTCTTCAGTACTGGAAAGGGCCACTAGTTTCTCAGTTATACCCCAGATGAAGCCTTTGGCTCGAATTTAGAACAGTAGTAAATGAAAAACATAAATACCTATGTAAATATGAGAACATCGTTCAGTTCAAGGAAATGCTCAGGAGGATGTGAAAGCTAAAACTGACTAAAGGAATGCTGGATTCACAGTTTCCAGCTTGTAACTATTCACTCTGGGTCATACACGCAATAAATGGAGTTCAGGCAGAATTGCCAGCACTGTTGCACTTGCTGTGACTAAACATACTCTCTCTTTTTTATTTGGTTGAATTTATGTCATTTAAATGTATATATGATATGACTTTAATACAGCAAAGTGATAAGGTTGTATCAGATTTCCAAAACAGAAGAGAAACACATCCTGAGGATAAAAACTTGGAGAATGTCTTTATTTACATAGAGTGAAAAATTATAGCTGAGAAGGGAAAATAATAGTTATAAAAGTTAAAGTAAGAAGAGGTCATCATTATGTGAAAGGCTCAGAAATAGGCAAGGGAAATGAGTTAGAGCTGTGGAATTTGGTCATTAAGACCAATGTTAACGTGTAAGAAGACACTTCAGTGGAAAAATGCAGAGGATGACTTGAAACTGTATGGAATTAAACAGTCTATGTGCTACAAAATGGAAACAGTGGAAGAAAGGAAAGGCTGTAGGAATAAGAGGGTCAACATTTTAAAAACATTCAGAATTCCTTTCAGTTACTGATTTTTATATTTTAGAGCTAAGAAAGTTTGGTAGAGATGTGTTTAACTTAAGGAAAGGACAACTAGACTATATCCAGGAATCTAAAATTCTGTGGTAGTTACAGCTAGCTATGAGGTACCGCTGAACACATTCTTTTTCTTAAAAATAATAGAACAGCAATGTAAAACAGCCCAGTATATAATAGCAACAATAATGCAGAAGACCCCAAAGAGCCGTCTGGAAGAATCTATGGCACCCTCAGCGAGTTCAGCATCTTTACTGCATCCTTCCCCTGGCTAAATTTCTTCACGTCTTTCCCATTTTTGTCAGTAGTAGTTTCATACTACCTCTGACTTGGAAGAGCTAAAAAAGGTTACCAGGCTACCCAGTGTTGAAAAGTCAACCCAACACCCACAAAGAAAGGATGTCACACACCTATGCATGAAAATATCCACAGATTTGGAAACTTCTAGCTTCAAAAAGCACTCCTTTCTCAGATTCTTCCTTCTGGATTCACAGATCTCCTTGCCCCTTACCTAAACTCCACCCAAATCAAAGCATAATCAAACGTACCACCACTCCTTGCAACACCCTCATATACTTTCAAGGAGATACATAAACGTCTACTTTGCAAATGTTCTCTAGGTTTATCACTCGCTCTCCATTCCTACAACTGATACCTGACACTACCCAATACCTCTTTACCACCTATTTTATCCCTCACATACCTGGCATTTCAGCAGCTCTAGTTTCTAATTTATCTTGTATAACATGGCCAGGATAACTTTCCTAAAACACAAATTTCTCATCACATCATTCCTAAATTGAAAAACTGTAGGATCTTTTCATTTGCCTTAATTTAAAAGGCAAAGTTCTCTTCTTAGCTTTCACAAAAAGCTTTTCCTAGCTTTCACAGTGGTCTTGCCCACTGATTTATAAAACAAATAAGTCCCTGTTAAACTCAACCTTATTAATACCTCTCATATATCCTGTGCATTCATCCTCTGCAACCAAGTGTGCCTTCCCAAGTAGACAACATGCTTCCTCAGAAAACAGTTTTTATACTTCCACTGGACTCTCAGCAGTGATTAGCACAATAATGAGCTCATAATACATGCTTAGGGAATATCCAGTGTTTTTGGTTTTCCCCTCTGGATTTATATTTTGAATGCACTGTTCAACATCAAACCACTGTTCACATTCCTTCCATCTGCCCTTTTAGGATTATGCAAAAATCCTACTCACCCTTCAGCTGAAACTTTCCCCTCTAGGGAACTTCAGCTAAAACATCCCCCTTTAGGAAATGCTCTCTGATTACCCTATTTGAACAATAGCCACTTGTTTTATTAATATCTTCACTGATAAATCTATAAATTTAATGTTTGTCTTCTAATATCTAGACTATAAATTCTTTTTTAAAAAATGCAAAAAATCTATCCTTCCTCTTTTTCAGGTGTCACCACTGCTCCCCTACACAGAGCCTAATGCAGTATCTTATAAAAAACAAATGATCGACAAATACTTAGGTAGGTGAATTAACTTTCTTCACCAATTTTCCCTAAATGAAAATAACAGATACAACCAAATGAATAAGTAAAGCATCTTAGTAACTGTTTAGTTCCAGCTGAGTTACATCATTCAGTAGCTTGTTGTTTAAAAGGTTAATAAAATTCTTTTATTAGGTATTAGGGAGAACTTTTTTAGGTTGGGTATCAGCTAACCTAAAGGTAAGAGGATAAGGTACATGATTTTTCAAGGTTTTTACTATAACTGTTAATCTAGTGTTTTGAAATATATCTATTCAGGTTGTTCTCCCCTATAAAGCAATAGGAACAATATGATACCTACAAATATACCCTGGGCATTTTCTACATGATAAAACATATATACATTTTTCAAGTGCATGTGAGTTCAAAATCAACCTCAATGTATATTACACAAACTTCAATGTATGGACCGCAGTGCATTAAGGTTTTGGTTGTTTCATTTTGATCATTATTTTTACAATAAGCCAAGAGATGTAATAAATGGTAACTTGTAACCAATAACTACATTTATATGTGGGAATCTAACATACACTTTTACTATTATATAAAAACTTCCAAAGAGGCAGCATCACATTAATCTAGGACTCCAACTGGACTCTTAGGATCTAAAACACAGCCAGAGGATCACTATTTACTACGATGTGTGATCTTGATCAAGTCAGTTATTCTCTCTGAGGCCCAGCTCCCTCATGCAAAATAATAGTATTTACTTCATCTAGTTCTTTGGACTTAAGTGAGCATAAAAAGAGGCAGCATACAGGAAAGTTATAAATGCTATTATACCTTCACATCTTACTTTATATAATGTTAATGAATGAGACTATTCTGCAATTTTCTGAAAAATTTGAGATTAGAATTTTATTTCCTTGAAAATTTGGTAGACTTTTTCTATAAAGTTGTCTTGGCCTGCTGTTTTCCTATGAGAAAAATGTTCACTGTTTCTTCAGTTATTTAATGGTTATACATTATTCAGTTTCTGTTCTTTTTAAGACAATTTTGGTAAACCATATATTCCTAGGAATTTCTAAGTTTTGTGTAAATTTTCAAACTTATTGGCATAAAGTTCTTTAAGCTATTCCAATAAGGTTTTCAATATCTGCTATATTCTTTAATTTTTAAATTATAAACTCATAGTAATATACAAACATTTTAAGTGTTTTGCTTTTATGCATTTTGTAGTGGTTGGATGCCATCACTGACTCAATGGCCATGAGTTTGAGCAAACTCAGGGAGATAGTGAAGGACAGGGAAGCCTGGCATGCTGCAGTTCATGGGGTTGAAAAGAGAACACCAACAGTGTGTAATTAAATATTAAATTAACTTCAACACAAAATTTTAAATGAAGTTTTTGATGTAATAATTTAACATAAAGCAGTACTCTTTGTATTACACTGCTAAGTCACTTCAGTCGTGTCCAACTCTGTGTGACTCCATAGACGGCAGCCCACTAGGCTCCTCTGTCCCTGGGATTCTCCAGGCAATAATACTGGAGTGGGTTGCCATTTCCTTCTCCAATGCATGAAAGTGAAAAGTGAAAGTAATAAGTCGCCCAGTCATGCCCGACTCTTAGCGACCCCATGGAATGCAGCCCACCAGGCTCCTCCGTCCATGGGGTTTTCCAGGCAAGAGTACTGGAGTGGGGTGCCATCGCCTTCTCCATGTATTACACTACCATTATTTAAATATCACTAGACTGTCAGTTTACCTCTGGGTTTGCAATGAGATATTAGTCTACATATATTTCATTCTTTTCCATTGCCTAACCTTCTTGAAAGAGACTATTCAAAACAAACAAAACCAACTTCCTTCTTAATGATTCTTCCTTTCTAGAAGATTCTAGGGAGTAAGATGGCATATGAAGTACTACTCTTCTGCCTGCCACTACCCCCCCACCCCGCCCAAACATAATTCATTTGTAGATATTTCAGTCAATCTGCTATCTGGAGGGAAAAAAATCCCATTAGGACAAAACAGGATTATTTGATTATTACATACATAGAAAAGTAAGGCTAGGATATGAAGCATAACATAGGAGTCTTTAAAAAAAAGAGAAAGAGAAAAGATTTTATAATAGAAGCTTCTGTAAAAAGGTATGATTGGACAATAAGCATTTAAGTACACCCTTAGACATCACCAATATAAAAACATATTAAGTTTTAGGAGAAGTACAAGTAAGACCTGAGAAAATGGCCAATCTGTATCTCGTATTTGGATTTCGTATTTTCCAGGATATAAATCCACACACTAAAATCCTAACTGGAAACCTGAGCCAGTAAACAAACATCCAAAACTAAAGTAAAATTTTGTTAAAACTGTTAAAATCAGCTCCTTGTGATCTTTTTCTTCCTGTTACCAATTTACACAGGTAGGAAACAGCTT
Source organism: Ovis canadensis (assembly GCF_042477335.2). Classification (NCBI taxonomy): domain Eukaryota; kingdom Metazoa; phylum Chordata; class Mammalia; order Artiodactyla; family Bovidae; genus Ovis; species Ovis canadensis. Next base: position 82,995,227 of record NC_091256.1, read on the forward strand.
TGAACAAACATTGCTATTGACCCCAAAATGCACTTCTTCATCAGCGACCTTCCAGTTTCACATGCACTGGGCCTACTATTATAGCTGTTTTGGGTGCTTGATTGCAAGCGCTAAAGACAGTAACGGAATGATGTAGCTTAAATCATTAGCCAAGTCTTAAGAGACTGCCTATTTAAATAACAAAATATAGACATAATAAATTATCTATACAATAACACCTTCAAAGCGCACATGTAACCAAAATATAGTAGTTGAACACTGAATAACTCAAAGAACAAGGCTGCCCCATACTTAGTCACATATACTCTTCAGTAACATACCTCAGGAGGCTTGAATTCTTCAATTCCACCTTCCATTTTCTGTTTAAGTGCACTGTTTACTTGCTTAGCATTCTGAACCTTCAAAAAACAGCCAAAAATATGAATCAGATCATGTACTTAGGTGAATTTTTGAGTATTAATAAGTAAAAAGGATATATATTAAAAACCCTGTTACCCCAGGGGGATAGAACACTTATCGCACTTAGGGTGGAATACACACTCATTCAAGTAGCGTACACATCAACTATACACATACCTAACAGACTAACTGACACAGTTCATAAAAAATCATTTAATTCTCACAACTACTCTGTGAAGTAAGGATAATCAGTTCTGTTATAAGCTGACATGTGCATTCTCAAAAGCCACAGTACTATGCAAACTGCCCAGTAAAAACCACAGGGCTTATGGGGAAAAAGAGCTTGAGACACAACACTCAAAAACTTCATCAATTACACACAGCACAGTTCTCAACAGTAAGGAAACTCACAATTGATACAATAAAGATGATGCTTTACCTTAAAAGGGTGCTTACATAAGTGGCTGCCAAAATAACTACAACTTGTGAATTGTTGGGAAGTGGTAAAAGAGTTATTTGAAATCAGATGAAAAGTTTTAACACCAGATGTGGGTGTATATGGCAAATAACACAGTATATGCCCACACAGTTCAAATGGGAACTCTGTGGGCATACACTCAGCTAGGTGTAGTTCTTCACTAACAAAAATCGCATGTAAGCAAATGCAAAAGTCACATTATGTTCAAATTGTGCCCATGTATATCAATGATGTTGGAACAGATTCATGCTTTCAAAACAAGCACTAGAGCAAAACTGGACTTTGATTTAAACAGCAGAAATGAAGGAGTGGTGGTGGTACACAAGATGGGACAAAGAAATAACTTGGAAACAAAATTAAGACACCTTTGTAAACAGCTGATTGTGGAGAATTAGGGAGAAGGAGGAATCAAGGATAATAACTGTTTCGTCACTGGCTGGAGTAACTGAGTATACATGGTGTTATTCAACCAGACAGCGAGAGCAAAAAGGGGAACAGATTACTTGTGGACATGGAAGAAATCAGTGTGGACACTGCTTATGAGATGTCTGGGATAATAAATGGTAGAATTTGTAAATCTAAGAATGTAAATCTTCACTATGTTACACATCAAATGAATATTCAAGAAAGGAACGTAAAGCTTTAAAAAAGTTCTTTCACAAGAATCGACAAAGGACTTTTCTGGTGGTCCAGTGGCTAAGAATCCACAGAGGACACAGGTTCAATCCCTGGTCCAGGAAGATTCCATGTGCCATAGAGCAACTAAGCCTGTGAGCCACAACTACTGAAGCCTGTGCTTGGCAAGGAGAAAAACCACTACAATAAGAAGTCCGCACGCCAGAACGAAGAGTAACCCCTGCTCACAGCAACCAGAGAAAGCCCTCATGCAGCCCAGAGACTCAGCACAGCCAAAAATAAATAAACAATTTTTTTTTAAAAGTCAATAAAAATAGCTTATAAGTGAAGTAATAGTGGAGTAGTAGTACTGATGACTCAGTATGATTTACAGGTGGCTGAGAACATTTTATTCATTATTTAAAAAAATTCGGAGCACTTTAAAAATATCACAGGCAAAGTGTTTTTGAAGTTCTCTAAAGAGAAGGGGTGCTGTGGGTTTGAAGATGAGAGTCTTCTATACACATTTATGGTTTGACTAAAGGCAAAGCATTCAATCAAATATATACTATATATACTTGAGAATCCAGCATCATAAGTCAAAAGAAAGGAATTCTAAGAAGGAGAAGGTGGCTTTCAAAAGAGATAAGAACCAAGAAGAGGGCACTTGACTGGGCAACTTGTTCATAAACAATCTTAAGACAGCTTATTCAGTGGCAGAAGTGGGATGGGATGTGGGACAGAAACTAGATTGGGAAGCCTCTGAAAATAAGTGGTAAGAAAGCAGAGGAAGCTAATGTGGTAGATTTTGACATTTATTCTGGAACTTTGCTGGAGAAGAAAACAGAAATATAAAAGCAGTTTGGGTAAGTAACCAGGGTCAAGGGGTAGAGAAATCTGAATGTTTAGGATAGAGAAAAACCATCTTGGTCCCATACTACCCTGTTGCAAAGTTCTTACATTATATGGAAGTGGTAATAATATTAACTTTAACGGTGCATGCTGTGATATCTAAACAAGGATGACACTGTAAGCTAAGGATGCATGTTGTAATCCCTAAAGTAACTACAAAAAAAACAACAAGAAGAGATATAGCTCAAAAATATAAATATGACCATGTTATATACCTCTTTTAAATTCTTCAGTAGTTTCCTCACTCATGATGAATTTTAAATTCAACATGCCCTTCCTATAAATTTCTGTCTAGCTCTTCAACTAACCTGCTAAAGGCAAGTAGGAATTAATGAAGCATTTTAAGATGAGTGATCTTGATTACACAAGTATTTTAAAAGAATAACATTGATGAAATGTGTAACAAGGGACTGAGAAGACGTAGACAGCAAGGAGAATCAACATGATAGTTATACTCAGAAAAGAGGTGATAAGGGCCGTAACAAGGATAGTAGTGATGAGATTAAAAAGCTGGGGATTGATTTAAAGGAAATTTCAGAGATAAAATAATCTACCACTTGAATTTGTGTGTGTTGAGAGAGTAATACAGGCAAGGGATGAGTAAAAGCTAAATTCAGATGTTTCAACAAACAAGGAACAGAAAAAAAAATCTTTTGGGAGTTAGATGAGATGTCTAACAGGTAGTTGGAAATATAGCTATAGAGCTTAGGAGAAAAGCCACAGCTTAGGAAGTAAACTCAGAAGTCACTGGCAAGGTTGGTTAATTTATACCAAGAAAGCCCAGTCTTAAAATAACAACAGAAATACATAAATAAATAAAGGAAAAGCCAGAGAAAGACTGGAGACCTAATAACAACCAATAATCAGTACGTACTATGTGCAAGGTACTGATGTTTTAAGCATTTACCCTATATTACCTTGTTTAATTCCTCCCAACCAAAATATCATTATCCTCATTTTAAGACAGAGAAACTGAAGTTGAGAGAAGTTAAGCAGCTCCCCTAGGGTTGTGCAGGAAGCAGACAGTGTAGCTAGGTCTAGAGTTTAAGATCACGGGCTCTAAACCCTCATCCACTGCCTGATCATGCTAGAGAAACTTTTAGATAAGACTGCTGCTACTACGACTGGTGCTAGTGATGACAATCCATGAGTGTCATCTCAGATAATTCTCAACAATCTGCAATAGAAGTAAGATTATCATCTCCAATTTTATAAATGAAAAATGGAAGCTTAGATTCTATTATTTCCCAGCATCACAGAGCTAACAGTAGCAATGCTGGGATTCAAATCTAAAATACTCAGTGGCATCTTATAATTTGAAAACAAGGTAAATAAGAAAGATAAAGCTTATGTAACTGAGTGGTTGAGAAAAATCTGTAAAAAAACTGAGTTTACAGGGATAAAGTAAATAAGCAAAATGGACAGAATCATCAAAAATAATTTTTATAAAATACCTGACGTTTTAAAGAGATTAACTCCATGTCCAGTTGCCTCAGGATGGTGTTGGCTGCATTGGGGCTACAGGAAACAGCTACCACATCTTCTTGGGTTAAATACATGCCCTTAGGTGGACGGCACTTAGAACGCTGAGAATGATGGCGGTGTTGTAAACTCTGATATTCTCTCCTCCCCAGTCCAATCTTGCTAGTTTGGACAGGCTGGTCAGTATTACCCTGGAAGAAAAAATAATAACAGGTCATCTGGGTTTATATATAGGTATAAGTTGAAAACAGTCTATTACTAACAGATTACTAATAGAAGTATCTGTTACATTAAGTGTACCTACTAAATACTTCTAACCATTTATATTACATATGAGTCCAAACATACACACAGACAACAACTATCAATTAGGGGGAAATGAGCATACAACATAATGTATGTTTCATTAATCCACTCAATAAAATGTTAGGTTTCTATGCCCAGAAGACTATGAACAAATGAAAAAATAAGGTGGATTTTATATTATTTCAGTTTGCTTCATGATTTCAAGATGAGATATATTTTCTCTCAGCAATAAGGGGGGTGCGTAAGCTACAACTTACTAAGCGCAAAGTTTTAAAGAAAGTAAAAAAAGGGGCAAATTAGGAATCATGACAACTGGTAGCTCAGACAACTGGTAAAAAAGAGATAACATTTTATTCTCACTTCAGAGTTGTTGAAAGAGAACTATGCCTCTAAAAATTAAAAAGAGCACAAGATTATTTTAATACTAACAACATTTCTAAACTCCAAGTCTATTTACCTGTGAATAAAGCAACATTGAAATTTTCACTTTGGAAGAGGTTTAAAAAGCTCTAATAATGATCACCACGAACTTTTAAGTAGGATTTCATTATTATATTTGCAATATTCTTAAAAACTGTGATGTAAAAATACAATGCTATTCTGTGCTTCTAAGATACAAATCCATTAGAAACTGTGTCCCATTAGGCTGAAGACAATATACTGAATAGATTTAATAATTCATTAAAAAAGGAACTCTGCGTAAAAGTCATAATATAATTATATAGTACCCAGTACTGTAATTCACTCTGTTCTTTAAAACTCAATTCAAAGCAACACATGACAGATTTGATGTTCAGGGAAAATCCTCCCAGTATAGCACTCCTAAAATTGCTAGATCAAGTATTTTTAAAATCTTTTAAAATTCATTTCTGAGCTGGTAGAGAAGTGAAGAAATCCCTCAGAGACCAGAAATGATGAGAAAGCAGGAGAGAGATAAGCAAGGATGCAGGAGCTGACACTTGCCTAAAGAACAATGGACAACAGGTGAAGAGCACAAGAGTGAAAGCCAGAACTCTGGAAGGGGAGGGGGCTCCAACATCATGCAAAGTAGGAAAAATGACCCTGCTCTGCAAAGGGAGGATGATTTAAAGAAAGTCAAGACCACTTCAACCTTGGCTCAAAGCAAAGCAAAGAAACCAAAAAGAGTCTTTCCTGAGAATCCCTAGCCACAGGCCTATATGCAGACAGGTTTGGAGACTAAATTTATATGAACTGACTGGCCTGAAAAACCCCAAATCAAAAATTTACTTTAGAGTGTCTCAGGTTGGTAGGGCTTTCAGTTAGCAGAAGTAAATGCAAGCTGTCTTTAGAAGAACGCACTGTAAATGCAGGTCTTGAAATTTTTCAACAAACATGTTCCAAGGAAAATGAGCTCACAACTACAAACTGCCAAACAAGCCTCCTGAGTAAAACACTGCAGGAGGCAAACAACAGAATTACATCTGCAGAGATCACAACTATTATAATTACTGGATAAAGAGAATACAATAAAGATGCTATACATGTACAAAGAAAGAAAGAATTGAAAATATGGAATATTCTTATAAGAAATGAGTCCATCAAAACTGACCAAGCGGACAGGCAAAAAAACCAAACAGAACATCTGGAAATAAAAAATATTATAAATCAGATTAGAAATTCAATGGATGGGTTACTCAGCAGACTAGACAGAGCTCAAAAGAAAATTAGTGACTCTGAATGCACCTATGAGAAAAATGCCCAAAACGTAGCATGGAAGTATGGAAAGACATGGAATACATGAGTGACTGAGACATGTGAAAAGTCCATTACATTTCTAAAAGAATTCTCAAAAGAAAGCATAGAGAGGATGAAGGAGACTTTAGATTCAAAGATTCAACAAATGAGAATTTTACAGAACTTAAGATAGGATTTAGAAAGTACAAAGGAATCCAAAGCAAGTTTCAAAAAAAAAAAAATCCATAGCCATATACTTCAAAATAAACTATGGAACACTAAAGACAAAGAAGAGATCATAAAAGCAGACAAAGAGAAAAGTTAAATTACCTCCAAAGGAAGGTGTGGAGAAGAGCACCCTCTTGCACTGTTGGTAGGAATGTAAACTGACATCACATTATGGAGATTCCTTAAAAAACCAGGAACAGAACTACCATATGACCCAACAATCCCACTAATCGGCATGCAACCTAAGAAAACCATAACTGAAAAGAGATGTTGCAGCACTACTGAAAATAGCTAGGAAGCAATCCAGATGTCCACTGACAGATGAATGGGTAAAGAAGCTGTGGTATATACCTACAATGGAATATTACTCAGCCATAAAAAAAAAACTACCACTTGAGCCAGCCCTAATGAGGCAGATGAACCTAAAGCCTGTTATACAGTGAAGTAAGTCAGAAAAAGAAAAACAAATATTGTTCATTAACATGTATATATATATATATATATATATATGGAGAAGGCAATGGCACCCCACTCCAGTACTCTTGCCTGGAAAATCCCATGGACGGAGGAGCCTGATAGGCTGCAGTCCATGGGGTCGCTAAGAGCCGGACACAACTGGGCGACTTGACTTTCACTTTTCACTTTCATGTGTTGGAGAAGGAAATGGCAACCCACTCCAGTGTTCTTGCCTGGAGAATCCCAGGGACGGGGGAACCTGGTGGGCTGCCATCTATGGGGCTGCACAGAGTTGGACATGACTGAAGTGACTTAGCAGCAGCAGTTAGCATATACACATATATATAAAATCTAGAAAGATGGTACCAATCAGCTTATTTGCAGGGCAGCAGTGGAGATGTAGACAGAGAGGACAGACTTGTGGACACAGTGGGGTAAGGAGAGGGTGGGACGAATTGAGAGAGCAGCATGGAAACATATAAATTACCATATGTAAAACAGCCAGCCAGAGGAAATTTGCTGTATGATGCAAGGAGCTCAAATCAGGTGCTCTGTGACAACCTAGAAGGGTGGGAGGTGGGACGGAGGTCCAAGGGGGAGGAGACATATGTATACCTATGGCTGATTCATGTTGATGTATGGCAGAAACCAACACAATATTGTAAAGCAATCAAAAATTTTTTTAAAATTATCTCCAAAAAAAAAAAATTACCTCAAAAGGAATGATAGCAGACTGCCTGACAGCAGACTTCTCTAAATCAATGATAGAAATCAGAAAGCAGCAGAATAATATCTTCAAATAATATCGGTCAACCTAAGAGTCTAACCCTAGCAAAACTAAGGGTTTAAGAAACAGGCATTTTGGACATTCCCAAACTGACTGTGTTAATAATCAATAGACTCTCATTAAATTAATCTGTAAAAGATACACTTAGGAAAAAAGAAAAATTATTTTCAAAGAAAGTTCTAAGATTCAAGAATGAAAGGCAAGCAAAATTAAGTGTTTTAAGTATTAAAAATTGGGTAAATTTCTTGTTAGTTTAGTAAATCTAACACTGACTATATGTCTAATGCGATATATTAAAAAATAAGATGAAACTAAAACTGGAAAAAAATAGCATATGAAACAAGGTAGTGGCTGAAGTCAAAGCATCTTAATGGACTTAAATTAACCAGAAGCTCATTAAAAGCACCAAAATTAGACTTTAAAAGTTAAATACGCAAGATAAAACTTCCAGAGTATACAATAAGAACAGAAAGATAGAAACATTCTAAACTAGTAGAGAATAAAATAAAAAAAAAAATCAAATGAGAAGAATTCTTGATCCAAAAAGAAAGTCAAATAGAAGATAAAAATAAGAAATTATAAAAATACAAATATCAATCATAACTGGTATAAAAGGGCTAAATTCTCTAGATAAAATAAAAAATACCACATATCTGTTCCTATAAGACATATATACTTAAAATATGAGGACACAGAAATGTTGAAAGTAAGGAATAACGATATACCAGTCAAACACAACAGAAGAAAGATGACAAAGCTATCAGTTCAGTTCAGTTGCTCAGTCATGTCCAATTCTTTGCAACCCTATGGACTGCAACAGGCCAGGCTTCCCTGTCCATCACCAACTACTCCTGGAGCTTGCTCAAATTCATGTCCATCGAGTCAGTGATGTCATCCAGCCATCTCATCCTCCGTCGTCCCCTTCTCCTCCTGCCCCCAATCCCTCCCAGCATAAGAGTCTTTTCCAATGAGTCAACTCTCCGCATGAGGTGGCCAAAGTACTGGAGTTTCAGCTTCAGCATCATTCCCTCCAAAGAAATCCCAGGACTGATCTCCTTCAGAATGGACTGGTTGGATCCCCTTGCAGTCCAAGGGACTCTCAAGAGTCTTCTCCAACACCACAGTTCAAAAGCATCAATTCTTCGGAGCTCAGCCTTCTTCACAGTCCAACTCTCACATCTATAAGTGACCACTGGAAAAACCATAGCCTTGACTAGACGGACCTTTGTTGGCAAAGTAATGTCTCTGCTTTTTAATATGTTGTCTAGGTTGGTCACAACTTGTTACTAAACCACCACCTAGGTTTGTCATAACTTTTCTTCCAAGGAGCAAGTGTCTTTTAATTTCATAGCTGCAATCATGATCACCATCTGCAATGATTCTGGAACCCAAGAAAATAAAGTCGGTCACTGTTTCCATTGTTTTCTCATCTATTTGCCATTAAGTGATGGAACCAGATGCAAAGATCTTCATTTTTTGAATGCTGAGTTTTAAGCCAGCTTTACGCTCTCTTTCACTTTCATCAAGAGGCTCTTTAGTTCTTTGTCGCCTTCTGCCGTAAGGGTGGTGTCATCTGCATATCTGAGGTTATTGATATTTCTCCCAGCAATCTTGATTCCAGCTTGTGCTTCATTCAGCCCAGCATTTCACATGATGTACTCTGCATATAAGTTAAATAAGCAGGGTGACAATATACAGCCTAGACATACTCCTTTCCCAATTTGGAACCAGTCCATTGTTCCACGTTCAGTTCTAACTGCTGCTTCTTAACCTGCATACAGATTTCTCAGGAAGCAGATAGAGCTATACCAGACAAATAATCTTTAAAAGTAGAAGATAAAAGTTTCAAATTCAACAAAACAGTTACTACCCATCTAATAAGTAATAGCTTCAAAATACAGTTATTTCTCAATAATCCATCAGAAAAGCACATAAACACCTACAAAACCAATACTAGCAAGTAGGCAAGCAGTAACAGAATACTGATTTCAGTCATATTAACTGACTAGCTTCAATTAAGACACATTAAAAAAAACCCTATAACCAATAATTAAAAGTATATATTACTCTCAAGCACACATGGAAAAACATTCATGAAAATTCAACATTTTAGATTTGGAGGTTTTAAAACATATCCTCAAATTCCTCAACATTCCAACCACTGGGAAGAGAGACTCTCTATCCCATTCTCTTTGATTCTGGACCAAGTTCAGTAGATCACTTATAACCAACAGAATGTAACACATGTGACACTGAGTAACTTGCAAGGCTAGGCCAGAAACGGCTAGGTACCTTCTCTCTCTGCTTTGGGGATGATTACTTTGGAGGAAACCAGCCACGGTAAGAAGCCAGATTACTAGGGGACCACCAGGCTATAGAGGAATGCGTGGCTCAGAGGTTAAAGCATCTGCCTGCAATGCGGGAGACCTGGGTTGTATCCCTGGGTCAGGAAGATCCCCTGGAGAAGGAAATGGCAACCCACTCCAGTATTCTTGCCTGGAGAATCTCATGGACAGAAGAGCCTGGTGGGCTATAGTCCACGGGGTCGCAAAGAGTCCGACTCGACTGAGCGACTTCACTTTCACTTTAGCTGACAGTCAGGTGAGCAAGTCCAAAACCTTCAATAACATCCTACTTGATGCTGAAACCTGAAGTTATTCTCTCTAAAGTCAGGAATAAGATAAAAATATTTGCTATTATAACTTCTCTTCAACATTATACTGGTGATTTTAACCAGTTCAGTAAGAGCAGAAATAAAAAGTATTACAAGGATTGAAAAGAAATAAAACTGCTATTATTTTCAGATAATATAAACCTCTATATAGGAAATGCAAACTAATCTATAAACAGGTAACAGATTTCATTTCTCTCCAGTTTATATATAGATTCAATGGAATATCAAGTAGGGCTCTCCTACTTTGAAGTTTGAGATAAAGGTCCAAAAATAGCCAAGGAAGCCTTAAGAAGCACTACCAAGTAAGGGGAGTTATCCCAGCAGCTATCAAGGTTTATTATAAAGTTATACTAGCTAAGACGCTGTGCGACTGACAGGAGGAGCAGACTGGAAAGCCAGTGAGAGTGAAAATGTTAACTTGAGTCTCTGCAGCCCCACAGACAGTAGCCCACCAGGCTCCTCTGTCCATGGGATTCTCCAGGCAAGAATACTGGAGTGGGTTGTCATTCCCTTCTCCAAGGGGTCTTCCCGACCCAGGGATTGAACTCGGGTCTCCTGCACTGCAGGTGGAATCTTTACCATCTGAGCCAGCAGGGAAGCCCCTAGAGAGCCATACTTATATAGAAACCTCATCCATGATACAGCTGATATGGCAGACCAGTTGAAAGAGATGAACTCATTTTCATATTAGAAAACAAAACAAAACAAAATGGGTTTTTATCCGGCAACATAAAGCAAACCTAATTACTGACAGATAAAGGACATAAGTGTAAAAAGCAAAATTTTTAAATTTACAGAAAAAATATAGAATATTGAAATTTGAATATGTATGTACTTTTGATGACATAGCTGTTCATCAAAGCATGTAAAGAGAGTAAAAAAAGATAAACCAAGAACTGCTAAAAGATCTCTGCAACACACTTAACCAAAAAATTAGTATCTAGAATATACAAGGAATTCAGTAAGAAAAAAATTCATACATTCTCTTTAAGTAAAAGATAAAACCAAACCGACAGATAAAACACAAATATGCACTTTAAAAAAGACATAATAATATATAATAAACAGATGGAAAAATAATCAGCTTCATTAGTAACCTGATGAATGAACTGAGAACACAATAAGATACTATTTCAGATGATCAGATTCCTAATATCTTGGAAGACTTATCATATAACGTACTGGCAGTGAATGCTGCATGTTCAGTCGTGTCTGATTCTTTGCAACCCCATGGAGTGCAGGCCACCAGGTTCCTTTGTCCTTGAAATTCTCCAGCCAAGAATACTGGAGTGGGTTGCCATTTCCTTCTCCAGGGGATCTTCTTGATCCAGGGACTGAACCTATGTCTCCTGCATTGGCACACAGATTCTTCACCTCTGAGCCACCTGGGAAATCCTGAAGTACTGGCAAGGAAGTTGGGTAATGAGTATTCTCCTAGCCAATAGAAGTACATCAAATGTAGAAAATGATTTGCCATTATCTAGGAAAGTTAAACACAGTTATAGTCTAAAATAGAGTGACGCTAGTGATAAAGAACCTGCCTGCCAATGTAGGAGATCTAAGAGATGTGGGTTCGATCCCAGGGTCAGGAAGATCCCCTGGAGGAGGGGATGGAACCCACTCCAGTATTCCTGCCTGCAGAATCCCATGAACAGAGGAGCCTAGTGGGCTACAGTTCACAGGGTCACAAAGCGTCAGACACGACAGAAGCAGTTTAGTTCACACACTCCCAGGAAAAGTTAAACATGGCTACAGTCTAAATACAGTAATGCCACTCCAAACAACTGTAGGGTATTACTACTCACTAAGTCGCGGTTGGCATTTTGGTGGAATGATCTGCACTGCGCACTTCAGGAGACCTGGCATCCCTTTCCCACTATATGCTAAGAGTGTCCGTCAACCTGAAACACCTCCATAATTTTTACATGTCCCTTATGCAGGTAATACTAAACCTTGCTGAGAACTGCTATCGCACAGGAGCCGTTGTATATGTACGTATCCAGGATATGCTCTTATCAGTATTGTTCATAATAAGAAGCAGCTAGAAACAATGTCCACTAATTAGAGTAGGTAAGTGGTGGCACATGCATACAATGGATGCATACGATTTCCTTCCAGGTTCCCACTGGGAAGAAAGGAGTGGGGTGCAATAAAGAAAACAAAGGACTTCTGTTTCTTAAGCTCAGTGATGGACACACTGGTGTTTATTACTATTCTTCAAATTGTACAGTCTATGGTATGTATAGTTTCATAATTTTTAAAAGTTAAAAATAAAAACCTTTCCATATAATGTGTCATTAACTTGCAGAAGCAGCTGTGTGTTAAAGGCAATGTTACAGCATCATTGCCTGCCTGGTGCCCCGTCATCTGGGAAAGAGCAGAGAACTGAATGAAACTGCTGACACACAGTGCCAGTCCTGGACCACAACCCTGCAGCATGTTTTTAACACTTTTTACATTTTACTCCCCTCACTGTCTTTTGCTAATGGGATGAGATTATTGGCAAACAAAAGACCAAATGTATAAGTATCACCTCGCATGGTTGGACAAAACAGTATTCTACATACACACATTCCCTAGGTAACTAAACCCAAATCCCTAATCTCTCATATTTGTACAGCAATTAAGAGTTTATAGTGTATATTCTTATCTGTTAAAATATATTTGATTGACTGCCTACTGTGTACCAGGCCCTGCAGTTGAGACTCATTTCTTGCTCCTTAAGAGCTTACCACTCAAGGATAGGAAGGCAGGTGAGGGGAGATTAGATGTACACAAGTACCACTCAGCTCAATGAGGACTGCAATGGATTTAAAGAAAAACAAGGAAGCAATCAATTCAACATGAGGCAAGGGGAGTTCATAGACAAGCTACATATTGCAGAGTTACGAGGAATTTGCTAGGCCTGTTTGAGAAGAAAGGGAAAAACGCTAGAAAAACAGACCAACAAAGAGCAAGAGCCAGGGCACTAAAACACTTACCTGAGCCTCTCTTAGCAATGTGAAATAACAGTGGGGGTGGAGAATGTCTAACTAGAAAGGTTGTGTTTTATCCTATGGACAAAGCCACGGAGGAACTGCAAGCAGCAGTTTGGTTTTAAAAGGTTGTCTTAGCAACAGTGTAGAGAATGGTCTTGGAAGGTGTGGTGCAACATCTGGAGACAAGGTAAATTAAGATAAGATAGAAAATGTCAGTAATTCAGAGAAGAGATGGGAACCTAAAAATAAGGCAGTCACCTAGAAGACCAAAGAGAAAAGAATAAAATTTACAGTTATTTGAGAGAGAAAATTAGAAACAATAATCACACAATGAACAGAGTAATTGAGAAGGAGAAAAAGAAGTCACTAAAACCGAGACACAATGGTTAAAAGTGGCTTCCATGCTCGCTCAGCAGTAAAGAATCTGCCTGCCAATGCAAAAGACACAGGTTTGATCTCTGGGTCAAGATCATCCCCAGGAGAAGGAAACTCTCCAGTCTTCTGGCCTGGAGAATTCCATTGACAGAGGAGCCTGGTGGGCTACAGTCCTTGCGGTCGCAAAGAACTGGGCACAACTGAGCGACTAAATGACACTAGTTAAAAAGGTAGATGGGAATCAGAGAATGGTGTTATAAAAGTCAAATCCAGATTTTCAGAACAAGGGAGGGATCAATAACTTGAAATACTACAGGAAGCACAAGGAGAATGCACTGAGTAACCAGTCGCTGGATGTGGCAGTTAGGCAGGAGGTCACTGCTGATCTGTCAGCAGTTTGAGAGAAGTAAAGGGGCAGCAAGCTGAATGAAGCAAACTCAGAGAGTGAAGTAATGCTAAGATAGATAGTGATGCTTGTAAACGAAAGACTGGAGCATACTTCTGGGCTGCAGTGAAAAGGCTGAAAGTATGGCAAAGAAACTGATGGAAAAGGTCCTAAAGGCAATATGCAGGGACAGGTAGGATCAAACTAGCAATGAAATTATACAGAACAAGGAGAGGGACCTTTCTTACTGTCAAAGAGAGGCATGCAGCACAGACTGTTCATTCAGTAATTTCATATTACTGCATTTGTGACATTTGAAAAGTCTGATCCTATCAAGCACCAGCAAGGAAGTGGGAAATGAGTACTGTATAAAGTGCTGGGGGGGTGGGTACCAGATGTTCCAAGGTTACGGAAGCCCTGACTTCAAAGAGTTCACAGCTTAACGGGCAAAAAACAGTAATTTTAATATAATGTCCTAAGTGTAAATATACTCAGATAAAAAGTGTAGTGTGGTAGCACAGAGGTTAGGGGAGCGGCTGGAATTTAAGGGCATTCCTGCTTGATATTTTCTTCTTGAAGTAGAAAGTGAAGTTATCTGCTGAGTTTTTCAGGGGAGAGGGGAGGTGGTAGGTGATGTGTAGAAAAGGATGACTGCTCAAATACTTGCTTACACAATAAATCTTATTCAAGATTTATTATGTACTGGGTACTATAATAAATGCTTTTATATATATTACCTAGTTGATTGTCAGAACAACCTATTATTTTAATTTTACCAATGAAAAAACTGAAAATTACAGGTTAAAAATTGAGAGATGCTAAGGGTTACACTGAGACTGCAAACTATTTTTTGCAAGTACCAACAATGTACATGATTGTGTAATCTTCTCTTGTAACACCAGACCAAGAATAGCAATTTATCCAGCATTGTGGGTTTACAGGGTTAGAGAAGGGATAGCAGAAGAGTGAGAGAAATGGGGAGTTACAGACACTAGGAAGAGAGCAACTTAAGGAAATGGCCATTTGGTCTAAGGTTCAGGGAGACAAGGAGGCTTGGGAAAAAGTGAAGGATTCAGGGAATCTGAGAACCTTTAGCAGTAGTAAGAAAATCAGTAAAGTATCAAGCTGAGTAGAATTTTTCAAATTTCACTGACAAAAGATGACAAGTGCCAGAACGGGCCATGGCATTGAGTTCCTTAAGAGCAGGAATGCGAGTCATTCAATTGGATGGAGTCACATTGTTGTCACCAATTTTCAATGTTATTTTCACAAGTTGCCTATACATCACAAACCTTTACCCACTGACATCTAGTATATATATATTTTTACAATTATTTAGTTCCTTGCCTTAACAAATGAGCATGTATATCAATTTAAAACTTTTCAAGATTTGAAGTCATCACCATTATCATTAAATTGAGGAGTATGACTGCATTTCTAGTTGGGAATTCTTTCATCTCTTCCTTTGAGGCAGCTTTCAATTTTCACTGCTGTTAGTATACCTGGTACTAATTTCTAATTTGTTATAAAATGGAATAAACTAAACGTTCTCCAAAAAAATATTCTACACTTAATATTGTCTCATCGAAGAGTGATTTTACTTCTTTTCTACGCATTAAAGAACAGGTGTTGTGGGTGGTTTCCTGGAGGTTCAGTGGTTAGGGTTCCCAGCTCTCACTGCTGTGGCCCAGGTCCAATCCCTGGTCAGGGAACTGAGATCCTACAAGTCGTGTAGAGTGGCCAAAAAAAAATAAAAGAACAGGCATCATGGGAGGGCTTTTATACCTCTGAATGGATGAGATAATCCCCAATTTACTTAAACTACTGGCTAATTGGAATTCTTGATGTTTTTGCTTTTCCAAAAAACTTCAATTAACATTGAAATTTACTACCTTCTAATCCATTATATAAAAATGCTTTTCTTAATATGAAGTACTGCTCATTTTTTGGAGTGAATTTGTAGAACAGTTACAAGGACTCTAATGATCATCATTACCTCTTTCTTGGCTTCTTTTTTGGGATCATAATCACTATCGTTTCCATCCACTGGGTGTGTTTCTTCCACGTCATCATCACTGAAAAGAAACAAAGATTAATAAATTTAACTCACTTTTTATTCTATTCCAGTGTTCTTATCAAACTGCAATATACCTACCTAGTAATTTTACTAAATATTCCCCAGGAGTTATCCTTAGGAAGGCAAGTTTTCATAATTTAGATTCCTCTAGTGTTTAGAAACATTTATCCTTTTAGGTATATAGAATCATTTAAGCAAACATTTCTAGCTAAAAAACAGAGACTTAATAGGAAAGATATTTAGAAAGAAATATCATTTGGGAGAAAGAGCATATATAGTAATTTGATGTAATATTTATTATTTCAGTTCTCCAACTGGAGGATAAAGACAGACAAAAACCAGAAAGCAAAACACTCTCTTATACGATCAGAAAGACACAGCTATAATAACGTGGACTTCAGTTATTCAGGTAACTGTGGAAAGACCATCTTCCAGAGAATATATTTCTTTTTTTTCCCCCCTTACTTTTTCACTGCACAGCTTGGCATGTGGGATCTTAGTTCCCCAACCATGGATCAAACCACGCTTCCTGCAGTGGAAGCACGGAGACTTAACCACTGGACCACCACAGAAGTCCCAAATAAATTTTTTTAATATAGTCTAAATATATGTACTGAATATATCAATACTAAAGGGAAGCGTTTGTGATTAAATACAATTCAAATATAACTCAGTACAAAGGTTTGCTGACTCTATGATTAACATTTAAAGAGTTGAAGAAAGTTCTTACAATGAAAATTTCTGATCACTCAGTTCTTGTCAGAGCAGAAATAGGAATATAAGAATAAGAAGCATTTACAATGTGTTGTGATCACTGTTCTACCTTAGGAAATACAAGTAATACCTGTAACTATATAAAGGCATCCAACCTACCTGTCACCCTGATTATGTCTATTGGCTAGTTTACGAGCCTGGCGATCCATTAAGCTTGTCCTAGATCGAGTTTTTTTCCAGGAATAGTAATATTTCACAAGGCTAGCAATTGTCTTATCTGGAAGCTTGAAAAAAAAATCATGTTAATATCAGCAAGTTTTTTCACAAACTCTGATTAACAGAATGAATAATATCTCTGGTATTATTCTTTGATACTTAGCAAACAAAAGCACAGACGAACAAAATTTTCCCAGGTACCTTTATGAATTATAGAGTTAAAAAGTGCAGCTACAGTCATAGAACCCCACCATACCTATGTCACTGATATTTGTAAATAAATATTCCTATTTATTCTGAGCAGAGAAAGGAGAGAAGGATGTCACAAACTAATATGATGTGAATGGCCCCAGAAGTCCACAGCAAAATGGAAATATTCCACATCTGTTTTCTTAGAGAGTTACTCTGCTCTTTCCACCCCCTCTGTAAACTGGATTTTTATAAACTGATTTATAATTCATATATCACAAAATTCACCAATTTAAAGTGCACAATTCAGAGGTTTTTAGCTTATCCACTAAGTTGTGCAACTACCACTATTTAATTTCAGACATTTTCATAACCTCAAGAAGAAACCTTAAACTTATTAACAGTCACTTCCTATTCTCCCTTTAACCCAGACCCTGGCAACTACTAATCTACTTTCTGTCTCTACAGATTTGCCTATTCTGGATATTTCATGTAAGTGGAATCACACAATATGTGGCCTTTTATGTTTGGCTTCTGTTGCTTAGCATAATGTTTTAAAGAAAAGCGATTCAATATCATTTTGTTTTAAATCCAGGCTTTAAGATGATAAATAATGCAAACAGACTTGGATATTAAATGATCATGCACTACTTTGTCATATATTGACAAACAAGGACACACTGTTCCAATGAAAAATGTTGTTTTTGATTATGGAAGACACTTAGATATATTTGCAAACATTTCTAATTTCCAAAATTCAACTTAAAAGAGTTTAATGCAATAACTTCTCAAAGTTATACAATTTTGACTAGAAACACAAAAAATTTAAGAGCTAGAAATAAAGATCAGTTTTTCTTTCAAAAAAAAAAAGGAACAGCCCCTGAACAACACTGAAATGATACAGAATTTCTAACTATCAACAGTTTTCATATCCAAAAGAATATAAATTTGAAAATAAAATCCTCATGTTAAAAATGAAACATTTAATAAAACTGAAATTATGATTTTTCCTGAAATGATAAACTTATTTAGTAAGTCTATTAATCTTGGATCTTCCCAACCCTGGGATCGAACCCAGGTCTCCTGCACTGCAGGCAGACGCTTTAACCTCTGAGCTACCAGGGAAGCCCCCTTCACTTTCACTATCATAATCTTAACTTATTACAATGAAATGGAACATAATGATCACGTATTAAGAGTAGCTGTAGAAAATAAGACTATATGCAAATATATCTATTTCAAAATATTTTTAACAATTAGATTGGAAAACTTTTTTGTATTTAATAATTAGGAAGTGTTTAACAACAGAATTAGGTATCACTCAGGTACGAACCACAGTAAAAGCAAAATTACCATACCATTTGCTGAATCCTGTGAAAGCTCTTCCCATGAAAACTAAAGGCTTGTTCAAATAGGACTTTATCTTCCACTGTCCACTCATCCGGAAAGGGAGTGAAATTAGGGAGATCAGCAAGGGACTTCTCAATGTTATGTTTATGCCAGAACAACATGCCAAGTGCCTTTGAAGAGAAATCATTCCCCTTTGGTTTTAATGGACTCATGTTCCATCACACTTGAGAGAGTTAAACACAAATCAGGTTAAAGTCTTAAGCCTATGACTTCAACTGAAGATACATTCAGTTTGGGGCTTTTAATCAGGGTGCCCAGGTAACAGAGCTCATTTCTTTCTTTCAAATCAGGGCCTCAGAATAGTAAATGTTCTTACATACCACATCTGCTGTAGAATCTAGGAAAAAGTGAGCTGAGGAGAGTGGCTATAATTACTAAAGCAGGTCTGTAGGCTCATATCAAGACTTTCACTCACATTTATTCATTTGTCAAGTGTAGGGAAAAATACGCTAAAAGGAAAAATAACCTGTAAGTCAATACTTGAATGAAACTATCAATTATAACACAAAACTAGAAGTGCTCAGACAAGAATCAGTAGAGAACTATTTATGTTTTAACCTGTTAGAAGTATCTGAGTACCTCAAATGCAACTTTTAACACTATTTTACCACATGTATTTCTAAAGTTCTTTATTATTATAATGTACACAAAAAACTATAAGGCATATTAATAATTTCAATGACTTTATTACCAAATCATAGGAAAACCTGAAATGGATAATTTCTGACAATTCAACAACTTTTCCTTCTATTGTAAGAGGTACACCTTTATCTTTACCGTAAGGTACTGATACTTTGGCCACCTGATGTGAAGAGCTGACTCACTGGAAAAGACCCTGATGCTAGGAAAGATTGAGGGCAGGAGAAGGGGAGGACAGGGGATGAGATGGTTGGATGGCATCACCGACTCAATGGACATGGCTTTGGGTGGACTCCGGGAGTTGGTGATGGACAGGGAGGCCTGGTGTGCTGTGGTTCATGGGGTCACAAAGAGTTAGACACGACTGAGCGACTGAACTGAGTATCATTTAGGGGATAAAGGTTTATTTTTTAAGAGGAGAGATAGTAACTTTTTAAACAGCATTAATTTCTCACTTTGGTAATACTTTGGTACTTTGGTAGTACTCCTTGAAAATGAACATGAAAATGGACACATATACAGTCATATTTCAAAGAATTAACCTTATCAAATAGTAAAAAGAAAGTCAAGTCTTAAAAACAAAATACATAAGCAAAGTCTTCAAAACCCTCAGAAAACTTAACTATATTTAGATTAACATCTCAATCTCATCAAAATGATTTTCTATAATTTAACCATGTTACTAACTATAAAATTAGCTCTTAATAATCCAGGTAACAGAAAGTTCACTTTTTCACTATTAATTCTGACAGAGGCTGATCTTATACTTAGTTGAAATGAAATGTAGAACGCCTGTCTCACTTCCACCTGCCACGCTCTACACCCCCATCTCACTGGGGAGAATGGACCATATGTCACATGTGCATGTGCGCATGCTCAGCTGGTCAGTCCTGTTTGCGACGCCAAGGACTACAGCCTGTCAGGCTCCTCTGTCCACGGAATTTTCCAGGCAAGAATACTGGAGGGGGTTGCCATTTCCTCCTCTAGGGGATCTTCCTGATCCAGGGATCAAACCTTTGTCTCTTGCACTGGCAGGTGGATTCTTTACCACTGTACCACCTGGGCAGTCCCATACCACATATATCTCCTCTTAAAGTTATCTATTTTTTTTTTAAAGCCCTTTGTGAATTATTTCCTTCAAAATTTAAAAACCTTAAAATATTTCTTTAAATAAAAAGTTTAGTTTCTAGGTCTTTTAGGTTAAAAAGTCAGAGAATTACTTCTACTTAAAAAAATCTCCCCTTTTGGTAAGTATTTTCGAGTAATCCTTAAGGCTTTCAGATTTTTAAAAACTCAAAAAAAAAAAAACAAAAAACCACCCACCCAGAGGTACTGAGAGACAAATGTTCAAGCCCTTGAGATAAATAATGTTTATAAAAGCAAAATCTTTAATGATGAAAGGTCAGACTTTGCTACAACCTCCCAGGTAGCTCAAACAGTAAAGAAACTGCCCGCAATTCAGGAGACCTGCGATCGATCCCTGGGTTGGGAAGATCCCCTGGAGAAGAAAATAGCAACCCACTCCTGGGTTGAATAGAATAGAATAGAATTGAATAGAATCCCACAGAGAAGCCACATGGGCTACAGTCCAAGCGGTTGCAAAGAGTCGGACACAACTGAACAACTAACATTTTCACTTTCATAAAGTTGGTTGAACTTAAGCACTTTCTTAAGGCAGAAACTATCATGAGATGTTCTTTGGATTTGATAATCACTGAGGCAAACCTTAATATTAAAATGTTTCTCTACATACCTGTTCCACATTGTAGCCATGTTTCTCCTTTGCAATTGCAATATATTCATCCACTGTAACGAAACAGTGTTATACAATTAATTATTCTCATTTACTTCATCTGTGCAGGTTGACTTTGCTTTTTTAAACAAGCCAAAATTTAAAAACAATTATACTCTAGGGATTAAAAAAAAGCCAAAGTCATTTTCCATAAAACATTATAAAAAAGACCTTCACTTCTACATATAGGATCAGAAGCTCACTTGGTTTAAAATTTTACTTAGTATGCCTTATCTCCATGACCATACAGCATATACTTATTAAATTCACTGACATGACTAATTATTTTTGTATTATAAAAAGACCAATCTGTGGTCAGCCAACAGAGCCTAATTATAGTATAAAATATTAGGTAGCTTCTATGGGAATATTTATTTAGCGAGACTTAGCTATTTAAGACCTCATCTCATGTTTAGAGTTTTCCCAAAGCTTTTACCTTCCCATATTTGATTACTGTATAAAGGATGGTTTATAGTTTTGCCAGTATAGTAACAATTTAAACATGCTTTAGTATGCCTAAAATTTTCTTCAGCTCCTCCTGCTAGCTATACAAAAGGTACCTATATATTCCATTTTCTTTCATCCTCAATTATTATAATCAAGCAAATAGCTGTTTAAATAAGCACAGCTTCTATGAGGACATATATATACAGGCTATTTCAAGGCCTTATTGCTGAGAAATCTGTATTTCACATTTAGGACTCATTTTTATGCAAAGTCTTTCTTAATCCTATACAATATAAATATATAAATTCTTTAAGCACATTTTTGAGAAGCAGTGGTTAAGAATTCTGATCCGAGAACAGCTAGCTCATCTACCAAGACTTGATTCCCAGCCCTATCACTTGTTTTTGGACTTTAAGCAATTAACTTGACCTTTTTGTATCTTAGTTTCTTCACTATAAATAGGGATAAAAATAGTACTATTTTCAGTACTATTCCTCCTAGAATTAAATGAGCTAATATATGTTAAGTGCTTGAAGCAGCATCTGGCCCATTTTAAGTACTTTCTAAGAGTTTGCTGTTATTAATAGTACAGTTTAATATATAAATATGCTATTATAACAATAATGCTGTTATATTAACAACCGATTTTTATAGATGTTACAGTATCTCCCTAAGATTGCAAGCTTTGGAGAAAATCCAAACACTATTTTCTATTTAGAACTCATAGCATTTAAACATGACAGGTCTACATACATGCTGATTAACAAAAATGTCTTATAGTCCTATATAAATGAAGGCTAAATAAAACCAATCAACTATGGTTCCCAACCTTGGCTATGCATTAGGATCAGAAGAAGAGCTCTAAAATAGCAAGTCCTGGCTCCACCCCCTAAAATTTGATTTAATTAGTTTGAGGTAGAGACCAGACATCAATAGGAGTTTTTTTTAAAGTTCCCCTAAGCAAGTCCAAAGCACAGCCAAGGATGAAAACCACTGCCCTAGACCTTCACTGGGATATTCCAGGTGGACACACCACTGCCAGGACATGTTGGCTTTCTGAATCTTGTTTTCCACTTTGCTAAGAAATACATCATTATATGAAACAGTACTAAAAAGGCAAAAGCCAATGACACTGATGCTCAGTTTATGAATGAAAGCATCTGCCTATAAGGAAGACTAAATTGAAAAAACCTGACAATCTCTTTCAGGTTCCTCAGTACACAAAATGTATAATTTTGTGTTTTCAGTTAAGAATACCTCAAAGGCATTAATTCCTAGATTACCAGCTAGACTTTTTGCTGGTATTCTGAAGCTTGTAAACAGGAAGAATTATCAGGTATGCAAAACAACACTCAGTTTTCAATTTTTAGTTCTCTTACTGCATTAACAAGTATGAAAGACATACTGTGCACATGATATATAGGACCTCGTTAACTTTCATGGGACTAAATAAACAAGCATGGGACCTCTTTTGAGATCTGGTAAATATTTTAAAAAGACAAACTTATTTTACAGCTGCTAAAATAGCTGTTCAGTGGTTTTTGTTTTAATAAATCAAATGATAACTGAGTGGAGGGGTGGGGATCTTAGTTTTGTTACCTGCACGTTTCCTATATCTGATGTGCCGCAAAGGATCAGGTCCGCTACATCACACTGAAGTCTAAAGCCACACCATGATTCAAGAAGTGCATGGTCAATGATCCAGAAGGTCTCCGTCCAGAAATGGAGAGCACAAAGATGGCCTGATTGATGGCTGCTGAAGTCAGTTCTTTCCCCTTTCCTCTTTAAAATGGTAATGATAGTGGGCTCTTGGAAGTTTGAAGGCATTTCTTTACAGCTTCATATACTGAGGAATAGCCTGTGCAGATGTCTACATTGTAACTCCCTCCCCTGCTTCAGGATTTAAGCAGCAATGCCATCAGATCCTAGGTTTTTTCAGTCTTCCTGGGCCTGACACAAATTGGAATGATCAACCCACTATCTTTCAAAAGGAAAAACATTCTAATATAGCAAGCTCCATCAAAAATAAAACAAAATAAAACAAATGCAAACTATTTCTTATGAGATCTAAGAGATCCAAAAACAAATGTAAGTTGCATTCTGAATTGGTTGATCGATTCCCTACTTACAGAGACATCCAGTTTCAGAAAACTTACATTTGGCATCTGGGATACTGTGATATGGAGACCACACAAGCATTCCTCCATTGTCTTTATCTGTGTACTTTGTAGCACCTGGGGAAAAAATTATTTTGAATATGATAAACTTTATTCACATTCAAAATAAGTATAAGCAAAATAAGCTTTATTTCTATTTTAGTACAGTACCTGCAAAAGATGACAAAGAAACAAAGAATAAAAACAGATTTATACTAAATATAGTAAATATATCATTTGTGGATATGAACAAAGTTTCAGAAACACTGAAGCTTACCCTCTTTAAATTAAAAAAAGACTTTATTATAAAATACACTCTATATCCCTATTTCTCGACAGGTAATAAATTTGATTTAACCTTTTATATGTTACTTGTTGCTTAATTGCTACATCATGTCCAACTCTTTCGTGACCCCGTGGACTGTAGCCCACCAGGCTCCTCTGTCCATGGGATTCTCCAGGCAAGAATACTGGAGTGGGTTGCCATTCCCTTCTCCAGGAGACCTTCCTGATCCAGGGATCGAATGCACATCTCCTACATTCGCAGGATTCTTTACCACTGAGCCACCAGAGAAGCCTATGTTACTTAGGAAATATTAAAAACTCCAGAGAAGCCCATATCTTGCTTAGGAGTTATTAAAAACTCTCGACTTAAAAGCACATACCTCAGGTGATAATTGTTTTGCCCCATATCTAAATGGGCCGAGATCATTATAATTTTTAAGCACTTGTATCTGCTTTTTATGGTTTTTATTTAATCTTACTCCCTTGCTAGGAGTCTGCCAATTACTCCTTTTTAGAGTTAATTAGTTCTTATATTTACAAACATTTGTACTCTGTGTAAGGGAAAAACAAAGTCAAAACATGTACAGTTAATAGTGCTATTTCTTCTTAATGTAATCTGAGAGTCTACCTCTACCTAACCCAGAAGCATACTACTGCTGTTTATAATTTGTTATAATCTAAAGAGTCAGGAAAATCAAACACTGTTGAAACTGCACATAAATTAAGAAGAGATAGAATGAACAAAAGGCCTAACACAGTTATCCCCGAGCCAAGTCCATGCCAGTAGGTTCTGTCTTTAAATTCTTGGTAGTCTTTTTCTGGCTTCTTCCTAATTCTTTGGTGCCTTCAAGTTAATTAAAGAGTATGAGCTTTATAGCCACCAGTAATTAATGACTAGAATTTCAAAATTACTCACAGAAAACATTAATAGAAATCTGAAGTTAAACTGTAATCACTTATCAAGTTATAAATAATAAATTCAGAATAAAAACCATTCATTTCCAAGGGTAAATGTAACTATTACTATATTCCCAACTAGAGACGTCACCTATCAAGCAATATCATTCAGCGGTTCCTTATTTAAGCTAAAAATTGTTATGTATGTTTACTATAAAGAAAAATTAGGGATGGAGAAAAAAGAAATGAGAGAATACTCTAAAAGTATTAAAAAAATCATAATTACAATTTAAATCTAAAAGAAAACCTACTGCATTTTGTCATAAGTATCTTTAATGAAAGGATGAAAACAGGAATTGAGAATTTAAGGAAATCAAGTTTAAAGGATATTATCTAAAATTTATATTCACTGAAACTAAATTTTAAGCTATCTTTTTAAAACTCCAATATTTATATATTTTTTAACCTCATAAAACAAAAACACAAAAGCAGAATAGTTAAACCACTCAGTAGAAATAGACAACTTATCTAAGTTGGTCAGAAGTCTTTATTTAATAAAACCTTACTGCTATTTTTGGGCCTCCCTGGTGGCTTAGTGGGTAAAGAATCTGCCTGCAATGCAGGAGACCTGGGTTTGATCCCTGGGTTGGGAAGATCCCCTGGAGAAGGGAATAAAAACCTACTTCAGTATTCTTGCCTAGAGAATTCCATGGACAAAGGAGCCTGGCAGACTACAGTCCATGGGATCCCAAAGAGTTGGACACGACTGAGCAACTAACACTTAACTGCTATTTCTAGAGAGTATCCTAAACTTCAATTCTTTAATATGAGACTGATTCTTTTTCACAATGGATTGTGATGCTAATTTAAATACCACTTAATAGAATATGGAATTCAACAAAGAAAGGTTTCCATTAAGTCTTGAGTCTAACCAGTATACATGCTTAATATTTAGACATATCTCCTTGCATCCGATCCTTGTATTACAAAAAGCTTGAATTAAAATATTTTCATTAAATATCTCTTCTTAAACTGATATAAACTATTTTTTGTACTCTTGTTCATGAAGAACAGTTAAGTTTCCTCATAAATTCTTATCACTATAATTAAGATCTGGATCCTCTGAAAGAAACTGGCATCCAACTGTGGGGACTAATAGCTCTTCTAATGTGGGTGTATGGTGTGCGCGTGTGTAACAATCACGTCTGGTGGCAGTGTGTGTGTGCGCGTGTGTGTGGCAGTCACATATGGTGGCAGAGAATGGTTACTTAGGCATTTCACAATGTTTTTGCCCTAGCTCTTGAACTGGATGCCACCATTTGCAATCATGTATGTGTCCAAGTAGGAGCAAAAGATGACTGATGTCTATAGGAAACCAGAGATATTTTAGCACAATGGTTAACAGAGTAATCACTATAGAGCCAAACTCCAGGTGTGAATCTCAGCTCTGCCACTTCCTAGCTTTGACACCTTGAACAAATTTACTTAACTTTCTGTGACTCAGTTTAACCTATCTTTAAAAACAGGGATAATGAGAGCACCTTCTTCAGAGTAGTTAAAAAATGAAGTGAATTCATATGTGTAAAGGACTTGGCATATGGTAAGCACTACCTAAGACTTAGTGTCATTACTACCATATCTTACTGAAGATAGTTCTTTAAGTTCCATTCTTAGTCTACACTGGAAAGGCTTCTTATCAATCAAAAATATAAATGAATAAAATCTCATGGGGCTCTAACTCAAACAGCTGATGACCTCTCTTACCAACCCTTTGAAAATGAGACTGAATAGCTAAAATGACTTATTTTGTTTTATTGACAACTCAGCCCGATTCCTCTCCTATAAAGAGTAACAGAAAGTAACTTGCATGATTAAAAACAATTTACCTCTCAGGATGACTTGCATTCAGTAAAGCTTTACCCTTTCATCATAAAAGTTGAAGTAAACCAAAATATTTAAAGGACATAAACCAAATGTTTATTTTGCTTTTATCTGTAAAAATGTTTATGATTATGCCTCAAGGGCCAACAAAGGTCCATCTAGTCAAAGCTATGGTTTTTCCAGTAGTCATGGATGGATGTGAGAGTTGGATTATAAAGAAAGCTGAGTACAGAAGAATTGATGCTTTTGAACTGTGGTGTTGGGAGAAGACTCTTGAAAGTCCCTTGTACTGCAAGGAGATCCAACCAGTCCATCCTAAAGGAAATCAGTCCTGAATATTCACTGGAAAGACTGACACTGAAGCTGAAATTCCAATACTTTGGCCACGTGATGCGAATAACTGACTCATTGGAAAAGACCCTGATGCTGGGAAAGACTGAAGGCAGGAGAAGGGAACGACAGAGGATGAGACGGTTAGATGGCATCACCGACTCTATGGACATGAGCCTGAGTAAGCCCCGGGAGTTGGTGATGGACAGGGAAGCCTGGAGTGCTGCAGTCCATGGGGTTGCCACAAATGAGTGACTGAATAACCAAAGAAGTTCAATCCTCCCGAAATCTTTCAGAGCCCCTTAACTACAGTTGGTAAAGTACATGTATGAGACCAAATTGGGGAAAACCAACAACAAAAAACATTTTGATTAGGATTTCTATACCAATAGCATGTTTCAAAGAAAGTACAAAAACATAAATCCATTTCTTTTCAGATTTCCTTTAACACAGTCAAACTAAGGATTTTGACAGAAACCATGAAACAAATATTCCACATAAAGAACTTAAATATGGAGATCAGTAAGATACTCCAAATTTTTTAAATTCTATTTATAAACTAGGCTCTGAACTATATATACTTAATTCATCGATTTCAAACTGAGGTAAACAACAACTTTCCAAGGGGTACACAATCAAGTTTTCTGAGAACCAATTTTCAGAACATCAACTTCCCTGTTTTCTTTTCCAAGACAATCTGCCTGAGAAGTCACCTGCAATCTAAGCTACACACTTAAGCTACTTCTGACCTTCTTCACAAATTTCCTTCTCTCACTCAAAAAAGGAAAAGAAAAACAGGCACGTCTCTCACACAACCCAAATCTTACAAGAGTACATTGCCTAAAATTTAAAAACCACTATGATGCCAAACAAATATCAGTAAAGCTCTCCTTTACTCAAGGTACCATGACTATTACAATCTTAATTAATTATGCATTACTTGCAATAACTCCAGACAGAAGAATTAAACATTTAGAACCTCATGTTCACAAGAGTACATATTATGATAGTACAGAAACTGGACAGGTGATCAATAAAACACTTTCAAGAACAAAAATGTTTTATAAAATTCTGTGACGAACATGCATGGAAATTACAAAAATTTATACATTTTATAAAACAGATACTACCACATTATCAAGTATTTACATTTAATTGGATGTTTAAAATAAGTTTATAACAACTCTATTTCAAAGTGTTAACATTTTCAGTACACTGGAAATTATATCTTTCAACTAATAAACTCAATGACAAATAACAGATATCAACTTAAAAATATGTGAATCTGTTCTTCAAATTTCTTTTGTGAGTAAGCAACAAAATATCTTGAAGGCCACTGCCTTATACACATTCAGTTCAGCTCAGTTGTATCTGACTCTTTGTGACCCCATGGACTGCAGCACACCAGGCTTACCTGTCCATCACCAAATCCCACTCAAATTCATGTCCATCAAGTTGGTGACACACTAATTTTTACTTAATCTTATCATATAATTATCTCCCTTTTACAAATAAGAAAGCTAAGGCCTGGACACATTCAGTTCATCCAAGGTCACAATGCCATAGTGGCTAAAAGGCATGATAAGAGCTAAGACTCTTAATCACCACACATAACTGCTCCTCATGACATAAGTGTAGCCAGAAGGCACTACAGAAAAGTTGGGCCAGCCTAGCAATGAACCAAAAGGAAGAGAGTCACAAAAGAGAGAGTCAAATATCTGCTTAGTAAATTTTTATAAAGGCAGTTAGCAATGGTCCGTTAACATAAACTGTTTCTAACCTAACAACATTAATTCCAATTTAAGTCTCAGTTCACTCATGTTTTCTAAAACACTCATTTTAGTAATTTTGTGCTTAATTCCTATCATCTCCTCCAGTAAAAATATCCTCCACGAAAAAAATCCTTTTAATTTTCCTATATTCTGATCATACTAATCTTGATACTCAAAGAAATTTTTCTTCTAAATGACTTGGATGGCTATGGGTGAAAAATCATGAAGACAGATTGAGTGGTTTACAAGACTAAAGACAATAGTATGTAAAAGAGAAAAGGAGAGGAGCTGACCATTTCTCAACTTCTATCATCAAATAAACATCTTTTCTTTTTTCTTCTCTTCCAAAGAAATATGTTGAAGTTATGACCCAACAGTATTGAATTGATATGGAGTAAAAACATTCACATAACAGCACAACACTTTGAATAAGATAAAGCAGTGTACCATGTTGAACAGCACAGAGACTCAAAATTTCCTTGTAAAAAGTGTTTAATAATGACAGTCTACATTTGCTTGACAAAATTTGCCTATAACTACAGAAAAGCCCATCTAAGTTTAGATAACTGGTTTTAGTTGTACCCTTGGGTTCAATATTCTGCAGATTATTGAAGAGAAAACGAATACAAGCATACCTCATTTTATTGTGCTTCACAGATATTGTGAATTTTTTTTTTAAACAAATTGAAGGTTTACAGCAAGCATGTGTCAATCAAGTTTATCAGCACCATTTTCCAATAGGATTTGCTCATTTCTTATCTGTGTCACATTTTGGTAATTCTTACAATATTTCAAACTTTTTCATTATTATTATACTGTCATGATGATCTGTGATCTTGGATGCTACTACTGCATAAAAAAAACACTACAACTCCCTAGAAGCTCAGATGATGGCTAGCATACTTTAGCAATAAAGCATTTCTTAATTAAGGTATGTACATTGCATTTCTGGACCTAATGTCATTGTATACTTCTATACTCACTGGGAAAACAAAAAATTCACGTAACATGCTTTATTGTGACATTTGCTTTATTGCAGTAGTCTAGAATCAAACTCACAACTATCTCTGAGGCATGTCTATAGATGAATTTAAAGAAAACGATATCTATCCTTATTCTAACAAAAAGCATCAGTGATAGTCTGAGTAAACTCAATGAAAATGTAACTTTAAAAATTACAATATTTGAGATTTTTCCCTCAAATATTCCACTTAGGCAAAATATGCAAAAATATGATGATCAAGGATATTGGGTAATACAAATAGTGGCCATGTGAAACCACATAAAAAGTACTCTGCACTTTAAATGAGCTATTTTTCTAACTTTAAAATCGGCTCTAGTATTCCTTTGCTTGAAATCTGTTCCCAAAATTGCTACAGGGATTAGGTCACGGCCTGCACACATCTGTTTCAGAATGAAGTCCAGCTCTTTAACACAAGACCCCTCATCAACTTGTGTCCATTTGTTGTTTATGAAATATAAACCTACCTAATGGGACAAAAAGCCATGTTTATTATGCTGCTGAGTTCTAACTGGGTAATAAGTTTATCAATTTCTAAAAAAGTGGTAAGCCAAGGAAAGCCCCAAATCAGAAAGATATAAAGATATGCAGGATCATTCCTCATGATTATGAGGAATGATAATTTAACCTCCAAAGAGTACTGCCATTTGCCCACTCATATAACCTTAGCAAGAATTCCCTATTTTTATTTCCATTTTACAACTCGGGAAACTGAGGCTTAGGGAGGGCCAGTGACTTGCTCAGGGCACAAAAATAAGACCTGAGTGATTAATTCAGTCTGTCATAAGCCAGAGTTAGCTTCCAAATGTCAAGCTAAAACCCGAGGCAGCAGTCATGTGGAAGTGCTATTCACCTACTAGCTACATAGATAAAGAAAATTTGTTTCACAACATTAAAATTATTTGAAGCCCTCCAGCACACACACTGAGAGCTTCTGAATAAAATTTATGAAAAGTCATGTTATTTAGAAGGCAACTCTGACCTAGTAAGCACCCCTGTATCATTGTCTTTACCTACTGAAAAATAGCCTGCACTGACAATCCTATTTTACCCTCTTATTATTTTACCCTTTCCTTTAGAACTAGAAGAGCTGCCTAAACCCTAAACATCTTTAAACGGTTGGTAAATATCACTCTGCATCGCAGCAATGGGCAGAATAATGAAAATACCCTCGGATAAACTATAAGCAAAGAAACATGCCATCTTCCCTAAGAAAATACAAGTAAGCCCCATTAATATCTAATACAGAATTAAAGAGTTCGACACAGACACGACAGTACTGTAAGTGGGCAATGGGCAAGGAACTGACCAAGTGCAAGGGGTAGGGGGTGGGGGGAACAAAACCCTTCCAAGCCTGCCCAAAGCCTGAACTGAAGAGGGTCTGGGGTGGGGTGGGGAGGAGGAGACACGCTCCACTCCGAGAGGCTCCAACAAGGGCGCCTCCATATGCGGAACTCTCGCCCAATCCCCGATCAGGCTGAGATCCCGTGACCGCCAGGGAGCCTGTTTGGAGAAAAGTAGACAGGGAGCCCGCAAGCCGGGCTGGCAGAGGACGCTGGAACCTGGCTGCTCGGGGAGAAAATGTCTCCTTGGCAGCTGCGGTCACTTGTCCTGTGGTCTCACTTCCCCGGGGCTGGCTCTGGAGCGAGGTGTGCCTCTGGCTTCTCCCCACCCTCTTCCCCCAATCCCTTTCGCTCCGCGGCTCCTACTCTGCAAAGCGGTCGCCACCAAAGCTACACCACCTAGCCAAAAAAGAAAGGGGAAAAAAAAAAAAAAAAGAAAGCAAATCCCGTGTGCGCGCCCGCGGGTCAGGCAGGGCTCGCCCTCGGCTTCGGCCGGTGACAGCCTCCCGGGGATCGCCGCCAGGGCGGAGCGCGGCCCTGGGCTCCCGGGGGGCTGGGTCGGGTGGCCACTGACATCTGCAGGGTTCTTCCACGCACAGCCCGCACACCCGCTTCTCCAGCTCTGGGGCCCGCAGCCGCTCCACCCCTGGCCTCCGACCCCCCGATTCCACCGAGGGCCGTCTCCCTCCGCTCACTCCCGGATCAAGGCGAGTGGGAAGGTAAATGCCACCAGCGGGCAAGTGGCCTCCAGGGGAACCATGTTAACCTTGCAAGGCACGCATCTCCCCACACGCCCTGTGTCACAGCCTTGCCAAGCGTGACATGACAGCCTCCCGCCAGAGATGCCTGCCCATCCCAGCCCCGCATCTCCTCCCAACCGCACACCCGGACCCCAACCCCGCCCGTCCGCCCTCTACCCCTTTCCACCCTAAACCAGTCCCAGAAAAGGAGATGGGGGGGGGGAGCGGGGGGAAGAAGACAGGATTTTGCTTAAGCAAACAGATTTACCTGGATCAAATTCGGGGATCCGAGCTTGATATTCTGCTCCGACTCTCATCCCAACATCTGCAAAGCAATGTCAAGAAGGGAAAAAAAAGAAGAGAGAAAGACGGGGAGGGGGAAAAAAAAGAAAAAGCAAAGAAAAAAAAAAGAAAGGAAGAGATACTTAATAAAATATGAAAATTGCAGGAGGAGAGGAAAAGAAGCGGCGGGTGGATGGGAAGATATTAACTCCGGGCACTCCGGGAGATGGCAGCGGATGGGGGCGGGGAGCTGGAGGTGCGGTGGGGCGGGGGGGTGCGGGCGAGGGCGGAGGATTGGTGGAGGGCGGAGGGACGGGGGTCTCGGGGGTGCGGGGGGGGGCTGCTGCACTGCACCGGGAGTTCGAGGCTACCGCAGCGCCCGGGCTCCGAGGGGGAGGGCGGGCGGGAGCTCGGCGAGGGGAGGGGAGGGGGCTGGGGGAGGGGAGGAGAGAGGGACAGGGCGGGGGGGGGGGGCAGGCGGGCCGGCTGGGAGGAGTTCGAGGCTACCACCGTGCTCGTCGTCGCTGCTGCAGCCGCTCTCGGGCTCCGAGAAGTGCAGCCCGCCGTTTGTGGACGAGGCGCCGCCGCCGCCGCCGCCGCCCGCCGGGCTCTTGGCGCTGCCGTTGGCCGATCGGTTCTTTCCCAGTAACTCGGGCCCTTTCTCCATCATGCCGGGCATGGTAGAAGAGGGGAGGGGGAAAGGTGAGGGGGGAAGAGGTAGGCGTCAGGGGGAAGGGGGAGATGGCTTCCGAGCGCGGGCGGGAGAGGAGAGGAGGAGGAGGAGGAGACGGCGGCGCCGGCGGAGGAGGAGGAGGAGGGTGTTAATATGGAGCCGCCATAACCGCCCCGGTCCGGCAGTAGCGCAGTCGCCTCACAACAACCCGCCCCGGCCCCGCCTCTCTCCCCTCCTCCTCCGTCCGCCGCCCCTCTCGGCCGCGCCGCGCTCTACGCCGCCGCCGGTATCACTCCGCCCCGCAGGGAGGTTCCGGCCGCCGGGCGGGGGAGGGCGGAGGGGGGATGCGCTGGAGAGGAGGGGGAGGGGCGGGGAAGCCCCGCTCGCCGACCGGCCGGGCAACCCCAACCGAGCGCTAATAAAATCGCCGCAGAGGCGCGGCCGCGTTGCGGGCTTCCTTCCTAGGGGGCGCTGCGGAGCGCGGGCGGAGGCGCGCGCGCGAGGCCTCGGGACTCTTTTGCCCTCTCAGGGCGGAAGGAACGCGGTCTGCCTGCGGGAGGGTCGTCGCCTCCCCGAGGCCTGTCGCCTACCCGAGGCCTCAGCGTCCCAGGAGCGGCCCCCGCCCCTTTAATCTTTTCTGAGGGGGGCGTCGCTGGAGCGCGGCCCTTTTGAAATGCCGCGGAGGGTCGGCCGCCGGATTTCAGGGCTTCCCCGCCGGCGTCGAGGTGGAGAAGCACGCTTGCTCGCGGTGGAGTCGGGCGGAGGAGCCGGGGCAGCCTTGGGAATCCGAGGCCCGGGCGGCCGAAGCTGGGGGCCGGGTCCTAACCCTCTGGACGCGGCAGTTTGTGTGGTCTGCACCTCAGAACTGGGGCCTGATTTCCTGGAGAGGCTGAGGCTGCCGAGATGAGTTTCTAGTACCGAGCACTGCAGCTGTATATCACCAAACAGTGTTTTGTTTTTAAAAACCTTTTTCCTCAGTCGGCCTTGTCTCACCTTTTCCTTTCTTTTGTTCGTTTTTTCTGTTTCATTACTTAGGGGAGTGGGCGTTGTCCGTGGTGAAATAAAAACTGGGACGGGATCTTCGCCCAGTTGGCGCTTTCTCGGCGCGCTGACCTGTGGTGGAGGCTTGGAGCCGAGCTCTGGAGAGGGCGGAGGCCCCGAGCGGAGGTGAGCCCAGAGCTGCAGTCTAGCGGGGTTTCCAGCCTGGCAGGCGATTTGCTCTGTAATGCTTTCCTGAATTGCGTTAGGCACGAGGAATAGGAACTGCATTTTTCATTCACCAGATTTGAGGACGTCTGCTGTGTGCCAGGCTGCCTGGCCTTGAGGGGGCTACTTAAGATTTTCTTACATTTTAAAAAATTGGGGGTTTTTTTGGCTCAGCAGTAAATAGAAATTAGGATTTCTTGTGAACATTTAGTACGGAGATGTATGCAGATCGGTGTTTGGGGTCCACAGTAAGGTATTATGTCAAACACTTAAAATTGTCCTGGAAGATTTCTATTATAGATCAATGCAGAATGGATCAAAACGGAAAGAAGCGTCTCTGGCCAGAAGAAGTCTTCATTGGAAGAAATAACATCCCTAAAGATGGAACGTGTAAATCAGGAATTGAGCCAAGAAAAAGCCTGGGAGGTAAATATTTGTCAGGGTCCCCGGTCTAAAGGGGAAAGTCTGAGCAGGTACAAAAACCTGTCAGGTTCTGGTAGTAGAGGTAGTTTCATCTTCCTTATCAAAACCTGATATGATTCCATTAAATATTTGAAGCTTACAACTAAACCTTTAATTCTATTTCCTTTCTTAACAAACACAGTTGTAAATGTTATTTTAATTCCCATATAATTTTTTCTGCAGGGAGAGAACATTTTGGCCAAATGAAATGAATAGCTGTTCATTTCCCTTGACAGTTATATTTTTTCATTGTGAATTAGCACACTGGTATTTTGGTTTTCATACACAAGTTCTAATGCTCATGATTCAGCATGTCTGGTCCTGTAACACAAAGGCCAGACCCTAAACTGAGTGAATTCACAAAGATAAATATCACTCTGAAGCTGCTTGGCCAGCCAGCTTTCTAACACCCCAGCATTCCAATACCTTTCAGCCACTTTTCTTCAGAAAGGAGTTTCTGTCTGTAGATGAAGGACTAAAATATTGTGAAGATTTGGGAACTTCTGTAACTCACTATTTATTAAAACTCTTAAAGTGGGAAGATTTCACAGTTTCCTTGAGTGCAGCATGGAATACTGCATTTCTCTAGGGAGAAGAATGGGTGTTTGAGTATGGCATTTAAAAGAAGTTTCTGTTTTGCCCCTGAAGAGAAGAGTTCTGAAGAATAATCATAGGCCTTAAAATGATATCCCAACAGTTAACAAAGACAGTATAGACAGAGAAAAGGCCTAAGAAAATTTGAAGAATGTCTATAAAAGGGGTTAGAGGCAGAAAAAAAGAATCTGGGCAAGGAAGAAATAAGCATTAAGAAGGGATCATAAACAATGTTGAAGGATGCAGAGTCACGAGAGGGGTTTAAGAAAAGGCCTTTGGATTTGTTAACTAGAGGGCTATTGATTATTTTGTTTGTTTGTTTTTACTGTGTTAAAAATTTTTAATATGTACATTATATTTTAACCTTGGAACAGACATTACATTTTCATAGTTAAAAATTCAAGATGTGAAAAGAGATATAAGTCACTGTTGTACTGGCATCCCAGTGACTGTAAAAAAGCAAGGTAATATAAGGATTAGAAAGAAATACATAAACCTGTTGTTTGGAAAAAAGCACGATAGTCTATATAAAATTTATAAACTGTTAGTATTAATGAATTTAGCAAGTTTATACAGTCAGTATATAAAGGTTAATTTTATATACCACCGCTAAACAATTAGGAAATTAAATTTTTTTATGTTTTACCATACATGAATGGACAAAAAATATTGAATAACTAGTATGTTAGTTTCCAGTGGCAGCTGTGACAAATTACCACAAGCATGGTAGCTTAAAATGCATTCATCCTCTCACAGTTCTAGAAACGAAAAGTCTGAAATTGAGGTGTCAGTAGGCTGAGCTCCCTCAAGCGGCTTGCGGGGAGAATCTGTTTCTTGCCTTTTCCAGTTTCTGTTGTCTGCTGGCATTCTTAGGCTTGAAGCCACAGTCACTCTAACCTCTGTGTCCATCTTCACGTTGCCTTCTCTGTGTGTCTAGAATTTTCCTCGTCTGTTATATAGGGGGCTTCCTAGGTGGTGCTAGTGGGAAAGAGCCCACCTGCAAGTGAGAAGACAAAAAGAGATGTGGGTTAGATCACTGGGTTGGGAAGATCCCCTGGAGAAGGGGATGACAACCCAGTTCAGTAATCTTACCTGGAGAATTCCATGGACAGAGGACCCTGGCAGGCTACAGTCTATAGGACCACAAAGAGTCAGACATGACTGAAGTGATTTAGCATGCAGGCACACTGTTATATAGAGACTGCTAGCATGTATGGCCCGCCTGAATAATACAGAATTATCTCCTTGTCTCAAGATCCTTAATCATATCTACAAAGATGCTTTTTCCGAATAAACATCTTACAGTTTCCAAGGATTAGGCCCTAATGTCTTTGGGGCACCATCCAGCCCACTGCACCTAGGAATAAATTTTAATGAAAAAGATATAAGAAGTCTGTACTGAAAATTGTGTTGTTGATAGTAATTAAAGAAGACCCAAGTATTAGTAGCTGAACAGATACTGTCCTCATGGATCAGAAGATTTAATTTTGTAAAGGTGTCAGTTCTCCCCAAATGATCTATATAGATTTAGGCTAATCCCTACTAGAATCCAGCAGATGGTATGTGTGAGTGAATTGACAAACTGAGCCTTAAATGTATATGGAAATTATATAAAGATCAAAGACAGCCAAGACAATCTGGAACAAGAATGAAGTTGGGGGATTTGCACTATCAGATATTAGAAAATAGACCAATGGAACTGAATAGGATACCCAAACATGATTATGTGAACATTTTAATTTTGCAAAGGTGATGCTGTAGTGATGAGGAAAAAAAAATGGATGTTTGAGTAAATGATGCTGGGTCATTTGAATATACTTGATGCCTACTCAACTCTGAATATTCATTGGAAGGACTGATGCTAAAGCTCCAATACTTTGGCCACCTGATACAAAGAGCCAACTCATTGGAAAAGACCCTGATGCTGGGAAAGGTTGAGGGCAGAAGAAGGGGTAACAAGACAAGATGGTTGGATGGCATCACCAACTCAGTGAACATGGGTTTGAGCAAACTCTAGGAAAGGGTGAAGCACAGGAAGCCTGGTGTGCTGCAGTCCATGGGGTTGCAAAGAGTCGGACACAACTTAGCAACTGAACAACAAAATAGCTTTTGGACCTAAATGTAAAAGATGATAGTGTTTCTAGAAAATACGAATATCTATATCTATCTATCTATATATATATATAGCTGCCTTTACATGTTTGCTTTCCTAGGGCCCAGCAATAAAGAATCCACCTGCAATGTGTAACACAGGAGACATGGGTTCAATCCCTGGGTTGGGAAGATCCCCTGGAGAAGACAATGGCAACCCACTCTAGTGTTCTTGGCTGGGAAATCCCATGGACAGAGGAGCCTGGCGGGCTACAGTCTAGTTGGACCCAACTTAGCCAACTTAACAACATTCATGTTCAGCTTATTTCTCAAGAGTGCTTGAAAACTGTTTATCTCAAGAGATGGGGGTGTCAGACTCTGAGATGAAAGGGAGCATTTATCTCTTGTGTGTGCTATTCAAAATTGGACTCCTGCCATGTGTGTGTATTACTGTTTCAAGGAAATAAATGTTTAAAAAGTCACTTAATAGACAAAGCACAGGTGATTATAATTACAGAACAGTAATTTGAAGACAGTGTAACAAGGGAAATGAAGTAAAGTTACAGCTGTTATAAGATGGAGAACAGAATGGAAGAGGAAAGATGGAAAGGGGATAAGGGTGTTACCTTCATTGCATAAAAGGAAAAAAAATTAAACATGGTAGTGGTCGTGGGCTACATCTTGATTAACCAACTACGCTAGGCACACAGGAAGGATCTCCATAGAGATCCTGGTTTATTCATTTCCAGGCTCATGATTGTCTTTATGACAACAATTTTGCTAAAGAGTTTATTGATTTGCTCTTTGGTTCTTGATTTTTTTGGAAAAGGAAATGGCAACCCACTCCAGTATTCTTGCCTGGAAAATCCCATGGACAGAGGAGCCTGGTAGGCTATGGTCCATGGGGTCACAAAGAGTCGTGACTGAGCAACTACACTTCACACTTCTTTATTTTTACTTTAGAGGTGCCTGTCTTAGAATAAATTTAACTCCAAGATAGAGTCAGGCAGCAGAGCCTGAAGACTGCCCACCACTGTGCTACTCAGTGTTGGGCTGAGTCTAGTGGGCATAGTCCAGATATGTTTTCAACAGAAAAAAGGAGGTGTGTGTTTTTGTTTTTTAGAGCCACTGATCATCCCCAAGTGAGAAGTTGGGGGGGGGATCATAATATTAAGAGCTGACAGGAATTTTAGAGGTCTGGTAACCCACTTTTTCTTTACCCCCTGGAATGTTTACCACTTCTGATGTTTGTCTTACAGCCTCCATTTAAACAGGTACAGAGATTGGTAACTGCATCACAAAGGGGATCATTTCATTTTTTAAAGATGTCGGAGTCTCAGAAAATATCCTTTTTTTGTACCTAAAGTTCAACTACATGTAAGAGAAACCCCAAATAACAGTGTCTTAAACAAAATGAAAATTTATTTATTCTCATGTAAAAATATCCAGAAGTAGAAAGTCCTGGGCTGAAGTGACAACTGCCATGAAGTTGTCAGGCACCCAGGCTCCTTTCCTACAGCTTCTCTGTTCCTAGTTTGTCACTTTTGCCCTTGTGATCCAAAGTAGCTGCTAGATGGCCAGTCATCAGGATGACACTCCTCACAGCAGGACAGGAAGAAAGGCAGAAGGGCATACCCCTTCTCTTGAAGGAGATTTTCTGAAAGTACCACATACCACTTTTGTTGACTTATCAATAGTCAGAATTTAGTTACATGGCCACTAACCTCAAGGAGGCTGGGGGCCATCAAAGTGCTCTGCTAAAAATCAGGGCTCTATAGATAAGGATGAAGGAAAAAAAGTGTTGAAAGGGTAGGTAGCAATTTCTGTCATACAGGTCCTTTCAATATTTAAAAAACTCATGTCCTGCTTTGTCTTTTAGGGTAAACATCATCATTCTGATACTGTTTTCAGATCCTTCACCTTTTCCATTGTCCTGTTAACATGCTCTAGTCTGTACTTAAGACACCTGCGACACTGAGGGCTACTTGCTGCAAAGTCAATTGGAAATATTTGGACCCCTTTTCTTTACACCTTATTTTTATGAATCCATCCTAAAATTAGCTTTCTTGGGAACATGATTACTAAATCTGGAATCAGCTGCATTCTCGTGGCTTTTACATTTGTTATTGTTTAGCCTGTCTCTCCCTACTTAGACTCATGTAGATTTTTTATTTCCCTTTTTTCCCCTTTCCTCCCCACCCCCCCATCAGTAAATGAATTTGATTCTATTGCCATTTAATTTCACCTGACTTAGTTTACCTGAACCTTTTGAGAGCTTTTTGAGTTCTCTCTTTCTTACCTAACATATATGACTTGACTGTGGACATTTGTACCTTTGTTAAGTGGAATCTCTCTTTAAGAGCAGTAACAATGTCTTAATTTATATTCTCAGCATTGGGTACAATACCTGCGCACAGTGCATGTTTGTTTAATGAATGAATTTTGTAGTTAGCTGTAACGAGCATTTTCTAGAAGAATATTTTAGTTGTGGAATTGTTTACGGAAGGAGACTATGAAATTTCCATGTCTTTAAAAATAGATTGTTATCTGTCTAGGAGAATTACATTTAAATGTGTATATAGTCTTTAAAAGTAGGTGATTTAAACAGTTTTTCCAAATGTCTAAATCATACAAACATTTTTTAATGATTTGTTTGGCTAAATTTAAATAAGAGGGAAATACTAGACAATTTAAAGTTTACATTTTAACTCTGTCCCCTGTAACTCAGAAAAGAATCTGGCTGCAGTGCAGGAGACCTGGGTTCTATCCCTGGGTCAGGAAGATCCCCTGGAGAAGGAAATGGCAACCCACTCCAGTATCCTTGCCTGGAAAATCCCATGGACAGAAGAGCCTGGTGAGCTGCAGTCCAAGGAATCACGAAGAGTAGGGCCGACTCATCCGCTGACACATTCCCCTGATACAGAGTATCCTTTACTAAGCCATTCACTTTCTCTTGGTTTCACAAATTATAAAAGAGAATTCACAAATCAATTTTTCTTATTTAAAAAAGGTGTTTGAGAGAACACTCATTAAAATCAGTCTATAGGGAACACTAGGATCCAAGTTGTGAGGTAATCTGTGGATCTGGGGGTAAGATTAGAAGTATCAACCTCTGAAATGGATACAAACTAACACTAGACTGATTTGTGGAAATAATTTTAGAAAGTAACTTGAAAATGTTTCAGAAACATGCTGCTCATGAGATTAGGGGCTCCTAAAATAAATTTTTGGAGATTGGAGATAGTAATCTAAATATAATGTATAGAATAATCTGTAAACTTGGTATTTAGACATTGACAGAAACACAGTCATTGGCACATAGTAAATATTCAGATGTTATTAAATATAGAGATTAGAAATAAAATCAAAGAGCTTCTCCAGAACTGACCAGGGAGATGGCAACCGGAATCTATACAATAGTCCCTTATTTGGATAGAAATACTCCCAGAAATAACAGTAAAAAGAAACAGGTTCCCCAAAGAATTTCAATTTATTAGGATGTAAACCCGATTTCTAAAAGGTAGTTGTCAAAAAGTCTCCTTTCTGCATGCATGTTTTTTTCCCCCTATTGATACATCTTGATCTAACTCCATTTCTTTCTGTTGTAGAGTAATTTGATTCTATTTAGTGTAGGCTGAATTTGTGGGGTTTGCAGTAGGTATGGGACTCTCCCCTCCTCCTTCCCCAGACCCTTGAAGTGAGTCCAGGGAGAAAGAAGAAGAAGGCAGATTGTCTTCTTACTTCACTATTCTTAGGGTGATAACCTTCACTCTTTTGTTACTGTAGCTTCTATAACACTTGCTGGTTATAGCAACTCCAAATGCTGGGGATATTTCTGTTGGTTTTCAAGAGGCCTTTCTTCACCTCCTCTACTGTCCCTGACTGGGTGACTCACCCTATAGTTCTTACTCACGTAACCCTCATCTGGTAGGTAGCCACCTGAATGTGGAGTACTGGAAATATGTTAAGTATAAAATTTATAATAATGGGAGCTGAGGCAGTTATTAGAAATTATTCTCATTACTTGTGGGCCATGAATTATGTTTTGAAACTAAAGTGTTCTAATTATAAAATATTTGAAGCCTCTGTGAAGCCTTTACCATTTTATAGATTGAGATGTAATGATAATGGGTAGGATAGGAAGGTAAGGTAAGGTGAAGTCGCTCAGTTGTGTCCGACTCTTTGCGACCCCGTCGACTGTAACCTACTAGGCATCTCCATCCATGGGATTCTCCAGGCAAGAATACTGGAGTGGATTGCCATTTCCTTCTCCAGGGGATCTTCCTGACCCGGGGATCGAAACCGGGTCTCCCACATTGGAGGCAGATGCTTGGATAGGAAGGTATTCTAGGTTGAATTAAATTGTGAAGAAACAACTATCTTTTGTTTCCAGTATTTAATTTTATGTGTGATTTAAACTAAGAATACTACAAAGAAATGGATTGTAAACAGAATGGATATATGCCAGTGTGAAAACCAGGGCTTCATAGTATTAATAAATGGTTCAGACAGTAAAAAATTTACCTGCAATACAGAAGTTTGGATCCTTGGGTTGGGAAGGGAATGGCAACCCACTCCAGTATCTTTGCCTGGAGAATTCCGTTGACAGAGGAGCCTGGTGGGCTGCAGTCCATGAGGTCACAAAGAGACAACTGAGCGAGTAACACACACATTGTATTGATTAGAACTTGAGAAAAGTTGCTCAAAAGAAAAAGCAACAGGAAACAGCCAATTTTATATAAAATAAAGGCTTATTGCTATTAAGTCTCTGTCTCTCCCCACACCCACCACACAGACTTCATTTCTCATCTCTCAGGTCTATTTTCTGTTTGCCTTCATTTTTTGTTACTGCAAGCAGCCACTCCCAGACAGGAATTTCCTTTAAGTTCATTAAATAACAAGGAATACAAGAGAAACTTGGTGCTTTTCTAGACCAGTGGCTTTCACAACTTTTGTGACCCACTGCAATATATATTATATTGTTAACCCAATACAGACATAAATGTGTATCACTCAGCTGTTTCTTTATAATCAAACAGCCAGAACATCTTCAGTTCAGTCGCTCAGTTTTGCGACCCCATGAATCGCAGCACTCCAGGCCTCCCTGTCGATCACCAACTCTCGGAGTTCACTCAGACTCACATCCATCAAGTCAGTGATGCCATCCAGCCATCTCATCCTCTGTCATCCCCTTCTCCTCCTGCCCTCAATCCCTCCCAGCATCAGTCTTTTCCAATGAGTCAACTCTTCACATGAGAACATCTTAGGAACATATAAAAGCAAGCATTTCTCTCACTCGATTTTTGTGTGTTGGTTAGGGTCAGCTGATCT
This sequence comes from Ovis canadensis, assembly GCF_042477335.2. Lineage (NCBI taxonomy): Eukaryota > Metazoa > Chordata > Mammalia > Artiodactyla > Bovidae > Ovis > Ovis canadensis. Next base: position 83,037,545 of record NC_091256.1, read on the forward strand.
ATGCTGGACTCAGCAGGGTGTGATGGCTGGTCTTGGCAGGGCTTGCCTGTGGGTCTGTGAGTTGGTTGGTGGTTAGCTGTTACAGACTGATCCTGGCTAGGGGGATCTAGCTTGGGTGACTGTGCCCCATGTGTCTCTCCTATTATTGATACTTGTGGACCTGCCTAAACATATTTTTCTTAGGCAAATGGCAGAGGTACAAAATAGTAAGCCCAGTTGCACAAAAATTCTTCAAACCTTTGGTCATGTCACATGTAACATTCCATTGGCTAGCGCAACTCAATGGCAAGTCCCAAGTCAAAGAAAAGTATACTCACAGAGATAAGGGGAATTAACAATTTTGAATAGTTATCAGAAATATGCAAATATAACATGCACATATGTATAATCTAGAAGAATAATGTAGATGAAGCTATTTGCATGATACGAATAGAAGCACAGATTGGATGTGGACATGGGTGGTAGGGGGAAAAGAAGGGGTTGAATAAACTGGGAGATTCAGTTCAGTCGCCCAGTCATGTCTGCGACCCCATGGACTGCAGCGCTCCAGGATCCCCTGTCCATCACCAACTCCCGGAGCTTGCTCAAACTTTGTCTATATAGTCATCCTCTGTCGTCCCCTTCTGCCTTCACTCTTTCCCTGCATCAGGGTCTTTTCCAGTGAGTCAGTTATTCGCATCAGGTGGCCAAAGTAAAACTTCATCATCAGTCCTTCCAATGAATATTCAGGACTGATTTCCTTTAGGAAATCTTGCAGTCCAAGGAACTCTCAAAAGTCTTTGATCTTGCAGTCCAAGGAACTCTCAAGAGTCTTCTCCAACAACACAATTACAAAGCCTCAATTCTTCAGTGCTTAGCTTTCTTGATGGTTTTAACTCTCAACATCCATAAATGACTACTGGAAAAACCAGAACTTTGACTAGGCAAACCTTTGTTGGCAAAGTAATGTCTCTGCTTTTTAATATGCTGTCTAAATTGGTCATAGCTTTTCTTCTAAGGAGCAAGTGTTTTTTGATTTCATGGCTGCAGTCACCATCTGCAGTGATTTTGGAGCCCAAGAAGATAAAAGTCTCTCACTGTTTCCATTGTTTCCCCATCTGTTTCCCATGAAGTGATGGGATGCCATGATCTTAGTTTTTTGAATGTTGAGTTTAAGCCAGATTTTTCACTCTCCTTTTTCACTTTCATCAAGAGGCTCTTTAGTTCCTCTTCACTTTCTGCCATAAGGGTGGTGTCATCTGCGTATCTGAAGTTAATTGATATTTCTCCCGGCAATCTTGATTCCAGCTTGTGCTTCATCCAGCCCAGCATTTCACATGATGTACTCTGCATAGAGGTTAAATTAGCAGGGTGACAATATACAGCCTTGACGTACTCCTTTCCCAATTTGGAGCCAGTCTGTTGTTTCATGTCCAGTTCTAAATGTTGCTTCTTGACCTGCATACAGATTTCTCAAGAGGCAGGTCAGGTGGTCTGGTATTTCCATCTCTTTGAGAATTTTCCACAGTTTATTGTGATCTATATAGTCGAAAGCTATAATCAGTAAGTAGAAGTAGATGTTTTTCTGGAATTCTTTTGCTTTTTCAGTGATCCAGCGGATGTTGGCAATTTGATCTCTGGTTCCTTTGCCTTTTCTAAATCCAGCTTGAACATCTGGAAGTTCACAGTTCATGTACTGTTAAAGCCTTGCTTGAAGAGTTTTGAGCATTACTTTGCTACAATGTGAGATGAGTGCAGTAGTGCGGTAGTTTGAACATTCTTTGAGGCATTGCGCATCTTTGGGATTGGAATGAAAACTAACCTTTTCCAGTCCTGTGGCCACTGCGGAGTTTTCCAAATTTGCTGGCATACTGAATGCAGCACTTTAACAGCATCATCTTTTAGGATTTTAAATAGCTCAGCTGGAATTCCATCACCTCCACTAGCTTTGTAGTGATACTTCCTAAGGTTCACTTGATTTCGCATTCCAGGATGTCTGGCTTTAGGTGAGTGATCACACCATCGTGGTTATCTGGGTCATGAAGATCTTTTTTATATAGTTCTTCTGTGTATTCTTGCCGCCTTTCTTAATATCTTCTGCTTCTGTTAGGTCTGTACCATTTCTATCCTTTATTGTGCCCATCTTTGCCTGAAATGTTCCCTCTGTATCTCTGCTTTTCTTGAAGAGATCTCTAGTCTTTCCCATTCTGTTGTTTTCTCTATTTCTTTGCATTGATCACTGAGGAAGGCTTTCTTATCTCTTCTTGCTGTTCTTTGGAACTCTGCATTCAAATGGATATATCTTTTCTTTTCTACTTTGCCTTTAGCCTCTCTTCTCAGCTATTTGTAAGGCCTCCTTAGACAACTATTTTGCCTTTTTGCATTTCTTTTTCTTGGGGATGGTCTTGATCCCTGTCTCCTGTACAATTTCACAAACCTCCATCCCTAGTTTTTCAGGCACTCTGTCTATCAGTTCTAATACCTGGAATCTATTTCTCACTTCCACTGTATAATTATAAGGGATTTGATTTAGGTCATACCTGAATGGTCTATTGGTTTTCCCTACTTTCTTCAATTTAAGTCTGAATTTTGCAATGAGGAGTTTATGATATGAGCCACAGTCAGCTCCTGGTCTTGTTTTTGCTAACTGTAGAGAGCTTCTTCTCCAGAATATAATCAATCTGATTTCAGTATTGACCACCTGGTGATGTCCACGTGTAGAGTCTTCTCTTGTGTTGTTGGAAGAGGGTGTTTGCTATGACCAGTGCGTTCTCTTGGCAAAACTCTGTTAGCCTTTGTCCTGCTTCGTTTTGTACTCCAAGGCCAAATTTGCCTGTTACTCCATATATTTCTTGACCTCCTACTTTTCGTTTCTTGGCCTTTTGGCTAAGATCAAGTGTACTGGGAGATTAGGTTTGACATATATATGCTACCATGTGTGAACCAGCTAATGGGAAGCTATTGTGTAGTGCAGAGAGCTGATCTCCGTGCTCTGTGATGACCCAGACGGGTGAGATGGGATGGGGCGGTGAGGGGATGTATGTATCATAAAGCTGATTCACTTCAGTGTACAGCAGAAACTAACACAACTTTGTAAGAAACTATATCACAGTTTTAAAAATTTAAAAAGTTCCACAAAACAATTCTTACCAAGAAGTTTGGGTCAAGATCTGTAGTTTGATGATTATTGTTCTAGACCAGCCCAAGGATTCTCAACCTCCAGGATCTAATGCCTGATGCTCTGAGGTGGAGCTGATTTAATAATAATAGAAGTATAGTGCACAATAAATGTAATGCAATTGAATCATCCCTAAACCATCCCTGCCTTTTCCCCCCCAAGGTCTGTGGAAAAACTGTCTTCCACAAAATTGGTCACTGGTGCCAAAATTGGTCATTGGTGCAACCCAATAGTTGCTTTACACTATGATGAAAGTTTCTTATCTCAATCTCTGATAACTAACAAGCATTTCACAGACCAGCATTACCCAAGGAATTGGTCATTGGTCATTGGTGCCAAAAAGGTTGGGGCCACTGCTCTAGACAGATACTGATTCGAACATACGTGACCAATGTCTTAGAAACATAATCTGAACACCAAACTGAGCTAATTCTGACAGTTCTCTCTCCAGCCTCACTTGACTGGGGTAACATATTGGTATGGATGTGTGGAGAGATTTGCATTACTGTCACTCCAATTCGTGTTACTTGATGTGTAGTCCAGAAACAAACTAGTCTCCTGACTGGTGCCAGTCCACACACTGTTCATTACCAGATCATAACCATAGTGAGGTAACGTGCTAGAATGTACACGAACACACTGTTTCTTTCACTGAGAAAGTCTTACTTAAAAAATAAGAAGTCAACTGAATGAAACTGCATGCTTATTAAGGTATTGGGTTGGCCAAAAAGTTCATTCAGGTTTTTCTGAAAGATCTTGTGGAAGAACATGAACGTTTTGGCCAACCCAATAGTTGCTTTACACTATGATGAAAGTTCCTTATCTCAATCTCTGATCAGTAACAAGCATTTCACAGACCGGCATTGCCCAAGGAAGACCTAGAATCCTCTAAACAGAAGTGAAGTGAAAGTCACTCAATCCTGTCTGACTCTGTGACCCCATGGACTGTATAGTCCATGGAATTCTCCAGGCCAGAATACTGGAGTGGGTAGCCTTTCCCTTCTCCAGAGGATCTTCCCAACCCAGGAATCGAACCCAGGTCTCCCACATTGCAGGCAGATTCTTTACCAGCTGACCCACAAGGGAAGCCCAATATTCTTCTAAATAGGAATCTCTGTAAAATATTAATAGTCATCTTATGTATCTGAGACAAAGGGGATGTTTTGGAGAAGTAGATTTCTTAAGCATTTCATACATATTGTAGGGGAAGAAACCATTAATGAGAAAGGCACAGAAGAAACAAAAGCAGAGAGGGACTAACTGATGGAGCAAGACTTTGGAGATGGAGCAACAAGGACAAGATGGCGCAACAAGGACAAGATGGCTGGATTGGTCTTGACCAAGAGGTGGTACTCCTTATCCTCTGAGACTAGAGAAAGCTAAAACAGAGATACTTGTACAGCAAGTTTGCAGGAGTGGTGGTTGGACATTTGGGGTATTTCATAAAGGTATCATTCTTACCTGTGAAGTAAGGGTCAAGGTCATCTGCTGAGATGGCATCTTGTTACTGCTGTTTTGGAATTGGGGTATTTCAATTAAATTCAGTTTATTTAAAATACTAGTAAGAATTTTGTTCTACTTTATTCTATTTACTTTATAAACATTTTACTTTCCACAACCTATACATTTTAAATTATTTTCCTCAATGTTTTGTTATGAAAATTATTAAATGCACAGAAAAGTGGAAAGAATTTATACAAGGAGAATTAATTTACCTACCTCTTCGATTCTACAATTTATTTTTATGTCATGTCAATTTCAGTTTGAGGCCAGCCTGGATATGGTATAGTTATTATTTTAATTACTGAAGTTAGTATTAATAAATACTCGTGAAGACTTAGGAAGAGAATTATTTCAAATTCAACAGGTCAGGTATATATGTTCTTGGCTTCTGTTTTAATCAGGATTCTTCCAAGAAGAAACATGGATCAATCAATCTATCTATCTAGGCTTCCCTGGTGGCTCAGTTGGTAAAGAATCTACCTGCAGTGCAGGATTCCACCTGCAATGCAGGAGACCCAGGGTCAATCCCGGGTCAGGAAGATCCCCTGGAGAAGGAAATGGCAACCCACTCCAGTATTCTTTCCTGGGAAATCCCATGGTCAGAGGAGCCTAGTGCACTACAGTCCATGGCATCACAAGAGTTGGACACAACTTAGTGACTATACCACCATCTATCTATCTACATAGGCTCCTGTGATAATAGAAGCTGGAAAGTCCCAAGATCTGGAGGGTGAGTTGGCAAGCTGGAGACCCAGGAGGGTAAGTGGTCTAGTCTAGTCCAAAGAGCCAATGATTCAGCTCAAGTCTGAAGACAGGGAAAAGGCTAATGTCCCATTTCAAAGGCCATCAAGCAAAAGGAATTCTCTCACTTGGGAGAGGCTCAATGCGTTTGTTGTATTCAGGTCTTCAGCAGGTTGGGTGAGACCCCCTCACATTAGGGAGAACAGCCTACTCAGGCTAAGGATTTAAGTGTTACTCTCATCCAAAAACACCTTCACAGTAACACCCAAATAATGATTGACCAAGTATCTGGGTACCCTCTGGACCAGTTGACACATGAAAAATCATCACAGTCTCTCTATGTTGTGTATTCCTAAGAGAACCATAATCAACCCAACCTACCTCTCAGGTTGCTCCTTTCCCACACTCACTGAATAAAAATCATTGTAGCACTCTCGTTTCTGGAAGATATGGCTTATTTGCTTTGTAAGTTTTGCGAATCACCACTGAATGGCCTTAGGAGTTTAACACCTCACTGTGAATAATACTATTTTAAACAAGAGTCTTATGTAATTGTATAATGTTTTTCTATATACACACATAAAACTATTCCTAGTTCCTATGGAAGGGAATAAACTAAATATACATACAATTATTTTAACCAGCCAAATGTTTAAAATTTGTAACTTTCTTATAAGTCAAAAGTTGTGTTTTAAGTTGTTAGTTGTGTCTTAAGTTGTTAGGTTTTCAGACTAACTGAGTCTTCATATTTTTCTTCCTATTTATTAATAAAGCAGAAATGGCTTTCCTGGTTCTTAAATTTTTTTTCTACTTTTTCAGTTTCTTAGTTTGAACTAGCAAGTAAGTCACAAAGTACGTTCAATAAATTTGGAGGCTTTAAAATGTATTCCATCATAATTCCACAAACATTTATGCATCATAATTTTGAAACAAAGATGAATAATGTATAATCTATGGCCTTAAGAGGCTCATAATCTTGTAAGAGAAAGAGACTTAACCAAAAACATAATTCTGGAATGTCAGGGGTTAGAAGGTCTTTGTCTAGTCACACACCCCTTTGCCTCTCCATTGGAGAATTAGACACAAAAATCCATAACCAGTTGGACAGATTATAATGAATGGTGTAACCAATAAGAAAAAACCCACAAAGGTGACACTCATCCTTGTGAATCTCTACCTGGGTCTGAGCCCAGTTCCAGATAATTATGCCACTGGGCAAACTACTACCCTAGTGATTAACTGGCACCATCCTCAGTATGACCCTCCACGCCTCCTATGACAACCCTGTTTTTTAAAGTCTTCTCATTTTCAACAAGAGCTATTTCAGATTTTCTCCATCATCTTCACTTCTCCAACTCCATTACTAGGCTCTTTTTATTCTTCATAGATGACCTTTCTCTTGACCTCACCCCCATCCTTAGCCACAAGCCATCAAACACACTGCCAGCAGTTGTAACCCAAGCCTCCATCACCCCTTCTTTGGCAGAGGTCAGTGTAGGGATCGTGGGGAAGATCCAGTCTCACTTCCCCTATGCTGTCCACTCAGTATCTCCTAGGCTCCCATCCTTTCCTCTGATCAGCTGTGTGTAACTGTTCTTTGCACTGCTGATCACTGGGAGAATATCCAGGACACTGTCCTTCAGAGAAGAGGGATTGAAGTAGACTACTACTTCAGTCTGCCCAAGACCACAGACTGAAGATATGTGAATCTCTTTACTGATGGGTTGAACTGATTTTAAAAGTGGAATTACAGTATTGGAGACTGAAAGTCGCTCAGTTGTGTCCACCTTTTTGCGACTCCATGGACTATACAGTTCGTGGAATTCTCCAGACTAGAATACTGGAGTGGGTTGCCATTTCCTTCTCCAGGGGATCTTCCCAACCCAGGGATCGAACCCAGGTCTCCCACATTGCAGGCAGGTTCTTCTCCAGCTGAGCCACAAGACAACATTGGAGAGTAAAGACCAAAAGCCCTGCACTGTATAAGCCTCTCCATGAATCCAAAGGAAAACCACTTGTAGCAAACACTGATAGTATCCTGCGTCACAACCCCTTGGCTGTCCTCAGTGCAGCACAAATATGGTTTCCACACACTGAGAGTTTACTTCCAGCTCCATGTCTCTCTTCTTTGCCTGAAATCTCTCTTTGGCCCCACGGGAGCTTGTTCTGTTATAGGCAGGTGCAGCACACAAGTGTGGAGGGGGAGTTATCCTCTTTAACCAGTTGTGGATAGAGTGGGTGAATTAATGCCCCAGGCTCCTCACCACCAGAGGGACAATATTTAGATGTGTTCCACATGGTTTCTCAGAGGATTCTCAGTAGGGTTGAACCCTCAGTGAGGCTGTTAACAGGGGGACCCACTCATTACCAGCCTACTTGTTAACCCTGCTCGGTAAAGCACACTTCCTGACTTTTTTCCATCCCCTGTCTCACCTTTCACATTTTCTCATCTGTGCTTAGGGTCACCTCTGCACCCACATCCTCAGCTCATCGTGGCTCAGACAGTAAAGTGTCTGCCTGCAGTGCAGGAGACCCAGGTTCGATCCCTGGGTTGGGAAGTTACCCTGGAGAAGGAAATGGCAACCCACTCCAGTGTTCTTGCCTGGAAAATCCCATGGACGGAGGAGCCCGGTAGGCTACAGTCCATGGGGTTGCAAAGAGCCAGACACAACTAAGCAAATTCACTTCACTTCACTTTAGCCAATACTGTAACAGCAGCCTTGTGAGAGACCCTGACCCAGAGGACCCAGCTAAGCCACTCTCTAATTCCTGACCCATGTGAACTGTGAGATAATACATATTATATGAAATAATCTATTGCTGAAAAACATTAACTCTCTGGAACAGTAAATCTTAATGCCTTAAAGAAGAAGGGCATAATTTAGGATTTGAGGTGGGCTACCTAGGATTTGAAGTGGGCATTAGCATATTGAAAAGCAGAGACATTACTTTGCCAACAAAAGTCCGTCTAGTCAAGGCTATGCTTTTTCCAGTGGTCATGTATGGATGTGACAGTTGGTCTGTGAAGAAAGCTGAGTCCTGAAGAACTGATGCTTTTGAACTGTGGTGTTGGAGAAGACTCTTGAGAGTCCCTTGGACTGCAAGGAGATCCAACCAGTCCATTCTGAAGGAGATCAGCCCTGGGATTTCTTTGGAGGGAATGATGCTGAAGCTGAAACGCCAATACTTTGGCCACCTCATGCAAAGAGTTGACTCATTGGAAAAGACTCTGATGCTGGGAGGGATTGGGGGCAGGAGGAGAAGGAAACGACAGAGGATGAGATGGCTGGATGGCATCACTGACTCGATGGACGTGAGTCTGAGTGAACTCCAGGAGTTGGTGATGGACAGGGAGGCCTGGCGTGCTGCGATTCATGGGGTCGCAAAGAGTCGGACATGACTAAGAGACTGAACTGAACTGAACTGAACCTTCCATAACCCACCCTTCTAGGAATCAGTCATTTTAAATTGTAGAATATTTAGTTCCCTTTATACTTTCTCTTTGGGAGCATGCAGAGTTCCTATCTTAGCTAAACAGAGACCACGAAAATGATGTTTTTAAGTAGTTTCTTTCAAAGAAGACTTATCTTGTTTTTATGGTTGTGTGATCACCTCTTCCTCTCCTTAAAATATTCATTCATTTATTTAACGATTGTTATGAGAACCTGCTACTGTGTGCATTATATCCTCTGCCTGAGATTGAGGTTACAAGGATCTACCAGACCTGGTCTTTAGTGATAGTGTCTGTGAGTGCCTGAGGCCATTAAATACAGGCCACACTAGGATGTGTCTCAGTAGCTATGGAAACATGGAGGGGGATCCTGTAAGACTTTCTGTAGGACCTGATTTCTGAGTCCTGAAGAACAAGCAGTACACACCCAGATGGCATAAATAGGGAGTCCTGGGCAAGAGAGGAACAGCATGTGCCAAGGCCCAGGGCCTCCATCTGTGGCTTATTCTAGTTCATCTTTTCTGTGTTTTTAATGTCTCTTTTTCCATTGGGCCCCTTCTATAAACACCTTAATGTTTCTTATATTCAAGAACAATGCAAAAAATAATCCCTCCCTCAACATTGTGTCCTCAGGCTACTTCTCTGTCTTCCTCCTTCTCAATGTAGTTTTGCTCCTTAAGAGAATATAGGACCTACATCAAGTCCTGAAATACCAGGCTAGATGAATCAAAAGCTGGAATCAAGATTTCCGGGAGAAATAAACAACCTCAGATATGCAAACATTCTAATATCAGAAAATGAAGAGGAACTAAAGAGCCTCTTGAGAGTAAAAAAGGAGAGTGAAAAAGCTGGCTTGAAACTCAACGTTCAAAAAACCAAAACCATGGCATCCAGTCCCATCACCATGGCAAATAGAAGCAGTGACAGATTTTATTTTCTTGGGCTCTAAAACCACTGTGGATGGTGACTGGAGCCATGAAATTAAAAGCCACTTGCTCCTTGAAAGGAAAGCTATGATAAACTTAGCATATTAAAAAGCAGAGGCATCACTTTGCCAACAAAGATCTATGTAGTCAAAGCTATGATTTTTCCAGTAGTCATGTACAGATGTGAGAGTTGGACTATAAAGAAGGCTGAGTGCCAAAGAATTGATGCTTTTGATTTGTGGTGCTGGAGAAGATGCTTGAGAGACTTTTGGACAGCAAGGAGATCAAACCAGTCAATCCTAAAGGAAATTGCCCCTGAATATTCATTGGAAGGACTAATGCTGAAGCTGAAGCTCTAATACTTTGGCCACCAGATGTGAAGATCTGGTTCACTGGAAAAGTCTCATGCTGGGAAAGATTGAAAGCAAAAAGAAGAGCGAGGCAGAGGATGAGATGGTTAGATAACATCACCAACTCAATAGACATGAATTTGAGCAAGCTCCGGGAGTTAGGGAGGACTGAGGAGCTTGGTATGCTGCAGTCCACGGGGTCGCAAAGAGTTGGACTTGACTTAGCAACTGAACAACAAGTCCCTTGACCTCCCATTCCATCCTTAAGCTGAGGACCCAGAGGACCTTCATGGGAAAGGGGTTACAAGTGAAAAAATAACAAATGGTAATTCTGGAAGGTAAAGGATAATGGGAACACAGAAATTCACCCTATATGGGTTCAAATGAAAGTTCTGAGAGCTTTGGTAATGAACAGAGAAGACTTTTGATGTGTTCCAGGCATTTGGGATAAAGAAAGTGGATTTTAATGAAGTTTTACATAAGTATTTCTCCTTGGGGAGTTTCTTCAGAGAGTATAGTAAAGATCTGAATCTCTATTTGAACTACTTCAGGTTGCTAGATTTGTGATTCTTAATACCAGGACTGAACTGCATGTCTGCCTTGTATTCTGTGGATTACATTTCACTTGTAAGCTATGTAATAGCTTACAAGGAAATGCAATATCAGTTTCTTTTTTTTTTTAATTTTAGTGTTTCATATCAATGCAATATCAGTTTCTTTTTTTAAAATTTTAGTGTTTCATATACTATGATATTTTAAGGTACCAGAAGATCAGTATTTTCTGTTGGAGTAAAACCATTATTCTAAAAATTTCTACAATTTGAGTTATTTACATATTATATTGCATTACAGTTTCTAATTAAACTGTTTTACTTGCTTAGATGAACTTCTTCTCTGTCTCCATAATTCTTAAGAGGAAGAATTAATGAGAATTGAAAGGAGAAGCTTCTACTGGAAGACTAATACTTGAGTTCCAGGCACTTCTGAACAAATAGAATATGAAAATGCCAGTGCTGAAACTAATGCAAGAAACTCTGTGTGGAAGCTCCCCATGAAACTAAAGAAGCCAAAAGAGATGTGTGATATCTCTTCTGAAAGAATTAGAACACAGCTTGATGTCAATAAAAAGATTGCAACCCATGGAGAAAATAGTTATTAAAAATATGTCCTCAAAGTCAGCAAGAGACAGCGAGACAGAGACAGAGATCGTTTGAAGATGGAGTAAAAAGGAAATGTTTGGAGTTAGCTGATAAAAATGATATTATCTTCCAACTAGTTTAGAATCAGAGCTTTTTCAGCAGCTGAAAAAATGTACACAAAAATAAGTTCACTATCTAATAAAGACCAATTGACACACTTAAAGAGACATCTTTCTTTTAAATTACGTCATCTTCTGTTAATCATCATTAGTTACATTTTCTTTATTTCATATAGTGTTTATGTTAGTTTGTTTGTAACACCTTGTTTTACCTGCCAGCAACTGATATTAGTAATGATTTATATTTAAATTATTATAATTTTTCATTTTCCTCAATGTATGACTTTAAAATTTTAAATGCATCAAATACCTAGTCTAACATTTTAATTTTATGGATTAAGAAGTTTCAAAATAGAAAATACTAGTACCTTAGTTACTATTTGAATCAAACATTCCAGTTCTGCTGTTATTCCTGTCCTCTGGTGTTGTGATGATTTTTCCTTTAAGATGCAGTTCTCTCAAGATCATCTCTGATTCCACCCCAGGGAAATTCAGTTTATTCCCTGGAGTAGATTGTGCAGACTCGGTGACAATAATCAGAACATTTTACTGTAATGATGTATTTGTCTGTCTCCTTTTATTGTGTCACAAAATCCTTGAATATTTATAAAACAGGAAGCAATTTTATTAATTATAATGGAGGAATATTCCTTTCAGGCTTGCTGAGGGGTTTGTTTAGCGTGGGGAAGAACTTGAAAGCTGCACCAACTCTGGACATTACAATGAAATTGAGTTGTGGACGTTTTCAGGGACAGATTGTGCTTCCTGAAGGTACAGCCAGTCAGCTCGCTCTGCTGTATTTCTCCTTAACTGCAACCATGTCTAAAACTGAGGACCATCTGTGCTTTGTAATAAAAAGCTATAGTCTTTATGCCTTGATAATAATTTTGAAATTTTATATATCTGAAGTCTATACTTACAAAAATTATTTAAAATTATGTTTAAAACTCATTTAAAATGGAAAAACTCATTTTGATTATTTTCTTATCTAACTTGTTAAGCAGCTTAGTCACAAACAAGATGATGTATGTGAAAACAAAATGTAAATTGTAGGATGCTGCACAAAATAATCTCAAGAGCTACAGTTAAAGACAAGAAATATCCTCTTCTCTTCCCCAGAAGGGATCGTCCTAAATCTGTGAACCTTTCTTGATAGGTTTTCGTTTCCAACCACATAAATCCTTGATACTGTTTTTTGAAACCCCATTAAACTGCAGGCAGAAATATAGCCCTACACTGACCCTTTAGATCACACTTGTCCTCATACCAGACAGGACACACTGCTGAGGCCTGCTTCAGGCTGCCCTGTGCCTGACTGGTCTTTAGAAGGATGGAGCATTCTTTTGCTCATTTGCATTTTCCTCGTTGTAGCATTAGGCTCAAGCTTGCAACTTTGTAACTTTTCTCTGAAACCACCAAAAAAGTTAGCCTCAAAATTGTTTAAATAATAGTGGCTTAACTAGCCCTTTCCTCTCACCACCAAAAGAAACTTGGAAAGTTTTGGAGTTGGGAAAAGCTATATTTCCTTCATGTGAATGATTGCCTTACTACTCAGCAGGAATAATTAGTTCTCAGAGAAGTCCACTATCTACAGACTTGTAAGTATTTGTATTAGGATCTTAAAGAGGTTGTTATACTTAGTTACTTCAAAATTCCTTCCTGTAGCAGATGCTACTAAATTGGCACCATTATTGCATCCAATCTTGGAGCATCCCACTTAATAGTGATTTACTGTATTCTTGTTCCACTCACTCCCACTACACCATCTTGGAGAATAATAACATTTATCTGAATAATGAACAGTTGAGGGGAGTAGCATTTGTGTGAATAATAACTAAATAAAGAACAACTGAAGGAGAGTTTTTATTTTTGCATCATGCTAAATATTGGGGAGGGAGTTTACGCTGATCACTTGAGCGCTATATAAATGAATAATTCAAATTCATGTTGATGAAATCCCTTGCTTAAAGTTTTTCCATGATAAATTTGGATTGTATTATAGATTATTCATTTAATAGCAAATATGTATTGAATGCTTACTATGTGCAAGATACTGTTCTTAGCATACATCCCTGTTCTAGTGGAGCTTATATTTTAGAAAGGAGATACAATGAACAATAAACAAATTAATAAATATGTGCAAAATACTACATATAGTATTGTGCTTCTTTCAGCCCAGCGTTTCCCAGGGTGTACTCTGCATGTAAGTTAAGTAAGCAGGGTGACAATATACAGCCTTGATGTACTCCTTGTCCTATTTGTATGTATATGTATATGCATTATAGTGTATTATATTACAAAACATAGTTTTGTTTTATATTGCATTAGAAGGTGATAAGGGCTGTAGAAGAAATTTTTAAAGTATGGCCCTGATAAGAGGCGTTGAGAGTTCTAGAAGTGAGTAGTTTGCAATTTTAAGTAGGATATTCACAGTGGCTCTAGAGAATTTATTGAATTTTAGAAGATCTAAAGGAGTGAGCCAAGGAAGAACATTTCTAGCAGAGGAAACAGCCTTTACTACCACTACTATTGCTGAGTCGCTTCAGTCGTGTCCGACTCTGTGCGATCCCATAGACGGCAGCCCACCAGGCTCCCCCGTCCCTGGGGTTCTCCAGGCAAGAACACTGGAGTGGGTTGCCATTTCCTTCTCCAATGCATGAAAGTGAAAAGTGAAAGTGAGGTCGCTCAGTTGTGTCCAACTGTTAGTGACCCCATGGACTGGAGCCTACCAGGCTCCTCCATCCATGGGATTTTCCAGGCAGGAGTACTGGAGTGGGGTGCCATTGCCTTGTCTGGAAACAGCCTTTAGAAAAAATAAACTATGGAAAATTCTGAAAGAGATGGGAATACCAGACCACCTGACCTGCTTCTTGAGAAACCTATATGCAGGTCAGGAAGCAACAGTAAGAACTGGACATGGAAAAACAGACTGGCTCCAAATAGGACAAGGAGTACATCAAGGCTGTATATCGTCACCCTGCTTATGTAACTTATATGCAGAGTACATCCTGAGAAACGCTGGGCTGGAAGAAGCACAAGCTGGAATCAAAATTGCCAGGAGAAATATCAATAACCTCAGAGATGCAGATGACACCACCCTTATGGCAGATAGTGAAGAGGAACTAAGAGCCTCTTGATGTAAGTGAAAGAGGAGAGTGAAAAATCTGGCTTAAATTCAGCATTCAAAAAATGAAGATCATGGCATCTGGTCTCATCACTTCATGGGAAATAGATGGGGAAACAGTGGAAACAGTGTCAGACTTTATTTTGGGGGGCTCCAAAATCACTGCAAATGGTGATTGCAGCCATGAAATTAAAAGACACTTACTCCTTGGAAGGAAAGTTATGACCAACCTAGACAGCATATTCAAAAGCAGAGACATTACTTTGCCAGCAAAGGTCTGTCTAGTCAAGGCTGTGGTTTTTTCATTGGTCATGTATGGATGTGAGAGTTGGACTGTGCACAAAGCTGAGCGCCAAAGAATTGATGCTTTTGAACTGTGGTGTTGGAAAAGACTCCTGAGAGTCCCTTGGACTGCAAGGAGATCCAACCAGTCCATCCTAAGGGCGATCGGTCCTGGGTGTTCACTGAAAGGACAGATGCTGAAGCTGAAACTCCAATACTCTGGCCACCTCATGCAAAGAGTTGACTCACTGGAAAAGACCCTGATGCTGGGAAGGGTTGGGGGCAGGAGAAGGGGATGACAGAGGATGAGATGGCTGGATGGCATCACTGAGTTGATGGACATGAGTTTGAGTGAACTCCGGGAGTTGGTGATGGACAGGGAAGCCTGGCGTGCTTTGACTCATGGGGTCGCAAAGAGTTGGACATGACTGAACGACTGAACTGAACTGAAGATGATGGCATTTTCAAGGGAAAGCAATAGGTCCAGAATGGCCTGAGTGGAGATTGAGAAGCAGGTAATAGGAGAGGAGGTCAAAGAATAGGGTAAGGAGTAGTGCTGGCAGTGGAACAAGATCCTGGAGAAATGTGTGTATGCGGGGTGGGGTGGGGGAGGTGGTTTGATAAAGGCTTTGTCCTTTTTACTATGATTGAAATAGGGAAGCACTGGAGGATTTTGATTGAAGGAATGATGTGAGCAGGCCTCTGTTTAAAAAGGTCATAGTGGTTTCTGTGCTGAGCATAGACCATAGGCCTGTAGGAATCTCCTGCAGTGATCCAAGGAAAAGCTGGTGGTGGCTCAGATCAGGATGGCAGCAGTGGAGGTGGTGAACAACAGTTAGATGCTGAAAATGTCTTGAAGACAGAGACAACATGATTGGCTGATGGAATATGACATGATTGGTCGTGGAACATGACAGAGGCAGCAGAATAGAAAATAATTCCAAACTGTTTATCTGAGCAAATGAAAACATGAAGATGTTACTAACTGAGTCTGGAGAGGCTAGAGGTGATGCAGGTTTGGGGAAGAAAATTCAAGTGTTCAATTTTGTTCCTACTCAGTGTGACTATCAGATACTCAGGTTGAGATGTTAGTTGTACAAGTCTAGAGAGATGGCTAGTCTGGATATATAAATTTGAGAGGAGGACATACATTTAATTTACAGGGCTCAAGGCAAAATGAAAGGGAGAGGCTTTAGTTAAATAATTACTAAGAATTTTCAAAATTGTGACAACAGAGCATTAGCCAAGTATGGGGTCCTCCTGAGGAGGGTACAGGCTGCAAGTCCATAGAACTGGCCTTGTTTGGGCATCATGGGCATATATACATGATAATTAAAGCCATGAGGTTAGATGAGATCATCAAAGGAAAGAACATGGTGGAGAAGAGGACCAGACACTGACTCCTGGGGCATCCTGGAATGAAGAGATTCGAGAGACAAGGAGGAGCCAGCCAAGGAAACTGAGAGGTAGGAGGAAAGCCTGGATGTGTCCTGTCCTAGAAGCCAAGAGAGCAGATGAGGAGGGGGTGACCAGCTGCATTAAATGCTGCCAGACAGTTGAATGACATGAGGACAGGGAACTGATCACTGGATTTAGCAACTTAAAAACTTTCAGCAACAATACATATTAAATTTTTTTTTTTAAATAAGAAGCTAGGCTTCTCAGGTGGCTCAGTGATAAAGAATCCGCCTGCCAAAGCAGGAGACTCAGGAGATATGGGTTCAATCTGGAAGATCCTCTGGAGGAGGAAATGGCAACCTACTCCAGTACTCTTGCCTGGAAACTTCCATGGACAGAGGAGCCTCGTAGGCTGCAGTTCATGGGGTTGCTAAGAGTCGGAAACGACTGAGCGACTGCACTTTCACTTTTTACTTTCCTGCACTGGAGAAGGAAATGGCAACCCTCTCCAGTGTTCTTGCCTGGAGAATCCCAGGGACGGGGGAGCCTGGTGGGCTGCCGTCTATGGGGTCACACAGAGTCAGACATGACTGAAGCGACTTAGTAGCAGCAGCAGCCTTCTCAGGTGGCCCAGTGGTAAAGAATCCGCCTGCCAAAGCAGGAGACTCAGGAGATGTGGGTTCAATCTGGAAAATCCTCTGGAGGAGGAAATGGCAACCCACTCTAGTATTCTTGCCTGGAAACTTCCATGGACAGAGGAGCCTGGTGGGCTACAGTCCATGGGCTTGAAAAGAGTTGGACATGACTGAGTGACTGAGCACACACACAGGCAAAACCATTGAGGCAGTATTATGAATCACAAAATTGTGATTATTGAAAACAATTTCTTTATGTTACATGGCAACAGACATTGGGCATATTCCACATTTGTAAAAACTCCTCCAAAGTAGAGCACATTCCTATACTCACTGTTGTATAAGCAAATTCATTTGGTAGGTTTGGGGCATATAAAATAATAATACATTTTAAATGAGGTCAGAAAAGGATTTTCTGAAGTTTTCCCAGTTTGGTGTTGGGGGAAGGGGCAAATAACTATTTTGAACAAGAATCAAGTGCTAATAAGACCCTGATAATTTGTCTTAAAATAATTTTATTAAAAATGTTAGATTCCTTAAAAAGAGTAATTGCTTTTGAAATAGTGATTACACCCCCTTTCTTAGTTTCTGTTGCACATGTCATAGTATTAATTGTCTCAAGAACTATTGGTAAAAGGCTAATATGAAAGAACTTTGAAACAAGAAGAAATTCTTCCCAGCCTTGAGCTTAATATAATTTTAAGTATTAGATCTGCAGGCATACAGGGGGTTGTTCAAGAACTAAGCTTCACCTGTCACCTGTTCTTACGCATTTTAATGTACTGTGTGCTAAGACTAAGGAGAGAAAGATTTACTTTGATTACAACTGTTTTGCAGGGTTTTTTATAAAAACAATTTATAACCCAGGGAGTTAAGTAAGGTTTTTGTTTTATTTTGTTTTAAATAATGACCCAGTCTTTGAAAAAGTACTCTTCCAGAAATTGTAAGCTTTGCTGACTTCTTTCAGGTTTTGATATATTTCTGTGGTTAACAGGAAACCACGGTAGGGGGCATCAGAGAGAGAAGTTTACGCATAGAAAGTAATTCTATTTTTGCATTGAGAATAGAATTTGCCTTTATAGATAGAATAAATTTACACTTCAAAAAGCAAGGGAAATTCTGCAAAGGACCTCTACAGCATCCAGACTCAAGTTATCTCCTGTCTGTCACCTTCAGTGACTTCTTTGCTAATTATCATGAATCCGTAGGGAAATCCTTGTATATGGATGTTTTAAGCACCATGAGGAATGCATGATTAATTTTTAGAGATAATCAGTCTAGAATACAGGAACCGTAAGCTATACATCCAATTGTCTTTTTCTGAAGGGTTGAGACTGATCATTGATGAAAAATCTGAGTAAACAGATATGAGAACTGCTGCTGGGAGTGATAGGAGCTCCAGCTGCATGGGGGGTGCCTAAAGCCCCCCTCTAGCCAAGTAAACCAGCTGCCTGTCATCCTAAAAGAAACTGTCAGAATTAAATTCACCTTGCTGCTCATCCCTGTTCTCATTAATCAATGCCTAACTTGTCCTTGACACAGTCGTAAACGTTACTTCCTTCTTCTCCCCAAATCATTTTACTGAGTCTTTAGGAACTCCTAGTCCACCAATTAAACAAGCCACCATTACCTTACACTACGACTGGGACCTTATCTCTAAGTCTTGCCTTAACTAAAACCTGGCTGTCCCCCGGAGATATATATTCTCCTCTCTCTATACAGTGGACATTTCCAACAGTGGCTCTTCTTACACCCAGCTATGGAGGAAAACATTTTATCAGCCCACATGTGATACCTCCACCTTCTTGTAGGTGCTTGCAAGTCTCCTCTTCCTGTTCTGCTTCTCTTAGCACGCATACCCTGCCCCTGCTCAGCACCATCTTTGAGGCTCTGCCAGTCCACCAGAGGGCGTGTTCTCTTCTTTTTTTCTCTTAACTACCAGGATCACAGAGAAAGCAAGGGAATTTCAGAAAAACATCTGCTTCATTGGCCATGCTAAAGCCTTTGGCTGTGTGGATCACAACAAACTGGAAAAATTCTTAAAAGAGATGGGAATACCAGACCACCTTACCTGTCTCTCAAAAAATCTGTTAGGCAAGTCAAGAAGCAACAGTTAGAACCTTACATGGAACGACTGGTTCAAAATTGGGGAAAGTGTATGACAAGGTTGTATATTGTCATCTTGTTTGTTTAACTTATATGCAGAGTACATCATGTGAAATACCAGGCTGCATGAATCACAAGGTGGAATCAAGATTGCTGGGAGAAATATCAATAATCTCAGATAAGCAGATACCAATCTAATGGCAGAAAGTGAAGAGGAACTAAATAAAGAGCCTCTTGATGAAGGTAAAAGAGGAGAGTGGAAAAGCTGGCTTAAAACTCAACATTTAAAAAACTTAGATCATGGCATCTGGTCCCATCACCTCACTGCACATGGGTGGGGAAAAGGTGGAAACAGTGGAAGATTTTATTTTCCTAGGCTCCAAAATCACTGGGGATAGTGACTGCAGCCATGAAATTAAAAGATGCTTGCTCCTTGGAAGGAAAGCTATGACAAACCTAGACAGAGTTAAGTTCAGTTCAGTCGCTCAGTCGTGTCTGACTCTTTGCGACCCCATGAATCACAGCATGCCAGGTCTCCCTGTCCATCACCAACTCCCAGAGTTCACTCAAACTCACGTCCATCAACTCAGTGATGCCATCCAGCCATCTCATCCCCCTGTCGTCCCCTTCTCCTCCTGCCCCCAATCCCTCCCAGCATCAGGGTCTTTTCCAATGAGTCAACTCTTCACATCAGGTGGCCAAAGTATTGGAGTTTCAGCTTCAGCATCAGTCCTTCCAATGAACACCCAGGACTGATCGCCCTTAGGATGGACTGGTTGGATCTCCTTACAGTCCAAGGGACTCTCAAGAGTCTTTTCCAACACTACAGTTCAAAAGCATCAATTCTTCGGCACTCAGCTTTCTTCACAGTCCAACTCTCACATCCAAACATGACCATTGGAAAAACCATAGCCTTAACTAGATGGACCTTTGTTGGCAAAATAATGTCTCTGCTTTTCAATATGCTGTCTAGGTTGGTCATAACTTTCCTTCCAAGGAGTAAGCGTCTTTTAGTTTCATGGCTGCAATCACCATCTGCAGTGATTTTGGAACCCCCCAAAATAAAGTCTGACGCTGTTTCCACTGTTTCCCCATCTATTTCCCATGAAGTGATGGGACCAGATGCCATGATTTTGTTTTCTGAATGTTGAGCTTTAAGCCAGCTTTTTCACTCTCCTCTTTCACTTTCATCAAGAGGCTTTTTAGTTCCTCTTCACTTTCTGCCATAAGGGTGGTGTCATCTGCATATCTGAGGTTATTAATATTTCTCCTGGCAATCTTGATTCCAGCTTGTCCTTCTTCCAGCCCAGCGTTTCTCAGGATGTACTCTGCATATAAGTTAAATAAGCAGGGTGACAATATACAGCCTTGAAGTGCTCCTTTTCCTATTTGGAGCCAGTCTGTTGTTCCATGTCCAGTTCTTACTGTTGCTTCCTGATCTGCATATAGGTTTCTCAAGAGGCAGGTCAGGTGGTCTGGTATTCCCATCTCTTTCAGAATTTTCCACAGTTTATTGTGGTCCACACAGTCAAAGGCTTTGGCATAGTCAATAAAGCAGAAACAGATGTTTTTCTGGAACTCTCTTGCTTTTTTGCTGATCCAGCAGATGTTGGCAATTTGATCTCTGGTTCCTCTGCCTTTTCTAAAACCAGCGTGAACATCAGGAAGTTCACAGTTCACGTACTGCTGAAGCCTGGCTTGCAGAATTTGAGCATTACTTTTTGAGCAATACTAGACAGAGTATTAAAAAGCAAAGGCATCACTTTGCCAACAAAGGTGCATATAATTCAAGCTATGGTTTTTCTAGGGGTCATGTACAGTTGTGAGAGTTGGTCCATAATGAAGGCTGAGCACTGAACAGTTGATACTTTTGAATTGTGGTGCTGAAGAAGACTCTTCAGAGTTCCTCGGACTGTAAGGAGGTCAAACCAGTCAATCCTAAAGGGAATGAGTCCTGATGATTCATTGGAAGGACTGATGCTGAAGCTGGAGCTCCAGTATTTTGGCAACCTGATATGAAGAGTCAAATCATTGGAAAAGCCCCTGATCCTGGGAAAAATTGAAGGGCAAATGAAAAAGAGGGAGGCTGAGGATGAGATGGTTAGATGCCATCACGGACTCCATGTACATAAATTTGTTCAAACTCCAGGGACCAGTGAAGGACAGGGAAGCCTGGTGTGCTGCAGTCCATGGAGTCACAAAGAGTTGGACATGACTTAGTGACTGATTCAACAAGAGGCACACAGTCCTTGGTGGATACATTTAATAGGTAAAGTTTATAGTGAGTTTAATAGTAAAAGTTCATATTTTGATCTCCACACCACATTTCATTTTTGAAAATAAAAATTTCTTCTTTATATTAAACTTTTGAGTATATAGAAGAAAGCAACCAATTACAAATTTTGCCTTTTTGTACACTAATCAACTACCTTAAGGATTTGTGGGAGTCAGGGAGGACTATATCTTTCACCTGGAGTTAATATAACTTCTTTCTCAAGTGCTATTCAGTGAAGCCACATACATTTATTGGGTTGATTTAGACTATCTTTTCTAAGTTTTGCTCCCTAAATCAATCTTGATCCCCTCGAGTTGTCACACTACCATGCTGATGTGACAGTTACTTAGAAAAGCATTCACAAGTGCTTGGAGGGATTCTAATCAATGGCTTTTTCTGAAACCTGGCAAAAGCGTTCTATTTCCTTAGGTAGACAAGGCATGTATTGTTTCTAATATTTTTGGAAGATTACTTGAGTGGAAGTTATCCTCAACATTTCCATAGCGAAGGGTCTTGGGGCAGTCAACATTCTGCTACTGCCATGTTGTAGACCATTACTTTTCTTATCGTTATGTGATAATACTTCTTTGGAATTCTTACCGTCTGACTTCCTTTATTACTGATCTTTTTATCAGGTTCAGCTCAGTTCAGTCAGTCAGTCGTGTCTGACTCTTTGCAACCTCATGAATTGCAGCACGCCAGGCCTTCCTGTCCATCACCAACTCCCAGAGGTCACTCAGACTCATGTCCATCGAGTCAGTGATGCCATCCAGCCATCTCATCCTCTGTCGTTCCCTTCTCGTCTTGCCCCCAATCCCTCCCAGCATCAGAGTCTTTTCCAATGAGTCAACTCTTTGCATGAGGTGGCCAAAGTACTGGAGTTTCAGCTTTAGCATCATTCCTTCCAAAGAAATCCCAGGGCTGATCTCCTTCAGAATGGACTGGTTGGATCCCCTTGCAGTCCAAGGGACTCTCAAGAGTCTTCTCCAACACCACAGTTCAAAAGCATCAATTCTTCGGCGCTCAGCCTTCTTCACAGTTCAACTCTCACATCCATACATGGCCACAGGAAAAACCATAACCTTGACTAGACGGACCTTAGTCGGCAAAGTAATGTCTCTGCTTTTGAATATGCTATCTAGGTTGGTCATAACTTTTCTTCGAAGGAGTAAGCATCTTTTAATTTCATGGCTGCAGTCACCATCTGCAGTGATTTTGGAGCCCCCCAAAATAGTCTGACACTGTTTCCACTGTTTCCCCATCTATTTCCCATAAAGTGATGGGACCAGATGCCATGATCTTCATTTTCTGAATGTTGAATTTTTCACTCTCCTCTTTCACTTTCATCAAGAGGCTTTTTAGTTCCTCTTCACTTTCTGCCATAAGGGTGGTGTCATCTGCATATCTGAGGTTATTGATATTTCTCCTGGCAATCTTGATTCCAGCTTGTCCTTCTTCCAGCCCAGCGTTTCTCATGATGTACTCTGCATAGAAGTTAAATAAGCAGGGTGACAATATACAGCCTTGACATACTCCTTTTCCTATTTGGAGCCAGTCTGTTGTTCCATGTCCAGTTCTGACTGTTGCTTCCTGACCTGCATACAGATTTCTCAAGAGGCAGGTCAGGTGGTCTGGTATTCCCATCTCTCTCAGAATTTTCCAGTTTATTGTGATCCACACAGTCAAAGGCTTTGGCATAGTCAATAAAGCAGAAATAGATGTTTTTCTGGAACTCTCTTGCTTTTTCCATGATCCAGCGGATGTTGGCAATTTGATCTCTGGTTCCTCTGCCTTTTCTAAAACCGGCGTGAACATCTGGAAGTTCACGGTTCACGTATTGCAGAAGCCTGGCTTGGAGAATTTTGAGCATTACTTTACTAGCATGTGAGATGAGTGCAATTGTGCGGTAGTTTGAGCATTCTTTGGCATTGCATTTCTTTGGAACTGGAATGAAAACTGACCTTTTCCAGTCCTGTGGCCACTGCTGAGTTTTCCAAATGTGCTAGCATATTGAGTACAGCACTTTCACAGCATCATCTTTCACGATTTGAAATAGCTCAGCTGGAATTCCATCACCTCCACTAGCTTTGTTCGTAGTGATGCTTTCTAAGGCCCACTTGACTTCACATTCCAGGATGTCTGGCTCTAGATGAGTGATCACAGCATCGTGATTATCTGGGTTGTGAAGATCTTTTTTGTACAGTTCTGTGTATTCTTGCCACCTCTTCTTAATATCTTCTGCTTCTGTTAGGTCCATACCATTTCTGTCCTTTATCAAGCCCATCTTTGCATGAAGTGTTCCCTTGGTATCTCTAATTTTCTTGAAGAGATCTCTAGTCTTTCCCATTCTGTTCTTCTATTTCTTTGCTCTCCTCTTTCAGGAGAAGGCAATGGCAACCCTCTCCAGTACTCTTGCCTGGAAAATCCCATGGATGGAGGAGCCTGGTAGGCTGCAGTCCATGGGGTCGCTAAGAGTTGGACATGACCTAGTGAGTTCACTTTCACTTTTCACTTTCATGCATTGGAGAAGGAAATGGCAACCCACTCCAGTGTTCTTGCCTGCTGAATCCCAGGGATGGGGGAGCCTGGTGGGCTGCCATCTATGGGGTCACACAGAGTTGGACATGACTGAAGTGGCTTAGCAGCAGCAGCAGCTCCTATTTCAATGAAAACTTTGACTTCTGCCTCATAGCCTTTTCACTCCAAATTCTGCCAACATCCCAGGTACTCGATCCGACATCAAAGCCTAAAGGTCTTTAGCCCCATTAACCCACCCTTACATTTTATTTTTGCAAATTCCTTGCCACTTGAAATGGTCTGCATTAATCACATTTCTAGGGGAGAAGGAAAGTTAGTAGACTGGAACTTTGGTGGGCCTCTGTGAACCGTGCTGGTGTTCACACCCTTGTATACCTCCTTGCCTCAGATCTGAACTGACCAGGTGACCTGCATGGAACAGATGCTCTCAGTTCCAGTCCTGAAGCTTATGATGTACTGAAAGATTCTACTTTTTGCACTCCTAGAGTAGTTCATATGCCATCCTGTAAGTAGCCCAAGCTGCTCTCTTGGACTGGTCATATGGAGCAGAATCAAGGCCCTGGGAAAGAGCCCCAGCTGAGCTAACAGGCAGTACCAACTTGCCAGTCATGTGACCTATTTGGACCTTTCAGCACCCAGCACTACAGGAGACACAAATTAGGTGGAATAACCATCTAGTCAACCCATAGATTGTGAGAAATAATAATTTGTTCCTGTTTTAAGTCTCCAGTTTGAAGAAGTATCTTGTTATGTAGCACAAGGTAATGGAAACATGAAGCATCTTCTCTCCTCACATTCTCATTTTGGGTCAGAGAGGACAAACATATATCACCTTTCTGCTACTCCATTAGGGGGAACTCCCTCAGAGTAGCACATATAATTGAGAAGAATTTTATTGCAGTGGGTTGATTAGTATCCCTCCCCTAGATTTGTGTCCACATGTAACCTCAGAATGTGACTTTGTTTGAACGCTGGGTTATTAGTTAGAGATCTTGAAATGAAATCTTCCTGAATATAGAGTGGATTCTAAATCCAATGACTAGCGTTTTTATAAAAGAGAGGGAAGGGAGGTTTGGACACACAGAGACACAGTAGAGAAGTCAATGTAAAAATGGAGACAGATGAGAATGATGGGTCTTCAGCCAACGACTGCTAGGAGCCGCCAGAAGCTGGAAGCCATGAAGAAGAATTGTCCTCTAGAGATCTTGGCGCATTGACTTCAGATTTCTGGGCTCCAGGTCTGTGAGAGAATAGATTTATGTTATTGTTGTTGTTTGTTCTAATTTTAAAAGGGATTTTTTCCAGTTTTTTTTTTAAAGATATAATTGATATGCAGTGTTGTACGTTTGAAGTGAAAGTAGTGAAAGTGTTAGTCACTGAGTCATGTCTGACTCTTTGCAGGCCCATGGACTGTAGCCTGCCAGACGTCTCTGTCCATGGGATTCTCCAGGCAAGAGTACTGGAGTGGGTGGCCGTTCTCTTCTCCAGGGGATCTTCCCAACTCAGGGATCAAACCCAGGTCTCCTGTATTGCAGGCAAATTCTTTACCATCTGAACCACCAGGAAAGTAACCCCAGATCTAATCTCTTTTCCTGTGAGTCTGACTTTTTTTTTTTTTCCGATTCCATATACAAGTGATATCATATAGTATTTATCTTTGTCTGACTGGCTTCTCTTACCATATTGCCTTCTGGGTTCATCCATATTGTCAAAAATGGCAGGCTTTCCTCCTTTTTTTTGGCTGAATAATAGATATCTGTTATTAAAGCCATCAAGTTTGTGATAGCTTATTTTTGGCAACTCTAGGAAGCAGCACCCAGAGAAGGCAATGGCAACCCACTCCAGTACTCTTGCCTGGAAAATCCCATGGACAGAGGAGCCTGGTAGGCTGCAGTCCATGGGGTTGCTAAGAGTTGAACACAACTGAGTGACTTCACTTTCACTTTTCACTTTCCTGCATTGGAGAAGGAAATGGCAACCCATTCCAATGTTCTTGCCTGGAGAATCCCAGGGACAGGGGAGCCTGGTGGGCTGTCGTCTATGGGATTGCACAGAGTCGGACACGACTAAAGCAACTTAGCAGCAGCAGCAGCAGGAAGCAGCACACTGACATTTACTTTTGAATGAAGTCATTGCCCACAATTCTTGGATCCATCTGTACCTGGATGGGTCGGGTAGGACTGAAGTCCTAATCCATGGAGCTGATTAGAAAAGTGGATTGAGAGTCTACTCTGCAAACCTTATCATCTTATGACTCTTTGGAACTTCCTCCATAGACTGACTCCCACTTCAGATGGTAACGTGTATCTATCTACCTGGCCTCTCTCAATCCAGGATCCTCCCATCTTTCCATGTATAGGGTAGTTCAGTCCAACTATAGCGTCTCCAATTGGCATCACAAACTTAACAAAAACATGCTTGTAAGAAATGTTTATGCTGCTCTTATCAATTATGTCAAGGGACATAATTTAGGAGTTTGGAGAGCACACTGAGCAGGATAAATCCAACATATTTGTATTCCCCTCCATACCAAATGACTTGCTTTGCCAATGCGCTATGAGTTAAAGTAACATGTGCCCCTCAGCAGGAATTTTGAGAGCTGCATGTGATGCACCACAATATCTTTTCCTCACTTCACCTTTTGTGGAATCTTGTATAAAGATGACCTGCATCAGTCTGAGTCCTTGAGTGTCTGCAATGAGAAAGTTTTCCTTGGTGATCTACAGTGGATATGTATTGTGAACACAAAGTAAACAATCAAGATTGTCAGTTGTTTTGTTGCCACAGCATAAACCAGCCTGCTTATTTTTAAAAAATTTATTTTATTCAAGTATAGTTGACTTACAATATTGTGTTAATTTCTACTGTATGGCAAAGCAATTAGGTATACATATGTATACATTCTTTTTTATATTCTTTTCCATTATGGTGTATCACAGGATATTGACTATAATTTCCTGTACTATACGGTAGGACCTTGTTGTTTATCCATTATACATATAATAGTTTGCGTCTGCTAATGCAAAATTCCCAATCCATCCTTCCCTTACCCCCTTACCCCTTGGCAACCACAAGTCTATTCTCTATGTTTTGTAGATAAGTTGGAAGAGTTCCCTTTTTCTCCACAGCCACTCCAGCATGTATTTGTATCCTGTGTATTTGCTATCAACGTCAATATATGCAAGAATATCAATCTGAAAATGGAACCAGTGGATATAAAATGCAAAGTCTCATTCATGTGCCCTCAGAAAAACAAAACTTAAGGAATGAAAAACTGATTTCCTAACTTATAGAAAACTGATTTATATTGGAATTTTCTTAAATGATAGGGAGTTAAACAGGGTTTGCCTCATATCAACTTTGGAAAGTTTTTGCTTATGATTTCCAGAGGCATGAATGGGAAATGACTCAGGTTGAGTTGGTCTTGCCAAGTGAGCTGAATTGAGCTTTGTTTGTATGACTGAACTGGTTTTGTCTGCTCGAGGAATTTGCAAAGCTGGTCTCTGTCTGTTTTCATTTTAACAAACTCCAATAGAACTCTCCCCTCTTTACATTCCCTTCCCATAAATACAGCCTATCCCAAGCCCTCAGCAGACTCATCATCTGTAGCTTGCTACAGTTTGTGTGTCCTGAATTGCAACGTCTCTGCTATTCCCAAATAGACTCATTTCTTTGAAATTATCTTAGTTTACTTCTTTATTTAGGTTGACTAGTAAATTCGTTGAGTGTCTAAGATTATACCCTTCCTGTCTTGTTCTAATATCTTCAGAATTCATTCTCACATTTACTCTCCAGCTTTTTGCTTGCATAAATTAGCAAAATACTGAAAACACTGAAGAACAGTTATCCTCTTCTTGTTTTAAATTTGTGATTATCAAACAAGTTTAAACGTATAGCATAAAGAACTATATTCAATATCCTGAGATAAACCATAATGAAAATAATATTCTAAAAATGTATATATATATATATATATGTATGTATGACTGAATCACTGCTGTATCACAGTAATTAATGCAACATGGTAAATTAAGTATATTTCAGTTAAAAAATTGTAATTATCTCTTGGGATTTCTGGCATTGCCAGGTATTGCCAGATGCTAACTCAGCATCATCCCTGTCCTTCTAAGAGCTCCCTTACATTATAGCGGCCAGAATCTGGAAACTATATTACCCAGAATCTCTTACCAGCAGGGTTGTGGTTTTGATTCTTCCAATAAGAGTTATTCATGTTAGCTTTTGTAAGGTGGAAGACAACAGAAATCATTATTGTTCAACCTCAGCAAGCAGGCATGTGGTCTTCAATAGACAGCAGATGTGAGATTTTGCGGTGACTGCTAGGCTTGCTGCTGAGCACCATCTGCTTTGGTGCAATAGGCTATTGAAATCATTAGTGGCTGTTTCCTGTGATTCCTGCAGTTTTCTGATTTCTGAAGATAAGTGATGACTTTCACTGTCTGTTGCCCTCCTTGGTGCTTTCAAAAGTTTTGTAAACACCTAATTCCTTTTACTAAATGCTTTCCTGCCTGAAATGCCTAGAGAGGTTTCTTTTTCCTGACTATAGGCTGATAGATAGACTATGGTCTAACTCCATAGTTATTGATGACTATTTAGGTACGGTCACCATTCAATCAGAGGAAATGCTAAGCTAATCAAAGTCGATTCCAGTGTGAACAACCAGTATAACTTCTCTGAAGGTATTAGCTGAGGGTCAGCTCTGGTTATGAAACTGAAGCATATATATATATATATGAAAGGCATGAAGGACATTGTTTTTCCTTTGGGCAAGGTCTAATAATAGCCTCATCTGATAAATAAGAGGTAGTGTATACTAGAGCGGTATAAGAAATATATGTGATTTTTGTTCCCAGCAAAAACATTTGGAATTTCATGACCAATAGAAGTGTCTTTTGTCATTTATTGACTATCTCTTTTGAGTGTGCCTGAGTTTATGCTAATGAGATGACTTAGGGTGGAGTCCCTAGAGAGGTTTGAGATAGGACTGGTCACCAGAAAGACTAATGATTAGATGGCTGAAATTTTTAGAGCCACCTGTTAACCTCCGGGAAGAGGAAGAGAAGGGCAGCTCTAGATTAAGCTCTATCAAAACTCTTCCACAAAAAGAGCTGAGGTTTTGGGCTGGTAAACACTTGGCAACGGGAGCAGAGGGGTATGTTGAGAGAGCACAGGAGCTCCGTTCCCCTTCCCACATACTTTGCCTTATGTATCTCTTTCATCTGGCTGTTACTGAATTATGTCCTTTTATAATAAACTGATAATCTAGTAAGAGAAATGCTGGGCTTCCCAGGTGGCTCAGTGGTAAAGAATCCACCTGCCAAGCAGGAGATGTGGGTTCGATCCCTGGGTCAGGAAGATCCCCTGGAGAAGGAAATGTATTCTTGCCTGGGAAATCCCATGGACAGAGGAGCCTGGTGGGTTACATAGAGTCCATAACGTCGCAAAGAGTCAGACACAACGTAGTGACTAAATAGCAGCAACAAAAATTATGCTTCTCTCTCTTCCTGTGCTGCTGTTATGACTTCTTTCCTTTTTTCTTTGACTTTTAACAGTTTTACTATGATTTGTCTGGTTATAGTTTTCTTTGTAGTTGGTTTGCCTGCAGTTTTTAGAGCTCTTCAAATCTGTGACTTACTATCTTTCACCAACTTTGGAAAATTCTCAGACAGCATCTCCTCAAACTGAATTTTTGCTCATTCTCTTTCTCCTCTCCCTTTGGGACTACATATGTTGATATTTTTATGATGTTTTACAAGACTTATAATTTTTTATTTTGTTTTCCAATCTTTTTATCTCTGTTATAATCTGTATAATTTCTTATGTCATGTTATCCAGCTCACTAATTATCTCTTCTGTTTTTTCTAATTTGTTGTCAATTTTATACACTGAGTATTTATTTCTGAATTTTATTCTTAATTTCTAAGATTGCTATTTGATTTACTTTTATATATCTCAGATCTCGAATAAAATTCTCCATATTTCCATCTATTTTCTGTATTACTCCCTTTATATTATTGAGCATATTAATCAAGTTATTTTAAATTATATTTCGAATAACTGTGAAATTTGGGTGTTCTGAGTATCTGGTTCTACTGTCTGTTTTTGTTTTGTTTTTCAGTCATTCAGCCCACTACATTTTTGGTTGAATGCAGGACATTGTGTATGAAATTATTTAGAGACACTGAATGATGTTATCTTCCTCCAAAGAAGACTAGATACAGTTTATGTTAATTCCCATTAGGCTTTGAGATGATTGGAGACTCTGTTTAAAACTTTGTGTGGGATTACATATCACTGTTGTAGCCTTTAACCTAGGGAATAGTTATTCAAAGGTCTTGGTTTGAAAACTGGCATATTGTCTAGGATTCCTAATCCACTTCAGGCTCTGGACTCCTGCTTTTGTATGTTGAGCTCCAAGAGACTGCCCAAACCTCTACTGATCTTTTAAACATCTTAATAACTGTGAGGTTGTTTTTTTTTTCAACTTTTTACTTTGTATTGGGGTATAACCGATTACCAATGTTGTGATAGTTTCAGATGAACAGCAAAGGGACTCAGCCATACATATACATATACCCATTCTTCCGTAAACTCCCCTTCCATCCAGGCTACCACGTAACACTGAGCAGAGTTCCACATGCTAGTTTTTGTTTTTACTGCAACTATTCCTCTTTCTTCTCTCATTCTCAGAGACTTAGGATTCAGAACATTCTTTGAGGTAAAATCCTTGCAGAATGTCATACCCATTTCTCAATGATTATCTTCTCTCTGCGATCCTGGCTGTTCAAGTTTTGGCGTCTCTACTTGTCCAAATTCCAACTTTGGTCTTTCCATCCCCATGAGATTGCTGAAAGCTCTTGGCCACTGCCATTTGCTGTACTTCCATCGCCTAGCTATAAAATGGAAAATGCCCTCAGAGGAGAAATTGGTGGAGAACATCTCATTTATCCCATTTTGTTTCCCGTTCCTCATATTTCATCATATTTCATATCTATGTCTTTTATTGCATCTGTCCCAGTAGAAGAGTCTTTGAACAGCAATAAAGTGAAAGCTACCAAATTAGTGGAGAGAGAGAAATACAGTGCTTTATTAAGTAAATTATGCTGAATCAAAGTCTTGCTTTTTCCCATTTAGAATCAGGGCAGTGGCCTACGGTAGTGCATTTTCATTCTTGAAGTAAGTAACTTTCTCTGATCCTACTTTCTGTAGCCCTCA
Organism: Ovis canadensis; assembly: GCF_042477335.2. Classification (NCBI taxonomy): domain Eukaryota; kingdom Metazoa; phylum Chordata; class Mammalia; order Artiodactyla; family Bovidae; genus Ovis; species Ovis canadensis. The sequence goes on from NC_091256.1 coordinate 83,068,522, forward strand.
GATAGTGGCTTACCATAATAGTGACTTTTCAAAAATGCAACTGATACATCTTTTCATTTGCCACTGGAATATATTCACCATAATTTTAAAATCTTTTTGTGATTTGGCATCCATATGGTTATCGATGATTCCTTGATTGAGTGCCTATCTTGTTTCAGGCATTGGGCATACAATGGTAAACAGACACACGGCCGTTCTAGTTTGTGATAAAAGTGACATGCCTCATGGGGATGTAGAACCGAACCATTCTTTTCCCTGAATACTAGCAGACTGCTGCACTGTCTTGAGTTACAGTTGGCCTGTCTTCTCTCTCACTGATGTTTTTGAAATCGTGTGGTTTGTAGGGTTTTTTCCACATTGCATGCTGTTATTCTCTTTTTGTTGGTGATAATGTTTTTTTCCTTTCTTATTGCATTTGTCTTCTCCATGGTAACTTCTCGAAGTTGCCAGAACAATCTAACTTTTTTCTCTTCTTTTTTTGTTCAGCCACTTCTTTACAGTTGCTAATGGAAACCAGATAAGTAAGTATTAAGTGTAATATTAATTTAAATATCTGGCTAGAGATACAGTATATGGGTGCATGACTTTTATGACATCTATTTCAAACTAGCTTCAGGCACTTTCTGCATTTACTTTAAGCCTTTTATCAGGCTCACAGGTGTTCCAGAGTAGGGGTTCCTAGTAGTCTAAGTACTGGATAAACAGGGTGATACCTATGTAGAGAAAGTTCAGACAACGTTGTTGGGGTAACTAGGGGGAGGATAAGCACTTTGGTATATTTTAGATGGCCTTAGCTAAAAAAATACTGTAATATGAATGAACAAGGACAAACCTAAGAGTATTTTTCAACTCATTCTTGGCAGTTTCTGCCTTTAGCTCCCAAATAATAAAGAACAAGTGGGAAAGGAATACCAATCACTGGATAAAGTCAGCAGACTTCATGCTGTTCAACTTTTCAATGAGCTGGTCAGTCCACCTTCAGCTTCCTAAACTCCCACCGACCTGGGTTCTGTAGTTTTGATTGGCTCTCTCACCTTGTGACAGTTATTAACTAGTTGATTCTCCAGACCCACCATTCTATTCTCTGCTTTGTTTTCCTGCAGTTTTTCCTTTACCAGCTGACTCAGTCCACCCGAGGCTTTGATAATAGAGGATGCTAGAGGGACACTAGACGTCTGGAGGAAAAAGAAATTTGCCCCTTCCTGTTAACTATCATTGTCTCCAAGCAGTGATTCTTCACCTTAAAAGTGACAGTTGATTTGCTGTAGTACTATTTGGTTTCCATTTGCAGTTTTTCCGTACCAGCCTTATCGCAAACTCAGAGATACTAATCAGCTGACAGTGTCCTTCCTCAAAGGACTAAGTCCCAGCTCTGTGGGGCTCTTCATCTAAATCTCTGTATTCCAGTGTCTTCTTTTTGTTTCCTCATCCCCAAGAGTAGTACTTGCTTCCCTTAACTATTATCTTTGTAAAACACTAGCTTCCATATTTGCCTGTTCAGTTTCCTACCAATGACTAACAACTATTTAAGTTAAATTCTCTCCATTGAATAGTTTGTGTAGTTTCTCTCTTTTGCATTGGACCCTCACTGATGCATTGTGTGCCATCTTATTTCTTCCATAAGCAGTACCATAGGTTTACCTCACAGTAAAAGTATACAGAGGATGGCTGCTAGTGATATCAATGGGGCTCCAAACCTCCTGGATCCCAGGTGAGGAGCATGTGCTGCAATATAAGGCTTCCCTGTTCAAACAGGAACAAGGTAGTATATAATCACTGATTTCTTCTTTTTGAAGGTATTTCTTATTTATTTATGTATTTGGCTCTGCTGGATCTTTGTCACTGTTTGTGGGCTTTCTCTAGTTGCAGAGAGCTGGGGCTGCGAGCTCTAGTTGCAGTTGCACGGGTTTCTCATTGTGGTGGCGTCTCTGGTTGCAGAGCACAGGCTCTGGGGGTACAAGCTTCAGCAGTTTCGATGCATGGGCTTAGTTGCCCCACAGCATGAGGGATCTTCTTGGACCAGGAATCAAACCCTCATGTCCCCGTTTGCATTGGCAGGAAGATTCTTAACCACTGGAACACTAGGAATGTCCCCCCTGAATTCTAAAGGATGGAAATTTCTCGTAATAAATTCAACCCAATGCCCAAAACTGATGCTAGCATGGGGAATGAGGTTTGTTACAACTCCTTGAGCTTTTGTTTTTGGTACTTGAAGATAAGGGGGCACTCCAAATGGATGAAGCTTGGGAACTCAGCTAAAGTCCCCTGCAGCTCTGGCTTAGCACTTGTCATCATGTGTTATTACATAATTATCTGAGAAATTTTAAAATGTTTATTTATCCCACTGGACTGCTTCTTAAGGGCAAGAACTACAAATGTTTTGTTCCTTTTCATATTTCAAATTCACTTCCTTTGAAGTGCTCTGCATCTGGAAATTCTTTTCCAACCCACCATCAACTGCCTCAACACTGGTTATTATATGTATTACATCTATATACATTACAATCCCCCCAAAGATAATGCTATAGTTTTTGCTTTAAACAATCATATTCAATAAAATATAGGGAAAATAGTCATATAAATTTATCAGGTATTTACCATTCCTGCTGGTGCTAATTCATTCCTGAAGATCTAAGCTTTACTTTGGTGTCATTTCTGTTTAATCTGATGATCTCTCTTTAGCATTTCTTCTAGTATACCTCCAGTGGTAGTGAAATATCTTAGTTTTTTTAATTTGAATTTTTTTGTTTTTGTTTTTAGTGTTCTTTAATTCTCATATGGGCTTCCCTGGTGGCTCAGATGGTAAAGAATCCACCTGCAATGCAGGAGACTTTTGCAGGTTCAATCCCTGGGTTGGGAAGATCCCCTGGAGGATGGCATGGCAACTCACTCCAGTATTCTTGCCTGAAGAATCTCAACGGACAGAAGAGCTGAACAGTCCACGGGGTCACAAAGAGTCAGACATGACTGAGTGACTAAGCATGGCACAGTTCTCATATGAGATTTTTTGCTAGATGCAGTGTGATAAATTGATAATTTCATTCTTTAAGTACTTGAAAAATACTGCTCACTGTTTTCTGATCCCCATACTTTCTGAAAAAGTCCAGAGTTATTGAATACTTTTCTTCCTGTGTGTAATGTATTTGTTTTTTTGTTTGTTTCCTGGTTGCTTCTATAATTTCCTCTCTTTGATTTCAGCAGCATATTGGTTATCTATGATTTGCCCTACAGCAAATCATTTAAAAATTACCAGTTAAAATGATACAGGTCTATTATCACATAGCTTCCATGGATCAGGAACCCAGAATTTGGGCATAGCTTTCTAAGTCTCTCAGTCTTAGACTTCTCAGGTTTGACTGTGAGGACCCTGAACATACTTCACTCATGTGATAGTTGCCACCATTCTGTTCCCTACGAGCTGTTAGTCAGATGTCTTGGTTTCTCGTAAACTATTGACCACAGGCTTCCCTCAGGTCTTTGTCACATGATCCTCTCATAGAGCATCTCACAACATGGCATTTTGTCTCATGAAAGCAAACAAGCAGTTGGTGGGAGACAGAGAGAGTACTGCCAAGGGCCCCAGCTTTTGTTACCTAATTACAGAAGTGACATCCCCTAGGTTTTTTGTTTTCTGTCCACCAAAAGCAGGTCCTAAGATTCAGCTCACATTCAAGGGGAGGGATTACACAGAAGAATAAATACTAGGAGGTTTTGGTCATTGGGAACCCTGACGTAAACTGTGTATCATTATCCTGACTGGGTTTGCCAGCTTCTAGAATTTGTAAAGGTATGTTTTCACCAAATTTGAAAGTTTGTTCTCATTATTTCTTCACATATTTTTCCTACCCAAGTCTATCTCTCTTTTTGAAATTCCAATTGCCTATGTGTTAGATCTTTTGGTTTTGTCCCTTAGGTTCCTAAGGCTCTGCTAATTTTTTTTTTTTTTTATAATTTTTCCTTCCATTTTCAGATTGGATATTTTCTATTGATCTAACTTGAAATTAACCAACTCTTTCTATTCTCATGTTTGTTCTGCTATTAAGCTCACCCAGTGAATTTTTAAATTTCAGATGTTATATTTTTCAGTTCTAAAATTCCCCCCAAAATGTGCAACAGTGCTGCAACCCCTTATTAGGCATTCCTTCATTTAATAGTAGCCTCAAAAGATGGAAGTTGTCAGGCCTTCCACAACCTCTGGAAAGATTGCCATTTAGAAGATGCTCAACAAATGTTTGCTGATTTGAATTTAATTATAACAAACCAAGTGAGAGCAACATCAAGCCATAGAAAGTCCAGGAAGAAAGCAAGAAACACAAGATAACATTATTGACTTGTTTTGGTAAGTCAGTTACACTGATAAGTTTTATTAGTGGAGTATGAAAAAAGAGTGTACATCTTAACTCATAGACAAAGAAGGTTTTAAATCTGTGTGGCAGACAGACTGTAAGGTCACTCCGTGACTTCTGTCTCCATTTACACCTTTGTGTAATCCCTTCCCCTTAAGTGTAGACAGTACTTATGACTTGCTTCTAACAAATAAAATATGACAGTGGTCACGAGATGCTACACCTGTGACTACTCTTCTAACAATGCTAGCAGGCTCTGTTTGCTGCCTTGATGAAGTAAATGGCAGTGTTGGGGAAACTTACTTGGCAAGAAACTACAGGTAGCCTCCAGCTAGTAAGAATCTGGGCTTTCAGTTTTATAGCCACAACACACTGCATTCTTTTTTTTTTAATGTTTACTTTTATTTATTTGGCTGCACTGGATCTTAGTTGCAGCATGTGGGATCTTAGTTCCCAGACCAGGGATTGAACCCACCCCCTTTGCATTGGGAGTGAGAAGTCTTAGCCACTGGACACCAGGAAAGTCCTCACAATACCCTGAATTCTGCCAGCAGTTCCAATGACCTTTAAAGCAGATTTTCCCTGAATTGAGCTTCCGATGAGAACACAGCCCAGCTAACACCTTGGTTGCTGCCTTGCAGAGGACCCAGCTGAGCCATTTATAAACTCCAATAAGCCACTCAGTTTGTGGTAATCTATTAGGTAGCAATAGAAAATGAACACTGCATTGTTACAGAATTTTGCTACTTTTTATTTTGTTGATGTTGAGTTTCCTAAGGGATTTTCATATTTAATATGCTGCTTGAGTCTTCAAAAATGAAATATTTTGGAAGCAGAAATTTTATAATGTAATTGCAGCAATGATAGAACTCTGGGGTAACCCACAAGAAAAGCAGTTTTGTTTTTAAATGATCTGGTGCCAGAAATTCCACTCTTGAGAATTTGTCCATAGAAACAAATGTTTAATAGCTATTGGTAAGTTACTCTCCAAAAAGACTACTATATTTCACATTTCCACACCAGTGTGTAAGTTTTTTTTTTTCCTATGTCCCTGTAATGAATTACGCCTATAAATCTCTTTTAGTTTGCTAGGGCTGTCATAACAAAGTACCAGAGACTGGAGGGCTTAACAGCTAACAGTTTATTTTCTTACGTTTCTGGAGATTAGAAGTCTGAGATCAAGTTCTTGACAGGATTGCCCTCTTCTGAGGCCTCTCTCCTTGGCTGGTGGAGGACTGTTTTTCTCCTGTGTCTTCACATGGTCTTTACTCTGTGTGTTTATATCCAACTTTCCCCTTCCCTTCGTGTAAGGATACCAGTTACACTGGATTAGGGCCATTCCAGTGGCCTCATTTTAACTAAATTATCCCTTTAATAAAGATCCTATCTCCAAATGTAGGCACATCCTGAGATACTGAAGGTTGGGACTTCCACACACGAATTTTGGGGAGGAGACACAGTTTAGTCCACTCAGCTTAAATAGCACTTCTTCAGGGAAGCATTTCCTGATTCTGAGAGAGGTTTGCATCTGTGGTGTTGGACAGGACTCTTGAGAGTCCCTTGGACTGCAAGGAGATCCAACCAATCCATTCTGAAGGAGATCAGTCCTGGGTGTCCTTTGGAAGGACTGGTGCTAAAGCTGAAACTCCAATACTTTGGCCACCTCATGAGAAGAGTTGACTCATTGGAAAAGACTCTGATGCTGGGAGGGATTGGGGGCAGGAGGAGAAGAGGATGACAGAGGATGAGATGGCTGGATGGTATCCCTGACTCGATGGACATGAGTTTGGGTGAACTCCAGGAGTTGGCGATGGACAGAGAGGCCTGGCGTGCTGCAGTTCATGAGGTCGCAGAGTCGGACACGACTGAGAGACTGAACTGAACTGAACTGACTGATGTAGCTATCTATATGGCTTCCTAGCTGGCGCTAGTGGTCAAGAACCTGCCTGCCAATGCAGGCGACATAAGAAATGTGGTTTTGATCCTGGGTTGGGAAGATCCCCTGGAGGAGGGCATGGCAACCCACTCTAGTATTCTTGCTTGGAGATTCCCATGGACAGAGGAGCCTGGCGGGCTACAGTCCATGAGGTCACAAAGAGTGGGACGTGGCAGAAGTGACTTAGCATGCGTATATGTGTGTGTATGTATATATATTCCTATACTTCCTCATTCTTCCCGGGGTCAGGAAGATCTCCTGGAGTAGGAAATGGCAACCCACTCCAGTATTCTTGCCTGGAAAATTCCATGGATGGAGGAGCCAGGTAAGCCACAGTCCATGGGGTCACAAAGAGCTGGACACGACTGAGCCACTTCACTTCATTTCACTTCATACTTCCTCATGACCTATCACACTTGTAATATTCTTATTTTTGTAAAACAAACCATTATATCCTCCCTTATATAAATGTCTGTATATTTGTGTGTAACAGTATGAAAATGGAGAAAGGTATAGAAAGACAATTTAGACTGGTAACATTGGTTACATGGGGACTGGAAGGGATGATCCAGTAAGAAGAGTGGGAGGGATATAGTAAGCAAGCAAGCAAACAAACAAAACCCCAAATCAACAACCTGAAACCTGGAAAAATATGATGTCCCTGTATGCATGGATATTATACAATTTAGTATTAAAATTGTTTTCATTGCCTACCTCCTGTTGTATGGACAAAGAATTGCAAACTCTTATTGATACTGTGCGATAGGCATTCATTTACCTTTCTTATCTGTGGCTTGACTGGGCTGGCAGGAAAGACATTACTCTGTGGCTCTCTCTGAGTTAATCATTCTGATCTAATCTACAAATGTAAATATACACTTAGAGTTACACATTGTTATCTGTACATAAAGAGTTTTATGAAAGGATAAACCCCAAATTAATAGGATTTTTGTGAACAGGGTAGATTTTGAAATTGTTTTTACTTTTTTGTCCTTTTTACTTATGTATTGTTTAAATTTTTGCCCTGTATACCGTTGCTTTGTATAACCTTAAAATAACAATAAGATTACTGAGAGTGTAGCATTGAAACATATACATTACCATATGTAAAATTAGACAGTCAGCGGAAATTTGCTATATGACGCAGAGAGCTAAAATCAGGTGCTCTGTGACAACCTAGGGGGGTGGGATGGGTTGGGAGGTGGGAGGGAGGCTCAGGAGGGAGGAGACATGCCTGGACCTATGGCTGATGCATGTTGATGTATGGCAGAAACCAATACAATATTGTAAAGCAATTATCCTCCAGTTGAAAATAAACTCTAAAAAAGAAGATATTTTATTGAGGAGTAAAACTAATTTTTTTTCAGTTGAGGGGCTAATGAGGAGACGGAAGAACAGTGTAAGCAGAGAAGGCCCTCTGAAGTCAGGCCAGCTTGACACACAGTCTTGAATTATAAATAACTTAAGCAAAATAGTTTCTGTCATCTTGCAAAACCACTGAGTTGAGTCATGTAGATACTCAGCTATAACTTGATATATTATCATTCTAACTTAATTTAATGATTATTTTATTCCCTTATAGCTCAGTCAGTAAAGAATCTGCCTACAATGCAGGAGACCCAGGTTCGTTTCTGGGAGGGAAAGATGCGCTGGAGAAGGAAATGGCGACTCACTCCAGTATTTTTGCCTGGAGAATCCCATGGACAGACAAGCCTAGCAGACTACAATCCATGAGCTCGCAAAAGTTGAACTTTCTGAGTGGTTTAGTTTAGTGACTAAACCACCACCACGATAAAAAAATACACTCAAGCAGTGGATCCCCAGAATCTAACAGATCTCTGATCCCTCAGAAGGCTTTTCAAATTGTATAAATTTCAAAGCCTTGTTGCTAACTCAAGTTCATGACATGGGGCTTAGAAATCAGAACTTTCACCAACCTCCCAACTAATTCTAATGGTTACCACATTTGGAAACCCTTGGATAAAGCTAATTTTATAGCAGTTTTCTTGCATTCCCTCTTTCACAGAGATGGAAAAAACAAGGAAGAAACTAATGTCCAGAATTTGGGGGATAGGGAAGACAGAAAAGGTTGAGAATGCTTGGATATGCAAAAAGGGAACTCCAGGAGAGAGAAAAGTAGAGGAAAACCGAGGAAGACAGAGCCCCTCTAACAAGATTGTCAAATCTGTCTCAATGTGGAGGAGCAAAACCAAACTGATAGATATTTAACAATCTGGGCCAGTTTTCAAAATTTCTCTGTATTACAGCCTAAAGAACTTGAAATTTACAACCATAAAGTAATTTCCTTCTCGTATTTCACATGGGTAAAATGTGCTGAGAAAAGTAAACTTAAACTAAAAGTACCAAAATATGTATCTCTTGTCCTCTTGCACTTCTTAAGGGCTGGAAAATTCCATTTCTACCCATTTCATCTTAAACATCTCACTTGCTCAATTTTGGACAGAGTCTTAAACTCCAGGCTATAAAAGATAAACACAAAGTCCTATCAGGTACAAGGCATCCCAATTTTTAGCCACAAATTTGACCAATTTGTCCCTAGTGCCAATAATTGAGTGCCAAGAAGAAAGTGCAGAGCAAATGAAAAATGTGATTAGAATTACAACTGAAAACACAAGTTACCAAACTCAGACTAGAGTCTGGTTCTATTGAAATGTGCTGACTCTGGTCTGGGGGAATGCCACTGTGCTGCAGCTAGATCCAGGGAGTTCCAACATTGCCCGTCTCTCCATCAACTTTTCCATCCATTATTCTTCCCTAACAGCATGACATTCAGCACTCTAGTAAAGATGGTAATGTCTTTAAAACAAAACAAAAGTGAAACAAAACTTCTAGTTCTGCTGGAGACACTCTGTGAAATACTCGAGGTAGAAGTGCTACCTTCCCTTATCAAGGGCAGAGACAACCACATGAATATCACTTCTCTTTAGGTTGTACGGGGGCTTCCCTTGTGGCTCAGCTGGTAAAGAATCCGCCTGCAATGCGGGAGGCCTGGGTTTAACCCCTGGGTTGGGAAGATACTGTGGAGAAAGGAAAGGCTACCCACTCCAGTATTCTGGCCTAGAGAATTTCATGGACTATAGAGTCAGACATGACTGAGTGACTTTCACTTAGGTTGTATTGAGAGTATTTTTGTAGACCAAATTGACTCAGTTTTATAAATATAGCTACAGACTTCCAATTTGAACTAGTGAAGTACTTTTAAAATCCTTTAAATTTATTTGAAGTGAAATTAAACACAGTACTCAAATTCAGTAAATGTGTGCAATTTGCTTTCAGATTTCAATTGTTTCTGTTTTGTTCCAGTGTCAGGCCAGGCTGCCACAGTTAAAACAGCCTTAGAAATAAAAGGATGAATCCAGTTAAATAAATATTTTTGTGTTGTATTTGGTCTCACTGAGAGAAGAATTTTTTCCTTCTGATAAAGTAAGAGCAGATTTGAAAGTACCATACCGATGATGTTTTAAAAGATGTTACTTATGAACATGCTTGAAAAGATGTTACCGCAGTCTATTTATTATCTGAGGCTTTGAAATGGGGATGGGAAAAGGAAGCAGAATGCTTTAGGTGATTATCTTAACAATATGTTAAACCGTATTCTTATTCCTGTTTCCAAGATAGTGATCCAGAAAGAGAAAAGAAGGAAAGGAAAGATTCAGCCAAATAACTATTTGGGAATGTTTGACAACTGAGTTAGATGACAACATCCCTCCCATTGCTCTTCCTAAATTCAAGTCCTCAAATGCATCTTGTTTCTCAAAAAAAAAAACCCACCGAGTTTATTTTGCCTTAAGGGAATTCCAAGTTTATTTTTTAAACATTGAGAACTTAACCAAAACTCTGACCAAAGTAGCAGAACAATTCAGATAGTTTTCATTGTTTTAAGGAGACCAGTGAGAGTATTAGGACGTGAATGCCTGTCCCTCCAAAATACCTAATGTGATGGTATTTGGAGGCGGGGTCTTTGAGAGGCAATTGGTTTTAGATGGTGTGTGTTCAGTCGCTTCAGTCGTGTCCAACTCTTTGCGATGCTATGGACTATAGCTGTCCAAGCTCCTTTGTCCATGGGATTCTCCAGGCAAGAATACTAGAGTGGGTTGCTATGCCCTTCTCCAGGGGCTCTTCCCGACACAGGGATGAAACTTGCATATTCTATGTCTCCTGCATTGGCAGGCGGGTTCTTTACTACTAGAGCCACGTGGTTTTGGATTAGATCATGCAAAATCTAGTGTGGTGGGATTAGTGTCTTTATAAGAAGAGGGAGAGACACTAGAGTTCTTTTTCCCTCCACCGTCAGAGCAAGAAGATAACCATCTACAATCAGGAAGAGGGTCCTCACCAGTAGTTGAATCTTCCAGCACCTTGATCTTGGACTTCCCAGCCTCTGGAACTCTGATTAAAAAAATGTCTGTTGTTTCATAAAAAAAAAAAAAAAAATGTCTGTTGTTTCAGCCACCGAGTAAGTCCATGATATTTGGTTATAACAGCCTGAGCTGATTAATACAGATAGGTTCAAGAGAGTAGTAGTCATGGGATGTACAAGACAATCTTAAAAGTACATGATGGGACAGGTAGCCAGAGAATAAGAGAAATAAAGGTGGAAATGGTACAAGTTGATCAGCTGGTCTTGTGAAAACCAGACTTAAAAGGAATGTATAAAACTTTTACTTCCAATCATCACTGCAATAATTGTTCTTGAATTTCCACCTACAATAAGAAAACCAGACAAAACATACGTTTTAAAGATACTTCTTTATTTTTGGTTTTCAGTAGTTTGACCCTGATATTCTAACTAGCTGTGGTTTTCACGGTATTTATCCTGATGAGGTTTGCTGAGTTTACTGGATCTGCAAGTTAACATTTTCCACCAAATTTGGGAAATTTTCAGCTATTATTCATCAAATATTTTTCTTATCCCATCCTCTCTCTTCTCTTATTCTGGGATGCCAAGTACATTGTCCCATAGGTTTTTGAAATGGTTCAATCTTTCTTACTATTTGTTTTTCATATTGGATAATTTCTTTCAATCTTTTTAGAGTTGACTGATTCTTCTGCCATCTCAGATGTGATGTTGAGTCCATCTAGTAAACTTTCCATTTCTATCACTCTACTCTTTATTTGTTCTTTTAAAAAAATAATTCCACATCTCTGTTGAGGTTCTCTATCTGTTCACACATCAAGACCACATTTTCCTTTAATTATCTGAACACATATTATTTTAATTCTTTACAGTATTTTCTTTGGTATCTTTGATTTTTATATATAACATTCAGGCCCACTTGGGATCATTGTCTAAATGACTTCTCCTGAGTGGGTCCTCCTTTCCTGTTTCTTTGTACAGCTAGTAATTTTTGGTTGAAAACTGAATATTATAGATAACACATTGTAGCAACACTACTATTTTTGTTTATTTTAGTTTTTGTTTTGTTTTTAAACCTGGGTACTCTTGTAGTTTTCTAAGGATTGTTGGGGTTTTGTTTTAATAGGCAGTTAACTTGATCGGGGCCCAAACAGTTGTCATCCTGTTGGTATCTTCTGTGCACTCCTACATTAGTGGGTGGCCAGGAATATGGGCAGATTTACATTCCTATTTTGACACTTTTGCACTTCTAGGATCGTGTTCCTAAACTTCTAGCTGTTCTTTCATCCTTGAAGTCTATCCTCTGTCACACTGAATGAGTAATGCTTCAGTTTTCTGCTTCTGGAACTACAGAGTTTAGGGGAATATTTTAAGGCAAAAACACCAGGAACTCGTTTTCTTAACTCATCTTACTTGTGGATTTTCAAGTATAAATTCTCATCTGGTTTCTTTTGAATGTCTTTAAATAATGGTTTTTAAAAAACATTTCATCCAGACTTCATAATTATTATATGTGGAAGAAGTTGCTTGAACACGTCATCCCATAAATACGGGAAACCAGAGTTCCATTCTTATTTTTTAAAAATGTTCTTACTCCACTTAGAATTCTTTACTAACAGATTTTCTTATTTCTTTTCAACACTTTAAGATGTGTTAACTGTCTTCTGGCCTTCATTGTTTCTAATAAGAATTTAGATGATTTGATGGTTCTTGTTATTGTTCCCCTTTATGTAATGTATCTCTTTTTTTCCAACTAAATGCATGTGTGTGTGTGTGTGTGTGTGTGTGTTTATGTTGAATTTGTCTAACTTGCTGTTAACTAAGCTTCTTAGGTAAATATGTGTCTCAAAACATGTTTTTTTTCACAGAATTTGTGGACTTTGTAGCCATTATTTCTTCAAATGTGTTCTCTGCCCCATTCATTGTCTTCTGCTGCTGCTAAGTCACTTCAGTCGTCTCTGACTCTGTGCAACCCCATAGACGGCAGCCCATCAGGCTCCCCCATCCCTGGGATTCTCCAGGCAAGAACACTGGAGTGGGCTGCCATTTCCTTCTCCAATGCATGGAAGTGAAAAGTGAAGCTGAAGTCACTCAGTCGTGTCTGACTCTTAGTGACCCCATGGACCTCAGCCCACCAGGCTCCTCCATCCATAGGATTTTCCAGGCAAGAGTACTGGAGTGAGTTGCCATTGCCTTCTCCAATCATCTTCTTCTGGGGTTCCAATTACACACATTAGGCTGCTTACTTTATTTTAAAAAGCATATTATTTAAAGCAAAAATAGTAATGTTGCATACTGGAATTTATAACATATAGCAATAAAATATATCACAAAATGGCACAAAATATGGAGGGATAAGAAATAAATCATATTGTATAGTCTTCTTATATTGTATAATGTTAACCTTAATGAGGCTGTAGTAAGTTAAAGTTATACAGTGTAATTCCTAGAATCATGACTGAAAATAACTCAAAGATATGTACCTAAAATCAAAGAAACAAAAAAAGGAAGAATTGAAATATAATATTAAAAATACTTAATATAATAATTAAAAATAATTAATATTTTAATATAATATTAAAAACATCCAGTCACTCAGTCATGTCTGACTATTTGCAACCCCATGGACTGCAGTATGCCAGGCTTCCTTGTCCTTCACCATCTCCTGGTGTTTGCTCAAACCCATGTCCGTTGAGTCGGTGAAGCCATCTAACAATCTCATCCTCTGTCATCCCCTTCACCTCCTGCCCTCAATCTTTCCCAGCATCAGGGTCTTTTCCAATGAGTTGGCTTTTTGCATCAAGTGGCTGGGGTAAGACGAAAAAAAAGGATGGAGACATGAAATAATAGATGGGCCATATAGAAAACTAAAAGCAAAATGTTTAACTCAATCCCAACTATCATATCAATAATTATATTCATTGTAAGTGGATGAAGCACTTCAGTTAAAAGGAAAAGATTATCACAATGGATTAAGAAAAGACCCATCTGCCTACAAGCGAATTTACTGTAAATATAAACACACCCAACTCTTTGCAACTCCATGGACTGTAGCTTGCCAGGATCCTCTGTCCATGGGATTCTCCAGGCAAGAATACTGGAATGGGTTGCCATTTCCTTCTTCAGAGGACCTTCCTGACCAGGGATCAAACCCGCGTCTCCTGCAAGTCTCCTACTTTGCAGGAGGATTCTTTACCACTGTGCCACCAGAGAAGCCCAAATACAAACACTCAGATAAGTTCAAAGCAAAAGAATGAGAAAACTTACACCATGCAAATAATAAGTATAATAAAACAGTTGTGTTTACACTGATATCGAAGTAGACTTAAAGATAAGGAATATTACCGTAGATAAAGAGAAACACATTTTAATGGTAGTTGATTTCCAATGTTGGATTAGTTTCTGATGCACAACAAAGCAATTCAGTTTTATATACATATATATAAGACTTTCTCAGATTCTTTTCTGTTATAGGTTATTATAAGATATTGAATATATAATATTCCCCGTGCTATAATATAAACCCTTGTCATTTATCTATTTTTATATATTGGAGAAGGCAATGGCACCCACTCCAGTACTTATAGACGTGTATTAACCCCAAGCTCCTAATTTGTCTCCCCTCCTCTTAACCAAGTTTGTTTTCTATATCTGTGAGTATTTCTGTTTTATAAGCATAAATTTCATTTGTATCATTTTTTAGCTCCCATATATAAGTGATATCATATGATATTTATGTTTCTTTGACTCACTTCATTTATATGATATGCTCTAAGTCTATCCATGTTGCTGCAAATGGCATTATTTTATTTTTTAATGGCTGAATAATCTTCCATTACATTATCCATATCTGTTGATGGGCACATAGGTTTTGTCTATGTCTTGGCTATCTTAAACAGTGCTGCTGTGAACATTGGAGTACATGTATCTTTTCAAATTAGAGTTTTCTTCTTTTCTGGATATATGCCCAGGAGTGGGATTTCTGGGTCATATGGTAAAGAAGAAACATTTTAGAATGATAAAAGGATCAGTTCATTAGTAAGGTGTATCTATCTTAAGTATCTATCAACCTAATAACAGAACTTCCAAATATGAGAAGCAAAACTGGCAGAAGAAAAGGGAGAAATATGTGAATCCACAATTTTTAACACCCCTCTCTTGTAAGTAAGTGAATAAAGCAAGAAGAGAAAAGTCTATAAGGACATAGAAGACAAGTGAATCAACTTGATTGAAATTTTTTATAGATCGTTTCACTCAATGACTGCAGAATATTAATTTCTTCTAAGTGAATATGGTTGCTATGTTGAACTATATGTTGGATCATAAAAGAATTCTCAGCATATTTAAAAGGTTGAAATATTACAGAGTATATTCTCAAAACATGATGGAATTAAATTAAAAATTAATTACAAATAAAATATCTAAAGAAACTCCAGATATTTAGAAATTAGCACACTTTTCTCTAACCCTTGTTTCAAAGAAAATAATCAAGAGGGAACTAAAAAACATTTCAAACTGAACAATTTGAATCGTGTCTGACTCTTCGCAACCCTATGGACTGTAGCCTGCCAGGGCAGTGAGTCCTCTGTCGGTGGGATTCTCCTGGGAAGAATACTGGAGTGGGCTGCATGCCCTCCTCCAGGGGATCTTCCTGACATAGGGTTCAAACCGGTGTCTCTTATGTTTCCTGCATTGGCAGACAGATTCTTCGCCACTGGTGCTGTCTGGGAGCATCACAAGTGGCTTCATTGTTAATTAACTGATTCATGCTGGCACTGCTGTTTACTAGCTGTGAGCCCTCAATGAGTCACTTACTTTCTCTGCACCTCAGTGTCCTCCTATGTAAAATAAGGATAATAACAGTGCTTACCTTATAGGTACTCACAGAATGAACCCTATATGAGTTAGCATGTGTATAATGCTTAGAACAGTGCCTGGTACAAAACAAGTGTGACATTCAAGTATTAACTGTTGTTGTTATTGTTATTAACTCATTCATCAACAGTACAATGTGCATCCTTCCATATTAATAACAATGACTCCATGGTGCATCTCACTCCCAGGAGCTGAGAGACACTTTCCCTACCCTGGAAATTGCTTATCCCATCCCTTAGCCTGTGTCCACTCCAGTATTCTGGCCTGGAGAAGTCCATGGACTGTGTAGTCCATGGGGTCACAAAGAATCAGACACGACTGAGCGACTTTCACTTTCACTTTAGCCTGTGTCCCTTGGGTCCCTCCTTAATGGCAGAGCGTCAGTACCCAACATGGCCTGACCCCAGCTTTTAGTTCTAGTCCTGGACCCCACTGGCTGAGCTGGGAGCCCTTGGCCAGCATAATGAGGATGTCTCTGATATTTTCTGGCAAATGGCTCCTTGTTTTTTCTGCATTTGACTCTGCCTTTAGGATGTTGGCCTCTTCTTTACCTCTTTTTATTTTTTAAAAAGTTAAAATTTTTTTGACATTTGTTGATTTATTTGATTGCACCAGGTCTTAGCTATGGCGCTTGGGCCCTTTGATCTTCACTGTGGTGTGTGGGGTCTTGAGTTGCAGCAAGGGAACTTTTAGCTGCATCATATGGGATCTAGTTCCCTGACCAGGGATCAAACCTGGGTTTCCTGCATTAGGAGTGCAGTCTTCGTCACTGGACCACCAAGGAAGTCCCGTTACCTCCTTTTAGAGCTAATCAAGCTGTTTGGGACTACTGCCCAAACTCCACCTCTTGTGTCCCAGAAAGCTTGTTAGCTTCAGTTCAGTTCAGTTCAGTCACTCAGTCGTGTTTGACTCTTTGCGACCCCGTGAACTGCAGCACGCCAGGCCTCCCTGTCCATCACCAACTCCTGGAGTTCACCCAGACTCATTTGCATCAAGTTGGTGATGTCATCGAGCCATCTCATCCTCTGTCGTCCCCTTCTCCTCCTGCCCCTAATCCCTCCCAGCATTAGGGTCTTCTCCAATGAGTCAACTCTTCACATGAGGTGGCCAAAGTACTGGAGTTTCAGCTTCAGCGTCAGCATACCTTACTCCATTTTGTCTTCAATACATTTGAAACTTAAATTTGTTGTTGTTTTGTGGCTAAGTGGTATCTGATTTTTGTGTGTGTGTGTGACCCTATGGACTGTAACCCACCAAGTTCCTTTGTCCATGGAATTTTTTCAGGCAAGAATACTGGAGTGGTTTGCCATTTCCTTCTCCAGGGGATCCTCCCAACTCAGGGATAGAACCCATGTCTCCTGCATTGGCAGGTGGGTTCTTTACCACTGAGCTACCTGGGAAGCCTGAAACTTAAATGCTTTCGCATTTTTCTTTGACGTTTTATATTTTTCAATACCCATTCAAAGACTTATGCCTCAAAAGCCTAGGGTTATCAGCACATGGAACACTGACAGAGGAGGCCTTATGCCATTTTCTTGGGATCCTATGCAAAATTCTGAGCTTTAATTACTGTTATCAATCAGTAGCTAGATTTCTTGTTTGTTTGCATCTGTTTAATGGGACTTGTTCAGGCAATTCTTTTATGGTTTGTAAGTCACTTATTTATTCATTTAATGCTGTGTCACTGTGAAGAGCAGATGGCAGAAAATACATTTTGACTTGATTTAAGGACTTGAATTTCCCTTGCATTTATGGATTGCCATTTTTAATGCTGCCTTCTCTTTGAAAGTTGCTTGCTTATAAACATGTGAGACTATGCAGTAAAAATCTGTGTCCTTTATCTCATCTAAGCACTTACGCCTAAACGTATGCACACGTGGATAGAACATGAACTTCAGTGGCAGTCACAGCTGTGTTTACCACCTGGCTCTTGGAGAAAGTTCATAATAGCTGCTCGAGTTTGAGCAAATCTCTTCATCAAAGAACAGTGATATTGACTGTTGACTCTCCAGAAGTCCACCAGGAAAAACAAACAACTATGGATCAAAACAAATCTATGCATATTGGACTTACTGTGGTAAGGGTGAACATCACCTTGACAGAGACTTAGGAATATCTCAGAGGGGAGATGTCCAGGAAGGATATTTAAAGGATTTAGAGTTAGGCTGGATGATTTTTAAGGTGGAGAATTGGTTGAGGATGGGCAGAAATTATGACATAATAGCTCTGAATTGTGGCCCCAGTGTGGCAGGCGTTTTTCATCTTGGAATTAACCTATTTTAGTTAGTTCATAGTCTTATTTTCCCGAAGCAAGTGGTTAGGTTGCTTTTGCCTCTTTTCTGTACTGGCTATCATGGGGACTGGAAGACGTCTAGTTTCAGGGCTGTTTAATATGGGTTTAGGAAGTGTTCTCAGTGATCAAACTATGTCAGTGGTTGTTGTATTAAATAGAATACTGTATATAAGTGAAGCTGGCACTAAGTGCTCATTAAAATGCTAGTTTCTCTCTCTCTAACCCCAGCTGCTCCTCTCTGCTTACATGAGGGTCTCATCTTCATATTAATAACATCTAAATCAGTGGTATCCCAAGTATTGATACTCATAAAGTATGTTGAATGAGTAAATGAAGATCAAAAGATAAAATTAAGAAAATCAAATGCAAAGTACTTTGTAGCATTTTAATACTAATTTAAGCCCATGAGACTTGGTTTTTCCAAACATAGTTAATTTATTGTTTTACCAAATGTAATTTTCTCATTAATGTACTAAAGTTCTGAAAACTTGAAAACCTAAGGGAAAGAGCTTAAAATTTGATCCCAAATATTTAGGTAAATTATTTCAACTTTGTTAACTCTTCTGGGGGAAAAAAATTATCCAAATTAGTTGAGTCATTATTTCCCTGGTGGCTCAGTCAGTAAAGAGTCTGCCTGCAATGCAAGAGACCTGTGTTGGGTCTCTGGGTTGGGAAGATCCTCTGGAGAAGGAAATGGCAACCCACTCCAGCATTCTTGCCTGGGAAATCCCATGGACCGAGGAGCCTGGAAGGCTAAAGTCTGAAGGGTCGCAAAGAGGTGAACATGACTTAGTGACTAAACTAAACTGAAATCAGATGCTACAGCATGAGAATAAAGTGGGAGTTCTGACTATCAGGTTCTTTCTTAGGCAGTTTCTTCTCTCTTTGACTGTGGTCTTTGTTTTTGATTCCTCTCATTAGAAAACCATTTCGGTAACTGCTCGTTCACTTTGCATATACTTTCATTGATCAAGTGTCTCATATCCCAACATGTTCTACTTTCCCACAGCACTCACCTGCTTTCTCCTCCACCCCACCCCCACACAAAAGGAGGATCCAACCGTTAGATGGGAATGACGTTAGATCTGCAGTTCCCTGAACATTAGAGCCTCTCAGAACTGTAAAAGTATACATGTCAGAGTCCCATTCTCTCCTCACCAACCCCTAGATTCTGATTCAGTTAAGTCTAAACCAAGCATTTAGGAATCTGTTCTTTTAAGAAGCTCCTCAGGAAATACTGAGGCTATCAACCAGGTTTGAGAATCACCCTCTGAAGATAAAGGTCTTAAGTGCATGTACAACCCAGGACTCCTACGATTTCAGAAGAGCCGGATGTCCTCTGAGAATCATTCCCACACATCAGGTGCATTTGCTCGGATGTTTTTCTTTTCTACCAACATTCCAGTTTCAGTGGAGGCAAGCAGGGCACATCTGGTTACAGGCATGCTTCGTTAGCTACGAGGATAATACAACTGCGGTTTTTTCTTTTTTCAGGGACAGCAGGAGGGTGAGATGAACAGGAAAAGGAAATTGAATACAGTACAATGCTGTTCTTTTAAGAATAGTAACCACCTTTATTCATTCATGGGCACTAGATATGAGTGGAGGTGTCAGCTGACAATAGATTATGAAAACCTCACCAAGAAATGTCTGGGTTTCTGTAGAATTTAAAGCCCCAGACTGATCTATTTTAGTTTCAAGGCAGGTGTTAATTTTTGTGGCTACTGCAGGCCTCTTTCACTCTCTCCTGTGACATTGGACTAATAATAGTTACCATTTATTGGCAGCTGCTATGTTCTGACAACAAGTTAAGCACTTTCTCTACTTTGTCTCTCATCCTCATGAAAACAACGAGACCTGTTATTCTTATATTACATAAGAAGAAACTGAGGCTTGGAGAGATTAAATAACATCCCAGCTTAGACAAGCACTGAGACCCAGGCTGTTGTTGTTGTTTTTAACCTCTAAGACCTGAATCCTGAAGGATTCACAGATTAGAGGTTAGGACTATGGGCTTTGAGTCCACCTGCCTGGTTTAGCCCAAACTGTGTTGTTGTTGTTTAGTTGCTAAGTCATGTCCGACTCTGCAGACTCATGGACTGTAACATATCAGGCTCCTCTGTCCTCCTCTGTCTCCTGGAGTTTGCTCAAATTCATGTCCATTGAACTAGTGATGCCATCCAACCTTCTCATCCTCTGCCGCCCTCTTCTCCTTTTGCCTTCAATCTTTTCCAGCATCACGGTCTTTTCCAATGAGGCAACTCTTGGTATTTTGTGACTAAAATATTAGAGCTTCTGCTTCAGCAACAGTCCTCCAATTAATATTAGGGATTGATTTCCTTTAAGATTGACTGGTTGATCTCCTTGTTGTCCAAGGGACTCTCAAGAGTCTTCTCCAGTATCACAACTTGAAAGCATCAATTCTTCAGTGCTTAGTTTCTTTTATGGTCCAACTGTCACTTCTGTACATGACTACCGGAAAAACTATGTGCATTGCTTGGTCGCTTAGTTGTGTTCAGCTCTTTGCGACCCCCAGTCATGGACTGTAGCCCACCAGGCTTCTCTGTCCATGGGGATTCTCCAGGCAAGAATACTGGAGTGGGTTGCCATGCCCTCCTCCAAGGGATCTTCCTGACCCAGAAACTGAACTGGAGTCGCCTGTGTTGCTGGCAGATTCTTTACCAGTTGAACTAGCAGGGAAGCCCATAGCTTTGACTATATGGATCTTTGTTGACAAAGTGATGTCTCTACTGTTTAATACGCTATCTAGTTTTGTCATAGCTTTCCTTCCAAGGAGCAAGTGTCTTCTAATTTCATGGCTGCAGTGACTGTCTGCAGTGATTTTGAAGCCCAAGAAAATAAAATCTGTCACTGCTTCTAATTTTTCCCCTTCTATTTGCTGCAAAGTATGGGACTGGATACCATGATCTTAGTGTTTTGAATGTTGAGTTTTAAGCCAACTTTTTCACTATTCTCTTTCACTCTCATCAAGAGCTCTTTACTTCTTCTTTACTTTCTGCCACTAGAATGGTATCATCTGTATATCTGAGGTTGTTGATATTTCTTTCTCTCAGTAATCTTGATTCTACCAGCCTGGCATTTAACATGATGTATTCTGCAAAGAAGTTAGATAAGCAGGGTGACAATATACAGCTGTGTCATGCTCCTTTCCCAATTTTGAACCAGTCAGTTGTTCCATGTCCGGTTCTAACTGTTGCTTCTTGACCTACATGCATACAGGTTTCTCGGGCAACAGGTAAGGTGGTCTGGTACTCCCATCTCTTTAAGAATTTTCCACAGTTTGTTGTGATTCTCACAGTAAAAGGCTTTAGCATAGTCAATGAAGCAGAAGTAGATGTTTCTCTGGAATTCCCTTGCTTTTTCCATGATCCAATGAATGTTGGCAGTTTGATCTCTTCTTCCTCTGCCTCTTCAAAACCCAGCTTGTACATCTGAAAATTCTTGGTTAAGGTACTGCTGAAGCCTAGCTTGAAGGATTTTGAGCATAACCTTGCTAGCATGTGAAATGAGTGCAGGTGTACAGTAGTTTGAACATTCTTTCGCATTATCCTTCTTAGAGACTGGAAAGAAAACTGACCTTTTCCAGTCCTGCGGCCATTGCCAAGTTCTCCAAATTTGCTGGCATATTGAGTACAGCATTTTTACAGCATCATCTTTTAGGATTTGAAATAGCTCAGCTGGAGTTCTGTCATCTCCAGTAGCTTTGTTTGTAGTAATGCTTCCTAAGGCCCACTTGACTTCACACTCCAGGATGTCTAGCTCTAGGTGAGTGACCACACCATCATGGTTGTTTGGGTCATTATATAGTTCGGTGCATTCTTGCCACCTCTTCTTAATCTCTTTTGCTTCTATTAGGTCCTCATCATTTTTGTCCTTTGTCGTACCCATCCCTGCATGGCATGTTCCCTTGATACCACCAGTTTTCTTGAAGAGAGCTCTAGTCTTTCCCATTCTATTGTTTTCCTCTATTTTTTGCATTGTTCATTTCAGGACTTCTTATCTCTCCTTGCTGTTCTCTGAAACTCTGCGTTCAGTTGGGTATATTTTTCCCTTTCCTGGCTGTGTAACCTTGGGCAATTTGTTGAACCCCTCTGTGCCTCAACTTCCTATCTGAAAATGGGACTCTTAACCCAGCTAATACATGGGCAAAATATCTGGAAAAATGGCAAGTAAGTATGCAAAAAGATGCTCAAAATCAAATGTTACTAGGGAATTTCAAATAAAAACAACAATGAGCTATACCATCAAACACCTATTAGAATGGCCAAAATCTAGAACACTCACCACACCAAATGCTGGGGAGGGTATGGAATGACAGGAGCTCTCATTATTGCTGGGGATATGCAAACTGATATAGCCATTTTAGAAGACAGTTCAAAGCTACTCTTACATTCTGATCTAGCAATCATCCTTTTTTGACATTTACTCAAAGGAGTCGAAAACTTGTACCTATATAGGAGCTTGCACGTGAATGTTTATAGCAGCTTTATTCATAATGTAAAAAACTTGGAAGAGACCAAGATGCCCTTCAATGGGTAGATGGACAGACAAATTGGGACATCCATATGATGGAATATTATTCAGCATCAAGCTGAAAAGTTTACACATTGTAGGATTTTGACCATATGATATTTCTGAAAAAGGCAAACTATGAAGAAAGTGGCAATGGTGGTGACTCCAAGGGGGTCAGAGTTAGGGAGAGAGGGAAGAATAGGGGGAGCACAGGGGAATTTTAGGGCAGTGAACATCTTCTGTATGATACTGAAATGATGGATACATGTCATTACACATTTGTTAAAACCCACAGAATGTACAACAGAAAGAATCAACCCTAATGTAAACTAGGGACTATAGCTAATAATCATATATCAATATTATCTCATCAGTTGTAATAAAAGTACTATGCTAATGCAAAATATTAATAATAAACAAAACTGTGTGCATGGTGGGGTGAACGTGGAAGACAGAAAGGACATATGAGGGGATGCTGCACTTTTCACACAATTTCCTGTGAACCTCAAACTGCTCTAAAAAAGAAAATCTACTTGTTAAAAAGGAAAGTCAACATCAAAAAAAAAATGAGAGCAAGTTATTGGGAGGATGCGATAAGTTATTATAAATAAAACAGAACAAATGCCTACTACATTGTGAGTACTGCATAAATGTTTTTTGTTATTATCATTATAATCATTATCTGTATTGCTTTCTTGGAAGTGATCCAAACATTTTTCTGGAAGCAGCCTGAACTTTTGGCAGGAAATTGAGTGTGACCTTGGGCAGGTCACGTAAACTCTGTGAAATTATGCTTCCTCCTCTATAAAATGGGGATGATAATTGTACCTGCTTCTTATGCTGTTGTGAAGATATCATGAATTGATGCACATAAAAGGTTTAGGACAGTGCCTGGCATGTAAGTGTAAACGCACCTACTTTTACTGCTCTTTCTGTACTGTCTTCCAATCCTGAGTACTCTGTGAAATTTTGGTCAAGCATACTCCCTGTTTCTTTTTCCTTGGCTTGCTCCCATTTTAGCCCAAGACCCCTTAAACATCTTTTAACTCATTATCTCTGGTCTTAGTACAGAGGCTAGAATGCTAAGATGCTCAGTATCTGCTGAAAAAACAAATGGACAAAGCTACAGAACTGAAACCTGGACAGCTCAATTACAAGGAGCCATTTAACATTCAGTGGTGTGAGAGCATTTCAATTATAGGTCTTATTTGGTATGATAGGGGAATAGTACATTTGCTTTTCTAGAGGTCCCCCTCCTTTACTATCTACTGTGTTTTGGGCTCCTCTTGGCTGATTCTAATATTTGGGCACTTTTCCTGTAATACCTACCTCCTATCCCTCTATAGTTAGGTTTGCTACTTGGACTATACTGCAATGAATTTCAGCTGTTTAATCATCACAGTGATCATAAGTTAACAACCCTAGGGTTGACATTGAATCTCGAAGCTATCCCTTCTGGTATGTTAATCCCCTTTCACATCAGAGAGCTTATCAACAATAGCTTAACTTCACAATCTGATACAGATTCTAGATTTCAAATAACCTTTTAATGTTTTAAGGGCTGAATTAGAAATATTCCACCAAAGTTAATTTCTTTTCCTAGAATAGTGTTTGTATATAATATATATGTGCATATGAAGGAGTTAGGGGCTTTCCTGCTGGCTCAGATGGCAAACGATCTACCTGCAATGCAGGAGACCTGGGTTCAATTCCTGGGTTGGGAAAATCCCCCAAAGAAGGGAATGGCAATCCACTCCAGTATTCTTGCCTGGAGAACCCCATGGACAGAGGAGCCTGGTGGACTATAGTCCGTGAGGTCGGACATGACTGAATGACCAACACTTTCACTTTTTACCTTGAAAAAGCTGTATTGTTTTCTGTTTCCTTATGAATTCTGTAGATATTTAATTAAAATATATGGACACTATATATTCTCAAAACAGAACCACTTTTTTATGAGTGCATAAAAGATTCAAGAGTCTAGGTATAGCTCTTCTAGGAAAAGGTAGAACTAACAAAGACATAGTTTTAACAACAAACCAATCTATTTCCTTGTAATTTTAGATGTGATAATTATGATTCATTCAGTTCAGTCGCTCAGTCATGTCCAGCTCTTTGAGACCCCATAGACTGCAGCACGCCAGGCTTTCCTGTCTATCACCAACTCCCAGAGCTTGCTCAAACTCATGTGGATGGAGTTGGTGATGTCATCCAACCATCTCATCCTTTGTTGTCCCCTTCTCCTCCTGCCTTCAATCTTTCCCAGCATCAGGGTCTTTTCTAATGAGTCAGTTCTTTGCATCAGGTGGCCAAAGTATTGGAGCTTCAGTGTCAGTCCTTGCAATGAATATTCAGGATTGATTTTCTTTAGAATTGACTGGTTGAACCTCCTTGCAGTTCAAGGGACTTTCAAGCGTCTTCTCCAACACCACAGTTCAAAAGCAGCAATTCTTCGGTGCTCAGCTTTCTTTACGGTCATCTGCATATCTGAGGTTATTGATATTTCTCCTGGCAATCTTGATTCCAGCTTGTGCTTCATTCAGCCCGGCATTTCACATGATGCACTCTGCATATAAGTTAAATAAGCAGGGTGACAATATACAGCCTTGATGTGCTCCTTTCCCAATTTGGAACCAGTCTGTTGTTCCATGTCCAGTTCTAAATGTTGCTTCTTGACCTGCATAGATAAGATGATCTGGTATTCCCATCTCTTTAAGAATTTTCCACAGTTTGTTGTGATCCACACAGTCAAAGGCTTTGGCGTAGTCGATAAAGCAGAAGTAGATATTTTTCTGGAACTCTCTTGCTTTTTTGATAATCCAGTGGATGTTGGCAATTTGATCTCTGGTTCCTCTGCCTTTTCTAAATCCAGCTTGAACTAGTACAGCCACTATGGAGAACAGTGTGGAGATTCCTTAAAAAATTGCAAATAGAACTACCTTATGACCCAGCAATCCCACTGCTGGGCATACACACCGAGGAAACCAGAATTGAAATAGACACATGTACCCCAATGTTCATCGCAGCACTGTTTATAATAGCCAGGACATGGAAACGACCTAGATGTCCATCAGCAGATGAATGGATAAGAAAGCTGTGGTACATATACACAATGGAGTATTACTCAGCCGTTAAAAAGAATTCATTTGAATCAGTTCTGATGAGATGGATGAAACTGGAGCCGATTATACAGAGTGAAGTAAGCCAGAAAGAAAAACACCAATACAGTATACTAACACATATATATGGAATTTAGGAAGATGGCAATGACGACCCTGTATTCAAGACAGCAAAAAAGACACAGATGTGTATAACGGACTTTTGGACTCAGAGGGAGAGGGAGAGGGTGGGATGATTTGGGAGAATGGCATTCTAACATGTATACTATCATGTAAGAATTGAATCGCCAGTCTATGTCTGACGCAGGATACAGCATGCTTGGGGCTGGTGCATGGGGATGACCCAGAGAGATGTTATGGGGAGGGAGGGGGAGTTCATGTTTGGGAACGCATGTAAGAATTAAAAAAATAAAAAATAAAAAAATAAATCCAGCTTGAACATATGGAAGTTTTAGGTTCATGTACTGTCAAAGCCTGGCTTGGAGAATTTTGAGCATTACACTTTGCTAGCGTGTGAGATGAGTGCAGTTGTGAGATGAGTGCAATGAGGGAGTGCATTGCCTGTCTTTGGGACTGGAATGAAAACTGACCTTTTCCACTCCTGTGGCTACTGCTCAGTTTTCCTTTCCCAATTATGATTCAACTATGCTTAAAAATTGGCATCAATTTATTCTCAACTAAAAACATTTAGGGAATGTATATATGACACGATACCAATGTTGATTATTCTAATAATAAGCTGAAAAACATATATACCTTTTATAAATAAAATCTAAACCACAGTTATTCACTATCCTCTTGATATATAAATCCTTGATTTATACATCCTCCCAAACATGTATCCTAATCTTTTGAGGTGGTCTGGAGAGTGCATTTGGTTTATCAGTGTTGATGGTGTAGAAAATCCTCAAAGGAGAGAACCACCTCCCCCTCTGAAAAGTTTCCCAATAAATCAGAGAATGCTCAACCCTGTTATTGAGCCAGTTGACTGTGTTTATTGATTATTCCAGCTTCATAGGGAATTTTAGGCTTAGAAGACAATGTTAATAAAGTGTGTTTCCTTAGAAAAGAGGCATTTCACAAAAATGAAAGGAGTATATCTTTAACAATTTAAATTTTGGAGGGTCTATTAAAAGTCTACTCTACCCTGAGTACCTTTCACATTATAAGCTTGGTATCATTATGGTAAGAGAGGGGGACTCTGCAGGGCCAGGTATGATGCCGTTTTCTAAGATGAAAAAATTAAGCTCACAGGTAGTCAAGTGACTTTTCAATGCCTACATGAAATTTGCCTCTGCCTGGTTCAGCTGCTGTCACACCCCTTCCTGCAAAGTGGTAAACTTCCTGTAACTTCCTTAATTTTTCATTGCTGCCAAATTACTGCCAACTAGCATCACTGTCTCCAGGCTTAGCCCGTGTTGGGAATGTATTTTCTACATTGAAGCAGAAATGATCTTTCGAAAATGCAGATCAAATCCTGTGACTCCTCTCTTTAAAATCCTTCACTGGCTTTCTGTTGTTCTTTGAGAGAGTAAATCTTTAACAGGGCTAACGAGGACTGAGAGGATCACCCCCTCCATCTCTCCAAACACATCTCTACCCACGCCTTCTCTCACAGTCTTAGTTAGGCTACACCATCTCTTGACCTTCTGTTTCCTCAATCTGTAATGCTCTCCCCACCAACTGATCCTTGAAGTGGGTCATTCCTTCAGGTTTCAGTTTATTCTCTTATTTTTATTTGTAAAATATTGTAATGCCTTTTCATTTTCCACATACTAACATTATTATTACTCACTTCATATATATGAAGAATTCATAGAGCTGGTTAATATTCTCATCTGAAATGTTAAGTGACTTACACTCTGGCATACTGTTAATCTATCATTTCCTGGTAAAGAGCACGTTATTTGAATGTTCAAGTTACTATCAACAAAACTATCTTAATCTACAATATCTGACCTGTGCCATAAAATATGTGTTGTTAATACAATTGATTTTAAATTTCATTATAATTGGTTGTATGTCAATGTACATTTCGATTGTTACAGAATTTTTCAGTTTCCATTGTTTTGGAAAAGTTTCCTTTGAATGTCCATAGTTCTGTGTGTGTGAATGAATCCAGCATGAAATATGGCTGGATAAGAGACTGTAAGATAGAGTTTGAAACAGACATTATTTTACTCTTTCTATACCTGAAACATAAGAATCTACACATTATCATATTAATCAGCAATATACATCATGCATAAATTAAAACACATTTATTTTCCCATCATACTGGTCCTCTGAAAAGCAAGCTATAATAATAGATTTCTAAACTCAAGTTTTAATATATGTTTTAGACATGATCATTCAGATTTAGTAGTGACAGTGACATAATAGCCTCTTGTTCCTGTACCATGCTGGAGGCTCATTCCAATTGCATTTAGTAATTACTCTTATCTTTTCTTGTTATTTTTTCCTTAACATATTAAAAAAAAAAACTAGGGATCTTATTGGAAATGAAGAAACTTAGGTACTATTCAGAATCTGCATTTTGACAAAATCCCCCAGCGAATCTAATATTAATTAACTTATTTTGGGGTAAATATGTGAGATTTAAAATTACCCTTAAATTGGTTCTGCTTGCCTCTAAAGCTTCTGTTTTTCAACCATAAGGCTGATGTGACTCCAGTCAAGGTTACTTTTACTTTTTTGCTCTTTAGTACTGCGTGCTGTGCTGTGCTCAGTCGTGTGCGACTCTGTGACCCTGTGGACTGTAGCCCGCTAGGCTCCTCTGTCCATGGGATTTTCCAGGCGAGAATAATGGAGTGGGTTGCCATGCCCTTCTCCAGGGGATCTTCCTGACCCAGGGCCTGAACCACTGCGCTACCTGGGAAACCTCTTCGGTGCTGTTAGCTCTAAATCAACTGTATCTGTCAGAGTGTTACTGAAAGAGTGTGTAGTGGGGTCTGGCTGCTCACCTCTCAAAAGCCAATTAAGCCTCTCAATAAACCAGGATGGCGATAAGGAAAGTTTGCTTTATTTCAGATGCTGGCAATTGCAGAGGGGGAGGGTGGTGGACATCTGTCCAAAGGCCCACTACCACCCTCTCCCCACAAGCAGGAGGTGAGAGTTTTTATAGACAGAATTGGTGGTGGGGGCTATATGTCAAAACAGCACAGTCACCTCTAACAGTCATCTTCAAATTGACCATCAGTGATCTGACCAGCATCATCTTGGTTGTTTTAGGTACAGTCCATCTTCAGTTCCAGGGTCCATTTGTTCCCATTTCTTTGCACCCAGGTCTTGGAATTGTGGCAGTTCATGTCCTGGGTACAGTCTGGTCACCATGTAGTTAACTCTTCCCATTTGGGGTTTCAGTATCTGTAAGACAGATCACAGGGTATGGCTTGGAATATCATCCATAGTCCTTGAGAAGGAACTACAAGTCCTTGACTATGCTTAATGACTACATTACTATTAGCTGGTCTCCTTTGACTGTTTCTCTTTGTTTTCGTATTTCTCACTTCTCTAATTAAACTTATTCTTTGACTGAAGCTTTCCACAGATGAAAGACAGGCAGAAGACATGATTGGTGGTGGTGGGGGAGGGGGGCAAGGACCACAGGGTTTTGCTCTGTTTCAAGAGTGTCTTAGTATAAGTTGATCCTCAAAAAATGTGGTTAATAAGAAAGATGGTCCTCCCATGAATCATAGGAGAAAAATGTTGATGTTCCTCAGGAACCAATTCACACATCATTTTCCACTTCCCCCTGCACTAATGCTAAAATGATTGCTTAAATGCTGACAATATGTGAGAAGCTAATTTTAGTCTTTCCCTCTCTGTTAGGAATTAGAAGTATGAAATCATGAATTGGTGATTTGAACAGATGTCTTACCTTCTCTGCATCACTCTGTCGATCACAGCATTGCTCTCTGTCCTGTGTTTTATGACTTTATTTCCAATGGCCGCATGTAAAGTCATTTTCCCCATTCACAAACTAAGGTGCCTGTAATCTGCAATTCTTCCTCTTTTGCCTTCCCAACCCCAGCTGAGCACTTGATCACCTATTTTCATGTCATTTCCTGCTCTAGGCAAGCCTGTCTTGCCATGCCAGCAACGTCAGTGGCTCCCTATCATCTTCAAGATCAGTAGAAACTTTATTCTTGGTTTATGTATGTAACCCACGTGTTACATACCCATCGACACCTAAAAAGTTCACCCCAAACCCCAGGAGCCCAAGTTCCTCTTGCAGATTTCCATGTCTGAATCTTTCACATGAACACTCTTATTTCTTGGCCTGGGTTTTAGTGGATAGTGCTTCTGTGGCAAACCAGATATGTAATTCTGCTTGCTAAGTTCTACAAACACTTAAGGAAATCCATAGATTTGGCTTTAAAATTATCTGACTCAAAGAGGATTTTTCAATTCCATTAAATCACAAAGCCCTTTTGATCTAATATTGCTTATCTGTCCAGTCTCATCTCCCTACCACGCCATGTGCTGTTTCCCGTATCAACACACCATGTCCTTCCTCATTCCCCTATTTTAAGAACATGTTACTACTTCTTCTGAAAGCCCCTTTCCAGTCTCCCAAAAAAGGTTATATATATATACAAATTTATGCTTTTTCAGTTCAGTTCAGTTCAGTCGCTCAGTCGTGTCCGACTCTTTGTGACCCCATGAATCGCAGCATGCCAGTCCTCCCTGTCCATCACCATCTCCCGGAGTTCACTCAGACTCACGTCCATCGAGTCAGTGATGCCATCCAGCCATCTCATCCTCTGTCGTCCCCTTCTCCTCCTGCCCCCAATCCCTCCCAGCATCAGAGTCTTTTCCAATGAGCCAACTCTTCGCATGAGGTGGCCAAAGTACTGGAGTTTCAGCTTCAGCATCAGTCCCTCCAATGAACTCCCAGGGCTGATCTCCTTCAGAATGGACTGGTTGGATCTCCTTGCAGTCCAAGGGACTCCCAAGAGTCTTCTCCAACACCACAGTTCAAAAGCATCAATTCTTCGGTGCTCGGCCTTCTTCACAGTCCAACTCTCACATCCATACATGACCACTGGAAAAACCATAGCCTTGACTAGACAGATCTTAGTCGACAAAGTAATGTCTCTGCTTTTCAATATGCTATCTACGTTGGTCATAACTTTTCTTCTTACACAAATATAAAATAAAAGCACATCAAAGATTTTATTTAGTTCAGTTAATGAAGGAGCTAGTTAGATGCTACAACTAGTTCAAAGGAGAAGCTAAAGAGTAGAAACATACCTAGCTCATTAGGAATAGTTAAACTGGCTTATTCCACGTTAGAGGAAGAGAATCAATTGAATTTCCGTCAGGAAAGAATCCATTTGTTCATCTCTGGACAAGAATCGTTTGCATTGCTATAGCTGTCTACAAATTACAGAGTTGTAAACAGCTCAAAGATCACAAAAGACACAGAGACCACATAAACCAGACACCTTGGATGGATGTGCTAGACACTACCTGGTTTTCATTGAAGACATTCTGCAGTCTTTCGGGTTCATTTCTGAGGCTTTCATAATTTTTCTTTATAGTGTCTTTCTTTCTACCATCTTCTGCTCCTCTTTCCCCCCCATTTGGTTGATTCATATTGGCTCCCAGTGGTTAATTTGTTTCTTTCTAGACACTCCCAACTCATGTTTAATAGCCTGTCAACAATTTTTTTCAGAATAACTATAAGCTAAGCAGTGGTTTGCAAAATGATTAATTTCTTTCTCCTTTTGAATAAAATCAGGAAAATATTTTCTTGTGCTTAGGCTTCTGGTGCCTGTAACGTTTCATGCAGCTGGGCATGGAGACTTGAACTAACTTTAACTTGTTGTTCAGTCGCCCAGTTGTGTCCTACTGTTTGTGACCCCATGGACTGCAACACTCCAGGCAACACTCTCCATCACCATCTCCCGGAGCTTGCTCAAGCTCATGTCCATTGAGTTAGTGATCTCATCCAACCATCTCGTCCTCTGTTATCCCCTTCAACTTCTTTACTTGTACAGTTTCTTAACATATATTCCCAGGTCTTAGACTTCAATTTCTTTGTGACTTTGAAAAGTTGCTGCTGCTGCTGCTGCTAAGTTGCTTCAGTCATGTCTGACTCTGTGCGACCCCATAGACGGCAGCCCACAAGGCTCCCCCGTCCCTGGGATTCTCCAGGCAAGAACACCGGAGTCGGTTGCCATTTCCTTCTCCAATGCATTAAAGTGAAAAGTGAAAGTGAAGTCGCTCAGTGATGTCTGACTCTTCATGACCCCGTGGACTGTAGCCTACCAGGCTCCTCCATCCATGGGATTTTCCAGGCAAGAGTAGTGGAGTGGGGTGCCATTTCCAGTTTAAATAGTATTCTCTTTAACAAAGAAGGTAACAGCAAAAGAAACCTTGAGAGATCCCATTTTTTCTGTCATGTTACATTTATATGGATGCATATTCTCCAAATGATTCTCCTGTGCCTTATACATTGATTTAATCATTCTGAGAATAAGATTTTGGTTGAATTTTCCATAATTCTCAGAATACTAAAGAAGTCATTCTCTGACATTTGGTTCACAGGTTGAAACAACTCTCTGGCATTTAACTTTTGTCATTTCTGTGTTTATGTCTTTCTAAGCGTGAACTACTTGGAAACCTTAGATGGTTTGGTTTATGTTCCTCTTCACTTTCTTCCTTATTGGGTTGCTGCAGTCCATGAAGTCACAAAGATTTGGACACGACTGAGCGACTGAACTGACTGAGTCCAAAGCATCCATCCCCACCCTATTTCCTTTTTTAATTCTGAAAGAATAAATTCCATGTGTGAAGACTAGCCATGTTTTTCTGCAAGTGGTCATACCCAGAAATACTGATTTAGCATTTGATACTAAACTGAGTTTCAGTCCTATTGAAATCACACTGAATCTTCGAGCCCGCTATAGGTCATGCCACACATCTTGATCTGTTTCTCACTTGTTGATCTATTCATGATCTTTATCAGCAATATAACCACATGGCAGATCCTCTGATGGCTTTGTGTGTCATATTTGATGAAGATATTTGGTTGATTAAAGTTGATATTAGACTTTATTTTTTTTAGGATTCTTTTAAACAATTTTTTGGGGGGGAAGGAAATGGCAATCTACTCCAGGATTTACTAGCAACCCACTCCAGTAAATCGCATGGACAGAGGAGCCTGGCAGGCTGTGGCAGGGAAGGCTCTGACATGACTTAGCAACTAAACAACAACTTTTTATAGGCTCCAATTGTACCAATGAACAGAGGAAGTCAACTGGAAGAGGAAATATCAAAGGATCTTTAGAGAAGGCTGAGAACAATGAAGACAGCCCCTCAACTTAGCATAAAGCACCCATCTCCAGGGTCCCATGATGGAAAGTAATATTGATAGCTCATGTTTCCTGTGATATGAACCTACTCTAAATCATTCTCTTATAGCACCAAGTAAATAAAGGCAAGTGAATATTATCTATGTTTTAAGATACAAAATAATGTGTTTATTATTTTTGCCAGTCTCACCCAACTAGATTTAGCTCCTTGATAGCAGAATATTTTTCTTCACTGTTGTATCTCCAGAACCTAGAGCTATTCATGCACCTGCTTAAACTTTGATTCCTGCAGACTGTTCACACGATAAAGTGAACTTTACAGTTCTAAATGCTAGACTCAGCATGACAACAAAGCTTTTCCTGACCTGGCCTTGATCTGGGTTTCTACCCTTTCCTCCCTACCTTGCTTGGGCAGCAACACTGTCACATCTTTGTGCTCATTGCTTTGGTTTTAGTTCTGGTTTGTTTTTTGGTCCTCGAGGAATTTGTTTCATTTCATGTGAAAGTTATTCAATTAAAAGCATATATATATATATATATATGTATACATATAACTGAATCACTTTGCTGTATACCTGAAACTAACACAGTATTGCTAATCAACTATGCTCCAAAACTAAAAAATTAAACTAAAAATTAAGAAAATATAAATATATACATGCATGTAGTATGTTGTGCATATATATAATATATATATAACTTTATCATTTATTAATTTTATTCAGAATGTTTCGATATTTGTGATAGGATGGTTTTACAGTATTCCCCAAATCCGAAGTCTTTCTATATCCTTTTCCATCTCCCTCTATTATAAACATTTGTGTTCCAAGTGAGAATTTTTTAAACCATCACAAGCTTGATTCTGTTTTGTTTTTATCTGATATAAGTGTTTATTTTAATAAGAAAATTTAGGTGGTGCTAGTGGTAAAGAACCCACCTGCCAATGCAGGAAACTTAAAAGATGTGGATTTGATCCCTAGGATGGGAAGATCCCCTGGAGGAGGGCATGGAAACACACTCCATTATTCTTGCCTGGAAAATTCCATGGACAGAGGAGCCTGGTGTGCTACATACAGCCCATGGGGTTGCTAAGAGTCAGACACAACTGAAGCAATTACCTGTTTGAGTACACGGGCGCACACACACACACACACACACATTGTGATTACTGACATATTTTGGTGTATTTCTGCCACTTTTAATGTATTTCAATCTACCATATTAATTCTTTACATCTTTTCTCTCTTTACGTGGCATATTTTGATTTGATTATATTTTCTTTACGCCCATTCTTATTTCCCCTCACTGGTCTGAAAGTTATAAATTTTCTAACAGAGTCTAAACTTTAGCAGTCTTGCTATTATAAGACAGATTTTGAAAGATTTCAGTTTCCATTATTCATTCTGCTGTTGTCAAGTATCTTCCTGTCACCATATTTTTAACACTTCTCTAATTTATCTGTTATTGTCCTCACTGTTTCTAGAAGTCAATGTTTATTTGTGTCTACTACCATGTTTTTACGTTTCTGTTTCATTATTACATCATGTAATCCACTTTTTTCTTCTAGTTCTTTTTTTCCTAATTCTTAACCAGTTATTTTCAGCAAATGTCCATAAGTTTTAGCCTGTCTTGTTAATGTCTTTACTTTATCCTCCCTTTAAAATGGATTCAGATGGATATGAAAAAAATTCAAATATACAGAAAATTTGAAAGACTTGTATAGTGAACACTTACATAGCAACCACACAGATTCTACTATCATTACATTGTGATGTTTTTGTTTTATCGTGTCTATTTATCTTATTTTTTTTTGATGCATTTCAAAATAAGTTGGAGATATCCATATACTTCACTCCTAAATGGTTAGCCTGAATATAACTAGCTAGGGTTCAATATGTAGAGTTTCTTTTTTGAAATAAAATAGTCAGAATGTATAAAACTCAAATGTATCATTTTTTGAGTTTTGACAAATCATATACATGCATAACCCACACTTTCATGAAGATATAGAATGTTGCTATTACTCCCGAAAATTTCAGCATGTCCCTCCCTAGGCAATCCTCAGTATCCCCTCTGAGAGACAAACACTGTTCTGATTTCTTTTTCACCTTGTGTGCTTGTTCTAGAACTTTGTATGAATGAAATAACATGCCATATACTCTTTAGTCTAAGGCTTTTTCACTCAGTGTAATGTGTTGAGGTTCATCTGTGTTGTTTGCCTTTAACTGTAGTTTGTCTCATTTTGTTACTCTGCAGTGTTCTATCCTATTGGTACCCCATGGTTGGTTTGTTTATTATGCTGGTGATGGACACATGCTGCTTTTAGTCTTTGACTGTTATGAATGAAGCAGATACAAATATATCTTTTTTGAATGTATGTGGAATTTCTGGGGTGTGGGATGGGTGAATGGTTATTGACAGTTTTGTAAGAAACTGACAGGCTATTTCCAAAGTGATTTTTAAAAAATCATTTCAGACTCTCACAGCAATGTTTGAGAGTTCTGTTGGCTCCACATCCTTGTCAACATTTTGCCCTGTCAGTCTTTTGAAGTTTAGCCACTGTGTTGGGAACCACTGGCGTATTTCATCATTTTTAACTCTCTTGTTAGATTGAGATCTCTCATGTCAATATCATCTTCACATTGTTGTAGATGATCTATTTTTTCCTGTGATAATTTTTAAGATTTCCTCTTTTGCTTTTATGCTCTGGAGTTTCACTTCTATATGATTAGGTTTGGATTTGTTTTCATTTATCCTGCCTTTTCAATCTGTGAATTTAATTGTGAGATATTTGATTTCTTTAATTCTGGAAAATTTATTCTCATTGTCCCTTTGAATATTGCTTCTTCTCCATATATGTTTTTATTCCCTAGAGGAGTCTTTTCAGACATATGTTTGAGCCTATCACTCCATCCACTTATCATTTACATTCCCCATCTGTTTATTTCTATAGGCTATGTTCTGTGTAATTTCCTTTCCAGCTAATTGGGTGTAGACTACTGAATAATATACCCAGGGGATTTTTTGTTTCCATGACTGTTTTAAATTTTGTTTAATTTTGATCAAAATCTGCCTGTTTTTTTTGTCATAGTGTCTTATTTTCACCCTAAGGTTTACATTTCTTTCTTATTCTCTGAATACATAAAATACACTTCTCAACTTGCTGCACCTGCATTGTTTCTCAGTTGCTGTTTTCTCCAACTTTTTATTTGACTTCATTTATGATATAGAATTATTTTTGGTATGATTTATAATTGTGTCTGTATGCTTTCTATTGGGGGTAATTTTTATCAGTTGGATCTTAAGGTATATTGGTTGGTATATGTTTTTCCTGTAGCAGCAGTTTCTTACTGGTTTCTGATGGGGCTATGTGACATTTCTGTATAAATTTCTTAGCACAAGATTCCACACTGTGAGGGTAGCTGGGAGAATCCTGTCCCATTAATGTGAGACTTAGTGGTCTAGGAGTTCTGATTTGTGAAGGTTTACTGTTTTCACCCATGTTCTGGACCAGCTGAGAGCTCAGGCTTGTGGGTTCTATTTTCCCAGGTTCCTGGGTCCAGCAGAGACTCAGCTCCAGTTTCCCCACCATGAATGGGGCCTCTGTCCTCAGAACCGTCATACAAATACCAAAACTGGACACCCCAAGGAGCGTTTCTTTGGAGGTTACACTCCGCTGATGCTCCCCATGTATTCCCACAACTGCAATGGATTCCTGCCTATTTTTGACTTCTTTTGATCTTGGCAGTATATTGAAGATAAGCTTAAAAACAATTCATTTGGCATTTCTGTATGTTTGAGTTAGAAGGGCAATTTTTACTAGCTCAGTCTGCTATCTGGATTGTAACTTTCTAATTGTTCTTTAAACCCATTGTAATGTGGCTTTGTCCCCACTATTCCATTGCAAATGTTTCCACTAAGGTCTCAAAAGACTAACTGATCATTCTGTCCCAGGGACATTCTCCACACCAGGTTCAATCCCTGGTTGGGGAACTAAGATCCCACATGTTACACGACATGGCCAAGAAAAAATAAATAAATAAATCTGGGCTTCCCTGGTGGCTTAGCGATAAAAAATCTGCCTGCAATGCAGGAGCCTCAGGAGACATGGGTTTGATCCCTGGGTCAGGAAGATCCCCTGGAGAAGGGAATGGCAACCCAATATTCTTGCCTGGAGAACTCCATGGATGGAAGAGCCTGGCGGGTTACAGTCCATAGGGTTGCAAAGAGTCAGGCACGACTGAAGCAACTTAGTCTGTACATACATATGCATATGACGGTGTTCATTACGCTTCCCATTTAAAGACTTCTCTCAAATGGCTTATCCTAGTTCCCCCTACTTTCTAGGCTGCTCCTTCTCACTCTCTTTTGAAGGCTATAAGCTAGTGATTTTCAATCTCCGGCTCTGCCTAGATGTTTCTCTCGGGCTCTGCGCTTGTGTGTCCAACTACCTACTCTTGATGAATTCCCACTTCACTTCTGGCTTCTAGGAGCAGGTGCCATGGCAGATGAATATCTTCTAAAGGAGTGTGATCTGTGGGACTCCAAGACCTTTGGGGAGAGACAAGTCTCAATGAAGAGAAGGCAGGAAAGTCTTCAGTGCGAAGATCAAGCTGAAATGTAGTTTGTGGACCAAGATAGCAGGGTTTGGAGGACACATCTGAGAGAGGAAAGTAGCTGAAAGGAGAGAAATCATAAAGAAGCTAACTACTCACTGATTCCTGAGCTTCATGGGGGCAGATGCCAATCATAACCCTCTTGTCATCCTTAGAACCTATTCCAGCATCTGGTGTATGCTAGACTCTGAGCAGATGTTCGCATAATAAAATGAGACCGTTGTAAATGCTTTTCATTATTTTCCTTGAGAGGGATGTGATAAAAGATCTTGTTCTCTTTTGATAGGAGGAAATGAAAGAGAAGGATAATAGGCTCTGGTTATTTAGAAGGATATAACCCAGTTCTGCAAATGTTTAAAAATGCCTATTGGGTTAGCCACAGTTGAGCGTAGCACCTACATCAGTGTGACACCCTCCAGTCAGTTAGATTCATAGGCTACGATTCTTATGGAGGCAGACTTTCTTGTTTTTCCCAGCACTTGGTGGAGGTAGGTGTTCATAATACAGAATATGCCTGTGTATGTGCTCAGTCGAGTCCAGCTCTTTGTGACCCATGGACTATAGCCCACCTGGCTGCTCTGTCCATGGAATTTTCCAGGCAAGAATACTGGACTTGGTTTACTCCTCCATTTACTCCTCCAGGGGATTTTCCTGACCCAGGGATCAAATCCACATCTGCTGTGTCTCCTGCATGGGCAGGAGGATTCTTTACCACTGAGCCACCTGGAAAGCCCCATAATACAGAACAGATCTTTCCAGTGGATATGGTCTCCCCAATACATTTCCTGTACGTCTATTAGAAAATACGTTTTGTGAACAGAAATTACATATAATAAATCAGTCACTGGGTCATAGAAGCTGAAATTTCTCATGCATGCTGCATATTCCCCCTCTTTTAGATATTTCACTCATGGTGGCCAGGAAGGTGAAGTCACTTCTGGGTTCAGTTTCTCCTACTGATGCTTATTCTTTCCTGAAGAGGAAACACCCTTGTTTGCCCATTCTTCCTCTGAGAACTTCCAGGGCTCATGGGCGACTCTCCTATGTTTGAGAGGTTCTTGGCTTTTGAAATCTGTTCCTATACTTCATGGTCTTATTGAAAGGAAAAAATGTAATTCTTGTCTTTGCATGATGCGATCTCCCCCTCCACCCCATCCCTGGTGTGTGGTACTGTCTTCCTCTTCATTTGATAGATATTTTTTGTTGGGCTTTGAGATTTTTCTTTCCTCTCCAGAACTCTTTTCCCAGCCATTCTGTAGAGCTCTATTTCCATGCTCTCTCTGTAGTGCCTCCGTCGCTGTGAACTACTTTTGTGAACTCACCAGTTCTACCATGACACCACCCTTATGGCAGAAAGTGAAGAGGAGCTAAAAAGCCTCTTGATGAAAGTGAAAGAGGAGAGTGAAAAAGTTGGCTTAAAGCTCAACATTCAGAAAACGAAGATCATGGCATCTGGTCCCATCACTTCATGGGAAATAGATGGGGAAACAGTAGAAACAGTGTCAGATTTTATTTTTTTGGGCTCCAAAATCACTGCAGATGGTGATTGCAGCCATGAAATAAAAAGACGCTTACTCCTTGGAAGAAAAGTTATGACCAACCTAGATAGTATATTCAAAAGCAGAGACATTACTTTGCCGACTAAGGTCCGTCTAGTCAAGGCTATGGTTTTTCCAGTAGTCATGTATGGATATGAGAGTTGGACTGTGAAGAAGGCTGAGTGCCGAAGAATTGATGCTTCTGAACTGTGGTGTTGGAGAAGACTCTTGAGGGTCCCTTGGACTGCAAGGAGATCCAACCAGTCCATTCTGAAGGAGATCAGCCCTGGGATTTCTTTGGAAGGAATGATGCTAAAGCTGAAGCTTCAGTACTTTGGCCACCTCATGTGAAGAGTTGACTCACTGGAAAAGACTCTGATGCTGGGAGGGACTAGGGGCAGGAGGAGAAGGGGACAACCGAGGATGAGATGGCTGGATGGCACCATGGACTCGATGGACGTGAGTCTGAGTGAACTCCGGGAGATGGTGATGGACAGGGAGGCCTGGCGTGCTGCGATTCATGGGGTCGCAAAGAGTTGGACACGACTGAGCGACTGAACTGAACTCATTATATATATGAAAACAAAGATTGGTGAAGTTCATCTGTGTTTCAGCTCACCATCTATTGTATGATACAGACAAACCACGTGTTATAATCCAGGGGTAACCACAATACTGAGGGCATAGGAAAGGAAGACCACTGAGACACTGGTTAGAGACAGTGGTATAAAATTTTAGAAGTTTTCATTTCGGACTCTGTATTGTTCTTGGTAGACGTTCTAGACAGAGGTAGCCCACTTCCTTCAGAGAGGGACAGAGGCAGTCTAATTGGAACTCTCTTCCCAGTTATTTAAAGTTGTTCCTTTGAATAAAAAGTGGCTTTGCCTGTTATATAAAAACACAGAGGTACACTGCTGTACTGTGACTCTTTTACAAAGGTGTTAGCAATGTTGACAAATCTGTAAGATTAAAGTTTGTTCTAGCTGACTTTCCTACATTATAGTGCTAGATCTCAGACAGAACTTTAAGCTGAGCAGCTCCTGGAAGTGAATATAGAGTAGGGAACAAAAGGTGGGAAGTAAGAGGCAAGGAGGATAATATACTGCACTGTCTAGCCAGTCCCAACAAAGAGGGTGTGTTTCCTGAACACATGCAACCTAGGCCTGCGGATAGCAAAGAGAACCTGGGCAAGGCTTCATTCCTACAGTCAGGCAGTGTTGAGGGTCGGCCAAGGGAATGCGGGACAGAGGATGTGTTTTTCTTTTGTAGATGCCATGAGATATCCTCACGCTGAGTAGAGATAATGGTTAGATTTCTGACTGTTTAAGTGATGTTTTAGGTCTTTTAATCTCTTCAAGGGTGCCACTAAAAATGACAGTATTCAAATTGGTGCCCACACACACACACACACACACACACACACAGTACATGCCGAGAACCACAGTAGTAGTAGTACATTTGAAATTAAAAATGGAAGACATCTCTTCGCCCCTTTTTCTTATCAGGTATCCTGCCACGGCTTTAACATCTCTCACCTTAAATGAACATCATCTGTTTCCTTTATACCCGAGCCCTGGAACACGAGAGCTCATTAAAATCTGAGAAATTTTATTAACTCTCTCTGATCGCTGTCCCGTCCCACCCATTCTTTTATCTTCCTTTCACAAGCAGGATTATGAGGTTGCTTGACAGATTTAATATCATCATGAAAAACCTCCCCTTGAGCCTGCAGTAGATTACATAACCTTAAGAGCCTTATTCAAATGAATTGATTCAAATGAAGTAGGCAGACACCTCCGAACCAACTCAGCATCAATACATCTCCAAGTTCGCATCCACACTGCTTGTTATTTCATTTGTAATAGAGCAAAGAACCACTAGACGGAGCTAGGGTTTAAGAAATCACTGCTCTGAGCTGGGTGACAGATGTGCCTGGCAGAATGTTACCTTGTGGAAGAAGTATATCATTACTGGTTTCAAAGCCCACGTAAGCCTTCCCTAACTCTGCGAAAAGCTCCCATCCATTCACTTTGTGTCTCCTACAAGGTGAGACACAGGGTGATGTCTGTAACGGCCCGATTTATTTGGTCACTCTAACGATGACGTCTGACTGTGGTATACTACTCTACAATTTAGGGGGCGCTCCCCTAAACAATCACGTTTGATCTTCAAGGCATCTCTGAGAGATTGCTGGGCAAGAATTAGTTCCTCTGTTTGAAAGATGAATAAACTGAGAAGGTATCTACAGAATATTAGGATGCATCAGGATAGTTAACCTGGACAGCCGAGGTTGCACAGTCAGTTTTTCGCCTCTTACATTCCTGTGTCACTGTTGCTTGTCCAGCATGGAACTGACCAGGAAACTATCGACTCATTCTTTCTGTGGGGCAGCTCTTTAGTCTCTGGCCATACACTCTCTGGGGACACACAGTGAAGAAACAGATAAAGCCCCTGTGCAGGCAAAAATCTCCTAAAACAGTCTGAGCTCCTGCCCAGAAATCTTGAGTTGATGTAATTCTTCTTATACCAGGAGGCAGGTGTGAAGATCAACACGGCATCCTGAACAGGGTGGCCCATCCGTAAAGTCAAGGCTGCGCTTTTCAAAAATTAATTTATTTTTAATTGAACTTTTAATTTTGTATTGGAGCGTGCCTAATTAACAGTGTTGTGATGGTTCCAGGGGGACAGCTAAGGGCCTCAGCCATACAAATACATGTATCCATTCTCCTCCAAATTTCCCTCCCATTAGGTGCACCAGATAACATCCATCAGAGTTCTCTGTGCTGCACAGCAGGTCCTTGTGGGTTATCCATTTTAAATATAGCAGTGTGCCTGTCAAGCCTGCAGTTTTTGCGTTTTTGTGTGCTAAGTCACTTAATAGTGTTCGACTCTTTGCGACCCCATGGACTGTAGCCCACCAGGCTAGTCTGTCCATAGGATTCTCCAGGCAAGAATACTGGAGTGGGTTGCCATGCCCTCCTCCAGGGGATCTCCCTGACCAGGGGATCAAACTCGCGTCTCCTGCATGGCAGGCGGGTTGTTTACTACTAGCGCCAGCTGGGAAGTCCTCTGCGGTTTTTAATTGATGTCAAATGCCTGGGGAAGCTGCCCACCCCAACCCCAACCTCCAAGCATTTGCCCTCAGGGACAAGCCCCATCTTGCCTGTTTGGATGTTTGTCAGACAGCTTGTTTGTTTCCTAATCTTACACACAGATCGTAACAGGTTGTGATTCTGCTAACAAACAGAAAACCTTTCTGTATATATACATGTATTTTCTTGGTCTTTGCTGAAATATTCACTGGATAAGAGTGGAAATGGAGACAATGAGCCCGCAAACTTGTCAAACGTCTGGAGCGTGCGTTTTTGATTTCGCTGCTGCTGCTGCTAACTCGCTTCAGTCTTGTCCGACTCTGTGCGACCACATAGACGGGCAGCCCACCAGGCTCCCCCGTCCCTGGGATTCTCCAGGCAAGAACACTGGAGTGGGTTGCCATTTCCTTCTCCGGTTTTGACTTTAGGTTACCTTGAAAAGCAACCCAAGACAGCTCTTCTGGAGTCCAACCAATTAGTCACTCCGCAAGCCTGAGCCCTTAAGTACTTCATTAATTAATGGTCAAACACTGGCTTCAGAATGCAGGTGGGGTAACTTTCATAAATGAGGCTAAGAGACCCTAGGGGGCCAGCAGGAAGGGGTTTCAAGAGTTTCAGAGGTCCCAAGGGTTCCGGCCTGGAACGGAGCAAGGCAGGAGAGGCACACTGTCACGGTCCTCCAAAACTCCCTGCGACCTCCCTGGGAGTGAACCCGCCGAGAGACAGCAGCTCCAACGCCCCTCGCCGCCCAACCCAAGGCGCGCCCTGAGCACGCTTCCCGGCTGCGGCCAGAGCGCGGCGCTGCCGGTCCAGCCTTGGCCCGCCGCGGCGCTCGGCTTCCCAGCCGCTGCGGGAGCGCCCCGCTCGTTCTCCCGCAGGCCAGCGGGGTACAAGCGCCCGGTAGGGGGCGCCGCGGGCCGGGTTGCTGCGGCTCCCCCCCGCCCACCCGGAGGCGGCTGCGGCGCGGCGAGCCCCGCGCGAGTACACAGCGAGGCGGGCCGCGGGGAGGGAGGCGCGAAGAGGGCGCGAGGGTGGCAGCCGGAGGGAGCCGCCGCCGCCCCTGCCCGCCCGGGTCCCCGTGGAGCGCATGGGGCGCTTCCAGCCGGGATCGCTCGCGGGCCCCGCGCCCAGCTTGCTGCTGCCGTGAGTCGCTGTGCCGGGACGCCCCCCAAGACCGCGAGCTGCCGGGAGGATGACCATGGCTGGGGGCAGGAAGGGACTGGTGGCCCCGCAAAACACGTTTCTGGAGAATATTGTCCGGCGGTCCAATGGTAAGAGGTGCATTCGGATTTGACACCCCGGGTTTTTATCCGTGCTTTTATTGCAGACGCCTCCCGCCGCTCGGCACCAGCATGCAGCAGAACCCCGGGGCTCTGCTGGGAGCCGCGGCGCGGGGCTGACTCCCGGGGGCTGGGAAGGGTGGGTAGAGTGGGGTGGGGTCTAATGGGTCCCCATCCCAAGAGGAGAGCTCTCCTGGGGTCGCTTTTGGGCGCCTTTCGCGCGCCTTCTCAGTCTCCTCTCCAGGGAGTGTGACAGCTGATGAGCAAAGTCCCGGGAAAAGTGATGGGAAGCAGGAACGGCAGCGCCTTCCCCATCGGTACTGCTCGCCCCTCCGTTAAGGCTCTCCGGGT
Organism: Ovis canadensis; assembly: GCF_042477335.2. NCBI lineage: Eukaryota > Metazoa > Chordata > Mammalia > Artiodactyla > Bovidae > Ovis > Ovis canadensis. The sequence continues at coordinate 83,112,201 of NC_091256.1, forward strand.
TCCCTGGCCACTGCCCACGGCGCCGCCTCCCCCCGGAGAGAGAGCCCCGGGAGAGACCGGCACCTCCGAGTCCCGGTCCCCAGGGATGGGAGGATGCGGCTGCTTCCACCTCCCACCCAGGCAGCTGAAAAGTCAGAGGGGTAGGGATGTGGGAACCTAGGGACGTGCTGCAGGCTGCCGGATTCCACCTCCTCACGCACCCACACCCTTCGAAGTTAAGGCTCATGAAGGGCAGAGTTTCTTGAACTCGAGTGCAAAGTGGAAGGGCGCAGGTACAAACCTGTCATCATTTCTCTCTTCCAAACCACAGCAGCGTTTTATAACTCTTGCTCCCCTGCACATTCTCAAACTCACGCAAACTGTAAATGTATCCACTGCTCGATAAATGAGAGCTCCAGCCCCTCTCTTTCCCAGTGGCATTAAGATGGCATGAGGTGGTGAGAAGCCCTAGGAGCAGGGATAGAACGCAGTCATTTCAAACGCCCTAGTACTCACAGCAGAGCTTCCAGGGTAAAGTGTTTACAGAGCAGTTGGGAGAGCTCAGCAGTTGGAAAATGCAGTGCACAGCCGTTCATCAAACAGGCTAAAATGACAGAGGACACGCCTAGAGACGTTCTATACAGGCTCCTGGTCCCCTCTTCTTCCAGAGACAAATGACATTCTGTTGGGAGGAGGTGAAGAGCCAACTCAGGAAATGGGTTTTTAAAATGTGTAAATATCACTGTTGCCAAGCCTGCAGGAAATTGTGTTAAAATTCTGCACTTCTATTAGAATTTAGTTTGGGATTCAGGGGAAGGGCATGAAAGTGACTTATGCTACTAGAAAATACTCTCTATAATTAAAAACAGATTTAAATTTATCTTCTAATAAATAACTTACCAACTGGGACAGCAAATCATTATGTATTATTCAGGCACTTTTTAGAAATGTGCCTCTTGAAGAATTTCTGGTCAATCACTTTTCCTTTCAAAGTGAAAGTGAAAGTTGCTCTGTCCCATCCGACTCTTTGCTACCCCGTGGTCTATATAGTCTATGGAGTTCTCCAGGCCAGAATTCTGGAGTGGGTAGCCTTTCCCTTCTCCAGGGGATCTTCCCAACCCAGGGATTGAACCCAGGTCTCCCGAATTGCAGGCGGATTCTTTACCAGTTGAGCGGCAAGGGAAGCGCTTTTCCTTTCAAGGGCTTCCTCAAACTAAGGTAGCTTTCGAACAGAGTCCCGGCCATTACCTGAGGAGAGAAGGGAATGCTAATCACTATGTGAACAGCCACAATGAACTCTTCTGCAATGAAAAAGCTGCAGGTGATCATGGCTATTTAAGTAAAATCGCTGTTTAAGAGTTAATTTGCTGTGATTGCTGTTGTTATTGGCCTGTTGTGGGTTATCAAGGGAGTCGTGCTATTTGAGGATCCAGTTGACAGTGACATCAACTTTCTCATAAGAATCAATGACAACTGTATTTTTTTGGTGAAGAGGTAGTGCCCTTTAAATATGAGGGAAAACTATATCTAATGTATACCTTATCATGTTTTTGAGTGAAGAGAGTGGTAAGAGAATCTTAAAAGTGACAATCACAAGGTTCCTAAGGCTTATGGGAGGAAATGAAGAATCATGGAACTAATAACCACAGTAAAATGACAAAGATACAAATTCTGGAGCTGACACAATTACAAAAACTCCTGGAACTGAGAAGGCAGGATACTTTCTGATTTAGTTGATCTTGGAGCTTCCTCCCCTCTGTAGGCAGACATGGAAGGTTAATAGAATAAGTAGCAGGCAACATTATTAGCACTGGTGCTTTAATTTCAGCTCCAATTCGAACAGCTTGACTTCAATTAACCAACCAACCAAAACAACATCAACAACAAAACCAAAACATCTTGGGAGGAGAGACGGATGAACATTTAAAATGATCTACTGTTTCAAGGTTGTGAGATTTCAGTTTTTAGTGACCCCTGTCTTCATATTTCCTGAGCCCAAACAGGAAAAACAATCTGGACTCTTGGAAGTATCACAATATCTACCAGCATCATGTTGTTTTACTGTGATGGAAAAAATCTATTTAAAAATATTGATTGTCTCTTTCTAGCATCCACCAGCTGTATTGGGGGTGGGGGCAGGAAAGTGTTTAAATAGCATTTACCTTAAAATAGCAGTACTTTTTGATCATTTCTTAGGTATTTTCTCCCAGTGGTCCTATGCAGTATTATTGTTCCTCTTTTACAGATCAGAACACTGAGTCCCAGGAATGTTAAGTGACTTGTTGGAAGTGGCAGGCAGACAGTGCCTGAGGCAGCTCTAGAAGGAATCATTCCTCTTTCTTATAGCATCATTGTTTCTCCAGCCAGTGTGACTTAGCTTGTACAACTGTTTTCATCATCCTTTAAAAAATCTCTCATTATGTGCTAATGGATCATAGAACTGGCTTTGTTCTGGGGCATTTGGATATCTGGTATCTGGAAAATCATAGAACTGAGACAGGCCTTAGATGCTTTGTCGTCTACCTCTCCTTCCCTAACGTGGTATAAATGGAGAAATGAAAGCAAGTGAATTTTCTCAAAGATTTAAGGGCAGAACTAATGAACCCCTAAGCCCTTTGACCCCAGTGTCATGCTTCTTATACTATACCTTGAAATGACCTTCCTTGTATTACCATTATTTTCTCTAGAGAAGCACAGTTTCCCAGTGGAGATTAAATAAAATGTTACAACAACAAGAACAGCATCTATTTTGGCTAACAGCCATGCTGCCACATCCAAGCAGAATTATAGGGTAAAGGACAAGGTAATTCTGTTTCAAGGAAGGGCAGTATTTTCACCTTTGTCAGTGGTTTAGTTGGAGTCACAGGCAGGGTAACAGCACTTGTCTGTGTGCCTTTTGTAAAGTATTAAGTCACTTTCCATGGAATATCACCTTTGATTCTCATAAGCCAGCAAAGGAGGTGCAGTGTCTCCATTTTAGAAATTCAGGGATTAAGAATCTTCAGGTTAAGTCATTTACCTACGTTTAGTTAGAAAGAGGCAGCTCAGGGACTAGTCAACAGTTTTTACTGGTTTGTTCATTCAACAAAGATTTATTGAGCATATTTATTGAATGCTTGGGATATAGTAGAAAGCAGGAGATCCTCTTTACTTTTAGTAAGTTACATTCTAGTGAGTCTGGGTCCAAGGACCCCGCTCTAATTCCACAGTGTTTCCTGGCTACAACTCTTATTTAGATCTGACATTTTATTTCTAAAAAAGTTTAAAAGATTCCTGGTCTTAGTGGGACTTAAATCTAGTTTAATTTACTTCTATATATCCTGAAACCATTTGAAAGAAATTACCTGTTTTTGTTTTTGTTTGTTTTTGCTTAGCTGTAAGTAGTCAGAGGGCATAATTAGCACCCCGGATTGGATTTGATTTTGATTATCATCATTTCCGATCCTTCTATGGACTTCGTGGCCACTTAGGCAAAGCCAGCCTGTTTCTCTTGATAGTCATGCTTGAAAAGTGTTGTTCCAGAATATTTTTTGATGGTTCCTTAAACCTGCAGCACTTACTGTCAGAATGCTTGCTGAAGCAAATAGATCTGTCTTAGGGAGGCTGTCAGATCTCAGTGCCAGGAAACTACAAAAATATTACCCTAAATGGTCCCATTCTAGGCAGAACATATGTTTTAGTGTTTGTAAACCTATATCAAACAATTGTAGGTGCCAGTTAAGAACCCATGCATGTTAGCAGGAGTGAAACGCGACACATTTGGTACAGATTTGTGTACATGTATAATTTACAGATTGCTAAATCAGCTGTGTTTTTGTACGGCGTTAAGTTGGTTCAGGTTGTTGATGTAGGTACTTAGCAAACAGGATGAGAGCCGTGGGGAATGTTGTGTCTCCTCAGAAAGTGTTGAGCCATGGGAATATTTATGAAACAGAAAACTGGTTAAAGTCCCTTATTGCTCTGAACGCAGAGTAGGTGGTAATCTGAATTATTACCAGTTTAACAGATTTGTTGTTGGTTTTTTTTCCCCTTGTAGTAAGTTCCAAGATAATCCTCAACCTTGGCTCAGTTCGCTTTCTCTGAAAGGCTCACAGGTTTAATCTATTGGCTGACAGTAGCTGGGAGATTGAGACGACGGAGCCTCTGATTTAATGTAAGGCAACAAGTTTTCCAAACTCCCTGACTTTTATGAAATCCATATATTTTAATAATCTATCATAAAAAAATAGATGCCTTTGAGGAACATTGTGATAAATGGACTCTTTGGCTTCATTCTTTCCAACACTAACTCTTCACTGATGATTGGACTCCATTTGGCAGTGGTTTCTTCAGCATTACCTTGAAGCTCCCTGTTTCTTCCCTGCCTCTTTATTTTTGGTTAGTTAATGGCTTGTAAATAAACATTTAAAATATACTTTACTTATTTATTCAAAGAAGCCCTTTCCTAACGTGTCTGTGTTATACACTCAGGATCTTTGGACTATGGTTGGTGATGTTTTTCCTCTAAGTGGCCACACCTATAACTATCGAGAATCTGAAATCTGAAGGGACACACGTTGCTATTCCTTTTCCAGAATTTGAATCTTCTCCAGAGCATTCCTTCCAGTGGTTCTGCAACCTATGCTTGGAGAGCTTCAAGATGGGACATTTAGTTTCTTACTAGAATGTTGTCTTAAGCAACTGTAACTGTGACCTGGTTTCTTCCCCTCCCTTCCCTCCTTCCTCTCTTCCTTTCTTGTTATTGTCCGGTCTCTCCAAAATCTGCCCTCCTATAGATACCATTCATTCCAAGTCTGCCCTGTAGAACTAAACAGACCTAGCCCACTTCTTTTTCCACCTGAAAACTGTTTGGGGAGCAGTTTACTAACAGTTTTCTTAACTCCTCTCCCCGTCTCTTTTTAAAAAAAATGTATTTATTTGTTTTTGGTCGCACCAGGTCTTTGTTGCACGTGGGCCTTCTTTGGTTGCAGCAAGCGGGGGCTACTCTCTAGCTGCCGTGTGGCTTCTCGTTACAGCAGCTTCTCTTGTGGAGCGCGGGCTCAGTGGCTGAGGCTCACAGGATTTAGTTGCTCTGGGGTATGTGGAATCTTGCTGGACAAGGGATTGAACCTGTGTCCCCTGCATTGGCAGACAAATTCTCATCCACTGTACCACCAGGGAAGTTCCCCTTTTCCTTGTTTTTTTTTTTTTTAACTTTTTGTTTGTTTGTTTTAAAATAATAAAAATGCACATGAAATCACTTTGTGTCAATTAATACATTTGTATAATGTTCTGTCACCGCCTTAGTGAGATCTTGCCAGCACTCCAGGACTCCTGGGACCTTCCTGTTCCCATCTTCATTACTTCCCAAGGGGAGCTATCTCCTGAGTCCATGGTGACCATGATTTCTTCATATTCTGCCCCATAATTTCACTTGCTTTGCATTCCTGAACACTGTAGTTCGCGTGGTCTGTTTTGAGCTCTACGTGCATGGGACGCACAGCACGGATCCTCCATCGGCTGATGAGCCCTCTGTGCTGTTGCTGCATGTGCTTCCGTCGTTTGTTTTTCCCTGCTATGTAGTACTTTATGGAATGACCCCACTACGCATTGTATTTATCCATTCTACTTTGATGGATACGTGTTGTTTTGCAAACTGGCTCCCTTATAGGGAGGGCAAGGAGAGATGGAAGAAAGAGGCAGCCCGCTATTGACTGGTAGGCAGCAGCTTTAATAAGTGAGGGAACTCATTGGGTTTGTCTTGGGCACTGCAGTGTGAGTAGATCTCCACAACTGCCTGCCAAAACTTAAACGTTAAAAAGAGGCCTTTGTTGGGTTCAGTCACATATTCACTCAGATCAGGGATCCCGAACCTCTGGGATCTGATGCCTGATGATCTGAGGTGGAGCTGAGGTAGTAATGATTGAAATAAAGTGCACAATAAATGCAATACACTTAAGTCATCCTGAAACTATCCCCCCTCCATCTGTAGAAAAATCGTCTTCTACGAAATCAGTCTCTGGTGCTGAAAAGGTTGGGGACCACTTGTCTAGATGGTCTCAACAACACCCTCCTCTCTCCTTGGGATGGCTCCTACTGGGGGAGCAGTAGGCGGAGTGTACATCCCAAGGACAGGAAGAGGTGAGGAGCCTCTGATTGTTTGCGTCCAGCTCAATGGTGAGCTAGCGGTCACGTCCTCTCGCTGACCTCCTCCAACCACGTGTGAGTTGTTTGCAGATTTTTGCTGTTAATGCCGCTACAAATATTTTTCATGTCTTTTGGGCATATATTGAGTGTGTACATAGGATGCCTGTCTTTAACTGTGGCAGAGGCTGCCAAACAGTTTTCCAAAGGGCTTGTACCATTTTTCACTCCCTCCAGCAGTGTATGAAATTTTTCAGCACTCCACAGCACACCCTTGTCGACACATGCTATTTTCTCCTTTAATAGGCACTACCCAAACAATCTAGTAACCAATAAAGCTCACGTTAATAGTGAGCACGTGATCAAAATGAAAGGAAAACAAAACTTGCCCTTGTCCTTCGGGAAGCTTCACTATCTTCTTGTTGTTCGGTTGTTCAGTCATGTCTGACTCTTTGTGACCCCATGGACTGCAGCACGCCAGGCCTCCCTGTCCCTCACCATCTCTTGAAGCTTGCTGAAACTCATGTCCATTGAGTCAGTGATGCCATCCAACCATCTCATCCTCTGTCATCCCCTTCACCTCCTGCCTTCAATCTTTCCCAGCATCAGATTCTTTTCCAATGAGTTAGTTCTTTGCATCAGGTGGCCAAAGTATTGGAGTTTCAGCTTCAGCATCAGTCCTTCCAATGAATATTCAGGGTTGATTTCCTTTAGGATTGACTGGTTGATCTCCTTGCTGTCCAAGGGACTCTCAAGTGTCTTCTCTAATACCACAGTTCAAAAGCATCCGTTCTTCAGCACTCAGCCTTCTTTTTATTGTCCAGCTCTCACTATCTACTCTGTGTTTAAACATTCCTATAGTGTGAACTCCCACACCATGATGATAAATGATATGAAAGACTCACACAGGTAGAATTGTGTGCAAAGGACACATGCGAGTGTGTGTGCGAGAGACTCATTTTCTTAAATGGAAAAACTCTGGGGACATATGTAAGAATTCAGGCTGGAAGTGAGAAGGGACTAGGAGGTGAATGACATGTTTATTTTAGTGAAAGAAATAAAGTGACTGAAGTGGGGGCAGTGATATCATGGAGGAATCAAAAATCAAAGACAAACTGAAAAGCTAAGGCTAGCCTCCAGCTCAGTTTCATAGACATGGTGGACCTCCTTTGTGCGTGATGCTGTGCTTGAGCCTGGGACTCCCAAAATGAATGTGATGTTTGTGACTCTGGGGCTTGTTGCAGAGGGATGAAGACCAACATGCATTGCAAACCTCAGCAAAGATTTAAGAGATGCTCTGCCGACTCAGTACTTACCACACATTTTTTCCATTATAAACATCTCACCCAAACTTATTCTTAGATTTTATAGCTCGTTCTTTTTTTGTGAGATTGGATATGGGATGACCAGGCCCCTTACGTCAATTTAAAGGGGACAACTGCAGGATGTGTGAAGCTTTGTTTTGAGGTGGTGGAAGTGCTCACCCACTGCTGTGAGATTCCAGCCTATCTTAGATGTTGGGATTTGTCTGATGCCCCGGCTGCTCTCTGTGCAAGTACAGCCTTGCTGAACAGATTGCAGTCTGGCCAACATTGGCGTCTCCCTCAGTTCTCATGGTCTCTATTCTAACAGTCCTGTGTGGCTGCTGAGGGAAAAAACGACTTAAACAGCTCTTTTGATTAGGCATTAGAGAATTATGCTACTAGTCAGAATCTGTTTGCTTGCTCATCCTAAGATTGTTCATTCTATCAATTAAAATGACAGCTCTATTAGTCTTATGTTGCATAAAACTGATGTTCTGAAATTGAGTTAATCTTGTAATTATTAATGTTAATTATTAAATGAGAGTGCCTCAAGGCTCCCATTCCTCATAGCTTTTTAAAGGGTCTTTGGTGACATCAGTTCAGTTCAGTTCCTCAGTCATGTCCTACCCCATGGACCCCAAGCATACCAGGCTTCCCTGTTCTTCACTAACTCCTGGAGCTTGCTCAAACTCATGTCTGTTTGAGTCAATGATCAAACCATCCCATCCTCTGTCATCCCCTTCCCCTCCTGCCTTCAATCTTTCACGGCATCAGGGTCTTTTCCAATGAGTCAGTTCCTTGAATCAGGTAGCCAAAGTACTGGAGCTTCAGCTTCAGCATCAGTCCTTCCAATGAATAGTCAGGACTGATCTCCTTTAGGAGGGACTGGCTGGATCTCCTTGCAGTCCAAGGGACTCTCAAGAGTCTTCTCCAGCACCACAGTTCAGGCACTTTTATAAAGAAGAGGCTGGCCTCTAGTTACTTCCCTCTTTCCTTACAGCAGTGATGTAGGCATCCGCCACCAGCGTTCTCAGAGTGCTGAAGTCAGCATCTGAAAGATGACACTATTTGGGCAAATTTTACCAATATGTATCTGCTGCTTAACTTCAGTTTCTATTAAGAGTGAATTTGGAAAGCGTATTTTAGACTAGAGCTTTATAACTGGCGAAGAAAATATATTTACTTAATCTACATGGATTTTTATGTTTTGATTTTCTTTACTTCTATTTCCTCTCAGCATTACTGGGACCGAATTGATTAGCATCCTATGCTGCAGTCTTTAAGGTTGTGCTTTGAGCTCCTACAAGGGCCAGCGTACCGCTTTATCTTCTGCTGTGCTCAGTCGTGTCTGACTCTTTGCGACCCCAAGGACTGTAGCCACCAGGCTCCTCTGTCCATGGGATTTTCCAGGCAAGAATGCTGGAGTGGGGTGCCATTTCCTACTCCAGGGGATCTTCCCAACCCAGGGATCACACCTGCTTCTGTGGCATCTCCTGCACTGGCAAGCAGATTCTTTATCGCTGGGCCAGGCTTTTTTCTTCTGTAACCTGCTCTGCATCCTGGGAGGGTGACCTATGTGGATTATGTCTGTAGGCTCCCTTGCTTCCTGACTCCTGGTTGGCTTCATACCACCATGAGATGGGGAAGGAGCAGGGGGAGATTGTAGTATTTATTCTCCTAGTTTCCTCCCTGCAAGGTCATCATTGTAGCCTATCTGTTTTACTTTGAGTAAAGGTTACATCTGCAGCTCACTCTCTTTGGGTTTGGGTAAACCTTGCAATTTGCAAAAGTTACTACCTCTGGGGGTCCTGCACTGTCCCTGAGTTTTTCCCCCATGGTGTGCTGGGGCAGGTGCAGCTGGCTGGTTTCAATACTATCTCTCAAGATGTGGTTATGCTCATCTTTTCCGTATTCCTAGTTCAGGGAACTTGGTAGCTAGAACTCTGCCATGTGGGAATATTTACCCCTCAGAAATTGTCAAATGATATAAATCAGAGCTTTTTCTTCTCGAGAGAGTTGGTTTACCACCTGACCCGTGCTTTTCTTAATAGTTCCTTGATTAAACCCTCTTCTAATTACATGCTTAAATGCGTCATTATTTACCTGCCGGGACTCTGACCATAGAACCTGTTACTCATTCCCTGGACAAGTACCTTCTCAGTAGCCTGTTGTCCAGACCAGTATCAGTCATGGGCATGAACTTGGTGAGACGGTATGAATTCAGGTTCTTCTCTTCAACAGAATGAAAAATACCTGTGTTCTACCTGGTGAAGGTAGCACGCACCTGTCCTTGCTTTTCAGCTCAACAACTTGGTCACCTATAGGCTTGATGAGATATTTCCATGTTCTTTTTCCATCTTTTTTCACTTTTCAAATTCTCAGAATTCAAAAAACATTAGAAGCAAGCAAATACTTGTTAAAAGCATTCATTATAATCACTGGTTATAACCATGACTTGGGCAAATTAAAAAACCTTTCTCATATGTGTGTCTGGCACTGTGCCAAAGATTTCACATGTATCGTCTCCTCTGATCTCACTAAGACTATTCTGTGAGCACTCTCACTATTCTGTTTTACTACTGCAGAAACTGAGGTTTAAAAAAGAGATTAAGTAAAATTGCCTTCATTAATTTCTAGTGGTAGAACCTCTAGGAACTTGATAGGAATGCAAATTCTTGGGGCAAATCTTATTTCTGATGGCTCAGTGGTGAAGAATCTGCCTGCCAATGCAAGACACGTGGGTTTGATTCCTGGGTTGGGAAGATCCGCTGGAGAAGGAAATGGCAACCCACTCCAGTGTTCTTGTCGGGAGAATCCCATGGACGTTGGAGCCTAGTGGGCTCAGTCCATTCAGTCACAAAGGAGTTGGACACAACTTAGCGATTATAACAACAGCCTTATAGGTAGTGAATCAAACACTCAGGGTATGGGGCCTCATTATCTGTGTTTTACTGAGTTCTCCAGGCACTTCTGATGGATGTTGCAGTTGGCAGACGACTGCTTCTGAGCCAGCCCCGTGTGTTTCTTTACTTGAGGTAGAGGCATAGCTTCCAGGGAGTATGGATGGAGGGTATGTGTCGGAGGGTGAGTGGACTTTTTCTCTATTGGCTTTCGATTGGTTTCCCAGTTTTTGCTCAAATCCCATTCCTGCCTTAGATAGTAGCTAACAGTTCAGTGTCCTGCATCTCATTAGCCCCTTCCTTGTCCACATCCCTTTGGAATTTTAAAATCATGGCTTCCTCTGCTGCATCTCATCCTCCACTTATCCTTCATCTTCCAGAAACTTAGCTCTTGCCTACTGGTGACCCTTCCCTTTGATGTTGTGGGAATATCCCTTTGAATTTTCCAGCCATCATTCAAGGATGAGGAAGTAAATACATGTTCTTGATCTGCCACTTTGAAATGATAACTGATAGTTTTTAAAGATGGAGGAGGTTCTAAATTCGAGTCATTCTTCTGTCAGCTAAATTCCCCTTGATACTTTTCCCACCTGGCTGGGCCATTCAGGGGTTGTGCTCCTGCCTAACTTCATTCACTGTGCCGCTTTTCTCTGTTACTCTTGTCAAATGAAGCTAAAGCAAGTTAGTAACGACTCTGATGTCCTTTATCTAAGGGAAAACAACCCATGGACTGTGGGAGTGCAGGACTCACCTGTGGTGGAAGAATATGCTTTCCAAGGGATTTGGGGCAGGAGTGAGGCTTTTCTTTTCTTTAATAATTTTATTTATTGGCCGTACTGGGGCTTCACCTAGAGAAGGGAATGGCAACCCACTCTGGTCTTCTTGCCTGAAAAATCCCCTGGATAGGGGAGCCTGGTGGGCTACAGTCCATGGATTCGCAGAGAGTCGGATGTGACTGAGTGACTAACACACTGGATCTTTGTTGCTGTGCAGGCTTGTCTCTAGTTGTGGTGAGCGGGGGCTACTCTCCACTTGTGGTGTGCAGGCTTCTCATTGTGGTGGCTTCTCTAGTTGCTGAGCCCTCCAGGGCACACGTGGGCTTCAGCAGTTGCAGTTCTCGTGCTCCCGAGCACAGGCTCAATAGTTGTGGCGAACGGGTTTAGCTGCTTTGCACGTGGGATCTTCCCAGACCAGGGATGGAACCCAGGTCTCCTGCGCTGGCAGGTGGATTCTTTACCACTGAGCCACCAGGGAAGCCCAGGAGAGAATTTTATGGAGCATTAGGAGAGGCATCTCAGACCCAGAGCATGTTTGGCTGGCAGGTTGGAGATTTCCTTTTAAGGCTGGCTGGTCCTGTTTTCTTGGGTCAGGTAAGCCAGCTCTAGCTGGGTTGCGGAACTATGACCAGGGCCCCAGCGAGCTGTCTCCATCACTGCAGGCTGACTTAGGTTGAGATCTGTTGACCCTGTTCCCTGGGTCCTGATACAGGAATTAACTTTGCCATGATCTCTCCCAGCTTCTCAGCGCCTGCCTCTCACTGGTCTCCAGCAGTGCCTTCTCTTGGGATGTTCTGGTTTTCTTCTCTGTATCTCCCTCTGGCCCTTGGTCTATCTCTCCTGTACCAACTCTGAGGGCCTTGAGCTCTCTCCTCACTCTCTCTCTAGATGTGGCTGTGGGTCTCTAGCTCGGGGCCGCCAGCTCTTCAGTTCCGGCTCATTCTGTGTTGGCTCCCCTTGCCCCTCACCCCTGCCCCATGCCCCTCCGTTCCCACCCTCTCTCCTCTTCTTTCCGCATCTCTCTCCCTGCTCGTCGCTGTGAGCTGCTGCCTGCCACCGATCGTCTCTGTTGTCCGACTGTTGCTGCTGCCTGTCTCGGTCAGTCTCTGTCATCTCTCTCCATCTCTCCCTGTCGCTGTCCGTCTTTGTCTGTAGTCTCTGCCTCTGTTTATCCATCTCTACCCGGTCGGTCTGCTTGCAGTTCTCCCCTCCTGTTGCCTCAGTCACTGCCTTCTATGTACCTGTCTGACGTTCCCATTTCTCTTGCAGGACGGCCTTTCTCCGCCTACTCACCAGCATACATGTGGTCAGCTCTGCCGACCTCTCAGCTTCAGTGTCTTAGTTTTTGTTCTGGAGGGAGAATCTGTTGGTCTAGCCCTGCCTGTGGGCTGTTCAGCCGGTTGTCCTCTGCTAGTCTAGTCTGCTGTGTCTGGGTCTTGGATGGGGGAGCAGGGTGTAGAGTTATGTGATAGACAGATAAAGCTAAGCAGGGAAGTGGAGCAGAGCTTTCCAGTGAACAGAAGTGTCCCCTGTACTCCCATCATGCCTAGGACAAAGTGGATACTCAGATATTTGTTGTATGAAAGCTAGCTGCTCTGAGATTTCTCCCGTTCACCCCGATGCTATGCTCTGTCTACACTGAGCCATTTGCCATGAAAGTAGTGAAACAACACGGGAGGTACCTGTAAAGCTAACTCAAAAGATCTTTTTCTAAAATTAAAAAAAAATCTTTTTCTATGCCATTCAATATTTTTATATTGCTTACTTTGAGCCAGTTTTTTTTTTTTTTTTTTAGTTCTGGAAATCAAATTTTTATGTTACTCAGTGATGGTCTAGTTGTTTTGTTTAAAGTGCATATATTACGTTCAGATGTGCATTAAGAAATTATTATGACTGAAAAATGAGAATAAAGCACCCAACTGATTAATTTATTGCACCACTTTTTTTTTAAAGTTAGTTTTTTTTTAAATTTTTTAAATTTTAAAATCTTTAATTCTTACATGCATTCCCAAACATGAACATGATTTGGGAGAATGGCATTCTAACATGTATACTATCATGTAAGAATTGAATCGCCAGTCTATGTCTGACGCAGGATGCAGCATGCTTGGGGCTGGTGCATGGGTATGACCCAGAGAGATGTTATGGGGAGGGAGGTGGGAGGGGGGTTCATGTTTGGGAATGCACCACTTTTTAAGCAATTGATCACACAGATAAATATTTCTTAGCAGTAATTCAACATATTATTGACCTCTTCTTTATTAAGTAAAAAATATCATTGAGTAATGAAAGAGTCTGTGTTTCTGAAACTATTTCAGGTATATCCTCATTCACTTCCATCCTGCTTCTGAAAGGGATTCATGTATTTTTATTGTTTTAAAACCCTTTAATTTGATGCTGAGTGAACATGGAAGTCAGGCTTTGGAAGCCATGTGCTTAGGCGTAGCCATCCAGTCAATGAAGTGTCTGAGTTTGCTTTTGAAATTGATATCTCTTTCCCCATTGTAATTTACTGACTTAATCAAAATGTATTACTGTAGGATATTAAAACCAGAGATAAAACAAACAACTATTGAATCTCTTAGGAGTTTGGTTTGTATAAGTGCAAAGATTGCGCCCTTGACAATTTAGAAGAGTCATTTTCATGGAATTTTATTGCTGATAAACTGCAGTACAGCCACAAAATGACTTTTGCTGATATTAAGGCTTTAGCTGTACCATACTGACTTTGCTTCTTCGCATCCCTTCCTCTCCTTTCTCCTAAATATTACCAAATCGTTAGATCTGTCTGTTTTGTTTTAAAATTTTATCAATTTATTTATTTAGGAATCATATCCCATGCGTGTGTGACTGAGGCCCTTTGCACTGAAATATTAGTGTTTCTTAATGTTTCTAACTCACAATCCCATGCTGTTTTCACTGCATGAGTTTTGTCTGAAAGAATGAAAGCATTCATTGGAAAGCACTTTGGTGTTATTGGGGTCCATCATCATCCTCTGCCCTCTCATGCTTTGTTAGAAGGAGTGAGCCTGTAAGTGAAAGATGAGGGGACCTAAGCCACTAACTTCTTGTTGTTGTTCAACTGCTAAATCTTGTCCAGCTCTTTGTAACGAACTATCATGGGCCAAAGTCCCCCCAATAATGTCACTTCAGATGTGATGGAAAGACCCAACCCTATCTGCCTCCTCTACCCACCACAGGGTAACAGTTTCCAAAAGTTAGGGGTTCTGAGCATCAGGTTAAGAATTACTCTATCTCTATTGTCCTGTCTTAAATTCAAACACACTGAGAGAGAGAGTACTTTAAATAACCAACAGGGAACTCTGAATTTGTTTATAAGACAACTCTTTTCCACAATAGGAGAAATAAATTGATTTAAGTAACAGAAAGCTCAGAAAAGAGAGAAAAATACAGAAAGAGGGGATGAAGTATCCCAAACTTAATCTGCTTCACAATGTTTCTTAAGCCAGGCCTTAACTATATTATAAAGATTGTTGTTGACATATCATAATATACAAGTAGCAAAATCATCTACTAGCTGTAGGTAAAAGATGACTAGTGCCCAAAGAGAGTATAAAGATCCGTTGTCATTTCTAATTGAGTTGAGAACTTTTTTGGGCTACTGATGTTTCAGAGACAAGCTAGGGAAAATTGCAATTCATGTGAGTTAATAATAAAGGTGGTGAAAACAATGAAATGGGTAACATCAGGTTCTGTCTGGTACTGTTCTAAGTGCATTCATTCATCAAACATTCTGTACTACCTTCTGTGTGTTAAGGTACTGTTCTAGATGTTGGAGATTCAGTGGGAGAGGGAAAACAGGCTCTTGCTCTCATGAAGCTTGCATTCTACGGGGGAGGCAGATAATGAGCAAACATCTAGGTGTCCAACATATCAATGGTGTCAAGTGCTTGGAGAAAGTAAGAGAAAAGGAAACAGGTGTTGTCCGGTGAAGTTTTTTTTTTTTTTTAAATTAATTGATTGATTGGATATCTGTAGGAAAGGAACTACAGTCAGCAAATATCCTGCATGCATGCTCAGTTGTGTCCAGCTATTTGCAGCCCCATGGACTGTAGCCCTCCAGGCTCCACTGTCCTTGGAATTCTCCAGGCAAGAATACTATAAGTGGGTTGCCATTTCCTACTCCAGGAGATCTTCCCGACCCAGGGATCCAACCCACATGTCCTGTGCATTGGCAAGCACGTTCTTTATCACTGAGCCACTTGGGAAGCTTCCAGATGGCCTGAGTCCTACGTTTGATTAGGTGTTTTTTTAAAAATTAATTTCTGGTATAGATTTTATTTAGGTTCAGGCAAATAAAATCATTGTTTCCCAGTCTTTGCTAGTGCTTCATGTATCTCAATCAGTCTGCTATTGTTCTAAAAGGAAGAAAAATGTATTAATATTTTTACTCAAACCTGCTTTCCCTAAGAGTGCTGATACCCTTAGTAATCTACAATGTTGAGAGTGTCCTGAAGGTGTGTTCTCTTCTAAGAAAAATATTCTGTTATTAGAAGCATATGGTGAAATATTTACTGTAGCTCTCTAAATAATCAGTGTTGGCAGGGAACAACAAATTTGTGTGAGCGGCTCGCTGAATGCAGCTTTTATCTGTGTAATTGCCCAAACTGAGTCACTTTTCTAAGTCATTGCTTTAGTTGGTTTCTCCTTTGTTATTTGTGGTAATTATGATGAAAAGCAATTTTCTAATAATTTCCTTTTCGAGTGTCTCTGTGTTATGCTTTATGGACAAATGGTAGGTTTGGGATGATTTTGACACACCTGACGACTGCAGTGTGGCTTGGCTCGTCACCCATCCCCTGAAGAACCCTTACATGCTTGCGGGAGGAGAGCTCTCCAATGTTGAGAGGAGGACGTTTCATTCCACCGACGGGAGGAAGACTGTGTGTGGGCTGAGACAGGTTGAATTCAGGAAGCCTTACATTTAATTGCATGCAGTCTTCCAGCTAAAGACCCTCAGGGAGTAAAGAGGCATCTGAGGGAGGCTGGAGAACCGGGTTGATTTGCATCAAAGACCTGGAGACGCTGGGAAATTTCAGATGAGAGCCAATGAATAAATCATGGCAAGGGCAGCCAGGCTGAACCTCCACGTTTTACTGAACAATGTGGGAGGGACTCAGTTCAGAAAATAGGAATTTGGAGGTAGGCTTAGGGCTTCAGCTGGGCCGCTGGCTGATGGGGAGTTACACATTCTACCTGAGAAGCCTGTATGTGTGTGTGTGTACACACACAGACACACACAAGATATATATGTATATGTCCAAGGCATTTGTCTTATCTGGATTTTATTGATTCCAAAGGCACATTTAGGCATTTTCTGTAGATATAAATGGAAACACCGATATGTGATTTATCACTACTGTAAAATCCCCTGACAGGATGTTTTTACATTAATACTGCACATCACGCTTGTGTGCTAAATCACTCATTCATGTCCTACTCTTTGTGACTCTGTGGACGATAGCCCACTAGGTTCCTCTGTCCATGGGATTCCTCAGGCATGAATACTGGAGTGGGTTGCCATGCCCTCCTCCAGGGGATCTTCCTGACCTAGACATCAAACCCGTGTCTCTTACATCTCCTGCACTGACACGCAGGTTCTTTACCACTAGCGTCACCTGGGAAGCCCACTGCACATCATATCCTATCTTCACATCCAAACAGTTCCACTGACAAAAGCCGGTACAACACAGTTCACCTAAAATGTGTCACTTCCCACTGAGTCAAGTTTAGAAGGGGTTGCTACTATTTTATAAATGACCCAGGCTCTACAGAGTCCATCATTTGAAGAAGTGATATTTCAAGGTGATGCCTGGTTGATTACTCCACGTGGGTGTGAGGCCTGCAGGTGGCCAAGGTGTCACCTGCCTCATTCTTTGTTATGAATCCAGTTACGTAGAGCAGCGGTCCCCAACCTTTTAGGCACCAGGGGCTGGTTTCATAGAAGACAGTTTCTCATGGACTAGGGAGGGGGAGATGGTTTCCGAATGATTCAAGCAGGTTACATTCATTGTGCACTTTATTATTATCTCAGCTCCACCGCAGATCATCAGCTATTAGATCCCAGAGGTTGGGGACCCCTGACATAGAGCATCAGATTTGATTGCTGCCAGAAGCGTGGAGACCTTGTAGCTTGCCCGCACGGAGACTCACAGAGCTGAAGTGACTGACCACACAGCTCCTCAGGGACAACACTTCCATTTGAGCCCAACTTGTTGGTGTCTCCAGTGTTAGTCTTTGAAATGGTGCTCCGGGCTCCTAGGGATTACTGGGGAAGGGTGGATTAATAAGGTGGTGCTTCCCCCTCATTTTCCCACTGGCTTTCTTTGTTGGTTGGGTTGGTTGATTGGGTTCTTTGGTCCTTTGTTGATTGGGTTCCTTTGTTGATTGCGTTCCTTGGTGCTTCTACATGTCATTTCAGGACTTGTTTCTCACTAGGGGACCTCTGCTTGTAGGGTCTCCATATGACCTCTCCACTAGTGTAGCTGGACTTCTCCCATAGCAGCTCAGGGCTCCCACGAGCATGGAAGCAGAAACTGCTGGACCTTAATGCTTATGGAAGTGGAGCAACATCCATTCTATTGCAATGTGTTGGTTAGAGCATGTCACAGACTCACCTAGATTCAAGGGGACAAAACAAAAGCATGAACTCAGGGGCCCTGATAACTCTGAATCTGATCTTGGTCCCTATACTCTTGCAACTCTCCCTTGCCTTCACCCCTCACGTCACATAAAGAATCATACAGAATGTACCCGTAAAGGCTGGATTCTTTCTCTTAGCATGCTTTTGAGATTCGTTTATGCTGTTGCATTCAATGACAGAATACACACACACACACACACACACACACACGAAAAGCATGAGTGCGAGGAGCCATGGTTTATCAGGGGCTACCGGTAGAATCTCAACTGTTTATCGTGATGCTTTGACTGTACCAGCTACCACAGAGTTGAGAGTCTGACGCAGGTAAAGAGCTGGTCTTTCTAAAAATCATTTTTTTTTAAGAAGAGAGAAAGTGAAAAGTTCTGGCAAGGCACTGTTGGTGTTCAGGAAGGGATTGTGTTCTCTCTTGTTTTGTAGGGAGTTTGTAAAGACTCTTACCGGTGTGATTCAGTAGCGCCAGAAGGCAGGAAAGCAAATGACCTCTCAGTGCCCTTTGGGATACTAGAGGTTAGATCCCATTCATACGTTGTGTGTGGCTTAGTCGCTCAGTTGTGTCTGACTCCTTGCGACCCCATGGACTGTAGCCCATCAGCTCCTCTGCCCATGGGAATTCTCCAGGCAAGAATACTGGAGTGGGTTACCATGTCCTCCTCCAGGGGATCTTCCTGACCCAGGGATCGAACCCAGGTCTCCCGCATTGCAGGCAGATTCTTTACTGTCTGAGCCACCAGAGACCATTTTATCCTCATTGGAGACTGGCTGAAGGAGCCAGATGAAGGTCAAAATACAATATCAGCTTTTATATTGTTAAACTAGATTGGAGAACATGGCCGTGCCATCTGTCTCCCTCCTCAAGCCTAGGCTTTGGTTTCTAGGCTGTGAGTTGCTGACCTCCTAGGTCACGAATCTGGAGCTGATAGAGCAGGGGGCTGGCAGGACCCATCACAGGTGGGATGTGTGTCTTATGAGGAGACAAGTAGCTCTAACTCAAGCTCTGTCTTCTCCCAACATACTGGGCTCAGGTTAGTTTGAGGGGCCAAGACACATAGTGGATACCTCTTGCTCTTGAGATGCCTACTGATAGCTTGATGAATCTACTCAGGGAGATATAATTTAGGGAGGTGGAGAAAGGAGGCAAAAGTATTCATTACAACATTTCTTTCTGGGGGTGAGTGGACACCTCAGTGAAAGCCTAGGTGTAAAAGGAGAAGTGTTGCCTTTATAAAAGCCTTTTATTAAAATAGAGCTTTATAGAGTCACTGTATTCTGCCAAACCTAGAGTCCCAGAGTACCTCCAAGGACTCTGAGGGAGTCTCAGAATTTGTAAGCCCTGGTTCTGTTGATCCTATTAAAGATTGTTGCAGAATGGTATACAGTGAAGAACACTGGCTTTGGTGCTTGTGATTGTTAATTTTTTGGGTCAACTGGGTGATGGGATGCCCAAATATATGGTTAAACATTACTGTGGATGTTTCTTTGAAGGTGTTTTCAGGTGAGTTTAGCGTTTAAATCAGTAGACTGAGTAAAGCAGATTGTTCTTCCTAATGTGGGTGGGCCTTATCCAATCAGTTAAAGGTTTGATAGAGCAAAGGACTGACCCACCCCTGAATAAGAGGGCATGCCTTACCGATTTTGAGCTGGGAGATTATTTTTTTTACCCCTTGCCTTTGGGTTTGAATGGAAACACTGCTCTTCTGGTCTTGCACCTGGCAGCCTTTGGACTGCAACTTACACCATCAATTCTCTTGTTTCTCAGGCCTTTAGACTCGAAATGGAACCGTACCATTGGCTCTCGTGGGTCTCTAGCTTGCCAGCTATAGACCTTGGAACTTGTCAGCGTCCATAATCACATGGGCCAGTTCCTTATAATAAATCTGTCTTTCTGTCTCTCTCTCTCTCCTGTTGCTATCTCCTATCGCTCCCGTTTCTCTGGGCAGCCTTGACTAATAGAGTATTAGATATGAGACAGTACCTTCTCTAGCAGATGTAGGACACAGAAAGAGTTCCTTTGATTTGCTAAGTTCTCTTTGTTGTTGTTATTGTTTAGTCTCTAAGTTGTGTCTGATTCTTCTGCAACCCCAAGGGCTGTAGCCTGCCAGGCTTCTCTGTCCATGGGATTTCCCAGGCATAAATACTGGAGTGGGTTGCCATTTCCTTCTCCTGGGGATCTTCCTGACCCAGGGATCAAACCTGCATATCCTGCATTGGCAGGCAAATTTTTTTCTGCTGAGCCACCAGGAAAGCCCCTAAGCTCTTTCACAAGATCTAGAAAAATGGGATAATACTCATGCCCTGCCCACCTCATGGGTGAGTATTAATACATGTGGTCTTGATGGTGATGATGCTGTCTTCATAGATAAAGAATGTCAGATAGCCTAACATTTCTCGGTTTAAAATCTCCAAATCTCTTAGATCCAGATCTGGTCAGTTCTCTCTGTGTGTGTGTGTGTGTGTGTGTGTGAGAGAGAGAGAGAGAGAGAGTGTGTGTGTTTGTCCATGTCATGTAGCTTGTGGGATCTTAGTTCCCCCACCAGGAACTGAACCTGGACCCTCGACTGTGAGAGCCTAGCATCCTAACAGGTGGACTGCCAAGGGAATTTCTCAGATCTGGTCAATTCTGATGCAGTCTCAGGAGATTATATATTTTTAATATTTTCTCCATGCAGTGGGTTACTTTC
Organism: Ovis canadensis; assembly: GCF_042477335.2. NCBI lineage: Eukaryota > Metazoa > Chordata > Mammalia > Artiodactyla > Bovidae > Ovis > Ovis canadensis. Next base: position 83,132,646 of record NC_091256.1, read on the forward strand.
CCAATTAAGTTTTGCTTGGCTTCAAAATAAATGTTCATTTATTGAGTTTGGAAAATGATAAGTAATCCCAGAGTTGTTTATGGTTGGATGTGGAATGCACATCTCTGCATTTGGCTAGAAGACCTGTGTCACTTCACTAGAGCCCACTTATTTGGCATTCTTAACCAGTGGGAATACAGCCAGCCACCTAGAGGAATTAAGGAACCTTGGCTTAGCAAAGTTGCTATCATGGAGTCCTTGCACCAGAATTTATGCACCTTTGTTTTGTCAGGAGAGTCTAAGTTTCTGAGCCTGTCTATTCTTATGACAGATATACTTTTAGAGGCACAATGGCAAATTAACTCAGACATACCTAGGTTCACTTCTGTATTTTAACAGATTCTAGTTCCCTCACAGGCTCCCACCACACTGACTGGCAAGGGGAAATCAGTTCCGGGAGGACTCTGAAGTTTCCAGATAGCATCTCAAACTCTTCCAGTTTAGGGGGTGTTTGTGGGTAACTTGAGCTTCCCTGGTGGCTCAGATGGTAAAGAGTCTGCCTGCAATGCGGGAGACCTGTGTTCTATCCCTGGGTCGGGAAGATCCCCTGGAGAAGGAAATGGCAACCCACTCCAGTATTCTTTCCTGGGAAATCCCAAGGACAGAAAAGCCTGGCAGACTACAGTCCATGGGGTCGCAAAGAATTAGACATGACTGAGCAGCTTTGTTTTGAGGGGTAACTCAGTTGATTTGTGTTTAGATGCTTGTTCTACCCATAGGACTTAGGTTCTGTCTTTGATGGAATGGAACTTGGTGCTCTGCCCCAACCCAGCATACGCTGTGTGTGTGTATATAAAACTTGATCTAATCGAGGCTCTCACTGGCTCTGTAGCTCACTGCTGATAGTTTGCTGAGCCCTCAAGTTGATCTTAGGCTTGGACAGTATGAGGAGCAGTCTTTATCTACATGGTCATCACTGACATGATGGGGACAACCATCTGCTTAGGCAGCTACACAGAAGTGGAGCAGTTGGAACCTTCTAGGTCTTTTCCAGACCCCATGGGGATTCTGGAAGGCTGAGGGGTGCTGGCAGGACCAGCGCCTTTGAGTCACCAGTGTGGTTTCTCTCCCATCACTGAGTCTCAAAAGGGGATCCGGGGACAACGTCTCCCCTCTCCTATCATTGTGTGGAAAGAAGAGTGTTCTAGAAATACGTTGGCACGCTAAATATTAAAAAGTAAGAAGTGATAGTTTGCAAGTGAGGGAAGAGAAAAAACACTGAATAGATAGACAGGAGAACTGAAGCGTTTAGAAGAAGAGCAATTAGTTCTACCCACGTCAATATTTCCTGTGGGCATCATCGTGTATCACAACGAAGAATCATAATATATGACGGCAATAAGGGTAGTTAACTCATAATTAAATGTCTCATTATACTTAGTATTTTAGCAGAAAGGTACGTAAATCTAATGTGTTACAAAGATTTTTCATAGAAATGGTCTGATCTTAGTGGAATAAGGAGGAGATTATGTAATATAATGATTAAAAACATGGATTTTGAAGTCAGATAGAGCAGGTTCACGGAGAAGGCAATGGCATCCCACTCCAGTACTCTTGCCTGGAAAATCCCATGGACGGAGAAGCCTGCTGGGCTGCAGTCCATGGGGTCGCAGAGAGTCGGACATGACTGAGCGACTTCACTTTCACCTTTCACTTTCATGCATTGGAGAAGGAAATGGCAACCCACTCCAGTGTTCTTGCCTGGAGAATCCCAGGGATGGGGGAGCCTGGTGGGCTGCCGTCTATGGGGTCACACAGAGTCGGACACAATAGAAGTGACTTAGCAGCAGCAGCAGCAGCAGAACAGATTCAAACCCCAATTCTACCCTGCTATAACTGAGTGGGTCCTTAGAGACTTAGTTTTTCTTGAGTAAAATGATAAAATCCACGACACTTCATTCAATAAAGTAATGTTGTTGTTAGGTACTAAGTCATGTCTGACACTTTGCGACCCCATGAACTATAGCCCGCCAGACTCCTCTGTCCATGGGATTTCCCAGGCAAGAGTACTGGAGTGGGTTGCCATTTCCTCCTCCAAGAGATCTTCCCAACCCAGGGATCAAACCAGTGTCTGTTACATCTCCTGCATTGGCAGGTGGGTTCTTTACCACTGGTGCCACCTAGGAAGCTGTTATTTGTGTGGGCAATCCCTCAATTTACACATTCAGAGATTGTACTCTGGAAGGTAATTTATAGGTTATTTATTGTATCTATGGGCTTCCCAGGTGGTACTAGTGGTAAAGCACCCGCCTGCCAATGCAGGAGATGTAAGAGAGGCAAGTTCGATCCCTGGGTTGGGAAGATCCCCTGGAGGAGGAAATACTGACCCACTCCAGTATTCCTGCCTAAGGAATCCCATGGACAGAGGAGGCTGGTGGGCTACAGTCTGTAGGGTGACAAAGAGTCAGACACGACTGAAGTGACTTAGCATGCAGGCACACATTTGTGTGTTATAAATTGAATATGTTCTTTTTAGCCAACCATAGCAGGGTACACATGTGTGCTGTGGATGCAGTGGGGAAGGGGAAAGAATTTCTAAATGCTTGGTTTCTCTGGTATTAGAAGCAAATGCCTTTGTGACTGGAACTAAAATTCTTTCATTCATTTCAAGTCCGTGAATAAGAGGGAGTTCTCTTTCTCCAAAGGCATATTGTTTTATTTATTTATTTGCTTGTTTATTTAATTGAATAGTTAATTTACAATATTGTGTTAAGTTTCTGGTGTACTCAAGATATTCAGTTATACATATATTTATAATTTTTCATGTTCTTTTCCATTATAGTTTATTGTAAGATATTAAATATAGTTCCTTGTGCTATACAGTAGGACCCTGTTATTCATCTGTTTTGTACATAGTAGTTTATATGTGCTAACGCCAAACTCCTAATTTACCCCTTCCTCCTACGTTTTCCCTTTGGTTCCCGTAAGTTTGTTTTCTATGTCTATGAGTCTGTTTCTGTTTCATAAGTAAGTTCATTTGTATCATATTTGAGATTCTACATATACCCTTTGATGTTTGTCTTTCTCTGGCTCATTTCACTTAGTGTGATCATCTCTACGTTCACCCATGTTGCTGCAAATGGCATTGCTCCATCCCTTTTTATGGCTAATACTCCACTGTGTGCAGGTGTCTATGTATGTGTATACCACATCTTCTTTATCCATTCATCTGTCAATGGACAGATGTTTCCTTTCTAAAATCAAAGAAGATGCTGCTGCTGCTGCTAAGTCGCTTCAGTCATGTCCGACTCTGTGCGACCCCATAGACGGCAGCCTACCAGGCTCCCCCGTCCCTGGGATTCTCCAGGCAAGAACACTGGAGTGGGTTAAAGAAGATGCTAGTGTACATGATTTTTCCCAGATAAGGCTGTAATATGCACCCTAGGAACACTTGGAGTGCTTGAGAATAATGAATACCTTTAAAAGATGACCAGACTACTTTTATGAGAAATTACAGTGATATCTGGAGCTTGAACTATATTCCATTCTCATTTCTTTTTAGTAATTGAAAAATTTAATCAATGTTAACCTCTTCTGATTAAATTCATTAAAAATTAAGAATATACTTGTTTTTATCAAAGTAGTATACCTTCATGAGTAAAAATACCAAGCTGAAGAGCCTATGAGGAAAACAGTTGTCCTATGCCTGTCTTTTCACCCATCCTGCTCACTGGAGGCCACACTTTCTAATTACAGCTGTTACTTCTTATAGTTTCTGCTGTGTCTCTAAAACAACATGTGTTGTAGCTATTTTCAGGTTTATCAACTTTAGATATTATCTGTTGAGTTCTGTTAATTTATGTGAGCGTTCAGCTCACGTTATCTATTTCCTATCCGTCCTCCTAATATAATTATATTACTCCCTTATTAGTTATCTTTGCAGCTTTCAGTGAAATATTTATACATTAAAAAAAATTAAATCAGCTGTAGAGACCATCTGATGATTGTTCTCCTCTTTTTCAGCTTAGCGTTTGTATTTTTACAGAACTGATGAGGTTAGAGTTGATGAGGTTATTGAGACACTTACAGTCAAATATTCCATGCATACTTTGACTATGTTGGTTTGAAAAATTGGAACTTAAGATGTTTGCATGATGACGGTGATGTGATATAGTATGATTTGGCTTCCCTTCTTGCACAGCTTTTGTTTTCTTTGTTTCTAATTGCCTTTCCTGCCCCCCATTATATACCTTTACTAAACTTTTTATGTTATTCCAAATTTTCAAGAATATCATTAGATCCTGACTCCCTTTATCTCTAGATAAGTCTGTTCTGGAACTTCTTTTCTCGGAACCATTCTGTATTGAATACTTCATAGCAGCTTCCTTCCCTGCTTTCTATATTTGGAGCCACTTTCCCCCTAGTTCCCATGTTGTCTTCTTTCTTGCTTTACACCCTCTTTTTGCTGATACACATCAAGTTAACTTCCTGAGAAAGGATATATGGGACATAAATTTCCAGCCCCAAGCATCCTGTATCCTGCATCGAACCTGGACTGGTGATTCATTTCATATATGATATTATACATGTTTCAATGCCATTCTCCCAAATCATCCCACCCTCTCCCTCTCCCACAGAGTCCAAAAGACTGTTCTATACGTCTGTGTCTCTTTCACTGTCTCGCATACAGGGTTATCATTACCATCTTTCTAAATTCTAACCGAGGAAACCAGAATTGAAAGAGACACGTGTACTCCAGTGTTCATCGCAGCACTGTTTATAATAGCCAGGACAAGGAAGCAACCTAGATGTCCATCAGCAGACGAAGGGATAAGAAAGCTGTGGTACATATACACCATGGAGTATTACTCAGCCATTAAAAAGAATATTTGAATCAGTTCTAATGAGGTGGATGAAACTGCAGCCTATTATACAGAGTGAAGTAAGCCAGAAAGAAAAACACCAATACAGTATACTAACATATATATATGGAATTTAGAAAGATAGCTTAATTTTAAAAAAATGTCTTCTATCCTATTCTGTGCTGTTCTTTCTGCTGGTTTATTAGGATGCATGCTGTTCTTCTTGATTGATCTGTTTGTCTTATTTTTTTCTTATGTTTTCTATATCTCTCTCTGTTGAATTTTAAATTGTTACTCAGTTTTAATTTACAGGAGCTCTTATTTACTTGTTCATTTTTCTCTAATGAATCTTCCTCACGTGTCCCCTACATCTTATTTTTGTTTTATGGATATATTATCTCTTGAGCCTTTCTGAGTCTACTAATTATGTGTTTTTTGTTTTTTTTTTTGTAATTCTTCTCTGTTTCCTAGTCATTTTCCCTCTGCTTTCACTTTATTTTTTTGGTATGTGTGTTTGCCTTTTAAATAATTTGCTTTTAGGGTGGCCTAAGATAGGAAGGAAATATAAACATATGTAGTTAAACTATTATTTATTCCTCCCTCTCAGCACATAGTCTTACTGGGATTGGGACCCATGAAAATTTCACTCAGTTTTAACCTCCTACCTAAGTCTTCTGAGATTATTACAGTTTAGGCATTAACAAGAGAGAGAGTTAAAGCCACTCGACTTCACAAACACTCAGGGGTAATTCAGTCAATTTTGTACTTATTTTAAGGCTTAGTGGCTCAGGTCAAGAAGTGTGAGGTTTTTTTTCAGGGAGAGAAGACCAACATATAGGGATTACCTGTCTTCAGAATAAAGTCAGAAGTCCTTGACACTCAAGACTGTTCCCAGTCTGGTCTCCAGGCTCCTCTCCTGTTTGTCTTCCTGGCTGCCCTGTCTGTCTCCATTAGTTTGCTTTGTGTCCCATGCCTGCAGACCTTTGCTCATGCTGGGTCCCCTGCCTGGAATGTTCCCTTCCTCCCACATCTTCTTGAGTTCACCGAAGGCAGGCATCATATTTTCATTTCTATATCTTGTTGTTTTTTGTATCATCTGTGGTAGTTATATCTTAGGCATTGAAAATGTTTAACCAAATTTTACTCATCCTTCCAGACTAGAGCAGGTTTATTCATGACCACTCTGAGACACAATCCTTTACCTCCCTTGAACAGGTTAATCATTTTATTCCCTGTTTCTTTAGTTAGTTGTATGCATGCCTATTTATCCTGGTAAGTTCCTGGAGAACATGTACCATGTCTTGTCAAGCTGGATATCCCAGGGTTTCGCATTGTGTGTTGTACCTAGTGGGAATCAGAAGTATTTATGTATGTCTGGGAGGGATAGAAGAAAAGACCAGCCATAGATTTTTATTAAAGGTGTATTTATAAGGCTAGTGGCTTTGTAGATACACTTTATGAAGGTGCTATTTTCTGTTCATTTTCAATATACCAAAGCATTCTCAAGAGTAGATTAAGAGTAGATTACTGTGTACCTCATATGAATGTGTGTATCACAACAGATATGTACACAGACACGTATCTTCAGCAAAGAGAAAGAAGCGGAACAAATAAGAAGTAATAGACACTCTCTAAATTCAGTCAGGGGTTAGAACTTTGAAGCTTTGAATGTTCATAAAATGAGTCCCTCCCTGAGTGGAAATGCTTGCTCAGGCTGACAGTAAGCATCGCTTCCATTGCTAATAACTAAGTAAATAAGCTCTTCTTTCATTTTAATTCTGCTGCTTCTGACCATCGGACCAATATTGTTTTATCTGATGCTGAATCTCGGACCCTCTGAGGCTCAGGTTGGCTGCAAGTGCCATAGCCCATGGGGTTAGCAGTGTGCCCACCTCGCCACACCCAGGGGTCTCAGGGAGAAGTCTTACTTCCAATACAGAGGTGATCTCTGATTACTTGGAGCAAATGGAAATTTCGAGTAAGAAATGAAGGAGCCGTGGCACCTGCCCTAGATTGAGGAGTCAGGCTTAGGAGCCCAGGTGGCCCTGAAAGCATCTGCAGGCAGGGTAAGGGACGCAGCCCTGCTCTCACAGCGGGACGGGGCGGATGAGCATTCACCAGATGACCATCTGCCATTCCCGCTTGTGTCCACTGGCAGAGGCTCGGGTGTGTGGGGCCCATCTGGCTGAGGTAAGGTCTCTCTTAGGGAAGGAAGTCATGCTAACGACCCTTTAGCTTTCAGCTCTCCTGGTGGTGGAGACCACCCAGCAGAGACATCACCTTTCACCAGGAGGGGCTCCAGCAGATAGTGAGGGCACAGTGGACCACCACCACCTTTTGGACCACCAGAAAGGAACAGGTATCCAGACACACTGTCTGTGTGGCTGGAGCACTGCAGAGAGGCTTCTCAAGGCTGGTGGCAGCTAAACTGCCCACTTGAATCCAAAAGTTCTCAAATGTTTGCAGGTGTTAATAAACAAACCAAATGTCACAAAAAAAGAGTTGCTTACTATATTTAGCTATTCCTCCTGTGTCTCCTTCCTCTGTTCCTTCTCACATAGATAGGAAAGGATGATTACCCATACTGAGAATAATCTGTAAGTGACATACTAGAGGCAAATTAACCTCCCAGTTAGATGAAGACACTGCATGTCACCACCACTCCACTCCACAGAGAGTACATGTATAAACAACCCTCCTCTGGTTTCTAGCAAAGGAAGGGTCTGTATGGGTGTTCTTTGCTTCCTTTTGGGTAGGGGGAGGTGGGGAAGGGGTGATTATTCTGTGGAAAGGAAAGCGTCAAGCCAAAATAATGATTATATTTAAGTTCTGGATGTTATTTGCTTAAGGTCTTGAAAAGAGAAAAGGAATACGTGATTTCCTGAGCACAAAAGGTATTGAAGAATTTTGATCTTTAAAAATGTGGAAAGTGGTGAGAACATGCCCGACAACCCAACATATCTGGCTTGCTTAATCCCTGCATCTTGAGTGAATGGTGGTCTAGTGCTCCGTGAAAGAGGTCTGAACTGTGCCTTCTGTGGCTCCAGGATTTCGAATCAGTAAGGTTTGTCATTGCCTGGCATCTTGATCAGGTTCCACAGAGCCCCAGGATTAGGGATCTAGTCACTTCCTCACCAAGAAGAAGGGTCTCTGATATGTGTGTTCCACGAGGCATTCTGCTGCTGTCCCCTTTGCCTCTCTAAGGAGGCCTTCTCCTCCATGGACTGGCAATTGCTAATCAGGGTGAGTAAGGCCAATTTGTCACTTCTGCCCGAAAGACTGACAAGCTAAGATGCTGTATGGAACTCAGAAGAAATTACTTTCAGTTTCTCGCTAGCTCCACGTTAGCATACTCTCACTGAGATGAAAAATTAGGACTTGAATATGTCTTATGGAAATCAGTGGATTTCTGTAGGAAACATTGTTTGGTTAAGCATGCTTCCTTTGGAGTACATTACTTTGCTGACAAGGGTCTGTCTAGTCAAAGCTATGGTTTTTCCAGTAGTCATGTATGGATGTGAGTGTTGGACTGGAAAGAAAGCTGAGTGCCAAAGAATTGATGCTTTTGAACTGTGGCGTTGGAGAAGACTCCTGAGAGTCCCTTGGACTGCAAGGAGATCAAACCAGTCCATTCTAAAGGAGATCAGTCCTGAATAGTCATTGGAAGGGCTGATGCTGAAGCTGAAAGTCCAATACTTTGGCCACCTGATGCAAAGAAGTAACTCGTTGGAAAAGACCGTGATGCTGGGAAAGATTGAAGGCAGGAGGAGAAGGGGATGACAGAGGATGAGAGAGTTGGTTGACATCACCGACTCAATGGACATGAGTTTGAGCAAGCTCTGGGAATTGGTGATGGACAGGGAAGCCTGGCATGCTGCAGTTCATGGGGTCACAAAGAATCGAACACGACTGAGCAACTGAACTGAACTAAACTGAACCTCCGCATTTGCTTTCCAAATATTCAGTCTTAGAGCTCTGTTCTTCTGTGTTTCTCAGAGGGCCAGTTTCCTAGTCAAGAGACTATTTTGGGGGGAAACAAAAAATACCTGGATTGGTTATTATTTGTGTCCTTATTGAGTCTCAATAATGTCTTGCCTCATGTGCCCTCTTCGTCTCCTTTTTTTCTTTTCAACAGATACTAACTTTGTGTTGGGGAATGCCCAGATAGTGGACTGGCCTATCGTGTACAGCAATGATGGATTTTGCAAGCTGTCTGGCTATCACAGGGCGGAAGTGATGCAAAAAAGCAGTACCTGCAGGTATTTATGTTTGGGCTTGTTCTGTTGAACACTGTTTCATGGTATCTTTTTGGAAAAAGAAAATAGCATACTCAACTTGAGAATTTCCTTTCAAGCAGTTTCATTCAGGAATGTACTTCCGAGGTGGCACAAGTGGTAAAGAATCTGCTTGCCCATGCAGGAGACACAGGAGATGCAGGTTTGATCCCTGGGTCAGGAAGATCCTCTGGAGGAGGAGATGGCAACCCACTCCAGTATTCTTCCCTAAAAAATCCAATGGACAGAGGAACCTGGAGGGCTACAATCCAAAGGGTTGCAAAGAGTCAAACACGACTGAGTGACTAAGCACATTCAGGAATACTTATCACACTGTCAGCTCTAGTTCACACACTGTACTGGGAAAATGAAAGAAGGCCTATGACATGGTCTCTACAACTAATGAATTTATAGTCAGTGAGATGAGGGAAAACCTAGAAAAACTCAGGAAAGTCATTTTATCAGTAAAATGTCAACTCAAAATTTTGAGGTTTTAGATGGAGAAGGCAATGGCACCCCACTCCAGTGTTCTTGCCTGGAGAATCCCAGGGACGGGGGAGCCTGGTGGGCTGCCGTCTATGGGGTCGCACAGAGTTGGACATGACTGAAGTGACTTAGCAGCTTAGCAGATGGAAATTATGTGAAAATTAGAAGATTAAACAAAGTTAAATGAAGATGAAATAAAAATTTAGGTCATTAAAATTTTAAAATATATGGTCATTAAAAATTTTTTTTTATTCTTTGGCCACATCAAGTGGAATATGGGATCCTAGTTCCCTGATCAGGGATTGACCCTGTACCCCCTGCATTTTAAGTGTGGAGCTTTCACCACTGGACCACCACAGAAGTCCCCTGTCCAGCCATTTTTGAAGAATAAATACCGTTTTGGAGACATGGGCCATGCTCATAGGGCTTTTCATCAGAAAAAGGGAAGAGGCCATGTTTTGCTGCCTTGCTGCTGCCACATCTGTCTTTGATCACTGATTCAAAGACGCAAGTGAAGGGTGCTATGCAGCGTGGGCATTTGACAGGGTTACTAGCCAAGTAGTGCCCTTGGTCTGTGTCACTAGAAAAGCGCTTTTAGAGCATCTTCAAGGTGCTGAGTGGAGCCTGTGGGCCAGACCCTGTGCTGTCTCAGCAAGGTCTTGGCTCCATAGCCTTTTGCTCTTCTCACTCTTTGCTTTCCTCAAGGTCGTCTGTCTTCAGTGGTGTTTGCATGCAGTGGAATCATCTTCCTAAACCTGTGTGCTGTGCTTAGCTGCTTCAGTCATCTCTGACTCTTTGCCACCCCATGGACCATAGCCCACTAGGTTCCTCTATCCATGGGATTCTTCAGACAATACTAGAGTGGGTTGCCATGCCCTCCTTCAGGGGATCTTCCTGACCCAGGGATCGAACCTGAATCTCCTGCATTGGCAGGTGGATTCTTTACTACTGAGCCACCCAGGAAGCTCTTCCTAAACCTGCTACAGCCAAAAATGAACTCATCTCCAAAGGGTGGAAAAACCCGTTCAACCCAGGCATAGTCTTTGGTTCTCAGAAGTTGCCTATTCTTTGTATTAAACCAACCAAGTAACTCATTTGGTGAAAAGGGTTAAATGTTTTAAAAATATTATCATTTTCTTAAATCTTAGGTTTCGGGGACTGGGAAATGGAAAGTTTAAGCTTCCCTCAAAGTTTTAGAAATTATGACTCAAGTATTACAGTAGAATTCTCTTACATTCTTGGTGTGCTCTTATCCTCTGAGGTATCTGTGTGTTTGCGTCTACGTGTTCATCTGTATGTGTACAAACACAACCTGAACACATTGGGAGAGTGAGCTTTGCTTTCTAGTGTGGCTTGAGCAGTCTTTCCTTACCTGTCTTGCTTCTTATTGACTATCATCAAACACTTTAAGAAAATCAGATAAGAGTACTGGATGATTTTTATGCAGATAAGAGAACTTAGTAAGTTTCTAACTAAGAAATTTACTTATTTCTCTGAAGGTGTCCCTTTTCTAGCAGGAAAGGTAGCATGCCCTGTGTTAGCTGCATCCCTAATAGCTCAGGGGCCTTTGGCTGATTTCCTGCATCACAGGCATCTGAAATCTAATGTCCAGAGAAAGGAAACTTGTATCTACCACTGAACTTCAGCCTGAAAAAGCACACAGAATAGGGAAAGCTGGATGTAATGACGGCACTTCATTTGTGTGAAGACTCCATTTAGCAGGGGTTGATTTTACCTTGTGAAGGAAATTGCCAGCCTGTATACCATCACATCACTTAAATGGTGGTCACGTATCTAGCAAATCCATTCAGAAAGGGAAAAGTGGGAGGAAGCTAAAAAGGCCTTTGAGCAACTGGCTAAGTGAAACGGTAATAGAGCATAAGTTTTTACTTCGGAAGAGAAAGAAATCCTCTTGTTCTCAGGCACGGCTAATTTAGTTTTGATCTATCCTTCTTTTCAAAGGTAATTCACTAAGTGTGATTGTTTCTTTTCCTGATTTATAGTTGAAGAACACAGCCCCAGAGCAGCGCATTACAGGAGATGGGCACACAGGGAACTACAGATGATTGACTTGGTGGTTTGGGAACTGTGCTTCCTAACTTCTGAGGTTCTTGTTAGCTCTGAAATTCTTTGATTCTATGATTCAAGTCATCAAGAAAAAGCTAGGTTGCACAGCTAGGTGTGTACAATTTTAGGAGATGGGTTGTGTATTGCTGGGGAACCCATGCCACAGCTTCCACATCACCTAAGCCTTGTGGGCTGAGTGTGGCCATTCTTCCTTGTTGGTGTCACTTGAAGGCCTGGAGGGGGGACATGCTCGCAGGGTCCACTGGCAGCCTTGTTGGAGGACTGGCCTTTGCAGCCCCGTTGAGGGATGGCTTTTCTTCTCTTGCATTCTGTTAGTGTCCTGTGCCGTGGTTCACTCTACCAAGTTGTTAGTGAGGGGGGAGCATAACCCATTCCTAGAGGAATAAACCTTGGTCTTCAGACCATATTCGGTGTGAGGCCCAAGAAAGTGGATGGTCCTAGCAGTTACTGCCTCGCAGAGAGTCAGTATTACTAGACAGGAGCTTCTACTACTGAGTTTTTTCCTAATTGTTTTTTCATGCTGCTTATTAATTCTGTTAGTTTACTTTTCTCCAGATGTGAAGAATGAAAAGTGAAAGTCTTAGTTGCTCAGTCATGTCCAATTCTTTGTGACCCCATGGACTGTAGCCTGCAGACGCCTCTGTCCATGGAATTCTCAGGCAAGAGTACTTGGAGTGGGTTGTTGTTCCCTTTTCCAGGGGTTTTTCCTGACCCAGGGATCGAACCTGGGTCTCCTGCATTGCAGGGAGATTCTTTACCATCTTAGCCACCAAGGTAGCCCTTACTAACTTTTTTTAAACTTATTAACCCTTTTGGTTTATTTTTCTCCAAATGCGAGAAGTATGGAAATTAGGAAGAATTTGTAGAATTTTATCATCTTGATTTTTTGAACTCAGTTCTCTGTTTTCTTTTTTAGTGGGGGTGGGCAGGAAAAGGAGCTGCAAAGACAGTGGCTGACTTGCTGAATCTTCTTTTCTTTCCTTAGCTATATCTTGCGTAGAGCATCAAATTGCACCCTTTTTCTTGTTTGATTGGTGACTTTTTGTGATTTTTTTTCCCTATTCGCTTGTTTATTTTGTTGGGAATTAGGAGAGGAAAAAAATCTGTAGTCCAAATTTATTCTTCTGTCCTTCTCAGGAAGTCTCCCAGAGTTGTATTTCTAAAATGCAGATTTGATCATGCAACTCCTTTGCTTAAAACCCTCCAGTGGCTCTCTCTGCCTTGTTTTTGGGATAAAGTTTAAATTACTTCACCTGGTCTATAATGCCATGGTCTCTTCCGTGGCCTGACTCCTGCTTTCTTCTGTATATTATCGGTTGCAAATTTCCCCTTCAGTATCTACATTCCAGGCATACTGACCTGAACCGTATTCAGGTTCCAGGATTAACCTCCCTCTTACCCCTGTGCCTTTGCAATGCTCCTTTTTTGCCTAGAACGTTCTTTTCACTCCCTTTCTCAGCTAATTTCCACCTGCTCTTTAGATCTCATTTCTCCTTGCCTCTGGGAAGCCTGTCTGACCACTCGGTGCTCTGTGTCTACTGTTCGTATTGCCATTCCTGTGTAGGGTCATACTGTTTTCTAATCTGCTATTTAGATCGCTGTTTTCTAGTGTGTCTCTCCTATTAGACCATTAGTTTTCTGGGGGGGAGATGGTGACGGAGTGTTGATCCCATTTCAGTTAGTAAATCTCTTCTGATGACACATGTTTTCAGTGTGTGTGTATGTGTGTTTCACAGTGCATAGCACAGTGCTGGGTATATAGCAGGTGTTCAACAGATGCTTGTAGAATAACAAATACTTGCTCATCTAACTCGGGCTCTTTGGTTGTTTTGCAGCTTTATGTATGGGGAGCTAACCGATAAAGATACCATTGAAAAAGTGCGGCAAACCTTTGAGAACTATGAGATGAATTCCTTTGAAATTCTGATGTACAAGAAAAACAGTGAGTATTCAGAACATTCTGAATCATACCTTGATGTGCTTGGAAGAGCATAGCTACTCTTTCTCTATCACTGTCTTGGGTTTTCTTTTCTCTCATCATGTTAAATGCTAAATGTTGTGTCTTGAAGCCATTGTGTACGTTGGACTAAGTGGTATGGCTTGATGAGTTCAGTCCTGCACAGGAGCATTTGTACTTCTCACTAACCAGTTAAGACTTCTTGATGTCTTTTCTGCCAAGAGTTAGTGTTTTTCCTATTGATTTTCTTATGATGAGTTGCTGGCTTAAGATACTTGTAGACTTAAAGGCTATTTTACTGGAAGAGAGGAGGTAGGTCAGATTCTCTGTCCAGTTCACCTTCATATCTATCTTCCTATAGCGCTTAGCACAGCAGGTATTATCAGTTGATTGCCCAATTAAGAATTTCTGAATAAAATTTTGTTTCCCTGGTGACCCCAGTTTTCTGTAAGAGACAGTATTAATAGTCATAGTGTTTGTATTATTAATTTATATTTGTTTTCTCTATAATCACTTTTAAAAGTATAGTAATGAAGAATCTAGGTCAACAGCCATACAAAAGTATAAAACTTACTTTTCTCTTAGAGGTTTCCTATTGAGTGGAGGTTAATTATCTTAGAAGTATGAAAAGCGGGCCACGTGGCGACATGGCAGTAACAGGGTGCAGACCTGTTGAAGGGTGCTTTCTCTTTTTAAAACACTATTTGGTTTGTAAAGAATCCTGTTCTTTATATATAGGATTGAACTAGGTAGGTCGTTGGTTCACTAGAAAATGTCCGGAGTGGCCCAGGTGGCGCGGGAGGAAACATGTTTATTTTGGTGGCATTCAGGGTGATTGTTTCACTCTGGAAAGCAAAGGGCACATGTGGCTTTTATCCAGAAGAACCTGGGGCTTTTTTTCAGTCTGGAGTGCTGGAGCAGACAACTGAGAGGACTCTTTCCTGGATGGCTGGTGCAGATGCCGAGCCGAGAGATTATCTTTGAGCATCAGCAACTCTGCGAGGGCTGGTCCTGTGATTTCTCTCTAGAGCTGCTACCTTGCTCATTTCACCCACTCAGCCAGTAGACCTAGTTCCTACCCTGTACCTCCCCTAGTTCCTGTCTTGAGACATTTTGTCAAACTGGGCTGAGAGGAATGAAGTGAAAGATGGTGACCGGCTCTATGCCAGCCCTTCCTCTACGGGAACACAGCTCAAAGCCACAGCTCTTCCCAGGAGCACGCCAGCAGTGCCTTCTCATGGGAGAGGGGACTCTGCCTGTGTGCCCTGAAATAAGGGAGTGACTTAAAGGTTTCCCATGCTGGCAGCGTTGTGTCCTGAACAGCATAGATTTCCTCACATCACAGAATACTAAATTGGGATCCCATATGGCGCTAGTGGTAAAGAACCCACCTGCCAGTGCAGGAGATACAACAGACGTAGGTTTGATCCCTGGGTCGGGAAGACCCCTTGGAGTAGGAAATGGCAACCCACTCTAGTATTCTTGCCTGGAGAATCCCACAGACAGAGAAGCCTGGCAGGCTGCTATCCATGGAGTCACAAAAAGTTGGACACGAGTGAATGACCAAGCATAGATATACACAGCATAGATCTCAAAGACAATGCCCTACATTTGTATTTTGCTTCAGAGTTTTCACGCTTTGTTAGACTATGCATTTAACTTGCTCAAAGTCCACTATACATGTTGGCACTAGAGAGAAAGAGAGGGATACAAAATTAAAACCAAGTTAGCGATTCCACTCGGAGAAGGCAATGGCAACCCACTCCAGTACTCTTGCCTGGCAAATCCCATGGATGGAGGAGCCTGGAAGGCTGCAGTCCATGGGGTCGCTAGAAGTCAGACACAACTGAGCGACTTCACTTTCACCTTTCACTTTCATGCATTGGAGAAGGAAATGGCAACCCACTCCAGTGTTCTTGCCTGGAGAATCCCAGGGACGGGGGAGCCTGGTGGGCTGCCGTCTCTGGGGTTGCACAGAGTCGGACACGACTGAAGCGACTTAGCAGCAGCAGCAGCAGCGATTCCACTTGCTGTTGTCTTCAGTGGACACATACCCCAATCCTATTGTATCTCATTGCACTAAAGATGATTCTGATATTTCTGTTTCTGTACCTTAGGTAGACATGGGCTATGCATGGGAGCAGGTCCGTGCAGCTCATGTTTTTACCAAATTATTAGCATCTCTCCCCTCCCTGGAGGTTGTGCTGGGCTTACTGAGAGAGACATGCCCGTCCCTGGAGTGGCATGTCAGCCTGGGTATGGACTCTACTTCGTGGATGATATGGAGGCATTCTCAAGGGTGATTGAGGTCCTGTGAAACTTTTACCTTACCCTTTAATTTTAGGAAATACACTCAGTGGAAGGTATGACTCCACTCTATTTAAAAATGTTGATTCTCTAAGCCCAGTGAGGTGGGCATGGTGGATGTCATCTCCATTGTATAAGAAGGTAAATTCCTCACCCGAGGTCATGCACAGCCAGGACCTGGTTTCCAGTGCTTCCCTATGGCCAGTCTCTCCAGACTGGGTTAGATTTAGTGGGGGCACAGGGCAGGACCACCACATATGATGATGCAACCCTGCATCGGGGACAACTGGAAAGCAGTTTGCTGAGTCCTCAGAGCACCCTGACCTAAAACTGCACCTGTGCTGAGGGGTGACCTTCTCTTTCTAATTTACGCAAGGATGTCCAGCTCGTTTGCAGGGGTTTCATTCAAGGCTCAGTTTAGTTCAGTCGCTCTGTCGTGTCTGACTGTTTGCGACTCTGGACTGCAGCACGCCAGTCTTCCCTGTCCATCACCAACTCCTGTAGCCTACTCAAACTCATGTCCATCACGTCAGTGATGCCATCCAGCTATCTCATCTTCTGTGTTCCCCTTCTCCTCCCGCCTTCAATCTTTCCCAGCATCAAGGTCTTTTCCAAGGAGTCAGTTCTTTGCATCAGGTGGCCAAAGTATTGAAGTTTCAGCTTTAGCATCAGTCCATCCAGTGAATATTCAGGAGTGATTTCCTTTAGGATTGACTGGTTGGATCTCCTTGCAGTCCAAGGGACTCTCAAGAGTCTTTTCCAACACCACAGTTCAAAAGCATCAATTCTTCAGTGCTCAGCTTTCTTTATAATCCAACTCTCACATCCACACATGACTACTGAAAAAAACACAGCTTGAACTAGATGGACCTTTGTTGGTAAAGTAATGTCTCTGCTTTTAAATATGCTGTTGGTCATAGCTTTTCTTCCAAGGAGAAAGTGTCTTTTAATTCCACGGCTGCAGTCACCATCTGCAATGATTTTGAAGCCCCCCAAAATAAACATCTGTCACTGTTTCCCCATCTGTTTGCCATGAAGTGATGGGACCAGATGCCATGATCTTAGTTTTCTGAATGTTGAGTTTCAAACCAACCTTTTCACTCTCCTCTTTCACTTTCATCAAGAGGCTCTTTAGTTCTTCTTCACTTTCTGCCATAAGGGTGGTATCATTTGCATATGTGAGGTTATTGGTATTTCTCCTGGCAATCTTGATTCCAGCTTGTGCTTCATCCAGCCTGGCATTTTGCATAATGTATTCTGTATATAAGTTAAATAAGCAGGGTGACAATATACAGCCTTGATGTACTCCTTTCTCAATTTGGAACCAGTCTGTTGTTCCATGTCCAGTTCTAACTGTTACTTCTTCACCTGCATACAGATTTCTCAGGAGGTAGGTCAGATGGTCTGATATTCCCATCTCTTTCTGAATTTTCCACAGTTTGTTGTGATCCACACAGTCAAAGGCTTTGGCATAGTTAATAAAGCAAAGTGAAGTGAAGTCACTCAGTCATGTCCGACTCTTTGCGACCCTGTGAACTGTAGCCCACCAGGCTCCTCCGTCCTTGGGATTCTCCAGGCAAGAATACTGGAGTGGATTGCCATTTCCCTCTCCAGGGGAACTTCCCGACCCAGGGATCAAACCCAGGTCCTCCGCATTGCGGGCAGACGCTTTAACCTCTGAGCCACCAGGGAAGCCAAAAGTAGATGTTTTTTTCTGGAACTCTCTTGATTTTTCTATGATTCAGTGGATGTTGGCAATTTGATCTCTGGTTCCTCTGCCTTTTCTGAATCCAGCTTGAACATCTGAAAGTTCATGGTTCATGTACTGTTGAAGGCTGGCTTGGAGAATTTTGAGCGTTACTTTGCTAGCGTGTGAGATGAGTGCAATTGTGTGGTAGTTTGAGCATTCTTTGGCATTGCCTTTCTTTGGGATTGGAATGAAAACTGACCTTTTCCAGTCCTGTGGCCGCTGCTGAGTTTTCCAGATTTGCTGGCATATTGAGTGCAGCACTTTCACAGCATCATCTTTTAGGATTTGAAATAGCTCAGCTGAATTCCATCACCTCCACTAGCTTTGTTCCTAGTGATGCTTTCTAAGGCCCACTTGACTTCACATTCCAGAATATCTGGCTCTAGGTGAGTGATCACATCATCATGGTTATCTGGGTCATGAAGATCTTTTTGTATAATTCTTCTGTGTATTCTTGCCACCTCTTCTTAAAATCTTCTGCTTCTGTTAGGTCCATATCATTTCCGTCCTTTATTGTGCCCATCTTTGCATGAAATTTTCCCTTGGTATATCTACTTTTCTTGAAGAGATTTCTAGTCTTTCCCATTCTATTGTTTTTCTCTATTTCTTTGCATTGATCACTGAGGAAGGCTTTCTTATCTGTGCTATTCTTTGGAACTCTGTATTCAACATGGGGCAGAAATGGACGCAGATAGTGTTGGCTTCTTCCTAGGATTCTGTTCTTTGCTGCAACTCCTCCAAATCCTACCCTTTCTTGAGGAATTTAGAAACTTAAAATTATTTTTTTAAGCTTGGAAATTTTACAGTTGCACCAAATTCTGTGCCTTTTCCCCAACAACTTCTTAATGACCAACTAAAATATACCTCAGAGATATTGTAGGTCCCATTCCACAAATTTTGATTTCTCAGTGCATGTAAAAGTCATGTTTACACTATGACTGTAAACATAGCTGTTTATTAAGTGTGCAGTAGCATTATGTCTAAAAAGGTTCATATGCCTTCATTAAAATTAACTAATTTATTGCTAAAAATTGCTAACCATCATCTGTGCCTTCAGTGAGCTGTAATCTTTTCGTTGGTAGGTGGTTTGAAATACTGCAAAAAAATTACCAAAATATGACACAGAGACGTGAAGTGAGCAAATGCCGTTGAAAAAAATGGCACTAGTGGACTTGCTCAGTGTTGGTTGTCACAAACCTTCAACTTGTTAAAAAAAAATGCAGTGTCTGTGAAGCGCAATAAAGTGAGGTCTGCCTGTACTCTGTTAGACCCTGGGCTCGTTCCTAGGAATGCGGTTATGAAAAGACAGACCCAGCCTCGGCTCTCAGTAGTTTGCAGTAGTCAGGGGCAGCATCCATAGGTTAGAGCTGTAAGTGTTTTGATAGTGGCACACCTGGGGGTTGTCTCTTCACTCCAAACATAGGAGGTCAGGGAGGGAAGTCTTCCTAACAGGTGGGAAATTCATGCAGAACCCAAAGAGTAGTGCTGAGTTAGGCAGAGAGAAGGGCCAGGAATATCCCAGGCTGATGAAAGGAAGGTGTAGACAAGAACAGCAGTGAGGGAGCACTGAAGTTTGAAGAGACACAGAACAGCGCTCCTCAGACTTTGATGTGTATATGAAATCACCTACAGATTAAAATTTGTATATCTCTATACAGATAGGTCTACCAAAGGGCCTGAGATTCTGCTCCAGGTGCTGCCAGTGCCGCTGGGCCAAGTATCACACTCTGAGGAGCAAGGACAGAAAACAGCTTCAGTGAAAGCTGACTTCCATGCCTTTCTCTTTTGCGGCACCCAATGCGGTGCCTGACACAGAAGGTGCTCCACCTGAATTGATGGAGCACTATCTCTTGAATAAATGAGGAGTCACCAGTGAACCTGGAGAGGTTGGGAAGGGCCAGTCATGCAGCCACATTTAAGAGTTTAGAATTTATCTTAAGGGTAGAGGTGGTGGGACCAGAGAGTGGTGTGAGGGGTGTTGAGGGGTTTTAAGCAGGGTTTGTTTTTTGTTCAGTCACTAAGTTGTGTCCAACTCTGCAACCCCATGGACTGCAGCATGCCAGGCTTCCCTGTCCTTCTCCAAGAGTTGATTCAAACTCATGTCCATTGAGTCAGTAATGCCATCCAACCATCTCATCCTCTGTCATCCCCTTCTCCTCTTGCCTTCAATCATTCCCAGCATCAGGGTCTTTTCCACTGAGTCAGTTCTTCACATCAAGTGGCCCAAGTATTGGAGCTTCAGCTTCAGCATCAGTTCTTCCAGTGAATATTCAAGGTTGATTTCCTTTAGGATTGACTGGTTTGATCTCCTTGTGGTCCAAGGGACTCTCAAGAGTCACCTCTAGCACCACAGTTTCAAAGCATCAACTCTTCTGCTCAGCCTTCTTTATGGTCCAACTCTCACATCCATACATGACTCCTGGAAAAACCATAGCTTTGACTATACAGACTTTTGTTGGCAAAGTGATGGGTCTGCAGGGTTGCTGCTGCTGCTACTGCTGCTAAGTCGCTTCAGTCGTGTCCGACTCTGTGCGACCTGATAGACGGCAGCCCGCCAGGCTCCCCCGTCCCTGGGATTCTCCAGGCAAGAACACTGGAGTGGGTTGCCATTTCCTTCTCCAATGCATGAAAGTGAAAAGTGAAAGTGAAGTCGCTAAGTCGTGTCTGACTCTTAGCGACCCCGTAGACCGCAGCCCACCAGGCTCCTCCATCCATGGGATTTTCCAGGCAAGAGTACTGGAGTGGGGTGCCATTGCAGGGGTAATTGTGTATTAATCAGATTTTCATTTCAGAGAGACAAGTTCATCAGAGAGTGGCGATGGAATACAACATAGGAGACAGGAGGTGGGGGGCTTGTTAAGAATCACCCCAGTGACAAGATGGTTTTGGGCTGCTGGCGGAGGGATGGGAAAGAGGCAATTGAGATGGAGAGGTGTCTGGGGAAATGGGAGGAGACTGAGTGTAGGGATTTTTCTGGTGCTGCCTTCTGATGGGCAAGTATCTAGCTCGTAGTCCTCCAGGAGGAAGTGCTTGGTTTACTGAGTGACTTTAAATGAAGCTGATATTTACCAAGAAACAAATGGGTGACCAATGAGTGACTCAGAGCAAGCACTTCAGAGCCAAGGAGCAAGCTGTGTGAGGCTGAACTGACCAGCAGTGGCCTGGGAGGAACAGATTGAACAGAGATGGATGGGGGGAGGGGAAGGAGGAGGCCGAGTCTGTGGCTCCTTTCGCAATTTGCAGTTCAGTAGCTCGAAACCTTCAGCATTTTAAAGCTGTTCAGAGTGCCCTGAAGAAAAAGTCATTCCTTTGAGATTTTAAAATGTGAAATGTCACTCTTTAAAGGAATGTTTTTTTCTCTGATATTTACATTGGTGATGGGTTAGTCTCTAAGTCATGTCTGACTCTGAAACTCTATGGACTGCAGCCCACCAGGCTCTTCTGTCTGTGAAGTTTCCCAGGTAAGAATACTGGAGTGGTTGCCATTTCCTTCTCCAGGGGATCTTCCTGACCCAGGGATCAAACTCGGGTTTTCTGCATTGGAGGCAGATTCCTTATGGACACCAGGAAAGCTGGAAAACACATATAAAGGCTTAAAGAAGAAAATCAATCACCCCAAAGACTCAAAGACTCCAAGAAATACTACTATACCTTACACTTTCTGGTGTTTTGTCTTGCAGATGTTACATAATTGAAACTTCTACATGAATTCAATATGAAATAATACCTTTAATCTTTTATCATGAAAACATCATAACAATATCCTTATTAAAATTCCCCATAAATATAATTTAGAAGGAATTTTATTAATACTTCCTTTATTGCTGGATATTTATAAACTCTAAATTTTCTTGATTAAACACAATGCTGGCATGAAAATCTTTGTGCAAAGATATTAGTTGACATTCTGAAATATTTCCTAGAAGTTGAAAATTACTGTGTCAAGGTTCCTGAGACATTTTGCCAAATAGTGTTTCAGAATTGAACCCATTTCCAAGTTCACTTGCAGACTGTGTCTGACTCATTGAACTGCTCCAGCATTGAATATTGAATCATTTTAAAAGATCAAATTGCCTACAATTACATTTTTTTTTGTTTAACAAGTATTTTTAATGCAAGTGCGACGGAAGCATTTTTTCTTATTTAATATCCATTTAAAATTACTTTTTATATTAATTGTTCAGATTCTTTGCCATATGTTCTACTTAATTCTTGCGATTTTCTCATTGGTTTTCCTCATAAACTTTTAATAAATTGGTTTGTGCCCCCCCCCCCCCCCCAACCCCCCATTAGTATTTGCAAGGACAACTTTGTAGAAAAGATCTAACTATTGATGGGCATTCATGTTTTTGTTACCGTTGAGGGAGTTGGGAATAATTAGCAGAAGGCTTCATGGTGTGTTTTGGAATGAGTGTGTGGAATACTATTATGTATCTTGGAGACTGGCTTATCTGAAAGGTTTCTTTCTATTTATTGGGCAGTCTAATCAGTAAACCTGGACCTTTTGGTATTGCTATATATTTTGTATCATTCCTTAACTCATTCTCAGTATGCTGGATAAATTTCTTACATTAGTGACAGTCATCATTCATGAACTCATTTAGCAAATATTTAGGTGTCATTTTTGTGCTGGCCAATTAGTTGGTCCATTTTTCTTTTTTTTTTAATATAAATTTATTTATTTTAATTGGAGGCTAATTACTTTACAATATTGTATTGGTTTTGCCATACATCAACATGAATCTGCCACGGGTGTACACGTGTTCCCCATCCTGAACCCCCCTCCCACCTCCCTCCCCGTACCATCCCTCTGGGTCATCCCAATGCACCAGCCCAAAGTTAAGCAGTATTAGCCATGAGTGAAAGTACTCCACCCTCAGGACAACACTCCCCAGCATGTGACTAACTCTGCAACTTGTGGTGTGACTGGAAGCCCGGGTTTGGAAGCCTTGCATCAGCTTCTCCAGCAGAGAAGTGCAGGAAAAGGCAGCTTAGAGCCAGGAGAAGCTGCCGGCCAGTCCTTGATTACCTACTGTAGGCCTGTGGGTTTGAACCACAGAGATCCACATGTGAGAAACCTACTCTGCCTTGACGTGGTGGCAGTCTAGTTGTGAGGACAAATCATCGCTTGCCTAGTTTGCCAACAGATTGTCTTTTCTTTTTCCAATTCATTTTTGACTGCTCCGGGTCTTCATTGCTGCGCTTGGGCTGCTCTCTAGCCATGATGTGCAGGCTTCTCATTGTGGTGCTTCTCTCGCTGCTGAGCACTCCAGGGTATGCATGCATTTCAGTAGCTGTGGCCCCTGGGCTCCTGGGCTCAGTAGTTGTAGCGCACAGGCTTAGTTGCCCTGAGGCATGTAGAATCTTCCTGGATCAGGAATCAAACCTGTGTCCCCTGCGTTGGTAGGCAGATCCTTTACCACTGGACCACCACGGTGGTTACCACTACCACCAACAGATCGGTCACTTATTCAGTACTAGAAGCTGTTAATACATGAGGGATATTGATACTAAATCACACACATATTGAAAGCTGTTTTGCCTATTAAATTTTTTCTCTTTAATTAAAGACTTTAAAATACCATATCTGTTGTTGTTCATTTGCTCAGTCATGTCCAACTCTTTGCAACCGTGTGGACTGAAGCATGCCAGGCTTCCCTGTCCTTCACCATCTCTCAGAATTGGCTCAAATTCATGTCCTTTGAGTCAGTGATGCCGTCCAACCATCTCATCCTCTGTCTTCCCTTTCTCCTCTTGCCTTCATTCTTTCCCAGAATCAGGGTCTTTTCCAATGAGTCAGTTCTTCCCATCAGGTGGCTGAAGTATTGGAGTTTCAGCTTCAGCATCAGTCTTTCCAATGAATAATCAGGACTGGTTTTCTTTAGGATGGACTGGTTGGATCTCCTTGCTGTCCAAGGGACTCTCAAGAGTCTTCTCTGACACCACCTTTAAATTTTTTTCTCTTTGACTAAAGACTTTTAAAATACCATATGTAAGTTAAAAAATGTTTTTCAGTCTTTTTCTTTATGGTTCTCACCTTTATATAATACTCAGGAAGCTCTTCTCCTTGCCTAAATAATAAACATATTCTTCCATTTTCCCTCCTGGTACTTTTAGAGCACTATTTGTTATCATCAATCTCTTTCTTTCCAATTTGAAATGCTCTTCTTTAAAATGCTAAATGTTCACATTCATGTATTTGTGTCTCTCCTCCTCTTTTTTTTTTCAGGAATCTTTTTGTAACTTATTAGCTTTGTGAGTTTGGTTAAAGTGCCTTCCCACTTGGGTTCTCCATATTTAAATTAAAGATAATGTCACAGTAGCAGTTCCACCTCAGAGTTGTGAAAAGTAAACCAGATGTGTCAGGGTTTGGCCCCACTGTAAGCACTCAGTAAATGATATTATTGTTTTCATTTTTGCTTGTTTTAGGGTCACTGCCATTGGTTCCTAATTACTATGGAAATTACTATGGTTCCTAATTACTATAGTAAGTAACCCCTGTCATTAGTTTTCTCTTCAAAAATTTCTTGGCTGTTCTGCCACCTTTATTTTTCTATTTGAATTGAATGTCAATTCATCAAGCTCTGAGAAAAACAAATGAAAAAAGAAACAATTGAGATTCTGATTGAAATTGCATTAAATTTATATATTGAAAGAAGAGGTTTGACATCTTACAGAATTGAATCTTCTCATCTATAAACAGTGTAACTCTCTCCTTTATTGAGGTTTTGTTTTTTGCTCTTTAATCAAATTTAAGTTACATTGAGACTTAAGCATTGCATTTTCTAGCTTTTCCCTTGTTATGGTTGAGACTGGCTGTTTGTCTTAGGAACAGGTGAAGGCAGCTTTGGATTTTCATTAAACTCCTTAAGATACATTGTCTTTTACAGTCATATAAACACCCCTGTGAGGTGAGATTGAACATTTCAAACTTATAGATGAGGAAAGAAGGAAAGAAAGTAATAGTTTTATATATCCACGTATCAGGCATTTCAACTTAATCCAAAGTCAATCTTGTGGCTGAGACAGTAAAGAATCCGCCTGCAATGCTGGAGACCGGGGTTCGATCCCTGGGTCGGGAAGATCCCCTGGAGAAAGAAATGGCAAGCTGCTCCAGGATTCTTGTCTGGAGAATCCCATGGACAGAGGAGCCTGGCAGGCTACAGTCCATAGGGTCACAAAGAGTCGGACAGGACTCTGACACACTAAAGTAGATCTAACGTAGACCTACTGTGTTACACCAGAGTAGTAGATAGATCTAACACACTAAAGTAGACTAACGCTAAAGTAGGTCTATTATCCCTGTTTTACAAATAAGGAAACTGATTCTGGGAGAAGTTCAAGTGACATGGTCAAAGCATACAATAAGTGAAGGTGGGGCTCAAACAGAGGGCTTGGGATTCTGAATTAGATGTCCTAAAGACTAGTGGTCACTACCTCCCCTACCCTCTCTCATCTTCTCACACTTGTTGTTTGTCTCAGTAAAGTTGACCAAAACCTTGCTGGTCTGTTTCCCGGAGCAGACTGCTATTCTCTAGTTTCTGGACTCATCCCAATGGCCCAGCACGTGCAGCCCTTCCCAAGGGCCAGTCAAGTGGCTTGGTGGATTCTGTTGCGTTCAAATGTGACCTGGGGCTTCCCAGGTGGCGCTAGTGGTAAAGAACCCGCCTGCTAGTACAGGAGACTTAAGAGATGTGAGTTCAATCCCTGCGTCAGGAAGATCCCCTGGAGAAGCGAATGGCTACCCACTTCAGTATTCTTGCCCAGAGAATCCCATGGACAGAGGAGCCTGGCAGGCTATAGTCCACAGGTCTCAAAGAGTCAGACACGACTGAAGTGACTTAGCATGCACCCATGGCATCTAAATTTGAAAGTGGCCTGGATGTCTGGCTATGGAAAGTGCCTGGAAGGATGTCCAGGGTCGGAGGGAGACTGATGGAGGCCAAAAATCCTGTCATACACCTGCACCTTGCTGTTTTGTTATCTGACTGTTGTGGTTGAGAAGCTCTACAGTGAGATTAGGTTGTCAGGTTCATTAGTGCACAACGCAAGGGAGCAACATAAGGGATGACCGTCACAGAGTGGCCAGAAGGAGGAGCCTAACCTGGAACTGCCCTTCCACTGCGCATCCTCAGCCAGAAAAGAGCTGCAGCCTTTGCCATCAGTGGGATGTGTTTCTCCTGGATTTGTGTATTGATCTTCCTTTAATAGAAAGTTTATTATTGACCCTTGGTTCTTTTCACAGAAAAAAACATTAAGTACTTGCTTTTCTTGGTTTTCCCATGGTAGCCACTTGAGTGAGGAGGCAGAATTTTAACCTCTTGTTGATTTTGTGTGTGTGTGTATATATCTGTGCATTCATTGTCTCTCTTGTATCTTGAGGGAATAAATCCTGCTTTAGAATCTGGGCTCTAGAAGAGATCCCCAGAGGCCAGCTGCCCCCAGACAGGTCTTCATCTGAATGGAGACAAAACATTTCTGAATATACCCTGGGTGCATCTGGAGGGTGTAAGGGAACCTGAATGGGTGGGGCTCTAGGCTCTGGATATTTCATGTTTGCTTGAAAAAGCTGTTTCCCATATTGAGACTTTGAGTAATATTTCATTAGCTAAAAATGCTTCACTCTTATGAAGCAAAAGGTTGAAATGACTGGTCTGTGCTACCTAGGAGGGACTCATATTCTCTTTTGGAAAAATTTCAGAAATGAAAAATTAGAACCCATTCTTCTTGCTTTCCTTGATTTTTTGGCTAGTGATAATCTGGGGGAGAGAGAGAGGCAGGTCTGAGTAACTGTGAGGACACTGGAAGTAGGATTTCTTTCTTTGAAAGTCAGCGGGCATGCCTAGAGCCTGCTAGGTTTTCACAGCTCCAGGCTGGCACCTCCTGGAGCTGAGCAGCATAGTCGCCTCCTGTGACCCCTGGGTAACGCTGCTCTGGATGGCACTGGACTAGGGATGTAGGACCATGAGACAGGAAGAGATCAGGCCTCCTGCCCTTGGAGCACATTGTTATTGTTCATTGCTCAGTCATGTCTGACTCTTTTGCAACTCCATGGGCTGTAGCCCACCAGGCTTCTCTGTCCATGGGGTTTCCCAGGCAAGAACACTGGAGCAGGTTGCCATTTCCTTCTCCAGGGGGTCTTCCTGACCCAGAGATCGAACCCATGTCTCCTGCTTGGAAGGCGGATTCTTTACCATGAATCAGGGAGCCCTAAAGAAATAGTCCTTAACTGTTAAGGTTTGATGGGGGTCAGTGCACGACATTGTCTTTCCCTGCCCGTGACCAGAAGCAATTGAGAGAAATTCAGGCATCAGAAAGGTTCAAATATCACCTTTATGACTGGTAAATCTGATCCTAGAGGATGTATTTTATATCTATGGGAAGGTGAGTTTTTAAAAGTTAATATTAGAATTGGACAGACTTATCCACCCAACACAGCTGCTGACTAAAAAAAATTAGTCACAGTCTGAAAGTAGCGAGTTATTTTATTTGGTGGAAATGTTAGGGACTCCAAGTCCAGGAGGCAGAATCTCAGTAGTCCTGAGAAAATTGCTCTGAGGAGGTGGGAGTGGGAGTCAGGTTATATATAAGTTCACAACAAAGAGAGCAGGGAGTCTGACCATCAAAGATTACTGCTAAATTGTAAGGAAAGCCAAATATCAAGCTAAGGGATTTGGTGTTCTATGTAAGAGAAGATGCAAGCCTCTGGGCTCACTGAATTCATTCCGTTCCTATGTACCTAAGCTATGTAAGGCCAAACCCTGTTTGTTTGTTTGTTTTGTTTTGATTTCTCACATCCTGCCCCTACTAAGCCCCTCAGCTCTTCAGCAATCACTGTTAGGGATGACAGCATTTGCTGAATTGCAGACCCTTTTGGGAGCCTTCATCTATTGAGATGGTAAAGAATTCTCCTGCCAATGCAGGAGACTCGGGTTCAGTCCCTGGGTTGGGAAGATCTGGGAAAAGGAATGGCTACTCGCTCCAGTATTCTTGCCTGAGAAATCCCGTGGACAGAGGAGACTGGCAGGCTACAGTCCATGGGGTCACAAAGATTCAGACATGATTGAGTGACTAACACTTTCATTCACATATGGCGGCTTGGAAACACTGATGGCTGTGACATTTCTTGCCCACCGATATGGCAGGAAATATTTCATTCCACACAGGTAACACGAGAGAACCACAGTCTTCTCCTGCCAGCTATCCCCCTGCCCTCTGACCTCTCCCCTAACATTTATAGAATGAGGAAATGGAGTAGAGTGCTCCCTAATCTCTTAAGACAGCAGAGGAGAAAAGGTGGCCAGGCTACACATGTCCGGTTCTTATCCCCCATATTGCCAACCCAGGGGAAAGGTCTGGAGGGTTACACTGGAAGATGTCCCTCCACAAAAAACACCAGGTATGGGAAAAGGAGGGCTTCCCTGATGGCTCAGGTGGTAAAGGATATGCCTGCAGTGCAGGAGACCTGAGTTCGATCCGTGAGTTGGGAAGATCCCCTGAAGCAGGGGATGGCTACCCACTCCAGTATTCTCACCTAGGAAATCCCTTGGACCAGGTTCACCCTCAACAAGCCCAGGTTATCAGCTGGAGAGGAACTCTTAAAGTAATAGATGCTGACTATATGAATTTTTGGCACAAGAAACAGATTTAGATATTGAAAAGGAATGATCAGAATAGCACATGTTTAGTCAGGGAACATTTCTGGAAGGAAGCAATGGGCCATTTGGTAGAGAGATGGGCACATAGCTTTAAACATATAGAAATGGGGGAAAGTTCTTGAGGAGCTTGAACTATGTTAAAATGAAAAAGGCCTCCCAACATGACAGATACAGTGGCTATTGTGTGACCTGGGAGATGTGAATTAGTGTCAGCAGTCTAAGTGGTCATAAAGATTAGATGGCACAGCCCCAGCTGGAACAAGTTCGTAGACACCAGGCCAGCTGGTGTAGCCCCGTGGAAGGCCCACAGGCGGCAGCTGTGAAGGAGGTGGTTCTGGGGATTCCAGCGAGACCAGGCTCCTGGCGTGAGACAGTGTGAGTGGGGGGGGGGCCTCTCTTCTGACTTATTACTGGTTTGATAAATCGGGTGTGCTTTCTCATTTACCCGGCTGAAAAAATATAGCTTTTAGCTTAGTTTTCTTTAGAGCAAAAAGAAAAGTGTTCTGTTTTTGTCTTTCTCTTTGTTATATCAGCTGGTATACAACCGAGAGCTGTGTGTACGTAGGCTCAATTTTTCTTGAGTTTTCTGTCGTTTAATTGAAAGTGGGTTAAAATCCACTTTAGGTTCTAAGGAGCATCCTGGGAGGAATAGTAACACAGGCCTTCCAAAAACTGTGGATAATTCAGAGACCATATATTTTTTGATTTTGGAATTACTCTGATTTTTTTTTTTTCCTTTTCTGGTTGTGCCATGCACCTTGTAGGATCTTAGTTCCCCAACCAGGGATCTAACCCTGGCCCTTGGCAGTGAAAGCATGGAGTCCTAACAACTGGACTGCCAAAAACTCCTGATTTTTGTAAGGTGAATTTTTTTCTTTCAAAACACATTTTTCTTAGGGTGACATTATGGTGTATTCTATGAGTACCCAGAAACTGGTAGGTATAAAGGGAAGGGACAATAGAGGTTTTAAAATTAACTGTGGATGGATATATAGGCAATCAAAATTTAGGAAGAATGTAGTCCTGTCTGATCCATTTGCTGCCTGTTTGACCATACATGGTGGGGTTATTCATACTTACATATGAACAAGCAGCAGATATATGAGCTTGTTACTGTTAAACTGATTAATCCAAGTGTTAATCAGAGATGTCTATCTGTCCGTGTCATATAGTAGAGTTTGTTACAACTATAGGCAGAGAGATCTAGGTGACCAATTGAGAATGTATTTCCATCTGCCTATTATCTCCTAAAATAAAACAATAAAGGTAAAATGCTGAGCCCAGTGCCTTGTGCAAAGGCAGCTTCTCTAAGACTTAACAACACAGAGAAATATCTACTGTATTTTAGTTTGAAAGAGGTTATAAAATGGTATGTAAAGCAATATCCCAGCCAAATAGTTGTTTAGTTCCATTGATCCAGATGCTGTTTTAGGAGCTAGGTACAAGAGCTGGGCTGGGGGAGCCTCTGTTGCTCTGTGCTGCATTTAGTTTTGTTACACAGGAGAGATTGGTGCCTCTTGCTATGATGTCCTCAATAGACGGAAAACATCTATTTCTTTTCCTTATTTTTTTTGGGGGGTGGGTAGCCAGAGACTAATTTTGTGCAGATATTTGTCCATAGATCCCCGTAGGTGGCCTCTCTGAGAGGTCAGTCACATGAGTCCTGTGCATCTTCTCCTTCTGGGGTTTAGGGCAGTGCTTTGGGAGAGCTCGTTTACCTTTCCCTCTGGAGACCTCCCTTTCTGGGGAAGCCTTGGCTGGGATTTCCCTCCTTTCTCAGTGTGTCCTCTTTTGCCATCGTGTTGGACCTTTGAGATTTTTATTCTGGGGAGAAAGACTTGGAAACATAGTTTCTAGCCTATGGTGAATTAAGCATTTGAGTCACATTGATGGGTTCCCAAACCAAATTTTGGCACCGGAGTCTTTAGTAATGGAAATTTGAGTTTTGTGGTCTGCTAACCATGGATGGTGCCACCCAACTGGCCCCCACTCCTTGCTTGGTCTCTATATGCTCTAAGGTAAATCTTCAGGTCTCTGTCCCTTAGTTACTTCCATAAGATCAGGAGGGATTTCCAACCCATTTTCTAACCATTTGACAAGGGTTAAGAAGTCTGTACTTACAGAATTATTTGAACAGGAGAACCTCCTCTACTGAGTAGTTACTATGAAACTTTTATTCCAGCAAGAAGAAAAATTAGTGGTATAAACCCCCAGAACCTGAAGGAATGAAGCCATTCTAAAAATGAATTAATGTTTGTACCGATTTGTTCCCAAGTCCTTATGTTGGTCCCTCTAAAGAGAGTGCAAATTACTGACCAATCTTTTGGTATTTCTTTCAGGGACACCTGTGTGGTTCTTTGTGAAAATTGCTCCAATTCGAAACGAACAGGATAAAGTGGTTTTATTTCTTTGCACTTTCAGTGACATAACCGCTTTCAAACAGCCGATTGAAGATGATTCATGTAAAGGTTTGTAATTCTGATTTGTACAAAAAGAATTATTATTATTATTATTTGCCTATAGTGTGACTCTGTTACAGAGAATTTGAGGTTGCCACAGCAATCTCTGCACAAGGACAAATATTTAAACTTTAATTTGTGTTGGGTAAAGCATTGTATCATTCTGGAATGCACTGAGGGAAAAGAAAGTGAGGGAAAAAAGCTTTGGTTAGGAAGGCATTTTAATCAATTTCATACCTCTGTAGATTAACCCTTTCCAAGTAGACAGAAGAAGGTAATTGGGCACTTCTGGTATCTTTGGAACCTTTGCAGGTTTTCACATGACAGATGTCAGTTACCCAAATGAGCTGCTCATGACCATATTCATCTCACATACATGTACACTTCTTTAAATTCGAGTTCTAGCATTTTCAGAGTGTTAAAGCAGATTTTAGCACATCGCTACCTCTGTGGTTGATTAAGTCTGTGGCTGGTTAATTCATTGGAAACATGGCATTAATGAGGCCAGTGTCTTCAGTAACATTCCCATATGGGTCATTTAATCAACTCCGGAACCACAGATTTTAGCACTCACCTCAGCCGTATCACACACACATATTGTTTGAATAACACTGGGGACCTAGGAGAGGAAAAGGCTCAGATTTTCTAAAACAGTGATACTCCTGAAGTGGTCCAGCCCATCAGGCTGTCAAACCCAGAAGTCTGGAATCAGGAGGTTGTCAGAGCACTCTTTTCCAAGATAGCCAAGAGGCCAGGAGCTCTTTCTCGTAGCAGTATTTCCTGGCTGGGCGGCTGATTTTCCAGCTCTACCTGAGACCCTGCTCCTTGCATTTTTCTGAGATGCAGCAGAGAGATAGGAGTGAAGTTCAAGGGAGAGTAAAACTGGGGCATGTTATCCTTGATGTGACAAACTGTGATTGTTAAATGGCAAGAAAGGAGGAAAGAAAAAGCTTTCCATGGCTGCTCCCTCTGGGGCTGTGTCCTCTGAGGGCGTATAAAGTCCTGCCATGTTTGGATGCTCATTTTTATAGAGTTTAGAGCACGGTGCTGTGCAGACCAGTGCATCCTTTTTTTTTTTTTTTTACTGTCTATAGCTCAGTAAATTGATGACAGCCTGCCTTTGGATTTCAAGACCAGAGCAGATGTAAATAAAGTCTCTCCACTGTCTGAGCCTTCCACAGTCTCCTTTTTTTCCTGCAGATTTGTGATTCCCTGATTTCTGGTTTCTGACTTGAAGATTTCTCAGTGCAGTAGCTATCCCTGGGCGATAGACTCACTCGTGATGAGTGTCATCCTGTTACCATCTAGAAAGGCCATTCGCTTTTTTAACTGGGTAAACACATAAATAGCACGTTAAAGATAATCTGATATTTTGACACTTATTTTTGCAAGTTTTCTCTGAAAAATGTGAACTAGGGGATGTGGTCGAGTCAGAATGTTTCTTATCATCACCACTGGAACATTTTCAGGTGATGTGAAGGGATTGTTTAGCAGGAAGAGCTGAGTCAACTTAGAGTACCCCCCACGGGGTGTCCGTGTGGCATTCTCGGGGAGCCTGAAAGAAGAGATAAATCAGACTGATGCAGGGAGACTCACTGAGGTTTGTTTTTCAGGCATAAAATGCTCCACTTCATTTGTCCTGCCTCACTCATGCCTTCCCCTTGTGCATCAAAGTTTTCGTACACACACGCACACCCTATTCCCTGTTAGCCAAGGGAACCAGATATTAATTCTCTTTGTCCATGAAATACATAGGAGTAATACGTGGCTTGCTTCCTAAAAATTTAAAATATACATGTGTGCATACACACACAAGTACACGCTGTTTGTCCCTCAATATAAGAATGCAGATAGTGGATCATGTTCAATGTTTCCTCCAAGACGGGACTTTATAAGCCTGTCCACTTCAAATGCTATGGCAGATATGTTTAGACCTTCCCACTTGTCATGTCACCGTGCCCCTGACCCACGTGGATTTGGTGGTCTGTTTAGGATGAGGTCAGGTTTTATGCTAATCTGTTGATGATGGAAGAGCATAATAATTCTCTGGCCTTGTTCGTTGTAAGTCTATAAACTGCAGTTCTGGCTGCAAGAGTCCAATATAATGGTGGGCAAACATCTTGTAGATGGAAAATACACGGCCATGTGACTGGGTGATTCTCCTGACTTGACATTTCTCCTTGGAAGTGTTCTCACATTGCGAGATTCCAGCCGGTCTAGCTGCGCTTTCAGTGCAACACCTCAATCAGCATTAAAAGTCTGAGTGTTGGTGACCCAGGCTTGCGTAGAATTCATCTTTAAGAAAAAAAGGTTTCTTTATTTTGGGCTGTGCTGAGTCTTTGTTGCTGCACGGGCGTCTCTCTAATTGCGGTGAGCGGGAACTACTCTCTGGTTGCAGCGTGTGAGCTTCTCGCTGTGATGGCTTCTCTTGTTGTGGAGCGTGGGCTTTACTGCGGGTGGGCTTCAGCAGCTGTAGCCGGTGGGCTCCATCGCTGCGGTTTTCCAGGCTCTACATCATAGGCTCAACAGTTGTGGCACCTGGTCTTAGTTGCTGCATGGCATGTGGGATCTTCCTGGACTAGGGATCAAACCCATGTACCCTGCATTGGCAGGCAGATTCTTTACCACTCAGCCACCATGGAAGCTCGTAGAATTCACTTTTGAGGTGTAATGGAAGGATGGATAATTGAAAACCTCAGAAAATCCCCAGGTATTTGCTCCTTAGCCTAGCAATATGAGATATTTTCCCATAAAGTCAGCTATGCTTAGATTGTCTTTAAAATGATTTTGTTTTTTCTGATGGCTTTGTGCCAAACTTTGGGATTTGGGAGTGGGATGGGTGTATCCTAACAGTAATTCGAGACGCCAGTTGGAGCCTAACATTTTCCCGTGAACAACCCACAAAGGGGAGAACACACAGGATCATTGGTGATAGACCGTTTTAGCATCTGACACAAAGTAACTCCCCTTTGGCCCTAAGCTCCAATCACATGTGATGGGCCCTGGGTATGCTCTCTAAGCCTCCTCTTTTATTTAGTGTATCAATTCTCATGACCCTTTTCATGAATTATCTAGACCCCTGATTGCCTCATCTCTTCTTTCCTGTTCATCTTTTGGCTGTTTCCCTTGTTCTCTGATTAAAAGAAGTGCCCACAAATGGCATGGAGCAAGGGGATGAAAGTCAAGCTAGGTTTGCTGTTTGGAAACAGCTGTACTGTGTGTGCATGTGTGTGTGTTTAGAGGCTGAAGGAGAGAGTAGGTGGGGATTCTTGGTTGAAATGAGATTCAGGGACGCTCTGGGGTTTCGCTTGTTCCCCATCTCTTGCTTTTCTGTTACTGTGGATAATTGGGAGTGGGCTGCAGGGTGTTTTTCTCTGTTGACTCCGCCCTGATAAACCAGGCAAGCGGGTAGAGAAGAATTAGAGTGTAGGGCTCAGAGGTTTTTTCCACATTGTTCCACCCCACAATGAGTCATCCCTCTTGTTTGCTCTCTTACCTCACTGAATAATCTCACATTAAAGGAGCGAATTCATTTCCAAAGGTCCACACATTTACTTCTAAATTCAGGGTTAAAATTGAGCCAAGAGCAGACAACACAATGAATGTAGAACTCTGAAGGAGGTTTGTAAAGGCCAACGATATAGAATATTCAGGGCTGAAGGCTCTGGCAAGCTGCCCTAACTGCTGACCCTTCTCCACGAATCTTCACCTGGGGTACATATGAGGTGCTCTCAGGGAAGAAAGAGGGTAATAGATACAAAGCACAGGCCCCCGCCCTCTTCAATAGTCAGATTTTCTCTCTCTGCACTTGGGATGACTGGAAGGTGATGATGTAGTGACTTCTGCTTGAAGAAGCCATTCTAGAGTTTTGGTTGTTGGTACATCGACAGAATGATCTGGGGGCAGGAAGACTTGAGGACACCTCGGCAGTGTCCACACTAATGGCCCGCGTGTCCTTGGTTCCCTGCTGGGTGTTGGATTACGGCTCCAGCCCCTCTCAGGGACTCGGTGGCTAAGCAGCTCAGGATGTGCCTACGTCCTGGCCTCTGCCCCCCAGGGCGCTTCCAGGAGTCCTCTGCAACTTCTGTTCCAAGGGCTCCCAGGAGGTTTCCCAGGGAGGGGCCTCTAGATCTGTGTTTTCTAGTATCTCTGGACTTGCCCTGGGAGCAGCTGCAATTTCAGCTCCTCTTAGAACCATCTCTTCTGGCCTAGGGAGGATACAGGGATGTATGGGCTAAAGCAGCCTAGTGGGGGACTCACCCCAGCTGAAGCCAGTAGCCAGTGTGGGCTCAAGTAAGGGAGAGAGGGTTGTCCTTACTGAATGGAGAAAGGACTCGGTGAATACTTTCTAGCTGCTTGTTAGAGTGCAAACTGCGTTGCCCTTCTCCTGTCCTTCTCCATTCATGCTTTGTTCCCCCCTCCTGTTTACCCTTCTCATCTTGCCTGATCATGTGATGCTTTGATCGCCCCCTGACACACCCAGCCCTACCTGCCATGTGGTGACCTTTAAGACAGAGCTAGAAGAACCCTGAGCTGGGGATTTCTTCATCTGAGCTCAGTTCCCTGTTGAACTCCCAAATGGGATATAATTGGAAGGGTGTGTGCAGAAATACCTCCTAAAACTGAATAGAGTTTGTAAAACGGGCTACTTTTCCTTTGGGACTTTATGTCTACTGGAAACCCAGATAGAAGTAGGACAATGGGAGAAAACAATTTGTTCTTCATCCACGTTTATTCAGCATACACACTTACCGGGT
The DNA here is from genome assembly GCF_042477335.2 of Ovis canadensis. Taxonomy (NCBI): domain Eukaryota; kingdom Metazoa; phylum Chordata; class Mammalia; order Artiodactyla; family Bovidae; genus Ovis; species Ovis canadensis. The sequence continues at coordinate 83,168,223 of NC_091256.1, forward strand.
GTCTTTGGGGATGTTTAGCTTTATGATCGACACTGACATTAAGGAAATGTAAGACAGAGACCCTGCTCCTTATAGTCTATTTGGGAGATGGGCAGACAGGTAAGCAAATAAGAACAAAGAAGCCTAACCAATAATCTAATGGGAGTCTGCCTAAGGCAAATAGGGGTACATAGGCGGGAGCTGGTGATTTGGCTGGGGGTAGGTGGTATCAGGGAAAGGCTTCCTTGAAGGCAGAGGGTCTCCCAGCTGCCTCATTTTCCTTGTGGAAGTGACTTCCCTTAACAAGATCACCTTAAGCTCGATTCTCATTGAGTTATTCTCCCCCAGTTGGCCCTTCGGACAATAGGAAATTGACTTTTTCCAGCAGTGTTTTTCCTGATGCTCTGCTGTAAGGAACATTGTTGGTCCAAATTGTACATTTATCTTCTACCAAACCCATTTGCTTCTCTTCTGTGTTTTCTTAAAATTTTTATTGATGTATAATTACAGTAGTATGTAAGTTTCAGGTGTACAGCAAAGTGATTCAGATATATTAATATATGAATGTATATACATACATACTCTTTTTCAGAACTTTTCCATTATAGGTTATTACAAGTGAATATATTTCCCTATGCTGTACAGTAAATCCTTGTTGTTTATCTGTTTTGTGTATAGTGATGTGTGTCTGTTGATCCCATACTCCTAACTCCTCCCCATTGTCCCCTTTGGCAACCATAAATTTGTTTTCTATGTCTGTGAGTCTGTTTCTGTTTTGTAAATAAGTTCATTTGTGTCATTTTTTTTTTTTAGATTCCACACATAAGTGATGTCATATACTTGTTTGTCTCAGTCTGACTTACTTTCTCCCATGTTTGCAATCTTATTGTATGGCTATCACCCCAGTCACCCTAACTGGGGACTACTTGGATCGCCTCCTCTCTCCTTCTACAGTCATTGATTCTTCCTCTGCAGCTGTTCTCAAGTCTCCCCTTGTCTCCTGGCTCAGGCCACAGCACTGGCCCAGGCCCTCATGATGTCTTGCCTGGGATTCTGGTTGGTCTTCTATCTGTTATCCACTCCCACACTGCCATTCTCTCCTAAAATGCCCCCACCACATTTAAACTCCTTTACTGGATTCCCTTTGGATTTCAGGTTGAAGTTCAAATTTGTTAACTTGCCATCTAGGTTCTTGCACCTAAGTTCTTCTCGGTCTGATCTTTGATGACCTCTTTAGCATCACTTCAGGCCGCTGCCTGCATTCTCCTCCCCTCTGCATGCTATGCACCATTCATCTAGCTATTTAGAAGGTCTTCCTTGTCACTGACATATGTTCTGCTTTATGATTTTTATGCCTTCATGGGTGCTGTTGCTTCTGTGTTGGATTGTCTGTCTTTTCTTTCCTGAGTTCAGCTGGCTCCTACTCATCTTTGCAAAGTTTCCTCTAGTATCACTTCCTGTGGGAAGCTCTCCCTGATAGCCCAGCCTGGATTTGTTATGCCTTCTCTGGATAGTTGAGATGCTTCTCTAGCATCCTGTAATCATGTATTATATAATTTAGCTTACTCTATCATGGTTTTTAATTTACTTATCAGTCTTCTGTACTAGAATACAAGCGCTTTGAGGCCAGAATCTGTACCTTACTCATCTTAGCATCCCTGGTACTCGGCACTTCGATGGTACATATTCGTTATGTTTGGAATTAATATGTGAATGAATGATGTTCTTCCATCTGGCTCAGCATGATTCCTATTACAAAGTTTTTAGAGCCCAGGAAGAACAACTTGGGGGTGGAACTTGGGAAAGGACTTATTTCCTCCCTTCAGAAGAGGCAGAGTCCGCCTGTCCTGGTAGGGATGCGATGGAGGGTTTCATGTTGCCTGTCCATTTCCCCATCCAACATACCCTCACCTTCCTGTGCCCTTCACAGTCAGTCGAGAGCAGAGTATCAGGGCTAGAGTGAGGGACTAGCCTGGGCCTAGGGAAATGCCCAAAAGTCCAGGAATCTTTCTTTTAATGTTTTGGGCCATGCCATCGGATGGACCAGAATCCCAATCCCTGCCAGGCAGGGTCTGAGATATCTGCCCTGCCAAGTCCCTCTTATCATTGGTCCCAGAGTGTAGATCATGGTGGAGGTGGTAGTGGTGGGTAGGTGGGTAGGACTGAATGGGGGGTGTGTAGAGCCCTTGCTGATTTTTACGTGCACAACTGTTTTCTCCCCACCTGGAAAATATACTTTCTTCTCCTCTTGAAGAGCTTTGCAGAATTCATTTCCAGCTTTGTTTTGCGCTGAAGGTGAGCCTGACTCTGAAAGAGACTTTATTTATTTTTTAAAATATAAATTTATATATTTTAATTGGAAGTTAATTACTTTACAATATTGTATTGGTTTTGCCATTCATCAACATGACTCTGCCACGGGTATACATGTGTTCCCCATCCTGAACCCCTCTCCCACCTCCCTCCCCATACCATCCCTCTGGGTCATCCCAGTGCACCAGCCCTGAGCATCCTGTATCCTGCATCGAACCTGGACTGGTGATTCATTTCATATATGATATTATACATGTTTCAATGCCATTCTCCCAAATCATCCCACCCTTGCCCTCTCCCACAGAGTCCAAAGCCTGTTCTATACATCTGTGTCTCTTTTGCTGTCTCGCATACAGGGTTATCATTACCATCTTTCTAAATTCCATATATATGCATTAGTATACTGTATTGGTGTTTTTCTTTCTGGCTTACTTCACTCTGTATAATAGGCTCCAGTTTCATCCACCTCATTAGAACTGATTCCAATGTATTCTTTTTGATGACTGAGTAATACTCTATTGTGTATACATACCACAGCTTTCTTATCCATTCATCTGCTGATGGACATCTAGGTTGCTTCCATGTCCTGGCTGTTATAAACAGTGCTGCGATGAACATTGGAGTTCATGTGTCTCTTTGAATTCTGGTTTCCTCGGTGTGTATGCCCAGAAGTGGGATTGCTGGGTCACAAGGCAGTTCTATTTGCAGTTTTTTAAGGAATCTCCACACTGTTCTCCATAGGGGCTGCACTAGTTTGCATTCCCACCAACAGTGTAAGAGGGTTCCCTTTTCTCCACACCCTCTCCAGCATTTATTGCTTGTAGACTTTTGGATCGCAGACATTCTGACTGGCGTGAAATGGTACCTCATTGTGGTTTTGATTTGCATTTCTCTGATAATGAGTGATGTTGAGCATCTTTTCATGTGTTTGTTAGCCATCTGTATGTCTCCTTTGGAGAAATGTCTATTTAGTTCTTTGGCCCATTTTTTTATTGGGTCGTTTATTTTTCTGGAATTGAGCTACAGGAGTTGCTTGTATATTTTTGAGATTAGTTGTCTGTCAGTTGCTTCATTTGCTATTATTTTCTCCCATTCTGAAGGGTATCTTTTCACCTTGCTTATAGTTTCCTTTGTTGTGCAGAAGCTTTTAAGTTTAATTAGGTCCCATTTGTTTATTTTTACTTTTATTTCCAATATTCTTGGAGGTGGGTCATAGAGGATCCTGCTGGGATTTATGTTGGAAAGTGTTTTGCCTATGTTCTCCTCTAGGAGTTTTATAGTTTCTGGTCTTACATTTAGATCTTTAATCCATTTTGAGTTTATTTTATGGTGTTAGAAAGTGATCTAGTTTCATTCTTTTACAAGTGGTTGACCAGTTTTCTCAGCATCACTTGTTAAAGAGATTGTCTTTTCTCCATTGCACATTCTTGCCTCCTTTGTCAAAGATAAGGTGTCCATAGGTGCATGGATTTATCTTTGGGCTTTCTATTTTGTTCCATTGGTCTGTATTTCTGTCTTTGTGCCAGTACCATACTGTCTTGATGACTTGGGTTTGTAGTAGAGGCTGAAGTCAGGCAGGTTGATTCCTTCAGTTCCATTCTTCTTTCTCAAGATTGCTTTGGCTATTTGAGGTTTTTTGTATTTCCATACAAATTGTGAAATTATTTGTTCTAGCTCTGTGAAAAATACCATTGGTAGCTTGATAGGGATTGCATTGAATCTATAGATTGCTTTGGGTAGTATACTCATTTTCACTATATTGATTCTTCTGATCCATGAACATGGTATGTTTCTCTATCTATTAGTGTCCTCTTTGATTTCTTTCACCAGTGTTTTATAGTTTTCTATACATAGGTCTTTAGTTTCTTTAGGTAGATATATTCCTAAGTATTTTATTCTTTTCATTACAATGGTGAATGGAATTGTTTCCTTAATTTCTCTTTCTGTTTTCTCATTATTAGTGTATAGGAATGCAAGGGATTTCCGTGTGTTAATTTTATATCCTGCAACTTTACTATATTCATTGATTAGCTCTAGTACTTTTCTGGTGGAGTCTTTAGGGTTTTCTATGTAGAGGATCATGTAATCTGCAAACAGTGAGAATTTTACTTCTTCTATTCCAATTTGGATTCCTTTTATTTCTTTTTCTGCTCTGATTGCTGTGGCCCAAACTTCCAAAACTATGTTGAATAGTAGTGGTGGGAGTGGGCACTCTTGTCTTCTTCCTGACTTTAGGGGAAATGCTTTCAATTTTTCACCATTGAGGATAATGTTTGCTGTGGGTTTGTCATATATAGCTTTTATTATGTTGAGGAATGTTCCTTCTATTCCTGCTTTCTGGAGAGTTTTTTTTTTTTATCATAAATGGATGTTGAATTTTGTCAAAGGCTTTCTCTGCATCTATTGAGATAATCATATGCCTTTTATTTTTTAATTTGTTAATGTGGTATATTACATTGATTGATTTGCAGATATTGAAGAATCCTTGCATCCCTGGGATAAAGCCCACTTGGTAATGGTGTATGATCTTTTTAATTGAAAGAGACTTTAAAATATTCTAGCCCATGGTTCACACAAGCAAATTCCAATGAGCACTTTCATAAATGGCCGATTTGGGGGAAGATGTCAAAGACCCCTGGAGAGTCTGGGCTGTTCCCTCCTGTCAACACCAGCAGGACTCCCCATGGCCCAATCACCATGAGTCTCTTTTCACACTGACCCAAGCAAGTCCCATTTCTCTGCCTAATGGCATTGGGATGGATGAAAATGCCACTACCTTTTATTATAGCCCCAAACTTCTGGAAGAGATAAAAAGACCTGATTTGCTATTCTTGCTATATTGACAAAAATTTGTACAGATTATGATCCTTAAAGATTGTGCAGAAAAAAAAGAGCCATCATTCTGCTTGACTCCATTGTCCTCTGGATTCTCAGTCTGTCTTGGAAAGGTGCTCCAGGGTAAAATGTGGTAAATGAGATTTCTGCTGCTAGGCACTGACTACTTCTAAACTCTAAAGGATGAAATATAATATTGCCTAGTCTTGCTTTTAGCTGTCATGTAGAAATAGTTACCTGCTCTGTTTATTTAATATACACCTCTCTCCAGGTCTTTGGCACTTCCAAGCCCAAGCCTGGTTTGGAGAACCCCTACAGACTTTCAGGAGTCTCATGAGACAATTGCTGTGGTCATAAGCTTGATGCAGAAGGCTTGTTGAATGTTGGAATGGACACTTGTCTCTGGGGACCTTTAAAACATCCCTCATGCATCTTAAATTGTTAGTAAAGATCACTTGTTCATTTTAGATTTTGGAGTATGGAGTGGGAGGATTAGAAAAAGACCAATGTTTTACTGCCCCTGGAGGAACTAGTCCAAAGGGCCAAGGAGGCCTCAAGACAGTGTTTATTTTAGTCCACTGCTGCTCAGAGCCTGCTAAACTTAGTTTGCTTTACCAGGAAAATGCATCCTGCACTTAAAGCATGTAGGTAGAGTATTTTAAGTTCCACTTTACAGGTGAGATAACTGAGGCTCAGGTGACTTAAGCAATTTGTTCGTGGTCACAAGCAAGCAGATTTGGGACTTATATCCATATTTCTTTATTCCAAGTTCAGTGCTAGGCTCATTGAATTTCTAGTTTTAAGGGGACCTACGTGCCATCAACTATCCTTCCCTCATCCCAGAGAAGACTAAAATCAACCAGTATTATTTCCCCACCTCTCCAGGGGTTAAATTCATTTCTTATTCCCCTGGCTTTGGAGAATGTAGTACATGGAATGACCATTTGACTAGCTTGTCTAGTTATTTAAAACCTAGAACCAGCTTGGTCTCTGCTAGAATCAGACGCCATGGGGCTTGCAAACAGCCTGAGCCATACATTCAGAGAAACGTCTCGGTTGGCTGGTATTATCTGGCAGAAAAGCCTTGGGCCAGAGTAGAGTGATCTGGGTTCTAGACTCTTTAACTGCCTGGACACTCTGTGCCTCAGTTTCCCTATTTGTAAAACAATGCTACTATTAAAACCTGCCTTCCCTATACCACAGAGCTATGATTAGGACCAAGTAAAAGTACAAAGGAAAAGTCCACTGCTGCCCAGATTTCAGCATGTCCAGGGGCTTCTCTGAGCAGCGAGTTTTGATGGCTAGGATGGCCGAGTGACTCATGGGTGCACAAGAAGTTGGGGTGGGGTGGTGGGGGGCGGTGGGGTGGGGCGGGGTGGGAATCTGCATTTGACAGCGTAACTTGTGGTGTGAATGTCCGAGTGCCTTCAGGACCCACATGAACCTGTCTCCCCTGTCTTCCGCATGCTCCAGGCTGGGGGAAGTTCGCTCGGCTGACCAGAGCACTGACGAGCAGCAGGGGTGTCCTGCAGCAGCTGGCTCCCAGCGTGCAGAAAGGCGAGAATGTCCACAAGCACTCCCGTCTGGCCGAGGTAAGGGCAAGGGCTTAGTTCAGCTTAACCCTCCGCTCACTTCAGGGGGTCCCTGGGCTGAGAATATGGTCCCCAGGGAGGGTGCTGGCTTGGACGGGACCTTCGAGACTCTGGACTCTTGTCTCGGCTGAGCTGCATACCACAATGTGTGACTCTGGGTAAGTGAGTTAACTCTTGTGAGCTTTGTACTTTGCTGTATGTAAAAGGGAACTCCAAATTCCATTTGAAATTGCTTGAGATAAAAGATGTCAGTTGACTTGGAAAGTAGTAGTGCCATATATATGAAGAGGGCTTTACTTATAAACCTTTGCTGTTTGGGCAATACATACTATTATAGGAAAAGAAGATACAGGAAACAAAAAGAAAGAGAATAAAAATCACTTAGAATCCCACTAAACAGGTAACATTGTTAGAATTTTTTATGAGCTTGCCTTTACTCTTCCTTGTATTTAAGAAATATTCTATTTCCTCAAGCCTAAGCAATGTATTTTTTCACTCTAGTGGAGTTGAGATGTATCTAAGAATCAATATGTGCATTTAAGGTGGCTTATATTGCCTTTTCTTCATTTTATATAATTATCAACATGTGAAAAAAAAGTGAAAGTGTTAGTCGCTCAGTCATGTCCGTTTCTTTGTGACCCCATGGACTGTAGCCCACCAGGCTCCTCTGTCCATGGAATTCTCTGGGCAAGGATACTGGAGTGGGTAGCCATTTACTTCTCAAGGGAATCTTCCTGATCAAGGGATCAAACCCAAGTCTCCTGCGTTGCAGGCAGATTCTTTTACCATCTGAGCCACCAGGGAAACCTGATTATGAAAGTTTTCCTGGATAATAAATATACTTAATATTATTATTGTTTCCATAACCTTTGTAGTAAGGAAAACTCATGGTGATGGTGTTCCTCCTTTTGCTGGGACAAGTGAGAGTCTAGGAAGCCTGGACAAGATGTTTGATCAGGCTTAGTGCACCCCCATGATTACTGTCTGTCTTTGGCGATTTTGCATTGCAAACCACTCTCATCTCCCTGTGGTGGTGCCTGGTCTTTTTCCCAACTAGACCAAGTAAGGTCTAGTTAATTAGTAAGACCAATTAAGAGCATTACAGCTTCTATACAGCACATTTCCATCATACCCAAAGATGACATACCTTAGCTGTCTCTCTGCCTGGTGGTGGCCCGTCAGTTCTTAATCTGAGCGCAGAAGGCAGGGTGCTTCCTGACTTGCCTCTTGGCTCCCATACCCCTGAGGGAGATGCTCCCAGCACGGTGCAGCTGACAGTGGGTGCTCTGCACATATGCACTGAATGTCTAACGAGCTGACTACAGAAGATGTCCCTATATGTATAGCAGCCAAAAGCTTCTGCCCATAGTGGGAATGGGACATTCATTTCTGTCATGTTGGAGCAGGTGAGACCTTGGATGATGGTAGCATCATTTTTATCATGACGTGGGCTCATCTTATGATAAAAAAAGGAGACCGTTCAGCTCACAGCCTGTACTGTCTGTCCCTGATGCTGCTTTTGGTTAACAAAGTTCCCTCCTCTCACACTGCTCTCCACCTGGCTCACTCCCTTCCAGCCACGTTCCTGCTGTTCCTCTTACAGCACAGGCTTGCTCTGCCTGTAGATATCTGTGTGCGGCTCCTTCACCAATGGCAAGTCTTTGCTCAAATGTCATTTTCTTTCTGTGGCTATCTGTGTCAGTAAGAGTTGCAAGAACTAGTAGGATATTTATATTTGAAGAGATCGATTGCAAGGAGTTGGTTTATGTGGCGATGGGGGCTGGCTGGACAGGTACAGAATTCACAGAGCAGGTTGGCCAGCTGAAAACTCTTGCAAGGAGCTGATGCTGAGGTCCATGGATGGAAGTTCTTCTTTCTCAAGGAAACCTCAGTTCTGCTTTTAAGGCCTTTCAACTGATTAGATGAGGACCACCTAGATTATAGAGTGTAATCTCCTTTCCTAAAAGTCAGCTGATTGTAGGTGTCAATCACGTCTACAAAATATCTTCACAGAAGCACTTAGTGTTTGATTGAACAACTGGGTATCATGGCCTAGCCAAGCTGACAAATGAAACTAAACATCATGGTTTATTCCTTGTCAATTTGGCACCTGTATACATTTCCTTAAACCATGTTTAATCTCCAAATAAAGACAAAAGTTGAGCTCTGAAGAAATGATGCTTTTGAACTGTGGTAATGGAGACGACTCTTGAGAGTCCCTTGGACTCTCAAACCAGTCAATCCTAAAGGAAATAAGTCCTGAATATTCATTGGAAGGACTGATGCCGAAGCTGAAACTCCGATACTTTGGCCACCTAATGGGCAGAACTGACTCACTGGAAAAGACCCTGATCCTAGGAAAGATTGAAGGCAGGAGGAGAAAGGGATGACAGAGGATGAGATGGTTGGATGGCATCACTGACTCGATGGACGTGAGTTTGAGTAGACTCCAGGAATTGGTGATGGACAGGGAAGCCTAGCGTGTTGCAATCCACGTGGTCGCAAAGAGTCAGACACAGCTGAGCAACTGAACTGACGAACAAAGTCATACTTCCACCTAATATCATCCCCTTATCTTTTTAAATTAAACTTTTAATTTTGTATTGAAATATAGCTGATTCACAATGTTTTGATATTAATAGTTTCAGGTGGACAGCAAAGGGGCTCAGCCATACATATACCTGTATCCATTCTCTTGCATATAATCAAAACATACCTACCCTCCCCCAGAGGAGGATGCAAACTGCTTGGATGAGATCCTTGACATCCTGTAACTTAAACAGTGTGATATAAACTTAATTTCTATCAATATGTCTTGTGTTAGATGATAAAGGAGTAAGAGGGAAGAAAATAAAAGTAATAAATAAAATAAATTGCCTATACACACACATATACACAGATACATGCAAACATTCATAACAAAATAAGAAATACTCATAACTCTTAATCTTCTCCTTAACCTCCTCTGTTATTCTCCACTTAACATCTCCCGATATACTCTGAAATTGAAATCGTTAGTCACTTAGTCATGTCCAGCCAACTCTGCGAACCCATGGACTGTAACCTGGCCGGCTCCTCTGTTCATGGGATTTCCCAGGGAAGAGTACTGGAATGGGTTGCCATTCCCTTCTCCAGGGGATCTTCCCAACCCAGGGATCGAACTCAGGTCTCCTGCATTTCAGGCAGATTCTCTACCCTGTGAGCTACTAGGGAAGCTATACAGTTTGCTTATTTATTGTACTTACTGTTCACTGATATGTCCCAAGCATTTAAAAACAGTGTTTGGCACATAGTAGATGCTCATAAGTGTTTTTTTTTTTTTCTTAATTGATCAAATGGATAAAAGAAAGGAAATGATGTTGGTGTTTTTGTCTACCTGTCTGGCATGAGTAAGTGCTGATTGACTGGCAATATGAGGCAAACATCTGGGTCCTCTCCCACGGGCTAGTAAATTTTAATTAGCCTAGCTAGAGGCTTATGGATTTTATTGATCTTTTCAAAGAACCAACTTTTGGTTTTGTGGATTTTCTCTAATGGTTTCCTGTTTTAAATTTCACTGATTTCTGCTCTAATTTTTTTTTTCCTTCTGTTTAGTTTGGATTGAATTTACTCTTCTTTTTCTAGCTTCCTAAGATAGAAGCTCAGTTTACTGATTTTTGATCTTTCTTCTTTACTAATATATCAGTCCTATAAATTTCCTTTTAAACACTGCTTTCACTGCATCCCACAAATTTTGATAGGTTGTGTTTTCATTTTCACTTTGTTCAAAATATTTAAAGCTTTCTATTGAGATTTTTTTCTTTGATCCCATGTGTTATTTAGAAGTGTTGTTTAATCTCCAAGTATTTGGCGATTTTCCAACTATCTTTCTGTTACTGATTCCTGGTTTAATTCCATTGTGATCTGAGGGCAGACATTGTTTGATTTCTATTCTTTTAAATTTGTTGTGTTTTATGGCCTAGTGTGTGGTCTGTCTTGGCGAATGTTCCATGTGGGCTTGAGAAGAATGTATATTTAGCTACTATTAGAGGAAACAGTCTATAGATGTCCTTTTTATCCACTTGATTGATGGTGGTGTTGAGTTCAACAATGCCCTGACTGATTTTTGCCTGCTGGATCTGCACGTTTCCATTAGGGTGCTGTTAAAGTCTCTAACTATCATAGTGGATTCATCTATTTCTCCTAATCATAATGGATTCATCTATTTCTCCTTACAGTTCTGTTCGTTTTTGCCTCATGTATTCAGTTCTTTCAGTTTTTGCCTCAGGTATTTAATATTTTGATGCTCTGTTGCTTGGTGCCTATGTACTAAGGATTGTTATGTCTTCATGAAAAACCAACTCCTGCATCAGACATAGACTGGAGAGGGAGGTGGGAGGGGGGTTCATGTTTGGGAATGCATGTAAGAATTAAAGATTTTAAAATTTAAAAAATAAAAAACTAAAAAAAAAAAAAAAAAAGAAAAACCAACTCCTTTATCATTATGTAATGCCATTCTTTTTTTAAATTTATGTTTTAATTGGAGGATAATTGCTTTACAATGTTGTGTTGGTTTCTGCCATAATTATATATATATCCCCTCCCTGTTGAGCCTTCCTCCCCTCCCTCATCCCACTCCTCTGGGTCATCACAGAGCATCAGGCTGGGCTCCCCGTGTTATACAGCAGCTTCCCACTAGCTAGCTATTTTACACATGATAACCCAATCAAAAAATGGGCAGAAGACCTAAATAGGTATTTCTCCAAAGAAGACATACAGATGGCCAATAAATACATGAAGAGGTGTTCAACATCACTCAATATTAGAGAAATGCAAATCAAAATTATAATGAGGTGTTACCTCACACCAATGAGAATGGCCAACATCAAAAAATCTACAAATGATAAATACTGGAGAGGATGTGGAGAAGAGAGAATCCTCTGCACTGTTGGTGGGAATGTAAGTTGATACAGCCACTATGGAGAACAGTATGGAGGTTCCTTAAAAAACTAGGAATGATACTACCATATGACCCAGCAATCCCACTGCTGCATATATACCCTGAGAAAATCATCATTGAAAAAGACACATGTGTTGTAATGCCATTCTTTATCCCTGATAATTTTTCTTGCTCTGAAGTTTCTGGTCTGTCAGAAATGAATATTGCAACTCCCATTTTCTTTTGCTTAGCATTAGTATGGTAAATCTTTCTTTACCCTTTTGTTTTAATCTATTTGTGTCTTTGTATTTAAAGTGGGTTTATTACTGACAGCATATAATTGGGTCTTATTTCTCAATCCACTTTGATAATCCCTGTATTAATTGGCCTATTTAAATCATTGACATTTAAAGTGATTATTGTTAGATAATCACTTTAAAGTCAGATTAAAATTGGATTAATATCTACAGAATTTGTTGCTGGTTTTTCTTTGTTGTCCTTGGTTCTGTGTTCCTATTTTGTCTTCCACTTTTTTTGCCTTTTATGGTTTTAACTGAGCATGTTATATGATTCTATTTCTTTCCTGTTTCCTTAGGATATCAATTATACTTCCTTTTTTACTTTTTTTTTTAGTGGTTGCCCTAGAGTTTGCAGTATACATTTACAAGTAATCCAAGTCCACTTTCAAATACAGTCATCCCTAGGTATCTACAAGGGACTTTTTTCCAGGACCCCTCACAAATACCAAAATCCATGGATGCTCAAGTCTTTTATATAAAATGGCATGTGTTTGTATATAACCTAAGCATATCCTCTTATATAATTTAAATCATCTCTAGATTACTTATAATACCTAATATAATGTAAATGCTCTGTAAACAGTTGTAAATATAATATAACTGCTGTGAAGATAGTTGCTGGTGGAGCAACAAATTCAAGTTTTGCTTTTTGGCACTTTCTGGAATTCCTTTTCTGAATATTTTGATCTGCACATGGTTGAGTCCACAGGCGTGAAAACCATGGATTTAGAGGGCCCGCTGTAAACTGTGGGTTGGGATAATCCTTTGGAGGAAGAAATGGCAACCCACTTCAGTATTCTTGCCTGGGAAGTCCCTTGGACAGAGGAGTCTGGCAGGCTGCAGTGCGTGGGGTCGCAGAGTTGGACAGGACTGAAGTGATGAGCATGCATGCCCTGTAATATACTGCTTCATGAGCAGTGCAAGTGCTTTGTAATTAAATGCTTTGCTAATTGTTCTGTCGTGTCCCTTGTATTATTCTTGTGATTCACTTATTCATAAGTGTACATAAGCGTTTATATACATATACACACATATTATCATGTATTGCTGCTATTACTTTGAACAAGCTGTTACCTGTCAGATCAATTAAGAATAAAAAAAGTTTTCTTTTACCTTCCCTTATTCCTTATGCAGTGTGCACTATTCTTTTTAATTAAGTGGATCCAACTTTATGACTGATATTTCTTTCTCTCTGAATATCTTCTTTATACGCTTCTTGCAAAGCATTTCTGCTGGCAACAAATTCCCTCAATTTTTATCTGAGGGAGTCTGTTTATCCTTTCACTTTTGAAAGATAATATTCCAAGGTATAGAGTTCTAGTTTGGTGTTTGCTTTTTCAACACTTTAAATATTTTACTCTACTCTCTTCTTGCTTGTGTGGTCTCTGAGTGGAATTATGGTGTGATTCTTATCTTTCCTCCTAATAGGTTATGATTTCCCCTCACTCCCACCTGCTATGCACCCCCTTCCCTGCCCCCGCACCCTGGATTCTTTGAGGAATTTTTGTTTGATTTTCTGCAGTTTGAATATGCTATGCCTCAGTGGTTTTTTTAAAAAAAAGTTTCTTTTCATTATCTTGCTTTGTGTTTACTGAGTTTCCACTCTCTGTGGTTTGGTGTCTGACATGAATTTGGGGGAAATTATCTGTCGTTATTGCTTCAAATATTTCTTCCATTTTCCCCTTCTTTTCCTTCTGTTATTCCCATTTCATATTTGTTACACCTTTTGTAGTTGTTGCACAGTCCTTGGACATCCTGTTTTACTTTAATTTTTTGTCTTTTTCTCTTTGCTTTTCAGTTTTGAAGGTGTCTGTTGACATGTTCCCAAGCTCAGAAATGCTTTCCTCTGCCATGTCCTGTCCACTATGGAGCCCATCAAAGGCATTCTTTATTTCAGTTACAGTATTTTTGATCTCTAACATTTCTTTTTGGTTCTCTCTAAGAATTTCCATCTCTGCTTATATTTTCTGTCTGTTCTTGCATGCTGTCTATTTTATCCATTAGAACCATTAGCATATGAATCATATTTTTAAAAATTTATGGTCTGATAATTCCAGCATCCCTGCCATATCTATGTCTGTCTCTGTCTTTTTAGACTGTGTCTTTTGGCTTTTAGTATGTCTTGCTACTTTTTGTTAAAATCCATACATAATGTTCTGGGTAAAAGGAACTCAGGTAAGTAGGCCTTTAGTGTGGTGTAAGATATCGGGGCAGGTGGGGGGTATTTCCTAGGGGCGCTCTGTTCAAAGTGATGCTTTTCAAGGCCCAGCTGACTTCACACTCCAGAATGTCTGGCTCTAAGTGAGTGATCACACCATTGTGATTATCTTGGTCATGAAGATCTTTTTTGTACAGTTCTTCTGTGTATTCTTGCCACCTCTTCTTAATATCTTCTGCTTCTGTTAGGTCCATACCATTTCTGTCCTTTATTAAGCTCAATATGTCAGCAAATTTGGAAAACTCAGCAGTGGCCATAGGACTGGAAAAGGTCAGTTTTCATTCCAGTCCTAAAGAAAGGCAATGCCAAAGAATGCTCAAACTACTGCACAATTGCACTAATCTCACACGCTAGTAAAGTAATGCTCAAAATTCTCCAAGCCAGGCTTCAGTAATACGTGAACCGTGAACTTCCAGATGTTCAAGCTGGTTTTAGAAAAAGTAGAGGAACCAGAGATCAAATTGCCAACATCTGCTGGATCATGGAAAAAGCAAGAGAGTTTCAGAAAAACATCTATTTCTGCTTTATTGACTATGCCAAAGCCTTTGACTGTGTGGATCACAAGAAACTGTGGAAAATTCTTCAAGAGATGGGAATACCAGACCACCTGACCTGCCTCTTGAGAAATCTGTATGCAGGTCAGGAAGCAACAGTTAGAACTGGACATGGAACAACAGCCTGGTTCCAAATAGGAAAAGGAGTACAGGGTGTATATTGTCACCCTGCTTATTTAACTTCTATGCAGAGTACATCATGAGAAACGCTGGACTGGATGAAGCACAAGCTGGAATCAAGATTGCCAGGAGAAATATCAGTAAGTTCAGATATGCAGATGATACCACCTTTATGGCAGAAAGAAAAGAAGAACTAAAGAGTCTCTTGATGAAAGTGAAAGAGGAGAGTGAAAAAGTTGGCTTAAAGCTCAACATTCAGAAAACAAAGATCATGGCATCCGGTCCCATCACTTCATGGGAAATAGATGGGGAAACAGTGGAAACAGTGTCAGACTTTATTCTTTGGGCTCCAAAATCACTGCAGACGGTGACTGCAGCCATGAAATTTTAGACGCTTACTCCTTGGAAGGAAAGTCATGACCCACCTAGATATCATATTAAAAAGCAGAGACATTACTTTGTCCATAAAGGTCCATCTAGTCAAGGCTATGGTTTTTCCAGTGGTCATGTATGGATGTGAGAGTTGGACTATAAAGAAAGCTGAGCCCTGAAGAATTGATGCTTTTGAACTGTGGTGTTGGAGAAGCTTCTTGAGAGTCCCTTGGACTGCAAGGAAATCCAACCAGTCCATCCTAAAGCAGATCAGTCCTGGGTGTTCCTTGGAAGGACCGATGTTGAAGCTGAAAGTCCAATACTTTGGTCACCTGATGCGAAGAGCTGACTCACTTGAAAAGACCCTGATGCTGGGAAAGATTGAGGGCAGTAGGAGAAGGGGACGACAGAGGATGAGATTGTTGGATGGCATCACTGACTCAATGGACATGGGTTTGGGTAAACTCCGGCAGTTGGTGATGCACAGGGAGGCCTGGCATGCTGCGTGCGATTCATGGGGTAGCAAAGAGTCAGCCATGACTGAGTGACTGAACTGAACTGAATGGACCTTGAAGGCATTGTGCTAAATGAAATATGTCAGACAGAGGAAGACAAATACTGTATGATCTTATTTTTATGTGGAACTAAAACAAAGCAAAGCAAAAAGTCCTGATCTGCATAGATAATGGACAACAGGTTGGTGGTTGCCAGATGCAGGGGATAAGGGCAATTGAAACTGATGAAGTAGGTCAAAGGGTACAAACTACCAGTTATAAAGTAAATGAGTTCTGGTGATGTAATGAAGCATGGTGCCTATTGTTTGTAATATTGTGCTGTATATTCAAAAGAGTAAACATTCTTACTACAAGAAAAAAAATTTGTAGCTACATGTGGCAATGTATGTTAATTCAACATTTCGGACATCATTTTGCATTGTATATAAATAAAGAATCATTATGCCATACGCCTGAAACTAATAGGATGTTTCCCTGATGACAAAGACGATAAAGAATCTGCCTGCAATGCAGTGACCTGGGTTCAATCCCTGGGTCGGGAAGATCCCCTGGAGGAGGGCATGGCTACCCACTCCAATATTCTTGCTTGGGTATCTAATAAACAGGAAATAGGATGTTACATGTCATCCTACATTTCTCAGTAAGGAAAAAAATTCAATTTTCAGAAGTAAAACAAGTTTTTTGTTGGATTCATATATACATATATATTTCATATATATAGTGTTCATATATATTTATATTGATTTTTTAAAAAACAAAATGTCATAATTCTGTATGTGTTATTTTCCAGTTTGCCTTTTCCCCCACTTACTAGCTTATTTGGGATATTTTCCTAAGAGCACATATCCCTTTCATTCTTTTTAATGGTTACTTTGTATTCATTGCATGACTATATCTAAAGCTATTTAGTTAGCTGTCCCCTTGTTGATACATAATTAGATTGTTACCAGTCTTTGGTTATTACAGATCATAATGCTTCAATGAACTTCTTTGTATGTATATTTTTGTTTTAATTTAGAAAACCTTAAGACATTCAGAGTAGTAAAGAGTAATTTAACAAGTTTTCATTTACCTAATTTGTTTATATAGCACATGCTGACAATTTCTCACTCCAAATTCTTTTTTAAAAATTAAAATATTACATGGAAACCCCCTGGTTGTCTAGTGGTTAGGAGTCAGCAATTTCACTGCTCTGAGCTTGGGTTTGATCCCTGGTCAGGGAACTAAGATCCCATAAGCGACTTAGCAGCAGCAGCAAGCTGCATCAGATCAGTTCAGTTTAGTCGCTCAGTCATGTCCGACTCTTTGCAACCCCATGAACCACAGCATGCCAGGCCTCCCTGTCCATCACCAACTCCCAGAGTCCACCTAAACCCATGTCCATTGTGTCAGTGATGCCATCCAACCATCTCATCCTCTGTTGTCCCCTTCTCCTCCGGCCCTCAATCTTTCCCAGCATCAGGGTCTTTTCAAATGAGTCAGCTCTCCGCATCAGGTGGCCAAACAGCCAAAATAAATAAATAAATAAATAAAATAAAATATTACAGGTAAAGTTGAGGTCCTCTTAGAATTTATTCCCAGAGGTAACATTGCCCTAAAGCTGTATGTCTCCTTGCTATTGGTGTTTTAATATTTTTATTACTTATATTTTTATTCATAAACATATACTCTGATTTGTAGTTTTAAAAATGTAGGTTCACAAATTATATCATATTTTATGACATATTTTATACCCAACATTAATTTTTGAAAGCTTTTTATTTAAAATTATTATAGACTCACAGTAAGTTGCAGGGCTTTGCTGGTGGCTCAGAGGTAAAGAATCCACCTGCCAAGGTAGGAGATGCGAGTTCAATCCCTGGGTCAGGAAGGTCTCCTGGAAAAGGAAGCAGCAACCTATTCCAGTATTCTTGCCTGGGAGATCCCATGGACAGAGGAGCCTGGCAGGCTGCAGTCCATGGAGTCGCAGAGTCAGACACAATTGAGCAACTAAACAACAGCAACAGGTTAGAAAACTAGCACACAGGGTGCTCTGTACCCTCCATTCAGCTTCCCTCAGGGCAGCATCTTATAAACTACAGTCTAATAGTACACAGTGCGACGTATAACTATAGGAGATCAACATGTATTCAGGTCAGTTCAGTTGCTCAGTCCTGTCCGACTCTTTGTGACCCCACTGTCTGCAGCACGCCAGGCCTCCCTGTCCATCACCAACTCCTGGGGTTTACTCAAACCCACGTCCATTGAGTTGGTGATGCCATCCAACAATCTCATCCTCTGTCGTCCCCTTCTCCCACCTTCAATCTTTCCCAGCATCAGGGTCTTTTCAAATGAGTCAGCTCTTTACATCAGGTGGCCACAGTATTGGACTTTGAGCTTCAACATCAGTCCTTCCAATGAATATTCAGGACTGATTTCCCTTAGGATGGACTGGTTGGCTCTCCTTGCAGTCCAAGGGACTCTCAAGAGGCTTCTCCAACACCACAGTTCAAAAGCATCAATTCTTCAGCACTCAGCTTTCTTTCTAGTCCAAATCTCACATCCATACATGACTACTGGAAAAACCATAGGTTTGATGAGATGGACATTTGTTGGCAAAGTAATGTCTCTGCTTTTGAATATGCTGTCTAGGTTGGTCATAACTTTTCTTCCAAGGAGTAAGCATCTTTTAATTTCATGGCTGCAGTCACCAGCTGCAGTGATTTTGGAGTCCCCCAAAATAAAGTCTGTCTCTCTTTCCACTGTTTCCCCATCTATTTGCCATGAAGTGATGGGACTGAATGCCATGATCTTAGTTTTCTGAATGTTGAGCTTTAAGCCAACTTTTTCACTCTCCTCTTTCATTTTCATCAAGAGGCTCTTTAGTTCTTCTTCACTTTCTACCATAAGGGTGGTGTCATCTGCATATCTGAAGTTACTGATTTCTCCCGGCAATCTTGATCCAGCCCTGCGTTTTTCATGATGTACTCTGCATGTAAGTTAAATAAGCAGGGTGACGATATACAGCCTTGACGTACTCCTTTTCCTATTCGGAACCAGTCTATTATTCCATATCCAGTTGTAACTGTTGCTTCCTGACCTGCATACAGATTTCTCAAGGGGCAGGTCAGATGGTCTGGTATTCCCATCTCTTTCTAAATTTTCCACAGTTGATTGTGATCCACACAGTCAAAGGCTTTTGCATAGTCAATAAAGCAGAAATAGATGTTTTTCTGAAATTCTCTTGCTTTTTCGATGATCCAGTGGATGTTGGCAATTTGATCTCTGGTTCCTCGACCTTTTCTAAAACCAGCTTGAACATGTGGAAGTTCACAGTTCACATATTGCTGAAGCCTGGCTTGGAGAATTTTGAACATGCTCAAAATCAACATGTGTAGAGTATTGTTAGTTAAAGATCATATTCAGATTTCATCAGTCTTTACATGTACTCATTTGTGTGTGTGCGCGCCTTTGTACAATATATACATGTGAGTATGTATTTAGTTTCACAAGAAGCTTCCAAACTATTTGCCAGTTGCAATTGGTTGTACTGGTTTACATAGGAAACATCCAGTTTCTGTCCTTGCCAGCATTTGACATTGCAACTATTTTTTATTTTAACCATGTTACTAAGTATGTAGTGATAGCTCATTGTGGTCATAATTTGCATTTTAAATGGCTAAAGATATTGCATGTCTTTTCATGAGCTTATTTTCCAACCATATTTCCAACCTAGTGAAATGTCAAATCATGTCTCTTGCCCATTTTCTGAGTTCTGTTAATATTTCTTCCTTTTTTATTGCCTTAGAAATGTCAGCTTAATTAATTTTTTTATTATTGGAGTATAATTGCTTTATAATGTTAGTTTTTGCTGTACAACAAAGTGAATCGGCTCTATGTAGAGATGTCAGCTTACTTTAAATCCTCTGGTTTGGTGTTTACTTTCCTCTTGTAGTGAGCTTATGCCCGACCTGAGATTGTTGGTGGGAGTCCACTGGGTCCCTAGTCGATGAGGCATCTGGATGTGGTGGTTGAGTTTGTCCGCCAGATTCATAAACTTTCATCTGGTTCAGACCAGCTTTCCTGTACATGTTTTTAGCCCTGGGGCTCCCAACCATGTGAACAGCAGGAGTTTGGCCCCACACTCATATATGGCAGGTACTTGGGGTTCTGATCTCTTACATGTAATCCTCTTCTATCCAAAAGGCCAGACAGATGACCAGTTTCCTGTTTACGTCTCTGAAGCACTGTTAATGGTTTTCTGCTCCACGCCTCTTTGTCAGGGCAGCGCTCTGCCGCCCCAGCAAGAGCATGTGGTTTCCCTTCCAGTCCCATCCGGTGCATACCCAGCTCTGATAAGCCCTGTTTCTGAAAAACTCCTGGACTGTTTCGTTTCAGCTCCTACTGGCAGCTTTGGTATTGCATTTCTTTTACTGTTCTGGTGCCTAAGATTTTGAACTTTATTATTTCTTTTGAAATGTTTGTTTGAATTTTTAAACAGTGTCTCAGTGTGTTGGGTATAAATGGATGGGTTACCATTCTTAGTCCCTTTATTGATTGTTAGCTCTCTAAATACTTGTGCTAGAATAAAAATGATGGATTACTAGGAGTGGAATTAAGGAGACAGATGGTAGAAACATTTCAAACTGGGATAGAAACTGCCAAGTTCAAACAAGGTTATGCCAGTTTGCCAATTTCTTTCTTCTCTCACCATTACCAATATTAATTGCCATCAGTTTTTACTTGGTCTTAAGTTTTAGCATTTCAGTTAATTCTTAAAGGAAGGACACCTACTTTTCAATGACTGTGCACGGGTTTGGTCTAATCAATACAGAAGCTGCTTTCCTTATGCACACGGAAGTGGTGTCATGGCCGCCCATGTGAGGAGCATGAGTTGGTCCTGTGCCGACCATCTCACGGCAGCTGGACAGAGACGCAGAGACCAGAACTTTACTTACTGGACACCCGCACAGCTGGGCTTGCTCTCCACATTCCATGCTGATGAGCAGGCACGCTGTCCTTGGCTGAGACAGAGTGGAAGGTGGGTTTGTGGAGGCCAAGCTGGTAGTGTGTGTGTGCACTCTGGCATGTCCCACTCTTTACGACCCCATGGACTCTGTAGGCTGCCAGACTCCTCTGTCCATGGAGTTTCCCAGGCAAGAATACTGGAGCAGGTTGCTGTTCCCTTCTCCAGGGAATCTTCCCGCCCAGGGATCGAACCTAGGTCTCCTGCACTGCAGGTGGTCTCCTGCATTGTAGATGGTCTCCTGCATTGTAGGTGAATTCTTTACCAGCTGAGCCACCAGGGAGCCAGTATTAGGGTCCCTAGTTTTGGGGTCCCTCAAGCCAGAATCACTGGTAGAGGCTGCCAGATTGTATGTGAACAAAGGTGTTTTTTTCTGAGAAATAGACCGTATGTGCCTTGAACTTGACATTTCCCACTCCACTATTTCTTTGAGGGGAATGGGGAATGTTGACTTCATTTGACTCTTCAGAGTCAGGGGAAAGTGACGACACTCAGGGGTGTCTCACCATGCAACCTCGTATTCTGATGTTTTGTACATGAATATGTTAATAACTGGCAACAGGAACTTCTGCCACAATTATCTGGGTTTGAAGCTCGTTTTGTCTCTCATAGAGAGTCTTTTTTGAATACTCACACTATCTCAGTATGCCACAAGCTGTGCCTAGGTAGTGAGCTTGTCATTTCTGGAGGTGTGTTGGGTGACCGTTTGATGGCACATGGACGGTGAGTTTTGAAGTGTGGCTGGACTGATGGCCTCTGGTTAGCATCCAGCCCTGAAGGGCAGCCTGTGCCTGGTGGCTCCACCAGCCCTCAGGGCCACAGAGTTCCTTCCAGTCAGCACTCTGCACTCAGGGCTGAGGTCTTGTAGGCGGGATTGTTTGCGTTTTTCCTAGGAGGGCCATATTGTTTATTCAAGCAGGTAGGGAAAAACTCACATGTTCAGTGATGCCAGGGATCAACTCTACACTTGATTTTGATTAAAAAAAAAAACTTGTCAATGAACAGCTTAATTGAGGTTTAAGGATTTTTTGCAGGTTTTTTTCCCTTAGAGACAGGGTGATGTAGTGGAAAGTGGAAGGGATTTAGAGTCAGACTGACCCGAGTTCTGTCCAAAACTCCACTGCATTCCAGCTGTGTGCTTCATAAAAGTTGCTTACCCTCACTCATCTTTCCTCATACTCATGAACTAAAGATGCTACTTATCTACCCTGAAAGACCGTCATGAGGATTCGTGACGCTTCCAAGACACGTCCAATCTTACTGCTCCCTGCTTAAAACTCCTTTAACATCGTCTTGTTATTTCTTTGGATAATTTAAAAATTTACATTGTGACTTACAAGACCTAACCCCCTCTCTAGCCTGACCCAGCTTTATGCTCACACTCAATGTCAGACAGTGGCATACGCTTGTCAGACTGTCCCTGAGGCCTTGGAAATGCCCTTCTTGTGCCTGCGACTCTTGCTGTGTCTCTCTGCTCGCCTAGCTCCTACCCATGCTTCCAGCCCCAAGGTGGACTTCAGACCTCCCCTGTGAGACCTTCCCAACTGCCCTGTCCCACCTCAGGCAGGTAAGCCTCACTTTCAGAGGCTCTCCTTGCCATGGGCAGTTTCCTCTTTGAGCTCTCATGCCCTGAGAATGCTGCTGTTTAATATTTGCCTCTTCCAATAGATGAAAGGTCTGTGAAGACAGCATCTCTCTTGTTTAGTCTACATCTCTACCATTGAACATAGTACCAACACCCAATAAGTGCTTGCTAAGTGTTCATTAAAGGAATGAATGAATGAAGAAGGATGCAAACACTTAATTTCAGTGCCTGACGCTTGATAGGCCCTCAGTAAATATTGATTCCCTTTCACTTTTAACCTCTTCCTCCCCACCTGAAAGTTATCTGCCTTGATCGTGGATAATGGACAACTATTTGCAGCTGATTTTGATAACGATGGCAGTGTTTCCATGATTCCACCTCATCACTAATACTCAAAAACTTGAGTTTTATAAATGTAGTTGAAGAATTCAAAATAAAAAGTTAAAAGAATAGCACTGAAGTACTCTTCAGCTGAACAGAGAACAAAAATGTTGCCCAGTTGCGTTTCACTGTGGGCTTATATTTGTGGAGGCGTCATGGGCTGGTGCTCTATTGTGACATAAAGTATATTGGTTAATACTTTTAATTGCCTCCCACTGCCTTTATCTCTCCCATTAAAGAACAAGTGCATCATGGAAAAAGTTCTAAAAATAGAGCCTGCCTGGTTTATGGAGAAGGGTGTTTATGACGGGAATTAAGCACGTGTTTAGCTCACATGTCTTAAGCCCCGAATCAGGCTTTCTTCTGTGGCCAGGGCCTCGCTAGCATCCAGCGTGCTGTTTATTGGAATACACTTCTTCTGGTGGAAACAGACTCTGTCCTCACTCTGTGGTCGTAAAAAATCCATGTTGTTTCTAAGCAGGGCAGGTTTTTGGAGCTGTACTTGGGGAAAGGGAAAGAGATGCAGGTATAGGTGCTGAGGGTGGGGTTGTGCCTGGAATAAGGGGTTTAAGGAAAGCAGGATTTCACTTCACTCACAGTGGGAGGGTGTCTGAGGCAGCTGTGAGGGATGAGGGTGATGGTGGAGTTCGTGGAGCGGGCTCTGTCTGTGGTCTTGATCGATAAACGAAGCCACTTTGGAAGGTAAAGTGGTGAGCTCCCCAGGGCTTCCCTGAAAGAGGAACTTCTTGTTCTCTGTGTTTGACTCTGGTTTCTTCTGCTGTCATCCAGGGAGATGATGCTGACCTCCCCCGTGAGATGGTGGGCTTGAGGTGGCTGGCTCCTCTGACTCTTGCTCGGGTTCCTCCTGGCTATGTTGGATTGGCCCAGTGTCCAGGCTCCCAGGGAGACTTTGCACGCTGCTCTGTCCTGTGCTGCTCCCTGGTTCAAACCCACACCCCCTCCTTCCCAGAGTTCTTCAGCATCGTGTAGCAGGCCTCCCCGTGCTTCTAGGCTTGCCTCTTCTGATCCTTCTTCCCTGCTGAGGCCCAATTATCCTCGCAGAGAGCAGTTTGGTTATGCACCTCCTTTACGTAAAGTTCTTACCGTTGCATAAAAGCACATCAAAGCTTGACCCCTCCCTTATATTTAGCTTAATTTCTCAGTATTACCCTCTCTATATCCCCTCTCCTTCCCACCCCTGCCACCACCACACAAGAATAGCCACGACAGAAAGCAAAGACTTCCTCTGCCTCAGCACAGCAGGCTTCTCCCACACTGATCTCTTACACCACTTCCGTTACCTGTCTCAGCTTGTACACACAGCCTGCTGGAAACGTCCAGAATTTTGTCTGTCTGGAAATGGGGACAATCACCTTGCCTCCAATCTTTTCTGATGACTGAAGTCAAGTTGCTGTCTCTTTTCCTCTCAAGGTTCTTCTATCCATTGAGTCTCTTATGACGTTAAGTATTGTATTTTCACAGTTTGTTTGCACATCTCTTTTCTGCTCTAAACTATGGAATCTTTGGATATTTGTGGGTAACTTCTGGTGTCCAAGAGTCCATGGCTCTTTTTATTAGAATAGGTCCATAGCATTGATGGGGTCTCCGAAGCTATTTTGTCCTTTCTTCCCCCAAATAAATTAATTTTATCTGTCTACTTTTCTTTTCAGGCCATATTAGTTTTGCCCTTCTTGGTCCCCAGTCTTTGAGGAAGTCCAAGCCTTTAGGTAAAAAGGATGTACTGTTGGAGCTGAGCCTTCCTGATTCTCACTGAGAATCTCCTGAACCAGTCCTTTCTTTATTTATACAAAAATGCTAGTGTTTGAATACTACTTAACTCTTTGCAAGAATAATTTACATATGCATACACACATTTATATCTATAGTCTTATCTGCCCTTCACAATATCTGCCTGGTATTGGGCTTCCCAGGTGGGTATAGTGGAAAAGAACCTGCCTGCCAGTGCAGGAGATGTAAGAGACATAGGTTCAATCCCTGCGTCAGGAAGATCTGGAGGAGGGCATGGCAACCCACTCCAGTATTCTTGCCCAGAGAATCCAATGGACAGAGGGCCATGGTCCATAGGGTCACAAAGAGTCAGACATGATTGAAGCAACTTAGCACACACACACACACACACACAAGTAGTGTTAACTTCATTTTTTAGGTGGGGAAACTGAGGCATGGAGACTTTGCCTTGCTCAAGGTTGATCAGCTGTACCACTCATATGTGCAATCTAAAATAGAACACAGACGAACTTCTCTACCAAACAGAAACAGACCCACAGACACAGAGAATAGACGTGTGGGTGCCAAGGAGGAGGCGGGTGAGGGAAGGGAGGATTAGGAGTTTGGGGTCAGCAAACTATTATATATAGGGTGGATACTCAACAAGATCCTGCCGTATAGCATAGGGAATTATATTCAATATCCTATGATAAACTGTAATGGAAAATAATATGAAAAATTATATATATATATAACAGACTCACTTTGCTATACAGCAGAAATTAGCACAACATTGTAAATCAACTACACATCAATAAAGTAAATTTTTTTTTTTTAGTTTTTTATTTTTTAAATTTTAAAATCTTTAATTCTTATATGCGTTCCCAAACATGAACCCCCCTCCAAGGCTGATCAACTGTGAAATCAAGACTGGAATTAGCTGAGTTCAGCCTGCTAGAACTGTATCTTGGTTGACTTACTGTTTGCCGCCCTGTCCCTAACGGTTTCCCCAGTCTGCTGTCGTCCTCCCTTCTCACCACCCCCAACTTCACACACAGTTCCATGTGTACACGTCTGTGATTCATGTTTTTTAATCAGTGCTTTGGTTGTGTGGTTCCATTCCAGGTCTGCTCTTGAGCTGCACGCCTACATCTCTTTTAGCTGGTTTGGGATATTCCTACAGTGCAATGTCACGCTGTGGTTTAGACTGTTGCTGTCTAGTGTTGTGACTGTGTGTGACTGTGGAGCAGCTGGGATGTGGTTCATCTGAACTGAGAGGTGTATTATACTTATTGTATTTAAATCACTATGAGAAAAGGAATGTAAAATATCTCACTGATAATCTCCTATATGGGTAGTGGTAGAAGGGAATTGGAAAATGGTGAATGGATCCCGAGTCACAGGTATTTGGTGGTAGAAGCAACAGAACTCCCTGGTGGTTTAGTTCTGGTGTTTTCTTGAAAGCCTATGTCAGCTCCATACCTTGAGGTACCACAGCGGGAGAGAGTGGCATTAAGAAAGCCAAGCAAGGAGAGTGTTTCAAGAAGGAAGAGGCGTGAACATCTGTAAACAGCTCCTGAGAGCATGAGTTAGATCAGGATGGAAGCATCCATTGGATTTAGCACCACTGAGATTGCTGGTGACCTTGACAATACCTATTTGATTAGAGAGTGGAGACAGGTCAGATTGGGATGTGCTGAAGGTGATTGGAGGGGACAATGCAGAGACGTTGTGTTTGGAGTATTCTTTAAAAAAGTCTGGCTATAAAGGGGAGCAGCAAAAGGAATTGAGCAAGAAAAGGGAGTTGATTGATGTTTAAAGATGCTGATGGAATGATCCTGTGTCCAAGGAAAGGTTTACGGGAACAAAATGGGGGGAATCATGGGGGTTGTAAAGAACTTGAGGAGGGGGAGCAGGATGAGATTCAAAACACATGAGAGAAATAGACCTTTGATAGAAAGAAGGCACTTCCTCTGTTGAAACAAAAAGGAGGCAGGTAGGTAAGGATTGAGACTGATTTATAGATACATGACCATTGGAAGACTGGTTTTATTATTTTTCTTTCAGTGATTCATTTAGGTAAAAAACATGAGCTAAGAGTGAGGTGAAGCAGAGAAGCACTTAAGAGCTTCTTAGTGAGATGTTGCAATCTCTCATCCACATCAGCAAAAAATCACTTTGCATGGTAACATTCATTTGACACTGAAGAGTTTCAAGGTAAGTATAAACTAAGATCATGGCATTCAGGAAATAAATGGGGAAACAATGAAAACACTGACAGACTTTATGTTTTGGGGCTCCAAAATTACTGCAGATGGTGACTGCAGCCATGAAATTAAAAGACACTTACTTCTTCGGAGGAAAGCTATGACCAACCTAGACAGCATATTAAAAAGCAGAGTCATTACTTTGCCAACAAAGGTTCATCTCATCAAAGCTATGGTTTTTACAGTAGTCATATATGGATGTGAGAGCTGGACTGTAAAGAAAGCTGAATGCTGAAGAATTGATGCTTTTGAGCTGTAGTGTTGGACAATACTCTTGAGAGTCCCTTGGACTGCAAGGAGATCCAACCAGTCCATCCTAAAGGAAATCAGTCCTGAATATTCATTGGAAGAACTGATGCTGAAGCTGAAACTTCAATACTTTGGCCACCTGATGTGAAGAATAGACTCATTTGAAAAGACCCTGATGCTGGGAAAGATTGACAGCGGGAGGAGAAGGGGACAACAGAGGTTGGATGGCATCACCAACTCTATGGACATGGATTTGAGTAAGCTCCGGGAGTTGGTGATGGACGGGAAGGCCTGGTGTGCTGCAGTCTATGGGGTTTCAAAGAGTCAGACACAACTGAGCAACTGAACTGACTGTGATGTGGTCCTACTTCTTTCTTAATCTAGCTAGATGTGGCCTGGGGACTAGTGGTTACTCTTCAGGAAGATAGACTCTGGCCAGTGTGGCTGGTTCAGGACTTTCATTGGAAAGTCCTGGAGAAGGTCCATCATGGGAGGGGGTGCCTTTGATGACAGGTGTCTTGTTGCTATCATTCAGAAGTCCTATGGAGAAACAGTAGTTCATGAAGAGTCGGTATACAACAGAAGAAAAGCATTGAATTAGGAAACTGGACATGAGTTTGGGTAAACTCCAGGAGTTGGTGATGGACAGGGAGGCCTGGCATGCTGCAGTCCCTGGGATCGCAAAGAGTTGGACATGACTGAGCGACTGAACTGAGGAAACTGGACTTGAGCTTGTGGTCCTGTTTTGTCATCTGCTATGTGACTATGAGCAAATCATTTACTCTGAGTTTATTTTCCCAGTCTGTGAAAGAAGAAAAACACCAGCCTTCCTGTTTGATGAGGTGGCGTGAGATGTGATGGCGTACGTCAGTGTTCTATGAAAGGCATTTCAGGCTGTACAAATAGATTTGTGAAGAGGCTTGGAGCTGGTGGCCTGGCTTATACTTCCAGCTCTCTGCTCACTCAGCCCCGGTGTGACTCAGGGTGAATCACTTCGCGGCTTTGAACCTACGTTTTCCCGTCTGTAGAATACCTTCACAGGGTGAATGTAAGGATTCAGAAGCACAGTAGAGGACTTTGGAAGTGAAAGTGCTAGAGAAATGGGATAATCAGTCTTAATTCCTTATTCTTCATTTAGGGGAAGGACCTAACTTATTTTCCTTCAGAATCCATCTGTGTTCATGAGCATTCTTTGACTTCGTCAGTAATGGCTTACAATGAGCTTTCGTGTGGGCAGAGCCTAAGTGTTGTAGGGAGAAGTCAGGGAAAGTGTGAACGAACAACATCACACTTGGAAGAGTGTGTCTGCATTTGGGGGAACTCCTGTCTGATTGGGCATGTGGGACAGGTGCAGTCACACTCTTAGGAAGGACATCCTGGAAGAGCTGTGAGCTCTCTGCCTTTGGAGGCTTTCATGGTACAAAACTTATCAAATGGAAGAAACTAGAAGCATATGCTCATGCTGCTAATTGTAGAAAAGAGGTAGGGGAGAGGACTAACCAAGGGGTGGCCGCTGAGAGCACCAGAGCAGGCTCTGTCTCCACGTCCGCTGAAGCTGTTTCTCTGCAAAGTTTTGAAGCATCACTGAGCATCTAACATTGGGCCCAACTGTTATGACTGGGCACAAGGTTGGTGTCCCATCTGTTTTGATTCCACACCCAGAGACTTCTCCCTTTGGTGGACACTGACCGCTTTCCCAGTGGAGAAATATTGTGCACGATCCCTGGAATGCTTTTCCTTTTGACGGTGGCAGCCACGGAGCTCATCAGAGCCGTTCTGTTACCACTTGTTCTGGTCTGAATCCATTCCCGGAACACTTGTGAGGGGGACAGTGGGTCAGTCTTCTGGGAATCTTTCTGATAAACATGGATCCTTAGTCATTTGTCACCTCACTCTGAAAAGACTGTCAGTTTACTGGATGTGAAGTACTCTTTTGGTCTGGGAAATTTTCTGAAGAATCTTGATTTTTCTGTAATGAAGAACTCACTCCTTGGAATTTCCATCTTTTGTTTTCCATGTAATTGCTAAAGAGTTCATATTAGAGTGAAACACAGAGGATCTCAAGTCAGACTCTAAAAACTTGGCCTGAGGGGAACAGTTTGCAGCCTTTAACTTAAAGATTTGGAAAGACAATGTGTCACGTTTAACCTGATCAAATGTCCTGACTTCCAGGCTTCTTGTAGAATGCAGATATCGTGTGATTTCAGTGTGGAAGGCTGCATCCCAGAGAAGGGAAGCGGAAACTGAACACAAGGCCTAACATCCCTGCCTGTCTGGCTTAGCAGCTCTGTCCATACCCTTTGAACGCATGTTGTTGGAGTAGCCTCAGAGGGCGAGTCGCGGTCAGCAGCACTGTTGGGAGGTCTGAGGACACTATTGACTCAGGCCTCACTCAAGCAGGGCCTAAGAGTGTTCTGAAAGCTTCAGAATGGGAAATCTTATTTGGGAATAATTATGGATTTTATCAGACTGTCACAGGAACAGCCATTTTTCTGTAAGAGGACATTTCCTCCATGGAACTCCAGGCAACTCTGGTGTGCGGTCAGCAAGTGGCTGCGTACTTGCGGTTTGAGTTCTTGCTGAATGGTCTTTTTGCCCAGATTGTACCTTGCAAACATACAGTAGACTCCTAACTAACTCGTCTCCCTTTCCCCTGCCTTTCACTTAGCTCTGTGCCCAGGACTCCTTCCTTACAATGCTTGTGATTCATCTCTAGTCAGTTAATTGTTTAAAAAATTGGACTTAATTTGAGATGATTGTAGATTGATGTGCTGTTTTAAGAAATCATACAGAGATCCCATGTGCTCTTTACTCAGTTTCCCTGATGGTAACTTCCTGCAGAACTGTAGTTCAGTATCATGGCCAGGATATTGACATTGGTGCAGTCAATATATAGAACGCTTTCATCACCATAATAACTCATGTTGCCTCTTTATGGCCACACTCTTCCTACCCTCACCCCCTCCTTAAACCCTTGGGAAACACTGATTTGTTCAATATTTCTATGATTTTGTCATTTCAAGGATGTTATATAAATGGAATCATGTAGTGTGTTGTCTGAGGTAGGCTTTGTAAATCTCTGGATTTAATCCAGCTTGTTGGGTGTATCAGTAGTGGCACCTTTTTATTACTGAGTGGTAGTCTGTGGTATTGGAGAAGGCAATGGCACCCGACTCCAGTACTCTTGCCCGGAAAATCCCATGGACCGAAGAGCCTGGTAGGTTGTAGTCCATGAGGTCGCTAAGAGTCGGACACAATTGAGTGACTTTACTTTCACATGCATTGGAGAAGGAAATAGCAACCCACTCCAGTGTTCTTGCCTGGAGAATCCCAGAGATGGGGGAGCCTGATGGGCTGCTGTCTACGGGGTCACACAGAGTCGGACACGACTGAAGCGACTTAGCAGCAGCAGCAGCAGTCTGTGGTATGGATGTGCCACAGTTTAACTACTCATCTCTTGAAGGACATCTTGGCCGATTCTGTTTTTTGGTATTACAAATAAACTTACTGTGAGCATTCGTGTACAGGTTTTTGTTTGAATCTAAATTTTTGTTTTTCTGGGATAAATGCCCAGGAGTATAATTACTGTTGCATATTTTGTTGTTTAATAAACTGCCAAACTCTTTTCTGGAGTGGCTATGTCATTTTACATTTCCATTAGTGATATATGAGAAATCCAGCTTCTCTGCAGTCTCACCAGCATTTGATGTTGTCAAATGCAATTTTTTATTTTAGCTGTTGTGATATGTACATAGTGATATCTCATTGCATTTCTCTGATGGCTAATGATGTGAACATCTTTTCATGTATTCGCCATCTGTGTATCCTCTTGGGTAACATGTCCTTTCATAATTTTTGCTCATTTCTTTCTTTTTTTCAAAGTCATATTTTGTACTTTATTTTTTAATGTAAATGCTATTTTTTCTTTTTTTAAATCTCTTAAAAAATACATTTCATTGGAGCAAAATTGCTTTACAATATTATCTTGGTTTCTGCCACACATCAACATGAATCAGCCATAGGTACATGTATATCCCTTTCCTCCTGAATTTCACTCCCACCTCCCACCCACTCCCATCCTTCTAGGTTGTTACAGAGCACCGGGTTTGAGCTCTCTGCATCGTATAGCAAATTCCCAATGGTTATCTATTTTACACATGGTAATATCTTGCATATACGCACACACACAATGTATACGTTTCAATGTTACTGTTTCAATTTGTCCCTCCCCCTCCTTCCCCTATTGTGTCTACAAGTCTGTTTTCTCTGTCTGTGTCTCCATTGCTGCTCTGCAGTTAGGTTCATCAGTACCATCTTTCTAGATTCCATATGCATGCATTAATATGTGATGTTTGTTTTTCTCTTTCTGACTCTGTATATTAGGCTGTACGTTTATCCACCTCATTAGAACTGACTCAAATGCATTCCTTTTTATGGCTGAGTAATATTCCATTGTACATATGTACCACAGCTGCTTTATCCATTTATGTATTGATGGACATCTAGGTTGATTCTGTGTCCTAACTATTGTAAATAATGCTGCAGTGAGCATTGGGCTACAG
Organism: Ovis canadensis; assembly: GCF_042477335.2. Taxonomy (NCBI): domain Eukaryota; kingdom Metazoa; phylum Chordata; class Mammalia; order Artiodactyla; family Bovidae; genus Ovis; species Ovis canadensis. Next base: position 83,199,715 of record NC_091256.1, read on the forward strand.
GCATCTTTTTCAATTATGGTTTCTTCAGAGTATATCCTCAGTAGTGGGATTTTTGGGTCCCCTGGTAGTTTTAGTCCTAGTTTTTTAAAGGAATCTCCATACTGTTCTCCATAGTGCCTGTATCAATTTACATTCCCACCAAGATCACAAGAGGGTTCCCTTTTCTCCACACCCTCTCCCGCATTTATTATTTGTAGGTTTCTTGATGATGGCCACGAGGGGACACCTCATGTGGTTTTCATTCACATTTCCCTAATAATGAACAATGTTGAATATCTTTTCTTGTGTTTGTCAGCCAAGTGCATGTCTTCTTTGGAGAAATGCCTAGTTAGGTCTTCTTCCCACTTTTTGATTGGGTTGTTTTCTGTTATTTAGCTGTATGAGCTGCTTGTATATTTTGGGTATTGATCCCTTGTCAGCTGGTTCATTTGCTGTTATTTTCTCCCATTCTGAGGGTTGTCTTTTCACCTTACTTATAGTTTCCTTTGCTGCACAAAAGCTTTTAAGTTTAATTAGGTCCCATTTGTTTATCGGAGAAGGGAATGGCACCCCACTCCAGTACTCTTGCCTAGAAAATCCCATGGATGGAGGATCCTGGTAGGCTGCAGTCAATGGGGTTGCTAAGAGTCAGACACGACTGAGCGACTTCATTTTTACTTTTAACTTTCATGCATTGGAGAAGGAAATGGCAACCTACTCCAGTGTTCTTGCCTGGGGAATCCCAGGGACAGGGAAGCCTGGTGGGCTGCCATCTATGGGGTCACACAGAGTCAGACACTACTGAAGTGACATAGCAGCTTAGCATTTGTTTATTTTTGTTTTTATTTCCATTATTCTAGGAGGTGAGTCATAGAGAATCTTGCTGCGATTTATGTTAGGGAGTGTGCTGCCTATGTTAGCCTCTAGGAGCTTTATGCTTCTGACTGGTCTATGCCCCAACCAGTAATGCTGAAGAAGCTGAAGTTTAATGGTTCTATGAAGACCTACAAGAACTTCTAGAACTAACACCCAAAAAAGATGTCCTTTTCATTATAGGGGACTGGAATGCAAAAGTAGGAAGTCAAGAAACACCTAGAGTAACAGGCAAATTTGGCTTTGGAGTACACAATGAAGCAGGGCAAAGGATAATAGAGTTTTGTCAAGAGAACACACCGGTCATAGCAAACACCCTCTTCCAACAAGACAAGAGAAGACTCTACACATGGACTACTTCACCAGACGGTCAATACTGAAATCAGATTGATAATATTCTTTGCAGCCAAAGGTGGAGAAGTTCTATTTAGTCAGCAAAAACAAGACCGGGAGCTGACTGTGACTCAGATCATGAACTCCTTATTGCCAAATTCAGACTTAAATTGAAGAAAGTAGGGAAAAACACTAGACCATTCAAGTATGACCTAAATCTAATCCCTTACGATTATACAGTGGGAGTGAGAAATAGATTTAAGGGACTAGACCTGATAGAGTGCCTGATGAACTATGGATAGAGGTTTGCGACATTGTACAGGAGACATGGAGCAAGACCATCCCCCAGAAAAAGAAATGCAAAAAAGCGAAATGGCTGTCTGGGGAGGCCTTACAAATAGCTGTGTAAAGAAGAGAAGTGAAAAGCAAAGATATACCCATTTGAATGCACAGTTCCAAAGAATAGCAAGGAGAGATAAGAAAGCCTTCCTTAGCGATCAATGCAAAGAAATAGAGGAAAACAATAGAATGGGAAAGACTAGAGATTTCTTCAAGAAAATTAGAGATACCAAGGGAACATTTCATGGAAAGATGGGCTCAATAAAGGACAGAAATGGTATGGACCTAACAGAAGCAGAAGATATTAAGAAGTGGCAAGAATACACAGAAGAACTGTACAAAAAAGATCTTCACCACCAAGATAATCACAATGGTGTGATCACTCACCTAGAGCCAGACATCCTGGAGTGTGAAGTCAAGTGGGCCTTAGAAAGCATCACTAGGAACAAAGCTAGTGGAGGTGATGGAATTCCAGTTTAGCTATTTCAAATCCTGAAAGATGATGCTGTGAAAGTGCTGCAACTCAATATGCCAGCATATCTGGAAAACTCAGCAGTGGCCACAAGACTGGAAAAGGTCAGTTTTCATTCCAGTCCCAAAGAAAGGCAATGCCAAAGAATGCTCAAACTACCACACAATTGCACTCATCTCACACGCTAGTAAAGTAATGCCCAAAATTCTCCAAGCCAGGCTTCAATAATACAGTTCACAATGAACTATGAACTTCCTGATGTTCACGCTGGTTTTAGAAAAGGCAGAGGAACCAGAGATCAAATTGCCAACATCTGCTGGATCATGGAAAAAGCAAGAGAGTTCCAGAAAAAACATCTATTTCTGCTTTATTGACTATGCCAAAGCCTTTGACTGTCTGGATCACCACAAACTGTGGAAAATTCTGAAAGAGATGGGAATACCAGACCACCTGACCTGTCTCTTGAGAAATCTGTATGCAGGTTAGGAAGCAACAGTTAGAACTGGGTATAGAAAAACAGACTGGTTCCAAATTGGGAAAGAAGTACATCAAGGCTGTATATTGTCATCCTGCTTATTTAACTTATATGAAGAATACATCATGAGAAATGCTGGGCTGGATGAAACACAAGCTGGAATCAAAATTGCCAGGAGAAATATCAATAACCTCAGATATGCAGATGACACCACCTTTATGGCAGAAAGTGAAGAACTAAAGAGCCTCTAGATGAAAGTGAAAGAGGAGCGTGAAAAAGTTGGCTTAAAGCTCAACATTCAGAAAACTAAGATGAAGGCATCTGGTCCCATCACTTCATGGCAAATAGATGGGGGGAAACAGTGGAAACGGTGTCAGACTTTATTTTTTTGGGCTCCAAAATCACTGCAGATGGTGACTGTAGCCATGAAATTAAAAGACGCTTACTCCTTGGAAGAAAAGTTATGACCAACCTAGAGAGCATATTAAAAAGCAGAGACATTCCTTTGTCAACAAAGGTCTGTCTAGTCAAAGCTATGGTTTTTCTAGTAGTCATGGATGGATGTGAGAGTTGGACTGTAAAGAAAGCTGAATGCTGAAGAATTGATGCTTTTGAACTGTGGTGTTGGAGAAGAGTCTTGAGAGTCCCTTGGACTGCAAGGAGATCCAACCAGTCCATTCTAAAGGAAATCAGTCCTGAATATTCATTGGAAGGACTGATGCTGAAGCTGAAACTCCAATACTTTGGCCACCTGATGCCAAGAACGGACTCATTTGAAAAGACCCTGATGCTGGGAAAGATTGAAGGTGTGAGAAGGGGACGACAGAGGATGGCCTCACTGACTCAATGGACATGAGTTTGAGTAAACTCCGGGAGTTGGTGATGGACAGGGAGGCCTGGTGTGCTGCAGTCCATGGTGTCGCAAAGAGTTGGATACAACTGAGGGACTGAACTTAACTGAACTGACTGGATTGTTTTTTATTGTTGAGTTTTGAGATTTTTATATTGTAAATTATGTATATCATGGATCCTATTTCTTTGTTGAATATGTGATTTGCAAATCTTTTCTCCAAGTTATATGTAGCTTGTGTTTCTATACTAACAGAGTCTTCTGCAAGGCAAAACTGTTAACTTTTGGTAGTGCCCAATTTATTCATTTTTTTTCTTTCATGTATTGTGCTTTGGGTTCAAGATTAAAAATACTTTACCTACCCTGGGTCCTAAAGATTTTCTTAAATGTTTTTCTCTGAAAATTTTATAATCTTACATTTAAGCCTACAATCCTTTTGAGATAATTTTTATGCAAGTGTTAGTCACTCATCTGTGTCTGTCTCTTTGTGACCCCTGGGACTGTAACCCACCAGCCTTCTCTGTCCATAGAATTCTCCAGGCAAAGATACTGGAGTGGGTTGCCATTTCCTTATCCATGGTATCTTGCCGACCCAGAGATTAAACCTAGGTCTCTTGCATTGCAGGTGATTCTTTACTATCTGAGCCACAAAGGAAGCCCATTTTTGTGTAAGGTGTAAGACATGTTGAGTCTCATTTTTTTTTTTTTTCCTGCCTGTGAATGTCCTTTGCTCCAGCATCATTTGTGGAAAAGGCTGTCTTTCCTCCACTGAATTGCTTTCTGCACCATTGTAAAAAATCAGTTGAGTATTTGTGTGGGTCTATTTCTGGGTTCTCTATCTGTTCCATTAATCTGTAAGTCTCTTTTTCTATCAGTATCGCACTGTCTTAATTACTTTGCTATGTACTAAGTCCTGAAATTGACTAGGCTTATTCCTCCCACTTTATTCTTCTTATTTAAAATTGTTCTATCTATTCCCATTCCTATGCCTTTCCATATAACTTTTTAGAATAATCTTGTGGATTTACAACTCTTGTTGGCATTTAGATAGAAATTATGCTAAACCGGTATCCATTTGGAGAGACTGGAAATCTTTAGTATGTTGAAGTCTTCTAATTTACACGTGTCTCCATTTATTTATATCTTCTCTAATCTCTTTAGTCAGCCTTTTGGCTTTTGTTTTTGTTTTGGCATACAAGTTCTGAATGTTTAATTATACTTGTGTGCTCAATCACTCAATCATGTTTAACTCTTTGTGACCCCATGGATGGTAGCCTGCCAGACTCCTCTGTCCATGGAATTTTCCAGGCAAGATTGCGGGAACAGGTTGCATTTCCTACTCCAGGGGATCTTCCCAACTCAGGGATCCAACCTGGGTCTCCTACATCTCCTGCACTGGCAGGTAGATTCTGTACCACTGAGCCGCCTGGGAAGCTTATTATACCTGTACTTAAGTGTTTTTTTGAGTGATTATAAATGATATTGTATAACACTGGTCTTCATTTCTAGTGTAAGAAATATGATGAGTTTTGTATGTTTATCTTATGTGACCTTGCTGAACTCACTAACTGTAGGAGTTTGAATGTAGATTCCTTGGGATATTCTATGTATCCCATTATGTCATTTGCAAATAGGAATATTTTTATTTCCTTCTACCAAATCTGAATGCCTTTTATTCTTTTTCTTTTTCCTCTCTTTCTCTCTCCCTTTTTTGCCTATTGCAGAGGCAGTACTATATTGAATAATAGTAGTAAAAACTGATATTTTTCCTTGTTCTTGATGTTAGGGGGAAAGGTTTCAGTCTTTGATCATTAAATATGATGTTAGCTCTAAGTTTTTTATAGATGCTATTTATCAAGTTGAAGAAAATTTCCTCTATTCCTATTTCTTTCTGAGTTTTTATCATGAATAAATGTTGACTATTGTCAAATTTTTTTTTATTACACTGATTCATTTTTCAATATTGAATTTGCTTTCCAGCCTTGAAATTTACCCATTTGGTCATTCTTTTTATATATTGCTGAATTCTATTTGTTACTGTTAAGGATTTTTGCAGCTATATTTATGAGTGATGTTAGTCTGTAGTTGTCTTTTTGGTACTGTCTTTGTCTGGGTTTGGAATCAGGGTAATACTAGCTTCACAAAATGAATTCAAAAGTATACCTTTTACTTTTGTTTTCTGGAAGAATTGTCATTAATTCTTGGTTAAATTTTGATGTCATTAAAACCATCTGGGCCTGGAGATTTCTTTTAGAAGTTTTAAAATTATGAATTCAATTTTCTCATAGTTTATAGGGATATGAATTGTGGTAGTTTGTATTTTTCAAGGACCATTTCATTTAAGTAGTAAAATTTTATGTGTAGAGTTGTTTGTGGCATTCCCTATTCTATTTTGGGTGTCTACAGTTTATACTTGCATTTCCTGTTTCATTTCTGATATTGGTAATTTAAGGCTTTTCTTTTCTTTTTTTCAGTCTTGCTATTGGTTTTATTTATTTTTAAAAATGACTGATTTTCTCTATTGTTTTCCTATTGTCAATTTCACTGATTTCTACTCATTATTTCCTTCCTTCTGCTTGCTGATTTAGTTTTATTTTGCTCTTTTATAAGTTCTTGACGTGAGAATGCACATTATTGATCGGAGACTTTTTCTTTTTTCTTATGCATATATTTAAGTGCTATAAATTTTCCTTTCATTACTGCTTTAGCAGCATCACACAAATTTTTATATGTTATGTTCTCATTTTCACTGAGTTCAATATATTTTTAAATTTCCCTTGAGACTTCTTCTTCTTTAGATCATAGATTATTTAGAATTGAATTGTTTCCAAGTGTTGGATATTTAGTTCCAAGTATTTGGATATTTTCCTCTTATCTTTCTGTTATTGATTTCTAGTTTGATTCCATTATAGTCAGAGAATATACCTTGTGTGATTTAAATTCTGTTAAATCTGTCAAGGTTTGTCTTATGGACTAGTGTATGGTCTGTCTTGAATAATGTTCCACATGCACTTGAATAGAATGTGTATTCTGCAAATTCTTGTTGGGTGGGGCATTTGATAAATGTTGATTAAGTTCTGTTGGCTGATATTGTCATTGAGATCTTCTATATCCTTGCTTACCTTCTGTCTAGTTGTTCTATCAGAGGTTGAAAAAGAAGTGTGTAGGTTTGTCTGTTTCATCTTTCAATCAGTTTTTGCTTCACATATGCTTGGAACTTTTTCGTTTGGTGCATAAGCATTAAGATTTCTATATCTTGTTGGAGAATTTGCCTTTTTATCATTTTGTGATGTGCCTCTCTGTGTCTGTTGTTTAGATTGGGTAATTTCTATTGTTTTGTCTTTAAATTCACCGATTCTTTCCTCTGTCCCCTCCATTCTGCTGTTGATCCCATCCATTGACTTTTAAAAATTAGTTGTCATCATTTTTGGTATTAAAATTTCTATTTGGTTTCTTTGCGGTTGAGACTTTCTGTTTCTTTGCTATTTCTTTTCTATTTATTTGCTATTTCTGAGACTTTATCTTTTTTCATTTGTTTCAAGTGTGTCTGTAATTGCCCATTCGAGCATTTTTTTTATGATGGATGTTTGAAAATCTTTGTCAGATATTTCTGACATCTTTGTCATCTTGATTCTTGGCATCCATTGATTTTCTGTTTTTCAGTCAGTTTGGTGTTTTCTTGATTCTTGGTATCAGTTCAGTTCAGTCACTCAGTCGTGTCCGATTCTCTGTGACCCCATGAATCACAGCACACCAGGCCTCCCTGTCCATCACCAACTCCTGGAGTTCACTCAGACTCATGTCCATCGAGTCAGTGATGCCATCCAGCCATCTCATCCTCTGTTGTCCCCTTTTCCTCCTGCCCCCAATCCTTCCCAGCATCAAGGTCTTTTCCAATGAGTCAACTCTTTGCATGAGTTGGCCAAAGTACTGGAGTTTCAGCTTTAGCATCAGTCCTTCCAAGGAACACCCAGGGCTGATCTCCTTTAGAATGGACTGGTTGGATTTCCTTGCAGTCCAAGGGACTCTCAGGAGTCTTCTCCAACACCACAGTTCAAAAGCATCAATTCTTTGGCGCTCAGCCTTCTTCACAGTCCAACTCTCACACCCATACATGACCACAGGAAAAACCATAGCCTTGACTAGACAGACCTTTGTTGGCAAAGTAATGTCTCTGCTTTTGAATATGCTGTCTAGGTTGGTCATAACTTTTCTTCCAAGGAATAAGCGTCTTTTAATTTCATGGCTGCAGTCACCATCTGCAGTGATTTTGGAGCCCCCCAAAATAAAGTCTGACACTGTTTCCACTGTTTCCCCATCTGTTTGCCATGAAGTGATGGGACCAGATGCCATGATCTTCGTTTTCTGAATGTTGAGCTTTAAGCCAACTTTTTCACTCTCTTCTTTCACTTTCATCAAGAGGCTTTTTAGTTCCTCTTCACTTTCTGCCATAAGGGTGGTATCATCTGCATATCTGAGGTTATTGATATTTCTCCTGGCAATCTTGATTCCAGCTTGTGATTCTTCCAGCCCAGCGTTTCTCATGATGTACTCTGCATATAGTGACTGATTTTTTGTTGAAATGGCCATTTTGAATATTATATTGTGAGACTCTGGATCTTACTTAAACCTTTGGTTTTAGATGGCTACTTTTGAGACAGATACAGATAGAGAAAGGAGTAGGCATCCCCTCATTTCTACCAGGTTAGGGTGGAAGTCCGAATTTCCAACTCAGCCTCCACTGTCACTTGTTAGGGCTCCTTGTTAGTGATGGGTGATCATAAGAGTAAGAGCTCCCTGCAAACCTCACATTGATCCCTCTGTGCACTGTAGTGGTGGTGGGCCTTATTGCTGCTAGGGAAAGTAAAAGGAAGTCTGTGCTCCCTGCTGGGCCTTCTCTGGTAATACTCAAGTAGGAACAAAGTGGAGGCTGCATGCTTCACTACAGCCTCAAGAAGGGGGAAATCTAGGCTTCCTAGTAGCCCTTGCTGGCTTAAGGTGGGAGTGGGGCCATAAGTTTTCTATTGTATTTTGACAGGTAGAGCGATTATTATCTAAAGTGTTCTGTCTGTTGAGGCCCCCTTCCCAGTTTTTGTGCTACAGAGACTGGCCTTTTGTTGGGACTCTTTTCGTCTACACCCACTGATATTTCCATGTTGCTGCCTTCTTCAGCTCCAAGTCTAGGAATATATGAAGCAGAAAATAAAGCCAGAGAACTCACCACTGTTTTTCCTAGCCAGTTTGCTTTCCTTTCTCCACCATTCAGAATAGTTTAATGTTTGTTTAATGTAATGTTTTTTTTTTTTAATGTCTAGAACTTTTCGAGGTACTTAGAGCAAGGAATCAGGCTTTCCAGGTGGCTCAGTGGTAAAGAATCCATCTCCCAGTTTAGGAGATGCAGGGAGCGTGGGTTGGGTCCCTGGGTCAGGATGATCCTGTGGAGTAGGAAATGGCAACCTGCTCCAGTATTCTTGCCTGGAGAATTCCATGGACAGAGGAGCCTAGTGGGCTACAGTTGATAGGACTGCAAAGAGTCGGACATGACTGAGTGACTGACCACGCTGAGCAGAGTGAGGAATAGGGAGGAGTATAGCTACTCCGTATTTGTGAAAGTGGAAGTCTCATCCAGTTTGCTTTTACTTGGTTTATTCTAACAGGCCAATCACTTTTCCTACCTGAGGTCTCAGGTCCAAGTATCCTTAATCAAGCTTGTGTAAATTGCTTTCCATGGGGAAGGAAAGTTAAAATCCCAAAGAGCTCTGTGCATTGTTGGGATGGGTAGAAACAGTTTTCATACCCCAACTACACACTGGGCCCTCTGAATTTATAGCTTTCTTTTTCTCACCTTTAAGACTTGGGGCCAACTAGAGGGGCACCAGAGATATTCAGATTATTTCACATTCATTAAGGGATCTTTTGAGCTTCCCTGGTAGCTCAGCTGGTGAAGAATCCACCTGCAGTAGGTCAGGATTCCTAGGTCGGGAAGATCCCCTGGAGAAGGGATAGGCTACCCACTCCAGTATTCCTGGGCTTCCTTGGTGGCTCAGATGGTGCCTGAAATGTGGAAGACCTGGGTTCGATCCCTAGGCTGGGAAGATCCCCTGGAGGAGGACATAGCAATCCACTCCAGTATTCTTGCTTGGAGAATCCCCATGGACAGAGGAGCCTGGTGGGCTACAGTCCATGGGGTCACAGAGTCAGACACGACTGAGTGACTAAGCACAGCACAGCACAAGGGATCTTTATTCTCTAGAGGTACAAAGACGTTCCCATGACACAAGGGGAAGTTTCACCTAGATGTTTCTAAGAACCACCTAAGTGCCACAGAGGAGCAGCTGGGGGACGTGTATGTAACTGCAACTTGGCCTGGCTTCTAAAAGCAGAGCTTCTTGCCTTTGATTATTGAGGGTGAGAACCATGCTCAATACTTTCTTGGAACCAGGCTTCTTTATATTTCATTGTTTACTGAATCTGATTCCTTAAAAGCCTGTTATTTAGGGAAATATAATCTTGCTGTGGAGCAGCACATGTTTTTAATCCAGCTAGATCTTATTTGGGATCCTAGTCCCATCTTTTGCTAGCTGTATGACCTTGAAGCTCAGTCATTCACTTAGAAATCATCCTGTACTGCCTACTGTGGACCAGTCACTGTGCTGTGTTTTGGGAATAAAGTAATGAGTACCCCTTCTCCCTTTACTTTCCAGCCAATAGCAAGTCCAGTTGGTTTTAATTCAAAAATATATCAAAAATTGGATTACTTTTCTCCATCACCCTATCGTTTCCCCAGACTATAATAGTGAGTTCTCTGATTCTGTTCTTCCCTCTAATCCTCTGCCTCAATTTATTCTTTCATAAACATGCATCTGATTATTACTTTCTTACTCAGGACCCTCCAGTTACACTGAGACATACTGAGAATAAAATCCAACACCTCCGCATGGCCCACTAGGGCCTGCGTGGTCTGGTTTCTGCTTTCCCGTCGAGTTGTCTAGCACCCCTTTCCCCCTCGTTTAGTATGCGTTAGTCATACCAGACTTTCTTCCTTTCCCAAAACTATCTCACTTGTCCTACCCTGAGGCCATTACACTGGTTATCTTCTCTATCTTGGATACTTTTCATCCAAAGTTTGAATGACTGGTGTCTTGCTTTTATTCAGGTTTCAGTCCAAACACTCTCTTTGCTCTACTTCTCAAGTCACATTCTATCAAAACACTGTGTGTCCCCCAGCCTCTTATTTTTTGAAAGTAAAATTTCACTGTACATAGTTTTATTAGAATACAGTCACAATCATTTGATTAAAATTTGTCAATAGTGAAATTTAATAATTTAAATTATTTTTTTTTACAAGTACTCAGATTTATTTTCTAGGTACTTTTATGTATGTTGTCTAATTTATACTTGACAGCAACCTGTAATGAAGTTATTGTTATCATCATTATTTAAAACACTTACTCTTTATTAGCCACTATTTTAAGCTCTGTGGGTTTCCCTATTGGCTCAGTGGTATAGAATCCACCTGTAATGCAGGAGACGAGCATTCAATCCCTGAGTCAGAAATATCCCCTGGAGAAGGAAATGGCAACTCAATTCAGTATTCTTGCCTGGAGAATCCCATGGACAGAGGAGCCTGGTGGGCTACAGACCCACCAGGGGTTGCAAAAGAGTCGGACACAAGTTAGCAATTAAACAAAAATAACAGCAGCAATTTTAAGCTCTATGCATATATTAACATATTTAATCATTGCAGCAACCCTATGAGGTAGGTACTGTTGTTGTCTGCATTTACTTTTTTTTAAAATTAATTTTTATTGGTGTATAGTTGATTTACAATGTTGTGTTAATTTCTTCTGTACAGCAAAGTGATTCAGTTATATGTAAACATATATCCACTCTATTTATCTCTTCTTACAATTTGGTATCGTCTTGATTTGTCTACTAGACTAACCTCTCCGAGAATAAGAATCATGCTGTTTCCTTCATTGCTATTTGCCCAGTGTCTAGAACAATGCTGGTCCCAAAGTAATCAATATTTGTTGAGTAATGTTGCTTAATTCTCTTGTGCCCCAGTCTCTCTCCTGTGACATGGAATAATAACTGGCTAATCAAACAAGGTTATATTTAGAATTGTGAGGTAATCAATGTCTGTGAGCTACTTGGTATACTTATTGTTTCATTATGATCACTTATATTACAGTGCTCACTCTATTCTCCCATAGTCCTCCAGTTCCTGTTTTTGTACTTCCTGATCCATCTGGAATGTCATGAGTGTTTGTCCGTGACAGAGGCTGACTGGTTTGATGCTTGCAATGAAATCCTCACCTGGTTCTCTCTTGGCTGTATTTTTCCTCACAGGTTCTACAGCTGGGCTCAGACATCCTTCCCCAGTACAAGCAGGAGGCGCCAAAGACTCCCCCGCACATCATCTTACATTACTGTGTTTTTAAGACCACGTGGGATTGGATCATCCTGATCTTAACCTTCTACACAGCCATCCTGGTTCCTTACAATGTCTCCTTTAAAACCAGGCAGAACAACGTGGCCTGGCTGGTTGTGGATAGCATCGTGGATGTCATTTTTTTGGTGGACATTGTGCTGAATTTTCATACCACTTTTGTTGGACCCGCTGGGGAGGTGATTTCTGACCCCAAACTCATTCGCATGAACTACCTGAAGACGTGGTTTGTGATTGATCTTCTGTCCTGTTTGCCCTATGACGTCATCAACGCTTTTGAGAACGTGGATGAGGTTAGTGCCTTTATGGGTGATCCAGGGAAGATTGGTTTTGCTGATCAGATTCCACCACCCCTGGAGGGGAGAGAGAGTCAGGTACATCCCTCAAATCTCAGACCTTGTTGTCATGTCTTTAATTGTGGATGCTCAACAGAAGAGTACTTGAATGGGTGGGAATTAGTACGACTGGTGTCTGAAACAGAGGGAGCATGATGCCTGGTCAGCATCCTTGCCTGCTGCTCTTGTCCTTTGGAGGTGCGGAGAACCCTGCATGTCAATGGATGGGTGTGGAGGAGACCAGAGGCTTCTCTCTTCCTCATGTGGAGTGCAAGCTGCTGGCTTGGGAGGTGGGGCTGCAGAAGCAGGCATGCATTGCCACTGCACTGGTGAATCTTATACTTGGTATGCAATTGCTGAATGCCTAGCTACTGATTATTCTCACTGTGGGGACTTTTCCATTTTCTGCTGCTGACCTTTGGCTGTTTCAAAACTGATTAACTCTTGAAATCAGGGATGCTACTCTCCCCTAAGGTTGCTTGCCTTTATTTTTCCTTTTTCTCTGGTAAGTGTCAGGAAACAATGAGTTGATTCTTCGCTAAAATGAATTTTGCAGGTGACCAATGGCATTCACTTGTCCATGCTGTCCCTTGCCTAAATTTGCTGAGGTAGTCAGGCTGTGGTTAAGTCTGACTCTTGTGGTTAAGTCAGGCAAGAGGAAAGTGTTACTGGACTACACTGCTTTGGGTTGTTATGGGAAGAATTAAAAGAAGATAAATGCTCTGAAACAGGCTAAAATCAGGACATGCTTAAAGAGTCAGTGAATGGGTGCTGGGACCTGTTGCAGCAGGAAGGGGCCACTCGGCTGGTTAAAGTGATTTTCTCCTTTGAAAAAAGCAAGGGTGTCATATCACGGCAAAGGAAAATGTCAGATTCTTATCTAGTTTGAGTGTTCAGTACACCTGGTAAGTAGGTCTTCAGCCTCGGGTAGCAGTGGCCCTCGCTGCCTTGGGTTGCGGAGGGTCCCCGAGGCCTCAGTGCGGCTGTGCTGCTGTCTGGGTGGGTCATCAGGAAGTCGTCGGGAGGCTGAAGTGAGGCAAGATTCGCTCTCAGGGCTAAAGGGCGAGTAGGACTCAGCCTTGACATAGTGGGAAGGGACAGCCAGTTCCCTGCCAGGATAACAGGGACTGCCAGTGACCCCACGTCTTGCTGGTGGCATAATGGTGCCTCTCACCTTCACATCAGTACCAGCAGTGGGCGAGGATTCCAGCCCCTGGCTGAGAATCCAACTTCCTACTGTTTGCTCTCCAGCGAAGGGGAACTGGTGTTCAGATGCTCCAGACTCAGAACAGTCCCTGTTTTCATCTGTGTGGCGTGTTTTAATAGACTTTAAAATCCTGAGAAATAATGCTTCGGGTGGCTTGTGTGGATTTTGTAGGGGGATTAAATGAGTCGAGACATTTAGAAGAGTGAAATCATCCCTAAAGTGAATGTTGGGATTCTTAAATGTGAATTTTAGTACATGTTGGGAGTGCTATTTTTCTCTGTGAGTACATTTCTAGCAAATTTTATGTTAGTTAGCGAGGAAAATATGATCATTTTGGCTTAGATAATTTAACTGATTATTTCAGCCTGAAAGAGCTTCTTATGCACATATGGGAAATGAGTTTTAACTCTAAAAATACTGGTTGAGTTTTAAAAATAAGCCATTTGCTATTTACAGCAATGGCATTGAAATTTTGCAGATAAATAGAACAGTTCTTTGGCTTCTGTGGTTTCTTACTAAACACTGGCAGAGCTGTAAACACATATGTAAATGTGTCAAGATTACCTTGTAGGTTAGCAGAGCATAGAGCTTCTTCCTATGCACTGTGTATGTTGGGTTAGAATTCCTTTGCCATTAATTGTGAGTACCCTTGACATGGTTACTGGTGTCCAGATTTGTGAAATCTATTGTAGATAGGGAAATTATAATTTCTCTGTGACCAGTCCCTCAGTCCTGTCCAACTCTTTGCAACCCCATGGACTGTAGCCCTTCAGGCTCCTCTCTTCATGTGATCTTCTAGGCAAGAATACTGGAGTTGGTTGCAATTTCCTACTCCAGGGGATCTTCCTGACCCAGGGATCACACCCATATCTCTTGTGGCTCCTGCATTGGCAGGTGAATTCTTTACCAATGAGCCACCTGGGAAGCTGTAATTTCTCTATAGCTTTCTATTAATAGTTGGCAAAGGGTCTTAGCATTAAAGTTCTTACAACTGTGTCTTGATCATGGATAATAATATGAACATTAAGAGGTTATAGTTATGATTTGCTTCTGTAAAGACTTGACTTTATATTTGATAACTCCTTTCAGAGCTTTGGCTGACACCTGAAATAAAACCTTTCTGTAATAGTTGTGGTAGAGTTGGGGAAACACAAGAATACTGAAGATTTGGCTGCTGGTCCTCTTGGTCTCACCTATAAGGACAGCTGAGAACCTTGTGCACGTCATATAGCCTTTCTGGATCCCAGTTTTGCTAGCTGCAGCTAGGGGATGATACCACCTCACCTGCCTGAACACATCGCATTTGGGCTGTGGATCTGAGTTCCCTGTCAGTTGCAAAACCTGGTGAGTTCAGAATCCCTGGTGTTAGTCTCACCTCCAGACTGACTGTAAAAATGAGAGACTCAGCACCCTGACTTCCTAACTTTGGTGGAAGTTGGAGGAAGGTAGGATGGGAAGGGAATATTTAGCAGGTTACTCAGATGGTAAAATGTCTGCCTGCAATGTGGGAGACCCGGGTTTGATCCCTGGGTTGGGAAGATCCCCTGGAGAAGGAAATGGCAACCTACTCCAGTACTCTTGCCTGGAAAACTGTATGGATGGAGGAGCCTGGTAGGCTACGGTCCATGGGGTCGCAGAGAGTTGGACACGACTGAGCAACATCCCTTTCTTTTCATGATAAGTAGACCGACTGGAGGTCAGAGCCCAATAGAACTGTCATATGGTTTAACCTTCTTAACTCACAAACAGAACAGAGAAGAATCACAAGGGGACTCAGTATTACTGTGACCATATGATTTGCTGCACCATCTTGAATGAGTCATATTCTCTGGGTCTGTTCCATAACAGTTTTGGTAAAATAGGGAGAAAACACAGAAGGATACTATTGAGTCAGAACTGACCAAGAAGTTCCTGATGTGTGTGGTTCAACCTTGGCTTGGTTGTTGTGATGGGGAGGCTGGGTATTAGGTACCAAGAAATGGGAAGAGGCAGTTTCTCTGAGGCAGGTGGGTTGGTGATGAGATGGGCAGTTTAAGATGCTCACCAAGGGATAGCACCGTTTTCCAGGCACAGACTTTTGTGTTAAAAGGCACCATTAAATCAGTGGGCATGAAGGGCTGCTGGTGCTTAGAGTGGATTGGAGAGGCCATGAAGGGCACCCCACCTGTTGAACCTGGGTTCAGTTCAGTTCAGTTGCTCAGTCGTGTCCAACTCTTTGTGTCCCCATGAATCACAGCATGCCAGGCCTCCCTGTCCATCACCAACTCCTGGAGTTCACTCAAACTCATGTCCATCAAGTTAGTGATGCCATCCAGCCATCTCATCTGTCGTCCCCTTCTCCCAGCATCAGGGTCTTTTCCAATGAGTCAACTCTTCACATCAGGTGGCTAAAGTATTGGCGTTTCAGCTTCAGCATCAGTCCTGCCAATGAACACCCAGGACTGATCTCCTTTAGAATGGACTGGTTGGATCTCCTTGCAGTCCAAGGGACTCTCAAGAGTCTTCTCCAACACCACAGTTCAAAAGCATTAATTCTTCAGCGCTCAGCTTTCTTCACAGTCCAACTCTCAACAACCATAGATGATCACTGGAAAAACCATAGCCTTGACTAGACGGCTCTTTGTTGGCAAAGTAATATCTCTGCTTTTCAATATGCTATCTAGCTGGGTCATAACTTTCCCTCCAAGGAGTAAGCATCTTTTAATTTCATGGCTGCAGTCATCATCTGCAGTGATTTTGGAGCCCAAAAAAGTAAAGTCTGACACTGTTTCCACTGTTTCCCCATCTATTTCCCATGAAGTGCAGGGACCGGATACCATGATCTTTGTTTTCTGAATGTTGAGCTTTAAGCCAACTTTTTCACCCTCCTCTTTCACTTTCATCAAGAGGCTTTTTAGTTCCTCTTCACTTTCTGCCATAAGGGTGGTGTCATCTGCATATCTGAGGTTATTGATATTTCTCCCGGCAATCTTGATTCCAGCTTGTGATTCTTCCAGCCCAGCGTTTCTCATGATGTACTTCTCAGAGAAGTTAAATAAGCAGGGTGACAATATACAGCCTTGATGTACTCCTTTTCCTATTTGGAACCAGTCTGTTGCTCCATGTCCAGTTCTAACTGTTGCTTCCTGACCTGCATATAGGTTTCTTAAGAGGCAGGTCAGGTGGTCTGGTATTCCCATCTCTTTCAGAATTTTCCACAGTTTATTGTGATCCACACAGTCAAAGGCTTTGGCATAGTCAATAAAGCAGAAATAGATGTTTTTCTGGAACTCTTTTGCTTTTTCGATGATCCAGCAGATGTTGGCAATTTGATCTCTGGTTCCTCTGCCTTTTCTAAAACCAGCTTGAACATCAGGAAGTTCACGGTTCACGTATTGCAGAAGCCTGGCTTGGAGAATTTTGAGCATTACTTTACTAGCGTGTGAGATGAGTGCAATTGTTCGGTAGTTTGAGCATTCTTTGGCATTGCCTTTCTTTGGGGTTGGAATGAAAACTGACCTTTTCCAGTCCTGTGGCCACTGCTGAGTTTCCCAAATTTGCTGGCATAATTGAGTGCAGCACTTTCACAGCATCATCTTTCAGGATTTGAAATAGCTCAACTGGAACCTGGGTTAGGTGGGAAAAATTGCTTCATTAGAAGAGTTCTGATTAATTCACCATACATTGTCTTCTTTCCCAGGCTCTGCCATGGGGTTGCTCATCTAAGACTAGAGAATGGGGAGAAATAGGGAATTATTGATTCATTTCGCATAAACAGTAATGGAGCAGACCTCTCTCTGGTATCCTTTTAGTTATGCCAATGGAATTGTGTTGCAGTGGAGACCACCAGGGAAGTGGCAGATGGGCAGTGGGGCCTTTGCTATCTGTGTGTGTAGGGGTTAGGGTATAGGCGTGGGTACTGGGGAGAGGGCTCTTAAAGTGAAAGGATTGGACCTTCCCAATCTTGGCTCAGGAAATTAGGTTAAAAAGCCAGCAATTGTGAATTCAGCCCTGTTTGGATGGAGCCCACCTCATGATTTAGGCCACACAGGCAATCCATTTTGCCCCAGCTTGGTTCACTTATGTAGATGGCCTGTGTTTGCGTCATTCTCCAGTCTGTTGGTAATCATCCGTTTTGGAGGCCGTTTGGGAATATGTTTGCGCATTAGTTAAACTGGTGAGAGGACAGAAGGTCTGGAAACGGAGTAAGTGGAAGCTCGGAATGGGTGTGCTAGAGCAAAAGCCCAGGGGGTCTCTTTCAAGCACTTAGTGCAGTGGGCCCCGACCTTTTGGGCCCCAGGGACTGGTTTTCTGGAAGACGCTTTTCCCATGGACCAGTGTTGCAGGGCAGGGGGGCTGGTTTGGGGATGATCCTCATAAGGAGTGAGCAGTCTACATCCCTCTCATGCACAGGTCACAGTAGGGCTCATGCTTCTACGAGAGTCTAACGCCGCTGCTGATCTGACAGGAGATGGGGCTCGGCGGGTAACGCGAGTGATGGGGAGTGGCTGTAAAGACAGGCGAAGCTTCGCTGGCTGGCCCACCGCTGTTCACCGCCTGCTGTGTGGCCAGGTTCCTCACTGGCCACTGACTGCTACCTGGTCCGTGGCCTGGGGGTTGGGGACCCTTGACTTAGTGGATTATTGCCCTGGTGTGTGTCATGGGTTAAAGATAGAATTATTATTCACAAAACATAAGGAATCCTAATTTTATCCAGTGGAGTACAGAAGTGCAAACAGGGGATGAGCCAATTGTGCCCCCACCTGGGTCACAATTCTGGTGCCCTGAGGCCTGGGGCCAAGAGCTTCCTCTGTCCCTGGCCCTGCAACCTCAGACTGCAGCACCACCAGCTAGGGCCGGTCACAGCTGACAGTTGCCAAAAGCACATGGGAGACGTTCACCCAGAGCAGAGGAGGACCGGGGCATGCTGATGGAAAGATAACAGCACTGATAGCGACTTCCCTCCATCTAGAGCATCTACCTTTCCCAAACACTTTCAAGCGGATTGTCTTTTTTATTATTGAAATGTAGTTGACCTGCCATATTATGTTAGTTTCAGGTGTAGTCCCTAGTAGTTAGACATTTGCAAGCATCATAAAATGTTCACTGCGCTAAATCTAGTAACCACCTGTCCTCATACAAAGTTTTTATAATATTATTGACCGTATTCTTTGTTGTGCAGAGGGCCTTTGTTTCACCTCTGTGGTGGTAAAGAAACTGCACTTAACTGAGGGGAAGATGACTTGTTGGCTTCCAGCCGTGCAAACCTATAGAAGTCTTTTCGTCTCCTTGGACTTTGCTTACCTCACATGTAAGATGGGTCTATTTCAGCTTAAACCTTCTGTGGCTCTAGGAAAGATTATCCCTGCTTTGCAGATGAGGGGAAAGGGCCAGGTTGTCCAGAGAGTAAAACTGGACTCTGGTCTCATAACTCCTAGGTCTGTGCTTTTCCCTGCAAGTCATGCCGCCTCATCAGAGATCTGGAGACAGAATGAGCCAAGCAGTGTGTGATATTCCTCAAGTCCTTCTGTGAATTGTTCCCAACTTGGCCCCTTCTGCCTGCCCCCCACCCCACCTCCAAGGGGTAAGAGGTTTGAGTGGTCAGCCTGGGTGACCCTAAACTGAGGTCCCTAGTGCATACGCATAGGGCTGGACAGTGAGCATGGGGTTAGAAGTAAATCTAAAGGGCTGGTTGCCTGTCCTCCTCCTCTCTTCTTGGCAGATGGGCCAAGGTCCTTCTAGGATCACTATTCCTAGCTTTTCTGTGATTTCCTTATCACTGAAGCTGAAATCAAATTGGATCTATGTACACAGATCATCCCGTTGATTTGTAGTTTTCAGGGCTTACCTGTGGTTTCTATTTAGGTGGATGGACACTGGTTCAATTCCCATACAGGTGACACCTCTTTTCCAGCTGAAATCTCAGAGGAGGCTGTTGGCTGAATGTCATGAAATGACTGAGAGTTTTCTATCCTAGACTTTCAGCAATACATTGTGTGGATGTACTATGATTTCTTTATGTATTTTCCTGTGGTTTATCATAGCAATTATTTTTTATTAATAGACTAATTTTCAGAGCAGTTTAGGTTTATAGAAATAGAAAGATGACCTTCACCACTGGCAGATTCCCCGTTATTAACACCTTGCATGCATGTAGTACACTTGTTACGGCCAGTGTGCTCAGCCACTCAGTCGTGCCTGACTCTTTGCGACCCTATGGATTGTAGCCCACCAGGCTCCTCTGTCCATGGGGTTCTCCAGGCAAGAATACTGGAATAGGTTGCCGCTTCTTACTCCAGGGGATCTTCCCGACCCAGGGATCAAACCTGCATTTCCTGTGTCTCCTGCATTGCAGGCAGATTCTTTATCTGCCATCGGGGAAGCCCTGTTATGGCCAATATGAAGCATCATTATCAGCTGAAGTCCATAGTTTCCATTAGGGATCACTCTTTGCAGTATACATTTTCTGGGTTTTGACAGATGGCTAATGACATATGTCCACCATTGTGTATCGTACAGAACAGGTTCACTGCCCTAAACATCTCTGTGCTCCACCTATTCATCCCATCCTTCCCCCTAACTCATGGTAACTGCTTTTTACTGTATATCATTTTACCCTTTCCAGAATGTCATAATGTTGGGGTCATATAATACATAGCCTTCTCAGATGGGCTTCTTTCACTTAGAAATAAGCCCTTAAGTTTCCTCCATGTATTTTGGGGACTATCAGATAGCTTATTTCTTTTTATTTCTGAATAGTATTCCATTGTATGGATGTACTATAATTTATGTATTTCACAACAACAACAAAATAGCCATTAAAAAACTCCATTATTGATAGCACTGCTTATTTAGGCCTGATCAGCACAGGCCAGGAGAAGGCAATGGCACCCCACTCCAGTATTCTTGCCTGGAGAATCCCAGGGACGGGGGAGTCTGTTGGGCTGCACTCTCTGGGGTCGCACAGAGTCGGACATGACTGAAGCGACTTAGCAGCAGCAGCAGCAGCAGCACAGGTCTGCTCCTGGGCTTTCCTCCTCCTGTGGATCCCTGGAACATGGAGAGTGTGGAAGAGCTGAGACACTGGCATGCAGACCAGCCCATCTCAGCAGCCTATGCTGTCTCTTGGATACAAACTGAAAATGTTTAACTCAAGCTATTAAGTCTAATGGGCTTCCCAGGTGGCTCAAGTGGTAAAGAATCTGCCTTCTCAAAGCAGGAGACACAGGAGATGTGGTTTTGCTGCCTGGGTCAGGAAGATCCCTGGAGGAGGAAATGGCAACTCACTCCATTATTCTTGCCTAAAAAGTCCCATGGACAGAGGAGCCTGGCGGGCCGCAATCTGTGGGACTGCAAAAGAATCGGACACGCAACTTAGTGATGCTCTGAGAGCATTGTACATTGGAGCAAAACAGACTCGAGAGATGTGCCTGGCTCACCTCTGCTCACACATTGTCCTTTTTCTTCCCCCCCTAGTCTCTTTTTTGGCCAACCCCAGTTCTACTTTTAATTCTCTACCAACATTTCTTCGAATCTTGTTTAGGGTCCTGTCCTGCGCTTAGTCACTCAGTTGTATCTGACTCTTTGTGACCCCATGGACTGTTGCCCGCTGGGCTCTTCCATCCATGGAGATTTTCCAGGCAAGAATACTGGAGTGGGTTGCCATGCCCTTCTCTAGGAGATCTTCCCAACCCAGGGATCGAACTTGGGTCTGCTGCACTACAGGTGGATTCTTTTCTGTCTGAGCCACCAGGGAAGCCCAATAAAGGTTATTTGAACACAAGCATTGTGATACAAGAACAGTAGATCTGATAACCCAGGAATACTGAGTGGGTAGCCGTTCCCTTCTCCAGGGGATCTTCTCGACCCAGGAATTGAACCAGGGTCTCCTGCATTGCAGGCAGATTCTTTACCAGCTGAGCTATCAGGGAAGCCCCTGTTGAGGGTGTTTTTAAAGCCCTGTTTAGGGTGATCTTTCTTTAAAGAAAACTTACTGGCTGAGGTGGTAGGGGATGGGGATACAACTCTTCAGTTTGCTCCCAGTCTAGTGGGGACCATGAATGATAAACGCCAGCAGAGGATGTGAGAAGGGTCAGCTCAGGGTGTTATTTCTTGCTGTTGAGGAGCATGTAACCTGTTGAGAGAAGCTGAAAGGCTTCCTGGAGGAGATGACCGGGGTTAGTCTGGTGAGGAGTAAGGAGGAGAGTCTTGTAAGAGCAGCAATCAGGAGCAGAGGGGTGAGCTGTCAGGGACTAGCAAGGCGTTCATTACCTCCAAAGCAGAGAGTCAGCCCTGGGGAAGGGTTGAGAGCAGGAGCAAGGTAGTGACACAGGGTCTTGCCAAGGAGTTTACGTGTTGTCACACAGACAAAAAGAAGCCACCCCGGGTTTCCATTAGTTGTGTGACATGATCTGATTTTGATTTTCGAAAGTGTTCCCAGACAGCAGTGGTGAGAATGAGAGGGAAAGGGTCTCCACTTCCACTGCTCCTGTTCTAACATCATGTGGCTGCCGTTGAGCTGTAACCTCCACTATGGCACTGAGCTGTCCGTGTTCGAGTTTATTTTTAGACTCTGTGATGTTCCACTGGCGTGTTTGTCTATTCTTACAGCAGGACTACACTGTGTTAATTGTGATAGCATAATAGTAATTATTAATCAGTTACTGTCTTTGTTCTTTTTCTTCAAGACTGCCCTGTCAATTCTAGTTTCTTTGTACATGCACTAAAATTTGAGAGTTAACTTTTTAATTTCCACAGCCTCCCCCCACCAAAAAAAGAACGCAAAACCAAAATCTTGTAGGGGTTTTGAATGGGATTATACTGAATCCAAAAACCAATTTGGAGAGAATGAAAATCTTAATATTGTGTTTTCTAATTTAGGACCATCAACCAGTCACCTCTTTGGGTCTTCCTTAAATTTCTCTTAGCAGTATCTAGTGGTTTTCAGCGTCAGTGTCTTACACATTTCTTAAAGTGCTGTTGTTAAACTTATTCCTAGATATCTGATGTTTTTAGTGCATGTGTTGTCAGTAGGATTTAAACTTTTTTGTTTTTAATTGTTTGTTGCTGATATAAACTATTTTATTTACTGACTTTGATGCTTGCTTTGGTAACACATATACTAAAATTGTTTACTGATTTTGCAGCAAAGTTGGCAACTTTGCTTATTAATTTGAATATTTTGTAAGTTCTTCTGTATTTTTACATACACAGTGATGTCTTTGCGAATTTATTTCCAAAATCTATGCCTTTTACTTCTTTTTCTGGAATCAGTACTAGGTAAGATCTCTAATGAAACGAGTTAGACAGTTTTGTCTTATTGTTAACCATGGGGGGATATGTTCACTATTTCACCTTCAGTATTTTGTTGACTTTAATTGATTTTAGTTTACAAATACGTACTGCTTTTTAGGTTAAGAAAGGTCTCTCATAATCTTGGTTTTATGTGAATTTTCATCATTAAGAAGTATTTAATTTTACCAGATTGCTTTATACATTTATTGAAATAATGTTTTTTTCTCCTTTCTTTTGTTAATGTGATGAGTTATGTTGATTGACTTTTGAATGTTAATTAACCCTGCATTCCTGGAGTAACACCTAATTGGTCATGATATGTTGTACTCTTTTATATACTTGTATATGATTTTCTAATATTAATATTTAGGCATTTTGCATCTCTGTTCATGAGAGATATCGGCCTTTCATTTTTTTTCCTTGTGATGTCCTTGTTAAGGATACACAGGGAAGTGTACCCTTTGAAACAATTTATGTAACATTGATATTATTTATTCCTTAAATAATTTATCAATAAAGTTGCTTGGCTCTGAAATTTTCTTTGTGGGAAGATTTAAAATTATGATTTCAATTCCTTTAGGAAGTGTAGAACTATACAGATGTTGTTTTTTTCATTTGTGTCGGTTTTACATTGTTGAAGGTTTACCCTTTTCATCTAGTGTGCCAAATTTATTGGCAAGAAGTTACATATAATATACAATTATTATTTTTAAATGTCTGTTAAATCTAAAGTGATTTTCTTCATTTATTCTTTTTTAATTTTGTATTTTAATTTATCTTTTTAATTGAAGGATAATTGCTTAGCAGAATTTTGCTTTCTGTCAAACCTCAACATGAATTATTCTTTTTACTGACGTATAGTTGATTTTAGAGTGCTGCGCCAATTTATGCTGCACAGCTGAGTGACTCAATTATGGACATACAGACATTCTTTTATCTATGTCTCCCATTACGGTTCATCGCAGGATACTGAGCATAGTTGCCGTGCTGTGCAGGAGGACCTTGTTTATCTGCCTTATGTATGGGAATTGACATCTGCTAATCCCACACTCCCAGCCTTTCCCTGCCACTCCCCTCTCCGTCGGCAACCCCAGTCTGTTGTGTGTATGAGCTTGTTTCTGTCTCATAAATAGATTCATTTGTGCCATATCTAGGTTCCACATGTAAGTGACACCATATGGTATTAGTCTTTCTCTTTCTGATTTACTTCATTTAGCATAGTAACCTCTAGTCGCATCCATGTTGCTGCAAATGGCCGAGTGCTATCCCACTCCAGTCCTCTTGCCTGGAAAATCCCATGGACGGAGGAGCCTGGTAGGATGCAGTCCGTGGGGTCGCTAAGTCGGACACAACTGAGCGACTTCCCTTTCCCTTTTCACTTTCCTGCATTGGAGAAGGAAATGGCAACCCACTCCAGTGTTCTTGCCTGGAGAATCCCAGGGACGGGGAGCCTGGTGGGCTGCCGTCTATGGGGTCGCACAGAGTTGGACACAACTGAAGCGACTTAGCAGCAGCAGCAGCAGCAGCCACACCTTATTCATCCGTTGCTCTGTCAGTAGACATTTAGGTTGTTTCCATGTTTTGGCTATTCTGTATGCTGCTGTTGTGAGCATAGGGATGCACGTGTCTTTTTGAATTATATCTGTTTATTCTTCATTGGTCATTTGAATCTTCTCTCTGTTCATTTTGGTCAGTTGTGGTAAGGTTTTGTCAATTTTATTAATCTTTTAAAGGTACCACTTTTGACTTAGCTAATTGTCTGTTTTCTATTTCATTGATTTTTGTTCTTATTTGTATTTTTCTTTCTTGCACTTTAAAAAAACTTAGTCTATTTCCCACCCAGCGTAATGGGATAGAATCTTTGATCATTTGAGCAAAGATTTAATATATGAATTTAAAGCTGTTTTATTCTCTAAAGACTTTTTGAAAACATCCCCCAAATTTTAATGTTAAAATCCTATTATTTCAGTTCGGTATGCTGGGCTTCCATTGTGGCTCAGCTGGTAAAGAATCCGCCTGCAATGCGGGAGACCCCAGTTCAATCCCTGGACTGGGAAGATCCCTTGGAGAAGGGAAAGGCTCCACACTCCAGTATTCTGGACTAGAGAATTCCATGAACTGTATAGTCCATGGGGTTGCAAGGAGTCAGATACGACTGAGTGACTTTCACTTACTTACTAGGGCTTCCCTGATAGCTCAGTTGGTAAAGAATCCGCCTGCAATGCAGGAGACCCTGGTTTGATTCCTGGGTCTGGAAGATCCCCTGGAGAAGGGATGGTCTTCCCACTCCAGTATTCTTGGGCTTCCCTTGTGGCTCAGCTGGTAAAGAATCCTCCTGCAATGTGGGAGACTTGCTTTCGATCCCTGGATTGGGAAGATACCCTGGAGAAGGGAAAGGCTCCCCACTCCAGTATTGTGGCCTGGAGAATTCCATGGACTGTAATACTCCATGAGGTCACAAAGAGTTGGACATGACTGAGTGATTTTCACTTTCTTATACTTCATTTCTATTGTGATTTCTTTTATTTGAAAGTGTTGCCTAATTTCTAAACATTTGATAATTTTCTAATCATTATTGATTTCTAGATTATTTCTTTAGTGGTAAGAAAATATACTATATGATTTTAATTCCTTGAGTTTTATTGAGACTTGCTTTATGACTAAATATCTAGTCTATTTTGGTAAATATTTTATATGAATTTACAAAAAATGTATATTTTGCAGTTAAGTGTTATATTCTCTATATGATAAATAGGTCAAGTAGATTAATAGTTTTAAAAATTGTCTATATTATTATTGAATTTTGTCTGTTTGTTCTATCACATACTGAGTGAGGTTTGTAAAATCTTCAGCTGTGATTGTGGAATTGTTTATTTCACCTGTTCAGTTAATTTTTGCTTTGTGTATTTTTAGAGCTATGTTGTTAGATGAATACACGTGTAGGATTGTTACGTCTTCTTGTGAATGAGTCTTTTTGTTATGAAATATTCCCATTTTACTTAATATTTATTACATTTATGGAAGTACCAGACCACCTTACCTGCCTTCTGTGAAACCTGTATGCAGGTCAAGAACCAACAGTTAGAATTGGACATGGAACAACAGACTGGTTCCAAATTGGGAAAGGACTATGTCAAGGCTGTATATTGTCACCCTGTTCATTTAACTTATATGCAGAGTACATCATGAGAAATGCCAGGCTGGATAAGGCACAAGCTGGAATCAAGATTGCCAGGAGAAATATCAATAACCTCAGATATGCAGATGACACCACCCTTATGGCAGAGAGCAAAGAGGAACTAAAGAGCCTCTTGATGAAAGTGAAAGAGGAGAGTGAAAAAGTTGGCTTAAAACTCAACATTCAGAAAACTGAAATCATGGCATCTGGTCCCATCACTTCATGGCAAATAGATGGGGAAGCAATGGAAACAGTGACAGACTTTAATTTTTGGGCTCCAAAATCACTGCAGATGGTGACTGCAGCCATGAAATTGAAAGACAACTGCTCCTTGGAAGAAAAGTATGACCAACCTAGATAGTGTATTCAAAAGCAGAGACATTACTTTGCCAACAAAGGTCCATCTCGTCAAAGCTATGATTTTTCCAGTAGTCATGTATGGATGTGAGAGTTGGACTATTAAGAAAGCTGAGCACTGAAGAATTGATGCTTTTGATCTGTGGTGTTAGAGAAGACTCTTGAGAATCCCTTGGACAGGAAGGAGATCAAACCAGTCAATCCTAAAAGAAATCAGTTCTGAATATTCATTGGAAGGACTGATGTTGAAGCTAAAACTCCAATCCTTTGGCCACCTGATGCAAATAACTGACTCACTGGAAAAGGAGGAGAAGGGGATGACAGAGGACCGGATGGTTAGATGGCATCACTGACTCAATGGACATGAGTTTGAGCAAGCTCTGGGAGATAGTGATGGACTTCCCTGGTGGCTCAGACGGTAAAGTGTTTGTCTACAATGTAGGAGACCCAGGTTCGATCCCTGGGTTGGGAAGATCCCCTGGAGAAGAAAATGGCAATCCACTCCAGTACTATTGCCTGGAAAATCCCATGGACAGAAGAGCCTGGTAGGCTACAGTCCATGGGGTCGCAAAGAGTCAGACACGACTGAGCAACTTCACTTCACTTCGCTTCTGGGAGATGGTGATGGACAGGGAAGCCTGGAGTGCTGTAGTCTGTGGGGTTGCAAAGAGCCAGACACGACTGAATGACCGAACAACAATTGCATTTATTTTATTTTTTTTAATTTTAACTTGTCTAGTATTCATATAGACATCAGCTTTCTTTTAGATAGTGTTTGTATGACATGGCTTTTTCTATCTCTTTCCTTTAAATTTCTTGTGTCCTTATTTTTAAGGGATATTTTTTGTAACTAAATAGCAAAGAATTGGGTCTTTTTATTTTTTGAAAATCTAGTCCATCAATATTTGCCAGATAATTGGAATATTTAGTCCATTTTAGTCCCATTGTTATCATTGGTTTTATTTTACCATCTTGCTATTTGCTTTCTATTTCTCATATCTGTTTTTAGGTTTCTTTATTCCTCTACTAATATTAATAGCTCTATTAATATTACACAAAAAGAACTTCAAAGGAAAATTATTATAAGACATATAGATTTCATAATTTTAAAATTCAATCACCAGAAATATATAATTTTTTCAAAATTCTAAAACAAAGCTGTTTCTTTGAAAACACTTAGTGATAAAGTTAATAACCCCTGGCAATACTAATTAGGAAGAAAAAGAGAAAGCAAAGAAATGAAAATGAGAGGATATAACCAATATCAGGGATCAAAAATGAAAAGAGACACAACTATAATGTCCTACAAGCATTAAAAGATATGAGGATATTATTTATCAACTGTATGCTAATAACTTTTATAAATTGAAACCTATAGAAAATTTATAATAAATATGGTTTACAAAATTGACTCTAGAAGTCTTCCTAGGTGGCATTAGTGGTAAAGAACCTGCCTGCCAGTGCAGGAGACATAAGAGATATGAGTTTGATCCTTGGGTCAGGAAGATCCCCTGGAGGAGAGCATGGCAATCCATGTGTTCTTGCCTGGAGAATCCCATGGACAGAGGGGCCTGGTGGTTTACAGTCCGTAGGGTCGCACTGAGTTGGGCATGACTGAAGTGACTTAAGACACAATAGAGCTATACTAACTTTTTCAGTTGTTTTTAATATTTACATATTGTATTTTTCCCTTGTTTAATAGAAACCCTGCTATATTTTATTTTTAGACATGTGTCTTCTAAGCAGCTTATTTTTGATACAGTCTGGCACATTTGCCTTTAATTTGAAGTATTTAATTAACGTGATATTTTGGTCTATATATCCTATCTTATTTTGCTCTTTTTTGTCCCATCTGTTCTTTGTTTCTTTCTTTTTTTTTATCTCATTTATTGCCTTCTTTTGGTATTGATAATTTTGTGTTATTCCAGCCCTCTATTAACCTTTTATTTTCTCTTACTATTCTTTTAATGTGTACTCTGGAAAATACAGTATAATTTTTCCACTTATTATAAATTAATGCTTAATGCCTCTTCATAGATGTTGCAAGGATTTTAAAAGACTTTAAATTCTTTTACTATATTTTTCACTTATGAACTGTTATCATCAAGTGTATATAAGTTCTATATGTATTTTCATTGTTTTGACGCCAATATTCATTTGTATCTATATTCTCTTTCATTGTTCCTTATCCCTTCTACCATCTCCTGGTTTACATCTGAAAAGTTTTTCCTTCTAGCCAGAGAATACCCTTTAATATTTAATTTAGTCTGCTGGTGACGAATTCTCCTGAGTTTTGTTTGTCTGAAAATATCTTTATGTTGCTTTAATTCTTGAAAGATGTTTGCATTGGATATTAAATTCAAGGTTGGAAATTACTTCCTTTTGGTTATTTGGATGTACTTTCTTAATCATCTGACTTCTATTATTTTTTGAGAATTCAGCTCTTGGACTAATTTTTGTTTCATTGTAGGAATTCTGTCTTTTTTCATGTGGTTGCTTTTAAGATACTTTCTCTTTTCCTTTTTATTCTTCTCCCACTCCTTCCCCTTTCCTTCTTCCTACCCCCTTCTCCTTCTTCTAGTACTTTTACAATGATATACCTGAGGATGACCAGCATCCTCAGGAATGTTGAGGACCTTGTGGATAAGACATAATTAATGAAGAGATGATTGACAAAGGCATTGGACAATATACTGCGAAACAGTGGGAGATAGTGTAGATTTGGGCCTAGTAATAGAATGAGAATTTGGAAAACTCAGCAGTGGCCACAGTGGCCACAACTGGAAAAGGTCAGTTTTCATTCCAATCACAAAGAAAGGCAATGCCAAAGAATGCTCAAACTACCGAACAATTGCACTCATCTCACACGCTAGTAAAGTAATGCTCAAAATTCTCCAAGCCAGGCTTCAGCAATATGTGAGCCGTGAGCTTCCTGATGTTCAAGCTGGTTTTAGAAAAGGCAGAGGAACCAGAGATCAAATTGCCAACATCCGCTGGATCATCGAAAAAGCAAGAGAGTTCCAGAAAAACATCTATTTCTGCTTTATTGACTATGCCAAAGCCTTTGACTGTGTGGATCACAATAAACTGGAAAATTCTGAGAGAGATGGGAATACCAGACCACCTGACCTGCCTCTTGAGAAATCTGTATGCAGGTCAGAAAGCAACAGTTAGAACTGGACGTGGAACAACAGACTGGTTCCAAATAGGAAAAGGAGGACATCAAGGCTGTATATTGTCACCCTGCTTATTTAACTTCTCTGAGAAGTACATCATGAGAAACGCTGGGCTGGAAGAATCAAGCTGGAATCAAGATTGCCGGGAGAAATATGAATAACCTCAGATATGCAGATGACACCACCCTTATGGCAGAAAGTGAAGAGGAACTAAAGAGTCTCTTGATGAAAGTGAAAGAGGAGAGTGAAAAAGTTGGCTTAAAGCTCAACATTCAGAAAACGAAGATCATGGCATCTGGTCCCATCACTTCATGGCAAATAGATGGGGAAACAGGGGAAACAGTGTCAGACTTTATTTTGGGGGGCTCCAAAATCACTACAGATGGTGACTGCAGCCATGAAATTAAAAGACGCTTACTCCTTGGAAGAAAAGTTATGACCAACCTAGATAGTATATTCAAAAGCAGAGACATTACTTTGCTGACTAAGGTCCGTCTGGTCAAGGCTATGGTTTCTCCTGTGGTCATGTATGGATGTAAGAATTGGACTGTGAAGAAAGCTGAGCGCCGAAGAATTGATGCTTTTGAAGTGTGGTGTTGGAGAAGACTCTTGAGAGTCCCTTGGACTGCAAGGAGATCCAACCAGTCCATTCTGAAGGAGATCAGCCCTGGGATTTCTTTGGAAGGAATGATGCTGAAGCTGAAACTCCAGTACTTTGGCCACCTGATGTGAAGAGTTGACTCATTGGAAAAGACTGTGATGCTGGGAGGGATTGGGAGCAGGAGGAGAAGGGGACAACAGAGGATGAGATGGCTGGATGGCATCACTGACTCGATGGACATGAGTCTGAGTGAACTCCGGGAGTTGGTGATGGACAGGGAGGCCTGGTGTGCTGCAATTCATGGGGTCACAAAGAGTCGGACATGACTGAGCAACTGAACTGAACTGAACTAAATAGAATGAGGCTGGATTAAGATTAGAGTCAGGAGTCTTCCTAGCATGAAGGGGTAAGATGAGCTTTTACTAAAAGCTGGAAGCTGAGAGACAATATGGAGAAAACCACTTTATAGGAATTGTAACTTTTGGCCAAGGGATGCAAACAACCTATGGTGACCTAGGAGTCAGCTGGGGAAATAAATGCCCTCATCTCCCTTTTCCTTTTTTCACCCTCCAATCTCCTTATGACAACCTGGGCTACTAAGCATGAGAATAGATTTGTATGTGCATTTGGGGCTTCCCTCCTAGCTCAGTCAGTAAAAAAAAAATCTGCCTGCAATGCAGGAGACCCAGGTTCGGTTCCTGGGTCGGGAAGATCCCCTGGAGAAGGAAATGGCAACCCACCCAGTATTCTTGCCTGGAGAATCCCATGGACAGGGGAGCCTGGCGGGCTACAGTCCATGGGGTCGCAAGAGTTGGACACGGCTTAGCGACTAGATGACGACAACGATGGAGTTCATAGGGATTCTTGAATCTGTGGCCCAGATGTCACATTTTATGTAGAGGAGCAAAAACAAATTTTAGGCTGTGTGGGCCACATACGGTCTCTGCTCTCCCTCTCCTTCTCTCATGACTCTTTAAAAATATAAAAACTATTCTGAAGTCATAGGCCATATAGAAATAGGTGACTCATCAAATCTGGCTGACCCCTGTTATGGGTTGAGAGGGTTGTGGTTTTTTTTTTGGAGGGGATGTCAATATTAAGGAATTCTCAGCTGTTACCTCTTTCTAACATTATTTTTTAAGTTGATTTTTATTGGAGCATAGTTGCTTTACAATGTTGTGTTAGTTTCCACTGTACAGCAAAGTGAATCAGCCATATATGTACATATGCGTGCTGGGTCATGTCTGACTCTTTGCAACCCCATGGACTGGCTGTATATCCCCTCTCTTTTGGACTTCCTTTGCATTCAGTTCACCACAGTGCATGAAGTAGAGCTCCCTGCTATACATAGGTTCTCATTAATTGTCTATTTTATATGTAGTATCAGTAGTGTCTATATGAAAATCCCAATCTCCCAATTCCTCCAACACACCCTTCTTTACCCCTTGGTATCCATATATTTGGTCTCTACGTCTGTGTCTATTTCTGCTTCACACATAAGAACATCTGTACCATTTTTCTAGATTCCGCATATAGGCGTCAACATACAGCATTGGTTTTTCTCTTTCTGACTGCCTTCACTCTGGGTGCCAGTCTCTAGGTGCATCCACGTCTCTCAAGTGGCTCAGTTGCCTTTTTACGCCGAGTCGTATTCCGTCATGCGTACGCGCCGCATCTTCTTTTTCCATTCCTCTGTCGATGGACATTTAGGTTGTCTCCACGTCCTGGCTATTGTAAATAGTGCTCTATAACTTCATTTCTATTTTCTCTTTCCTCTCTTCTGGAATTCCCAGGGCACATGTCAACTTTTCTCACTGAATCTCCATGTTTCCTGTTTGGTTCTTGTATTTTTTTGACCTTTGGTCTTTCTATGTTGTATTGGCATATTTTTTCTGATTACTCTCCCATTACTCTCCCATTTCCCAATTCACTCTCTAGTTTTGCCTAATTACTTTTAAAACATTTTATTGCATTCATTATTTTGGTTAATTTTTGTTTAGCGTATTTGTATTTTTTAGTGTTAGAGTTGTCAGTACCTTATTTTATACTTTCGGATTCTCTGCTGAAATTCTTGATATCCTGCCTTTTATTCTGTCAAATAATTATTTTAATGTCTGTATTCAGTGGCTATATAATCTGGAGTCTCTGTAGGTCCTGTCCTGTTGTATTCTATTGTTTCTCTTAATTTGTTTAGATACTGTTCCAGCTCTTCACACGCCTGGTTATTTTTGATTGTGTAGTGGACATTATATGTCAAAAACTATAAAATAGTGTGGGCCTCAAGATGGCATTCTTTTCCTCTAGAGGACATTAACATTGCTTCTTTGTTGTTGTTGTTGAGTCACCCGGTCATGCTTCTTACCGGTGACTTATCAGAGCACCAGCAGCCAGACTTCCCTGAGTACAAATTTAAGGATTGAAGTGATTTGAGGCTGTTCTTCAATACATTTCCTAGTTTACTTTACTCGGAAGAATTGCCAGTGTGACTTCAGCCAAAAGCAGGATTACCAGGACCCTTTTCTTTGGAAGACTCCAGATTTTATTTTTGTTCTCTTAAATCCGAGAGGCTGTCAAAATCAATGCTCAGATATTTAGCCTTTTGGGGCTTCCCCAGTGGCCCAGATGGGAAAGAATCAGCCTGCAATGCAGGAGCCCCAGGTTCGGTCCCAGAGTCAGGAAGATCCCCTGGAGAAGAGAATGGCAACCTGCTCCAGTATTCTTGGCTCGAGAATTCCATGGACAGAGGAGCTGGCAAAGACTGTGACACAGCTGAGTGACTAGCACTTTCACTGTTTCACTTTCACCTCTTAGCTGCCTCTATAGAATTGGCAGATACTCTGTGGCAGGAATCCCCAGCCTCCCGTGTCTAGTGCCTGATGATCTGAGGTGGAGACGATGTAACAGTAGTAGAAATAAAGTGCATAGTAAAAGTAATGTGCTTGATTCATCCCGAAACACCCCCCCGACTTCAGTCCATGCAAAAATTGTTCTCCATGAAACTGGTCTCTGATACGAAAAAGATTGGGGATCGCTGCTCTAGAAGAAAGTCATTTCAAATACTGGACTCGTTGTTTGGGTTTC
This sequence comes from Ovis canadensis, assembly GCF_042477335.2. Classification (NCBI taxonomy): domain Eukaryota; kingdom Metazoa; phylum Chordata; class Mammalia; order Artiodactyla; family Bovidae; genus Ovis; species Ovis canadensis. The sequence continues at coordinate 83,232,696 of NC_091256.1, forward strand.
TATCGCTTTCTAAATTTGTGTCCTTAATTCTTTACTGCCTTGCTAGCTTACTGATGTATACAAGCTGATTTTTTAAAAAGAGTTTGTCTAGGATTTATAGTTGTTTTCAATGGAAGAATTTGTCTGAATTTCTTATTCCACTGTTACCAGAGGCTCAGATTATTTCTTTGGGAAAATTATTAAAAATAGAATTATTTGGATAGTGGGAATGCACATTTTAAAAGTTGTTGATAAATACCACCAGCTTGTCAACCAATAAGATTGTACAAAAATTTGGGCTAGTTTTCTCATATCTCACCAACATCAGGTATTATTTAAAATTAGATAGGTCTAAATTAGAATTCCATTGAGATTTTATTAGAACTGTCATTTATGCTGTCTAGGTTTGAATCCAGCTTTTGCCTTTTAGTAGCCACATGACCTGTAGCTGTTATATTTAGCTTCTCTGTGCTCAGTTTCTCATCTGGAATATTGGAATAAAGATTATACTCCCCTCATGGGGTAGAAGTGAGGTTTGAATGTGTCAATCTAGATAAAGGGAGTAGAGTAGTGCTTGGGATAGCAAAATATCTAAGTGAATGTTACTTTTATAATTCTTTTAGTTATACTTTCCTGGTGGTTCAGATGGTAAAGAATCTGCCTGCAATGCAGGAGACCTGAGTTTGATCCCTGGATCAGGAAGATCCCCTGCAAAAGGAAATGGCAACCCTCTCCAGTCTTGCCTGAGACATCCCATGGACAGAGGAGCCTGGTGGGCCACAGGACACCAGTTGTGTCCCACTCTTTGCAACCCCATGGACTATAGCCCACCAGGCTCCTCTGTCTATGGAATTCTCCAACCAAGAGAATTTCCTTCTTTTATATGACGAAAGCGAGGAGAGGTTGGCCATTTGCCCAAAGCAGAACCCTTATAAGAAGAGGCGCCAGAGACCTAGGTAGTTCTCTCTATGCCATGCAAAGATTCAAATGAGAAGTCAGTACCAGAAGTCCACCATGCTGGCAACTTGAACTTGTACTTCTAGCCTCTAGAACTATGAGAAATAAATTTCTGTTGTTGATAAGCCACCCAGTCAGCCCAAACTGACACTATGCAACCCTCATAGAATATTATTCAGACTTAGATCATAGCTAAATTCTGCCTTGTACTGCAGATCCATTGTGCATTATCCACAATTCCAAAATCTATAAAGCTGTGAAAATTGAAACCCGTTTCATTGCAAAACCTCCACTGACCTGAATGTACTTAGATAAACCTGACCTGAACTGATGTGGACTATATACTTCTAGTTTTCATGTATCTTACTTAGTATAAATGCTCACATGTCTTTCTGCAAAAATATTTATGTGCATGAAAATATGGTGCTGCCCAACTCTGCTCAGGGGTATTTTGTCATATATAGTATATGGACTCTATTACCTATCTGAATTCTGAAACCGATCTGAGTGTTTGGGTAAGTCATTTTGGACCTCTATGTATTAGGTTGCTGCTAAGTTGCTTCAGTGGTGTCCAACTGTGTGTGACCCCACAGACGGCAGCCCACCAGGCTCCCTTGTCCGTGGGATTCTCCAGGCAAGAACACTGGAGTGGGTTGCCATTTCCTTCTCCAATGCATGAAAGTGAAAAGTGAAAGTGAAGTCGCTCAGTCGTGTCCAACTCTTAGCGACCCCATGGACTGCAAGCCCACCAGGCTCCTCCGTCCATGGGATTTTCCAGGCAAGAGTACTGGAGTGGATTGCTATTGCCTTCTCCGATGTATTAGGTAGTTGTATGTATTTTAAGTGCAGGAAGCATGTCTATAGTACTAAGTTCAGTTTCTTTTTCTTAGAACGTGTTTTAAATTAATATATACATACGCATATATTTAATTTGGCTAACAGTGATAGAAAACTCAAACAACAGGCCTGGAAATAGGGCTTTATTTTTTTCTCTCACCATTACAAATATATTGGTGGACAATTGCTAATATTGATTTAGTGACGTAACTTTGTCTGGGCTGGTATTTCTATGATTCTCTTGCTCTTTCCTCATGACCACAAGATGGCTGCTATAGCTCTAGCCATCATGGACGGTCATGTAACAAGCAGGAAAAAGGAACCTGTTCCCCTTTAGGAAGATTTTTGGAAGTCTATTCAATGACTTCTGCTTATATCTCATTGGTCAGAATTGTGTTATATTTTTACCCCTCTCTATAAAGGAATGAAAGAAGTGTAGTTTTTAGCTTGGTACATTGTGCCTCAATAAAATAGAGTCCCAAGTGATAGAAAGGGGAAATACGTACTGAGTAGACAGTTAGCAGTCCTGACTATAGTAAGAAATACCTTTTGAGAATTTAATAAGTGTTTAGTAAGTGAGACACCTTATCATAAGAGTCATATGAACTTGGCACATCAGCACCCCATCTTATATATGAGGAAAGTGAGCCCTGGGGAGTTTGGTCATCTGTCCAAAGCAGTACTGAAACTCAGAGTGGAATTGGAATACTGGCTTGTATGAGTCTAGAATACACGTTCAACCAGTCTGCTATGCATCTGCTAGGGTATAACATTGAAATGTTAGACAGACGCCAGATTGCGAACCAATTTGATTCTTAAAAAAAAAAAAAAAGAATTTAGACTTCCCTGGGCCTGCCACATTATTTCTAAGTGGTTTAGTTTATGTGTCTGGCTAGACAGATCCACTGACTTCATGCTATGGGTTTCTTCTCCCTTTGTTGATCCTTGGGTTTTCCTTAGCAAGACCTTGGAAAGGAGCCCATCCCTTTTGTAAAATTTATTTTAATCGGAGGATAATTATTTTACAGTATTGTGTTGGTTTCTGCTGTACAACAACGTGAATCAGCTGTTCAGTTCAGTTCAGTTGCTCAGTCATGTCCGGCTCTTTGCGACCCCATGGACTGCAGCACACCAGGCCTCCCTGTCTGCCACCAACTCCCGGAGTTTACTCAAACTCATGTTCATTGAGTCGGTGATGCCATCCAACCATCTCATCCTCTGTCGTCCCCTTCTCTTCCCACCTTCAATCTTTTCCAGCATCAGGGTCTTTTCCAGTGAGTCAGTTCTCACATCAGATGGCCAAAATATTGGAATTTCAGCCTCAACATCAGTCCTTCCAATGAATATTCAGGACTGATTTCCTTTAGGATGGACTGGTTGGGTCTCCTTGCAGTCTAAGAGTCTCCTCCAACACCACAGTTTAAAAGCATCAATTCTTTGGTGCTCAGCTTTCTTTATAGTTCAACTCTCATATCCATACATGACTACTAGAAAAACCATAGCCTTGACTAGACGGACCTTTGTTGGCAAAATAATGTCTCTGCTTTTGAATATGCTGTCTAGGTTGGTCATAACTTTTCTTCCAAGGAGCAAGCATCTTTTAATTTCATGGCTGCAATCACCATCTGCAGTGATTTTGGAGCCCAAAAAGGTAAAGTCTCTCACTGTTTCCACTGTTTCCCCATCTATTTCCCATGAAATGATGGGATCAGATGCTATGATCTTAGTTTTCTGAGATCTTAGAGATCTTAGTTGAGTTGATCTTACTTGAATTTTAAGCCAGTTTTCTCACTCTCCTCTTTCACTTTTGTCAAAAGGCTCTTTAGTTCCTCTTTGCTCTCTGCCATAAGGGTGGTGTCATCTGCATATCTGAGGTTATTGATATTTCTCCCAGCAATCCTGATTCCAGCTTGTGTTTCATCCAGCCCAGCATTTCTCCTGATGTACTCTGTATATAAATTAAATAAGCAGGGTGACAATATACAGCCTCGATGTACTCCTTTTCCTATTTGGAACCAGTCTTTTGTTCCATGTCCAGTTCTAACTGTTGAATCGGGTGTAAGTATACACATTCCCCCTTCAGCTGGGGCCTCCCCCTACCCAGTTCGACCCATCTAGGTCACCACAGAGCACTGAGCTGAGCTCCGTGTGTTTTATAGCTCACTAGATACCTATTTTACACACGAGGCCCATTCTTTAAGACCCTGCAGAGATATCACCTTCTCCACGGAGATCCTTCCTGTGCTGATATATTCCTTGTTTATATTTCTACACTATTCTACACCCATACAAAAGATACAAAATATCTATGCCCATACAAAAGATATGAAGTATCTTTATGATATAGTCATATCATTTTCTTACATGATTAATTATGGTCAAACCCAGTTACCTTAAAATGTTGCATGAATTTGCAGTCATTATAATTGCGAGGGGAGTGGTGGGGGCCTGGCCTCTCACAAACTTCAGGGAGCAGGGAAGAAGCATGTGTGCTCCGTGGTCAGACCCGAGCCACGAGGGGCGGGGGCCCGGCCTGGAGCTTTTGAAAGTATGACCTACCTCAGAGACATGGATGGTTCCAGTGGTCCAAAGCTGGCCCCGTGAAAGCAGTGCAAATAGTCAGTGTAAGTCTGAGTGTGTTGTAAACAGATTGACAGGTCACTTGGGCTGTTTAGGAAAGAGGGCTGAAACTACATTAGAGGGAAGCATAATGAAAAAATAGAAGATAACAAATGCTAAACAATAGAGGAGAATTCCTTTTTTTAGTTACATTTTTATATAACCAGACTTCTTTGAAATGGATTTGTAAAAATGAAAAGATTCTATTTGAATAGAGAAAGCAACAAACAGTATGGTAACACTTCGAGGAAAGAATGGGACCTTGTAAAAGATGTCATTTTAAATGTTTTACAGAACCCTTTATTTATGTCTCAATCCAATAAAAGTGTTTTTTTTTTTTTTAAAGCAACTACTAGAACAGATGAGATAGTAAATATAAATGTGTTTTGTGCTCTTTGGGAAAAGGTATGACAGAAATGTATTACCTCACTTCTATTTATTCACTGGTTATCGATTGAATAGCACCAGAAATAGAGCTCTGTGTTTAGTGCTTTGGGAATTTTAGAAAAAATATAATTTCTTCAGGTGGACAGTTTTGAGCCAGGTCTGCAAAAAAGGGATAGCCTGAGATTGGCAGGGATCCCAGGTGGCGCAGTGGTAAAGAATCCACCTGCCAAGGCCGAAGGTGTGGGAGATGTGAATTCAGTTCCTGGGTGGGAAAGATCTCCTGGAATAGGAAACGGCAACCTACACCAGTATTGTTGCTTGGAGAATGCCAGGGACAAAGGAGCCTGGCAACCTCCAGTCCATGGGTTACAGAGAGTTAGACAGGACTGACTGAGCATGCATACGTGAGATGTCAGAGAGAATTGTTGTTCAGTCAAACAGCAGCACCTTTCATCACAGACTAACCAACTGCCTGCTTGATTCTGTTTTTTACTCTCTGTTTGATGTTGGGCACATTAAGTATCCTCTCTGAACCTTGACTTCTTACATTTAATGAGGGCAGTGTGTATCTTGCCGGATGTGGGGGAGATTAAATTAGATAACCTGTAGACTAGTGCGCTGCCTGGCACATTGTTGGCACCTGGTCACTAGTATCACTATTATCATTTCTATTGTTGTTGTTAGCCTCGGAAATGATCTAAAACAGCGTTCTCAGCCTTTTTGGCACCAGTTTCATGGAAGACAATTTTTTCCAATTTTTCTACAGAGTGAGTTAGGAGAATGGTTTCAGGGCGATTCAAGCACATTACATTTATTGTGCACTTTATTTCTGTTATTATTACATTAGCTCCACCTTCAGATCATCAGGCATTAGATCCCGGGGGTTGCGGACCCTTGATCTAAAACCAGATCTAACCCCACAAAGATGCTTAGCTTTTGGAAATATTGCTGTTGGGAAGCTCATCTTTATTCTTGTGGTTACCAACGTGAACCACCTGATGCTCATTCACACTCAGTCCCTTATGGAGCCTTGGCTGAAGTGAGAGGCCCCAGCTGCAGAAGAGATCCTACCCAGAGCCAGTTCTAAAGACCAGAATGGCCGTGCTGAGGGCTCATTCTGCTTCTCGATTCAGGGTATCACCTGACTGCACATGAAAATCACCTAGGCTGCTTGTTCTAAATGTCATTGCCAGATGAATGGAAAGGAAGATGTGGTCTATATATACAATGGGATATTGTGTTGTTGTTGTTTAATTGCTAAATTGCATCAGACTCTCTGGGACTCTGTGGACTGTAGCCAACCAGGCTCCTCTGTCCAGGGAACTTCCCAGGCAAGAACCCAGTATTCTTGGGTTGCTATTTCCTTCTCCAGGGGATCTTCCTGACCCAGGGATTGAACCCCCATCTCCTGCAGAACCCTCATCCTCAGGCGGATTCTTTCCCACTGAGCCACCAGGGAACTCCACAACAGAATGTTACTCAGACATAAAAAAGAATGAAATAATGAAACATTGCCATTTGTAGCAATGTGGATGGGCCTAGAGATTATCATAGCAAGTGAAGAAAGCCAGAAAGAGAAAGACAAATATCACAGGATATTGCTAATGTGGAATCTGAAAAAAATGATACAAGTGAACTTATTTCCAAAACAGAAGGTGACTCACAGACATAGAAAACAAATTTATGGTTATCAAAGGGGAAAGGCGGGGGGGGGGGGGGGAGGAATAAATTAGGAGTTTGGGATTAATATATACACATCCCTAAATATAAAATAGATAACCCGCAGGACCTACTGTATAGCACAGGGAACTATATACTCAATATCTTGTAATGACCTCTAATGGAAAAGAATCTGAAAGAGAATAGTCATATATAGCTGAATCACTTTGTTGTATACTTGAAATTAACACAACACAACATTGTAAATCAACTATAATAAAATTTTTTAAAAAATCACCTAGGTCGCTTGTTGAAAATACATATTCTCAGGTTTTATCCCAGTCTATCTGAATCTGAGTTTTGAAAATCAGTTTTAAAACTCTCCTCAGTTTGTCTGTAGCCACCCTGGCTTCTGACTAGCATTTGGAGTCACCTCAGACCATTTGGAAATTTTCCTGTCAGGCGGGAAAGTTTCCTCCCTTACCTTCCAGGCTTTACCTGCTTCTCCCCTGTTTTCCTCAATCTTGGAATCTCTTTGAACATTGATCCTCTGGCTACTTTGGCTCCCCTTCTGTCTCACAGCCTTGCCTTCTCTGAGTCCTTTACCACCCCTCCGGACTTGAATCAACACTTGCTGAACTTTAGAGAGGCAAGGTGAGCAAACAAAAGGAAAATGAGTTCTTGCTGCCTTTGCTCTGTTGCAGACACCTCTTTGTCTTGTGGTGATGATAATAAAAACTGTAAAATAGCTGCTATTTCTTGGGCACTTACCAGAGCCAAGTGTGGACTGATCTAACTGATTTATGCTCATCATCTAGTTTTATTTTACCCTCACAAGTCAATGAAGGAGTCTTCAGTTCAGTTCAGTCACTCAGTCGTGTCCGACTCTTTGTGACCCCATGGACTGCCGCACTCCAGGCTTCCCTGTGCCTCACCAATTCCTGGAGTTCACTCAAACTCATGTCCATCGAGTGGGTGATGCCATCCAACTATCTTATCCTCTGTTGTCCCCTTCTCCTCTTGCCTTCAGTCTTTCCCAGCATCAGGGTCTTTTCCAACAAGTCAGTTCTTCGCATCAGTATTGGACTTTCAGCTTCAACATCAGTCCTTCCAATGAATATTCAGGACTAATTTCCCTTAGGATGGACTGGTTGGATCTCCTTGCAGTCCAAGGGACTCTCAAGAGGCTTCTCCAACACCACAGTTCAAAAGCATCAATTCTTTGGTGCTCAGCCTTTGTTATAGTCCAGCTCTCACATCCATACATGACCACTGGAAAAACCATAGCCTTGATGAGATGGGCCTTTGTTGGCAAAGTAATGTCTCTGCTTTTGAATATACTATCTAGGTTGGTCATAACTTTTCTTCCAAGGAGTAAGCATCTTTTAATTTCATGGCTGCAATCACCATCTGCAGTGATTTTGGAGCCAAAAAAAACAAAGTCTCTCACTGTTTCCACTGTTTCCCCATCTATTTCCCATGAAGTGATGGGACCGGATGCCATGATCTTCGTTTTCTGAATGTTGAGCTTTAAGCCAACTTTTTCACTCTCCACTTTCACTTTCATCAAGAGGCTTTTTAGTTCCTCTTCGTCTTAGTCTTATTTAATTTATTTAGGGCATTCCATATAACATACGGGATCCTAGTTCCCTGACCAGGAATCAAACCCAGGACCCGCACCGTGGAAGCACAGAGTCCCAACCACTGGACCACTGGTGAAGTCCTCTTACTTCCATTTTAGAGGAGAGGAGATGGAGGCTTAGAGTGACAGTTGGCCAAGGAGTGAAGCTGACATTCTCACTGTTGGACTTCAATTTCCTGCTCTTCACCAGTTTGTTGATCCAGTGGTTGATATTTGTATCAATCTCTGCTGATAGATCAGGGGGACTTGAACATATAGTTGCCCTAGAACCCCTTGCCTGAGCTAAATGCACCCTTCAGTGTAGGGAAAGTGAACAAACGGATGTTGAGGTTGTTACAAAGTGCTCTGAGAGTGCAGAGGAAGGCTTCCTTAGATGGACACTCTGGGGATTTCGTAGTGGAGGTGATAAATGGTCAATGCCTTGAGGGAGAAGTCTTGTTTTGACTGATGATGCTGTAACCAGGCAGATTTTCTCTCCTCCCCTGCTGCAATGAGGATGGTTGTGAATTATGATGCCAACAATCCACTAAGGACTTTTAATGTCGTAACATATCAGGGTGAGGCTTAGCTTACCTTTGGTATCTATTGATATGATTTAGCTAATATTGATGGAAGACTTCCTTGAGCCATGGTTTATTAAATGGAGCTTCAAATGTGGAAATCATATAGAAATATTTAGATTTTAAAACCTTTCAGAGGAAATGGAGGTGTCCCAGTGTAAAAGACAGCCTGTGTTTGTTAAGGACCATCTGGGGAAGTGTGTCTTGAGGCTGGTCTCCCTCAGAAAGGGGTCAGGAATGCTGAACATGAAGTTTAACCAGGGGCAAAGTAGTAGCAGGAGGCAGGCGTGAAGGGGGACCTTCTAGGCTGAGCAAAGAGTTCAGCCACAGCCTGGAGCATAAACGGCATGGTGTGTCCAGCGCACAGCGAGCTGCCTTGTTGAGGACGAGAGCATAGTGTGTGAGGAAGAAAGTGGGAGACGAGGCTTCAGTGGTGGGGTGGTACTGGATCAAAGAGGGCTCTGAATTCAGGGTACCGCTTTGACAGTGGTACACAGAGTGTTTCTCCTAGACTTTAACTCCAGCGACAGATATTGTGTTTTTTTTTTTTTAATTTATTTTTTATTTTACTTTACTGTATTGGTTTTGCCATACATTGACATGAATCCGCCACAGGTGTACATGAGTTCGTAATCCTGAACCCCCCTCCCACCTCTCTCCCCATATCACATCTCTGGGTCATCCCAGTGCACCAGCCCCAAGCATCCTGTATCCTGTATCGAACCTAGACTGGCGATTTGTTTCTTACAGATATTGGTTTTATATCATCTTGTCCAGTAGTGTTACAGAATCAGATCTGGCTGCTCGCCACTCAGGAATCAATACTCAAGAGAGGCAAATGTTAGTAGAAAGCAAAGCTGGTTTTAATCAGAATGCCGGTAGTCTTGGGGAGATGGTGAACTCAGTGTCCTGCACAACCACCTCCCAAAATTCTGCTTGGCCATGAAAGGTTTTGAGGAGAAAAGGGGATGGAATCTCAGTTCATCATTGAGATGGGGGTCAGAGTTGTTGCTCTCCCCCCGTGTGTGGGCTTGTCCTGCAGCCTTGCAGCTGCTGTCTTGTTCCCACAGCTTGTTCACACAGTTTATTTGGGAGATTACTGGAAGGGAAGCTGGGGAAGAGATCTGGTCATCTGTTACTTATTCTTCACTTTTACTTCTTTGATCTATGGAAAGAACCAACAGGTTAAGCAACGTATTGCGTGATCAAAGGATCTGAAAGGTGTGCTAAGGCTGGAGATGCGTAGAACATGGGGGTGCCTGATTTAGGGTTAGTTACAAGACAGAAGTGTGTCTCGTGCAGAGAGCTCTCTCCTGCCCCAATAATAGGGACCAGAAAGAAGTGAAAGAGAAGTCACTCGGTTGTGTCTGACTCTTTGCGAACCTGTGGACTGTAGCCTACCATGCTCATCCGTCCATGGGATTTTCCAGGCAAGAATACTGGAGTGGGTTGCCATTTCCTTCTCCAGAGGATCTTCCCAACCCAGGGATCGAACCAGGGTCTCCCGCACTGAAGGCAGATGCTTTACTGTCTGAGCCACCAGGGAAGTCCTAGTAGGGGCCCGGGTAGTTGCTTATAGAAGGGGCCAGAGTAAAGGCCTTTGGGGGGCATCTCACATAGTTATCTTGCTGTTTTCCCATAATCCATGTTGGTAGAACAAAATATAGGTTGTCCAGGTTACTGTGGAGTTCTAACTGCTTTAGGACTTAAAGTTTTTTTTGCCATACCATAATGTAGCTTTTTTCCAAATGAAATCTCAGTTTTGATTCTTTTTATTGAAAACTGGTCAACCACTTGTAAAAGAATGAAACTAGAACACTTTCTAACACCATACACAAAAATAAACTCAAAATGGATTAAAGATCTAAATGTAAGACCAGAAACTATAAAACTCCTAGAGGAGAACATAGGCAAAACACTGTCCGACATAAATCACAGCAGGATCCTCTATGACCCACCTCCCAGAATATTGGAAATGAAAGTAAAAATAAACAAATGGGACCTAATTAAAATTAAAAGCTCCTGCACAACAAAGGAAGCTATAAGCAAGGTGAAAAGATAGCCTTCAGAATGGGAGAAAATAATAGCAAATGAAGCAACTGACAACTAATCTCAAAAATATACAAGCAACTCCTGCAGCTCAATTCCAGAAAAATAAATGACCCAGTCAAAAAATGAGCCAAAGAACTAAATAGACATTTCTCCAAAGAAGACATACAGATGGCTAACAAACACATGAAAAGATGCTCAACATCATTCATTATCAGAGAAATGCAAATCAAAACCACAATGAGGTACCATTTCACGCCAGTCAGAATGTCTGCGATCCAAAAGTCTACAAGCAATAAATGCTGGAGAGGGTGTGGAGAAAAGGGAACCCTCTTACACCGTTGGTGGGAATGCAAACTAGTACAGCTACTATGGAGAACAGTGTGGAGATTCCTTAAAAAATTGGAAATAGAACTACCTTGTGACCCAGCAGTCCCACTTCTGGGCATACACACCGAGGAAACCAGAATTGAAAGAGACATGTATACCCCAGTGTTCATCGCAGCACTGTTTATAGTAGCCAGGACATGGAAGCAACCTAGATGTCCATCAGCAGATGAATGGATAAGAAAGCTGTGGTACATAGACACAATGGAGTATTACTCAGCCGTTAAAAAGAATACATTGGAATCAGATCTAATGAGGTGGATGAAACTGGAGCCTATTATACACAGTGAAGTAAGCCAGAAGGAAAAACACCAATACAGTATACTAATGCATATATATGGAATTTAGAAAGATGGTAACGATAACCCTGTATGTGAGACAGCAAAAGAGACACAGATGTATAGAACAGGCTTTTGGACTCTGTGGGAGAGGGCAAGGGGGGGATGATTTGGGAGAATGGCATTGAAACATATATAATATCATATAAGAAACAAATCGCCAGTCCAGGTTTGATGCAGGATACAGGATGCTCGGGACTGGTGCACTGGGATAAACCAGAGGGATGGTACGGGGAGGGAGGTGGGAGGGGGGGTTCAGGATGGGGAACACGTGTACACCCATGGCAGATTCATGTTGATGTATGGCAAGACCATACATACAATATTGTAAAGTGATTAGCCTCCAATTAAAATAAATAACTTTAAATTTAAAAAATGATTCTTTTTATTGAAATGGATGGAATGTTGATCTTGGAGCCATCCACAGGCATCACTTATTGAGTTCCTAGTATGTGTTCGGTGCTGGGCCAGTGCTGCATAAGCTGTATCACTCTGAACCCTTCCAGTTGTACAGGGTGGTTGTGGTTATTTCTGTTTTGCTATTGAGGAAACCAAGGCTTATAAAGGCTAAGTAACTTAGTCTCTCATAGAGCCCCTAGGAGTGGAGCCGGGTTTGGAAATCACATTTGTCTTTGACTACTGAGTCAGTGTTCTTTCCAGCAAAGTCTGCTGCCACCCCATCTTCCTAAAGGGGTACCTAATGTCCAGAGTCACACTTGAAATGGTGAAACAGTAGCTTGTTGATATTCTTGTGTGGTTTTTTTTTCCACTTGTGAGCAGCCTTCTGGCTTCTAGATTTCCCTGGCATAACACTTAGCGTGACAGGAGTAAATGTCCAGCTGATCCCTCTGGATAATGCAATATTCATTCTTCATTTTCTCCAAGGATCCACGGTCCTGCCTCCCTTACTAGTTCGGACTCAAAGCTCCTAGTGTTGGTAGTATAGTCATTATACTCTTTTCATATGTACCATTGAATTCACCCATACTTGCTGTGTAAATCCCCAGAAACACCCTGTTTATAAAGCGCACTTTGACAAGGCTCTAACTCCAGCCTGCTTTGAGGATGCTGCTGTAATTAGTTATAGGCTGGCATTAGCTAAATTGAATATAATCCATCATGCTTATTAGATGTGGTGGGGGAGATTTGCACCCTGAAGGATCAGCAGGAAAGACACATTAAATATAGATGAGCTGAGTATTTTCCCAGGCAGCTGGATAGACAGAGCAGGGCCATGTGTTCATAACACAGCAGCTTTCCACAGTGCACAGAAGAAATAGTAGGGACCTGGAAGAGAAAGCACTTAGAAACTTTAAACATAAATTAAGTTGGTTACAAAGGGTCCCTTATAAAAGCCAAACAGCTGAAATGTAAGAGTGGAAAACAATGTAAGTGACTCTTCAGGTAATTACCAAAGATTTTTCAGGAAGGGTGGAGTTTGGTCCAGGCATAGGTATCTGACATCTGTAGATTATTCTAGTAACCTGATGGTTTTCATAGCATTTGATAAGTTTGACTGTTTCCAATTTCTGGAAGTGCTGTATGTAAGATGCTCTAGATGATAGTTGCCTTGCATTTTTTTCATTGTTTTTCTTCCATATCAAAGCGAATGTTTATTGATAGCCTGATTTCAGTAGGCACCAGGGGACATGAGGTATGTGGCTCTGTTCACTCGGTATTTTGGAGGACATGCCCTTGTGGTGGCTGGCTACATAGATGTCAGAGTCAACCCAATATATAAGTATCTAAATGGATAGACTCTAATATTTGGTTTGTTTGTATATATGCAGCTGGGGAGCAAATATCAGCTCATGGCTATAATGAAGTTCACAAATTCGTTTTGACATCCGTTACTGTTATAAAATTAGTGTTTGCTGTCTTTTACTTTTGTTTTTTTTTTTTGCTTCATAAGTGCATTGAAAGTCTGCCATAGATTTCAGTCACAACACAAGTTCACAGCGCTAAGAATCCTGAACACAGTAACAGAGTATGACCCTCATTCCGGGAGGATGCATTGAAAAACCCAAAGCTTTCCCCTCCTTTCTTTTACCACTGGTGGGCTGGTCCAGGATCCCAGGAACACATAAAGAGGATGTGCAACCGGCGCCGTTTGGCCAACTCCTTTCCTGGGAAAGCAATCTAAAACGCATGACAGTAGCACTCTTTTTGTCAAAAAGAAAAAAGAAAACAAAACAGAGCTCCCTAGTTATATTTTCTGTCGGACACCTTGCTACATTTATTCTGCATTTTCCCTGGTTGTTGCAAAAACCTAAGGAGATACATTGACCACCTTTTTTGTTCATCCTACTAAGCATATCCCTCTGCAAGGCCGGGTAGAGACACACACAGCCAGTCGGGGAAGCACTGCCGTTCCAGGAAGGAAATCTACTTGCTTTATTGAATGTTGTCAAGTCTAATCTCAAGCAGACAGCACAACATAAAGCATAGCTCCTATTTTATTTTGTTTTGATCCTAGAGTAAGATTCTGGTTTTGCACTCCGCTAAAGCATGGGCATCGCTCCCCTGCTGAGCCTCGTCTATTAAACAGAAATATTTGTATCAAGTGCTTATAGTCTCTGTTCTCACAGAATCCAATTCACAGTTCTCATTCCCCAAATTAATCATCATGACCATTTATTATGTCTTGGGGCAACACTTTCAAATGTGTTATTCCTAAATATTTATCCCACTATCAGGAGATGAATTTCCCAGGTGGTGGCTTATTGCAACGGTGCTGGCTTGTGTTACGGTGGTTAGTTTATTTTAGGGTCATCTGAATTTTCAAACAATTCTCAGCCTCTCTTGAAGTAATAAATCTTTTATTACTTTTCACATCCTTTTCCTATCTGGTATTTAATTTTATTTTTAACATCCTTTTGTGGATGTTGAAAATTTTATGAAAAAGGAAGCCAGGGGTCAGGAGCGATTGACTTGTTCAAAAGCCTTGTTGCTGATGGGACTAAGGATCAGGTTTCTTGACTTCTAGACAGTTTTCTGATTCTTGCCTGGCTGGTTCCTGAGCTGCTTCTTGTGATTGATATGGTATGTAGTTTTGGACATCTTTCAGACTACAGTTTCTCCTCAAACTACGTATTACATTCACATAAGTGTGTGTTCACTGGTATGGATTTACCTTTGCCCTCGCTCCTCATCAAACCTTGAACATTTTAGCTTCTCGCTCTGTCCCCATTCTTCCCATCTAGAACAAAGCAGGAAATGAAGGCAGTTGATATAAAGGAAATGATTCTGATTTGGGACAAAAAAAAAAAAAAGAAAACTTAGGACATTTCTCAGGAAATTCTGCCTGAGTCACTGAGATTCTGGCCCCATTTCTGCTTCACTTTGACAGTGTTGATGGACTTTGGGCAATTTGAATGTATTTACAAAGAAGGAGAACCTGATTTAAGGTTATGTCACTCCTTGTTGAGATAGGATTTATAGCTAGCCAACCAAGAGATTTTTATATTGAAAAATTTCCCCTATGTTAATAACCTAAATCACTTGAAATAGTCACAGTTCAGTTCAGTTCAGTTGCTCAGTCGTGTCCAACTCTTTGCAACCCCATGGACTGCAGCATGCCAGGCTTCCCTGTCCATCACCAACTTCCAGAGCTTGCTCAAACTCATGTCCATAGAATCAGTGATGCCATCCAACCATCTCATCCTCTGTCATCTCCTTCTCCTGAAACAGTCACAAATTCACTGGAATCATTAAGAAAGCCAAACAAACAGTGGCTCTTCTTTTTTCGGGGTGGTGATTTTCTTTATATAGCCATGGGGTGATAACAGATGATTCATTTTATCAGTTTCTTTCATGACTCATTTACGGGCTGAGGAGTCCCTTGGACTAGACGTAGTTCCTGTAGCAATCATACCTCATGCTCAGCTTTCTTTTCAGCAATCAGTTCCCCACATATCAGTCCAGCATGGTCGATGTGTAGATTAAGACCTGGGTTAGATTCTCTGCCTGTTCCCATCTGGCCTAACTATGCTATAAACAGTCTACTTGGACTGGGAAAGAACTTGAGTGACCTTATCTGAATGACTTTAGCACATGTTACCACATTCATAAAAAAATTGTTCCTGAATGCCAAAGGATTAGAGAGATATAAAAGTTCTAACAATGGGGCATTATTGAAACCCTTTTTGCAGTTTAAAAATACCTAATAAAGATTTACAAAAATTGTCATAGTGGAAATACATAGGCCTTGGAGCTAGATGACCAGAATAACAGTTATAACTAAGCCTCCTTGTCTTTATATGTAAAATTCAGTTGGCAATATATGCCTTGTCATCTATATATATATATATATGTTTATGTATATAAGTAAGCATAGTTGCTCAGTCATGTCCAACTCTTTGCAACCCCATGGACTGTAGCTAACCAGACTCCTCTGCCCATGGAATTCTCCAGGCAAGAATACTGGAGTAGATTGTCATTTCTTTCTCCAGGGGATCTTCCCATCCCAGGGATCAAATCTGGGTCTCCTGCATTGCAGGCAGATTCTTTACTGTCTGAGCCACAAGGGAAGCATACACACACACACACACACACACACACACACACACATACACACACACACGTATATATAGGTGACAAGATATATAGATGACGCATGCCTATACACACACATGCCTGTTGCCTAATACATCATGATGCCTGTTCTGTAGTTTCTTACGTTGTTGCTTCTCAGTGAATATCAGGTGCCATCTCCCGATGCAGAGCCTAGGATTAGAGTAGAGAAGTGGATGGACTCTTTCTGCCTATTCTTGCTTATACTTTTTTCATGACCAGTTAGTTCAGCTGAAACAGAATCTCTTTCAGCCGAGATAATATCATAAAACTGTTCATTTTTCTTTCTTTTCTGTGGGCTTTCTGCTGACCCACCTGTTAGTTAGTGTATGCCATGTCTATGCCATCTTTCACCAGTATACATATGTTTATGAGACATTTACCCCAACAGCTTCCTGGGTGGATAGCTTCCTGATAGAGCATTAGAGGGTAGGGATATCGGGCTGTCAGCGGCATGCCGTCTGGAAATCCAATGATAGGGTAAGTTAATGAAGGGATGATTACTTCAGGCAGCAAGCCCTGTTATCAGTGTGAAGATCCTTTTCAGCACTCATCATCAAAGGTGGTCTTCCCTGGCTGACAGGCCCCACTAGTCCTCTCTACTATGGCTGCCTTGACCTGCATCTGGTGATCAAGTTTCCGTTTGAGCCCATATTCCTTGAACAGCTCAGCTACCAGTTTCAGGTTGTATTCACTCAGCAACTATTTCAGATGAAGCCTGGACTAAAGCTTGCCAACCATGAAGGAAGCCACTTCAAAGGAAACTGAGATGACGAGGTGGACAGAGCATATTTGGTCACAAATTCCTGAAATAATTTGACATTTTTTGGTATGTTAATGGTGTTGCCAAATTACAGATGTCTTCATTTATTATTCTGCCAGAATATCTTGATACTGTTTTTGAGATGCTAAGGATAGTGCATAAACATAACAAAACTGAATTATATGCTTTAATTTGGATTTCACTAATTAATTTTGCCCCCATTAATTTTAATTTCCTGTTGCAAAAAATTTAATTCATTAAACACTTAATGAATGTCTTGTTTGTATAATAAAAGTACTGTATAGACTTGTGATTGGAGGTGAAAGATTAAAGGATTAATTACGAAGCCACTAAAACTGGTTTTAGTAGAGTGTAACTGGGGAACATCCTCAGGTTTAAAGCACCAGCAAACACTCTGAAGTTTGAAATAAAAAGCTTCTGAGGAAAATTATAAAGATAATATGAGAATAATAATTGAGGTTAATGTATCAAATATATAAGCAAAGATTTAAGAGTTATAATAATAGTTTATAGAGATGAGAAAGATAAGTAGGAGCAAAATAGGAGAGTGGAAAATTCACTCAGTGGGAAATGCAAATAAATAAAAAAGTTCAACCTTTATAATAATTAAAAATGCTAAATGAAACAATAATGAGAAATAAAAAATATGGGCTACATAAGGCTGAATGGGGCTTCTCCAGTGGCTCAGACAGTAAAGAATCTGCCTGCAACGCAGGAGACCTGGGTTTGATCCCTGGGTTGGGAAGATCCCCTGGAGGAGGGCACTGATAACAGGGCCATACCCACTCTGGTATTCTTGCCTAGAGAATCCCAGGGACAGAGGAGCCTGGCAGACTGCAGTCCATGGGGTCGCCAAGAGTTGGACATGACAGAGCACAACAGCAAGGCTGAATGAGGAGGTGGGCCAATCCTCTTCCTATAAGGTAACCCTAAAATTGACAAAATTGGCAAAAATAACAATTTCAGTGCTCTGGAAATTAGGCTAAGTTATACAATAATCTGAGAAACATTTATAATTAAAATCCCACAGAACTTCAGGTAAAAGCGGTGGCAGTTTATGGCCTTTTAACCTGGGGCTCCTCTAATGTCCTGTCCCCTACAGCTCTGCTGTGTCGTGCTTCTGCCAGGGCAAGGCAGAATGTTTAGGACCCACAACTGTGCTGCCACAAAGGGGATTCCCTTAATTGGATTAACTGTTGATGCCCACACCTTCCAGGATTTTCATGGAAGTGGTGATCTCAGGGGTAGGGTGAGTGGGAAAGTCCCCCATCTCTGGTAGTTTGAAGTTGCACTTGGGATAAGCATGCAAGAAAGACCAGAGAGTGCCCAAACTATCCACATACTCCTGGATAATCTTGAGGTTGTCTGCGCGAGCAGAGGAGACAATAAAGGTCTAACAGCAAGCAAAATACTAGGCAGATTTGCAATAGCTTGAACTTCGAATGGACTTCCCTCCTAGATGTATACTCATTGGCAGAGGATGGAAACCATATGGGCTTCAGGTGCTTGATCACATCCTCTATCCGATCACTGACTGACTGCCAAGCTATGTAGATGCAGGAGTGATTCCTAAGAATCCAGTCTTAATAATAAAAATGATAATAATAGTTAAAAAAAAATACAACTCAGCAGAGGCAACATAACTCCACACCATGAGGGAGACAGAATGCGCAGATTTCCCTAAGGCAAGGTACAAACGAGCAACAGTAACCTTCAAGGGAGGAAAATCAGTATCCAGAGTTGCTATGATTTTATGGTTTTAGTCTCTATAATGTGCAGTTTTCAACAAAATATGATGAAGCACACAAAGAAACAGCAAAATGTTTCCCATACTCAGGAAATAAAAGTTGTCAACAGAAACTGCCTCCCAGCATCCTCAGATATGGGTTTAGCAAACCAAGACTTCAAAGAAGTTACATGCAAATTCAAAGAGCTAAATGAAACTATTTAAAGAATTCAAGGAGAATCTGAAAGAAATAATTCAACAAAATAGGAGCCAGAAGCTATAAAATAGAACTAAATTAGAATTCTGGAGTTAAAATATATAGTAATTGAAATTAAAAACTCACTATAGGGAATAAATAACAGATTTAAGAAGAAACAATAAGTGAATTTGAAGATAGGTTGATAGAAATGATTTAATCTGAACAAAGAGAAAAAAGAATGATGAAAAATTTATGTAGTAAAAGACAAATGGAAATCATGAAGGCTGCAAGAGAAAGTTGCTAATGGGCTTATTGATATAATTAAAGGCCTACTTCTCATCTGAAACAATCGAGGCCTGAAAACAATGAAATGATTTATTCAAAGTGATAAAATTAAAAACAAAAGCAAAATTCTATTGAACCACATTCAACCAAGAATCCTATATACATCGAAACTATCCTTTGCAAATGAAAGTGAAATGAAAACATTTTCAGTGAACAAAGAATGGAAGAATTGGTTGCTAGCAGACATGCTTTATAAGATATATTAAATGAAATCCTTCAGAATGAAAGGAAATGGCATTAGATTTAACTTGAACTCCTAGGAAGAAAAGAAGGATGTCAGAATGGTAAATATATGTATTCTAAAGACTATTAAAGGCATCTCTTTATTATTTCTTCTAGCTTCCTTAAAAGACATAATATTGAAAGTTATAATCATGTGTTTGTGTGTGTGTTAGTCGCTCAGTCATGTCTGACTCTTTGCAACCTCATGGACTGTAGCCCACAGGCTCCTCTGTCCGTGGGATTACCCAGGCAAGAATACTGGAATGGGTTGCCATTTCCTTCTTTAGGGGATCCTCTCAATCTAGGGATTGAACTCAGGTCTTCTGCATTGCAGGCAGATTCTTTACCATCTGAGCCACCAGGGAAGCCCTTATAATTATGTATTGTTGACTATTTGTATAACATATATAGATGTGATATGTATGGCAATAATGGCACAAAACCCTTAAAAAGAGAAGAGGGAAACACTTCAAATGGAATAGAGACCATTTTATCTATGAAACTAGTAGTACTTTAATAATAACAAAGACAATGGAAGATATAAGAAAACCACAGACCAATATCTCTTATGAACATAAATAAAAATTCCTCAGTGAAACACTAGCACACCAAGTCTGGCCACATGTAAAAATAATTATTCACCATGACCAAAAGGAACTTATGCCAGGAATGCATGCTGTTTTGACATCCAAGCATTAATGTAATTATTGTAATATACCACATTAATAATGTACAGAGGCAACACGATCATCTTAATAGATGTAAATAAAGCATTAAAGAAATCCAACACCCACCCATGATAAAACTCTCAACACACCAGCCATAGAAAGGTACTCCCTCAACAAGGTAAAGAGCACCTGTGAAATGCCCACAGTTAGCACCATATGGTGAGAAACTCGATGCTTTATCCCTAAGATGTGGAGGAAGCAAACAGAGGAAGGAAGGAGGATAGGAAGGAACAAAGAAAGGAAGGCAGGAAGAAAGGAAAGAAGGAGAGAGAGGCTGAAGGAAGGAAGTTAAAGGCATTCAGATCGGAGATAAAGTAGTTATCTTTATCTGTAGATGAAATGATTCATTTTGTAGAACAGCAAAGAATCAACAAATTACCAAAACTAATAAACAGGTTTAACAAGATAACAAAATGAATATGTAAAAATCAATTCCATTCTTATATATTAGCAACAAAAAATCCTAAAAATGAAATTAGGAAAACAACTTTATTTACAATAATATCAAAAAGAATAAAAGTTGGATGACTTACACTAATATATTTAAGAATTTACTATAATGCCATGGTCATCAACAAAGCATGGAATTAGCACAAGGATAGAAATATAGGCTTCTCTCATAGGTCAGTTGGTAAAGAATTTGCCTGCAATACAGGAGGCCCCAGTTCAATCCCTGGGTTGGGAATATCTGCTGAAGAAGGGATAGGCTACCCACTCCAGTATTCTTGGGCTTTCCTTGTGGCTCAGCTGGTAAAGAATCCTCCTGCAATGCAGGAGACCTGGCTTTGATCCCTGGGTTGGGAAGATCCCCTGGAGAAGGGAAAGGGTACCCACTCCAGTATTCTGGCCTGGAAAATTCCATGGATTATACAGTCCATAGGGACACAAAGAGTCAGACATGACTGAGCGACTTTCACATTCACTTCACTTAAACATATGGATTAATGGAATAGAATTGGGAATCTAGAAATAAACCTTTACATTTATGTTTACCTGTTTTTCAACAAAGATGCTGAAACAATTCACTGGGGGAAAGGGTAATCTTTTCCCCAGATGTTGCTGAAGCAATCAGGTATCCTTATCCTTTCCTCACACCATACACCAAAATTAACTCAAAATAAATGATAGCTCTAAATGTAAGAGCTAAAGGTATACAAGTTCTAGAAGAAAACATGGGATAAAATCTTTGCCACCTTGAGTTAGGCAAAGAATTCTTAGATACAATATAAAAAATACAACACATAGGAAAAAAACAGATAAATTTATCAAACCTAAAAATACTTGTGTTTCAAAAGACACCATTAAGAAACTACAAGTCACATACTTAAAGAAATATTTGAAGAGCATATAACCAAAAAAGTACTTGTACCTAGGATATATAAAGAACTCTTACAATTCAGTTAAACAGTCAATTAAACAATCTGGTTAAAACTTGGCAAAAGATTTTTTAAAACTTTATTCATTTTTAATCAGAGGATAATTGCTTCACAATATTGTGTTGGTTTCTGCCATACATCTGCATGAATCAGCCATAGGTATACATACGTTTCCTCCCACTTAAACCTCCCTCCCACCTCCCACCCGATCCCACCCATCTAGGTTGTGACAGAACACTGGTTTGAGCTCCCTCCATCACACAGCAATTTCCCACTGGCTGTCTATTTTACATATGGTAAGACCCTGATGATGGGAATGATTGAGGGCTGGAGGAAAAGGGGCGCCAGAGGGTGAGATGGTTGGATGGCATCACTGACTCAATAGACATGAGTTTGAGCAAACTTTGGGAGACAGTGAAAGATAGGGAAGCCGGGCGTGCTGCGAGTCCATGGGGTTGCAGAGAGTCAGACACGACTTAGTGACATAACAGAGGATGAGTTTCTATGCTGCTCTCTCAATTCGCCCCGCCCTCTCCTTCCCCCACTGTGCCCACAGGTCTGTTCTGTCTGCATCTCCACTGTTGCCCTGCAAATAGGCTCATCAGTACCATCTTTCTAGATTCCATATATATTCATTAAAATATGATATTTGATTTCTCTTTCTGTCTTAGTTCACTCTGTATAACAGGCTCTAGGTTCACCCACCTCATTAGCACTGACTCAAAATTGAGTCTCTTATTGTTTCCAGTGTTATATGTTAGAGATAATGCTGCAAAGAATATTCCCCATACATGGTGTTTTTTCCTTCCTTTGAATTATTTCCAGTGAATATTTTTTAAGACTGAGTTAAGTATTTGGGCAATTTCTAAAAAATTAAATATAAATTTGCTACACACTGAGAAATTTCACTCCTGGATATGTGAAAGCTTATGTTCACACAAAGACATATTTGCAAGTGTTCCTAACAACATTTTTAATAATGACTGAAAACCTGGAAACAACCCAAATGTTCAGCTGATGAACTAACAAGAATTTGGAGGATACTAGAAATGTACTAGTAAAGTATAGATGGTAAAGAATCTGCCCTCAATGTGGGAGACTTGGGTTCGATCCCTGAGTTGGGAAGATCCCCTGGAGAAGGGAACTGTGCCCACTCCAGTATTCTGGCCTGGAGAGTTCCATGGACAGAGGAGCCTGGTGGGCCACAGTCCATGGGGTTGCAAAGAGTCAGACACGATTGAATGACTTTCACTTTCACTTTTGAGAAATGTAGTAAAGTGGCATTGTGATGATGGTTGCACAACCTTATACATTTACCAGTCGTCAGTTGACACACTTAACCCAAAATAGTGCTCTTTCTTGAGACGGCGTGGTTAAACTAACAAACTCATACTTTGAAAATGGTTACGAACCTTTGAGAAAATAATATAGTAATAGATGGCTAGGAAAAATAATATTAATGTCAACTTTTGGGCTTAATTTGGTCTTAAAAATATTCACTGAAAATAATTCAAGGGAAGGAAAAAAACACCATGTGTGGGGAATAGTCTTTGCAGCATTATCTCTGACATGTAACACTGGAAACAACAGAAGAGTCTCATAATAGTGAAATGTTTAATATGTCATTTGGATTAATGTTTTCATTTAAAGATAGCTACAAAGACTGACATGGATAATATGAGTGGTATTCCTGTAATCAAAACAGGCTTTGAAATTAAATTTGGGCTATAGTTAAAATTGTATAAAATTATGTATCCTGGACCTATGTGAAAGGGAAGTTAACTTTGTTTTACCTTAAAAATTTTCATTACTCTTGCTATTGAATTGTCAAAATAAAATTGTCAAACAAATATGGCACTCTGAGGAAAAGTAATGACCTAACAATATTGGACATATTTAAATTTGAATAGAAAAGAAGGGATAAATGAAGGGATAGGAGTTTTGTTTTATAGGTTCAGTGGAAGTGGTTTGGTGGTTGATTAGGGTATGGGGTTGAGAGAGAGAAGAGAATCTCTGTTGACAATGAATCTCTGTCTCAATAGATAGTGGTTAACAGAAAAGGAGTAACTAGGAGATGCTAGGTCCAAGAGCCACAGGTAAAGAAAATAATTCCATTTTTTTAATGTTATTGAGCATGCACATGAAATAAATATATTCAGTTAACGTTATTTCTCTGTTGTATATATTGAGTTTGAAGTGCCACCTGAAATCAGTTCCAGGTGGAGCTGTCCATAGGTCAGGATGAAGTGAATGCACGTAAGTTTGGAGAGAAGTTGGGCTAAAGGAGAGACGTGGGAACCATATGCATGTGGATGCTAGAACATGCGGACGTCACTAAAGTTGAAGATTAGGCATCACGGTGACATGTAAGAGGGAAGATCAAGTCGCTGATGGAGGCCAGATGTCGAAGCGTAAAGGACTAGGTAGATGAGGGGCAGGCGACCTGTTTAAATGTTATTTTGAGATATTTAGCAGTGAGAGAGGCAACCCACTCCAGTATTCCTGCCTGGAGAATCCCATGAACTCAGGAACCGGCGGAGTGCAGTCCATGGGGTCATACAGAGTCAGACGTGACGGAAGTGACTGAGCACACACACATGCACAGAAGGAGAAAGATGAGACAAAAGTCAGTAGCAAGACTGTAGAGGGGGTTTGCCCTAGAGATTTTCTTTAAGATTTTAGGCTGAAGTTTATTGTTGCTTGAAGAACCACCTGGCTTCATTACCGCTGTGAATGCCCTTGCACTTGGCCCTCTGACTTTAATGCACAGTTGCCCGGCAGATGTAGACCTTTCCTGATGAAGCAAACTCAATTTCATTGTGTTCTGTAACTGAAATGACTGTTACCCTAATAATAATTTTCTACTTCAGCGAGAAAAGAATTTTAAAAATCAATTTCTCATTTTACTGCCTCTTACAATGAGTCTTCATCACAAAACAAACCAGCATGCCAATTTTGACGGCTTCTTTGTTAAAAGCAGGGTTTTATCTTTTCTTTTCTCCCAGTGTATAAATAAGCCTTTAAAAAAATAACTTTAAGGCAACTGAAAATCATTAAAGAGATGGAGAGGTTTCCAGATGAGGACCGACAAAAAGATTAAAACTCCTTAGTCTGAAATTACAGTGGTGGAGCGGGTTAGAATTGGAGTCTAAATTGACAAAAGCTACAAGGAAACAATCTGGTCTGCGCATCTTAGACACGGTATGAGAGGCAATCTTCTAGCTGATAATACCTACCTCATGGAGTCTTCACTAGTGTTAAGAGATACTGTATATAAAAATACTTGGTTATCAATCAAGCACTATTCAAATGTATGATATTATTAAAATTTGATAGGTGGTGTTTTGGGAAAAATAGTGGGGAAAAAATGCTTTATGATTGGGTAGGGAGCATGCATCCATGTGCATATATAGAACTTAGACAGCCTACGTAAGGTCATTTGACTTTGCACCTGGGTGGATTTTTATTTATTTATTTTTTTTAATTTTTTTTTTTATTTTAGTTTTTTATTTTTTAAATTTTAAAATCTTTAATTCTTACATGCATTCCCAAACATGAACCCCCCTCCCACCTCCCTCCCCATAACATCTTTCTGGGTCATCCCCATGCACCAGCCCCAAGCATGCTGCATCCTGCGTCAGACATAGACTGGCGATTCAATTCACATGATAGTATACATGTTAGAATGTCATTCTCCCAAATCATCCCACCCTCTCCCTCTCCCTCTGAGTCCAAAAGTCCGTTATACACATCTGTGTCCCTTTCCCTGTCTTGCATACAGGGTCGTCATTGCCATCTTCCTAAATTCCATATATATGTGTTAGTATACTGTATTGGTGTTTTTCTTTCTGGCTTACTTCACTCTGTATAATCGGCTCCAGTTTCATCCATCTCATCAGAACTGATTCAAATGAATTCTTTTTAATGGCTGAGTAATACTCCATTGTGTATATGTACCACAGCTTTCTTATCCATTCATCTGCTGATGGACATCTAGGTTGTTTCCATGTCCTGGCTATTATAAACAGTGCTGCGATGAACATTGGGGTACATGTGTCTCTTTCAATTCTGGTTTCCTCGGTGTGTATGCCCAGCAGTGGGATTGCTGGGTCATAAGGTAGTTCTATTTGCAATTTTTTAAGGAATCTCAACACTGTTCTCCATAGTGGCTGTACTAGTTTGCATTCCCACCAACAGTGTAGGAGGGTTCCCTTTTCTCCACACCCCCTCCAGCATTTATTGCTTGCAGATTTTTGGATCGCAGAAACTAGATCACTTTCTAACACCGTACACAAAAATAAACTCAAAATGGATTAAAGATCTAAATGTAAGATCAGAAACTATAAAACTCCTAGAGGAGAACATAGGCAAAACACTCTCAGACATAAATCACAGCAGGATCCTCTATGATCCACCTCCCAGAATTCTGGAAATAAAAGCAAAAATAAACAAATGGGATCTAATTAAAATTAAAAGCTTCTGCACAACAAAGGAAACTATAAGCAAGGTGAAAAGACAGCCTTCTGAATGGGAGAAAATAATAGCAAATGAAGCAACTGACAAACAACTAATCTCAAAAATATACAAGCAACTTATGCAGCTCAATTCCAGAAAAATAAACGACCCAATCAAAAAATGGGCCAAAGAACTAAATAGACATTTCTCCAAAGAAGACATACGGATGGCTAACAAACACATGAAAAGATGCTCAACATCACTCATTATTAGAGAAATGCAAATCAAAACCACAATGAGGTACCACTTCACACCTGGGTGGATTTTTAGAGACCAGCAGGTTTTATCTGTGCCTTCCCTTGATCCTGAATGTGAACTACTTCATGCTGCTTATCACATCTATTTGTTAAACCCAGTAATAGATTGGATGGACGCTAATCCCACCATTTCTCTCAGTATATAGCATTTTTTAAAAGTTTGTTTTCTTCAGATGTATACCCAGGAGTGGAATTGCTGCATCATAGGGTAGTTCTATTTTTAGTTTTTTTGAGGAAGCTCTATACTGTTTTCCACAGAGGCTGCACCAATTTACATTCCCACCAGCAGTGTATGAGAGTTTCCTTTTCTTCACATCCTTGCCACTTTAAATATATCACGCCACTCCCTTCTGACTGGCAGAATTTTTACTAAGTCAGCCTGTAGCCTTATGGAAGTCCTCTTGTACAAAATTTGCTGCTTTCCCCTTGCTCCTTCTTATTTTCTCTTTAATTTTCCCCATTTTAATTACACTATGTCTTGGTGAGGTCATTTTTTGGTTGATCCTGTTTGGGACTTTCTATGCTTCCTAGTCCTGAATGTCTGTTTCCTTTCTTAGATTTGTAAACTTTTTAGCTGTTATGTCTTCAAAAATGCTCTTTGCCCCTTTCTCTCTCTCTTGTCCTACTGGGACCCCTATAATGTGAATGCTAGTACGCCTGATGTTGTCCCAGAGGTCTCTTAAACTGTCCCCATTTTTAAAAACCTTTTTTGTCTGTCCAGCTTAGTGTTTTCTAGTACTCTGTCTTCCAACTCACTGATCATTCCTCTGTATCATGTAACTTACTGTTGATTCCTTCCTGTGTATTTTTCATTTCATTTATTGCATTCCTCACCTCTCTTTGGTTCTTCCTTATCTTTTATTGTTAAACTTCTCTTTTCATTCATTCTTCTCCCCATTCCTTTGATCATTTTTATAATCAGTACCTTGAATATTTTCTAAGATAGATTGCCTATTCCCACTCCACTTAATTCTACTTCTGGGGCTTTATCTTGTTCCTTCTTTTGGAACATTCTTTGTGTTTGGAGGTTGGAGGTTCTCCCGTCACCTCATTTTGTCTAATCTGCTGTTTTTATTTCTATGTACCTAACAGTTTTGTTACATTTCCCCACTTTGGAGGGGGGAGGGCTTTAGTAGGAGAGTATGTAGCATATTTAAAGTTTCCTCAGGCTATAAAATAATATATTAGAAAATAGATATAAGAATGTTTAATTTATTAACACTTCATCATCCAAAAGGAAAAATACCCTAATTTGTTTACTAATATCCATGTATAAATATTTCCTCCATAGCCAATTTGCAGTTATGAACACAAGAGCACCGAGTGTCATCTGGGAAGAAATGCAGAGTAGTGCATCATCATATAATATTTTCATGATCTTGACACAGTAAAAGTAAAGAACCTTGAGAGCATGGACAGTAGTGAAGTGGAATAACATCAAAAGTAATGACTTTTGAGTGTTTATTACATGCATATTATTTCATAAAATTTTATTTTTCATACTGTCTGTGTTTTAACAACTAGCTCTCAGACTTCCTCAAAGTCAGACAGTTGCTCAATTGAGCCCATGTGAGCTGGTTCAAATACACAGTGCTCTGAATAACTTATTGGTTACAGATGAACCAACATGGAGATCAGAAAATATTTAGGCCTATAAAATTATAAACCTATTATGTATCTAAACTTTTGAGACAAAGCTCTTACTTACATGGTAATCTGAAATGTAAAATGCTTCTTTTAGTAAAGAAGGAAGATTAAAAAATAATGAAAGAAGCACTCAAGATAGTGAAAAACAAGTGAATAAACCTTTAAAAAGTAGAAGAAAGATGATATAGATGAAAGCAGAAATACAAAGGTAAGATCATCAATGTCAAAAGTTTGTTCTTTGAGGAGACTCACAAAATTAACAAAACTTTGCTGAGATTAATTCAGAAAACAAGAGAATTCCCAAACAAAAAAGTAAAAAATAAGGCATGTATATAGAGGTAACAGAGATATGGAGAAGAGTAGGGGGAAATTGAGGACTTAACAACATTATGTTTGAAAATTTGGGAAAAAATAATAAAATTCTGGGGGAGGGGGATTTAAAATGGATTCAATAAAAAATATAGAAAAGCTCAATTGTTTTATAAACTTTAATAATGAGTGTTATTTAATAAACTTCTCATAGAGAAAAACACCCATACCTGGTGATTTTATAGATTTTTATAGATATTAAATTTTAAAGATATATATCATGATAGTCTTCAGACTTGTTTCAGTCTTATTTCAGAGTTTTTCAGAGAATAGAGAAAGGAGAATCCTCCTAATTTATTCTGTAGGTCCAGTTAAATCAATACCAAAACACACAAGAGTGGTGTGGGAAGGTAAAATTACAGGCCAAACTCATTCACGAACGTGAATGTAAACTTTATGACCTAAAAAGAGTAAATATAATATTGTACTATACAGAAAAGTTATTATTTCAGAACTCAGTTTTGTTCCTAGAATGTAACAGTGGATTAATATTAGAAAAATTATGCCTAATTCATTACACTAATAGATAAATGGAGATAAGCAGTGCAATTATATGAAAGATGCAGAAAAGGCAATTTGTTAAAAGCCAACACCCATTAATGATCAAAACTCTTAGCATATTAGAAATAGAAGAGAACATTCTTAATCTGGTGGAGAATATGTACTGAAAACCTCTGAAAACATCATTCTAATGGGGACATTTACAAAGCATTCTTTACAAAATCAGGACAATGATCCTCACCATCATAGCTTCAAGTCAACACTGTAGTGGAAATCCTTGCCAGTGCAGTAAGAGAAAAAGAAGAAGTGATGTAAGAATCGGGAAGAAACAAAAGAAGGCAAATTAAATGGGAGGATAATCTTTAACAGATACTCAGACTTTCTTATGCTGCTGCTGTTGCTGCTGCTAAGTCGCTTCAGTCGTGTCCGATTCTGTGCGACCCCATAGATGGCAGCCCACCAGGCTCCCCCGTCCCTGGGATTCTCCAGGCAAGAACACTGGAGTGGGTTGCCATTTCCTTCTCCAGTGCATGCAAGTGAAAACGCTCAGTCGTGTCTGACTCTTAGTAACCCCATGGACCGCAGCCTACCAGGCTCCTCCGTCCAGTGCAGCAGGGTGCCATTGCCTTCTCCAAGACAGCATGAGGAAAATGTAAAGATAAATTGCCAGTTGAGAGATCTATGCAAAACTTGTAATTATTGAAATATAAGTACTCAGAATATCTATTTTAAAACAAACAATAAGAGAAAGGCAAAACACATGAATAGATGTTGGAAGAGGAAACACAAATGGTCTAACAGTATAGAAAATGATGTTTTACCTTATAGGTAAACTTCTATTGAGAAATAGAAGTAAGTCTACAGGGAGATACTCATACTCAATGGCTCACAGAATTTAAGAAAGTTTACAACATCAAGTGACAATAATGTGATGGGCGAGTATAATATTCAGTAGTCCTACTACTAGAATCCTAGAATCCCTGCAATCTTATGCACCAAGGGACATGTTCAAGGATGTTCTTAGCAGCATTGTTTCTAAGAGTAAAAACCTGAAAACAACCCAAATCCCCATCAGTGGGAAAGCAGAAAATACATTGTGGTATATTCACCCAATGGAATGTTGCTCACTGGTAAGAGTGAAGAAATTTAAGTTATTTGCAATCACATGACTGCATGTTAAAAATATAATGTTAACTAAAATCAAAACTCAGGAGAATGTATAAGTTCCACTTATTATATTTGTAAAGCTCAAGAACGAGCAAAGCTAAGTAACTTATTACTTATGGAAGGAAGGAGGGAGGGAGAAAGGAAGGAAGGAAGGAAAGAAAATAGAGAGAGGGAAAATAGTAGCCCTAGCATAAACAGTGCTTTGGACATTCTTAACAAATCTTAAAAGCAGGACCTGAAGAGTCCAAAGTATATCCAGGTAACTTAATGGTGTCCCAGGACAAAGCTCAGTAATGTTTATAGGAATACAAAAATATCCAGCCTCAAACGAGGTAAATTCACAATGTCTGGCATCAAATAAAAAAACTGACAGTCATGCAAAGAAATAGTAAAATATGATGCACAAGGAAGAGAAAATTCAGTTAATCAAAACTGACCCAGAAATTATATAGATGGTAAAGTCAGCAGATAAAGTGTTAAAAGTAATTATTATAGTTGTATTCCATATGTTTAAGAAATGAATAAAGACTGAGCAGTTGAGTCATGAAAAATATAAAAAGACCCACATTGAATTTTTAGAGATGAAAACTACTTTATCTGAAGTAAAAAAAACATGTATCGTTACACACCTGTAAAGACTAATCACACCAAGTGTTGATGAGGGTGTGGAGGACTCGGAACTCTCGAAGATGACTGCTGCTGCTCAGTCCTGTCCAGCTCTTTGCACCCACCAGGCCGCTCTGTCCATGGGATTCTCCAGGCAAGAATACTGGAGTGGGTTGCCATGCCCTCCTCCAGGAGATCTTCTTGACGCAAAGGTCGAACCCAGATCTGCCACATTGCAGGGGGATTCTTTAGCATCTGAGCCACCAGGCAAGCCCTTTGGACTACTGGGAGGAAAGCAAAATAGAACAGTCATTTTGGAAGTTTCTTAAAAAGTTAAACAAAACACCAGTTATATGACCCAGCTGTTCACCTGTCATCTGCCAAGGAGTAGAAACAGCATATGACCACATAAAGGTCTGAACACAAATCTTTCTGGCAGCCTTATTTGTATTTAACTGGACAGTCCAAAAGCTCATCAGTAGGTCATGCATAAACAAATTGTGGCATTTTCATGCGATAGAATACTACTTACCAACACGAAGGAGTGAGCTATGGATATAAACAGCAACATAGATGAATTTCAGAATATTTTTGCTGAGTGAAAGAAGCCAGGGTATATACTGTGTGAGTCCATTCGTATAGAAATTCTCGAAAATGTGAACTAAGTTATACTGGGAGAAAGCATATGAGTGGAGAACGAAGGCTGTGGGATGGGAGATTACAAAAGGAAGCTTTTGGGGTGATGAATGTGTTTATTATCTTGATTGTGGTGATGGTTTGATGAACATGCAAAAATTAATTTTGCCTCAGTGTAAAGGAGGAGAATAAATAATCTAAAATTTATGATAGTGGTTACTTCTGAAAAAGGTTGGGAGGAACCACATAGGCAGATGTGATGGAATTGGTCATGTTCTAGTTCTTAGAATGGGTATGGGTAGTGGTTTGTTGTTTTTAGTCACATGTATATTTATAGAGTTCTTTTATGTATGTGAAAATTAAGTAATAAATTTAATACAGTGTTGCTGTGAAGAACATTTTTGGTAGAGAAAGTATTTTACGTTGTTATGAAGGCAAGAGAAAGTGTGGCTCATAAAGATAACTTCAAGTAGTTCAATATATCTGGAGATGAGGGCAGAAGAGGTCAATTAAGACGAGAGAAGATGTAGGTGGTTGATAGGTACCAGGTTAGAGAGGGCCTTGAATCCAATACTGAGGGACTTGAACTTTACTTGTAGAAACTGGAAAGCCACTGAAGGGTTTCATGCATGGAGGAGATAGGATTAGGTTAGAGTTTAGAAAGAATGTAAAATTTCACCTTATGGAGGCCAGACTGAAGGGGAGCCAGGGGACCAGCTGAGATGCTATTGGAATAACCCATGCAAGAGAAGATGAGGGCTGTGGGAATGGAGAGAAAGGGATGAATACATACCAGATGTTTCCAGAAAAGTACAAGAAAAACTAAAGGAGAATGTCATAGAAGCCAGCGAGGAGAGAATTTTAAGAAAAGACATGATTGTCAGCAACGATGCGTGCTGCAGGGGATCAGACATCAGTTCAGTTCAGTCGCTCAGTCGTGTCCGACTCTTACAGGACTGAAAAAGCTATCAGTAGATCTGAAAGAAGTCATATGGTGAGTCCAGCTGGGGTCGTAAAGGTGAGTGCCAGCTTGCTTGGATTCAGCTTAAGTGGTGAGAAAGTAGAGATCTGGGGGAGAAATTCTATCTCTAAAAACCATCCTGTGCCTGGATGGAAGGAAAGACTTTCTCTAAGCCTCTAATAAAGAGGCAAATGTGGCTTCAGATATAGATATAATTGAGGTAGAGTAGATGCAATTTGAGGGAGTTGGTATTTGATAATTTTGATTATCTTGGTCAGATAAGAGTTGAGTTAGCTTTTGGAATTAAGTTTGGAAGTTGAGAATACTTGTAATAACATAGTAGAGAAGGAGCTGACCAATGAAAATACAAATGAACATAGCATGACTGCTGTGATTAGGGCTTTTGCATATAGTTGGTTACATACAGCGCAAGATTAGAAGCACCAATATTCTCATGGTAGTCTGTGTGAGTGGTACCCTAGAGGGTTGTGACATATGCAGCCTGAACAGCTATACCTGGCAGTCTTAGCCTCCGGCTAGACTGAGATTAGCAACTCTAAGTTTATAGTAAGAACCATCACCTTGTTTGTGTGATTTTTGTCTCAAGAGTGAATTTTTGGATTGATCCCAAATATCCAAGGTTAGTGGACTTTTGGGAGCATGGAGTAGAAGGACAAGGGACTGGATGTTAAAGATGACTGAGGGCAATGAGAATGCTGAACTTCCCTTTCTGTTCCAGGTCAGATATCTGGTCTCATCTCCTCCCTGTCTCTCTCCTTCCCTGGCGGCTTAGACAGTACAGGAGACCTGGGTTCATTCCCCAGGTCGGGAAGATCCCCTGGAGAAGGAAATGGCAACCCACTCCAGTATTCTTGTTTGGAGAATCCACGGACAGAGGAGCCTGGTGGGCGATGTCCCATGGGGGTCGCAAAGAGTCAGACACGACTGAATGACTAACCACATACTCCTTCCCAAAGTTGTAAGCTCCAGAAAGAAATGGCCAGTTTTAATGTCCCTCATAGTCCCATATGCAGGTCACACGTGCGCATAGTAAGCACTCCAAAGATACCTGCTGGATGGACTGATGGATAAATAAGGTCAAGGCTACATGGGGAAGGAAGTTACATCATCAAAGGGTTAGGGACCACAGTGAAAAGAAAGATACAGAGCGCATTTGATGTTTCAAGGACTGGTGAAGTAGGAATAAAGGTTTGAAGGAGGTGGAAAGGGTTTGTGGCCAGAGGTGAGCGTGGAATTGTTTGAGGTCTTAGAAATGAGTATAACCCTGTGAAGTAGAAAAGCCTCAGGCATGGCTCAGGAAGAGGGGAGGTGATGAGAGGAAGAGGAGGAAGACCCAGGCATACAGTGTACATATGTGTGTGTGTATATATATATAGTAAGTGTGTGTGTATACAGTAAGTCCCCTTACATACTAACAAGTTGCATTCTGAGAGCACATTCGTTAAGTCCAATTTGTTTGTAAGCAAAGTCCAGCAAAGTTAGCCTAGGCACCCAACTGATACAATCGGCTATATGGTACTGTACTGTAGTAGTCTTATAATATTCTTTACATGAAAATATACAAAAAACAAACAAAAAACACATTTTAAATCTTACAGTGTAGTACCTTGAAAAGTATAGTAGGACTGTCCAACAGCTGGCATCCAGGGGCCGGCACTGGGCGAGAATGGTTCCTGACTGGAGAAGGGAGAGGAGGTGGGAGATGGTAGGGCTGAGGGAGCGTCAGCAGCGGGGGACGGAGGGCAGGCTGCCGCGTCACAGCGCCTGATGCCGATGCATGCGCGTGCACAGCTTTGAAAGTTCACAACTGGAAGTTTCATATGTAGGGGACTTTCTATAGATAGTGTCTGTGTATACATACATGCACATATAGTGTACATACAGCGTGTACACATACAGTGTATGACATACAGCTGATTTCATTTTAAGAGAGTGTGGGGGAGGGAGCCTGAGTCTGTTGGGGAGCTATTCTGCTTGTATCAAGGTGGCTTTGTTGCTTTTTCCCTTACGCTGAATGGCCTATACAGTAACTAGTCAAAAGTTATAATATTGCTTTGATATTTTAATAAAATTACACCATTATAGAAAAAGCATAATCTACTGCATTTTTATCCCATTACTGATATCCCATTTTATCCCATTTCTATGTCTGAGGAAGGCTTATCCCATTAACCCTAGAACTGTGACCAGCAGAATGTCTGAAAGAAACTGCTTCTGCCAGACAGCTTAATCTCACAAGTTACGAGCAGATGTCACAGCATCTGGTAGCATCATCTCGGCAGTCCTGCCCTGGTACATAAATTATGCGTACCAGGTTTAAATGGTAAAATCGTCAGGAATGTTCTCTCTGTTGTAGGTTAACATAAGGGTCTCCGTTTCACTTTTTCCAACGGATCCTGTGCTTTCCAAACCCTATCTGTATTTTCCTTTGTGTGTTTCCCCAGCTTTTCTGGATTTACACAGGCATAGGTCTCTCCCTTTTGTACACTGCACCCCTAAACAGGGGCTCTTCTGTAACAGTGCTGATAACAGAGAGGCCCTGGGCTTGTTCCCAGCCCTTCTGAGTGTCCTGTTGGAGTCTACAGAGATTCTCGCTTTGTGTGTGAGGGTATCTGGGGAAACTCCTCTTCCCTTTTCATTGAAAATAGTCCTTTCCCCATGTAACCAATTTATGTCCTTTATAGAACTTTACACATTTAGCTATGACTTTGTTAAACTTCTTTTCCATCCCTCATTTTTTGCCTCTCCCACTAGAAAGTAAGCTCCATGAAGGTAGAGCTGGTTTTACTTGCTTAACACTGGTCCCCAGGGCCTTGCACAGTTCTGGCACATTGGGACCACTGAGTGAGTAGATGTTTCAAACCAGTTGTTCCTGCATCTTTACTGAAATGAGGATAAAGAAGCAATTTCATGGAATTACTGTGAAGATAAAATGAGATGATGCATGGAAAGCACTTAACACAGTATTTGGCAGATTAGTTATTAGCCTCAGTATGTAGTATCAGGCAGTACAAGGAACTGGACACATTCTGGTACTTGTTTAGGGCCTGCCCGTCAGACATCCAACTCATTAGAAAAGACCCTGATGCTAGGAAAGATTGAGGGCAGGAGAAGGGGGCTACAGGATCAGATGGTTGGATGGCATCACTGACTCAATAGACATGAATTTGAGCAAACTCTGGGAGACAGTGAACAGGGAAGCCTGGCATACTGCAGCTCACAGGGTCGCAAAGAGTCGGAAACGACTTAGCAACCAAACATCTTGAGACTGAGAAGTGAGAAATAGCAGCTGTCAGCTTCCTGCTCCCCATGCTGAGCAGTAGGTGGCGCTCTGTAGGAGTTCTATTACCTGGAGCTAGGGGTACACGTGGGGCTTCCCCGGTGGCTCAGCTGGTAAAGAATCTACCTGCAATGCAGGAGACCCTGGTTCAATTCCTGGCTCGGGAAGATCCCCTAAGGAACAGAAACCTACTCCGGTATTCTTGGGCTTCCCTGGTGGCTCAGATGGTAAAGAATCCGCCTGCAATGAGGGAGACCCAGCTTCAATCCCTGGATGGGGAAGAC
Organism: Ovis canadensis; assembly: GCF_042477335.2. Taxonomy (NCBI): domain Eukaryota; kingdom Metazoa; phylum Chordata; class Mammalia; order Artiodactyla; family Bovidae; genus Ovis; species Ovis canadensis. Next base: position 83,268,306 of record NC_091256.1, read on the forward strand.
TGCTTGGCGGAGGGTGTGGCAACCCACTCCAGTATTCTTGCCTGAAGAATCCCTATGGACAGAGGAGCCTGGCGGGCTGCAGTCCATGGGGTAGCAAAGAGTCAGATGCGACTGAGCGACTAAGCACAAAACTCACAGGGCTACACACAAGGAGAAGAAACGCCCCTACTTATACACTCGTTGACAAAAAAATTCATCAGTGGTCAGTCTAAGAAAGGAATGGCAAATTTTATTCAAGCCAACTGGAGGATTTTAACTTGGAAGACAGTCTCTCAGCGAGCTTTGAGAACTGTTCCAAAGAGATAGTGGGGGAGGCCATTATATGTGAGTTTGATGAGGGGGCTGCACTCAGTCAAGCAGACATCTTGGTAGAAGGTTCCTCCTGTTTGTGAAGAACAGACATTGTGGTTAATGGTTTTAGTGCTTCTCTGAGTGTGGCAGGACTTCCCTGGTGGCTCAGATGGTAAAGCATCCTCCTGCAATGCAGGAGACCTGGGTTCAGTTCCCGGGCTGGGAAGATCCCCTGGAGAAGGGAATGGCAAGCCACTCCAGTATTCTTGCCTGGAGAACCCCGTGGACAGAGGAGCCAGGCAGGCTATAGTCCATGGGGTTGCAAAGTCAGACATGAGTGAGCGACTAACACTTCCACTTTGAGTATTGGAAGATGCAAGAAACTGGATTCATAAAATTTTCTTCTGAAAATATCTAACTCTCTGAGGACCAGTTCTTCCAGTTTTCCCATGTCTTATTCTGATCTTCACCCTTAATTCCCTTCAGGGTGTGTTATAGGTCAGTGACTGTAGTGGTCAGCGACTTGATTCTTATAGAACTGGATGATGGCCAACAGTCATTATTTTTACAATCCTTTCCCTTTGGGCCATAATTTTGACCAGGGTTTGGGAGGGATTTCATGACCTGTTTGCCCCTCAGTGCTAGGAATGCTCATTCCTAGATCAGGCAAGGATTTTGTTGATAGGTCCCTCAATGTGCTATTACTGGACGAGGCCCTGTTAACAGCAACCAACAGCTTCTGTACTTCTGGTTTTGCTGGTCTGTTATGGTCTGGGAAGTGGCTCCCTCTTGTTGCTTCTTCCCTTATCCAGAGTCAGGTTATTATACTCATTGAACTTATAGAACTATATATTTGGCTGATCATTTCAAGTTGCCTAGTCATCCTTATTTTTATTGGAGGCTCAGCCACACATTTGGCAATGCAAGAACCGATCATCTTGTAAAGAGGCAGAATAGAAGAAATATAGCTAGTAACATTAATGAAGCTGTAAGTATTTAAGCTAAGAACTTCCATTAGATAGAGTGCTGTATTTACACAAGTCATCTGACCCAGCCTGGTCTTCCCCCATTGCTATCTTTAAGGGAAATGATATATTGGTGTTATGTATAAAGCTTACCAAAGGTGTCTGCACATACAAGGTGAGTGGTGGGTCATCATGACCCCTGACAGGATTAAGACAGGAATGTTATCTTCTAAGGAGTTACATGGTTGGCACCAGAACAAGAGTTGATCTTTATGGTTGAGCAGGTATTTCTGCTGTCAGGAAGGTCTGGTTAATGCATAATGCAAATGTTAATTAGTGCACACTGGGAGGGAAGGTGGGGGCCCGAGGGAGCAGAGAAAAATTTTATGTTTAAATTTTTCTCATCTTACCTTAAAATATAAGCTTTATTTCATCACATCTGTTTTCATTCTTGTTCTGTGTCTGTGTAGCTTGATAATCTTTTCCTCACTGACTTGTGATTTCAGAAGAATACTGTATTTGATTAAAGCAGGCTTTACATGGTTGGTTCACTGTTCTTTCTTTTAAAAATCCTCCCTGTACCCAGCCGACTGATTCATAGCCTCTTTGTATAATGTTATCTCGTAATGTAGTTGCCAAGGCCTGTAATTGAGGTGAGTGGCTCTGTGCACAGAATGTAATTACTTATCCTGCAGCTTGGAATGTGCCAAAATAATGACCAGATGAACAATTACAATGGATGATATGGCTCATTGTGGCAGATCTTCAGAGAGTGCTAATTGTATCATTACTGAAATCAACAGCGTAAACCTGGAGCACCATGTTCATTGGTCGGATACTCTTCTCACCACTTGTTCAACTAGCATTTGTGAAATCTTCAAGGAGGCACTGTGGGAGGTGGAAAGCGAGCAGAAAGCATGGGTCCTGCCCTCAGTCTTGCTGTCCTGTTGGGAGAGAACACACTGGGATGTAGCAATTGGGAACAGTGTTTGTTTGCTTGTCTTTTAAACTATAGTCAAACTACAAAGCAAAAGAGTGATCTGTTTGGATTGTGGTCACACAGGGAAGACTCCTAGCAGAAGGTGAGCCTAGAGCTTGGGTCTTGAAGAAATTGCTCATGATGCTGACAATAGCCTTTGCGCACCAGTACTGAATCGGATCTTGGAGACTGAGTTTTGCGTGAAGTAAGAAAGAATAGTTTTATTGCTTTGCCAGGCAAAGGGTAACACATTGGGCTCGTGCCCTCAAAAACTATGTGTCCCAACCCCAGGGTATTTGATGAGCAATTTTATAGCAGTGGTTCAAGGGCAGGGCTGCTGTAAGGATCAGGGTGTATGTAGGACCTGCATTCCTTTAATTTGACCTCAAGTGGTCTCCTAATGAGCCTCTGTGGTTCCTTTAACCCAGTCTCGTGTGGTCTTCTCTGGGTTGAGGAATGCTAGCATCCTCCATTTTGGGGGGGCTCAGGTGGTAAAGAATCTGCCTGAAATGCAGAAGACCCGGGTTCCATTCCTGGGTCAGGAAGATCCCCTGGAGAAGGGAATGGCAACCCACTCCAGTATTCTTGCCTGCAAAATTCCATGGACAGAGGAACCTGGCAGGCTACAGTCCATGGGGTCGCAAAGAGTTGGATGCAACTGAATGACTGAGGACTCATGCACACGTACACACTGGTGGTCTCACCCTTGTTCAGCAGCTGCCTCCTCAGAGACTGATCTAATTTCCGAAGTCCTTTCGTGGTTATTTGTGGGGTTCCTATTAGCACCAGGCACAGGGACAGGTAGATTCTGAAACTGCCAGGGCACTTGCTGTCAGGAAGCTAAGTCACGTATGGGAGGCAAGGGGACAGATAAGCTGGCTGTGATGGTGAGCATGGTGAGTCGGTGGGGGTGCCATCTGGATGCTTGGCAGCAGGCCGCCTTGGCTGGGAGCTCAGGGAAGAGTCTTACGATGAAGGACTAGTTGGGAGTTGACCAGGCGAAGAGGCATAAGAAGAGGACAGTGGGAGGGCACGTCATTCCAGGCAAGGGGACCGGTCTACGTGACAGGTAGGTGGTAAGACAGACCCGGCACACCTGACGAATTCAAGTTGTTTGGGGTGGCTGAACTAGTGGTAGAGAACCCGCCTGCCAGCAAAGAGACAGTAGAGATACGGGCTCGATTTCTGGGTGGGGAAGATCCCCTGGAGGAGGTCATGGCCACCCACTCCAGTGTTCTTGCCCGGAGACCCCATGGACAGAAGAGCCTGGCGGGCTGCCATCCATGGGGTCGCAAAGAATTGGACATGACTGAAGTGACTTAGCAGGCGTGCACACAGCATGGCTGGAGTGTAGGTGTGTGAGAAGGTGGGGAGAGAGAAGGCAGGAGGGTCAGGTAAGGGACAGATGACCAAGGCCTTGTGTGCCCCATTGGGGAGCACAGGCTATATGTCATGAGGGTGTTAAAAAGCCTGAGCTGGAGAGACATGTGACCAGAATTGCCTTCCAGGGGAGTTGCGGCGTGGAGGAGGAGTTGCGTCGGGGTGAGCTTGGAGGCACGGGACCAGTTAGGGCAGCTGGGGCAGCAATCCAGCAGCAGAGGCCATGTCGGTGAGGATGGAGAAAGCCCGGCTGGTTCCAGAGACAGGTAGGGGCACAGTTAATAGAACTGTATAATTGTTCATCTGCGGGGAATGAGAGACAAGGAGGATCCAAACAAAGATAACATCCAGCGTTCTAAAACGAGGGATTTTTGCATTTTAGATATTTTTCCATCTATTAGTGTCCAGTTAACAGATTATTGGTAAGTAATCTTTGTAGACTCTTGATATATTTTGAGGGTAGTACATTCTCAAAGAGGCAGTCAGTTTAGAATACCAATACATGGATATTTGTGCAACAGAATGATTTGATAAAAACAGTATAAGATGGTAGAAATGGGTGGGTCAGATTCAGTCAGAGAGCCTTGGATGGATCCAGGCTGAGGATATGGTAGGGTTTTAGCCATAACGTGTCATGTGCGTGCTTGCTGAGGCACTCAGTTGTGTCTGACCCTTTGCGGCCCCATGGACTGTAGCCCACCAGGCTCTTCTGCCTATGGAGTTTTCCAGGCAAGAATACTGGACTGAGTTGCCATTTCGTAATCTAGGGGATCTTCCCGACCCAGGAATCAAACTTAGGTCTCCTGCATTGGCAGGTGGATTCTTTGCCACTGTGCCACCTGGGAAGCACAACTTATCATACTCCTCAATAGCTGATTGTTTGCTTATTCATTCAGGAATCAATTACTGTGTGTCTGCCATGTGCTAGGACTGTGCTGGATGCCTCAAAGGTACGTCTAGGTGCTACGTTCTGTAGCTAAGAAAAAGTTTATATATGTAATAGGAAGTCAAGATAGATAGCAAAATGTTAGGGCATGATGAATGTAGTAATAATGGTACCAAATGCTGTGGGAATTCAATGAGAAGAGATTGATTATATAGAGTGGGTGGAAAAGGGGGTAGATTCAGACCAGGCTTCCTTAAAGAGGTGCTGTTTGAGCTGGTTTTTGAGAAAGGGTGAAAGTTTTAGCCACGTGGCTGAGAATAGTCCAGGTGGGGAATAAAACACAAATCTGGGGACCTGGTACTCCTTTGTTTATTCTGAGATCTGCCTGCCGGGTTGAAGTGGAGGCCCCAGAGAAGGCAGTTCTCTGTATCCTGCAGCTCAGGCTGGCTCAGGATCATTAAAGCCAGGAGGGCCCCAGTGGCTGTCTGCTTCCCAAACGGGTGTCCTATTTTGCTCCTGAGTGAAGCAAATGGAAAAGGATTTACAATTCTGAAATGTAGTTTTGCCTCCAGATTTTCACCAGGGAGGGGCAGGTCATCCTGCCTCCCTTGGGCAGACTGGTCTGCACCCAGGCCTCTAGGATCGGCAGGTATCCTGGGCTACTTTCTGGCCCAGGGCTCCCTAATTCCTCCAGGAAAAGTACAAGCCCTGCCTCAAGCCCCCAGGACCTGCTCCCACACCATGGGGAGTTATAAAGTCTGACCTTTGTGGTGTGATTCTTCTAAGACATTTCCAGTGATTAAATGAAAACCACAAAGGATAATGTTTGTGGAAATATGTTATAAATTCTTAAGGGCTTGGTGGATGCAATGTATTCATCCACTCAACCAATCATTACTGAGAGCCTGCTGCTGTGTTCCACAGGCTAATGATATAGCAGAGCCCCTTAGCATTGTGTTTACCTTCTAGTACAGGGAGCGGAGGAGGCAGCCAATAAATGAACGTAAAGCCTAGAGTATGTTAAATGCAAAGCCTATAAAGTACTACTCTATTCCTACTCTGTATCTGTGGTTTTGTTTTCCATATTTTCAGATGCCCGTGGTCAACTGTGGTCCAAAAATATTAAATGGAAAATTCCAGTAATGGTGCTTTTTAAGTTCTGAATTGTGCACTGTTCTGAGGAGTGTGATGAAATCTCATGCCATCCTGCTATGTTTCACCCAGAACATGAATCATCCCTTGGTCCAGAATATCCTACCTGCTACTCACTTAGTAGCCATCTCGGTTAGGAGACAGCTTGTCACAGCATCATGGTACCCTAGTGCTTGTGCTCACGAAAGCCTTATTTTACTTAATGTTGGCCCAAAGCGCAAGAGCAGTGATGCTGATAGTTTGGTTACTTTCTAAACTGCCTGATTAAACTTTATCATAGATATGTATGTATAGGAAAAAATATAGTACATATACAGTTGACCCTTGATCAACACGGATTTGAACTGTGTCTTGCTGTATCATCCTACCAACTACAGCAGTTGTCTTGCTGTATCTCACTGCTTGCTGAACTCAGGGTAGACAAGGAGTGAGTGGGAAGCTGGAAGAAAACTCAAGGGGCTGCAGGAACTGCAGACATGTTTACTCTCTCCTCACTGGCACTAGCAGCCTTAGCAGCCACAGACATGCTGTATTCTCTTGTGGTTGACCCAGCGGACACAGCTATAATGCAGCCTCAAGGGCTTTCCGGGTGGAGCTTATATATGTTTTCAGAACAAAAGTGGCCCGTGGCCAAAGAGTACATCGTGACATGCACGCGCAGTGCTGAGTGCTCTCAGCTGTTACATCACCATGTATTTACCGCACGTGGGGTGAGAGTGAGAGGCCGTGGGCGAGAGAGCCTGACAGTGCCATCTTGACTCATTTGCTCTTCCCCTACATACTCGATAGGTCTACTTACATGCAGATTTTGAAAAATAAGTACTACGGTACTACCCAATCTACAGACTTCCCTGGTGGCTCAGATGGTAAAGAATCCACTTTCAGTGCGGGAGACCCTGGTTTGATCCCTGGGTCAGGAAGAGCCTCTGGAGAAAGGAATAGCAACCCACTCCAGTATTCCTGCCTGGAAAATTCCATGGACTAGAGGAGCCTGGTGGGGCTACAGTCCATGGGGTCACAAAGAGTCAGACATGATAGAGCGAATAACATAACTCCTAATCTGCAGTTGGTTGGACCCACTAATGTGGCACTGTGGGTATGGAAGGCCAACCATAAAGATACACACAGATTTCCGACTGTACGGGGGATTAGCACCCCCAACCCCTGTGTTGTTTAAGGGTCGACTGAATAGGGTTTGGTACTGTCTTCAGTTTTAGGCGTTCACCAGGGGTCCTGGAGTGTATCCTCACAGATAAGGAGGAACTGCTATAAATGCTTTGGAGAAACATGAAACAGAAGGAGATAGGATGCGTTAGAGACAGAGGTAGGTCTGAGGTTTCTGGGGTCTAGGGAGGGGAGACTGGGGAGTCCTTGCTTCACAGACACCGTGCAGTGAGCACTTCCTGCACCTTTGTTTTCTTGCCTGTAAGATGCTGGGTGTGGGCTGTGATCCTTGGGATCCCCTCCTGATCCAAAGAGCTGTTATCCCAGCACTCTGGAGCAAGGCTTATGTCCCGCATTTAGATATGGGCCATTTAGTGGTCCCACCCTTTGGCAGCTTCGTTTGGCCATCTGCTTTCTGGGCCGGAGAACCATGGCTCTGTTCGCTTTCCTGGAGGCTTTTGCAGCTGAAACTCTGTTCTGTATAAATATGGCACTGTGTCCTATCACCAGGGAGGGATTTAAATTATCGTCTGTAAATGCATCGTGACTAAAAGTATCGTCTCTAAATAATATCACCAGTGCCACCAGCGCTCACTTGCGGAGCTTTTGATTTTAACTCTCCAAAAGATGTCCCTGCGAATTGTTTTGCTGTACCCTCAGTATAGTTCTGTGAACCAGCCGAGCTGTGTGCATATGTGTCTCGTGTCCAACTCTTTGAGACCCTATGGACTGTAGCCCGCCAGGCTCCTCTGTCCGTGGCATTCTGCAGGCAAGAATACTGGAGTGGATTCCTGGGTTGCCATGCCCTCCTCTAGGGGATCTTCCTGACCCAGGGGTCGAACCTGTTTCTCTTATGTCTTCTGCATTGCCAGGTGGGTTCTTTACCACTAGTGCCACCTGGAAACCCTAGGAGACCTGCAAAGTGGCCCCAGCTTGTCCCCTGGCCTTTGGGTAAGTCTTTTCCCCTCTGTGGGCATCAGTGCCTTGGTGAAGTGATTTGAAGAGTAAACTGCATCTAAAGAACAGAAGCCAGCTTCCCGTCCCTGGGCCTGCAATGTATGGGGAGCCCTTATTTAAGCAATCTCCAGGGATCGTGGGCTTCTCTGGTTGCTCACACAGTAAAGAATCCACCTGCAACGTGGGAGACCTGGGTTCGATCCCTGCGTTGGGAAGATCCCCTGGAGAAGGGAACAGCTACCCACTCCAGTATTCTGGTCTGGAGAATTCTATGGACAGAGGAGCCTGGCAGCCTGTAGTCTATGGGATCGCAAAGAATCAGACATGACTGAGCGACTTTCATGTAAGGATCGTGCATAAGGTACTACCCTGGGTAGTCCTGAGATGCCATCATTTCTGTCTGCAGGTCATCTTTTACGAGCCCAGAGTCCTCAGTCTATACAAATACAGCCGGTTTCAATAAGCTTTTTCATGTCATTAGTCTTAAGGAAGGAACATCATCTTTTTATTCTACCCCTGCTTTTGTTTTTCATTTCTTCATTCTGCTACTTGCTATGTGTACTCACAGCCTTCTCGCCGCTTGTAGAGATGTCCGTCATCACTCCTACAGTAGCCAGGTTGGCTTTGGGGGAGGACTTCCTGAGTAGAAAGAGGAAAGGAGTATGCTGGTTGTGTCTTGGAATGGCCACAGAAGAGGTTGATTTTATTGCTTGTTTTTGAAATCTGTTGTAACTCATCACCCTCCTGGCTGCTTGCCCATCAGTTAATTCATTTTGAAAAATCCATACCTTTATATGTAACAGGGAAAATTATACTGTTTATCCTATAGGATTGTTACAGGAGTCAAGTGAGTTAATACATGTAAGACTAAGAATTAGAACTGGCTTGGCATACTGCAAATGCTTCATAAATTATTGTGTTTATTATTTGCTATGACTTAGTGGGATGGGGTTGACAGGTTGGGGTCTATACACTACTTTTTCATTAAAATAAACTTCTAAGTGGCATATTTGTTATTTTAATGATTTCTAATCATTGTATTCACAGTACCAGATCTCATAAAGAGCATTTAAAATACAAATACCTAGGTGTAAATGACAATTCTGTTAGTTTTCCAAATATCCCTGGGCTTTCATATGCTTATCGGGTGTGTGGCCCAGCACCTCAACATGGCTGTTCTCTTGCTGCTTTTACACCCCCTGCCTGACCAGTCCCCGCTTCACCTGTACCCTACTCACGAACATGCTTGCCCCTGGCCCAGCTAGTGATTGTTCTAATCCTTAGGCCAAAACAGCTCCACCTGCTAGTTTATTAAAGGGAAACATTTGCCCTTGTGATGGTTATTAACCTGAGGGGCTGTGAGGGACGTGCCCCAGATGGTTTCCCTGGTAACTGATGAGCCAGCCTGACGTCACCTCCCCCTGTAAACGGTAGCCGGAGGTGCCACCCTGTTCTGCGGACTGCCTGCTGTGTGTGGTGGGGTGTCGCTCCAGGACCTTTTGCTTCAGCTGAGTAAGAGCCCCTTGTCCAATAATCCACTGATGTCTCTGTTGTGGTCTCTGGGCTTCTTCTTTGGTCTTGACGCTGGGCAGTTACAAGGCTTGCCGGCCTGTGGGCTGCAGCCCAATCTCAGGTGAGGCTGACTTTCAATTACCCCTGCAGCTCTGCGAGTCCAGAAACACAAGGCTGGGACCCCCTGCTTCTTTCCTTAATCTTATACCCTCGACTGTTTAAGATACTTGACTGCTTGTTTGCAGCTTTTCAGAGAGGGAGTATTAGTTTCCCTCTTTATTAATTCCCACCTAGTGGTGACTTCTTTCTGACATTTCCAGATCCTTTCTTTTCTTTTCACCCAGGTCAAATAGTTTCTCCCCTTTGTGTTTCTCTTACTCTTTTGGCTGAATTTTTACAGCTGAAGGAAAGCAAGGTGACCATTTTTTGAGTAACAACAACAACTAATACTTTTTTTTTTGGCTGCGTTGGGTCTCCGTTGCTGCGCGTGGGCTTTCTCTAGTTGGGCGAGCAGGGGCTGCCCGTTAGTTGTGGTATGTGGGCTTCTCATTGCAGTGGTGTTTCTTGTGGAGCACGGGCTCTGGGTCTGTGGGCTCTGTAGTTGTGGCACACGAGGTTAGCTGTGCTGCAACGTGTAGGATCTTAGTTTTGGGGCCAGGGATCATACTATGGGTTCCCCTACATTGGCAGGTGGATTTTTAACCCCTGAACCACCAGGGAAGTCCCAACAACTAAAACTTTCTGTGAGCATTAATCCTGTGAAAATGCATTTCCTATGCTTTACAGGTGAATAAATGAAGCTCAGAGAGGTTGGGTAGACTACCAGGGTCATATTTAGTAAGAGTGTGCCAGAGGCAGGACGTGGGTCCAAGCCCGAGGTCTACATGTGGCTCTGGGTGTGCAAGGGCCTCCTCTAGGTAGTTTTTATTTTCCTGTAATGAGAAGACAATTTCTTTTCTCTATGGCTTGTTATTCCCCAAAGTTGTAGTTACTGATTAGTGTAACCACACAGAATGGTGATTACTTACCTCCACCTGCTTCCAGAAAGTTTGGAACTCTGAATTTACCAGAAGCCTCTTAAAGGAGCCATAACTTTTCCTTACATTATTCCTACAGAGACTTCCTCTCAGAGGGCCAGAAGGTAGTCGAGGGAAGCTCTGTGTATGGCAGTTGCTTCCCACGATGGAAGAGTCTAGAATGATCCCGTCACCACTCACTGCTGAGGCTGCAAGGAGGAACAGCCCTTGAGGGTTTTCAATCTATTTATGATAGAGTTCAAACCATGAACAATATTGAAAGGGAAGCATGGACCCTCCTTCTAGCCAAAACGGAATTCTTATTACCTTCAACCTAGGAATCCCCGAAGTTAGGGCCACACTATCTTCCCTAGGGTCTGTTTCCCCCGTCCCTTTCTCTGTGTCCGTGTATTGGTCACACTGAGAAGTGTCCTGAGGCTAAGCCCACCTCATAGCCTGCTCCAGGGACCCTGCTCTGAGTTCCCCTTGTGGTCCTTCAGAAGTGTGCCCACCAGCTTATGTAGCTCCTCAGAGGATGCTCTGATCCCGGGGCTTTTGCTGCCCCGTGCAGGTGAGCTCGATCCTGAGCACTGGGAATACTTCACAGCTGCCCCAGTTCTCGCAGATTCAGCCCGGGTGTGTAGGCTGTTGGCCTGCAGTTTGCTCTGCCAGCTCCCCAAGCCTGGGGGACCTTGCCTGTCTCCAGACTAGCCGCATGAGTCTTCTGTCCTCGCTACACTGGTGGAGGTCTCCCCAGGATGTACCCCACATTCCCAGTGCTTGACATGAGGCTACGCAGTTGGGGGCTACTTTATAGCTTCTGGGGGCTTCTACCTTCTTACCTGAAGCTTGGTTTGGAGTGAGGATGAAAATGACATGGGTCGTGTTTGGGGAGGGAGGGTGTCTTCTAAGCCGAATTAGACTCCTCAGGAAATTATCTGCACCTCTCTTCTGCGTGAATTAGAGGGTTGTTACCCATGGTCACGAGGCCCCAACCAGGCCCTTACATGTTACCAGTTAATGTGATGCTTTCATAGTATCAGCCCTATTTCATGTTGAGAGCTCTGGCCAGGCAGTGATAAGTGAACCGGTGCCCTATTCAGGCCCCAGTGCTGAAGACTCCTACAGACATGACCCTCCTGTAAGTCATGGGGATTTTCACCTGCACCATTGATTTAAACTCTCTGATAATTTAAATCAGCCTAAAGCAGATTGAAGGCTTGGCTAGTTCTGCATCAATGTCAGAGTTGCAGAGATGATTTTTTTTTGCCTGCTTCATAGGAGAGAAAGTACAGTCTAGGATATCTGGGCTACTTGGGTTCATTTCACTTCCCTGGTAGAGGAAAACCTGAGATTACTATTCTGAGAAAGAGACCTGGCTTGATAAAACTGAATTCTGTACACTATATTCTTTGGATTTTATTTGGCCAGTGATAGAGTTCCATTTTCAAAGCCTCTAGAGAGGAAAAGAGCCTGATGGTATAATATCACAATTAAATACACAGTTTATTTTATAGTTTGAATTGTAAACAAAAGGAAAGTGGATAGTTTTAAGTGAAATTTTTATACTTCCTTTGTTTTCTAAGGAGACTGCAGCTGTGTCTTTTGGGTGCATTCTTGGATTAAACCAATGAAAGGTTTCAAGCTTTCCCATTTCGGGCTAAAAGCTCCCCTACACTTGGTAACCACATCTTCCCCCTGAGTATGGTCAACATAACTGTTAAGTGAACTAGGAAAAAAGTCCCTTTATGCATGGCTACCAGACTTGTGCTTGTTCAGTCTTCACAGGGGCAGCTAGCTTATGTTTGCTGCTGCATTGCAGTCATGCAGGCTGTTTTTCTCTGTGGTCTGATTGTAGACAATGTGAGCAAGTGATGGTGTCTTCTCTGCTTCTGTATCACTGGTCATTCTGGGCTGTGTCTTCCTATACTAGGTTTTCAGGAAGTGCCTGCTGAGTCAGCTGAGACGAAAGTAAAATGTTGAAGTGATGAAAGGGAAGCAAATTACATTTAAGCTTCAGGGAGTAACTTCCGATGAGATCTGGGAAGCCAGTTTATTCCATTATGCAGTTGAAATGAATCTGCAGAGTGGTGGGACTATCTTGAAATGTTTGTTCTTGAAGTCATCTCTGTTTTAAAGACAACAGACAAATCAAGCTCTGTTAATAAAGTAGTAAATCCCTAAAACAGACTGCTAGGCCACCTCCTTCAAGTAAGTCTCATTGTGAGTTTCCATTTGATAAACATTTATCGACCATCTGTGAGGAACCAGAACTCTAAAAATGGGAAATAAAAGGTGGAGTCTCTAAAGCAGAGGGATGACCTTCATACCCGGGATATTTGGTACTTACTGACCCGCTGGGAGTGACTGGGGGCAGGAGGAGAAGGGGACAATAGAGGATGAGATGGCTGGATGGCATCACCGACTCCATGGATGTGAGTGTGAGTGAACTCCCGGAGTTGGTGATGGACAGGGAGGCCTGATGTGCTGCAATTCATGGGGTCGCAAAGAGTTGGACACGACTGAGCAACTGAACTGACCCCTGTCTGGAGCATGTTTCTCTTAGGTGCCCTGGTGGCTCACGTTCTCACCTCTCCTGGTCATTACTTCAGTGCTGAGATTTCAGTGGCGTTTTCCCTCACAGTCCCATTTAACACTCTGCCAGCCCCACTTCCCTGCACGCCTCATCTATTTCCTGCTTAATTTTTCATCTTACTGTTGTATAACATACCATTTCTTTTTGCTTATTATCTCAGTTCCACGGGGTAAAGATGTTGGTCTGGTCCATCTGTGATCTATTATCAGTGTTTGAAACCGTGTTTGCTTTATGGAAGATGCTCAGTGAGTATTTACTGGAAGAGTGAACCGAGGAACAGTCGAGGGAGTCTAGTGCAGGGCATGCTGAGCTCTGCCTGTGGGCATTAGCAAAGGCATCAGGGGAGAGACGGCTTTGTGCTATGTCTTAGGCTGGCAGTTCTCAACCTTTCTCCTGTTAAGACCCTGTACGGGTCAAGGTCCTACAGAGAAACAGTCAGTAGGGTTTGTATATGTTATAAATAAATATTATCTGTATAATTAGCATTATGGTAGTTATGGAGGCTGAGAAGCTCCAAATCCACCCTTGGTAAGATGGAGACCCAGGAGAGGCAGTGGTTACGTTCCAGTCTGAGAGCGGAAGACTGGTATCCCAGCTTGAAAGCAGTCAGCACGAAGTCGCCCTTATCCAACTTTCTGTTCCATGCAGGCCTTCAGTGGACTGGGTGAGGCTACCCACGCTAGGGAGGGTGATCTGCTCTCCTCAGTCTGTTGATTCAAATGTTAATCTCACTTCAGAAACACCCTCACAGCCGCACCCAGAATAATGTTTAACCTAATATCGGGGCACCTGTGCCCCAGTCAAGTGGACACAGAAAATTCACCAGTAGACACACAAAATGAACATAATCAGTGGATTAGGTTCCTGTGCGTGACTTCAGATCCACAGTGTCTAGGTTGTTGCCATGTCTATATTCTTTTTCCCACAGGTCAAGAAAGAACATTGGAATTCAGATGACAGTGATGTCATTGGGGTAAATATGAACTAGAATTATTTTAAAAGATAAACTACTTTTACACTTGATAAGTCAGAATTTTAGTAATATGTGACTCATCCTGCCACATGGGTGTTGAGAAATGTCCTCAAGGATGGGTAGGGATCTGCCAAGCAGACAACCAGGAGAACAGTGCTTGAGGCAGAGGGAACAGCGTGCGTGAAGATGTGAGGGCACAGAGTGATTGTGGAACCTCGAATAATCTGATATGATGAAAGCAGGGGGTGCCTGGGAGGGTAGCGGTGAGTGACGAAGCTGTCTAAGACGACATTACAAAGGCCTTTGTTTGCTAAACTAATGGAATTTTATTCAGAAGGTGGTGAAAGCCATTGAATGGGTCTAAGCAGTGTTGGGTCATATTTTAAATTTTACTTTTAATTTTTATAATTTAATCTTTAAAAATTTAAGGTAAACAAAAATTCATATGGAATAGCATTCAAAAGGATATTACAATGAAGAATCTCCCTTCTTGGGATCATCCATGTTTCTAGTATCTTATGTATATTCTAGTACCTATGTTCATTCTAGTATCTTATTAATGTTATATCAAGAGACAAGAAAATATTTTTCTATTCTTATCCAAGTGGCAGTAAATTATGCACTGGAATACTGATACACCTTAACATCACCCTTCTAAAAAGAATGTCCCAGTTAAGAAAAGTTTGCATAGGCAGCAAAGATGATGATATTTAGTTTTTCACTTGGGAGACTGTGTACATTAGGCTTTTTCTCCAAGCTGGGAAATAGGAGCTGGGCTGAGGGTTAGACATGGCAGGCTGAGGAAGCTGTGGGATATCCCAGGGACATGTCCATAGAGGGTCTTAGGGTCAGGAGAAATGTCTGGTTTGGAAAGATGGATATAAAGCATGTTATTCTTGCCTGGAGAATCCCAGGGACAGGGGAGCCTGGTGGGCTGCTGTCCATGGGGTTAACGTGGAGTTGGACATGACTGGAGTGACTTAGCAGCAGCAGTATATAGATAGTGGTTAAAGCTACATTAATGGATGCAGCTTCCCAGAGAAAGGAGTATATTGGGAAGAGAAGAAGACCAAGAACAGTGCCTTGCTTTGCATTGAGAGGACCGAGGGAGGGGAGTCCATCTCATATGGTGGTGGGAGTGAGGGCTCAAGGATGTTGTGTGCTCAGAGTTTTGGGGGCAACTAGGAGAACACTTGGCAGCTTTGCTGCCTCAAGCCGTGCTGCAGAACTGGTCCTGTGAGCATATCACTGCTGTTGCTGTTGGATGTGGATTCAAAACGTGCAGTGTTGACCTGACCATCAGTGGACCATGGGTATCAATTCCAGAACCACTTCTGCTGCCTCTGGGACCTGGGTGATGCTGCCATGCTCTTGCAAAAGGGGCCCTGCACAGTTCCTCCATGGTATGCCATCCAGCGACTGGGATGAGTGTCTCTGATGGGCAGGTTCTCGGTCATGTGCTCACACATTGGCTGCAGAAGGAAAGTTTATGGTGTTGTCAGCTTCTAGGTGGGAGAGGAGGTCTACTTTGTAAGGTGGTGACTCCCTAAACATAGACAGTGTGGACCCTGTGTGGCCGTGAAGAATGTCACATGCCCATTACAGGTGACAGACGCTGAAGGTATGACAATTAGAAGGTGATTGGTGACCGTTGAGACAGTAGTTTCTGGGTAGAGCGAGTGGACTTTTGAGTACAGTGGGTTGAGAAATGACTAGGAAAGGAGGAATCTGAGTCATTGTGTGTTGATTATGGTTTCAGGAGAGAAAGAGTGGGAAGGTATATAGAACTTGAAACAGTAGTATGATTATTTTTTAACAGAAATGAGTCTATGAAAGGGAGATTTGAAGATGAAGGAAGGGACTAGAGAGAGAAGGGTAAGTAGTTGAGGCAGTGGGGTTCCTGAATAGGTGAGGAGTGAGTTTTGATTCAGTGTGGAAGGATGGTGCTGATGCATATGCTCATGTTTGTGAAGGAGGAATGTGGATGAGAATCGATACTAACGACCCCTGCTCTGTCTGTAAATGGGGAGGTGATGTTGGCTGAGAATAAGAAGGCACGGGTCAGGTGGGATCTTGAAAAGAGTAGTGAAGATTTGGAATAGCTGTTGATGGGAAGGAGAGTGTTGTTAGAGGAAGAGGAAAAGGACAGGTCCCAGCTGAGAATGGAGATAGTAGCCCAGTGTCTGCTGTTGAATCTATACAGTGCTGCATTTTGTACGGCAAGTGTGATAGGAAGGCAAGGAGAGAGAGATGGTGAGGGTTGTGGGAGGGGGTACTTGAAATGATGTCACAGGGTCTAGTGAAATGGGAAAGGAAGTGAAATCTGGAGAGTTGATGGTTGGGGGAAAAAAGATGGGGATAGAGATATCAAAGAAAAGCCCAAGAGCAGGCTGGATGGGATAAAGGGAAGGATGAAAGGAATGGAAATATGTATAGTCCTTGTGTTGAGTGCTGGTGTGTAAGCTTTCAGAGATGAAGCAGTTCCCAGTCATAACCAGGCACAGGATATGGAGAGGAAGTGAACGTCACTGGAATAGAGAGGCTGGACTGTTGAATGACTTTTTTCCCCTTGAACATTAAGATTCCCTTGCTGATAGCAGGAGATGGGCTGTGGCCAGGTAATGAAGAGGAGGGACTGAGAATTTGATAAATGGGAGAGTAAATGAAAGACGAAGCCCAAGTTCTGGCATATTTGTAACCATTCAATAGATGTTAACTATCAGTAATCAGATAACAGTAATGGTATTGCTGAAGGGCACAAATTTTTTTTATATGGGGGTGTGGTAGTTTCAGGGGATCTTTATTAATTGTTTTTTTTTGTTTGTTTATTTTCTGGTACATGAATCTTAAAGAAGGGGAGCTTCTTTTCTTTTCTTTTTTTTTTTTTTTTGAGTGTCAAACAACTCTTATTTGGAACATGAAGTGTGGAGTTTGAAACTCCCTACTCCTAACTCCAGGATGGGAAAAAGCAAGGTGCTTGTGAGAGCCAGTTTCAACTAAAGCTGGAAGATGGTGGGAACAATCCATGAAGACACTGAGGCTGGGAATTTTCTACATATCATGACAGGTTCCCAGATGACTCGGAGACCTTTAGTGAATGAGACCTTTAGCTGGAGTAAGGTGCAGGAGAAGAGTAATGATGGGTAATGTGGGGTTGAAAACAATTTAAAAAAATCAAGTGTAACTGCAGAATTTCCTCTGGATGCTATGTGTCACCACATAGACTTGGAAGCCTGGGGACACTTTTCAAGAATGTGAAAGACAGAGTTGTTCTTTTCAATAACACAGTGTCATCAGTCTGTGAGAGGGTTACTTTTTGTGTGTATGACAGAAAAAATAAAATGATGAAAGAGCCGAAAACTGGTGAATTTGGCTAGTTGAGGAAGCAAAGTGGAGCTGGAATTAACAGAATGGTGTCTTTAGTCCTGGCAAATAGGCAAAGCTTGCTTGTGCACAAGTGAACCTGATAATTGCCAAATGTCTACTTCAATCTGAGTTGCATCAAAATCGCTACAGCTGAGATTACTGAGATTGCAGAAGCTTTCCTTCCAGTCATACATGTTGGCCTTCAGTGATGAGGCTTACCAGCCTTTCTCAGTGGCCTTTGGCCGTGTGCATTCAACCTGAAATTCTTGGGTCTTCACAACCTTAAGATTTTGATAAAGAACTCTCTGGAACTATTTGGAATGTGAGGTAGGATTTCTGCTATAAGAAATCCCGGGGGGTGGGGGGAGTCCCCGGGGAGATGTGATTGGCTCCCAAATGGTGCTGTCGTGTTTTAGCATACTATTTTTTTTTTAAGTTTGGAATATTCTCTCTAGCTAATCCACTGAGCTTCAGGCAAATAAGAAAAAAACAACAAATTAGTAGCTTGAAATGCTTTGAAACAGCTAAAATTCCAGCTGTTAGGGCAATAGGGAGCTAATGCAAAACTGTGTAACAGGCCATCCTTGTGCACACAGATAACACAATGAGGAAAGGCTTACTTTATATAGTACCAGAGGCTCCTGAAAATAAGAAATTCTCTCATAAGCCAAACTCTTTAATTCAGTTTAGAAAATATTTGAGACCCTCTCTGAGAAGGTGCTGGCTTTAAAGCTTGTATAGATATATTAGTTTTCTAGGGCTGCTGTGACAAATTACCAAGAACTCAATAGAGCAGAAATTTATTCTCTCCCAGTTCTGAAGGCTAGAAATCTAAAATCAAGGTGTCAGCAGGGCCATGCTCTTTTTGAGGCTCTAGAAAAGAATCTGTTCCATGCCTTTCTCTTCACTTCTGGTGTTGCCAGTCATCCTTGACATTCCTTGGCTTGAAGACCTATCACTCCAAACTCTGCGTTCATAGTCATGTGAGTCTTTCTATCTGTCTGATGAGGACACTGCTGCTGCTAAGTCGCTTCAGTCGTGTCCGACTCTGTGTGACCCCATAGATGGCAGCCCACCAGGCTCCCCCATCCCTGGGATTCTCCAGGCAAGAACACTGAAGTGGGTTGCCATTTCCTTCTCCAGTGCATGAAAGTGAAAAGTCAAAGTGAAGTCACTCAGTCGTGTCTGACTCTTAGCGATCCCATGGACTGTAGCCTGCCAGGCTCCTCTGTCCATGGGATTTTCCCTAGTCATACTGGATTCGGGGTCTGCCATTTTCCAATATGACCTTATTTTAGCTAAGTATACCTGGAACGATAGCCCTATTTCCACATAAGGTTACATTCCGAGGATTCTGGGAAAGACTTGAATTTAGGGAGGAACATTATTGAACCCAATGTAAGAAGCTTCAAAAATGAGTGACAAGTGGCTTCTATCTTCAGGAAGATGTAGTTCCTGATGTACCTGGGGAACTGGCTGTAGGAAACTTTAATGCAAAGTGATGGATACAGAATAGTGTGAACACACAGAAGGGTGAGTGGCTGGTTGTGACTTCCGGGGGCTCTGGGAAGGCTGTAGGCTGGAGATCTGGCAGACCTGAAGGATAACTAGTGTACCAGCTGGCAGAAATTGGGAAACTGGGCCCTCTGGGCTGAGGGACCTGTCTGAGCAGGCTCAGAGATGCAAGCGTGTGTCCAGTGTGTGGGATGCTCATGCTGCCTGGAGTGTAGGGCCAGGGGATCGCATGGCCTGTGGGTAGGGCTTGCATGTGACGTGGTGGCCACTGGGGAGGGATGGAGCAGAAGGAGGAAGTGCAGGTGGAGCACACAGGAAGTATGAAAAGTGACGGAGCCCGGTAGTTCATCTCCGTGAATGCCTGCCACAGAATTAGATCTTCAAAAGGTAGAAGAGGGTTCAAGTGGAGGCTGAAGGACCATTCCTAAGGGAGCTCTAGAGGACACTGCTGGACTCAGAGGTGCTGGACGAGACGACTTCTGTGCTGCGTCTCAGCTCCAAGTTCTGTGACTATTAGGTAGAAATATCTCTTCACTAACTATTTCTTGGCAAAACTCTATTAGTCTTTGCCCTGCTTCATTCCGCATTCCAAGGCCAAAAAAATTTGCCTGTTACCCCAGGTGTTTTTTGACTTCCTACTTTTGCATTCCAGTCCCCTAGAATGAAAAGGACATCTTTTTTGGGTGTTAGTTCTAAAAGATCTTGTAGGTCTTCATAAAACCGTTCAACTTCAGTTTCTTCAGCGTTACTGGTTGGGGCATAGACTTGGATAACCGTGATATTGAATGGTTTGCCTTGGAGACGAACAGAGATCATTCTGTCGTTTTTGAGATTGCATCCAAGTACTGCATTTCAGACTCTCTTGTTGACCATGATGGCTACCCCATTTCTTCTGAGGGATTCCTGCCCGCAGTAGTAGATATAATGGTCATCTGAGTTAAATTCACCCATTCCAGTCCATTTTAGTTCGCTGATTCCTAGAATGTCAACGTTCACCCTTGCCATCTCTTGTTTGGCCACTTCCAATTTGCCTTGATTCATGGACCTGACATTTCAGGTTCCTATGCAATATTGCTCTTTATAGCATCAGATCTTGCTTCTATCACCAGTCACATCCACAACTGGGTATTGTTTTTGCTTTGGCTCCATCCCTTCATTCTTTCTGGAGTTATTTCTCTACTGATCTCTAGTAGCATATTGGGCACCTAATGACCTGGGGAGTTCCTCTTTTGGTATCCTATCATTTTGCCTTTTCCTACTGTTCATGGGGTTCTCAAGGCAAGAATACTGAAGTGGCTTGCCATTCCCTTCTCCAGTGGACCACATTCTGTCAGACCTCTCCACCATGACCCGCCCGTCTTGGGTTGCCCCACAGGCATGGCTTGGTTTCATTGAGTTAGACAAGGCTGTGGTCCTAGTGTGATTAGATTGACTAGTTTTCTGTGAGTATGGTTTCAGTGTGTCTGCCCTCTGATGCCCTCTTGCAATACCTACCATCTTACTTGGGTTTCTCTTACCTTGGGCATGGGGTATCTCGTCACGGCTGCTCCAGCAAAGCACAGCCGCTGCTCCTTACCTTGGACGAGGGGTATCTCCTTACTGCCACCTTTCCTGACCTTCAATGTGGGATAGCTCCTCCAGGCCCTCCTGTGCCTGCGTGGCCACCGCTCCTCGGGTTGCTCCTCCCGGCCACTGGTCCTGGCCTCGGGCGTGGGTGGCTCCTCCCAGCTGCCTCCCCTGGCCTCAGGCTCGGGGTGGCTCCTCCCAGCCGCCACAGGCCTCCAACGTGGGGTAGCTCCTCCCGGCCACAGCCCCTGACCTCAGACATGGGGTAGCTCCTCTCGGCCACGCCTAGTGTGCCAGCTCGCAGCCGCCTGCACCTGGTGCACAAGAGAAGACTCAACACATGGACATCACCAGATGGTCAACACCGAAGTCAGATTGATTATATTCTTTGCAGCCAAAGATGGAGAAGCTCTATACAGTCAACAAAAACAAGACAAGGAGCTGACTGTGGCTCAGATCATGAACTCCTTATTGCCAAATTCAGACTGAAATTGAAGAAAGTAGGGAAAACCGCTAGACCATTCAGGTATGACCTAAATCAAATCCCTTATGATTATACAGTGGAAGTGAGAAATAGATTTAAGGGACTAGATCTGATAGATAGAGTGCCTGATGAACTATGGAATGAGGTTCGTGACATTGTACAGGGGACAGGGATCAAGACCATCCCCATGGAAAAGAAATGCAAAAAAGCAAAATGGCTGTCTGGGGAGGCCTTACAAATAACTGTGAAAAGAAGAGAGGTGAAAAGCAAAGGAGAAAAGGAAAGATATAAGCATCTGAATGCAGAGTTCCAAAGAATAGCAAGGAGAGATAAGAAAGCCTTCTTCAGTGATGAATGCAAAGAAATAGAGGAAAACAACAGAATGGGAAAGACTAGAGATCTCTTCAAGAAAATTAGAGATACCAAGGGAACATTTCATGCAAAGATGGGCTCGATAAAGGACAGAAATGGTCTGGAGCTAACAGAAGCAGAAGATATTAAGACGAGGTGGCAAGAATACACAGAAGAACTGTACAAAAAAGATCTTCATGACCCAGATAATCATGATGATGTGATCACTAATCTAGAGCCAGACATCTTGGAATGTGAAGTCAAGTGGGCCTTAGAAAGCATCACTACAAACAAAGCTAGTGGAGGTGACGGAATTCCAGTTGAGCTGTTTCAAATCCTGAAAGATGATGCTGTGAAAGTGCTGCACTCAATATGCCAACAAATTTGGAAAACTCAGCAGTGGCCACAGGACTGGAAAAAGTCAGTTTTCATTCCAATTCCAAAGAAAGGCAATGCCAAAGAATGCTCAAACTACTGCACAATTGCACTCATCTCACATGCTGGTAAAATAATGCTCAAAATTCTCCAAGCCAGGCTTCAGCAATACGTGA
Source organism: Ovis canadensis (assembly GCF_042477335.2). NCBI lineage: Eukaryota > Metazoa > Chordata > Mammalia > Artiodactyla > Bovidae > Ovis > Ovis canadensis. The sequence goes on from NC_091256.1 coordinate 83,290,010, forward strand.
ACCGTGAACTCCCTGATGTTCAAGCTGGTTTTCGAAAAGGCAGAGGAACCAGAGATCAAATTGCCAACATCTGCTGGATCATGGAAAAAGCAAGAGAGTTCCAGAAAAACATCCATTTCTGCTTTATTGGCTATGCCAAAGCCTTTGACTGTGTGGATCACAATAAACTGTGGAAAATTCTGAGAGAGATGGGAATACCAGACCACCTGACCTGCCTCTTGAGAAATCTTTATGCAGGTCAGGAAGCAACAGTTAGAACTGGACATGGAACAACAGACTGGTTCCAAATAGGAAAAGGAGTACATCAAGGCTGTATATTGTCACCCTGCTTATTTAAGTTCTATGCAGAGTACATCATGAGAAATGCTGGACTGGAAGAAACACAAGCTGGAATCAAGATTGCCGGGAGAAATATCAATAACCTCAGATATGCAGATGATACCACCCTTATGGCAGAAAGTGAAGAGGAACTAAAAGGCCTCTTGATGAAAGTGAAAGAGGAGAGTGAAAAAGTTGGCTTAAAGCTCAACATTCAGAAAACGAAGATCATGGCATCTGGTCCCATCACTTCATGGGAAGTAGATGGGGAAACAGTGGAAACAGTGTCAGACTTTATTTTTTTTGGCTCCAAAATCACTGCAGATGGTGACTGCAGCCATGAAATTAAAAGACGCTTACTCCTTGGAAGAAAAGTTATGACCAACCTAGATAGTATATTCAAAAGCAGAGACATTACTTTGCTGACTAAGGTCTGTCTAGTCAAGGCTATGGTTTTTCCTGTGGTCATGTATGGATGTGAGAGTTGGACTGTGAAGAAGGCTGAGCACCGAAGAATTGATGCGTTTGAACTGTGGTGTTGGAGAAGACTCTTGAGAGTCCCTTGGACTGCAAGGCGATCCAACTGGTCTGAAGGAGATCAACCCTGGGAATTCTTTGGAAGGAATGATGCTAAAGCTGATGTTCCAGTACTTTGGCCACGTCATGCAAAGAGTTGACTCATTGGAAAAGACTTTGATGCTGGGAGGGATTGGGGTCAGGAGGAGAAGGGGACGACAGAGGATGAGATGGCTGGATGGCATCACGGACTCGATGGACGTGAGCCTGAGTGAACTCTGGGAGTTGGTGATGAACAGGGAGGCTTGATGTGCTGCGATTCATGGGGTCGCAAGGAGTCAGACACGACTGAGCAACTGAACTGAACTGTATTTCGCCTCTTATTAGTAATCAGGTTTTTGCTTCCTCTTCCCTTTCTTTCTCTTGAGCATCCTCCACCTGCCAGCCCCTGAAGACCCAATAGTGAGCAAGAAGACAAAGCACCATTTTCCTCTCTTGTAGCTTTAGCACAAGGAGTACAGAGTCAGTTCCCCATAAATGTTGCTTGGGTTGAACGTGAGGGAAACATGACAAGGCAATTTTGCCCAGGGTAATGAATTCTGCTTCAGAGTAGAGCTGCTTTGAAAGACGATTTCAGGAACCTCCTTATGAGGAGGTGGCGAGTAGGTGGCTGCTTACATGTGTTTGATTTCTGAGTCATCAAAAAGGCTTCTTTGCCTCCCAAAATATCTCCTTCATCCAGGCTGTGGGTACTTTTAATTCCACGATTGGAAGCTGATTTCCCTCTGTTAAAATGCAAATACCCTATGGGAAGAGGATATCCATTTACCATCATCAGTCTGTTGCACCTTAATATGAGGATTTTCTCAACCATTTCTCATGGCAGATTTTTGAGAAAAGCACATGGAGGGAAAGGGGGTCCAGGGGATGAATACTGGACACGGCACAGATAAACTTTGTCAAAGTCAGCAGTTTGAATGAACCACCTGGCTCTGTGGTCCCTTTTGCCTAGTAAGATCCATTATTATGTATTGGCAGGTGTATGTTGGGCCAAAAATGATTATTTCTGTTGGGAATTTCATGGTTACAAAACCTTTTTTTTTTTTTTAAGGGCTTCCCAGGTGGTGGTAGTGGTAAAGAATAATCCCTAGGCTGGGAAGATTCCCTGGAGAAGGGAATGGCTACCCACTCCATTCCCTAGAAAAGCGAATGACTACCCACTCCTCCTCTCCTATGGACAGAGGAGCCTGGCCAGGCTACAGTCCATGGGGTTACAAAGAGTTGGATATGACCAAGCAACTAAAACTTTCACTTCTTTTCCACCCATACTTCAGTGAAATAATTTGTGTGGTAACCTGTTTGGTTTTCATTGCCAAGGCTGTGCTGCATATGATTTGTGTGTTCATTTGCCAGAGAAGGCTAATGATAGCTGCTGTCACAAATACCCCCAGAGTTTCAGGGGCTTATATAAGAGGTTCCTTTTTCATTGACATCACAATAGGATTCAAGCTGATTTGGGGGATGCTATATTCCACATAACCTCCAAGGGACTCAGGCCCCTTCCATGCTGTGTCTACCATCTTCAGTTGTTATTCAGTTGCTAAGTTGTATCAAACTCTTTGTGACCCCATGAGCTGCAGCAGGCTTCCCTGTCCTTCACTATCTGCTGGAATTTGCACAGACTCATATCCACTGTGTCTCCAGTGGATACAGCCATCTCATCCTCTCTCACCCCCTTCTCCTCCAGCCCTCAATCTTGCCCAGCATTAGGGTCTTTTCCAGTGAATCGGCTCCTTGTATCAGGTAGCTAAAGCATTTATTGGAACTTCAGCATGAGTCCTTCCAGTGAATATTCAGGGTTGATTTCCCTTAGGATTGACTTCTTTGGTCTCCTTGCAGTCCAGGGGACTCTCAAGACTCTTCTCCAGCACCACAATTTGAAAGCATCAATTCTTTGGCACTCAGTCTACTTAATGGTCCAACTCTCACATTCGTACATGACCACTGGAAAAACCATAGCTTTGACTAGATAGACATTTGTCAGCAAAGTGATATCACTGCTTTTCAATACACTCTCTAGGTTTATCATGGGCTTCCCTGGTGGCTCAGAGGTTAAAGCATCTGCCTGCAATGCGGGAGACCCGGGTTCAATCCCTGGGTCGGGAAGATCCCTGTGGAAGGAAATGGCAACCCACTCCAGTATTCTCGCCTGGAGAATCCCCCTGGTCGGAGGAGCCTGGTAGGCTACAGTCCACGGGGTTGCAAAGAGTCAGACACGACTGATTGACTTCACTTTCACTTTCTAGGTTTATCATAGCTTTTCTTCCAAGGAGAAAGCATCTTTTGATTTCATGGCTGCAGTCACCGTCCACAGCGATTTGAGCCAAAGAAAATAAAATCTTTCCACTTTTTACTAATCTGTTTGTCATGAAGTGATAGGACCAGATACCAGGTATCTTAGGTTTTTGAATGTTGAGTACCTGACCTCAAAGAAGGCATGCCCGGGGGAAGAGAGAGCTTGTAGAGAAAGTATTCTTACAGTTAGCTCCTTGGCTTGGAAGTGACACTTCTTACACCTCAAATTCCATTGCCTGGACCTGGTTCCAGAGACCTACCCAGATGGAAAGAGGCTGGGAAATGTGGTTAGCTGTGTGTCCAGGAGGAGGCAGCCTTGGTGAGTCTGACACAGACTCACCAGGAAACTTCTACGTGTTTTCCTTCTGTCTGCGACATAACCTGACCCTTGAGTGTTGTCATTAACAGTATGGAGGACCCAAGAGGAAACAGTGAACTGGAACCTGTCCAGTGCTTAGAGTAGTGACAAGTCATTCGCTCTGCCTGGCGAAGGGCCTCATTCTGCAGTTAGATTTTTGCTGTGTAAGGGAGACCAAAGTCTTCATTCAAAGAAATGTCTTTATGATGTTTATTTGCTTTTTAATAGAATTTGGGAAATTTTAATGGAAATCTCCTTTCCTTGTACCTTGGAATCATTTTGGAATGGGAGTTTGAGATTTGAATGGTATAGCTTCTGTAATATGTTTCAGCTCCCTTAGGAGATAAGAAAGAGTAAGTTCGCCTATGCAGAAGTTGTATAGCTCTTCCCGTCCACCTCCCGCATTGTCTAGACAGGTGAACTGAGAGGTAACTGCATGGTCCAAATTTACACAGTAAGTTAGTGACTTACCTGGGTGGTAGACCCCATTTTAAAGATTTCTACACTAGTGTTCCTGCCCTACCACAGTGCCATTCCCTAGAGAATTGTTTGGCGAATAGCCCTGTCCTGGTGGGATTTGAAGGAAGAGGCTTTAAGCAGATGAAATCAGAAGGCTCCTTCTGGTTTTGAGATTCCCTGATTGACTGAGATTAAGTACATTTTGTCTGGCTGTATCTCTGACCTGACTGAAGTGCTGTAACCTTCCAAGAGTTTGTAACTTTCCTGGGAAAACAGAATTTCAGTTCTTTATTCTTTTCAATTGTTCCTTTATCTTAAAAAATTATTTGTTCTTTAAATATGTAATTGTAAAGGTAACAATTTTTAATTGTAGAAGTTAAGTAAATATATGCAAGTGTAACAAAAATATATATGAAATGTAATAAAAATTGCCTGTAATTCTATAACTTGACAGTGTAGCAGTTATCCCTGTCAATGTTTTCTGTGTCTTTCCATGTGTGTTTCCTGACCATTTTTCAATAGGAAATAAATATGCAACTCTAAAAATATTTCATATTACTTAATATGAAATATTACACAACCCTTAATACTGTTTTAAAATGAATAGATGGAAAAATGCTCATATTTGTATTTGTATACATATATACAATATAATTAGAATGAAATTCAAATTTTATTTGTCTTATTTTTTATTTTCGCTTTTTATTTGCTTTTTAAAGGATGTAGGAAAAAACTAATGGAAATCTTCCTTCCGTATATGTTGGAATAAAATTCTTATTATATTGTATTTAAGCATAAAAGTATATATGGGCATTTCTCTATGTCATGACTTATTCTGAAGCAATGTTGTAAGGGTTGCATACTCTAGCGTCTCATGGGATACGTGTGCTGAAGGAAGCCTCTTGGGAGGTGGCGGGACGGAGTTGGTGCTCTCTCTGTTCTCGGCCCTGACCCTGTGCCCCTTTTCTCCCAGGGCATCAGCAGCCTGTTCAGCTCTCTGAAAGTTGTCCGGCTGCTCCGTCTGGGACGAGTGGCCCGGAAGCTGGACCACTACATTGAGTATGGAGCTGCTGTGCTGGTCCTGCTGGTGTGTGTGTTCGGGCTGGCCGCTCACTGGATGGCCTGCATTTGGTACAGCATCGGGGACTATGAGATCTTCGACGAGGACACCAAGACCATCCGCAACAACAGCTGGCTCTACCAGCTGGCCATGGACACTGGCACCCCTTACCAGTTTAACGGGTCCGGCTCAGGGAAGTGGGAAGGGGGTCCCAGCAAGAATTCCGTCTACATCTCCTCGTTGTATTTCACCATGACCAGCCTCACCAGCGTGGGCTTTGGGAACATCGCCCCATCCACAGACATTGAGAAGATCTTTGCCGTGGCCATCATGATGATTGGCTGTAAGTATCACAGTGGCTGGGCAAGGGGTGGGGCATTAAGTTTGTCTATCCTTTCGGTTAGCTGGAATAGGGCAATGGTTACAGTGCCGTAGGATCGGGGTGTTACGGCTTAAAATAAGGGAGGGCTTTTTGTTTTTAAAGACTAGCTTTATAGTTTTCCTATTAAACAGTATATATTTACTGCACAGAAATTCAGAAAATAACAAAAAAGCACAGAGTAGAAACTAATGGCTAACCATACATAATTCTGTTTCTTGAAATTGCTGTTTACTTTTGGTGTTTCCCTTAGAGATTTTTGTCTATCCATATCTGAACACACAGATAACACATTTTAATAGTTAAAATGAGATCATGCTATACATTTTGGTATCCTTCTTGTTCATAGAACAGTGAATTGTGGAAGTTTTTCCTCGGCAATTTAAAAATAGCTCTAGATTGCACACTTCAGTGTGGTACTAGAGAAAGGATGCATGAAAACAAAATCAGAAGTATCTCATTAATCTTTTGTATTGATTATATCTAGAAATAGTAATGGTTTTGCTAGAGTGGGTTAAGTAAAATATTCTAGTACAATAGTTTTGTATATATTTTTACTCTTTAATGCGAATCCTAGGAAAAATTTAAATCTTATTTCTATTGAACAGTGCTGAGCTAGATCAATATTTTTGATGTCTGCTTGGTGATTGAGAGATTTTCTAAATCCAAAAGAAAAAAACCTACAGGAATAAACAGCTCCTGTTCAGTTGAGAACTAGTGGGGTTTTGGATTAACTTCACTGGACTGTAAAACAGAAACAACCCTAGTCCTCGAGGAAAGTACACTTGGCCCTCTGTGCCCATGCTTTCTGCATCCTCGCATTCAACCAACCATGGTTGAAAATATTAAAAAGAGAAACTTCCAGAAAATTCATGAACCTTAAATTTGCCACATACAGGCAATTATTTACATAGCATTTATATTGTGCTCGGTACTGTAAGTATCTAGGGATCATTTAAAGTATATGGGAGGATGTATGTAGGTTATAGACAAATAACTATGCCATTTTATATAAGGGACTTAAAAATCTGTTGGTTTTCATATCTTCTAATCAATTGGTCCTAGAACCAATTCCCTATGGACAGAGGAGTGAAAATGAACCCATGGACTGTAGCCTAACCAGGTTCCTCTGTCCATGGGATTTTCCAGGCAAGAATACTGGAGTGGGTTGCCATTTCCTTTTCTAGGAGATCTTCCCTATCCAGGGATTGAACCCAGGTCTCCTGCATTGTAGGCAGACACTTCACCATCTGAGCCACCAGCGAGGATCTGAAAGTCACTCAGTTGTGTCCAACTCTTTGCGATCCCATGGACTACATAGTCCATGGAATTCTCCAGGCCCAAATACTGGAGTGGGGATATTCCCCACCCAGGAATCGAACCAGGGTCTCCTGCTTTGCAGGTGGATTCTTTACCAGCTGAGCTACCAGGGAAGCCCTAAATTTTTAAATGCCTGACCATTGACCATTCTGTAGCTGTTGCCGCTATTACCAAGTCTCGAAACAGCTTTGGGTTGTAAACAACAATGAACTCCCCTCACTAAAGGGAGTCTTGGGGAAGATTAGGCCTAACTGGGCTGGGGAAAGCACGTGAACTTGAGTGGATCGGACTCATTGTGAACCCTGTTGGTGCTTCTAGGACACACTGTGGTGTGAGAGAGGACAGGCCTCCTGTGAAGCATGGGTTTGGACAGTAGTCTGCTCACAGGTGATGAAGCCGGGCCCTAGTTCCAGCTGGCAGAGACCCTTTTGCTTGATGTGCTTCCTCGGGGTGGAGTTGACATCTTGTTACACCAACCAGGGAGTTCTAAGACCTCAGGGAAACTGAGGCTTCAGTTTGTCTGGCTTTGTCCAGCCCATCCATGATCCAGGGACCCCTTGGCAAGTGGACTTTGTTACCCCTTTTGTCCCATTTGCAGCTTGCCTCCTTTTTTTTGCTATCACCTCATCATGTCTGATGTACTCCTTTCCTAAAAGCCCCTCTGCCATACCCAGAGCCTGGCTCTGTGTGTTTACCGAATGTGTCTAAGGCTTAACTAGTTTGTGGGAAGTTGTGCTGGGGAACTTTTGAGTCCACTCTTTTTTTAAAATGGGTTTTAATAGAGATGATTGCCTGACCACGGGGAGCAGCATTAAGTATCTGTGGGTGGCTAATTGCTTTAGCTTAATCAGAACTCGAGGTGCTTTCTCATGTCATGTAAAAGGATTTAAGATCTTTGCTCTTCTAGAACTATTTCAGCCTTAACATCTCCTAGTTTTCTAGGCAGTGCTTACAGCATTTTGTGAGCCTTGGGGCACCAGTAAACAACCAGATGCACCGTGCTCCGGGCACAATTTCTGTCTCTTAGGGGGAAGATGAGATGCTCTGTCAATCGAAATACTTCATTATATGCATTACAGAAAATTTGCTGAGAGTGGTCAGTTAGGAAATAGGCTCCGTTTCATGAGCTCCCTGAAGGCTTTCAAATATGAGGAGACTTCTTGCAACTTTTTACCTGGAAGAAAAGATAAGAAAACAGCTCTGGTGGCATATGAGGATAAACTGTTTCTCCAAAGCCATCCTTCTCCAGAGAAAATAATTTCCTGGGTATAGTCTCTAAAGGAAAACCCAAACAATTAGCATCACCTCTTTTCTCTCCCCACCTTTTCAAAGCTTGGTAGTGTTTCCATTTATTTCTCTTTTTTAAAGTAATACAGAGGCAGTCACCTCTGCAATATGCCCCAAGTATGATATTTAGGTAGGCAAGTCTGCTTAATTGTTACTTTGTTTCCCGATCACTTGCTGTTTGCCAGGTGCTGTGCTAAATATTCTATATGCAAATCCTCCTGTTTACAACAACTCTGTGCCTTAGAGATTATTAAGTACATCTTGCAAGGAAATGGAAGCTGGGAGAAGCTAACTCCTTTGCCAAGAATGCATGGCTAGTATGTCGGAAAGACAGGATTTATGTCTGGGACTCTGAATTAAAAGCCCAGCTCTTCCCCCTGTACCCATCTGCGATGGCGTGGACTGAGAACGCAGACCTCATCAGCCTGTCCTCTCTGGCACACCACTCACACTTTGAAAATTCTCTCTATAAGCTTGAACAAGCCAGCGATTTCTATAGTGGGAAGTATTTGTACATTTGCCTGTTATTTTAACTTAAGAACAAGTTTACGGTGGAAACTCAGGGGACCAGGTGCTTCAGACACCAACCATTTTTTCAGCAACCTGTCACTTACAGTTATAGCTGTTCCCCTTTCCGTGTGACAAGTCTGACAAATTCTTGTGCTAACAACAACGCTATTGCCCTCTGTGTAATGCGCTGGTAATTATCCTTGTAAACTCACATTCCAGACAAGCTTTGTTCAGGACAGCTGCTGATGTCTTACTCGATTTACGGGGCTCTCTTTTATCTTGCTTTGCCTGTGTGCACACGTGCGCACTTGCATCCTTACTGCATGGCTCACGGGACTGGATGACCCCAGAATTGGGATCTTGGTTAACAGGGAGCACTGACCACACCCTGCATTTATGCTCCGGGGTCAATGCCTCTCCCTCCCCAGTCCCCCAGAATCAGACTAGCATTCTTCAAGGGGAGTAGAGGGAAATAAAGCCAATGAGCTTTGAAGTACCAGTACTTCAAACATTGTGATTTTCTCCTTTTTGCTTTGAATTTTATGTGCATCACTAATAGTATTTCTTGGTTATTCAGTTGCCACATATTAACCATGATATAGATTATCCAGAAGCCTTCCGTTGCTTCTCCTCTTTGTTCTCTGTCACTGAACATCTTATGGTAACTTAGCTAATTCCCCAGAGGCTGCCAGGAAGCAGGAAAAGTAAGTATTTTCAAGTTTGCTCACGTTTCTCAATTCTGATTTTAAAAAATTGCAATAGGAAGAGGAGAAGACTTGGCTAAAATGAGCATTTGTGATCATCTCTGGATGTTGGGGATCTACAGTGTGTCCACCTCCTGGATTTCATGTCTAACTTGTAGGTGTTGACAAGTCAGCCCTGCCCTGATCCCTTTGCCGTCCTTGAACAGGTCCTCAGTGGTCTCCTGCAAGGCTCACCCTGTGGGGTGATGGGTGGACCCCTCTTTTACATGTGTAGGTGGCCTGTGTGTTGATGCTGAGAGAAGCACAAGGCCCCTCTGGCCCTCAGGGTGACATTTGGGAGAGGTGGCCTCATTTAGCAGCCACATACCAAGTGCCTCCCTCGATAGACCTCTGAGGATGGAGGTGTCTCTGTGGGTGGCACTCCCAGGAGTCCGAGGTCTAGGGGGTGGACACTGGGGATTGTGGGCCTGTCGCCCACCAACCAGTGAATAGGGCCTGGAGATGGAGACTTCACTGTGGGCTGAGCCCTTCTGGGGCTTCTGAGGGAACCCGCAAAGGTAGGATTGTCAGGGATGAGGGGAGAGTTCCTTTATCTTGGGGTCTCAGTCTCAGGGGCATGACTGTGTCTGGGGGGATCTCTTCCAGGGAGGATTTGACAGTGAAGCAGCAGTTCTCATTTTCTTAATATGGGCTTTGCACTTTTCTGATTCTCTCCTCATAATGTCATTGCTGTCATCCTGTCATTGTAATTAAGCCACATTCATTTCCTGTCTCTCTGATGATGGCAGGGGGTCTAGACATCACACTCCTCCTCCAGACGGCCTCCACCCCCCAAGCCCAGCCCTTACTGTTCTGTCTCTGCATATTTCCCCCGCTGTCCTCCTCCGCCTCAGCTCCTTAAACCCAGAGCAGAATGTGAGTGCTGAGGGGACTCTTGTGAGCATCTGTTGAGTCCACAGCAGTGCCTCCTAGTTCTGCTGGGCTGGATCTCATCCTGCTCAGGGCTTTAGTCAACCTCAGCCCACTCCCTCCCCCACGTGGGGGCTGAGAGCTCCAAGAGAGTTATTGGATTCAACCATAGCGTTTCCTTACATCACCTTCTTTCTTGGCAGGAAGGGACACATAACCTGCTGCTACCGCTGCTGCTAAGTCGTTTCAGTTGTGTCTGACTCTTAGCATCCCCATGGACTGCAGCCTTCCAGGCTCCTCCGTCCATGGGATTTTCCAGGCAAGAGTACTGGAGTGGGTCGCCAGTGCCTTCCCCAAGTAACTTCACCCTGCACAATTTGACCTGACTACCACCACCCTTGCAATATGCTTTGTGGCCCCCTTTCAGCTTAGATTGTTATTTGCAAGCAAATGGGGACTTTACCCTGGCTCCTTTAGGACTTTATTTAAGCATTCTTATTTCTTTTCATTCACCTTTATGGAATATGCCTTTTTGCACTCTATACCATTATACTGGTTTTTCAAAAAGGATTGGGCCCGTCTCCCTGGAGGCTGTAAGATGCTCTTAAGAGACTTCAAACACATACCAGACTCTTAATAAAATATTTATGGTCTTGTTGAATCTGAACCGTTGAGAAAGTTCTGGAGTTTTAGAAATGGTGTTCAGTGCTACTGGCAAAACTTCTTTATTAGTTAGGATATAGGTTAGTTGCTGGACAGAGATGGGACATATGTTTCCTATGTGTAGGGCTGGACTGACTGCTCTGCAGTCATCAAAGCCCAGGTTTCTCTGCTGTCTTAAATTCATGACTTCCATACTGGGATCCCATATGGCTGTCCCAGCTTTGGCCATATGTTCTTTCTCTGGAAAATAGGGTGGGGTGGGACAGGGGTGGAACTGAACTCTCTTCCTGAGCTCCCTGAAGTGTCTTCCTTTTGAGGACAAGACTAGGAAGTTGTGCATGTTACCTTTGTTCATATCACTTTTGCTGGCACTTGGTAACCTGGCCACATGCTTAGCTGCAAAGGAGGCTGGGAAATGTAGTCGTCTTCTGGGTGGTCATGCATCCAGGTAGGAATGCAGTGATACAGATAAGGAACACAGTTAGTGAGGGATGGCCAGCGGTGTGTGTCTACCTCAGCCTTTCTCCCTCTTCTCTTCTCCCCTCAACTGATACCAGCAAACATTAGCCCTCTATGACAGGTAGGTATGGTTGGAACTTTGTCCCTGAATTGCTAGTTGAGGGGTTTGGGTTCAAGTCCTCAATAGTTTGTACCTCTCTGCTTTAGTCTGTACCTTTCATTTCCTGTGGATTAGAGGTAAGAAGCTCTCCTGACCATCTCATTTGGTTGAAGTGAGAACTAACTGAGATAATGACATAGGGTAGCTCTTTGAAAAGCTGAAAATCTACATTCAGACATCATGGTTTTCTTGTTAATAACATCGATTGTTTCTTGCTCATCCCAGTTATTTTCCTTCCTGTTCTTAGAAAAAAAGAAAATAATAATTGCTGCTCCCTTCTCAGGAACATGGGACTGCTGTTTAGTTTCATTTTAGGTTTATGCTCATTTTGGGAAATGGGGCCGTGTCCAGAGTGCTATGGCAGAAATAACTGTTCATTTCACATTTATTCTTAGAGATTTTTTTTTTCTTAGCTAGCAAATCGGTGGTTTTTTCTTCTCTAGACCCTGATTATTTAAAAAGCTCTATCTACCATTCTCATTTCAGGTGACATCTCCATCTTTAACACAACCTTGAGCTTTCTGTCCTCTGCATCCCTGCCTGCTCTGCTCCAGGAGACCATCTCTGCTTATTACCTCCCGGCTCTATTGTCATCATACTTTGGAACTAACCGGTTCTTTAGACCTGTACTATTAAAAAAATTTTTTTTAGTTTAAGTATAGTTGATTTACAATGTGCCAATCTCTGCCATACAGCAAAGTGGCACAGTTATACGCATAAACACATGCACGTGCTAAGTCATTTCAGTTGTGTTCGACTCTGTGACCCTACAGATTATAGCCGGCCAGGCTCCTCTGTCCATGGGATTCTCTGGGCAAGAATACAGAGTGGGTTGCCATCCCCTCCTCCAGGGGATTTTCCCGACCCAGGGATTGAACCTGCATCTCTTTCACCTCTTGATTGGCAAGTGAGTTATTTACCATTAGCGCCCCCTGGAAAGCCTAATCTCTACTGTACAGCAAAGTGACTCATACTTATAAATATGACTCATAAATACATACTTAAAAAAATTATTTTCCACTCTGGCTTATCACAGGATATTCAGTATGATTCCCATTAGTTCTTGTTTATCCATCCTACATTATACTAGTTTCCATCCATCCCTCTCCCTACCTCTCTGCCCCTTGGCAACCACAGGCCTATTCTCTATGTCTGAGTCTGTTTCTCTTTCCTAGGTAGGTTCATTTGTGCTGTGTTTTAAATTCCACATATACGTGATATCATACGATATTTGTCTTTTGGGCTTACTTCTCTTAGTATGATAATATCTAGTTGCATACTCTTGATTAATAATGTCTGCTGTTGCTGCTGCTAAGTTGCTTCAGTCATGTTTGACTCTGTGTGACCCCAGAGACGGCAGCCCACCAGGCGCCCCCGTTCCTGGGATTCTCCAGGCAAGAACACTGGAGTGGGTTGTCATTTCCTTCTCCAATGCATGAAAGTGAAGAGTGAAAGTGAAATCACTCAATCGTGTCTGACTCTTAGCGACCCCATGGACTGCAGCCTACCAGGCTCCTCCGTCCATGGGATTTTCCAGGCAAGAGTACTGGAATGGGTTGCCATTGCCTTCTCCATAATAATGTCTAGTTGCATAGAACTCTTGATTAACGGCAGTTTCCTCCATTGAAAATGGACATAACAGCCTCTCCTTGATCATATTTTCAGGGTGGAAAACATAAAATGATGCCATGTACCTAGCACGATGCTTCACACCTGGGTGTTCTAACAATGGTCGTTTCTGTCCCTGGCCCTCCATTTCCACTCTCGCAGCACATTTCTAGCACTCATCCAACTATGACGCTTCTCAATCCTTTGTTAGTCCTTTGAGTGTGCTCTGCTTTATACAAATTTGAACTTGTATAAAATATCAGGTGCATTGCTATATTTAAAGTACAGGCCATTAAAATATGTGTATCTGGAGTTTCCTAGATATAAAGCTTCTCTTAAAAAAAAAAAAATGGCCTGACTGCAGAGCAAGTTAGGGGAAGCTCTTAAAGGAGGAGAGAGTCATCTGTGTGATCAGGAAGCATCACCTGCCAGAGCTGACTGGCAGGATTTTCACTGGACAGGAAGTGGTACCACATGGAGTGTTAGTGTTCTCCCTGGAGGAGAGAAGGGACTGGAAACACTCACGCACTGAACACCAGGACCTGCCAGTGTCATGCTTGAACTTCACTCAACAGCCTCATACGTTGGCTCTCTTATTCCTGTTTTGTAGATAAGAAAACCAAGGTTCAGAAACACAAAGTATTAAGTTATCTGAGGTCACAGGTTAAGAGGTTGCTTAACTGGGTTTTGAACAGAGTTTTATCTAACATCAAAGTTTCATTTTGTTGCTTCTGTTGCTGATTTATTTTGGGATGTCAGTAGGGGGAAATGTTCTCTTCAGGGTGTATGTTGTTGAGGGCAGGGAAAAAAGTTGTCAAGAGAAAGGGGCTGTGGAAGAATTGCAGAGAGGGGGTGCTTTTTCTGATGCTTGCGTGCTAAGTTGCTTTGGTCATATCTGACTCTTTGTGATCCTATGGACTGTAGCCCCATCAGGCTTCTATGTCCATGGGATTCTCCAGGCAAGAATACTGGAGTGGGTTGCCGTGCTCTCCTCCAGGGGTTCTTCCCAACTCAGGAATTGAACCCACGTCTCTTATATCTCCTGCATTGGCAGGTGGGTTCTTTACCCCTAGCTCCACCTGGGAAGCCTGCTTTTCTGGAAGCCTTGTCTGTAATTTTCAATGATAATTATGGTGGCAAAATATCTGATGTGTGTTCTGGGACAACATGACCCTTGTTCATCCCTGGATTACCGCACAGAGAGAAGCATTTGCAACAGAGGTCTTAAATCTGAGGAAACTCTGCCAGTGGGAAGCCAGATGGATGAGGAGTATTGTCGCTGACCTTGTGGCTGCCCATGTCATTTGCAAAATCCTTTTCTTTCTCTTTTCAAATATTTCCATCCAAGTGGGAGCTATCCTGTGGACATGTTGCTGTAGTCAAGGCTTTTGTTTCTATTTCGATTCTGTGACTATTGTCTTCTTTGAGATTCTCAGTACCCCATGGGACAGGTAGTATTCTCTCCATGTGTTTTGTTTTTGGGATAAGGAAATTGTGGAGTAACCTGTTGAAGGTCACACAGCTGGTTAGAAGCAAGGTTGGGCTCAGGCCCGCATCATCACCCCCAGCTCGGCGCTTTCCCGCACTTCTGATCACCATGGTAGCAGCTGGTGCTGGTAGCTCTGGATCGCATGTTATGCCAGTAGACTGTGGCAGCTGGTTCCTTCGTGGGATGTCCTCAGAGCTTGATGAGAAGAGGTGAGGGTGGGTGAAGGGTGCTTTACCTCTATTCTATTTTCAGCCTAGGAACCCGACTAATCAAGTTTCACACCTCTTCAGTTGCTTTTTATCCAGCCTTTGTTGTGGCTCTCAAATGCAAGGCTGACAACTACAGACAGCTCGAGTGAAATCACACAGGGGAGGAGATCTTGTTCCTTCTTTAAAATTAGTCAGGAGGAAAGCTCACCAGGGAGATGTTTTCTAAAAAATACTTGAACAAGTATGGTCCCTGAGAAGACAAACATTAGATTTCCCTGCCAATTCCCCAGAACCTCGATCAGTCAAGTCTTGAGTAACTTTGTTTAAGAGACATTTTTGGGTGTCTACTGTGGATGGTGTGGGGCTTCCCTGATAGCTCAGTTGGTAAAGAATTCACCTGCAATGAAGGAGACCCCGGTTTGATTCCTAGGTTGGGAAGATCCCCCAGAGAAGGGATAGGCTACCCACTCCAGCATTCTTGGGCTTCCCTTGTGGCTTAGCTGGTAAAGAATCTGCCTGCAATGTGGGAGACCTGGGTTCAGTCCCTGGGTAGGGAAGCTCCCCTGGAGAAGGGAAAGGGTACCCACTCCAGTATTCTGACCTGGAGAATTCCATGAACTGTATAGTCCATGCAGTCACAAAGAGTCAGACACGACTGAGCAATTTTCACTTTCACCGATGTGTACTGATGTACACCGATGGTGTACCAGATACCATCGGGGCTGAGGATGGAGCATTGAATGAGATATGTAGCTCTGCCCTCCCATGGCTGATGATCTGCTGGGGGTACCAGATCAGTAAATAAGAAATGGCTATAAAGTGAGATGAGTCTGTGCTAAGGACAGGTTGTTATGGGAACATGTTCAAGGGCTCCTCAGCCAGTCAGGGATCAAGTAGAGGGTCAGGGGGTACACACTCTGTTTATTTGGGCAGACGTCTGGGTCAGGTTCCTCCTCAGATTTTTCTCATTCCATCTTTTCTGCAGATGTCTCTCCAGTCAGACTTCCAGTTGCCTTAGGTTCGGGGCTGTGTGAGCCATTACCTGGTCCACAGAGGGCTCAGTCAATAGCGAATGAATGTAGTAAGGGGGTTAAAATAAGGCATCACCCCTTCCTCAGCCTGCTTACAATCTAGTTTGGGAAGCATTCATGTGAACAGGAGAAACCATGTGAAGCTGGAAAGCAGTGAATGTTCGTGGAATAAGTAGGAGAGCCCATCTGTGCTCTCAGACCCCTGGGAGCTGGTGAGCATTTCTATAAAGTGGAGGTAAGAGCGGCATTAAGGAGGTTTTGCTTGGCCAGTGGATGATGGGTGGGGTCTGTGTGGCATTCAGACAGAGATAAGAATTGTACTAATAATGATGTTAGCATACAGTGTATAGGACACTTTATACATATTCTTCCTTAAGTCTCCTGACAATGCTCTGTTACAGGTATTATTACCCTAGTCTTCCAGGTGAGGGACCTGAAGCTTGGAGAGTTCAGTTAGATTTCTCTGGGTCAACCTTAATATGACTGGTAGAGTCAGAACTGAAGCCTAGATCTCTGACTCCAGGTTCATTGTCTGTTCACCAGTTTGCACTGCCACCCCAGGATCTTGGCCGTGAAGCAGAAAGCTGCAGGGAAAACAGCACCGTCCCTTCCTGCCAAGTGGGAGAGTGAAAAGAGAGGACGAAAGGCAGGAAGGAAAGGTGTGCTGGTCTGAGAGGGGCTGAGTGGCCACACGGAGCCTCCTGGCTTGTCAACATGTTAGATTCCTTCCTGCAAGAGGCTAGCTAGTGCCTAGTGAGCACCTCTGACAGTCCGTCGCACGCCAAGCTGTCCGGCTGAGCTGCGGAGTTGTTTGAACATCCAGATCTCAGTCTTTCAGTGTCATTTAGAAAGAGGCCACCTGCGTGCAGATTTTATTTTTTTACTTGGAGGATACCACCACTGATTTCTGGATTCTGTCACTCAGTTCGTTAGACTAAAGTTGCTACAGCCACAGTATTAATCAGGTTGTCCCCATCAAAGACTGTCCCCTAGTCCTGGATAGCCTGCTTCTGAAATGATGCTGCCAGAGAGGAGACTAGATAAGGAGGATGGCTTCTGAAAGCTAATCTTCACTGCCATCAGAATCTGTCAAGCTGCACATGCAAATGAATTGGGTCAAGAACATAATTTTAATCTTTAAAATCATAAGAGAGGCCATCCACAGGACCAAAAGAGATAAGCACGGGTATGAATCCTGATTCCGTGACTGAATACTCCAGTGAACAGGTTGCTTGATTCCTGAGCCTGTTTTTTCAGTTGCAAAATAGAGATGATACCCCTTCAGTGGTATAAGTGAAAGTAAAGGGTCTTCGCTTTCAGCATGTTTCTGCCTGGTGCCCAGTCTGGATCCCCAGATGGTGAGTTGGTTGATGGTGATGCCATTCTCCCAGCACCCTTGGTCTGCATGTTTTGCTCAGCAGTTGAGTCAGAGACATTGGTGGGCGTTGGTGGGGATATAGAGGAGGAGGAGGAGGTTTTGTGTGCAAAGGTGGTCTTGGAATAGGGTAGCACAATGCTTTGCACATGGAAGAGCTTGACAGGGGTTTGTTGGTGGAACTAAACATCAAAACAAAAATCTTCTAGTGAAGATGGTGCAAAGCAAGGAGCTGTCAGGGCTGACTCCATAAATCCTCACCTGACAGTGACTTTGCAAACTTAAAACACATTTCCATTTTCACTTTTCCCCATTGTGGTCCTCTGCGTGTGTGAGAGAGAATAATTTTAGTTCTTGTCAGCTAGAGGTCTGGCTCTGAATCATAGCTACGTGGTGATAAAAACCCACTGTCGCCTCAAGAAAGCTTGGCAAGGAGAGAGGTCTTGGTAGGAACAGCAAAATGAAAGAGCAGGAGGCTGAGAAAATCAAATCTGTGAAAAGCTGCTGGTGAGTTCTGCAGAAGCACTGTGCCCTCCTTGTAGCACCAACCCTCTGGAGCAGGGGACTCTTTGTTCTTCCTTGGGGATGGGAAGAGGGGCTGGGCTGAGCTGGAATGGGGGTGGAGAGCTAGAGCAGGGGAGGGGTCCCTCTTCCCGATCATAGCTGCAGAGCTGAGGACCAGGCCCTCTTCTCAGAGCTCCTAGGGTTAGGGATGAGGGAAGCAAAGTGCACGCATTAGAGACAGGAATGACAAAAACTTTAAAGGGTTGCCTGCAAAGTGAGGTACAAACGCACAGCCTAACAGAGGACAGCAGGCTGACCACAGCTCTGCAGAGACAGCACGAAGCGAGAGGGGCTCCAGGGCTGCGGAACTACCTGTCAGGCCCAGCCTCCCCATGAAGCAAACAGGAAGGCAAAGAAGAGGCACAGGCTGTAGGCTGTTCCCTGCTTGCTTGTTTTGTTTTGATTCCATCCGTTCTGAGAGGCTCAGGTATTTAATTACACTGAGCAGTGCTCACAGGCAGACACTGGAGACCTTGGTTGGAATCCAGTGCCTTCACAAGTAGACAGAGGCAGAGTTCCGAGCAAAGGCCTCTCTGAGCACACAGTGGAATGTGTGATCTGGGCCTTCTATCTTAGCTTTCCTCCCTCCCTGCCGAAAATATTCATGAACCCCCTGTTGCCTGCCAAGCCTTTAGAAATGGTGAGGACACATGGATAACCAGTCATCCCTTTCCTGTGATGATTAACCGAATCTCCAGCTCCCTTGTGGGTACTTACAGAATTCTGGAATTGATCAGGACTCAGATGTCATCAAGGTCACCTGCAGGTAGATCCGAGAATCTCTTGCCTAAAGTTTGAATGTCCCCAGGATGGGGCCTTTCCGCTTCCAAATAGGCTCAAGGATGAGAATTTCCCTTTATGTAAAGCTAAAACTCCTTCCCCGTGGATTTCACCCCCTTCTTCTTGACTGGACTCCTGGGACGTTGCCGGTGAAATGTAACTTTTCTTTTATACAACAGTGCTTCACATATTTGAGAAATACTATGTCTGCCTTGAGGCGTCACCTCTTTTAGGTGGATAAAACCAACTTCTGCGTGGTTCTGAGAACTTTCTCTATCTAGATAGTAATGATATTTTTGTGTATCTCTCTTATGAGGGGCCCAGGACTAAACTCAGTTGTCTCCCTATAGTTTGACTAGAACAGAACTGACTGGGACCATTGCTTTCCTCATGTGAACCTACATTTATAGATTGAAAGAGCATCAGAACTAGAAGGGGTCTTGGAGTCTGTCCTCCAACAACACCATCGAGCAGTTGAAAAGGCAGAGGAGATGCTCAATTAGTGGCAGGGCAAGAAAAAAGACTTAGGTCTCCCAAACCCCCAGTTCTCCAAGGTCTGAGCACTTTCCGTCGCTCTCCACCACATCCATACGTCTCTTTAGCCTGCTCTTAATTCAGGCTTGTGTCTTTGACTGCTACATGTGCCGTTAGCTAAGGGTCACTGGTACCAGCAGGAGGCCTCAGTTATTCCAGAGCTTCTACTGCGAACTCCGTTTCTGCCATCTGTTACTCTTCCAGTTGGCTTTTTGGATCCAGATCCGTGATCTGAGGCTTATCCAGACGTGTCTCCCCGTTTCCCTCGGGTGCGCCCATCTGGGGATATAGTCATGGGACAAAGTCATAGCAGTAGGAACAAAACGACGAGTCCTTTTCCTCTCACTTTTCAGCAAATCATTAGAACCTAGCTTGTGGAGTAAGAGGTGTGAATGATGTCGCGTGATCACTCAGGAGTGATTGCAGATGCCTTCTGCTTCCACGTGGTAGGTAGTATCCATTTTCCTTCCTTGGTGCCTGCTGTCACTGACCATGTGGTTCCCCAGTTGGGACCCCCACCCTGCTGAGCTGTGGATCTTCTTCTCTGCCAAAGCGCCGATGCTGCTCGGTCCACAGCACTGACAGTGACAGGTGGAAGCTCTGGACTTTGCTCCAGGGTGAGCGAAATGCCCGACTCCCACCTGGGCTACACCCTGGCACCAGGGCAGAACAGGATCACATCATGTTGCCAGTAATAGAGCATTTTCATCTGGCTTGCTTTTTAAATTCTTTTTTGTTTTTAATTCCAGTTTCTTTTCTTTTTTTTTTTTTTAACATGGTATATAGTTTATATTTCATAATAGCTTCATACAAAAATGAAAGCAAATCCTAAGGAAATATTTCTCAAAAGGGAATAAATTTCTAAAAGTTTATAGATTGGTTTGAAATGAACACTGAATGACAATGTAAAAAAGTAACATTTTAAAGTGACTTACACTAATTTCCAGTAAACAGTGAAGATAGGACATTTAACAGGGAAAATGTTATCTTTTTATTTAGGCAATTTTCTTTTACTTCTAATTTGAAAACAAATTCTTACAAGACCTCTAAAACATTCATAGGATTATGCCAAGATGATGATTTTGCTACATTTTATTGCTACTTCTTTGCCTGATATATAATCATACTCATGCATATCCAGTTTCTTTTCTTAAACCTTGGTGCTCTTAGTTTAGGCTAGAAGATACCCCATATGCTGTACTCTTCTCTCCTGCATTCTCACAGAATCTCACCCTATCCTAAAGTTCCTAGACAAAACTTGTGCTTGGCAAGCATCTGTATATGCAGAAACTATAATTCTACCATTCTTTGCTTTTACGATTGGCTTTTGGGATCCTACTCCATGACTAGCAGTAGGGAAAACGCTTCGACACTGGGGTGCAGCTTCTTGATACTTAAGGAGGGCCATTGTTCCCTGACTACTTGGCAACCTTGACCCTGGAAAGCACTGCGTTTCCCTGATCCATTCTCACCTGGGCAGCTCCTGTGGCCTTACACGTAAATGTCAGCATTTTTGCTTTCATCTGCATGGATACAGTTTTGACCAAATTACACTCTTGGATTTATTTTTGGTTATTTGATTGTCAGGTATGTGATTTGCAAATATTTCCTTCCACTCTGTGGGTTGCCTTTGTGTTTTCTTGATGGTATCCTTTGCACAGAGGTTTTCATTTTGATAAAATCCAGTGTTTCTGTTTTTTTTTTTTCTTTTGCTTCTTGTACTTTTGCCATATTCGAGGATGGTGATCTTTACCCATTGGTCGGTTATGGTTATTAACATTGCATGCTCTGGAAATAACTCCCTCCTTCCACCACTTCAGAAACTTATAGGGAAGCTTCCTGAATCTGCTGGAATCAGAGCAAATGTGCCGAAAGTGCTGAATTAAGAGCAAGACATGTAGCTCATAAAATCACAACTTTATTATGGATAGGGTTCTTGGAAACACTGTTGTGTGAATTTCACCCACTGAATGCTGCTTATTCCCATGAGCAGAAGGAGACGTGGGAAACGGTTATGAAAATCTCTTAACTTTTCTGGGGTACTGCTGCGAGCCGGAGCCAAGATGGTCCCTGGGTGGAGTGACGGTCAGCGCTGCTCTCCAGGGGAGGCTCCCGAGTGTTACCAGAGCCTGGGGTCGGGTGGCCCATGGTGTTGAGCAGGGGCTACCTGACCTGGCAGCATCTTGTCATCCACTCCCCTGACACCACATCTACAATGATGCCCTGGCAGCCCAGAGCTGCTGCTCATCCCGTGTTCAGTCACAGACCTGATGCTCACAGTCAGCTCGGCCCTGGAGACTTGGCTGTTTCTAATCTCCAGGCTTAGAAGCTGAGTATGAAGCTTGGGGCAGGGAAGGGACTCCCATGAGGTCACAGGCTGACCTTTCCACAGCCAGCCCGGCTGAAAATAGCACCCGGGAGGGACTTCAGTCTCCAGGAGATCAGACCTGACTGCATCTCTAGCCCACGTTGCCCCTTCGGCTGGCTGCTTCCTCGAGACCCCGCAGCCAGCTGAGACAGAAAGAGAGGAGTGTGCAGGTCAGGCCTGACTGACGGGAAGTACATACATACTCTGGAATTAATGGGATAGATTCAGGGAGAATGAAAACAAATTCTAGTTCCCCATACTTTTTCTCCCCTATTTTTTTATTGGAATATAATTGCCTTATGATGTTAGTTTCTGCTGTGCAAGGCAGTGAATCAACTCTATGTATACCTGTGTCCCCTCCCTTTTGGGCCTCCCCCCCTACCCCCATCCTGCTCCTTAGGTCATCACAGGGCACCGAGCTGAGCTCCCCGTGTCATCAGCGGTCTCCCATCAGCGATCTGTTCTCCCCGCGGTAGTATATATCTGTCCGTCCCATCTCCCACACTGGTATGCTGCTTTGTAGCTAACAGTGTGTTGTACGCACTATGCCACTAATGCTTGTACTAACAGAGCTTAAATGAGGCTCAGAATGGCTGACTTTGTCACATGACATAGCTACTGAGCTTACATCCAAGTCTTACGAGGTGTCCCCTCAGCACCCCACAGCTGCCCCTTTGGGAACCCCACTGAGAACAAGGAGCAGCTGGGCCAGTTCCACCTTTTATATCTCAGCTCTTTCTTCACTGAGATCAAAGACGTGAGTCTCACAAAGAGCTCTCTTGCTCAAACTCTAATTGTTAGCAGTAGTCTGAGTTCACTGACCTCAGAGCCACATGTTGGGAACTGAAGGCCGAGTAACCCCAGAGGAGGGCCAGTTCTCTGCTTTGGGGAGATGTCTACATTGGCCACTTGCCCCGTGGCTAATCTAAGGGAGGAGAATTGACCAGAGTGCCCTGGTGCTCTGTGTCTGGAAGCTCAGCAGTACCAGTATGTCTTGTTTTTCTGTGTTTGGATCAATCAGAATAATGACATTGTTGACGATGCTATTAAGAGCTAAGCTTTATTGAACACTTACTAAACACCAGGGACTCCTAATGGCTCATTTAAACCTTTCAGCACTCTGAGATGAGACTATCATCATCATTCCCATTTTACAGAAATGAAGATGGAGGCATAAAACAGTGGGAAGTTGTTTCCTTCAAATCAACTAGCAGGTGACAAAACTCAAATTCATAGACTCCAGCTGCAGGTACTCAGACTCACCCTAGGCCAGAACCTGGGGTGTAGGCAGTTTTCAGGGCTTGGCTCTTTCTTCCCTCTGAACTGACTCTTTGCTCCCGTTTCTGCCTCTTCAAGGGGCTGAAGATGTGGGGAGCTGTGAGGGAGGGCAGAGTGATGGAGACCCTTGGGTGAAAACAGGCAAGAGAGATGTGCTTTTCACATTCCCTCAGCTGCTCACTCTTCCTGCAACTTTGCAAACTTCCGAGCACCCATTAACTTCTGAGCTTCAGTGTCCTCATCTGCAAAATAGAGATGATGCTGTCTCCTTGGCAGGGTGGTTGTGAGACTTAGATGTTATGTCTGTGAAACCCTGAGAGGGGGCCAGACACAGAGTAACGACGGAAATAAATAGGGCCGGAGTTACTGATCACTGAGCAAAAACTTGTCTGACCTCATGCTCTTTCAAAAACCAGCACCCAGGAAGTATGAGCAGGTGGCCTGGCCCCAGGCAGCCCGACTCCACAGCCTTCTCCTCTTGTTATGAAATGGCAGGCATCATTCACTTATTCATACCATTGGCCTTTGAGATATATAACAGTGCCCCCAAAGAGAGTTTCTCCATACCTTTCTCTGAGTCTATCACCCCTCCCTCCCTGGCTACACCTTCAGTAGAGATGGAGGCTGTGAATGGTGGGGATGGAGAGACAGGAGAGAGGGTCGTGGGGCCAGCAGGGGCAGAGCCTGAGAAGGATGCTCTGCTCCACCTGGAGGCTTCTGTGAGGCCACCACCTTCCAGGGCTTACTCAGCTGCACCTCTCCCCTTTTAAATCAGGCTTCTTGCAGAGCAGTTATCTCATTATTTAAATAACCTCCAGTCGAATGTTCTCACATTCGTAACTTAATGACCTTAATTATGCATATTAGTGAGAAAAGTACTTGGCGTTGCTTTGCCATTGCCTGCTAACATTCCCAGGTTCCTTAGAGGCTGTGAGTTGGGTTTATGGGTGCGTGTTTCCAGGTATGGAAAAAGATCAGAGAACAAGAGATGTGCTGGGGTAAGACGGGCTTCTCCAAGCTGACCGCAGCTCGCTGTCCTCGGGCTGGGCGTCTCGGCTCAGCTGTCTCCCGCTTAGGGGTAGAGATGAGAAGAGAGCAGTGTTAGTGGTGGGGCCACTTCTATGTCTGCCCCCAAGGAGTTCTGCTTATCTGTGCCTCTCTGATTCATTCACCACCTGGAGACAGGAAAAATCACCCCATCTCTCCTTTCCTGAGAGAGGCAAATACTTGGGGTGAATTTGAGATCAGCTCTGTCACTTTGATCCAGAACTTCTCAGCAAGGTCTTCAGTGGGAAAAGCCTCAAGGGTTGACTTGTGTATGTTCCTCTAAACAGGAGGTAAACAGGGGCTTAATCTCTTGGTTATGGCCTTACATTGTTTCTAAACTTGTATTGAAAGCCTACTGCGTGCAAAGACACATCATAGGTATTTCCAGGTACCAAACAGACCTTTTTTCTCTCTCAGCCTACATATCAATGACAGTTTCTTTTGCTATTTGCTGATGTAATGAAAGACTTAGTGCGTCTACCCCCCCCCCCCCCCCCCCCCCGTGCTTAGGGTGGACGCTGGGAATATTGCTGAGCTATCCAAGTAAAGACAAATCCGTTTGCCTAAGTTGTGTTTCTGGAAGCTTGACATGGTCCTGTGGTGCCATCAGCCCTTGCTACATCCCCCCAGGGAGACTGCCCATTTACTGCCTGTGACTGATGAGAATATTTCATTTATTTGATTGCTTAATCAAAAGATAGCTAGAAGCTGAGAATAAATAAAACAAATAAAATTGCAAAGCGGTGACAGTACAAGGGGGAACAGACAATTTAAATGCAGGTGAGAAGTCGTATGATTGGAGTTTTAAGGGGAGGTGTGGGTAGAGATTACCTAAGCCAGTCTTAGGGCTCAAGGAGCAATGGATTTACTGTCACCTGCAGGCCAGCTTGACTTAACCAGGTGAAAAGCGATGGAGGCGATAGAGGCAGTCCAAAGAGGAGAGAGCATTTGCAGAGAATGAAGTGAGTTCACATAGCTGAAATGTGGTGGGAAAGAACTCAACTAGCAAACCCCAAGGCTCCAGCAGAAAGTAGGGTCGATAGGAAGGGCTTTAAGTGCTAAAGAGTTTGCACTTTGGGCTGAAGGCAGGAGGGACTATCCAAAGATATTCAGCCAGGAATCTTACTGTCAGAGAATCGAATGGAGGGCGACGGTGCTAGAGGCAGAAGCAACAGGGTGTTCTGTACTATTTCAGTGGAGAAATGTGGATGGTCTGAGCTAAGGCCGTGGTAGTGAGGACGGCGGAGGCGGAGAGTTTGCAAAACCTTAAGAAAGTAGCTGGACAGCTCTTGCCCGTGCTCCTGTCTGGGGCTACGGACAGAGTGCTGCTGCCTTCCTTTCCGCGGGCTTCCTTCCCAGCCAGGCAGGTAGAAGCACATTTTCACAGTGCCCGGACGTCTCTTCCTGGTGGCTCAGCTGGTAAAGAATCTGCCTGCAATGCAGGAGACCTGGGTTCGATCCCTGGGTTGAGAAGATCCCCTGGAGAAGGGAACAGCTACCTACTCTAATATTCTGGCCTGGAGAATTCCATGGACTGTATGATCCATAGGGTCACCAAGAGTCGGACATGACTGAGTGACTTTCACTTTGCTTCACTGGAAGTCTCTTCCAGCCATATGGAGGGTCTGTGGGTGGCCGAGCAGTGACAATGGGGAACAGCTGGCGGCCAGCCAGCAGCAAGGGTGGATGAGCGCGCTCCCGAAGCCAAGACTCCCCCCTCGGCCCCCTGCCCACAGCCCCCGTGCGCAAGGGCCCCGGGGGGTCACCCGGGGGGTGGAGAGACACTGCTGTCAACAGCACAACAGCATATTTATTTGTTCTTTCTCCAGCAGCGCCCTTTGCATGAGCTTCTCTGGGCAAAACTGAAGAAATGCTCTGGCTTTGGGGGATTATTTGACTAAAGGAATCGTTGGTTAGATCCTAAGACTCACTCCCCAGCCCAGCGCCACATGAGGATCTTTGTTCCTGGTGAGGGGCCCATTCTTGGGGAGGGCGCCCTCTTCCCGCCGCGCCCTTCCCTTGCCGGCTCCTGTGCTCACAGTTGATCTTTCTTCAGGTTCCCTTCATCATGGTCTCCCCCAGGGCCCCACACACCTCTGGGCCACTCACCTGTGCACCTTGGAAGGTGCCCAGCCTCTGTGGGGTCACCAGCCCTCAGCTCCGGCTGAGAGGTGGTAGCTGGGAGAGGGAAGGTGCCCCCTGTCCTCCGGATGCCGGAGGTTGGGAGGTCCGAGATGTTTGTTGTTTTTTTAATTGGAGTATAGTTGCTTTACAATGTTGTGTTAGTTTCTGTCATACAGCATAGTGAATCCGACACATACGTATATCTACTCTGTTTTGGATTTCCTTCCCATCTAGGTGGCCAGAGAGCACTGAGTAGAGTCCCGTGTGCTCTACAGCGGGTTCTCGTTAGTTATCTGTCTTATTCATAGTGGTGTACAAGCAGAGAGAGAGATACAGACATAGAGAACAAACGAATGAAAGCCAAGGGGGGAAGGAGGTGGGTGGGATGGATCGGGAGGTGTTTGTTCTTCTGATTTTCTCCTTTGGGGCCCTAGGACTTTGTTGCAAGGCCGCAGGCCCTGGGGTCCAGGCTCACCCACGCTTGTATTGCTCACTGACCTCAGGCCCCTCCTCCCGCCTGTGGGAGTGACCGCACTCAGAACCTGCCGGTCTCCAAGCTCTGCATTCCTTCCTTCTGGCTCTCTGCCTTTCTTTCCCACTGCTCTCTGGGCCTTCAGTTCTGAGCTGCAGAAGTGTTTCCAGCAACTTTGCTGGGTTGTGAAGGAGAGATTCTTGGCTCCCGTCAGCTGGACTTTGGGCCCATGCTTTGCTCTGAGCTGAAGGTGGCACCGGGGTAGTTGTCTGTGAAGTCAGAGACCCTGCCAGGGTCTCAGCCTTGCAGGGTCCCTGGTGAGGTCTCAGCCTCTCATCGGGCACCCTGTTCCAGCAGCGTCCAGATCCCAGCCTCTGAAACCAGCCAGACAGGGCCCTTGACCCTTCGTTAGTTGTGGAATAAGACTCCTGCTTCCTGATCTCCTTTATCCGATGCAGGACTGACTGCTGCTGACGTGGAGAGAAGCACCATAGATGCAGTCTTCCTAAGACTCACGTGCCCTCCACCTACCCCACCTCAACCGTGATGCCCCAAGCTGCCCTCCTTGAAGTCCCTAGAAACAGAGAGGTTGGGTCTGATTCAGGATTGTCCCTTCTAGCGTCAGGAGAAGCGACCGGTGCGTCACTGCTGCTCCTGTTCAGCTTGGCTGCCTTTGCAGCACTTCAAGACCCGGGAACCCACAGTGGTTGGGAAGGGCCACTTAGGTCTGTCCCTGAGGCGTCCATGCTGCTGAGACTCCATCGCAGCAGCCAGGCAGGAGGCGCCCCCTGACCTGACCGTGCCCTCCTAGAGGTGGGAACAGTAGCCCCAGAAGACCCAGTGTGGCGCCCTGGCCCTCAGGCTGCAGACATTCTGCTCTCTGCCTTTCTTGGTGTTTCTTCTTTCTGTGTGCTCATTGATGTTTGTCCTGGAGTTGGTTCCACCCCCATGCATAGGAAGATGAGCACCGTTCTCTCTGAGGACTGGGGTTCGGTGGGGTGCAGGGAGAAGACCCTGGCTCTGAGCGCTTCGCTCCTGCTCCGTGCATCCACCCAGCTGCCGGTGTCATCAGCAGGGGTGACACGAACATGACTCATCAGCCTGTGATGTGCTCCTTCCCACTGTCTCTATTTGCATAATACTATTGTTTGTCTTCATCTGATGGCATTGTCTCCACACTGCCATTACTCAGGTTTTATTAGTTTTAAAAAAATACTTATTTATTTTTGGCTGAGTCAAGTCTTAGTTGCAGCACGCAGGATCTTTGTTGCAGTGCTCGAGTTCAGTTGCCCAGCGGCATGTGGGATCTTAGTTGCCTCTGTGTGTGAATGCTAAGTTGCTTCAGTCCTATTCAACTCTTTGCGACCCTATGCCCCATAGCTCACCAGGCTCCTCTGTCCACGGGATTCTCCAGGCAAGAATACTGGAATGGGTTGCCATATCCTTCAGAGGATCTTCTCTGACCCAAGGATCGAACCCACATCTCTCAGGTCTCCTGCGTTGGCAGGTGGGTTCTTTACCACTAGTGCTGCCTGAGAAGCCCCAGACTAGGGATCAACTCGTGTCCCCTCATTGGAAGGCAGATGCTTAACCACTGGACCGCCAGGGAAGTCCCTCACTCAGGTTTTAAAATCCACACACAGTGGTGTGTGTGGATGGTGTTTTCCTCGTTTCTTCGTTGATCACATGTGTGTGGAGTCCTGCATTCCAGGGCTGAGTCAGGCTGTAGGGATCCTGGGGATGAATCGCTCTCAGAGGCGACCCTCAAGGAACCCATCATCCAGTGGTCAGCAAATCATTCTCAAAGTGAATGCGATAAATGCCGTGAAAAGGTCTTTGGAGAAAGGGCTACAGGAGCTCAGAAACTGAGAAATGGCTTTGAGGAAGCAATGCCTTCTGCAGCTACAAGAGCAGGCCTGGGAGAGAGCTGTGTTAATGGAAAGGAGCTTTTCAGAGGTTTGGTATTGTCATTACTGGAGAAGCAGGGTTGGTTGTGTTGTGCACGTGTAGTGTTGATGTGGGTGTTGAAGAAGGTTCCATATAATTTGGATGGGGGAGGTGGGCCCTTCTCTATCCATCTAGATGAACGCTAGCCTTTAAGCAGCCAGAAGGGGCGGAGTCAGGGGTCCTGCCTGCTTGAGGAAGCCCATGTAGTGGGCTTAGCAGACATTTAAGCAGAACAGCCAGCATATACGGGTCACTCACAGCCAAGGAATGCCAGTGTGAGGGACATGTGGGTCCAGCCTGGGCTGCAGTGATGTCATGTATGAAGCTGCAGAACCAGCAGGGAGAGGCCTTTTAGTTTCTTATTGGGTTGGCCAAAAAGTTAGTTCTGGTTTTTGTTACTGTCCTACGGAAAAACCCAGACTAAGTTTTTGGCCAACTCAACATTTTGAAAAGAAGCGATGTTAGGGATGCCAAGTATTAGGAGATGGGGTCCTGGCCCCAACTGGCTCATCATCCAAGTGACTATTAGCTCCTGACATAAAACGCATACACAGGGCAATGGGTACTACGTGAAGCTGTTCTCTACCATCTCAGGGTCCACAGGGTTGACCTGAATCTGCAACCTGAAAGCCACTCTTCCTTCTGACTTTTTCAGCTAATAGCAGCGGTACTCCCAGCTTCCAAGCCCCCACCTCCGCCCCGGCCTTTCCCCTCCCTTCCTGTGTCATCTCCTCCCTGGAAAGCCTATCGAGTCACCTCTGTAAGAACTTGGTGTCCACCCACTCTGTTCCCTGATCCTGGCCCCATCATGGGAGTACCTCAGGAGCCTCCTGATTTGAGCCCCGTGTCTTGCTTTTTTCCTCTTCTCAACCTGACTCCCCTCTGCCAATTGGAGGTTGCACTAGAGACTGGGGGTAGAATAGGCAGAGTGCTGAAAGGTGGGGAGTGCAGTTCCGGGTGAGAGGCCAGTGAGCACTGTTGGTGGCAATGGACATGGGGAGAAGTGGGAAGAGCCTGGATAGGTGTTCATGGTGGAACCAACAGGACCAGGTAATGGATTGCCTGGGCTTCCCTGATAGCTCAGTTGGTAAAGAATCTGCCTGCAATGCAGGAGACCCCGGTTCAATTCCTGGATCAGAAAATGGATTGTCCTCTCTGAAAGGGTTGGGGGATCCAGTTGTGAGACTAGTGGTTGACTGGGTCGGTAGAGGTGGTCCGGGTATGGAAGTGGGAGTGGGAGCCCTTTTCAGGGGTGGATTGTGAGCTTGGGTCCGGATACGTGGCGTTTGAGTTACCCGAGAGATGTCGTGGAGCACTGACTTGTGGGGCCGGGGCTATGGAGAGAGGTTTGACCCAGAGGTGGAAATCTGGGCGTTGCTAGCACATGGCTTCCCAGTTGGATCGGGATGTTAACCGGGAATGTGCTGTTAAATGCAGCTTCCCTCCTGAAGGCCTTGGAGGCGGTGTGGGGGTTTTACTTTTACTCCGGTAGTGTGAGCGGTACGTGACTGTGACAGGGAATGAAGCTGGCCTCTTTCTGTCTGGCTAGGTTGAGGAGGGTGGGAATAATGGAGAACACAGAACCATCTATGGCTTAAAGAGAAAAAGCCCGTCAGTGAGGGAGCTCTTGCTCCTTTCATCAACGTCTGTGACAGTGGCTGTGGCCCTTCTGTCAGCCCCGCGGAGAGGCCGTTTTTGTGAGCCGTTCACACCCTCTCCTCGCCCCGTCGCGACCTCAGCCCAGTGTTTGCACGCCGTGGTGAGGAGTGCGGCTAATTGCAGCAACCCACCTCGGTGCCACCCACCGGCCTGGGTATTATTCCTTCTTCTGCCTGGAGCCTTGTTCCAGAAATTCTCTCTTCAGAGCAAACATGCCCACGTGCTTCACACCTCCCCCGGCCCTTCCAAGCCCACCAGGCTTCACAAAACATATTTGTCCTTTCAGAGCAAACAGGAAGCTTGGCTGATCTGGAGGCAGTAGACCAGGGGTGGCTGTGGCTGAAAAATCATCAAGGAGCTTTGAAATGCGTTTCTGCTTAAGCACACTCTGTGAACAGCCCCAGCTCGGGTCTGACAGGCGCTCAGGGATGGTTTGTGCCATGTGACTCTGTCCTCCCAGCTCTCAGTACACTGGCAGGGACTGTGCTGAGCAAACTCCAGTCCCATCCAGACGTTGCTCTTTTTGAACTGCTTTCTGTTTGTATAATTATCTGGCTTCCCTAGTGGCTCAGATGGTAAAGAATCTGCCTGCCAATGCAGGAGACCCGGGTTTGATCCTTGGGTCAGGAAGACCCCCTGGAGAAGGAAATGGCAACCCACTCCAGTATTCTTGCCTAGAGAATCCCATAGACAGAGGAGCCTGGTGGGCTACAGTCCGTGGGGTCACAAAGAGTTGGATGTGACTAAGCGACTAACCAACCAACTAATTATCTGTTTAAGGCCTGTCCTCCCCTCTGTAAGCTCCTTAAAAGGAAGGAAAAAGGTCTCGTCTTGTTTACTGATGAATTTAGGAAGCTTTCCCCGTGGCTCAGACAGTAAAGAATCCGCCTCCCAATGCAGGAAACCGCGGGTTCGATCCCTGGGTCAGGAAGATCCCCTGGAGAAGGGAATGGCAACCCACTCCAGTATTCTTGCCTTGGAAATCCCACAGATGGAGGAGCTTGGTGTGCTGCAGTCCTTGGGGTGGCAAAGAGACGGATATGACGGAGGGACTAACGCGACTGACACCCTCTGGGCATGAGACAGTGCCCGGCAGGTAACAGGTATTAAGGCTTAAAGAATTACGCTAATTTACTACCACTTTATCCTAAGCGCCTTCCTTCACAGTAGATCTTCTCTACTTCCACTGTTATAGGTTTGGCTTTTTAAAAATCTGACTTTAGTATGTACGCCACTGCAGCATTTTAAAAAATCAATCCTATCCACTCCAGCATTCTGACCTGGAGAATTCCATGAACTGTATAGTCCATGGGGTCACAAAGAGTCAGACACAACTGAGTAACTTTCACTTCATGCAGGATTGATTTTTTTAATAGGAAGATAGTAGTTAACAGCCTGGGCCTTAGAATTTGATAGGGATGAGCTTGAATCCTATTCTGCTCACCTAATAGCTGTATGACCTTGGGCAAGCTGCTCAACCTCTGTGTTTCCTTTTTCTCATCTGCAAAATGAGGACAGGTTCATACCTTAAGGTGTTATTGCAATGATCAAATGAGATTTCAAATATACAATGGCTAGTACAGGGCCTGGCCCACCAATTAGTGGTAGTTAAACACAGATACATTTTGAATGTGTCTTTACCATTGTTTTATTTAGATTAGTGATTCTCCAACATTTTGGTCTCAAGACCCATTTATAATCTTAACAATCCCAGAATCTCAAGGAGCTTTTGTTCGTATGAGTTATATCTATGAATAATTACTGTTTTAGAAGTTAATAATAAGGCCATTGCATTTGACCATAGCTATATTTGACAAAGCAAAAAGATATAGTATCAAGAGGGGTATTGTGTTGATCCTGCCTTACTAGATGACGGCTGAAGTCTCAGCTCTGCCTCTGGGTTCAGTCCATAGCTCTGTCACATACCATGCAGCCTCCAGAATCTCCACTCACTGTATGCTTGAGAAAGAATGAGAGTGAAAAAGGAAAGTCATGTTTTAGCATTACTCTGAAAATAATTTTGAACTTAAGGACTGTCTGAAAGGGTCTTGGAGACTCTCAGGGATCCCTGGTCACATTTTTAAAAACTTCATATTACTAAAGTAGAGCTGATTTACTCTGTTGGGTTAATTTCTGCTATATAGCCACGTGATTCAGTTGTACATACATAGACATTCCTTTTCATATTCTTTTCCATTATGGTTTGTCACAGGATATTGAACATAGCTCCCTGTGCTCTACAGTAAGACTGTTGTTTATCATTCTGTGTTTACCAGTTTGCACCTGCTAATCCCAAAGTCCCAATCTGTCCCCCCCACCTCCCCCTCGGCAAGCACAAGTCTCTTCTTTCTCTGTGCGTCTGTTTCTGTCTCCTAGGCAAGTTCATTTGCGGCGTGTTTTAGTTTCCATGTATAAGTGATATCAGATGATGTTATCCTTCTCTGTCTGACTTACTTCACTTAGTATGATAATCCCTAGGTCCATCCACGTTTCTGCAAATGGCGTTATTCCATTCTTTAAGGCTGGGTAATAATCCATTGTGTGTGTGTGACACCTCTTTGTCCATTCATCTGTCAGTGGACATATAGGTTGGTTCCATGTCTTGGCTATGGTGAATAGTGCTGAAATGAACATAGGGATGCATGTATCTTTCTAAATGATAGTTGTGTCCAGATATATGCCCAGGAGGGATGGCTGGATCATATAACTTTAGTTTTAGTTTTCTGCGTAATGACCATACTGTTTTCCATAGTTGTTCAGTCCCTCAGTCATGTCGGACTCTTTGTGACCCCATTGACTGCAGCATGCCTGGCTTCCCTGTCCTTAACCATCTCCCAGAGCTTTCTCAAACTCATGTCCATTGGGTTAGTGATGCCATCCAACCATCTCATCTTCTGTTGCCCCCTTCTCCTTCTTCCTTCAACCATTCCTAGCATCAGGGTCTTTTCCAATGAGTGCTCTTTCCATCAGGTGGCCAAAGTATTGGAGTCTCCGCATCAGTCCTTCCAATGAACAATCAGGCTTGATTTCTTTTAGGATTGACTGGTTTGATCTCCTTTCAGCCCCACGGACTCTCAAGAATCTTTTCCAACACCACAGTTCAAAAGCATCAATTCTTTGGCACTCAACCTTCTTTATGGTCCAACTCGCCCAGCCATACGTGACTACTGGGAAAACTATAGCTTTGACTGCGTGGACCTTTGTCAGCAAAGTAATGTGTCTGCTTTTTAATACACTATCTAGGTTTGTCATATCTTTTCTTCCAAGAAGCAAGCATCTTTTAATTTCATGGCTGCAGTCACCATCTGCAGTGATATTTTTTTCCCATAGTGGCTGCACCAATTTACATTTCTACCAACGGTGAAAGGGTATTTGCTCTTCTCCACACCCTCTCCAGCATTTGTTATTTGCAGTTTTTTAGTGATGGCCATTCCGCCTGGTCACATTTTTGAGAATGGCTATTCTAGGTATTGGGTGTCCAAAACTAGAATCATAGTTGGATATTTGAGGCTAATCTGAGTGAGGAAGTCAATGAGACTGATAGACATGCCTTGTGTGCTGAGCCCCGTAAGGTGCTGCATGAATCTCACAGTCTAAGCATCTTCAAGTCAGTCTTTCCTCCTCATCTGGGCATCTGGCCAGTTCGGGAGCTCTCTAAAGAGTCTTCTATCACCTTTATTTTCTCCATTCTTTCTGTCTCCACCTGAGTCCAGGCTCTAATTACCCACCTCCTGACCTTTCCAAGAGTCTCTCTGGAGTATGACACTGACGTAGGAGAACAAGCATGAACTCTGGAGTCATCCAGACCTGGCTACACAGTCCAGCTTCATTTTCCATGAGGCGTTGGCTGCCCATCTGTAAAAGGGGGTTGTGGGACTCTCTTCAGGGCTCTTGTAGTTCTAATGAGATCAAAGCCACACACCTGGCACACAGCCTGGTTCACAGAGGTTACCATATCCTCTGAATTCTACCAGCTCACTCCTGGGCATCACCAAATACCTCTCCTCTGAACCCCTATGGTACCTAAAGTCAATACCATTTGTATCTACTGCTTCCCTGCAGGCTGTATTATTTCTTCTTCTTCTGTTTTAAATATTTATTTGGCTGTGCCAGGTCTTAGTTGCAGGCATGTGGGATCTAGTTCCTTGACCAATGATCAAACCCAGGCCCTCTGCATTGGGAGCATGGAGTCTTAGCCACTGGACGAGCAGGGAAGTCCCTTTGTTGTTTCTTAGTAAGTTTCTCAAGATGATAAGACACAGGAGGCAAAACCATGCCTCTTAATGTTTCTGTACCTTCCATGGGGCTGAAGCTTATAAATATGTGTTGTTTTGTGCATCTTCTGACCTTGCCGGATGAATAGTTCAGTGGATGACATACTCCATTTGTACAAGGAAATACTATTGTTCTTAGAAAGTGGTATTATCAACAAGTGACAATCAGCAGGCAGGTCAGATCCATGGACAAAAGATGGCTTGTGCAAACACATCTATTTAACAAAGGAAATTGCTAAGCCTTTGCCAATGGTGGACATAGTTCGAGTATTTTTTAAAATAGCACAATTCACAGAGAGGAAGAAAAGGATGTAGTGGCTTGGTTATTTAGAAAGGTGTTAGACTAAGCCAGGTGTTACTGGAAGAGGCATCTGAAAGGTGGGCCTGGCCACTCATTAAGCAGCCACTCCCCCCAGGGGCATCCTCATCACCCCAGGTCTTTAAGGAAACCCTGTCTTCTTTGAGCCTGCAGTCTGGTATCCCCTTCCAGTCTTGGAGCAGGGGCTTTCTGCTTCTGCCTGCTCCTCACTCTGTGACTTGATCCCCTGAAAGTCCTCAGAATGGCAGAAAACAGAAGCCCAGGAAAGGTATTGGGAGGTAGGATTTGCTTCTTGCCCATCTAAGTGCACCACCCTTCCTGCCGCATGTCTGCAGAGGCAGGTGTGCGTGCGAAGCCTCTACCTGCTTGGAGCAAGGGAGAGAAAATCAGAGCCATGCGATATCCAAATTAATAGCTCAGTAAACGACCCTGTCTCGTTAGAGGATCATAGATGGGTTCTTCTCTGATTTCCTATTCCACGGGAGTCTGCTGGAGTCCTGGATGGAGACCGTTGTCACTTGTCTGGGAGAGGACAATTGATCTCCTTGGTTCCTCGTGCAGGGCACCCTAGAGTGTTTGAGATGGAGGCAGATCCTAAAATGGACCCCCTCTAATCTCCTGTGTCCTGATGAGATTATAACCAGCCCAGACAGAATGGGTAATTATTTGTCTTGGGTTTAAAGATTTTTAGGCTTCCCTGGTGGCTCAGATGGTAAAGAATCCGCCTGCAATGCAAAAGACCCGGTTTCAGAGTCTGGTGGGGGAAGATCCTCTGGAAAAGGAAATGGCTACCCACTCCAGTATTCTTGCCTGGAGAATTCCATGGGCAGGGGAGTCTGGCGGGCTACAGTCCATGGGGGGGTCACGAAGAATCAGACATGACTGAGCCACTTTCACTAAAGATTTTTAAGCCAGACACTCTACCGTCTTCTTGCCTGCCCAGTTTTGTGTTCAGTTCACATAGCTTCCTCTGCTGCCAGATAAGAGGACTCCACTTCTCTTTTCTGCTGAAGGAAGCACAACTTGGTGATGTCCTTCTCTTACTGGACCTTCACTGGCTTGAAGACAACCCCTGTCTGTCCATCTTGATCTCTGTGGTCAAGTTGCCTTTGAATCATCTAGGTGTTAGTCATCATGGTACTGGCTTGGCCAGAGCTCATTTCTGATTTGGTTGTGATGGTACAAACCCTGAGGCATGGAATGTTTCTTTCTGAAGAAGATCATTGCATTGAAAGTTGTGCACTGGTTATGAGCAAGGCTGTGTCTCCCAAAACCAGATACGCTTGTTTGAAAATACTGCAAGAACATGCACACAGGGGAATACCATTCTATTACTTGTTTGTTAGAAGAACCCAGAAAAAGATGTGATTTTACTGATGTGCTGTTTATCCACAACCCCCTCTGTGGAGTAATAGGAATAGGAAAGAACAGTCTGTCTTCTTCCTTTTCTTCTTTTCCTTTCTCTTCCTCTTTTGTTCACATTGTTTCCTCCTCCCTAGTTCCCTGATTTGTCATTCCATTCCATTCTTCTTCCTTACCTTCTTTCTTTGTGTATCAGATCAGCATGAATTCTCCTAGAGAAAGCTGAACTTGAGCCTGGGATAC
The DNA here is from genome assembly GCF_042477335.2 of Ovis canadensis. Taxonomy (NCBI): domain Eukaryota; kingdom Metazoa; phylum Chordata; class Mammalia; order Artiodactyla; family Bovidae; genus Ovis; species Ovis canadensis. Next base: position 83,326,150 of record NC_091256.1, read on the forward strand.
TGGAAGCAGGAACCTGAAATGTCTTCATATCAGGTTGCTAGGCAGGTTCAGCTGAGCTTTCTGGAAGAGGTGTTCATTTTTATCCATAGATCTTTGGTTCATATATAAAATAAACTCTGTTCTTCAGAGATTTAGCTGAGGTTCTAGGACCTAGGACTCTATTCTTCCCTTATTCTATCTTCTTGCTGACCAAATTTTGCTCCTCAGCCAGTCTATCCAAGGTGGAGACAGGTAAATTGAAAGAAGAAAAATCTGGCCTTTAGGGGGAAGGCTGTGAACTTATGTTTATCACAACTTTTACCCTTGAACTGCTTAAGGATTTGAAGGCAACTTCCAGCAGCCTGGTTACTGGTTAGGTTTTCTCTGTGGCCTCTGATTTTGATGGCAGGAGTTTGTCAACATTTTAAAAAGACCCCATACATTAATGACACCAATTTCATCAGTTACCTATGACAGGGGCTGCTTGCTCTTTCTCTTCAGCTGTTCCAACTCTTTGCGACCCTATGCGCTGTACCCCGCCAGGTTCCTCTGTCCATGGGATTCTCCAGGCAAGTATACTGGAGTGGGTTTCCATGCCCTCCTCCAAGGGATCTTCTCAACCCAGGGATCAAATCCGAGTCTCCTGTGTCTCCTGCATTGCAGGTGGGTTCTTTTACTGCTAAGCCACTGGCGAAGCCCCATGATAAGGGGGTAGTTGAGTCTAAGATCTTAGAATTAAGGACTGGGGAAACTACTTGTAGACTGTGTCATTTAATCATTTTGGATTGTTGTTCCTGTATGTAAAATGAGGGAGCGTGGTCTTGTCTTAACTAAGGTTCAGGAGTGGGGCGGACTCACGGAGATCATTAGTATAAAAGCTCCCTGTGTAGCTCACATAAAGTTTCTTCTCACACACCCTGCTCATGATAAGCGGAACCAGTAACAGTTGTTGACATGTTGTATTACCTGGATATCTGGTAGCTGTCTGCAGTATTGCCACAGGATTTCTTGTCTGGTGATCTGTCTATATTAATCTCAGTTGCACAGTGAAGTTTAGGAAGGGTGTGGGCATGCATGCATGAACCTGCATGTGACTGGGCTCTCTTGGAGAGATAAAACACAGAGGTAGTCCTGCTAAGTTAGAGCAGTGGAGAACCAGCGAGGAATATGAAGCCAAGCAATGAGGAGCCCCTCCCTCTTCCTTTTAGCAACCTCCTCCAAAGAGCCTGGTTCTTTGGTTTGGACCATAACTCTTCTCTGATAGCATCAGTACCCTGTCTTCTGCTCTCAACTTTTATCCCTTCCCTATGTTTGGGGGTCCTGGTGTCTTTGACTCCAGATCTTGTTTGGTAATGAGTGTGTGAGGAGATGATGATAAGCCAGACAGGCCTTCTGTTGCATTCTACCTTATGAACCATATGAACCTTATCTCTCATCTTCCTTCCCCACCTAAATACCATATCAGTTTCTGATGCCTTGTTAGGGATGTATTAGAAGACTCCATGTGTCATAGATAAAACAGAGGGCCTGTAATTCCTTTCAACCCTGAGATGCTGTAAGTGTCCTATGCATCACCCTTGCCACCCCATATTGTAGTCAAAGCAATGGCAAAGGCAGTCTACATCTATGACACTCCATGAACCTTTGCAAATTATTGTGCCAGACATGTGTGAAGATATGAAGATGAATAAAGCACAGGCCCTATCTTTAAGGAGCTCAGAGTCCAGTGGATAATGGACATATAAATCGAGTGTTACTAAACAGTGCGATTGACTGGGCCAAGATTGAGTAACAGGCTGGATTGACCTTCTTTCCTGAAAAATAAATAATAAATAAAACAAAAGCAAAATCCAGGCAAAATATATAAACCAATACTTTTCAAGATACTGGGCATCAAGCAATGGAGGACAGTGATCCTTGAGACCTAAACAGTGAATGGGGTTAACTCTGTGATTCTCCCAGCTTACTGCCTTGGGGGAAATTTCTGGGCTGTGGGTACAGGCCGAGGAAACCCAGGTAGAGACAGAGCCTGAGAGTTGGAGCTGAGAGTCTGGGGCAAACCAAGGCAGTGAGATCTCACAGAATAGGGTATCAAACAGAAGACTGCACAGAGGAGAACTCTGGAGATTTGTGGTGTCTCTCTCTTGAATCTTCAGTAGACCATGTCAATGAAATAACGACTCAAGACTACTGAAGTGACTACCCAAAAACAAAGAAATAGTGCTTGGTGCTCACAACAGGGCTGAGAATAGTGACTATTCCCATCAGACAGACTGAACTCATAGGCATTGAGTTGAGTTCGCAGGAGGGTTCTCCACAGTGATGAGAAATGATTAGCTTTAGACTAAATACTGTTCTGGTCCAATCTAGCAAATCTCAAAAGCAAGACCTGTAAGAATCAAACTGTCTCCTGGTAACTAAACTAAGTCCCAGAACAAGTCTCAAGAGCATGTTCTAGGAATACAAAAACATCCTGCATCTGAACAGCTCAGATTCATAAAGTTTTGCCGTTCAGTCGCTCGGTCATGTCCGGCTCTCTGCGACCCCGTAGACTGCAGCACACCAGTCTTCAAGGATAGGCTTCCCTGTCCTTGGCCACCTCCCAGAGTTTGCTCAAACTCATGTCCATTGAGTCTGTGATGCCATCCAACCTTCTTGTCCTCCTTTTCTCCTCCTGGCTTCAAGCTTTCCCAGCATCAGGATCTTTTCGAATGAGTCAGTTCTTTGCATCAGGTAGCCAAAGTATTGGAGCTTTGACTTCAGCATCAATGCTTCCAGTGAACATTTAGGCTTGATTTCTTTTAGGATTGACTGGCTGGATCTCCTTGTAGTCCATGGGACTCTCAAGAGTACTCCAGCACCACAGTTCAAAAGCATCAATTCTTCAGCACTCAGCTTTCTTTATGGTCCAACTCTCACATCCGTACATGACTACTGGTAAAACCATAACTTTGACTATATGGACCTTTGTCAGCAAAGTAATGCCTCTGCTTTTTAATACACTGTCTAGGTTGGTCATAGCTTTTCTTCCAAGGAGCCAGTGTCTTTTAATTTGGTGGCTGCAGTCACCATCTGCAGTGATTTTGGAGCCCAAGAAAAGAAAGTCTGTCACTGTAAGTGATGGGACCGGATACCATAATCTTTGTTTTTTGAATGTTGAGTTTTAAGCCAGCTTTTTCACTCTCTTCTTTCACCTTTCTCAAGATGCTCTTTAGTTCCTCTTCACTTTCTCCCATAAGGGTGGTGTCGAAACATCTACTTTTGCTTTATTGACTGTGCCAAAGCCATTGACTATGCGGATCACAACAAACTGTGGAAAATTCTGAGAGAGACTGGAATAGCAGACCAGCTGACCTGCCTCCTGAGAAATCTGTTTGCAGGTCAGGAAGCAGCAGTTAGAACTGGACATGGACCAACAGACTGGCTCCAAATCGGGAAAGGAGTACGTCAAGGCTGTATATGGTCACCCTGCTTATTTAACTTATACGCAGAGTATATAATGAGAAATACTGAGCTGGATGAAGCACAGGCTGGGATTAAGATTGCCGGGAGAAATATTTATAACCTCAGATATGAGGATGACACCACCCTTATGGCAGAAAGCAAAGAAGAACTAAAGAGCCTCTTGATGAAAGTGAAAGAGGAGAGTGAAAAAGGTGGCTTAAAACTCAACATTCAGAAAACAAAGATCATGGCATCTGGTCCCATCATTTCATGGCAAATAAATGAGGAGACAGCGGAAACAGTGACAGACTTTATTTTGGGGGCTCCAAAATCACTACAGACAGTGACTGTGGCCATGAAATTAAAAGATGCTTGCTCCTTGGAAGAAAAGCTATGAGCAACCTAGACAGTGTATTAAAAAGCAGAGACATGACTTTGCTGACAAAGGTCCATATAGTCAAAGTTACGGTTTTTACAGTAGTCATGTATGGATATGAGAGTTGGACTCTAAAGAAAGCTGAGTGCTGAAGAATTGATGCTTTTGAACTGTGGTGTTGGAGAAGACTCTTAAGAGTCCCTTGGACTACAAGAAGATCCAACCAGTTCATCCTAAAGGAAATCAGTCCTGAATATTCATTGGAAGGACTGATGCTGAAGCTGAAACTCCAATACTTTGGCCACCTGATGCAAATAACTGACTCATTAGCAAAGACCCTGATGCTGGGAAAGTTTGAAGGCAGGAGGAGAAGGGACAACAGAGGATGAGATAATTGGATGGCCTCACTGACTCAATGGACATGAGTTTGAGTAGACTCCAGGAGCTGGTAATGAACAGGGAGGCCTGGCATGCTGTAGTCCATGGGGTTGCAAAGAGTTGGACATGACTGAGTTACTGAACTGAACTGAACTCTGTGTGTAAGTTAAATAAGCAGGGTGACAATATATAGTCTTGACATAACTCCTTTCCCAATCTTGAACCAGTCCATTGTTCCATGCCTGGTTCCAACTGTTGCCTCTTGACCTGCATACAGGTTTCTCAAGAGGTGTAGATAAGGTGGTCTGATATTCCCATCTCTTAAAGAATTCTCCACAGTTTGTTGTGATCTACACAGTGAAGGCTTCAGCATAGTCATGGGTCTACATAAAGGAGTGACGAGCGCTGGAAATGATTGCCTCTGGGCCTGAATAGGCAGAAAGTGGAGAAAGTCTGTACCTGGCAGGTGGGTGGCAATTTAGTCCCTCAGTCATGTCCAACTCTTGTGTCCAGTCTTGTGACTGCAGCCCGCTAGACTCCTGTGTCTGTGGGATTTTCCAGGCAAGAATACTAGCGTAGGTTGCCATTTCCTTCTCCAGGGGATCTTCCTGACCCAGGGATCTAACCCAGGTCTCCTGCACTGCAGGCAGGTTTGTTTACTGACTGAGCCAGCAGGGAAGCCCATACCTGGCAGAGGGAACCGCATCTGCAGAAGCAGTGAGTCTGGTTTCCCGAGGAGTTCCAGGCATCAGGGAATGATCAAGTGTGAGTGGGAGAAGGGGACAGGGGCTAATGATGAGCATTTATCCTTGACGTCAGTCTTGGTCTGTGTTCAGTAGTGCCTCCTGAAGGCAAAAAGGAAATAAGGTTGGCTTCGGATACTTAATTAAACTGAGAAATTGCCCTTCAGAGATTTCAGTAACAGTCTGGGGCCAAGTAAGAGAAGTTTTGCCTTTGCCATAGGTACCGTATTGTTGGGCTTGATGCTGTAAAGCTGAAAGTGGCCAGGTGTGGTCCTTACCTGGCATTAGAGCAAGGTTTCTTTCTTTGCCAAGGGTAATGGCCCTGGCTCAGCGTGTGTGTGTGCTGTGGGTGCCACAGTTTCTCTGTCCTCTCTTTGTTGCTGCCCAGTTGTCGTTGTTGGGTTTTTTTCTGTCCATAACCCACCCTAGATGTGATGTAGGCATCCAAGGGAACAGCTTAGAGCTGTTAGTGGCTGCAGAACTGAAGAGGCTGATGGATCGTTGTCCAGAGCCTGGGCTGGGATGAAGATGTTTAAACCTTTGAACCTTGTCCAGTTAATCATTCATCATTGCAGTAAAGTTCTATTGCATTTCTTTATTTTAGATTCTGTACTAGATCCTGTTTCCTTTTTCTGAATTGTCCAAATTTTACCAGATTTGCTTGGAATTGATGAAACTTGGATGGCCAAGACAGAATTATCATAAGCCTATGAATTTTTATAGCTCTTTCTTTATACACTATAATGCTTTCTCATGGCTGCCTTTAATACTCTCAATGACACTATAAAGTATGCGATGTAATTTATGTGCACTTTGAAGACAGGCTGGCTGGAATGAAAAGAGATTAAGCAGCTTGCTCAAGGTTGTGCAGCTAGTAAGAGATGGGCTCTGATTCAATCCTGCCTTCTGATTCTAGAGTCCTAGTGCCATTTTGCCATCAAGAAGCAAATCCCTGATGGCATTCATAACAGGATACGTTGTACCTCATCCGTTAGTGTGTTGGTCTCTCAGTTAGTAGCTCAGTTTTGTCCGATTCTTTGTGACCCCACGGACTGTAGCCCGCCAGGCTCCTCTGTTCATGGAATTCTCCAGGCCAGAATGCTGGAGTGGGATCTTATTCAGGAGATCTTCCCAACCCAGGGATCGAACCTTCGTCTCCCGCATTCCAGGTGGATTCTTTACCAGCTGAGCCACAAGGGAAGCTCAAGAATACTTGAAGTAGGTGACCATTCCCTTCCGCAGGGAATCTTCCTGACCCCAGGGATTGAACCTGGGTCTCGGTCTCCTGCATTGCAGGCGGATTCTTGCCCATCTGAGCCACCAGGGAAGTCCCACCTTATCCATGAGGAAAGCCAAAGACGGGTAGGATGTGTGCTTTGTGTTGTTCCCAGGTCACAAGTGGGTTTGTAGAGAGACTCCTTCATTCTAAGATGAATGGTCTGGTCTGGTCTCTCTGGTGGTCAAGTGACAACATGCAGGAGACGGGCTGACTTGGTTCGCCTCCCGCATATCAGCCAGGAAAGCAGAGCTTTTCTCTGTACAAAGCAAAGAAGCAAATCCCTGATGGCATCTTTTTTCTTCATTAGCACACATTCACTGCACTAAAGCGCTGAACTTACCACCTATGACTGAATTAATTTACATTCATTTCTCTGTAAAGGCCTAGACTCTGATTCAAAGTTTTTCTACGTGTTCCCTCCCCCGCTACTTCATACCTAGCGCTTGTTTCTGGTCTATTGGATTTGTAATTTAGGGAGAAAATTAGGTGACTCTGTTTTGGGGGGCAGAATTTATTCATTTTAGCCCCTCGCCACTGCTACCTGGGTTTATTACTCATGCTGCTAAATGTTGGTGGCTGCATGCTTCACAGTCTTTTTCACAGTTTCTGTGTTTTACTGGATATTAATGACTCCATTTTGCAGAGTGATAATGTGGTGATGGTTTTTCTTTTCAGAGCTGAAAAGCTTTAGAGATTCTGCCCGTTGTGGCTTCTAATTAGGCTAGAGTTTAGATGCAAGCATCGATTTCTTCCTTCCAAACAAAGAGAAACACCTCAGCAATTCCCCAGCAAGTACATGCAGCCTGAAATGGGACAGATTTCCCTCCTACTCCTCATCCTCCTTATGTTTGTGTTTTCTTCCCCATCTTCCCTGCTCACAAGTACGCCGAAAGCGTCTCTGACACAGCGAAGGAGACAACAGGTTCCCCTGCTAACCTTGCTTCATACTTTGGAGTAATGGAGAGGCCGCTGGGTTTACCATGTGAGCCCAGTCTCTGCAAGCCCAGGTCTCGTCACTCAGGATTTTTGAGGGTGAGTTTGATCTTGCAGTCTGAGGAACTGGGTCAGGTGTGTTCTCGGGTGGTGGTGTCAGATGATTCCTTCCAGAACTAACTCTCTGAATCTATCCTGAGGTCTTCCTCATTAGAATTTGTCTTTCTTTCATATTCACATGAGGATGGGCTTTGCCCAATTACTGTTTTGTTAGAAGATCACTTACTTGCTTGATAATGTGCGTCTATGATTACACATGGCAAGGAAAACCACCCTTTGGGTCACTGCTTTTTTTTGTTTTAATAAAATCATCTAAAGGAGTTCTTTTATCTAAAGATTCTATAATGTCCAAAGATGCCAACATACAGAAATAACTGAGTACAATATTGAATTCATATACCACATTTATAATTCAGAGTCAGAACTAAATGACTTCAATATTTATACATTTAAGTAATTTTCAGTTACATTTGTATGTTTGGCTTATATTGTCAATGACAGGAGGAAAGGGGCTATGCATTCACTTATTCATTTGGTACCACCTGTCTTCCAGGCAGTCTCTTATCAGGAATACAGTGATGAGCAAGGTAGACGAGGTCCCTGTCATCGGCTGGAGAAACGGGATGAAGTAAATAGTAATTGGAGGGAAGAGGTCAGGATGGCAGAGTAGGAGAATGTGGGTCTCGCCTTCCCCCTATGAACACATTGGAAACACATCTAGATGTGGAAAAATTCTCCCTGAAAATTCACTGGAAGCTGACAGAGGCATTCCTATACAACCAAGACTATAGAGAAGATCCACAGAATCAGATGGGAAGGGAAGAGACGGGATTATGTTGGGACCGCTGCCCCTAGGAGGGGACTCAGAAAAAAGAAGGTTACCTGGAGTGAGTGGTTCCAGCCACATAGTGGGCACCCAGCCTGCCCTGCAGCACCGCTCCAAACCAGGGCAGGGGTGGCGGTGGCCAAGGGGAGGGCTCAGCCGATACTTTGAGTGTCAGTGGACTAAATGCTCCAATCAAAAGATGCAGGGTGACTGATTGGGTAAAAAAATGGGACTCATCTAGTTACTGCTTGTGAGACACTTATTTTGGAGCTAGAGACACACAGGCTGAAAGTGAAGGGATGAGAAAAGACGTTTCATGCAAACAGAAATGATAAGTAATCAAAGTAGTAATACTCATATAGAACAAAATTAACTTTTAAACAAAACCTATAATGTTTTGTTTGTTCTATATGAGTATTACTACTTTGATTACTTATCATTTCTGTTTGCATGAAACATCTTTTCTCATCCCTTCACTTTCAGCCTGTGTGTCTCTAGCTCCAAAATAAGTGTCTCACAAGCAGTAAATTGATGAGCATTCTATTATGATAAAGGGATCAATACAAGAAGAAAATAAAAGACCTAAGTATAAGATCAGAAATAATGAACCTCCCAGAAGAGAGCATAGGCATACTGCTCTTTAATGTAAATTGTTAACAGTTTTTAAAAAATCTGTATCCTAAAGAAAATAAAAGCAAAAAACAAAGAGAAACAACAAAAAACCCAAATAAGACCTAATTAAACCTAAAAGCTTTTGTGCAGCCAAAGAAACCATCAACAAAATGAAGGACAATATACAGATTGAGAGAAAATATTTGCAATGACATGATCAATAAGAGGTTAATATCCAGAGCACATAAATGGCTCATACAATTCAATACCAAATAAAAAATGCAATTAAAAATGGTCAGAAGACGCAAATAGGCATTTTCCCAAAGAAGACACACAGATGGCCCACAGGCACCTGAAGAGAGAGAACTGCTATCATCAAAAGACCACAGATAAATGTTGGCAAGGGTGTGGCGAGGGGGAATCCTTTCACATTGTTGGTTGGGTTGGAAATTGGTATAGTCACTATGGAAAAATATATGGAAGTTCCTAAAAAACTTGTGATAGAAGTACTATATGATCTAACAGTTCTACTCTTGAGCATTTATCTGAAGAAAATGAAAACATTATTTTAAAATGATACATGCACTTCAGCGTTAAGAGCAGTATTATTTACAATTGCCAACATCTGTCAACAGATGAATGGGTAAAGAAAGCGTGGTATATGCAGTGGAATATTATTTAGCCCTAAAAAATGAAATGCATCTGCAACATTAGGTTCCTATGGGCGAACCTATAGAATATCATGCTAAGTGAAATAAGTCAGACAGAGAAAGACAAATACTGTAGGTTATGCCTCATATGTGGAGTCTAAAAAATAATGTATTTAAAATAAAACAGAAACAGACTCACAGATACACTGGTTACTAGTGGGGAGAGGGAAACAGGGAGAAGCAAGATAGGGGTATTAGGTTAAGAGGTACAAACTATGAATAAAATAGAGAAGCAACAAGAGTATTTTGTATAGCATATACACTGTTTAGTATTTCATATAGCGTGCACCACCGACTTGATGGACTTGAGTCTGAGTGAACTCCAGGAGTTAGTGATGGACAGGGAGGCCTGGCATGCTGCAATTCATGGGGTCGCAAAGAGTCGGACATGACTGAGCGACTGAACTGATACACTGTTTGTAATAACTTTATGTGGATAATCTATAAAAATACTGAAGAATCACTGTTGTATGTGTGCTACGCTTAGTTGCTCAGTTGCGTCTGACTTTTGACCCCATGGACTAGAGCCCACCAGGCTCCTCTGTCTATATTGGAGTGGGTTGCCATGCCCTCCTCCAGGGGATTTTCCCAACCCAGGGATCGAACCCAGGTCTCTTGCATTACAGGCGGATTCTTTACCATCTGAGCCACCAGGGAAGCCCAAGAATACTGGAGTGGGTAGCCTATTCCTTCTCTAGGCGATCTTCCCAACCCAGGAATCAAACCCCGTGGGGTCTCCTGTATTGCAGGCAGATTCTTTACCAGCTGAGCTACCAGGAAAGCCCACTGTGTTTTATACCTGGAACTAAATAGTACTGAAATCAACCAGAATACGCTTGTGTGCTCAGTCATGTCCAACTCATTGGGACCCCAGGGCCTGTGGCCCCACAGGCTCCTCTGTCCTTGGAATTTCCCAGGTAGGAATACTGGAGTGGGTTGCCATTTCCTCCTCCACAGGAACTTCCCGACCCAGGGACTGAATCCACATCTCTTGCCTTGGCAGGCAGATTCCTTATCACTTGTGCTATTGGGGAAGTCTGATACCTTGTCTATGTTTCTCTGAAGGCAGTATAGCGATAGGTATGTAGAAGTTGTTTATTTATTTGCAGAACAAATAAATAACTTGCATGCAATAGTGCAGTGGGAAAATGGGCACAGATTGGGGAGAAACTTTCGGGTGTTCACAGGGGCTGTCGTTCTCAGTTACTGTTGCCAGTGAAGCTGGTGGGTGTTGATGCAGGTGTGGAAAATCGGACATCTTGCATCCTGCTAGCTATAGATTTTGACAGCCTGTTCACTTCCTGAGGTTGCAGTTTCATCCACAGCCCCACGGGAGCTGGGCTTCAGAACCACTTTTTCCCTTTGATTTAGGAACAGATGAGACGTTCTGTGTCACTGCACTGAGGGCCCTGCTTCAGACTCTGCGGCCCCATCTTTTTCCTCCTGCTGTGCACCTGCGCTGGCTCCCTTCTCTCTTCTTTTTCACACAAATGAGCAGATCACTTACACCTTTAATTAGGAATGGCATAGCTGAAATTCTGAAAAGCATCTTTCTGCCTCCAATAGCAAATCCTGGAGCAGGTCATTTATTCTCACTGGTGAGCTGTGGAAGTCAGGCTTGGTGGTATCAGCCATTTTTTTTTTTCAGTCTGGGGAAAAGCTGCACCCTAAATTGACTTATAATTTCCCTGGAGAAAGACGAATCACCAAATTATTTGAGAACTGGTTAACTCTAGCTGAGAGCTAGGGTTAAGTGCTAGGGAAGGAGGGGTGGAGAGGGCAAGCCTGTGCACTTAATCCACTTTGAGTTGATTTTTACTGTGACCTGCTGGAGGCAGAGCTAATACTGCTGTGTTTGACCAGCACTTAGAAAGGGTATCAGTTTCGTTCAGTTCAGTCGCTCAGTCGTGTCCGACTTTTTGCGACCCCGTGAACCGCAGCACGCCAGGCCTCCCTGTCCATCACCAACTGCTGGAGTCTACCCAAACCCGTGTCCACTGAGTCAGTGATCCAACCATCTCATCCTCTGTTGTCCCCTTCTCCTGCCTTCAATCTTCCCCAGCATCAGGGTCTTTTCAGATGAGTCAGCTCTTCGTAGCAGGTGACCAAAGTATTGGAGTTTCAGCTTCAACATCAGTTTTTCCAGTGAACACCCAGGACTGATCCCCTTTTGGATGGACTGGTTGGATCTCCTTGCAGTCCAAGGGATGCTTACTCCTTTGAAGGAAAGTTATGACTAGCCTAGACAGCATATTCAAAAGCAGAGACATTACTTTGTCAACAAAGGTCCGTCTAGTCAAGGCTATGGTTTTTCCAGTGGTCATGTATGGATGTGAGAGTTGGACTATAAAGAAAGCTGAGCGCCGAAGAATTGATGTTTTTGAACTGTGATGTTGGAGAAAGGGTATAGGGGTGCTAAGTTACATGAAGGGCACTAAGGGATTCTGTGGGGAAACTGGATGCCCTTTGCAGCCCCACACAGAGCCCAGTAGTTTGTGTTCCTTGCTGCTTTAGTGCTCCTTGAAAAAACAGGGATGGCATTGATTTCTTTTGTTTGTGGATGTTAAATGCTGCTGCATTTTCTCGCCTCTCAAGAGAAGCCCATAAAATCAAAGGCCCCACAGAGATCGGGACTCAAGGGACCTCTGTCGTTGTAGGGAAAAGGGCAAGAAACAGATTTTAGTTTTTCCCATAGGCCTATTTACTCCTGGCTATTTTAGTATGATTTCAGGGAATAAGTCTTGGTGCATCCCTGTCTATGGAGGAGCGAAAAATTGAATCTTAGGGAAATGGGCGAAACCACTTTTCCTCCTGTGGTAAACAAATTCCAAAGAGTGTTTGTCAGTGGAAAAGGGGGAGATGGGGGAAGAATGGGTTTAGGATTATGGGCAGGGAGGGATAGATGAGGGGTTCAGTTTTGTATTTGTTAAATTTGAGATGTCAAAGAGAATTGTGCCCAGGGTTGTTTAATCTGATCTACCAATTTATTTGTGTATCATGGCATAAGCATCTACTTTAATGCAGGTGTTCAATGTATTTTGACCAGTTTTCTTCTTTGCCATTCTTTAAAAAATTATCTTAATTATTCATGTGCTGTTAATCTTGTATTGAAATTTTAAAATAAGTTACAGTGCCCTAAAAACTGTTGGGAGTTTGCTTAATTTTTTTAATAACATAGAGTCTTACCATAATATCTTATTTCTCTATTTGTTCAAGAATTTAAACATAAATTTGTATATTAACATATTAATGTATAATATATTAATATATATTAATATGATCATATATTTCAAAATCTTAAATATAAAATTTCTTATATAGATGTGATAATTTTCTCCATAAATGTTCTACACATTCTCATTCGTTTATTCCTAGATGTTTTACGGTGTTTATTTCTCATGAATGTTCTCTTTTTTCCTTATTAAAATTTCTAATTGATATTGTTTCTCAAAATAATGCTGTTTATTTCTGCATGTAGATTTTATATCTAGTACCCTTCTATTCTAGTGTTTTCTGGTGATTTTCTTGTGTTTTCTATGTAGATAAATATACAATCTATGTATATAATTTTAATTCATGCTCTAATCATCATCATTTTTTGTTCTTATTAAATTTGGGGCACATTCCATATAATAGTTAACAGAGGTAGTCATTTTAGCCTTTCTTCTTTTGTTGGCTTTAAAAGCAAAGCTTTTAAGGTTCTACTGTTAAGAATAATGTTGACTCTAGGTTTTGGATAGATGCCCTTTTCAGGTTAAAGCAGTGCTTTTCTAATCTTGTCTTCTTAAGAATAATTCATGGTAAGTTTTATTGAAAGCTGCTTCTGTATCTCTTGGGAAGCATCTGTGTTTCATTTCAGTCTATTAATGTAAATTACATTTACAGGTATTTGTTCCCCTTCTTTCATTCCCTTCTTCCCCCCTCTTCCCTCTCCTCCTCTCTTCTTCCCCTTATCTCAGGTAGAGAAAATTAAGTTACTTATACTCCCCAAAGTATGGGACACTCCCAGCCTTGATCTGTCAAGGTCCTTTTTTTAACTATGCTTTTCGCTGTAACTCCCATTTTACCTTCTATTTGTATATCTAGAGATATGTGTATCCTTGAGAAACAGCAGGTGTCATATGTTGGGTGTTCGTGTTTAATTCGCATGAAAGTTATTGTGCTATCATCATGGTTTTCTTGTTTCATTCAACACTACGGTCTTCAGCATTATTATATCTATACTACTACATATACATAGACATAATTTTAAAATTAGTTGCCTTTAGTAATATGATAGAAATCTATTATATTACTCCTCATGTGGTTATGCAGAGAATTCAGTGTTACAAAAAACTACATTTTACTTATCCAGTCCTCTAATGATGGACTTAGGTTACTTCCCATGGTTTGGTACCACAAACAGTGCTGTGATGAATATCTTTGTTTATGTTTCCATAGGACCTTTGGAATCTATAATATAGAGAGATGAAAGTGTGGCAAGTTTGCTAGGTTTTCTAACCTAGCAGTTTGCCAGTTCTTATAGTTTTATGAACAGTCCTACTTGGTCATCCGTTAGAATGCTTTCAGCTATAGACAGAAATTTCTGACTCCTATTGGCTTAAACATTGGGAAACTTGATTCTCTTACACTATAAGATGCCGTAACATGGAGCTTCTGCACACTGCTTAATCCAGTGGCTCAACACCAGTTATCAGGTTCCTTCCGTCTTTCTTCTCTGGTGTCTTCCACATTGGCATTGCCCTTGGCCAGAGTTCCAGGGTTCACATGCAGGTACTGCAGTGCCCAGCAGAAGTAGACAACAACTTGCTCCCTTTGACTGTTTAAAAGTAAGGAAGCATCTCCCCAAAACTCCACCTCCACCCTCAGCAGACCCTTCTGTGCCTCACTGGGCATAATTACATTGCATGCCAAGGGAAACAAAGCCATCCCAAGTGGTTCTGATGAGTAACTCTTAAACCTGGCTGCACATTAGCTTATCTGAACTGTATTTATTAATATTTTATCTAAATTTCTTACTACCTTCTCAGTGTCGTTTGGGGTTGTTGGTCTGTCTTAATTTTTAAATTCTTTGGTTTGTATCTTTTATGATCACGAGTCGTTGCGATTATTTACTGTCAGCTGTATCAGGAGAATTTCTCCTCAGCCCCTTCCTGTGTTTCTTTGGTCCTCTCTTTTCTTTTTGCGCCTTTGAATCAGTGGCATGCTCCTCTCATGGCCCAAAGCGGGGCGCAAGAGGGAAATCCCAACTGTGCAAGCACATTGCACGCCCGAGTGCATGGTAAACTTTCTCACATCTCATTTTTCAGATGAAGTCACATAGTTAGGTCCAAATACAAGGAGTACACACTTTTATTACACCTACCATAAGGCCATTGTTGGGGTGAGGGTAATAATACTGCACAGGAGAATGAAGGAGTAGGCCGGTGATTCAGTCTACCTCAGGCAGGAAGTGAAAAGGACAATTCAGTGGTTCTTGTAGCCAAAGAAGAGAATGGGAAATGCTGTCAAAAGCTGTAGAAAGGCCATGGACTAGTAGGCTTTTTTAAAGTTGTAATATGGCCTAGAGGCCACTGGTGATTTTTAGAAGAGATAAAAAGTGTTGGCAGATAAAAGCTGGATTAGAGGGAGTTAAGAATGAGATGGTACAGAACTAGAGTTGATAAGCCATGTTTAGGAAGAGCTGGAAAAGGGAAGAAAAGAACATACTCTTTTTTTTTTTAATAAAATGGAAAATCTGAGTAGACGTGAAATGATTCTGAACATGCATAACCATTAGTTAAGGAGTAATCGTAATAGGTGGGGCAGAGGGATGGTATGTAGACTAGATGAAAAGCTACCTTTAATCGTCACCACCACATCTAACATTATTAAGCATTTGCTGTGGCCCAGGTATGGTACTTTACTATGGATTATCTTGCTTAAGCCTTAAAATAACTGTAAAAGTATACAGAATGTATGATCTATATACCAAAGTATGAACACAAGTTCACGGGGAGTAAGTAAATAGCCTAGGGCTACCCAGCTAATAAGTGGCAGAGCTGGTACCAGCATCCAAAGGCAGTGTTAGTCATCGTAAGGAAGGATGGTGTGGAGGAGTGAGGAGTTGAAGCGATGATTTATGTACCCTCAAGCCTAAGGATCTCACAACTGTGAAGCTTGTTGGTGCTGAGAAGGGAGAGAAACAGGCACCTAGCGTGGGAAGAATGTATAAATATCGCCGAGGACCACAGTGATATCAGAAAGGTTCACTCTGTAGTGGGCCGGTTCTCATCCCCCTCTGTCAGAGATCTTCACCTTGACAATGGATATTAAGAAAGAAAGGACCTAAGATGGGAGACTTGACATGCCACTAATGAGGTATGATAATGCTGGGATCAGGATAAGAACACTGGGGGAAGCCAGCTGACTAATAGAGGCTGCAGCTGTTAGCAGAGATGTAAGTACATTTCAAATAGGGGGTTCGGAGGGCATCGGATGAATGTTGCTCACAATGGGAAAAGGGAGCTGAAAATCTTCGCTGGGAGAGTACCCTATGCCTTTTCATCCCAACTCTTGTGCTGGGAAAGCCCACAGTGTTCTGAGTTCAGAGGAAACCATCAAATCTAAATCACGTCTTGGGTGTTGAATACCATCAGAAAAGGTTTTGGGGGTGGGGTGGGTGGGAGAGACGGCACTAGGCCGTTTCATGGCGTCAGTTGCTTCTACTTCTATTCGTGAGGAAGTAACTGGGCTGGACTTGTTTTCCTACTGAAAAAGCGAGACCAGCCAGGCAGAGTCCTGTATAACAACTCTTTTCAGATACCAGACAGCAGGCAGTGCAGTTTTCTGACCCCTCTGAGAAGGGGAACAAGTGAGGTGAGCCCTATGGGAGTATTAGTTTTCTGTCTGGAAGCACTTTCTGGACCACAGTACAGACTCAGCCTTAGCTTGGTGGCATCACTGAATTTAGGAGATAGAAATGAGAATTTGGAGAGGCTGAGGTGGCTGGAGTGTGCCATGTAGAAAATTCTCAGGATTTGCCTAGAGGTCCTCTTGCATCTACTTCTGAGTACTAACTGTAGGGTGAAAGCACGTGAGGCAGGCAAAGAATGACTGAGTACCTATAAGTTGAATAATTCCTAGAGGTAGTACAGGGCTATAGAAGTGTGAGTTCTAATCAGCCAAAGTGGAGGCTTCTTGATGAAGATTGAGTGCAATCCAAAACCCCAAAGAGTCAAGGCTTAGGAATAGAATTAAATGAGTCCTAGAGTAAACTCGGCCTGTGTGACACTCTGTCGTGTCTGACTCTGTGACCCCCTGGGCTGTAGCCCACTAGGCTCCTCTGTCTGCGGAATTCTCCAGGAAAGAATACTGGAGTGGGTTGCCATTCACTTCTCCAGGGGATCTTCCCAACTCAGGGATCAAACCCGTGTCTCCTGCTTTGCAGGCAGATTCTTTTACCATCTGAGCCATCAGGGAAGCCCAAACTCTGCTTATTAAGGTTCTAAAACTTAAAAGATCAAGTTGATATGCAAAAAAATTAATTGCCTTAGAGAACATAGCCCAGCACTCATTAAAAACGATAAAATCCAACATTCAATAGCATAAAAGACACAATTTCCGGTACCCAGTCCAAAATTATTTGACATGCATTAGAGGAAAAAAAAATGTCCATAATTAAGAGAAAGATCAGTTAATAGAAAGAGGCTCAAAATGGTAGTTAAGATGTAATGAGCAGATAAGCCCATTAAAAGAGCTATTATAAATATGCATGTAATTGTAGCCTCTGAAAGGGAGGAGAGTAGAAAAAAATAGGAATAATGGCTAAAATCTAAGTTTTATGAAAGCTGTAAGTTCACATATCCAAGCAGCTCAACAATCCCCAATCAGGATAAACACAAAAGAAAATTATATCCAAAGAATTACTGGTCAAATTACTGAAAACAGTTTATAAATAGAAAGTTTTAAGAACAGACAGAAAAATACTATGTACAGACATAAAGCATTACTTACAGGGGAATAAAGATAACAATGTCCAGATACTTGTTAGAAACTTTTTTAGATGGAAGAAAATGTAATGTTATCTTTAAAATGCTGAACCAAAAACAACCACCAAATAAGTCAAAGTTGCTCAGTTGTGTCCAACTTTTTGTGACCCCTTGGACTATATAGTCCATGGAATTCTCCAGGCCAGAATACTGGAGTGGGTAGCCTTCCACTTCTCCAGGGGATCTTCCCATCCCAGCGATCAAACCCAGGTCTCCCACACTGCAGGTGGATTCTTTACCAGCTGAGCCACCAGGGAAGCCCAGATAAGCTGTTAACCTAAACTACAAATAAACTGTTAACCTAGACCTCTATAGACAGTAAAAATAGCCTTTAGGAACAAAGATGAAGTGAACACTTTTTCAGAGAAGCAAAGCTGGCAAAATCCTTCACCAGGAGACCTGAAATGCAAATTCTTAAGATGCAAGGTGACTAATATCAATGAAACTTAGATCCCCACAGGTGAGGGAAGAGCATTATGTGTGGGTAAATACAGAACAGCAGAGTAAAAATCAACCTCAGAAGGTGATATACTTTATAATTTCGTTCATAAAATGTTCTTGAAACAATGAAATGGTCAAAATGGAGAACAGGTTGGCAGTTGCTGTGGTTAAGTGAGAGGGCATGGGAGGAAAGTGGGAGGGCAGTGTGTGTGTGGATGTACAAGAAAAACTTGAGGAATCCTTGTTTTGGAGAAGGTGCTAAGACAGTGCTTCAGTGGAGAAATAATCTTTTCAACAAATAGCGCTAAAAACTTGTTATTCATACTCAAAAGTGAACCTCAACCTTTGATTCACACTACACACAAAAATTAACTTGAAATATATATAAAATTACAAAACTATAAAACTTACAGAAATCATAGGAAATCTTTGCAGTCATGGGGTAGGCAAAGATTGCTTAGGGCACATACAATTTGAAACATTAAAGAAAAAAATGGATGCATTGGACTTCATCAAAAACATTATTTAAAAAGACACCATTAAGAAAATGAAATTTCTAGCCATAGATGAAAATAACTTAGCTGGTAAAGGATTTGAATCCAGAATATATGAAGAGCTCATACAACTCAGTAATAAAAATTCAATTTTTTAAATAGGCAAAAGACTTGGACAGCCACTTCACAAGAGAAGGTATGTGAATGGCCAAAAATCACATGAAAAGATACTCCATTTACTTTAGTCATCAAGGAAATGGAACTTAAAATCATTGAGATACCCACTTTAGGATGACCAAAATTAAAAAGACTTCAACCCTCATTTATTGCTGGTGATTATGCAAAATGATATTGAATATTTTGGGAATCAGGGCTTCCCTTGTGGCTCAGTTGGTAAAGAATCCGCCTGTAATGCAGGAGACCTGGGTTCAGTCCCTGGATTGGGAAGGTCCCTTGGAGAAGGGAAAGGCTACCCACTCCAGTATTCTGGCCTGGAGAATTCCATGGACTTGTGTAGTCCATGGGGTTGCAAAGAGTCGGACACGACTGAGTGACTTTCACTTCACTTGATGGTTTCTTATAAAGTTAAGCATATACTTATCATAAAATCCTATGTATCCCATTTCTGTGTAGTTACCAAAGAGCATTGAGAACTTACGTCCACACTAAACTTGTACGTTAATGGTCAGAAAAATCCAAACCAGAAAAATCCCAAATGTTCATAAGCAGATGAATGGATAGACAAATCTTAATATATTCATATGGGGTCATATTATCAACAAAGTTTTTACAAAGCAATGAACTAGAGATACCCATGACAACACAGTTGAATATCACATATATTAGGCTGAGTTTGTTTAAAACCCAGATCCAAAGTAGTACACACTGTATGGTTTAATTTATGTGAAATTATGGAAAAGGCAAACTGTCCTATAAGGACCTAAAGCAGATCGATAGTTGCCTGAAGCTAGGCTTTGGGCATAAGTATGCACAAGGGAACTTTTGGGGGTAATAAAAATATTCTCTATCTTGATGATGTTGGTGGTTACTTTTGTCAAAATTTATCAAACTGGAAGCTTCAAATGAGGACATTTTGTCTCATATAAATTATACCTCAATAAAGTTGGTTTTTAGAAAGCAACATTATCTAGTTGCTTTTCATTCTACGTGTGGCACACAGCCCCATTCACCAGGTTGAACCAGAGTGCCTGGAGGTGCTTCATTCCATTCTTAATATTGCCTAGGTTTTATATGGCATTTTAATACATATATTTGTATGTTTGTGTTTTATATATATATACATGCACATATGTTCATGTGCTTTATTAAAATAAAGCTCACATACCATATCATTCACACATTTAAAGTGTACAATTCACCAGTTTTTACAAACTTCACTGAGTGGTAAAAACAACTCTACTGATGATTTTAGAATACTTTGATAACCCTCAAAAGAAATCCCATACTCATTTGCAGTCACTTCCTATGAATTACACCATTACAATATGTAAGGCTTTTCTGACTAGGTTATTTCACTTAGAATATTTTCAAAGTTCATTGATGTTGTAGCATGTATCAGGACTTCATTTCCTTTTATTGCTGAATAACCTTACATTGTGTGGATGTCTTCCGCAGCTTATTCCCCCTTTCATCAGCTGATGGACGTACAAGCTGTTTACACATCACTTGGCTACTACGAGCAATGCTGCTATGCACATTTGCGTGCAAGCTTTGGAGCAGAGGCGCGTTTCCATTTCTTTGGGGTGTATATGAGGAGTGGACTTGAGGGGGAGGACTGCTGCGCTGCTCCCCAAAGCACTTGCAGCTGTTCACATTCCTGCCAGCAGTGTGCTGGGGTCCACTATTCTCTGCATCACCACCAACACTCGCCTTTTTGTTTGTTTGTTTGTTTAATTTTGATTTTTTTTTAACACCAACAGCATTTCGTATTGGGGTATATCCAATTAATGAGACAGTTTCAGGTGAACAGTGAAGGGACTCAGCCATGCATACACATGCTTCCATTCTCCCCCAAACCCCACTCCCATTCAGGCTGGCACATAACTCTAAGCAAGGCTGCTGGGGGGAAGGGATAGTTAAGGACTTTGGGAAGGTCATGTACACACTGCTGTATTTAAAATTGATAACCAACAAAAACCTGTTGTATAGCACTTGGAACTCTGCTCAGCACTTGCCTTTTTGAGTATCACCCTTCCAGTGGTGTGAAGTAGTATCTCATTGTGGTTTTGATTTCCATTCCCTTGATGATTAATGATGTTGTGAACTTTTCATGTGTCTGTTGACCATTTGTATATCTTTTTCAGGAGGAATATCTACTCAGTTCATTTGCCTATTTTGTAATTAAGTTTTCTTTAAAATTATTGAGTTGTAACAGTTCTTTGTATATTCTGGATACAAATCTCTTATCAGAGACATGGTTCATACGTATTTTCTTCTCTTCTGTGGGTTGTGTTTTCTCTTGTTTGATGGCATTTTTTGCAACACAAAGATTTTAGTTTTCATATAATCCAGTTTATTTTTTCTTGTGCATTCAGTTCAGTTCAGTGGCTCAGTCGTGTCCGACTCTTTGAGACCCCATGAATCGCAGCATGCCAGGCCTCCCTGTCCATCACCATCTCCCGGAGTTCACTCAAACTCAAGTCCATCGAGTTGGTGATGCCATCCAGCCATCTCATCCTCTGTTGTCCCCTTTTCCTCCTGCCCCCAATCCCTCCCAGCATCAGAGTCTTTTCCAATGAGTCAACTCTTCACATGAGGTGGCCAAAGTACTGAAGTTTCAGCTTTAGCATCATTCCTTCCGAAAAACACCCAGGGCTGATCTCCTTTAGAATGGACTAGTTGGATCTCCTTGTAGTCCAAGGGACTCTCAAGAGTCTCCTCCAACACCACACTTCAAAAGTATCAATTCTTCGGTGCTCAGCTTTCTTCACAGTCCAACTCTCGCATCCATACATGACCACTGGAAAAACCATAGCCTTGACTAGACAGGCCTTAGTCGGCAAAGTAATGTCTCTGCTTTTGAATATGCTATCTAGGTTGGTCATAACTTTTCTTCCAAGGAGTAAGCATCTTTTAATTTCATGGCTGCAATCACTATCTGCAGTGATTTTGGAGCCCCCCAAAATAAAGTCTGACACTGTTTCCCCATCTATTTCCCATGAAGTGATGGAACCAGATGCCATGATCTTCGTTTTCTGAATGTTGAGCTTTAAGCCAACTTTTTTACTCTCTTCTTTCACTTTCATCAAGAGGCTTTTTAGTTCTTCTTTACTTACTGCCATAAGGTGTCATAATTAAAAAGGGTTTGCCTAACTTATGGAGAAGGCAATGGCACCCCACTCTAGTACTCTTGCTTGGAAAATCCCATAGACAGAGGAGCCTGGTAGGCTGCAGTCCATGGGGTCACTAAGTGTCAGACACAACTGAGTGACTTCAACTTTCATTTTTCACTTTCATGCGTTGGGGAAGGAAATGACAACCCATTCCAGTGTTCTTGCCTGGAGAATCCCAGGGACAGGGGAGCCTGGTGGGCTGCCGTGTATGGGGTCGCATAGTGTTGGACACGATTGAAGTGACTTAGCAGCAGCAGCAGCCTAACTTATGGTCATAAACATATACACTTATATTTTTTTTCTAAGAGTTTCATAGTTTTAGCTCTTATTTTTTGATCTATGATTCATTTTGATTAATTTTTCTGTATGGTATGAGAAAGGGATCCAACTTCATTCTTTTGTATGTTATAATCCAATGGTCCCTGCACCATTTGTTAAGAAACTATTCTTTCCCCATTGAATTGTATTGGTATACTACGTGCATTAACAAAAAACAAACAACCTAAATCTGGTCTCTAACATACTGTTGGATTCATATTTAGCTTATGCATCCATCAGCTGCCTATGAAGGAGAATAACAATAAGGATCAAAATGGGAATTTCCCTATTTTATTTGACTGTGGTTTTTCCCACAGGCTAAATTTCTAAATAAAAGTGTCTATCTTAAGGGTTGGGGAAAAGTAAGAGACAGCCTTTGTTCCATTTTAAAGAACAGAAATTCTGAGCTGTGCCCTTCTCCTCTGGGAAATGCGACAAGAATGGAGGAAGCTAGGGAGGGACCAGCAGGGCAACCCACACACCTAGCTTCCATCCCATCTGGAAGGAATGGGACTGCTTTCCAAAGTCCCTATTTATTACACAAAATGCATTTATTAGCAATAAAAATAGCATTTATGAGTTGCAAGGCTTAACTGTGGCCTTGTGTGTACACTGTGAACATTTAGGCATCAAATGGACAATTTCTGATGAATAAGAGGCTTCCCTTTAAAAAAAAAAATCTTGTTCCCACTGCCCTAGAACCTGATCATTTTGTTTGCAGAATAATGTTCTGGAAAGATTACAAGCTTTGAGCTCGAGCAAGTTGTTAACAGATTTAGATCTGGATTCGGTACTGTCTCTGTGCTTAAAACTGCATGACTTGAGCAAGTTATCTAAACCGTTTGAGTTCCATTTCAACTATAAAATGGGATGATGATAAACTACCTTGCAGTATTATTGTGAGGACTGAATTAATGAGCTGTCATACGAAAGTACTTGGTCCAGACCTGGCGCGCTCTCTGCTCTGTGAGAAATCCATGCTCATGACTCTGCTAGGGAAAGAGCATGAGCTTGGTGGGTGAACTGACAGGCTCACCAGGTAGGTCAGATCAGGTGTCTCTGTCCCTTGGCAGGTCTGAACGTAGAACTTCCACTTTGGGAAGGTCTCCATGGGTTCGAGGAAGTTCCCTCGGCTACTCTTTACTTTCTTGGGAACTTAGTTGCCTGCTCCCTTTTAACCTTCCAGTGGAAGTCATCACAGCTGAACTCAACATGCATGCCCTGAACGTCCCT
This sequence comes from Ovis canadensis, assembly GCF_042477335.2. Taxonomy (NCBI): domain Eukaryota; kingdom Metazoa; phylum Chordata; class Mammalia; order Artiodactyla; family Bovidae; genus Ovis; species Ovis canadensis. The sequence continues at coordinate 83,349,359 of NC_091256.1, forward strand.
CCTCTTACATTCTAGGACAGGACAGCTTCCATCAGCCTTTGGATTTCTTGCCAGATAGCCTGTTGGCTCCAGGGCATCTGAGTGGAGGAAGGGGACACTCCTATCAGGTTATATGTTTAGAGGTTCCCAATAAGTGGGGAGCTGAGGTGTCCCCAGATTGGGATAAGAACCTCTCCTCCGTGTTCCCTAAGAGTTTCTTTAATGTTGCCCTTCGCACGAGGTCAGGGACTGGGTTTTGGTTCGTTTGTATGCACAGTATACCCATCGCGAAAGTGGATGCTCGTGGCTGTTTTAGGTAAAGTGTGAAGGAATACTTACCAGTCCTATCTCTAACTATTGAAAATAACCGGGTAAACCTTCTTGCTCTGAGACTCAGATCCCTGGGTGGTACGACTTGGTTTCATCCAAGGGTCTGGCCTCACGCATAAACAAAATAGACATCCATTCTCACGGTGTGATTTCTAGAGTGATTTGGGACCCTCATTTATTCCTTTTTTTTAAAAATGAAGTATCATTGATTAACACTGTTATGTTAGTTTGAGGTGCACAATATAGTGACTCAGGATTTTTATAGATCATACTTCATTTAAAGTTATTTAAAATATAGGTTGTATTCCCTGTGCTGTACATGACAACCTTCTACCTTATTTTATACCTAGTCAACTGTGCCCCTTAACTCCCTTCCTCAACATACTCCTCCCTTTCCTATCCCCACAGGTAACCTTTAGTTTTTTCTCTTTATCTATGAGTCTGTATCTCTTTTGTTATGTTTGTTTGTTGCTTTTTTTTTTTTTTTAGATTCTACATAGAAGTGAAAACATAATGTATTTGTCTTTCTCTGACTTTACGGAGCATAATACTCTCTAGGTCCATCTCTGTTATTGCAAATGGTGAAATTTCATTCTTTTATTATGACTGAGTGACTCATTTGAAAAGACCCTGATGCTGGGAAAGGTTGAGGGCAGGAGGAGAAGGGGATGACAGAGGATGAGATGGCTGGATGGCAACACCCACTCGATGGACATGAGTTTGGGTGAACTCCGGGAGTTGGTGACGGACAGGGAGGCCTGGCGTGCTGCGGTCCATGGGGTCGCAGAGTTGGACACGACTGAGCGACTGAACTGAGCTGACACTCCACTGTGTGTGTATTTTTGTAAGCACCCCACATCTTCTTTATCCATCCCTCTGTTGGTGAGCACTTAGGTTGCTTCCATGTCTAGGTCATTGTAACTAATTCTGCTGTGGACATTGGGGTGCATGTGTCCTTTCAAATTAGAGTTTTCATTTTCTTCAGATGTATTTCCTCTCTCTGGTTCTACATGCTAGAAAATTTTTAACGGGGTGGGGGGGTGGTAAAGCCTTTCATTAAAAGATATTAAATGAAGTCATTGGTGTGCACAACAGTCGGTTGACCCAAATGTGCGCTAAGTCAATGCTTCTCACATATTGATATATATATACAGGCGACCTGGAGATCTTGTTACTATGCAGATTCTAATGAGGTAGGCCTGGCATGAAGTTCATGGCTCTGTCATTCTATGTTGCTTCCAAGTGATGCTGCTGCTCCTGGCCTGTGGACCATACTGTGAATGAATGAAAGGTTTTGTTATGGGCTGACTTGTGTCCCCTCAAAGTTCATATGTTGAGTCCTAACCCCCAGTATCTCAAAGTGTGACTCTGTTTGGAGATAGGGTCTTTAAGGAGGTAATTAAATTAAAATGCGATCATTATTGTTGTTGTTGTTCAGTCATTAAGGCGTGTCCGACTCTTTGTGACCCCAAGGACTGCAACACGCCAGGCTTGCTTGTCCTTCACTATCACCCAGAGTTTGCTCAGATTCATGTCTATTGAGTTGATGATGTTATCTAACCATCTCATCCTCTGCTGCCCCCTACTCCTTTTGCCTTTGATCTTTCCCAGCATCAGGGTCTTTTCCAGTGAGTCAGCTCTCTACATCAGCTCTTCGTAGCCACAGTATTGGAGCTTCAGCATCAGTCCTTTCAGGGACTATTCAGGGTTGATTTCCTTTAGGATTGACTGGTTTGTTCTCTATTAGGATGGACCCTAATTTAGTATGACAGGTTTCCTTGTAAGAAGAGGAAATTAGGACACAGGTTCACACAGAGGGATAGCAATAAAGGTTGATCCATCTATAAACCAAGGAAAAGAGCCTCAGAAGAAACCAACTCTTCCAACACCTTGATCTCAGACTTCTATCCTCGAGAACTGTGAAGAAATAAATGTTTGTGCGTAGGCCACTCAGCCTGTGGTACTTTGTTATGGCTGCCCTGGTAAACTAATATAGGCTCTAAGCTGGGGGCTTCTCAACTGAGATTGTATCCAGATTTTCTATGATGCTATACAAAGTTTAGATTTAAGACTTTCATTATTAGAGGTACTAGGTGAGCCTCTCTAGAGTACACACCAGGCCCGAGTATAAACCATCCCCCAGAACACTTTCTGTTACTGGAAGTTCTAGCAGGGCATGGGATGAGGGGTGACTATATGGTGATCACTGCAAAAGCTTAAACAAAGAGAAATTAGAGTTCAACAGCAAGAATGTGCCCAAATGGGTGATTTGTCCACATGGCTGACAGAAAAGGAAGAAGGGAGAAGCCAGACAAGCATCCTTGCCTCCATCTATATTCAGGGGCTTTAGTGTTTCATCCTACTTAACTTTTCACTGCCACCCCCCACCCTGAGCCCCAAGGGCAGTGGGGGAACAGGTGTGGGCTGGAGACTGGGTGGAAGACGTGTCTCTGAACATCCATCCAAAGAGAAGAGAAGCAGAAGAAATTCAGTTCCTTAGAGGACATGTTTCTGGCTCTCCTGGGGGAATAATAGGGATTATTCCGGCTAGGCTCTGGTTTATGAAAACTGCATGAAACGCCCCTCACAGGTGTCTCTAAAGAGTGCTTGATACTCATGCTAAGCATGAGTTTAATGAAAAATTTTGACTCTAGCTAAGTATGGAAACTAGGGGTTTTAGATGGCAGCTGCCCACTGAGTTTCTATAGCAAACTGAGCTGAGCACTCAAGACTCAGGAGGAATTTGCAGTGTCTTGATGTTCAAAGTAAAGTGACAGATAGTGGACAGAGGCAAGGATGACTCCAGGATGTCAGCACCATTGCCTGGGACACAAGGTCACCTGCCAGCCAACGGGCTGATAGATAAGGGTAAGGTAATTTCTTGACTTTTTTTTTTTTTAAAGAAAAAAGCTTGTGAAACCATTCTTTGAAATAGAGCTATCCAACTACAGTTCTAGTACTGGCAGGTGAAATGAGTCACTGAGGGAGAAAGTACTAAGAGAAAAAGTAAATTTCAGAAGAACTCGGCCACCTATACCACGTGTGGAAACCTCGCCCGCATTTCCAGCTGAGCTGTGAGGCTCTGCCCTAGAAAATCAGCAGGTAGGTGGGGCAAGCTGGGGACCCTGAACATCCCATGAGTCTTACTGAGACTGGGCCTGCTCTCCGTGTTGCTAATGGAGCAGCTTCCACCTCTGGCTAAGCGATATTGTTGTTCTGCTCATCTGCTCTGCATCTCATGGTTAGTTCCCAGCCTGAAAACGGAGAATATGGTCAATCTGCCATCCTTAAAAATTAACAGACGTCTAGGGCCTGGATTTCCCTCTTCTCCCCACGTGCTGCCTCTAGCCACAGCTGCCATGCTCACACCTTTGGTGGTGCCTTTGGCCGACATGGGGGAAGTGTTATTTGGGCGGAGGGAGGAAGCTCACAGAGATAATGAGAGGTTTGAGAAAGTGTGGCTTCACGTCTCTTCTCTTAACTCTTAGGTCAGAACGTTGACTGAGCGACTCAGTCTTGGTCGCCTTGCTGCAGTTTCTACCCTTCTTTGCTGTGCTTCCTTCCCCTGGTCTCAGTAGCTGCCTTTGCCCAGGACTGAGCTGTGGACTGGTTTGGAGGTAGATAATTCTTTGGGTGATGCTTTTGAGAGTCAGCTTTCCGAATTTCCCCACATTTGGCACCTTCGCCCTCTTTCTCCTTCATCACTAAGTATGTGTATCCAAGTGTAGTGAGGTTAAAATGAATAAGGAGGGCAGTCTTATCAAAAGAAAATTGCAGCAGGTAGGCTGGGGGTGATCATCAGGTATTTCTAGCATTAGCTAAATATTTATTGAGCTAGACTTCCTCTCCCTGAGGTTGTCATAATACTAAAGCCAGGGCTAAGGATAAGTGCTCGATTCCCTATACTCATACAGGCTGATACAAGGTGCAGCTTGTACCCAGATGGACTGGCGCCAGGTTGGTGATACACTCTGTTGTTACTGATTGTGACTGGTGGACACCCACCAGCTGCCAGTCTGGTCTTCAGGCCTTCCAGACAAGCTCTGCCATTGCCCTGCTCATCCTGCCGTGGTTGTGGATTTTACCGGTCTTTTTCTTTTTTGTTGTTGTTGGCCATACTGGAGTCCAGCCCTGTTCATTCTCCCCTCCTCCTGCACTAGATGAATTAGCTGAGCCTTGATATCCTCATTTGTAAACTGAAGGGCTCTTCCCTCTATTTTTGTTATTCTGTGAAATGAAGTAAAAGCTTTCTCATTATGACTTGGTAATAAATGGAGATTGGGAAGAGACTCCATTATTGTGCTATATAACACGGCTTTGTGGATTTCAAGTTAACGTGTGAATGCCAAATATAAAGGCTCCTTTCTCCTTTTGCTAAAGTTTTCCTACTTAACATAATCATATAAATGAGAGTGGCACATTGCTGGAATAATGTGATTTTTGATCCTCGGTTATTTTATCAAGAAGATCAAGCACATTACGCCACTTGATAAGACTTCAGTCTCATTTTTAACTGAATAAACCTCTTTCTTAGGAAATTAAAATGTTTCACATTGAGACTCATCAGTCTCCTAGAGGAAGAAATGAAATGCTAAACCAAGAATTCACAAGATGCAAAAGAGAATTGGGCTGATTTTAACCAGGTTTGAGTCTATAGGCAGAATTTAACAAGGGTATTGATCAGAAAGAACAGGAATAACAAACAAGGATCCATCTGGCAAAAAAGAAGTGAGCCAGGGTGGTGGCAAAACCTGAGAAATCTCCCAGAAATTGTGTTTCTCTGGCATAGAACTAGGAACAGTTGTAGTTTTGTTTAAGTCTTTAACGGTGGATACTTGTCTGGTTGGCTTTACCCAGTGAGGCTGAGTTTGGGCTCTGTGGGCGTCCCTGGTGCCCTTGCCCACACAGGAGCCCTTGGTTTCCTTATTTTCCTGTAGGACAGAGTTCCTTGGGGGGGTTGAGCTCAATGGCATGGGTCTCTCCTGGCGAGCCCTAGCTCTCTTTGTGTATTATCTGTGTTGGTGGCCAGGCCTCTGGGGAGCAACCCTGCCAGGAAGGGCTTTGCTGCGTCCCCAGCATGGGCCGCCTTCCAACATGGTCTTTTGTTACTTTGTGCCTGTTGTATGTCATACACAGGGCTAGGGCATTTCAGATGTGATCTTTTTTAAAGCCAGAAAGATTCTGCCAGTTAGGTGTTATCTCTGTTTGCCAGAAAAGGAAATTGAGACTCAGAAAAGAACAGAAGTTTGTATGGCCAGTTGCAAGGCAAAGCTGTGGGTTGGATCCAACTCTGTCTCACTGCAAATCCCTTGCTCTTTCTATCACAAGTAACAGACGTTACCCTAGAAAAATGAACTTTTTTGTGGTTTTAATCCTGCCTTTTCAGTGGCCCTGTATTCATGCTTGATTGCCGCTGAATGATAGAAATGTTGGGACTAGAGAAAGAAGACATGGGTCAGCAGAAGAGGACATGGCACTCAGATAAGATGTGGTTGTGAAAGCTAATGCTTTTCAGCATAAGCGAATGCTATAGCTGTGCCTAGAATCTTCTAAATTGCTTTTGACTGTCTGGGTCTTTTTAATGGGATACCTAAGCAATTCCAGACTATAAAGAAAGCTGAGTGCCAAAGAATCAATGCTTTTGAACTGTGGTGTTGGGGAAGACTCTTGAGAGTCTCTAGAACAGCAAGGAGAGCCAACCAGTCCGTCCTAAAGGAAATCAGTCCTGACTTGCCAGGGTCCAGCCCCGGTGGATCCAGGGTGATTCGAAGGTGGGGACAGCGTCAGCGTCCTTGGAAAAATACATATTTAATCACAGATATATAGAGAGATTAGAAACGGGTAGTGTAGTAGGAAGATTAGTGGAGGAAAGAGGCTGAATAACTTGGATTACGTGGAATAGCATCCATGCTCCAGATGGGAATTCAGCCAGAAAAACAGGGAGCAAGGAAGAACGACATGGGGGAATCAGTCTTTCCAGAAACTGATCCGATTTCTTTATTTTTGGGTTTGCTTATATACCTTTTGTTACACATAGGGATGAATACAGAGTCACGTGGGGGTCAGCAGTCCTGACCTTTATCAAAATCAGGTACTTCACATAAAAAGGTCTTAGGGACTTTATGATCCTTTCTTTCTGATAACCAAAAACTTATTTTTTCCAAGGGTGTTTTTTCTTAAACCAGGCACCACCCTCCAAATAAAGTTACATTCCTATAGGGTGAGGGTGTAGTGAGTTACAATCAAGAAAAAAATTTATTTAACCCAAGGTTAACATGATTAATCTTAAAGGTTAATGCTTATTTCTCCTATATGTTTAAAGGTTAATACTTATTTCTCCTATATGTTAGTTATATTCATTATAAGGGTAGGGAACATGGAGATTTAGCAGCAAACATCAGCCCAACAAATGAAAATCCTTTCATCAATGTTCCCCTTAAGATCTATGTAGTCTTAAGATAGTGATAAAGTTACATTTTTACATAGCAAGGACACAGTGATTTATAACAAAGCACAGTGATCTATTACAAAAGAGGAAATCCATTAACTCAAAAAGTCTAGTATTGCTAACATCAAGAACTACTATATTTCCTTTTCTATATTCCAAATACATTGATTAATATATTCCCAGGTGCCTAAGGATATGGAGGCCTGGTGGCAATCATTGACTCAACAAGAAGAAAAAGCCCTATGCTAATTAAGACTCTCAAAATACTCCAAAACTCTCTGTGCTGTTTATGGTTGAGAGGTAGTAAACAATCATGTGCGTAGTGGCAGGAGTATGGATAATTCTATCACACAAGCTAGTCCATCAGCAGAGAGGTTTGACCTGAGACCCATCCTTGTCCCACCCAGAGCAGGGAATTAGCAGAAATTATTGGCACAACAAATGAAAAAACCCTTCACCAATATAAATACTAACCAACCCACTATACTAATAATTTCCAACTCCCCAAAAGAATTTGCCTTTAGTAAGTTTAAAACATCTCGTGCCTCTCAGATTGGGAGGCTGTAAACAATCACATGTGGCCGGACGAACCTATACAGGCGGGCTAGATAACCTTCAGAGGAGTCCGTAAGCTGAAACACTCTTGTCACGCCCAGGAATTTTTATTGCCTTGGAGCTTCACATTTACTCCTTCTCCGAGAGAAACGGTTATGGGGGAGAACCCCCCGTAAAGTCAGAGGTGTAGGTGAGAGCATAAAACAGACTCTGGTTTTGGGGTATATGCTCGGGAACGGGGGGTTTCCTGAGGCTTGATCACACCTTTGCGTATGCCAAGCCTCCTTCCTCATGACCTTTGCCATGGGCGGAGTTCCTCACGCTGGCCCCCGGCACTGACTATTCATTGGAAGGACTGATGCTGAAACTGAAACTCCAGTACTTTGGCCACCTGATTCGAAGAACTGACTCTTTGGAAAAGATCCTGATGCTGGGAAAGATTGAAGTCAGGAGGAGAAGGGGATGACAGAGGATGAGATGGCTGGATGGCATCACCTACATGAGTTTGAGTAAACTCCGGGAGTTGGTGATGGTCAGGGAGGCCTGGCTTGCTGCAGTCCATGGGGTCGCAAAGAGTGGGACACAACTGAGCGACTGAACGGAAGCAATTCCAACCTTTATTCTTGGTGTGGTGAGGCAACTAGATCTTCATGAAAGAATGGGAACTATGAAATGATGTTAACCTTGCAGAATGTCTGTAGATATAGGAGCATTTCTTGCTTCCCTTGGACCAAGCATGTTGGCCTAAACAGCATTTATATAGTGCATTGTTCCTTTGGGTGGATGGGAGAATGGCTCTAAGGGTGGAATTCCCTTTCCACCATTGTTCTGCTGGTTTTGTGGTTTACAAAGAACAAGGGACTCTTTTAAATGTTTTCATCAGCAAATTGTGGACTAGAATCATTGAAATAGAAGGATTCTTAGAAATCACTTGGATTATAAGTTAAAATGTCCTCTACCAGCTAAGCAAAGCCTTTACATGGAGCCCAAGTTAACTGATGGCCTGCTCTGTGCTTGGCACAATATGCTGGATCTTCCAGAAGTGCCCTCACTCGGCCAGCCACATCCCCAGCCTTCGGTCTCACAGCCTTTCCTGTTCCCTCGGCCAGCCACATCCCCAGCCTTCGGTCTCACAGCCTTTCCTATTCCCAAGCTCCCTGCTCCAAACACCTGAGCTTTTTCAAGTTCTGAGCATACCAAGCCCTTCCTTCCCTCTGAACCTTTGTCAGTGATGTTCCTTTGGCCTGGAATCCTCCTTCTCTGCTGTTTTCCTTAGCTGGCTTTTCTCATCTCTCCCCTTAGAGATGCTTTTTTTTCATTCTCCAGCAGGAAGAAAGTCCATTCCCAACCCCATCTTGCTTTCTTTCCAAACACTTTTCTATCCTCTGAACACATCACATTGGCGATTAATGTATATTTTGCTGATTTGGTTTCTTTCTCCCCCTCTAGACTTTAAGCTATGTGAGGGCAAAGGCCACGTCTGATTGGTTCACCAGAACATCGTTAGCAATTAGCAACTCCTGACACACAGGAGACAGGCACTCCATAAATATTTACTGATTTGGGAGTGTGTATTGTAATCCCAGGTTGATGCCCTGAAGGTCAGAGAGGTAATGTGCCTTCTCGAAGTCACTCATCCGGCAAATGACAGAGTTAATCTAGTGCTCACTTTGCTTTCCAGTGCTGATGACTTTTATTTAGAGAATGTAATTTTTTTGTGCCTCATTGATGGGATAATGGAAGCAGATTCGGTTAGGTGTTACAGTGATATTTAGCACAGGGTTAGAGAAAGTACCAAATGAGGCACCTGGACACCTCAGACTGAGAACACTTAGCAAGAAGAGAGAGCATGTCCTCTGAAACTGGGAGCTCCCTGGGCTCAGGAGGCAGAGCTGTCCAAAGGCTAGCAGCATCATGACCAGAGAGAGGCCAGCGCTGACTTCCTTTTCTGTCCCAGAGCAGACAGCACATGGCTTTGTCTTCTGAGATTCCGTGTGCCTGGAAGACTGATTTTGAACAGCCCTGTAGGTGAGCAAGAAGGCAATTTGGTGGGCAAAGAACTGCATCTCGTTTCCTGGATCTGAAATGACTTCTTTGTGCATGAAAGGTGACACTGAACATGGGCGGTTGGAGGCCAGTGGGCTCTAAAGAGGTGGAAGGGACATCTGGAACAAACTCTAGAAAGTGGGCTTTTGCTCTGCTCCTAGATGCTGACGGAAGAGCCCATATTCCCTTTATCTCCCATGAAAGGCTGTTACTGTGGTTTTGACTCAGTGCAAATCACTGATACTAGAGTGGCATTGTTCTGCCTCTTGGCTTGCTGCGTCAGGCCTGAGCTGGTGCCCCAAAGCCCCTCAGGAGTCCCTGCTTTGCCCAGGCCGAGCCAGCAGAGCTGCAGGAAGGGTGATATGCGTGCTGTCTTGGGCACCCGCTTTCAGTTCATCAGTTGATCTCTGGATTCTGCATTCAATCCTAACCAAAATGCTTTTAGATAAAAACACATGGCTTGCTTTACCCTCTTGCTGCTGACGTCTTCTCTGACTTCTTATCGACTTCCTTTTCTGAAAGCCTTTCTTCCTGGGACAGGTCCTTGCATGAATACTTTGCTTACCTCCTGCTCACATGTGTCTGGCTTCCTTTTCCAGTACAGGGGAGGCTCCCAGGGAGGATTCCAAGCCTCACATGACATGCCATTCCTTCTAGACCAGGCTTCTAGACCTCTAGTGTCTCTCCATAGAGAGACTTGAATCACAGACACTGACATCAGGAAGGGATTCGATGATCATCTCCTGGGGCCTCCACCCTGGAGTCTGTGAAGCCCAAGGGGCTCTGACAAGTGAGAGGAAGGCTGAGGGAAGATGGAACTCCTTTCGCTTCCTGTCTACACTGCCATTCTTTACTTGCTTACGTATTGAACTTCCATCTAAGATACTGCTTGATTAAAGGGTTCCTGGCTTGAAAACATGATCTGATGATCTCTGCTCTTAGTTCAAATCCTCCAAGAAGGCAATAATGATCAAAAAGAGAAAGAGATGGGAAAGGGAAGGGCGGGATTGTCCTGCAGAACCATGGAGTGGAAACTTGGGGGCAGGACCTGGCTTAACAGAGAGAGCATCAGAGGTAGGACCCCCATCTAGAGCTGAGGGGCTGCCACCCCAGTGGGCCTGAAGGGCAGAGTGTCAAACCAAAGAGGATTATTCTTGGGATTTAAGAGCTGGTAGTTTGATAACTAGGTTTTGGACTTGCCTGGGATCTATCACCTCCTTTCTTTTTTCTAATTTCTCCCTTCTGGAGTTGGAATGCCTGTCCTATGCCCATCCTACTATTGTGTTTGGGAAGCAGATGACTTGCCTGGTTGCACAGGTTCAGAGCTGGACAGACATTGTTCCTCAGGACGAATTGTGTCTCAACGCCCACTCATGCCTGATTTAGATAATATTTTGATGAGACTTTGGACTTTATTTTTTTATTTAAATTTATTTATTTTAATTGGAGGCTAATTACTTTATTGTATTGGTTTTGCCATACATCAACATGAATCTGCCACGGGTGTACACGTGTTCCCCATGCTGAACCCCCCTCCCACCTCCATCCCGGTACCATCCCTCTGGGTTATCCCAGTGCACTAGCCCCAAGCATCCTGTATCATGCATTGAACCTGGACTGGTGATTCATTTCATATATGATATTATACATGTTTCAGTGCCATTCTCCCAAATCATCCCACCCTCTTCCTCTCCCACAGAGTCCAAAAGACTGTTCTATACATCTGTGTCTCTTTTGCTGTCTCGCATACAGGGTTATTGTTGCCATCTTTCTAAATTCCATATATATGTGTTAGTATACTGTATTGGTGTTTTTCTTTCTGGCTTACTTCACTCTGTATAATAGTTTCATCCACCTCTTTAGAACTGATTCAAATGTATTCTTTTTAATGGCTGAGTAATACTCCATTGTGTGTATGTACTTTAAACTTTAGAATTGATATTGGAATGAGCTAAGACTTTTAGAGGCTGTTGGAATGGAATTAATATATTTTGCTTGGAAGAAGGACATGAATTTCATAGGACCAAAGGTGGAATGATTGTGACTAAATGTATCCCTTTATGTACCCCTAAAATTTATATGCTGAAACCTTATCCCCCAATGTGGCTATTTGCAGATATACCTCTTTGGAAGTAATTAGAGTTATATGAATTCATAAAGGTGGAATTCTAATCTGATAGAATTGGTGGTTATATAAAAAGGGAACAAGAGATCATTTTCTTTCTCCATATGATTGCACTAAGGGAAGGCCATGTGACCACGCAGCAAGAAGATGGCCATTTGCAAGCTAGGAAGAGAGCCCACACCAGAAACTGAACTTGGCTGGACCTTGATCTTGAACTTTCCAACCTCCAGAACTATGAGAAAATAAATTTCTGTTCTTTAAGCCACCCGGTTTTTGATATTTGTTTTGGCAGCCCAAGCTGACCAATACATCGGGTTGCTGGAGATCACTCTTGGTACTAAATATCGTTTACTTTTGTACTCATAGGTGGTTAATAAGGACTGTTGAATCTTGACAGAACCCAACTCAAATGCTTATTGCATTAAATTGAATTTATAAGACAAGGTTTAGCAGAAAGCAGGCTATGACCAATGAGGGAGACATGAGCCTTGGAAGCTTTCTATTGTTCATGCCCCAAATTCTTTACATCTTCTGGGTGTAAAATGACAGGAGAACTTGTATATTGTGTAATGTAATTCAATAAACCGTTATTGAATGTCTACTATTTATGGGCTTCCCTAGTGGCTCATGGGTAAAGAACCCACCTGACCATGCGGGAGACATGAGTTCTATCCCTGGGTTGGAAGATGCTCTCGAGAAGGAAATGGCAACCTACTCCAGTATGCTTGCCTGGGAAATCCCAAGGATAGAGAAACCTGATGTGGTCAGACAGGACCTAACAACTCAACAACAACTACTACTGTTTAGGAGACACATTTCTAAGCCTGGTTAGAATGTATTAGGATTCATAAGATGTGGCCTCTACCTTCCCAGAACCTATCACTTGTGGCCTTCCTGACTCGACAATTCTTAACCACATAGGCAGACCGTATCAACTTCTAATGTCCTCCATGTTGAGATTACCCAGTGATTATAACTCATGTTCATCTTCAAGGACAGTTGCCTTCCAGGACCTGGCCCACTCTGTCGTCCTTTTATTTTTAATTAGCTTATTCATGTTTGGCTGAGCTGGATCTTCACTGCTGTGCGTAGGCTTTCTCGAGTTGCAATGAGCGCGGGCGACTCTAGCTGTCACGCACAGACTTCTCGTTGCAGTGACTTCTCCTGTTGTGGAGCACAGGCTCATGGGCTTCAGTAGCTGGGGCACATGGGCTCAGTAGTTGCTGCCTGCAGGCTCAATAGTTGCGGCACACGGGCTGAGTTGCCCTGCAGCATGTGGAATTTTTCCGTATCAGGGATCGTACCCAGATCCCCTGCGTTGGCAGGTGACTTCTTAACCACTGGACTTAATTTTGGTCCCTGTGGGAGATGTTAGAAGATGAAATTTTTTTTTAAATGTGTAATTTTTTCGTAGGCACTAATGATCATAATGAAATTAACCAGCGATTAGGATTCGTAGTGGGAGTAACTTGACCCTAATGAGTGGAGGCAATCATTGGTGCCCACATTTTGCTCTTTAGCCATGACATTGAACAAGGGGCCATTTTAACTTTTGAACTAGGTGTTGCTCTGCACCTAATAATGAGATTTTGTCACTTTTCTTTGAAATGTTTACCTGCCTTGCAGGCAGATTTTGAGGGGCAGGGATACCTTTTGACTTCCCCACAAAAATATGGAGAGAACTTGTCTTTCTTGTTGACACTCCCTTTGCCTTCCTTCAATCTTGGAAAAGGCTATAATTTTTAAATTTGTGGGAAAGCTGGAGATTTGGGGTTAATTGGCAATGTTTGCAAGCTACAATTAATCTCATTATGCTTTGATTATCTTAATTAAACTCCTGTCCTGGAGAGTAGTCACTAATTTTTTTTCTTTTTTGCATCTCTGCACGCGTGCATCTTGAAGCTGCCTCCCTGTGGTTCTCAGAGCACATGGAGTGGGGGTCATGCTTGTTTATCCTCATACCCCCAGCATAGTTGTGATGTATCCTAAGTGCTTGTAAATGTTTCTTGAATTGAGTCAAACAGGTAGGGACATAGCTTGGAAAAGCCATGATGGTAACTCCAGTGGCTTCTAAATGTATTCTCCTTGCAAAACAAATACCTACAATTCCTAGCCCATACTGGAGAAGGTAAGGGCACCCCACTCCAGTACTCTTGCCTGGAAAATCCCATGGGTGGAGGAGCCTGGTAGGCTGCAGTCCATGGGGTCGCGAAGAGTCAGACATGACTGAGCGACTTCATTTTCACTTTTCGCTTTCCTGCATTGGAGAAGGAAATGGCAACCCACTCCAGTGTTCTTGCCTGGAGAACCCCAGGGACCGGGGAGCCTGGTGGGCTGCCATCTATGGGGTTGCACAGAGTCGGACACGACTGAAGTGACTTAGCAGCAACCCATACAAATGATTTGGAAGTCTTCTCATTAGCTGCAATAGCAAATACGTAAAACAACAACCTACTGGCAAGGTGCGAGGTGGGAAAAAGGAGGACATGACTTCAGTGGCAGTTTTACGCCTGACACAATGTTGGCAGCTATCACACGTGCCATCTAATATTATTACCAAAGTGCTTTTTCCCTGGCCCCAGCAGGCTGTTTTCAACCAAAGCCAGCTGAAGCCAGAAGGAAATTGCAGCTTGGCTTGCTGGAAACCCCTGAAGGGGCCCAATGCTGCTGAAGGGGATTAATAAAAACAAGTTTAGCAGAAGCCCTTCTTTGTGGGCTCATCATTAAGTTATTACCTCTTGGGAAAACAGTTATCTGGATCAGGGGTCCCCAACCTCTGGGGTCTAATGCCTGATGATCTGAGGTGGAACTGGTGTAATTTTAATAGAAATAAAGTGCACAACAAATGCAATGTACTTGAGTCATCCCGAAACCATTCCCTCCACCCCTGGACTGTGGAAAAATTGTCTTCCACAAAACCAGTCCCTGGTGCCAAAAGGGTTGGGGCCTCCTGAATGATAAACTGACGGTAAGCCCTATTGATCTACCCAATCCGTATTATTTCTTATTTACACGAGAGTCAATTGCTATTCACCTAGACGAGGCAGCTGACTGTTCTAAAACAGGATTATCTGTGAGGCAGAGACAGGAGGCAAGTTGCCTCCTTAGTATGTCTGTGCTTTAAAGAGGATGAAACAAGTGACACCATGGAAATATGCTTCTAGAACAAAATGCGATTACAAATAGCAGACAGCCCCATTTCATTCCTCACAATAAATGTGAATATTAGTGGGTAATAGTTAATATGATTTGTAATAATATATTTATAGTATATTGACTCAAAATGATTATATGTTGAATACTATGCTAATATATTATTAGGTATCAATATATATTATATTAATGTTAGCAATTATGTTAATAGATATAGCAATATATTAATGGAATATTAATATTTGATACACAGACATACATTAAATGAACATGATCCTGTGACTCTCTGGTAAATACTATCAGTCATTTGGTTGGTTTTAATCTGCCTTGGCCTCCCCAGGCCTACATTGGTTCAGGCTAAGGTATAAGAACACGTAGGAGCCAAACAATGTCCACTTAAGGGCAATTCATCTCTACTATGTTGGGTGCTGGAAGATTTTATTGCAGAGACAAAAGAATTCCAACCCAAAGACCTGCTGAGAAAAGGCCCCAGAGTAGAGTTACCAGAGGAGAGATCAGTGTTCAGCCTGACTCGGGGGAGCGTAAACATCTGTCACTCGGCCTGTTTGGTCCTTCTGCCTTCTAAAGAGGTGAGCATATTAGTGGTTGGTTTCCTAATAAATTATACAACAGGATGTTCCAGGGGGTCCATTTCCTGAAGGTGGTTGCTCAGCCTCATGGAGCACAGTTAGCACCACTAATGGTCCATCAGAATTGTCCAGTGGTCTAGAAATGCCACTTCTGTATTTCTTGAAAGCACATTAATTCAACCTGAGAAGGAACAGCGCTATGCACCACTCAGTTGATGCACTGAAACATCATCTTTTTCCCCTCCACCCATTTCTTCTAAGAGAGTTCTCCTTACCTTCTGCAGATCTGGTGATGGGTCCATCTTGGATGATTTTGAATATTTTGTAGGCAGGCACATTCCTTATTTGTTTCACTTAAGACATTTTAGAGGAAAACCTACTTTTCCTTAACTGTGGCTTGTTGGCTTGTTACCAGACGCAGTGAATGAGGGGATGTGGGCAGTGGGGCACCCATCCCCTGCTGGGAAACAACAGCTGCTTAGGGTTCTTGCAGTCTATCAGTGTTGTCAACTCCACCATCATTAGGGATTTTTTTCAGCCTGCCTTACTTAAACTCCAGCTGTTTTGTCACCTGAATCTGAAAATAGTGACATCACACAAGGATGATGACAAATAAATGTCATGATTGAAGGAACTAGCCCTGTGCCTGACACCTAGTAGCCACTCAGTAAATAGTAGTTCAATTTCCCCATCGTCCCTGAAGCCTCACATCATTAAAGGCATTGTACCTTTGATATATAATAGGTATTTTCATCATGTCCATTTGTTAGCTCAGTTCTCACCATCTGTGTTCCTTGTCCATCTGCCAACCTGGGAAAACCTTCTTCATATTTCTAAATGAAGAGTTCATTTTTTTAGACAACACTTTTATATTTGGGATTTTAGTAAGGTGGAGTGCTGTAAAGTATTATCATTTAGTGTCTTATCAAGATAATTAGGACACTACGTGTTCTATAGATGAGCTTGGTCATAGTAGGGGAGAAAACAATGTACCCTTGTGCCTTCATGTTATTTTCGGCTAATGGAGCTACTAAAAATCCAAACCTGATGGATACAAAACCAGATTTGCACACATGTTAGATTTACTATGTAAGGGCATGTTGGGTCTGTCAGTGGAATTAGGTCACTCAATGGGGTATTTCTTTGCAAGAGTTTGTTAAAGAAAGAGCTCTTGTTGTTGTATCCAATTTAAAACCTGTTTTTCAGAAGTTTCTAGGATTCTCTCACACTATGTTTTCCACATATATTTCTTAATCCCCAACAGAGTATAAATGAGGTTTGAAGACATCCAGTCTCTGCCCCTGCACTCCTGGCCTTCCCCACTTGTGCTTGTAATAGTGCAAGTTGTAGTCACAGTCCACGAGGGTCACGAGCTCCTGCAGATTCACTGGCTCTTAGAGGAAAAAAAACAAACCAGCCTCTTGATATACAAAGGGGGAAACGTCTATTAGCGGACAGTTTTCCTGTATTAAAATAAGAGATTGTGGAAGCCTTGAGGGTATACTATGTTAGCATCTATTATTTCAACAAAGATTTCAAACTCTGGACCTTCCTGGCCTACTTACCTTTTCCCTCTATCCCAGAAGATTGGTTAAGTTGTCACAGTGGGTGGTGGAGAGAAACATAAATTTCTTAAGTGGTCTTAAGAGCATCTACATTTAATCCAGCTTTATAGGGATGTAAAAGTCACCATCTCACAATTAATTATGATTTTTCCCAGCCTGACTTATATTGTAAAATTCAGCCTTTACTGTGAGGGGAGTAAATTTCCCATTCCTTGACGGCTGTCTTTACATTACAGAGGATCCCAGAGGCTTAGGGCTGGAAGGCACTAGGTACCAGCTTACAGTCTCTGGGTTTTACAGTAGACCTTGGAGGCTGATCTGTTACAGTATTAATGGTATTAACCCCCCATGGCTCCCTTTTAGAAGACAGGTATAAATACATTTAACTAAAACGAGAGTTAGCTAGGAGGCGGGTGAAGCCTAAGCTAATGAGTCTTTCAAATTCTTGAATGATATTAGATAGGCAACAGCCCCATTTGTGATGACTGACCATTTGGGAACTATGGCTTTGAATCTTTTTTTTTTTTTTAACGTTTATTGGTTGGCTTGTCTGCATCAGGTCTTAGCTGCGGCACGTGGGATCTTTGTTGTATCCTGGGCGTCTTTAACTGGGGCGCACGGACTCAGCACCCAGCATACATGGACTCTGGTGGCACACAGGCTCAGTAGCTGTAGCGTGTAGGCTTAGCTCCTCTGAGACCTGTGTGATCTTGGTTCCCCAACCAGGGATTGAACCCATGTCCCCTGCATTGCAAGGTGGATTCTTAGTGACTAGACTGTCAGGGAAGTCCCTTTAATCATTTTTTTAAGTGGCAGGGACAGATTTTTGCAGACGCTGAGGCTCTCTGTTGCTTGATCATCTTTCTGTTTACTGACCCACATTGCAGGACATCTGGCCTGGTGTCCATTTATGGGGAGAAAGGTAATAGGCCAACGTAAGATTGCAAACCTCGAGTCTGACCTCATTAGAAGTGTGCTTACTAGTGGTGTAAACCATGGCATCATTCTTCCTGCTGGTTTGGGTGATTTTGGAAGTTGTTTGAGTTTTGCTGTTTCAACAGTAGCAGGCAGGCAGCTGTAGGGGAGATAACTCTTTGTGTCTGTAATGACACCCCTACAGAACACATTGAATACTGACTCAGACCATCCACTTGCCTTTAGACCATCCTTTGAAAACAGATAATAGCTTTCTTCAGTGTCTCTAGGGAAGACTTCAGACTTGCTTTTGCAACTCCAGTCTGCAAACAGCTAGAAGCGAGTACTTCCAAAACTCATCCCAGGCCCACCTGGTGTGATGTTACCATTTCCATCTTAGCTGATAGGGTACGGAGGAGAGCTTCGGCACAGCTAAGAGCGTCTTTGGCCTGGCCTTGGGCCTGTGTGCTGGAACCAGGAGGGGTTGCTCCAGCCAGTTCTGCTTTTCATGTTTTTCCCCCTTGTGTTATATTTTCTTTTCCTGGTCTTTCATTTAACCCTCTCAAAGCCTGGAAACCCTCAAGAGAACAGTAGCTATGTGTTGTTTTTTTCCTGATCTAGGCTGCTTTTTTTTTTTTGAAAGAAAAACCACCCCACAGCCGTTATCTGTGTACTTTGCCTTTAATGGAAGCTTCCCTCATGGCTCAGAAGGTGAAGACTCTGCCTGCCATGTAGGAAACCTGGGTTGGGTCTCTGGGTAGGGAAGATCCCTTGGAGTAGGGCACAGCAACCCACTCAGATATTCTTGCATGCAGAATCTTGTGGACAGAGGAGTCTGGCAGAATACAGTCCACGGGGTAGCTAATGTGAAATGAATGGGCTTCCCAGGTAGCACAGAGGTAAAGAGTCTGCCTACAAATGCAGGAGATGTGGGTTCAATCCCCTGGAGGAGGAAACAACAACCCACTCCACTATTTTGGCCTGGAGAATTCCATGGACAGAGGAGCCTGGTGGGCCACAGTTCATGGGGTCTCAAAGAGTTGACATGACTGAATAACACTTTCACTTTTCACTTGCCTTTATTGAAAGAAAAGTGCCCTAATTCAGCCAATGCTATGAGAGACATTTATTCCAGGGTCCATGTTGTCATAGACTGATAACGAGTAGTATGTGATCAGATATTTCTTGGAGAAACCTTTTAAAAACCGTGTGTGTGCGTGCACATGCACACTCACACTCCTCCCTCTGCCAGCCTTGGTTAGCTTGCCCTTGAGTCCCAGAACCCCTGCCTTATTCCAGCCAGATCCCTTTTTAGGTGGATAGTGAAGAGATCCTTCATTTGTTTCAGAGAAGGCAGAATCCAGCCTGAGGGCAAAGTCAATTCCTTCTGCTATAAATACAAATTTTCACTCAGTCTTCTTTTAAAAGACACACAGAATACTTCCAATAAAATTGAGGACTTTCTTTACTGTAAACGTGGAAAGACTTCATGAAGATTTTATTTTAAAAATGATAGGCATTTGTTTAGCCCTTTACAGAGTATTCTCACAAAGTAATAACAATGAGAGTAACAATAGCTGGTGTTTACCCATTGTTGACTATGTGACACTGTTTGTAGTGCTTTCCAGGCTCACTTAATCCTCGCAATAACTTTATGCATAGGGACTGTTATTATCTCCATTTCCAGATGTGTAAACTGAAGCATCAGAGGGCTACATGACTTTCCTAAGTCACACAACCAGTAAGTGCTATAAGGCAAAAGATTCAGCTAAAGTTATGGTTGACATCCAGGATTTTGTCCTTCCCACCATCCTGTGTTCTCTCTTAATCATTAGCGTCAGGCAAGAATGCTGTTTCAGAGCAATTAAGTGACTCAATTCTGATGTTTCAACCAGAAGTGACATAGAAAGGTTTGACATTTTTCCTTTTCTTTTTACTGACTTCCCCCACTCTATGTCATGGGCATCTAGGTCAATATTTTATTGAGCTCAAATCATCCACTGAGTCCCCGTTGTGTACTGGGTGCTGTACGACATTTCGTGGTACAAAGATAATGAACTTCCCGCCCTTAAAAATTTTGCAGCCTGAGTCTGGGGAATTAGATAAAACACAGTGACAGATGCAATCAGTGTAAATAACGTTCTCCTAGGGCGAAGTACATGTGTTCTGGGAACCCTGGGAATGGAGCACTATCCCAGTCTTCTGATCACGAACATTGTTAGTCGCTGTGAGCAGTACTGGCTCTGTGATGGGCTGTGTCATTGAAGAATTTTGAGCAGGTGGTGTAGAGAATGGTATAGAATAGATGAAGAGGCTTAGAGGCAAGGAGAACCATTTAGGAGGCTATTAGAATTGTCTAGATAAGAAATGATGGGGTCCTGACCTAAGGCAGAGGCAGTGAGTCCAGCTTTTTCTGTCTCTCCAGGATACACTTAATTGATTCTTCTGTTGCCTTCAGCAGCCAGTACGTCTGCCTGGCTGTCCATTCAGCTACTGAACCTTCATCCCTTTCTTTGTCTTCCGGAACTGCAATTTGTGTACCTGTCTCTCCTTTTAGCTCCTCAGAGGCAGCCAATGTATCTTTTTAATCTTTATTCTCACTGTACAAGTACTGTGTCTGGTACGTGCTTTTGAAGTTCATGATGGAGACCAGTTTAGTATGGCCATAGTCTAGGGTCTTTTTTGCCAAGGATTAAAAGGGCTGTTGGAAAGGAAGGATGAGGGAGGAGATGTCTTTTGCTCTACAGGAAAATTGAACGATGTTGACAGATGAGAATTGCCTATGACTTTGCTCTGACTCTGCCAGAATGCATTAGCATTCTTCTGGGATTTAAGGTAATTTCCTGGCAGGTCTAATGTTTATTCTTAGTAATGTTTACACAACTTCTGTGCCATCTCTTAAAAACAAATTAGGCTTCAACACAAATAATTAAAGTCAGGAATAGCCAAAAAAAAAAAAAGACGGAAGCAGAAACATGGTTCTAGCACCCGTCTCCTGGAGTATGAACTCACCCTCTAACCAGTAAGTGAAACCCTGCTCTCCTCCCTGTAAGTTGTGTGAGGGCTGTCCATTTAGCTAAGGAGCTTGCAGAATTTCTTTATGTTTTTAAATGTGAAAGCCTCCATGGGAGCCAGATAGAGAAATCAGATTTTTATAAGGAACTGTTCTTGCTGAAGCCAGAGCCACTTTGGGGAACCGGAAGCCATGTCCAGCTGTCTTCTTCTCCACTTCCTCCTCACCCCTAAGTAAAGGGATTGTGGAAAGCACTAATTAAGACCATCCGCATTTCCCTCTTAACTGCTCATTTTGATCCAATTTCTCCTAAATTTCACACTATTATTACATGGAGCTTTTCACAGCCAGTTAGAGGTTTTGTTCTTATGTTCCAGCATTTTTTGACCCTGGTGTCTTCCAGCCAGTCAAAGGGGGATTTGGCTTCTCCTCTGCCTTCCTCCCAGGTTCTCATATGCCCTTCCAGCAATGACTGGAAGACAAGCTTACACCTTGCAGTTAGATGCCTACCAAGACCTTAACTGAGAGATAATCATCGTTTAGATAAAAGACTTCCTTGAAAGGATAAATGTTAAGGTAACATTTTCCTTGAATTCAAACAGTTTATTGTTCTTGTTAAAATTTAATTATACCCCATGGAGCTCTGGCACATGTGGCTATATTTAATGGCCATTGTGCTTCTATCGACTGTGTTAAAATTAATTTTTAGCCTTACAGAAAAAGAGGCTGAACTCTGGGCCTAAAGATTTTTCAGGATTATCAAGAGGCTTAAAGAGATCAAAGAGACCTCAGCTTGTTTGTGCCAAGGTATGAAAATGTAGTCATTTATTATTCTTGAGCACAGAGAAAGGATTTGTGTACATAAAATTTGGTAAAGGATTACTTTTTAGAAGAAATGAAAGGCAGTCTATGGGTGTGAGTTCTTAGGCACTTTGTTAAAGGTGGCCTGCCCAATTCTGTCTTCCGTCTCAGTCCAGTTCTCCCCACCTGTTTTCAGAAAGCTTTACCAGTCATGTTCAGAAGCCCACCAGGGGTTGGGGTGAGGGCTGTCTGTCAGCCCTGTTTGGTGGCTACGTAATGAATTCCTACTGTCCAGTAATGCTAAGGTTGTGCCCCATTTTAGAAACCTGATTCATAAACACTTTATATTCTTAATTCTCAGCTCTATTAAGGGTTATTATTTACTTTGAAAGAGGGTTTTGAAAGTAAGTGTATTTATCCTAATTCCTGAAAATAGCCCTCTCTGAATGCTTCCTGGGGACTGTTTACAGATCATGTACAATCTAGACGAAGGAGAAGAGAAACACAGAGAGCTAAGATGTTTAAGGATCTGCTGACTTTTTGCAGAACAATCCACAAAGGTGGTTAAGAGTCTGAAATAATTTAAGTTTCTCAGGTTCAATTTATACATATCTTTTTTTTTTTAGGAATGCAACACTCATTTATGATTTGTCTAAAGAATATAGCAATTGTAACATGCTGACATTTGATTTGCTGTGTAATTTATAAGACAATTCTGGAATAGAAGGACATCTGCCTCCCCTTCTCAGTGGCTTCCAGGGCTCAGCAAGAAACCAGGGATAGAGAATTTAACTTTCTCTTACTTTGTTGAGTGTTGCTTATGATCTCTGAAGGGAGGTGCTTACCTCGAAGTTTCATTCACCCCCAATAACAATTAATTTCTTTCAAGAAGGTTGCTTTTTGCTATTGACTCCTAGAGGGAAAGAAACAAAATAACCCTGGGTAACCTTGAACATATTTATATTCATTTTTCATGTTTCTACACAATTTAAATATAAGAATATTGATGTTCTTAAGAGTTACAAATCCCCAAAGCCAACAGAATAGATAGATCCATTAGATAGATCATAATGGAGAAACGAACATAAAAGGTAGATAATTTGATAAGACTCTGAAGAAGTGTGAAAATGGGCTTATCAGATTACACCAAGATACCTGGAATATTCAGTTGAGCTTCAGATATTTACTGAGTGCTCAGTATATGCCAAAAATGTACTAACTAGGTAAGGTTCAAGGAGAAGATTATTAAATATCTGAGCAGAACCAAATAAGAGGTCATGATCTTTTTGAGCAGACCTCAGCAAATCCCATGGACAAAGGAGCCTGGTGGGCTGCAGTCCATGGGGTCAGTAAGAGTCGGACACGACTGAGCGACTTCACTTTCACTTTTCACTGTCATGCATTGGAGAAGGAAATGGCAACCCACTCCAATGTTCTTGCCTACAGAATCCCAGGGACGGGGGAGCCTGGCGGGCTGCCGTCTATGGGGTTGCACAGAGTCGGACACGACTGAAGCGACTTAGCAGCAGGAGTAGCAGCACCAAAAGGTCTCTGTTTTAGTACTTTGTCGGAATTTGGCAAATCAGGACATATCCAGAGAGGGCGAACTACAGGGAGAAGGTTCTGGAAGCCGTTTTATTTGAGGAACTGTTGAAGAAACAAGGACTACTTATCTGTAAAGAGGAAGATTTTTGGTAAAGAGACCATGAAAAATGTCTCAGTCTTTACCGTTTATAAGATAGCTGCTGACCATACGTGACTAAAGTAATTAAGATTAAATAAAAATTAAAATATTAGTTCTTCACTTACACCTATGCATTTCAGGGGCTCAGTGGCCACATGAACAAGCAGCTACCATTTTGGACAACACACAGATTTCCATCGCTGCAAAAAGTTCCGTTAGATATAACTGCACTGAGTACTTGACGGATTTCATGTTTACCAAAAGAACAAATTCAAATTGTATATCTCCAGAAGGCACAGTTTTGCCCAATGGAGAAGAACTAGAGGGGAAATGTTCCAACACGAGAGGTAGTCCAGTAACAGAAGAAGCAGAGTTCGAAGTTCTCTGAGAGCGGGAATGTCCCCTCTTGGAGACCCTCGTCAAGGATGCTATAGAGGAAATATGTGTAGATGGCTCCTGCAGCATCCCGCTTTCAGACTTTGCTTGTCCACATCAGGCCCCCAGCCAGCCCACCCAGCCATCTGTTTAGACTCTCTGCAGCCCCACCATCATGTGTGGTGGAAAGTACCCTAGACTCAGCTCCCTCTCTCCATTCTGTTTTAATGTGATTTAAACCCTCCTTGGGAGGTTGGTAATTTACAAAGCTCATGAAAACCTTTCAATGGAATTATGCCTAGAAAGAAATTACTTCCGGAAATCCCAAAATGGGGATATATTTTCTGAGTTTAAATTCAGGTGAATGAGGAATGAGGATAATGAAAAGACTTTGTTTTCTAACCCTGTGTAGGCTTGAGTTATCTAAGACCCTGTATATTAAAACACTTTAATTTAATCAGAATAAAATATCAATTAGCAGTTGGCAACAGTTTTTCCTTGGATATGACACAAAGTAAATAGTTGATCTGTATCTGGAGAGATCTGTGTTTGCAGGGTATCTTAATGGCAAAGCCATGATTTCTCAAATACTTGGTCAAA
Organism: Ovis canadensis; assembly: GCF_042477335.2. Classification (NCBI taxonomy): domain Eukaryota; kingdom Metazoa; phylum Chordata; class Mammalia; order Artiodactyla; family Bovidae; genus Ovis; species Ovis canadensis. The sequence continues at coordinate 83,373,538 of NC_091256.1, forward strand.
TTCATATAGAATCAAGGGACCATAGTGAGAAGGTATTTTATATATACAAAGCTCTTTAGTAGCTTTTGAAGAGACTGCCTGAGAACTCAAATAATTATTTCTGGAAATCTGAAACCAGGAGGAGTTACCTGAGCACATTCCTTAATTAAGCTTGATGTATTGCCTTGCTTAAGAATCTCAATTCTGGTCAAGCCTGGGCAATTTTATTGGTCTTTGGAGTTCTGAAATGATACTCTCAAACTGCCCAAGAGTACCAGAGGAGGAAAATGACACTCATTAGATACATTAGGATCGTCTGTAAGAGGTGAAGAGAGAAAATGACTGGCAGTTCTGTAGAGTCACTGGAGGCAGCTTGTGGTCTAGACTGACAGCTGTCTCCGACTGACCTTGCCATTTTCCAAACTCTCCATGGAAAGTCATTGTCTGGGTTTTTTTTTTTTTAACCTTAATTGTTTATTTTTAATGTCTTTTAGTTTGCTCTTTTGGTGGTGGATGTTATAAGCAGCTGTTTTCTCTTCTCTCTCCTCTCCTATTCAATACAGACTCTGGTTTACTTCTATCCGGTTGGTGGAGGTCAAACATACTTTAGGCAAGCGTTTTATCATTGATGTTCTCCAACCCACCCTGTGCTTGAAACTCAGGTATCATTTCTGTGCCCTCTGAGAAAATGTCTCCTTCAGGCAAACACAGATGATTTGCTAGAACTGTGTTTCTTCAGGAAAGCATCTTTGGTTTGAGCTGGGTGCACTGAGGAAGGAGCTCTTGTCTATGTCTGTATACAGTCAAGAGAAAGTTCTCATGAACAGTGATGCTTAAATGAAGTTAGAAGATGAGTAGGAGTTTGTGGCATGGATGAAGGTGGAGAAATTCCAGGGAGTAGGAATGGCGTGTGTGCAGGGAAACTCCAGACTTGAGATGTCTGAAGGAAACTCAAGGATAGTTCTGTGAAAAGAACTAGTGTGAGAATCATTTATTTATAAACAAATATTTATTAAGTACCCATGATTTGCTCAGCCCTGTTCTAAGCACCAGAAATACTTTAGTAAAGTAAGAAAAAATTCCTGCCCTATGGAACTGATATGCTGGAGGGAAGATTCAGAAAACATTTGATACATATAATTCATGTATTAAGTTTGTCCTTTCTAAATTGCTTGGAACAATTCTTGGAGTATAATAAGGGCTATATAGTGAGAAACTTTTTTTGAGGGGCAGGGGGCTCCCAAATCATTGCAGATGGTGACTGAAGCCATGAAATTAAAAGACACTTGTTCCTTGGAAGAAAAGCTATGATCAACCTGCTGCTGCTAAGTCGCTTCAGTCGTGTCCAACTCTGTCTGACCCCATAGACGGCAGCATAGACTCCCCCGTCCCTGGGATTCTCCAGGCAAGAACACTGGAGTGGGTTGCCATTTCCTTCTCCAATGCTTGAAAATGAAAAGTGAAAGTGAAGTCGCTCAGTCGTGTTCAACTCTTAGCTGCCCCATGGACTGCAGCCTACCAGGCTCCCCCGTCCATGAGATTTTCCAGGCAAGAGTACTGGAGTGGGTTGCCATTGCCTCCTCCAATGATCAACCTAGACAGCATATTAAAAAGCAGAGACATTACTTTGCCAGCAAAGGTCTCTCTAGTCAAAACTATGGTTTTTCCAGTAGTCATGTATGGATGTGAGAGTTGGGCTATAAAGAAAGCTGAGTGCCAAAGAATTGATGCTTTTGAACTGTGGTGTTGGAGAAGACTTTTGAGAGTCCCTTGGACTGCAAGGGGATCCAACAAGTCCATCCTAAAGGAGATCAGTCCTGGGTGTTCATTGGAAGGACTGATGCTGAAGCTGAAACTCTAATACTTTGGCCACCTGATGCAAAGAAGTGATTCATTGGAAAAGACCCTGATGCTGGGAAAGATTGAAGGCAGGAGAAGAAGGGGACGGCAGAGGATGAGATAGTTGGATGGCATCATTGACTCGATGGACATGAGTTTCAGCAAGCTCTGGGAGTTGGTGATGGACAGGGAAGCCTGGCATGCTGCAGTTCATGGGGTTGCAAACAGTTGGACACAACTGAGCAACTGAACTGAAGTATTTGATATACTGAATAATTTTGTGTGTTTGTTAGAAGGTAATAAGTGTTGTCTAGGGGGGAGGTGGGGATTATAGAGTTAGTAAAGAAAATTGAAAATGCCAAAGGGGGTAGGTAGTAATGTCACAATGCCTTTGAGAAGCCTTTTTCCAAAAGCACCATGGAGCAAAGGTTTGCAAGGGATATGGGGTTAACAGTACAGTTATTTTGATAAAGCACCTTTCTGTGCAGGTAACAATCAGTGCAAAGACCATAAGACTGGAGATTGTCTTCAGGAAATAGTAAGGATGCAAGGATGGGAGAATGAGGTTGTGGAGATGGGGGAGGGGGACAGATGGAAGGTCATCATAAGGACTTCAGCCTTCATTCTGAGAAAATTGAAGGGCGGTGAAGTCTGACTTAGATTTGAAGAGGTCAGTCTGGTTGCTCTACCGAGAATAGACTTTAGGGGGTAGCACTAATAGCCATATGAAAAGGCAGCAAGCTGAACAGCTACTCAGGATACTAACCTGTAAAGGGCACTGAAATAGCACTTTTTTAAAGAAGAGATTGTTCCTACTAGAACTCACCTCAGGGAAGATACAGTTCATATCAATGAAATTTAATCAAGAACTTAAATTTCTTTTTTTTAAGAAAAGAAAATTAAATCTAAGAACTCACCCTCAATCAAGAACGTGATTGGCTGGGTAACAGAGATAGCCACTGAGTGTGTTCTGAGGACCATGGGGCTAGTGAACTGTGGACTCTTTGTTTTGATGAGTATGAGCTACAGTGTGGGGCCAGAGTGGAATTATCAGAATTATGAAAGAGATGATTCCCTCCGCTTGGAGTTCAGCCCCTCCATAGACTAGGGTTCTTATTGAATCAGACCATCCAGAGAGCCAAGCTTCGGTCCCACTGCTCTGAGAGGAAATACAGGACCAGATCCTGAATGACCTTGAATATCCTTCACAAAATACCTGGTTACGTAAGCCACACATTTCCATGATGGCCTTCTTTTCCCATCTTCAGACCCTAGAGAAGGAGAATGTTCTATTCCTTCATCCTGGGAGCAGTTTTATTCCACTCTTCAGTAATAATGATTTGCTGTTACTCAGAAAGACGTTGCAAATCATTTCTGAAAGAGTCTGCCCTTGAACAGTGGGGTTTAGCTGAGGATGGCTCAGACGGTTAGCTGCTGCTGCCCTGAAGATTTGGCCCCTTGGAGTGGAGCCCTAGGGATCGTTGACATGGGTGAACAGTTCCCAGAACTGCAGTTCAGAAAGGACTGTCTGGTCGCCAACAACCTGCTTTAATACAGCACGCTTTTGTTGAGTGCCTGACCCATGACTTGTGTCCTTGATGGACCCACTTCCAGCTCTATCATCTCTCCCCTGAGAACTTGTCAGTCCTACCTAGATTAGACCAGTTAGCAAACAAGAAGCAAGTTCATATAGGCTTGCTGTTCATTCAAAGTGCGCATATAGTTGTTTAATATGAAGAAATGCTATTTTGCTTGTTAACTATGTTTAATTATTCTGGAATGATGAAAGTACAGGTGTAATAGCAGTTTTCTGTATTAATCACCTGTGTATACATGTCAAAAAATGCGCACAGCGTCTGTATTCCTTTTTCTTGGTGTCTATTCTGAATACGTTTACTGAAATATACATTTTTGTCTGCTGAATCCAATTTAAAAATTGAGGCTTGTATTTTATTCATTTTTTCGAAATGTAACTTTTCTGAATTTAACTTATTTCAACCCAAGTATTAATCTGAGATAGGCTGGATATTTTTTTAAAAATGAATTCTTTACTAGAGGTAGCTTGAAAAGCACTGAACTAGAAAACTAAGAAGAGGGACTATGCTACTATTTTTCTTTCTTATTTGTGGAGACTGTCCAGACCCATCAGCAGTAGGGGTGCTCCAAGTTGTTTTCCACTTGCAACAATGGGTTTATGGGGCGCCATCTGTACCCATTCTCCTATGCCCATGGAGTCAGTAAAGCTGCCCACAAAGAATACAGTGAAAAGAATAAAGATAGAACCTCCCATCACCCAACTCATTTTAGACAATAAAACCAACTATAAAAGTCAATCCAAAGGTCAAGCAATGTGGGAGGCAGAGCATCTTACCCTTCATGGGAAGACGAACTTAAAGGTTATTTTTCCTTTACCTTCTTTCTAAAGGGAGCACAGCCATCAAAAGAAGAAAGCTGACAACCTCCAGTTCAGCTTTCAGGATTTCAGTCGAGAATATCTAAGAAGTATTTTTCTTCTCACCATGAAATTATCTGTTAAAGCAATTCTGCAGTCAGTCTGAATACATATAAACTAAAATGACTTACACTCTGAGAGTTAACATTTGCAACTGGCAACGTGCAAAAAGCAGCTTTGCAAAATGTGCCTTTGTGTGCAGAGCCCAGTGAACAACTAACTAGTCCCTCTGACAAAGCTGTGTAGGCACAGAACCTGGGTGGTGTCTTTGCCAGGTTTGTCCTGGGCCGTCCAAGTTGGCATCTGGCTACTTAAAGTCTGGTAGGAAACACATTCACCACCAAAGAGCTAGGTTCTTAAACCAGGATGGATTATACATGTACTTTTTCAATTTCATAGATACAGTTCTAACCTTTTAAAAATATCAGCTGGCAAAATCCTTCATGAAGATGTATTCTTTCCTTAACTCCATATTTATCATATAGTAAACATTAACACCTCATGCGAAGAGCTGACTCATTGGAAAAGACTCTGATGCTGGAAGGGATTGGGGGCAGGAGGAGAAGGGGACGACAGAGGATGAGATGGCTGGATGGCATCACTGACTCGATGGACATGAGTTTCAGTGAACTCCGAGAGTTGGTGATGGACAGAGAGGCCTGGCGTGCTGCGATTCATGGGGTCGCAAAGAATCGGACACGACTGAGCAACTGAACTGAACTGAAACATTAACAAGTACCTCTGTGTTTCAAGGATCTAGGTGGAGAACTGGAAAGCTCAAAGATGAAGGTATCCAACCTAAAGGAGTGTTTGTTATATGGCAAATAAGTAATTCTTTAAATACCTCTTATTTTTACATTACAGTTTACATTTGAACGTCACAGGCGCCCTCATCCCAGTGAACTAGGCAAGGACGAGTTATTGCCATTTTTCCAAAGAGGAACTGGAGAATAGGATGTATTAAATCATCATCTTCCATTCACACCACAAATGGCAGATCCAGAACATAGTGCTGGCTGAAAGCGTAACTTTGGTGTCAGCTGAATCTGGGTTCACAACCAGCTCCAGTAGTCATCCCTTTGTCTGGTTATTTTGGACATATCAGCCTATTTGTGTTTCTGCCTCTTTTATCTATAAAATGGAGACAACATCTGCCTCATAGGCTATTGTAAGATTAACTGAGAAAATGTAGAGGTGGCAGGAGCTTAGTAAGTGATGCTGGGTATCACTACTTTATCAAGAGTACTTTATTAAGCTCCCACTTACACTGCACTCTGTGGAAGATAACATAAACACAGGAACTCAGGATATAGCGAGAAGTCGACAAAGAATGTAACACAATAAAATGAAAGTGACAGATCGGGCACTGATGAGGACTACTGCCTCAGTGTTCCCATAGCAACGTCTAGGTCTCAGAGCATGTGTGGAATATGCTGTGATTAATAGGGTCTGTGGCCACCCTACCCTCACCTCTCACCAGTAGATTATGAACTCCGGGTAAGTTTCAGTATTTTTCCTAAAACTTAGCTACCATAGAAATACTGACGGAGATCACGGAGTCAGAAAGTAAGGGCACCAAGGACACAGCCTTGGTGTTTGCCCTTGGAACATGCCATGTAGCTGACACTCAGCTAAAGCGTGCTGAATTAGGTAGATTGTTGATGATTAGATGGGTCTTTCTGGGATTTTCAGTTGTCTTTTATTGATTTCTACTGTAATTCCATTGTTGTATGGCAATCATTGTTATATGATTTCTGTTCTTTTTAATTTGTGAAAGGGTGTTTTCTGACCCAGAATGTGGCCTCTCTTGGCAAATATTCCAAGTGAGCTTGAGAAGAGTGTGTATTGTGCTGTTGATTGTAGTCTGGAGATGTCCATTGTATCCGGTTGATTGATGGTGTTGAGTTCAACCAGGTCCTTACTGATTTCCTCCCTGCTGGATCTTTCCATTTCTGATAAAGGGATATTAACATTGCCAGTTATGATCGTAGATTCGTGTGTTTCTCTTGCAGCTCTATGTTTTTGCCTTATGTAGTTTGATGCTCTGTTATTAGGTGCATACACATTGAGAGCTGTTATGACTTCTTGGAGAACTGACTCCTTTCTTTTGCTGCTGTTTTATATAATGCATTTTTTTTTTTTTTTTCTAAAATGAGGCAGGTAATGCTGTGTTCTCAAAATTCACTTTCAGGTCTTCATCACTAGCCAGTTCCAGATATATTAGTTAACTTTAAATTATTTTTTGATGAAAAATGAATCTAGAATTTTTATGCATAAACCTGGGAAAAAAGATTCAAAATATTCTATTAAATTCAGGAAATACTTGGCAGTAATTTTTGGCAAATGTGCTGTATCAATATCATCACCTCTTTCACTGATAATTGTTAAAGTCTAGAACGTGGTGTAAACATGGAATACTGTTCTTTTAAGCAGCTAGCTTTCATTTTCAGTCTTCAATCTTATCTGCCATTGAAAAAATGTTTCTCCTTAGCATGACAGTATTAAGATCATTAAAATAGCAAGGATTAAAAAAAAATAGCTAGTGGGAACTGAGCACAGGAAGCTTGGCTTGATGCGCTGTGATGACCTAGATGGGTAGGATCAGAAGACAGGGTTTTCCTCTCGATAACCGTCAACATACAATAGTGTTGTTTATGATTAGCTGCCTTCTCCATTGTTCATTCAGAGTCACCATGAATTTAACTCACTTACCTTTATGTATTTCACAATTTTTGCTATGTCACTAAATACAATGTTTGGTTTAGCTGACTTGTTTTTGAAGCCAGCCATTCTCAACAAAGGCAGCAATGCATTCATTTACCTTCTGGTATAAATTTATTAATCTGGGTAGTCACTCCAGAATGTTTTCCTATCATTGCAGCTGTGCTATCAAAATATACTTGTACATAGAACTTAAACTCCAAACCACATCTGTTGACGGTGGTAATTCTTTTTAGCTTAATACATTTGAAAGCTAGTGGTATCTTTTGGCAGTGAGCATGAAAAACATTTTTCCTTCCTTCGTATCACCACCATGGCCAAATTACATCTGTACTGCCAGATTGCCGAATTGGCAGGGCACGTATTAATGTACAATGAAAAACATTTCTCTTGCTTCATTTGGGCAATGAGTTGATCTTATCATTTCCCTGATGTGTTAATCTGTGATGTCATTTGAAAGTGGTAGTGGACTTCCCTTCTTTGCCACAGATTCATGTTTCCAAATAAACACCTCTGTTGCAGATTGTCACTAATGCCTCATTGATTGCACAGGTTATTTTTTTTTTTCTTAGCAACCCAAAGTGCTATTTTAGTAGAAGTGCATAAGCATTAACATGTAAAATATTGAACATTTGCTTCTGTGGCTTTCTAATGCAATACTTTTAGATTTCAAACAATTCTTTTAGTTTTGAGCTTTTTTTCCCCAGCCTTTTATGAGTAAATTGTTGCCCAAGAAGTTTTGAAGGAATCATTAGTTGGAACATCTCTGCCAATGGCTGCAGACCTTTGGGTTTAGCATGCCACCCTCAAACACGGCTGCAAACTCAACTCAAACTTAGTATATGAGGAGTGATCCTCCTGAATAAAACTAGCACAAAGTCTTTAGTCTCTATTTCTTTGGAATCACTTCCTTTGCTATTATTTGGTTTCCTTCTACTGATGCATTCAGATAAAGTATATCTTTTACTGAAACTAACAAAAGAGTAAAAGTGGAATTTCTTCTCCTGTTTGAAATTAGAAATAAAAAGATATAATACAATTTTTCCTTTTTTAATTGAGCTAATGTTAAGCTACAAATTAAGCAAGTTTGATTAAAAGTTGAAATGATCACGAGAGTAACAAGTTAGAAAAGTAAGTCGATTCCAACATTTTTTGTATCTTCCTTGTCTTCTGTGGATTCTCTCATCTGACTTCCTAATCGACACTTCTCATCTCAGCTGTCAAGGAGTTGAGTAGGAAGATGTTTCTCTAGTAATTGTTTAAAATCCCTCTATAGCCTAATTCATGGAAAAAGTAGGGAAACCAGGATTTCATGTCTTTTATGTTTCATGTTATTTCCTAAGGAGTATGATAGTATCTAATCGTGTCCTGGAGAAATGAGACATTTTCACCATCCCAGGTGTGAGATCCATGATTATATTGATTATGTTTAACTGGATATATGGTATCAAAAAATGTGATGGCTTCGGATCAACACATATATTTTGAGCACCTACAATATTCCAGGCCCTGTGATAGATGTAGTAGAGAATAGTGGAGTAAGTCAGCCATAGCATCTGTCATCTATGACCTGACAAATATAACATGTATTGATTATCTGTTGCTGCATAGCAGATTACTCAAAGCTTTAAAGTGAAAGTGTTAGTCTCTCAGGATGTCCGATTCTTTGCAACCCCATGGAGTGCAGCCCACCAGGCTCCTCTGTCCATGGGATTCTCCAGGCAAGAATACTGGAGTGGGTGGCCCTTTCCTTCTGCAGGGGATCTTCCCAACCCACATCAAACTTGGGTCTTCTGCATTGCAGGCAGATTCTTTACCATCTGAGCCACCGGGGAAGCCCACTCAAAGCTTAGTGATTTCAAACTGTAACTATTTCTTTATTTAGCTCATACATCTGCGTCTGGACAGTGGTTCACCAGGGTGTCTCCCTTCTGTTTCATAGGTTGTCAGTAGGCTCAGCTTAAATGGGGACTGGATGATCCTCTTTCAAGATGGCTCACTCACATGGGCAGCAGATTGGTCCTTGGGACCAATTATAGCCTGGGAACTTAGCTGGGGCTTTGAGCCGGGGACTCAGGTTCCTTTCCATGCAGGCTTCTGCATAGGAAGCTTGGCCTTCCTCACAGTGTGATGGCTGGGTTCCAAGTGTGAATGTTTCAAGAGGTCAAGGCAGAAAGGCATGGCACTTTTAAGACCTGACCTCAGAAGTCACATAACGTGTCTTCTGTCAGCTTTAGAAGTTGTATAAAGACTTGCCTTTATAGGCAGTCACAAAAACCTGCCAAGTTAAAAGAGAAGGGAACAAACCTATTGATGGGGATATGGCAAGAAAATAGAAGAGTGATGGGACATATTGTTGTAACCATCTTTAGAAAATACAGTCTGCCATACAAGTCACTTGTTTATTCATTCAGCAGATATTCACTAGGCACTTACTATGTCCCTGGTCTGTTAAGGACTGAGCATTCAAAGATAAATCAGAGATGGTTTCTGCCCTAAAGGAACTATCAGTTTTAGGAGAGAGAGTGAGATAATATAATGAACTATATATAATAAAATATAAGTACTATACCGAAGTTTATACGAATTAAATGATGACACAAAAGAAGGGGTAAAATTTCTCTGAGAAGTTACATGTACGATGACTCTCAAAGGGTGTGTAGGGCAATAGTTCTCAAAGCATGATCTGTGTGTCCATGGGGGTCCCTTGGACCTTTTCAGGGAGTTTGTGAGGTCAAAACTATGGATGTAATAATAGTCAGACATGGTCTGTTTGTGTAGATGTGTCCACTGATGATATTTATAAAAGCAGTGGTGTGTGAAAGAGCCGCATAGCACGAATGAGGCAGTGTTGAACTGTATTTGTAGTCTTCATATTCTTCATCAACAAAAAATTTAGTTTCACTCAAGAAGGCCCATGATGGAGCCAGAATAATTGAATTTATTAAATTTCAATTCCTGAATACATATTTTAATATCCCATGTACAAAATGAGAATTATGCATAAAGCACTTTGCATCCTGAAATATTATGACTGTTTCAAGGAAAAGATTTTGTGCAATTGAATTCCTAGCTGAAGTAGCTGCTGTTTTCAGTGCCATTTTTTACTTGAGAGAACAACTGATGGACAAACTAGGGTTATTCAAGCTTGGGTATTTGGCAGACATTTTCTTGAAAATCAATGAGGTGAGCCTGTCACTTCAAGGAAAACAACTGACAATACTTGTTGCCAGTTATGAAATTAAAGCTTTCAAGCAAACATTAATATTGTGAAAAACTGATATCTGCCAACATGAATTTAATGGTTTCCAAAGAATGGTTTGATGCAATTGATACGATTAGCAAATTGATTTTTTGATCTTTTTTAATGAAATGTGTTGGTTTGGCACAAAGAAATGCAATTTTTGAAAGAGCTTTGTAACACAGTGAATCCATATTTTCCAAATGACCAATGCACAATGTTCAAAATCATGCATAAGTAAAAAGATCCATTCAAAGAGTTGACAAAGAACAATGGGTTAATGTTAACGGAGTATGAGAATTTTACTGATCTTCCAGACTCCACATTACATTGTAAGACACTACCACTTGTTGAATTTTAGGATAGTATCAAAAGCAATGTTCTCAGTTATCCAAAAAGTAGTTCTTTCTTTTCTATCTACATATCTATGTGAAACTGAATTTTCCTTTCAACTACAACAACGTATTGCTTCAGATTGAATGCAAAAGCAGGTATAAAAGTCTGTTATCTCTGAAGTCAGACCTTAAAAAGATTTAGAAAAATGTGAAGCAGTAACATTCTTACTAACCTGCCTCTTGAGAAATCTGTATGCAGGTCAGGAAGCAACAGTTAGAACTGGACATGGAACAACAGACTGGTTCCAAATAGGAAAAGGAGTGCATCAAGGCTGTATATTGTCACCCTGCTTATTTAACTTCTATGCAGAGTACATCATGAGAAACGCTGGACTGGAAGAAACACAAGCTGGAATCAAGATTGCCGGGAGAAATATCAATAACCTCAGATATGCAGGTGACACCACCCTTATGGCAGAAAGTGAAGAGGAACTAAAAAGCCTCTTGATGAAAGTGAAAGAGGAGAGTGAAAAAGTTGGCTTAAAGCTCAACATTCAGAAAATGAAGATCATGGCATCTGGTCCCATCATTTCATGGGAAATAGACGGGGAAACAGTGGAAACAGTGTCAGACTTTATTTTGGGGGGCTCCAAAATCACTGCAGATGGTGACTGCAGCCATGAAATTAAAAGACACTTACTCCTTGGAAGAAAACTTATGACCAACCTAGATAGCATATTCAAAAGCAGAGACATTACTTTGCCGACTAAGGTCCGTCTAGTCAAGGCTATGGTTTTTCCAGTGGTCATGTATGGATGTGAGAGTTGGATTGTGAAGAAGGCTAAATGCCAAAGAATTGATGCTTTTGAACTGTGGTGTTGGAGAAGACTCTTGAGAGTCCCTTGGACTGCAAGGAAATCCAACCAGTCCATTCTGAAGGAGATCAACCCTGGGATTTTTTTGGAAGGACTGATGCTAAAGCTAAAACTCCAGTACTTTGGCCACGTCATGCAAAGAGTTGACTCATTGGAAAAGACTCTGATGCTGGGAGGGATTGGGGGCAGGAGGAGAAGGGGACGACCAAGGATGAGATGGCTGGATGGCATCACAGACTCGATGGACATGAGTTTGAGTGAACTCCAGGAGATGGTGATGAACAGGGAGGCCTGGCGTGCTGCAATTCATGGGGTCGCAAAGAGTCGGACACAACTGAGCAACTGAACTGAACATTCTTACTAATTTTTTAATGTTTTGGACAATATTGCTATTTTCATAAAAAGTATTATCTATGTTAATGTATAATGAGTTTCTTATTTTTTAAAGTGGATAGGCAAATATTTTTAATTTCCTTAGATTTCATTTCTAATGTGGTAAATAGTGATAGACATAGGACATATAAAGTAACACTGTCTGTGGGGCACAATCTTTTGAGGGTAGAAATGAGACCCGAGACCCAAATTTGAAGCCCAAATTTCAGGCGATCGCATTCACCGGTATAATGAACATGCTGGGAACAAAGTCTCAGCAGTCCCAGTGAGCGCGCTGGGCAGTTCAGAAGACTGTGCACGTTCAGATGGGCACCAGAGTAGGGTAGACGACGGGGCAGAGAGAGAGGAGGCAGGTTGGTGGGCGGGGACAGCTGTGATAAAGTGCTGAGGCCTCAGATGGCCTGCTTCAAATCTTGTTCGACCACTTGGTTCCCATGTGATGTGGGGCAAATTACTTAGCCTCTCTGTATCTTAGTTTTCAAACAGGGGTAATCGTAGCTTTGTTACCAACCAGGTTTCTTGACCCCCTTAATCAAAAGAAACTGAGAAGGGGCCAGACAAGAAATTTAGGCAAGGCTTTATTGAGGCTCCAGCCATGGCAGCGGGGAGCAAGAACAAGCTCCTTTGCTTGCTTACTCACTCCCCAAGAGGGGCAACCAGCTGGTTCCTTCGATGATGGCAAGGGTGGGTACCGGAGTTAGGCCAGAGGGGTGGCTTAGGTGGTCTTCCCACCCCTTTGGTATTGAGTGCAGGTGGCATGCATAGTACCCTGCTTTTTGCTCCCAGCTCTTCAGAAGTGGCAGTTGGATTTCTGGTCTTTTTGTATCCTGATGCTCGTAATTTGCCCTAACTACGCATGCGTGCAGTTATATTTAGTCTCTTGTAGTTTCTTTTTACTTTGTTGCTCAAGGAGATGTTTGTCCAGGTGTAAGCACTGGATGGCAAAGGGTCCCAGGTCCCAGCCTGTCTCAGCACCTAGTATTTAAGTCTATGAGGATTTAATGACACAATCTCTGTGAAATACTCATTGTGGTATTTGGCACAAAGAAAGATCTCCATAAACGTTGGCTATACCATGGTGTTTGGGCTCTACTCTCTAGAAAGGAGGGTACTGAAAGGGTTTTTAGTGAGAAAAAGACACGACTTGGGTAAGATGTTCTGTAAATAAAATATATGGAGGGCATGTGTTGTCGTTTTGACCTTTCTTAATGCGATATGGTCCCCAGAGGAAAACACATCTGAGTTCCACGGGGTATATTTGGGATGGAAGTCCTCAACCTCACAAAACCTCCTGGGCATCCCAGCACATCACTCACTGTAGGAGTGATTTTATATACACCCGGGAATGAGTTCTCTTCTGTGGAAAATTTTGCTAGCCTATTAACTTTCAAATATGGGTTGATTTTTTTTTTCTTCTTCTTTTCACTCAAAAAGCTCTTCATGTGCTTTACTAGTTACAAAATCATTTCACTCCCCTCAAGTGATTGGCTGCCTGGTGCCTGTTTTTACATTACCGTAGTTTCTGAGATGACCAAACGTTACCATGGGCACAGTCTGCAGAACTGGGCTGGGCTGGGAGTAGCCATGGGGCAAAGAGCATTGGGGGCCTAGATATCACTGGGTTATTACCGAGAGTGAAGTTCAATTCATCAATAATGTGCTGAGAGTTTACTCTGTGCCAGGTCCCAAGAAAGCAGCAAAGGTTAAAGAGTGTACTTCTCCCCCCCGTCTTAGAGAACTTTGCCTGTCCTTTCGGTAAGGAGACTGAGGTTTGCTGGCAAATAACTATATTGTGAGCTGTGTGTGACAAGTGCTAAAACAGAAGTGAAAGCAAAGTGTTTGGGGAGCCCAGTGGAGACCCTTCTTCAGGCTTGAGGAGTCTGGCAAAGACCTGATGGCATTTGAGCTGAGCCTTGAAAGTGGGGTCAGCTTCTAGCAGGTAGGAAAGGACACATAAAGGTCCTTCTGTGGAGAGAATAACATGGGGTTAAAAGTAGGGATAAAAAACTTGCAGCATTGGACTTCCCTGGCGGTCACGTGGTTAAGACTCTGTACTTCCAATGCAGAGGGCGCAGGTTCGATCCTTAGTTGGGGATCTAAAAGTGTTCACGTTTGGCATTGGACAAAAAATATTTAAAGCAGGCAGCATCAGCAACATGATTTGTGGGACTCAGTGCAAAATGTTTCTTGTTCAGTAATCATTCAGAATGTCAAGTCAATGACAGCACAGCATTTAACCAATTGTGGGGCCTCCTGAGGGCAGAGGCCACGTGACTGCACAAGTTGTATGTCCACAGAGCTAGTCCTCAGTGCAGGGTACACACAAGGAAGGGAAGGATTCAGAGTTGTCTGAAGTATCGCTGTGTGAGTGGTGGTAAGCAAGTGTGCAAAGGCAGGTTGTGTTACCAGATGCAAGTTCATGTGAGGCCAAACGAACTGAAAAGTCAGAGTTTGGAACACAGAAATGTAAAGAGATGGGTGGCTCATGCCCCCCAAAACCTGGAACTCACCAAAGGATTTCATCAAAGCATTTGTAAAGGTAATTGAGGGAGGGGCGTGGTTAGTTGTTGTAAACTTCTTGGTGCAGGTAGGAATCCTTGGTTCTTGCAGCTGCCTGCATAGGTCAGGACCCAATGTTGCTGTAAACTTCCTGTAAGACAAATGTTAGTCTCATTTCTGCAACTTTTCTCTATAGGAAAGGATTCTGAAAGATCAGAGCCCTGAGAATAGGCTATCCTGTATATTCTAGGCTAGGGGCAACATTCTTAACTTAAAGAAAAAGCATTAGAATGCAAAGGCTAAAGGAAAAGGAACAGATCTAATATAGAGGGAGATTTGTTCTCCCCTGTTACAGCTGGACCACATGCTTGGGCACCATGCTTCGGAGGATGGGCTGGATGGGGAATCCCTGAGTTCAGAGCCGGGATTGATATCGAAAAGAATGCCTTGGACAGATGGCCACTGCCATGCAGAGTCAGGATTTAGGGTGGTTTGGGAGGAACTGCTTGGGAAGCAGTAGAAATGTGGACCTTTGAGGAGTGGTTCTGAACACTAGAAGAAGCAGCGGGGATGGAATGGAGAAAGCGGGGAGCAGAGACTAAGCAGAAGTAGAGACGCCAGGTAAGGAGAAGAGTGAGGGAAGGAACGTGCAGGAATGGTACCGAAATGTTTCACCTGCATGATGGGACTGATGAGGAGAGCTGAAGGGAAGTTGGTGGGTGAGGAGTTCAGGCATTCAACCCATGTTCCTTGACCAACTGGCTGATTATCTGCAGTGATTTCAGTGCTGTCCTAGGATTTATTTAACCAAAGCAATGAAACTGTAGAAATGACGGAGTGTGTGTACATTCTTCAGCAAAGGGCAGTCCCTGTGCCCTCGTTATATTTAATGAAGTTCTGAAAATGTCTGTGGGTTCATAGCACACACTCATAGTTTGGTGAGCAAGTCTTGATTAATTGAACATCTCCCATCTGTACCTGGTCCTCCAGGGCTGAACCAGTTGCCTTTGAGCGAGTCTTCCTTCTCCACTCCGCTGCCATACCCCCAGCTCCCATTTATCTTTCAAAACTCTTCTCCGAGCATACTGCATGCCCTGCCTGCCTGTGCCCCCCTCAGTCTAGATTGCACCCTGACCACACCATGGCTCATTTGTTCCTCATGGGACCAGGTCTTATCAGACATTGCATCTGAGTAATAGTACCAGACCTGTCCCAAGAGAGATGCCTGGCAAATGTTTGTGGCATAAATAAATAGATCCAGTTTTTCCATTGGACTGAAGTGATTGAAAACTCATTCAATTTAAGTTAAGTAGTTGTACTGTTTTTAGTTCCAGAATGGGCAGGAGATCTGAAATCTCTATGCAACAGAACAAGCAAATGCCAAATGGGGTTCAGTTTGATCATTCTGACAGCAAGACCCACCTGTTGTAACCAGAGACTAGAAAGGAACAGGGCTGCCTCAAATGAGAGATGGGCCGGGAGTGTCCACACTAGTGATCTGTCCACAAGCAGAGCAGCGTCCACATCCTGGGATTTTAATATTTAAAAATATTAAAATATTGAATGAAAGTTGGACTATTTCTACGATCACTCTGAGCAGGCAGGTCTAAATGTGTCAGTGATGGAATATTCCCCACTTCAGAGACTGTTGCCACTGGTCCCCCAGAGTGAGCTAATGAGCCCTGCTGGGGCGTAGCACAAGGTTTTGATCAGGCCTCTCAGGAAAGAATACGGACTATCTGCTCTTTCTAAACCCTGGGCCCCTTTGAACTTCCTTTGACCTCCTCATATTGATGGCAGTGTCGTAGCCATGCTCCCAGGGCCAACCCTATCACTTCTTGGGTTCTTTGCATCCCTCCTTTTCAGATTCAGGGGGCCATCCAGAGAATTGATTGGCTCAGAAGAGCCTCTCTGAGTAGAACTGGATTCTCAATTTCAGAAGAGAGGTGGAGGGCTGGCATGGAGCCAGGACCTCTGCCCTGTGTGTATGCTGTAGTGGTGGGTGAATGATGTCTAAAGGAGGAGAGGTGGGCCTGTTGCTTGTCTTCTAATTAACTGGCACATGTAGACCTCAATCAATAAAAATAACTTCCTGAAACTGCTCCCCTTGTGCTGAATAAACTTGGAAAATATTTGAAGTTACAGAAGCAATGGCAATTGGGAAACTTTTACTAGTGAACATTTTGTATCGGGATTGGCAAGTTAATTCTATAGTGTATATTGATACCAAACCAAATTATCAGTCTAAAAGATGTGGTGATGCTAAGTGGATCAATCATTCATAAACATGGAGGTGGTCAGTGTCTTTCTTGGCCTTATGCCAACCATTAGGATGCGCACCCAGTGGGTGGCTGCTCTGAAGCCTCTCTTGAAACTCACAAAGAGAATGAACAGTGTCCACATCCTGGGATGCTGGCTGAGTGGGTCGTGGTTGTTGTCTTGCTGATCCCAAGGTGGGAGAGAACAAGTATAGAAAAGGAACTCCACTGCCCTCCAGATAAAACTCAAGGACACCCTACATGAGGCGGGTCTTGTCACACACCAGGCTCTCCCCTTCGGACCACCCCACCACCATCCTTGAATTTTAGGCATCAGCCATGCTGAGAGACATGCAATTCGTCACACAAAATTTGTTCTCAAACTTCCCATCTTAGCCATCCTATTCCCTTTGCCTGGAATTTCCCGTGTATTCCCACTCCCTCATTTACCAGAATAATTAAAATGGAGTTCTGACATCTCCTCATGCAGGAGGTCTTTCTTGGCTCAGTTAGACTAGTTAGATGCAGTCTCTGTTTTCATGTCTTAATGTTGCAGCTGTCTTCTAGTCACGTTGCCCTATCCCTGCCTTCAGCTCCTTTGCAGACATCATTTCTTTTTTTTTTTTAATTTAAATGTATTTATTTTAATTGGAAGCTAATTACTTTACAATATTGTATTGGTTTTGCCATACATCAACATGAATCCGCCACGGGTGTACACGTGTTCCCCATCCTGAACCCCCTCCCTCCTCCCTCCCCGTACCATCCCTCTGGGTCATCCCAGTGCACCAGCCCCAAGCATCCTGTATCCTGCATCAAACCTGGACTGGCGATTTATTTCTTATATGATATTATACATGTTTCAATGCCATTCTCCCAAATCATCCCACCCTCGCCCTCTCCCACAGAGTCCAAAAGACTGTTCTTTACATCTGTGTCTCTTTTGCTGTCTTGCATGCAAGGTTATCGTTACCATCTTCCTAAATGCCATATATATGCATTAGTATACTGTTGGTGTTTTTCTTTCTGGCTTACTTCACTCTGGGCTCCAGTTTCATCCACCTCATTAGAACTGATTCCAGTGTATTCTTTTTAATGGCTGAGTAATACTCCATTGTGCAGACATCATTTCTGTTGTCTGGAACACCTTCCCACGTGCTTCCTTCTCACCTTGGCCTTGCCCCTCCTGCAGAATTCTCTCAGAGTGGTTTCTTCTACTCATCTCAAGGCTGATTGTGTTCTTCTAAGCACTGTTCTCTCAGTCTCTGATAACTACTGCCAAGTCAACTGCTCAGTGGAGAGGCTGTGGTGAAACTAAGAAATCTAGAGGAACTCACAGCTGTTCCATTAACAGCAGCACTATTCACAGAATAATGGAACCCAGTAAGGCCTTCCCAGGTGGTGCTAGTGGTAAAGAACCCACCTGCCCGTGCAGGAGAGGTAAGAGATGTGGCTTTGATCCCTGAGTCAGGAAGATCCCCTGGAGAAGGGCATGGAAACCCACTGCAGTATTCTTGCCTTGGAGAAGCCCATAGATAGAGGAGCCTGGTGGGCTACAGTCCATGGGATCACAAAAAATTGGAGATGACTGCAGTGACTTAGCACAAATGCATGAAACCCATTAATCTCTGATTGCTATTTTGGGGACAGATTTATCACAGTATGTAAATATATCAGTAAATAAGCTAAGTACAAGATGAATGTTGATATTTTCCCTCCCTGAGCTCAATATATCCACCACTGCTAAGCATACTTTTTATCTTTCTCCCTACCCTCAGGGCAACTTCGACTGTCTTGCAGCCCCAATGATTCAGGGCAGGGAGCCCAGGGCCCTTGGCCTGTCCTAAATGTCATAGCAGACACTCAAAGCTTGGCTGTTCCAAGCCCTGGTGAAGGTTCTGTTTCCTCCCCCAACACTTGGTGAATCTCCTTAGCATCTCTCCTCACGAGACATAATAACCTTGCTATTTTAAGGCCTAAATTTAAGTTAGTGTTAGTCATTCAGTCATGTCCGACTCTTTGTGACCCCATGGACTATAGCCACTAGGCTCCTCTGTTCATGGAATTCTGCAGACAAGAACACTGGAGAAGAGGATACATTCTTTTCTCCAGGGGATCTTCCCAATCCAGAGATCAAACCCAAGTCTCTGTAAAATCTGAATCTAGCCTAAGGTTATTTCTTCTGAACTAGGGAAAATTCATTTATCAACTGAGTCCTAATTTCTTCAGTTAACTATTTCCCCCTTTTATTTTTTAATCATCAGTACCCAAGTAGTACTAAGTACTTCTTGGCTAGGGATATTGTTTTATAATATGTTTCATAAAGACATCACACTCTTTTCCTGGAACATTTTTAAAAATAGACATAACCAGACTTTCTGAAAACGATGCCTCTAGTGGTTGCTCACGGATGAATTTAGACTTTCGCAGATGGGGGTGAGATAGCGATGCCTATAAGAATCAGGGGGGAGTTCTACAGCATCTGCTTGTTCACCCTCTTCTTACCCCACTTCACCCTTGAGTATAGCGAAACCTAGGAAACTACATCTTAAGGAGCTGTTTCAGTGATTCTAATAGGGCCCTGGTTGAGAATCATGGTCATGGAGGTTCTGGGTGAGAAGGGCCCATCTGAGTTATTATTGATTTCACATATGAATTACACTGGAGAGCAAGCACAGTGGGGAAGTTAGATGTGCAGGATCTGGGAGGCTTCTGGAAGACTTACATTTTGAGCTGGATCTTGAATGATAATAACAGCAATAACTGGCTTGTATTTGGCATGTGCTACATGGAGTACTTCACGGACAGCATCACATTTCAGTTCAGTCGCTCAGTCGTGTCCGACTCTTTGTGACCCCATGAGCCGCATCATGCCAGGCCTCCCTGTACATCACCAACTCCCGGAGCCTACCCAAACTCATGTCCACTAAGTCAGTGATGCCATCCAACCATCTCATCCTCTGTCATCCCCTTCTCTTCCTGCCTTCAATCTTTCCCAGCATCAGGGTCTTTTCCAGTGAGTCAGCTCTTTGCATCAGGTGGCCAAAGTATTGGAGTTTCAGCTTCAGCATCAGTCCTTCCAATGAATATTCAGGACTGATCTCCTTTAGAATGGACCGGTCGGATCTCCTTGCATTCCAAGGGACTCTCAAGAGTCTTCTCCAACACCACAGTTCAAAAGCATCAATTCTTCAGCACTCAGCCTTCTTTATAGTCCAACTCTCACATCCATACATGACTACTGGAAAAACCGTAGCCTTGACTAGACAGACCTTTAATCCTCACCGAAATCCTACCATAAGACAGAGAGTATTATCCCCTTTTGATGCATGAGGAAAATAGAGGTCAGAGAGGTTAAGTGCTTTGCCCAAAGTTGCACAGCAAATGAGTAGCAGATAACTGGTATTTAACCCTTGAATCATGTGACTCCAAGCCTCTACTGCGAGATGTGTCAGACCTAGTGAGAAGGAAGCAGCAGAGATTCAAGATGAATGTATTGGTAAGACAGTTATTTCCTACCTGATTAAAATCTTTGTGGAAGACAGATATCTAGGCTTATAAGAACTCCTCAGAGTCAATTATGGACATCATCATTAGTATGTAAATTATGTGTCTTTATAGACACAGTTGCCTTTCTGTATCTAAGAAAATGAGAAAGACCAAGGTTTTGTCATTAGGAATAGGTCTAGTGTCCACTTCAATTTTTCCTTTTAATCCCATAGTCCAAATTCTTAATCAGCCATTTTGGGGGAGATTACAGGGACTTCAGATCCCATGCAGTCCTGTATCTTGTCTGACTCCATCACTCGGCAGGTTTATTGATTGAAGGGAAAGAAGTAGAGTGTAGAGCAGTGGTCCTCAGCTGGCTGTGAATTTGCCTGCCAAAGGTCATGGCAATGGCTGGAGACATTCTTCATGACCACATCGGGGGTGGTCCTGGCATCAGAGGGTAGAGGCTAGAGCTTCTGCTACACATCCTGTGACGCACATGACCACTTCCCACAGCAAAGAATTCGCTGGACCAGCATACTGATGGCGCAGAGGCTGAAAAACTCTGGTGTAAAGTTTGGGGGCATGGACTTAGTATCTTAGTATCTGCCTTGGTTTGAATCCTGCTCTCTACTAGCTAGCTGTGTGATCTTGGCCCGTCTGTAATTAAGGTTAATGATAGACCCTATCTTAGAGGGCTGTTAAGAGACTGAAATATTCAATATATATGAAGCATTGGAATAGTATCCGGCAGACCTGTGTTTAGAGAGGCATCTGGTACCGTGGTGGAGGCCATTCCCGAGCCAGCCTGCCGGGGCATGAATCTTCCATCTGCCTCTTACCAGCTGCGCAACCTTGTGCCAGTCACTTAAACATTCTTGACTCAGCTTCCTTATCAGTCAAGTGAAGATAATAGTAGTAGCTACCGTTAAGATAAACCACGTATGCAAAATGGTTAGAACAATGACTCTTACGTAGTAAAACCATGTACATGCTAGTTGTCATTGTTACTGTCATCATTCCTTTTATTCAGTCATTAAGTAACTATCTGGGCCCCCAGTGCCCAAATGGGTGGGGTCACTTGCCTTACAGCTATGAGACAGTAGACTTGGGATTAGCACCACTGAGTCAGGAAAGAAGGACAGTTCTGTCTGGTGGGATAGTTGACAGCTCTCGACTTCTTGGCATCCTGGGTAGTGTGAAGCTGGGGGATCTGTCATTCTGGAGGGAAGGTGGAAAGAGGCACTGTGACCCACAGTGTCACTGGGCAGCTAAATACCTCCAATTCTGCTTTTGAAAAGCTAAGAGGCTGATGGTGGTTCAGTGAGGAAAATCAGCAGATGCTAGAGGTGCTGAGATCAGAGTTGTCAACGATGAGAAAGTGATTTCAATTTCTGTTATTATTATTGGAGGAGGTATAAGAGGCACTGTCTGTGGTCATTGTGCTGGTCCAATTTAGTTCACCATGGTGATAGTAGTACCTTCTGAATAGTTTCTTTTTTCCATTTTGAGATGGTTTTGGGAAAAAAAAAAAAAGTTTGAGCTTTGTATGAGCCTATAACTTTAGGAGTAGACATAACTGAAAATGACCCCAGTTAAGGTTAACATGCTTGCTTAAATGACTTCAAAAAGTATGTGTCATTTTTAGATGGCTTTGCTAATTAGATTCTTTTTGGTGACTCATATTGGAGAAATAGGGCTCCCATTGTGAAGTAAAGCAAGGCCTGGATTTGCAAACCTGCAAGGCAGCCTACTGTTAGCCAGGTAAGACTGTACTTAATGGTCATTTCTTTGCAATCAAGAACTCAGCAAGCACAAAATAAGTGAAAGTAGCAAATTATTTGGAGACCTTTTCAACTTGCGTCTGACCTTCTTGATTCATTTGCAGAAGTAATTGCCTGTGGAAATTGCTGGGCCTTTATCTGTGGTGCTATTAAAACACTGGTTGAAATGAGGTGGCACAGGCTGCATTGTTAATGGGTTACCATGGGGTAGGAGTGTTGTTTTTATTCAACAGATGAGAAATAGCTGAAAATAACCTTCTGTCTCCCTGTAAGAATTCTGCTTGTTAAGTGACAGTCACCACCACGGCAGAGGTTTAGCGTGGTATAGGAATTTGTGCTATTCTTAGCAAGATATTAAATGAGAGTTTGCAGGCTTTTCTTGTTATAGGGAATGTTAGGAGGGTTTTATATTCTCTGATTTGGGGGGAATAGCTGTCCAACTTGAGGAATGAGGGGCATAGTTCAGTTCAGTTCAGTTGCTCAGGCGTGTCCCACTCTTTGCGACCCCATGAGCTGCAGCATGCCAGGCCTCCCTGTCTGACACCAACTCCCAGAGCCCACCCAAACTCATGTCCATTGAGTCAGTGATGCCATCCAACTGTCTCATCCTCTGTGGCCCCCTTCTCCTCCTGCCTTCAATCTTTCCCAGCAGTAGGGTCTATTCCAATGAGCCAGTTCTTCGCAGTAGGTGGCCCAAAGAGGGCATAGTGCTGGCAGGAAATTCAGAGCTGAGCGTAGTGTTTCCATTGGTGTCCCAGGCATCAAGGTATCACTGACCTGGGCTTACTCTCTCATTCTCTCCTGGCTTTATTGCCATTGTTCTGTCCAGTGGAATAAGGTCAGCTGCCTTCATAGCCTCTAGTGCTTCCTCAATATGGCCCACTATTTTTTCCCCCCTCTGACCATTCTCCTCCCTTGGGGTAAGGCCTTATGCTTAAAACTTAATAGGGAAATACTGAGGATGAGTATGAGGTAAAGCAGAGCTTCTCAAACTTCAGAGGGCATCAACATCACCTGGAGAGTTTGAAAAAACACAAATTCCTGGACCTCACCCCCAAACATTCTGATTCAGTAGGTCTGGGGTGGGCCTGAGAACTTGCATTTCTACCAAATGCCTGTGCCCAAGACCAAACTTTGAGAAGCTCTCGTGCGATATTATGATTCATGATAAGAAATGCATGTTTAGTCTTTGTCCCTATCTTTGACACAGAGCTGCTAAAACCCTTGACATTTTCTGTGATGAAAGCAATAAAGGTGTCTCTTGAGGTGTTAACGGGGTGACTTGTGGGCCCCGCCGAAGGATGGAGGCTGGTTGCCGATGGGGCCAGCCATGTGGTACAGACTTGGAACTTTCAGCCCCGCCCCTGACCTGGGAAAGGAGAGACAATGGAGACTGAGTTCAGTCACCAGTGATGCAATCAAGCATGCCTATGTGATGGATCTGCCATCAAAACTCAGAAGGATGGATTTGGAGAACTTTCAGGTTCGTGAACCCGAATGCTTCCGTGTACCACCATGCTAGACCCCAAACTCCACAGGGGCAGGAGTCTCTTTGTTTGGAGCCTCATCCTATATGTGTCTTCATCTGGCTATTGATTCGTATCCCTTAATATCCTTTGTGATAAACCAGTGATCTAGTGAGTAAACTACGGGAGTTGGTGATGGACAGGGAGGCCTGGCGTGCTGCGGTTCATGGGGTCACAAAGCGTCGGACACGACTGAGCAACTGAACTGAACTGAGTAAACGAATTTCCTGGGTTCTCTGAGCCCCTCTAGCAAATGAATCTAATACAAAGGGGATGTAGTGGGACTCTCTGATGTACAACCAGACAATCAGAAGCACAGGTGACAACCTAGACTTGCGTTGGGAACTGAAGTAGAGGGCTGTCTTTGGATTGAGCCCTCAGCTTATTGGAGTCTGATGGTCTCAAAAATTGAGCTGAATTGTAAGACATCCAGTTGGTGTCAGAGAATTGGTGATGGCATGTGGGAAAAGCAAACCCACACTGGGTTTGGCTCTAGCTCTCTTTGTGCGTGCTAAAGTCAGTTGTGTCTGATTCTTCGTGACCCTATGGATTCTAGCTCACCAGGCTCCTCTGTCCATGGGATTCTCCAGGCAAGAATACTGGAGTGGGTTGCCATTTCCTCCTCAGGGGGATCTTCCCAACCCAGGGATTGAAACCATGTCTCTGATGTCTCCTGCACTGGCAGGCAGGTTCTTTACCACTCGCACCACCTGGGAAGCCCAGGTTCTAGTTCTCTTCGTACCTTGTATAATTGAACCTAGACAAACTCACCTTTTTGGAGTAGTGTCTTCAAGTGTTAGTCAACTGTGTTTACTGAGCACCTACTGAATGCAAAGAAATATGCCCCTGAAATGACCCCACCACTTCCTGCAGTCTGGAAAGTCACTATTTAAGGACAAGCGTAAGCCTATATACTGCAGGAGAAGGTACCCACCCAAAGCCGAGGACTGAAGAGACTGGAGTCAGGGGTGACTGATGGAGGGATGTTCACAGTGGGTGGTTCAAAAGAGGAAACTAAGATTGATTTCCAGTCCCCCCCATGCCAGCATTGTGGTTAGCATTTGTCACTGCTGGCATTTATCACGGTAACTCATTGACTCTTCACTGGGACTCTGAGAGGCGGAGATTACCCTCTCCCTTTCATAAATGAGGAAACTGAGGCTCTTATGACTTGAGTTAGTGGCAGGACCAATAATTCAACCCCTTGATTCCTTCTCTTTGGAGCCTGAGCTGTGTTCACTGAACCATGTTGCTTCCCAGCACATGACTCACTTGAGTACTGAGCTAACATTTGTTGAATTAAAACATCTGAGGATTAACTTAGTGAAGGAACATTTCCAGGAAATAACCTGGAAATGGTCCTTAACCATTCTGCAATTAATTCTTGTTATTTTATATTGAGCATTTATTTTGTACCAGGTACTGTGATAAGCAATTTATATACATTATACCACTTATTTAAAAATAAACCAAAAGGTAATTATTAAAGTCTACTATATATGATGAAATTTAGAGAGGGTGAACCCATCATCTCAAGGTTGGGGGTGGAACCAGGATTCCAAATCTCACCTTTTCGTCTAGAGCACAAACCGCATTCTCCTGTGCTGGCTTGATCTGCTGGCATGGCCAGGAGCCTTTACTTCTTTTCCTCCCCTTTGTTGCTACCCATTTCTTCCCAGACAATGAGTTTCATAGCTATGGGCTTCAAATCACAGGAATTAAGGTTTTGAAAGTTAGTTGCCAGTCACCATGCCAATATAAACATCCTCACGCCCACTCTGTCATTATCCCATTAGAATAAGCAAAAGCAATAACAGCAAAGACCAAAAATACGTTAACAAAATTAGATGTGTTGCTGTCATGTGGGCCAGATGACATGAAATAAGAGTTAGATCTGGTTTCCAGGCCTCACTCCCTACCCTCTATTCCTGTCTCCACTGCCCCCACCTGACCACTTACTCTCATCCTTCGGTTCTTCCTAATCCACAAGCGGCTTCATTCAGAACCACTCAGTAATCATTCTGTCAGCTGGTATGTCAAAGTTCTTCAACATTTATGGATTTTAGAGATTCCTTTGAAAGCATCTGTTTGTACACTATGTGGTGGTTTCACACATGTCTCTTCTGGACTGCCGTATTTTCCTGTAATGATAAATTTTGAGTCCACCTGAGGCTCAGATGGTAAAGAAAGTGCCCGCAGTGCAGGAGACCTGGGTTCAATCCCTGGGTTGGGAAGATCCCCTAGAGGAAGGCATGGCAACCCACTCCAGTATTCTTGCCTGGAGAATCCCGTGAACAGAGGAGCCTGGTGGGCCACAGTCCATGGGATCGCAAAGAGCTGGACACAACTGAGCAACTAAGCACAGCACAGCATGCAGTTAAAAGACAGACTCCATTCAGACTACTGTTCCTCGCTATTGTCTTGAGGAAAGGTTCTTGGGTGTGTGTACTCTTTACAGGTGACTATAGGACTTCCCTGGTGGCTCAGACGGTAAAGCATCTGCCTACAATGCAGGAGACCGGGGTTCAGTCCCTGGGTTGGGAAGATCTCCTGGAGAAGGAAATGGCAACCCGCTCCAGTATCCTTGCCTGGAAAATACCACGGACAGAGGAGCCTGGTAGACTATAGTCCATGGGGTCTCAAAGAGTCCGCAGGATTGAGCGACTTCACTTTCCCTTTTTCACAGGACGATGAGCTGTAAAGATAGATACACTGGGGGTCTGTATGTTCCTGCTCCATACTCCAGACACTTTAACACAGTATCCCATTTCCCTAACAATCCAGGGAGGTAAACAGGTATTTTTCCTGCTGTCAGATGAACAGAAATGAAGGGGGAAGGAAGTAATTTGCCTCTGGCCACACAGCTCTTAAGTGGCTGAGCTGACATTTCAACCCAGGAGGGTGTAACTCTGAGGATAGCATCTTTCCTTCAGATAACATTATGGGTACACAGGTTTCTGCAGTCACTGATCAGGATTTGCTGGGCTACACCTAATGTAGGAAGCAGAAGATTCAACTTCTGAGCTCTTTCTCTGCCTTCTTAGACTCTACTTTCTGTATGTCATTCATGTCGTGGAAGTGGGAGAATGTCTCTGAACTGCTTGGAAATCTCAATGCCTGTGTTAGGTGTGTTAATAACTTTCCCTCCAAACCCACCAGCATAGCTACCTGACTTAATGAGCATTTCATGCTCATCAGATGGCTGGCTAATGGGGAATTAAGGATTGCTGCTGCTGCTAAGTTGCTTCAGTCGTGTCCGACTCTGTGCGACCCCATAGACGACAGCCCACCAGGCTCCTCCGTCCCTGGGATTCTCCAGGCAAGAACACTGGAGTGGGTTGCCATTTCCTTCTCCAATACAAGAAAGTGAAAAGTGAAAGTGAGGTCGCTCAGTCGTGTCCGACTAGACTGGTGATTTTGTTTTAAGGGAAATTCATATAACAAGTCTTTTTCCTTTTTCTCCAAAAAAAAAAAAAAAAAAAAGAAGAAGAAATTAGGCGTCATTTTTAAAAAAGAGCTGTAGTGAGGCATGATCTTAATGGATATTGAATTTCAGGCGCTATCTAGTTTAACGCAAATTTAGAAATAGCTTCTGTTTCCTCAATTTTTCTTGTTGGTACCTATGAAAGCTGAGGGTGCTGCGTAGCCAGAGAGGAAGAAGCCTTAAAGAAGCAAGGAGGGGAGAGAGGGAGAGAGAATGTTATAGCCTATATTCAGAAACTGGCTTTTTATAGATAAGCAACTCTTTCCATCTACCTTTGCCCGTAAAAGAGAAAAATCAGTGAATACCCAACATGCTTATTTGAAGAGGAAATCAAAACTAATGTTCATGTCCATAGAGTTTGACAACATATTGTAAATTAAAACTTGGATTGCAATAGAAGATAGACTCAGTAGCATGCTTCCCAAAGTTCCCAGGAGTAGCAGCATCACCTGGGAACTTGTTAGAATGAAAACTCTCTAGGGCCCACCTTGGTGGCTCATATGGTAAAGAATCTGGCTGCAATGCAGGAGACCCGGGTTCCATTTCTGGGTCGGGAAGATCCCCTGGAGACGGGAATGGCAACCCGCTCCAGTATTCTTGCCTGGAAAATCCCATGGACAGAGGAGCATGGTGGGCTACAGTCCATGGGGTCTCAAAGAGTCAGACATGACTGAGCAACTTTCTTTTTTGGGGGGCCCGCCGAATACCTACTGAATCAGAAATTAGGGTTAAGGCCCGCTCAAGCTGTTAAAAACCCTGATGAACTTTTGCTGGGTGTTAAGAATACAGAAACAAACATAGGTGTTAGGGTAGAGTCTTCTTTACATTCTAGTTTATTATGTGGAATTCCACATTGAACTAAGTCAGAGTGGATAGACCCATAAACTACCAACAGAGGGCAATGATCTTTAAATGATTACAAAGAGGAAAAAGATTCATATTCTTTATCTCTAAGTGTTGATAGAGATAAGCTTTGCCAGCTGTAGGGGCACCTTATTATTTACAGTTATTTTTCTTCTTGAATTTTGAAGTCCATTATGCCGTGCAAGTTTGTTTATTAAAACTTGGAGTGCATTTTCCAACAGGAATAATTTTATGAATAATGACCAACTTCCTGGAGAAGCCTACAAGTCTGTTTAACCCACTGATTATTAGAAATATGCTGGGGACGTCCCTGGCAAGCCCGTGGTTAAGACTCCGCGCTTCAATGCAGGGAGTGCAGGTTCAGTCCCTGATTGGGGAACTAAGATCCCACATGCTTCGTGGCACTGCCAAAAAATAAGTATCAAAGCAAACAAAGAATTAGATTGTTATATTAAAAGTGTGCTAGTGAGAGTTGACAGCTCTGCACAAGCTGGTCACCTGGCATTCCAGAGATACCCTTCTAACAACAGGACAGTTTCCTGCCTTCTTTGCTTCCCCTTGGTAGCAGGTAGATGAGCTGCACCTGGAGTAGGTGTACCAAAGAGGGACAGGAGAGGGGAAGGGGTGTGGCTGATAAAAGTCTGTTATTTGTTGCAGAGAATAGTCAGCAGCTTAGGACCTGAGGCCTGTTCAACACTCCTTAGCACAGATTCCCTCCTTGAACATCTTTCTGTCCCACCAAAGATCCTAGGGGTTGTGCTGCCTCCTTCCTTTTCCATTGCCTTTAATATATTGTGTCCAACTATAGGGCTTCCTAATATTTGGGGCTCATAGAACAAACTCTCAGTTTCCCTTCTCCCTTGCCTTTTGAGGGACTGTGAAGAAATTTATCCAGGTGCTAAAAGAAAGCTGACTAGAAGTTTAAAAAGCGTCCTTGTTAATGCTGGTCCTTCCACCAGCACGCCCCATGACTGCTGTCACCACCTGCTCATCTGCTTTCTCACCTGCCCTCTGCTCTCTTCTCTTTTCCTTTTCTTATCACTTTGATCTGCTGGAGGAAAGTTAACAAAAGAAGAAAGAGAGAAAAGTATATGAAATAACCCAAGAAAATTTTCTTAAAATAAAGGGCATAAATTCTTGGGTTGAAAAGGCTTATTGAAAGCCTAGCAAAATGGAGAGAACCTGAACCAGAGCAGATGGTACATCTTTATGCATTTGTAGAACACTGTGAAAAATGAATTTCTAGAGAGGAGAAAGAAAACAGGTTCAGTATGAAAGAGGAAGGGTCTGAATACTTTTGACTTCTCAACAGCAAGACACTGGGGAAATACCCCCAAAATTCTGGGAGAAATGATTTCTAATCTAGAATTCTATACCCAGACAAGCTATTAACTGAGTATGAGTCAACATCTTAGGTCTCAAAGGTTTTGCTCCCTTTTTAGTAAGCTGTTAGAGGATGTCTTTGACCAACAAAAAGGAATAAGCCAAAACAGAAGACACAAGACACAGACATCGAAGGCTCAGACTCAATAGGTGGAGTGACTTCCTGGGTGGACGCATCCACACAGCTGACAGTGGAACAGTTCAGAAGCTTCTAGGGAGGACTTCTTTGAGGAAATGAAGTGGATAGACGAGCTAATGGGTTTTAACATATTAAGGGACGTATTTATCTGTGGGAGAGTCTGGAGTCAAATTAGTGACAGCTAAACCAAGCAAATGAAAAGACAGAGTCTATTATTAGAAAACATTGCAGGAAAGGAAAAGTAACCACTGTCATCACATGAAATGTAACCACAAGACTTATCTGTGCCTGGCATTCATTTAGTTGTAATGTAAACAGATAATTGTCTAACCAAAATGATGGTAGAATATTTTGGGAGGGTGGGACAATGGGAAAAGGTATTGGGTTTGAGTGTGAGATTGGAAGTAAGGGAAGGGGAAGTGAGTGGAAGCTAAATTCCCAGAGGTCAGTGGATAACACCTGAAACTAAAGTATCTGGACACAGTGATCTGAGCATGATATTCAGATGCGGAGATCAGTAGCAAAGCAATCAGCTACTTGAAAGTGGGTGCTTCTGCAGAGGAGGAGATAGGGTGAAAAGGAAGAAGGCCGAGAGGACTAAGGATTTTATGAAATCTTAGCCACTTAACTCTTTAAACAGTGTATATGTATAATGTATACAAAAAGAGTTACTAAACTTTCTAAAGAGAGATGAAAACTTTTGCTGCCTTTCCTCCCAAAGTCCATGCAGAGATTTCTAATTAAGGGTCAGAGAATATTGTCTTATTTTTCTCTGGGTGGGACACAGAGCTTCAGTGTGATAGAATGTTAACTCTTTTTTTTAACCTGCTCTTATCCAAATCCACAGTTTGGGTTGGGGTTGGCAAAGGCCCTCTTACTTCTTTCCCATCTTGGGAGGACCCAACTGATCCACAGTGAGAGTCACCCAGGGTGCTCCCCACACTGTGGAGTTCAGCCCTGACAGTGACATGACCGTCTCCCTCTCTCCCTCCCCACATCTCATTCAAACACGTTCATGTCATAGCTCGACTTCAAGTCTTCCAGTTCAATTTTGAGTATTTAAGGGCATAATACATCATATATAGACATCAATAAATAAAATACACACATTCAAAGCATATAACCGTTGGACCATAAAGAAGGCTGAGCACCAAAGAATTGATGCCTTTGAATTGTGGTGCTGGATAAGACTCTTGAGAGTCCCTTGGACTGCAAGGAGATCAAACCAGTCAGTTCTAAAGGAAATCAGTCCTGATTCATTGGAAGGACTGATGCTGAAGCTCCAATACTTTGGCCACTCCTGATGTGAAGAGCCGACTCATTGGAAAAGACCCTGATGCTGGGAAACACTGAGGGCAAGAGGAAAAGGGGGAGACAGAGGGTGAGACGGTTGGATGGCATCGACTTAACAGATATGAGTTTGTGCAAACTCCAGGAGACGGTGAAGGACAAGGAAGCCTGGCATGCTTCACTCCATGGGATTACAAAGAGTCAGACACAACTGAACCACAATAAACCCCACTTCACATAAAATTAGAGAAGGGACATTGAGAGAAGAAGTACCCATTTTTAATAATAATAATATTTCATAATAGTAAATAATAATTGAATAACGTCCTCCTGTGGAGCCTTAACCTTCCAGAATGCCTCAGAAGCAGGCAGGGGTGGGAAGAGTGGGCATCACTGCCTTAACTGACCAGCACACAGTTTCTCAGACCTGTGCCTGGTTCACAGATCATGGACAAGAAAGCTATTCTGATTGTATTAGTTTGTTGTAACTCTGTTTTTAAGCTCCAAGATTCAATTAACTTTCAGCGGCCATTCTGAGAAAGGCACCTCTACTCGGCATGGATGACCTCTGGTTCATAGTGGACCAGAAAACCGAGCTGAGGCAGGACTGCCATGCAGGCTCGTTGAGTGAGAGTCAGACTCCTTGGGAACAAAACTGTCCTTGATCACGCTTGGTGGCATTACTGGACAGGAGGAGCTGTGGCCCCTCTTGTGTTTGAGGTCATTTACGAGCTTAGAAGAGCTGACATCTGCATTCTTCAGGTTGGATGACTTCTGCTTTTCATCTGGCTCCTTTTGTTCAGATGGGTACCACTCCTGGCACCTGTCCAGAGCTGGCAGCATGCTTTCCCATCCTCATTTACAATTCTTGTTGGATAGATTTGTGTCTTCAGTTTTCCAGGCAGCCGTGTCCAATGCTGCCAGATAGATTTACCTGAAGATTTCCTTCCCTCCCCTCCATATCTCTGCCTTTCTTTTACTTTCCCTCCCTTAGTCTGTCAAGCCGAGGAAGAGTATTCAAAAGAGATGATTGGGATGTGTCTGTACAATGGGTTCTATTCATCGGTAGAGAGGCACGAACTGTTGATACATGCAACAGTGTGGATGGACGTGAGGGGCATTTTAGTCGGTGAAAAAAGCCAGTCTCAAAAGCTCATACTGTATGATTCTATTTCTGTGATGTTCTTGAGATGATGTAATTATCAAAAGGGAGAAGAGATTAGTGGTTGCTGGGGGAGTGAGTATAAAGGGGTAGCAAAAGGGAGATGGCTGTGGTGATGGAATATTTCTGTATTTTGATTGTGGTGCTTGGTACACGTGAATGTACACATGTGATCAAATGATGCAGAACTATAGCTATACTTCATAACAATGTAAATCATTCAGTTTTTCTATTATCCTCCAGTTGTATAAGCTGTAACCAGTGAGGCAGTTAGGTGAAGGGTACACACGGATCTCTGTACTATCTTTACAGATTTCTGTGAATTTATAATTATTTTTAAGGTAACACTTTTTTCTTAATAAAACAAATTATTGATACATGCAACAACACAGATCAATCTCAGACTAATTCAGTTCAGTTCAGTCGCTCAGTCGTGTCCGACTCTGTGAGACCCCATGAATTGCAGCACACCAGGCCTCCCTGTCCATCACCAACTCCCGGAGTTCACTCAGACTCAGGTCCATCGAGTCAGTGATGCCATCCAGCCATCTCATCCTCTGTCATCCCCTTCTCCTCCTGCCCCCAATCCCTCCCAGCATCAGAGTCTTTTCCAATAAGTCAACTCTTCGCATGAGGTGGCCAAAGTACTGGAGCTTCAGCTTTAGCATCATTCCTTCCAAAGAAATCCCAGGGTTGATCTCCTTCAGAATGGACTGGTTGGATCTCCTTGCAGTCCAAGGGACTCTCGAGTCTTCTCCAACACCACAGTTCAAAAGCATCAATACTTCGGCGCTCAGCCTTCTTCACAGACTAATTAGACTGAATGAAATAAGCCAAGCAAAAAAGGAAACAGAAGAAAATACAGATAATTAGACTACATCAAAACTAAAACCTTTAGTGCTGTGAACCATACCATTAAGAAAGTGAAAAGACAACCCACATGATATGAGACACTATTTGCAAATCGTATCTAATAAAGAATTTATATCCAGAATATATTAATAACTTATAACTCAGTAATAATAAGACAAGTCCAGTTGAAAAATGGGCATAGGATTTGAGTGGACATTCTCCAAAGAAAGCATGCCAATGGTCATTAAGCACATGAAAAGACGTTTAACATCATCAGTCATGTGAGAAATGCAAACCAAAGCTTCAGAGAGATATCAGTTTACACTCACTAGGATGGCAATAATCAAAAAGACAGGTGATAACAAGTGTTGATAAGGATGCGGAGACATGTGGAGACATTTCCACCACTAGTGGAAATGTAAAATGGTGCAGCTACTTTGGAGGATAGTTTGGCCGTGGTTCAAAATGTTAGACATAATTACTGTATGACATAGTAATTTTACTCCAAAATAATTGAGAACATGTTCAGACAAAAGCTTGCACACAAGTGTTCATAGCAGCATTATTTATCAGTAGAAAGGCCCCAATGCCTATGAACTGATGAATGGATAAATGAAATACGGAATATCCATCCCGTAGGACATTAGTCAACAATAAAAAGGAATGAAGTACTGATACATGCTATAACATGGATGAACCTTGAAATCTTTATTCTAAATGAAGCTAGTTACAGGAGGCCACATGTATTATTTAATTTGCACGAAATGTCCAGAATAGGCAAATCTATAGGGACAGAAAGTAGATTTTCAGTTGCCTAGGGCTAGGGGATTAGGGCGGAAATGAGGAATGATTAATAATGGGAACAGGGTTTCCTTTGGCAAAGCGTGAAAATATGCTATACTTAGATTGTGGTAATGTTCGCACAGCTCGAGCAATGTACTAGAAGCCCTTGAACTGTACACTTTAAATGGAGGTATTGTATGGTGTTTAAAGAGAGTATTTACCATACGATTCCATTTATATAAAATATTTTAAAATGCGAGCTAGTCTACAGAAAGCATCAGCAGTTTCTTGGGGATAGAAGGGTCAGGGGGATTATAAATGGACATGACCAAATTTTTAGGGGTGATGGATATGCTACTGTCTTGATTGTGCTAATTGTTTCATGGGTGTATATGTGTCAGAACCCACCAAGTTGTATACTTTAACATGTACAGTTTATTGTAGTTCAGTTCAGTTACTCAGCCGTGTCCGACTCTTTGTGACCCCATGAACCGCAGCACACCAGGCCTCCCTGTCCATCACCAACTCCCGGAGCCCACCCAAACCCATGTCCATTGAGTCGGTGATGCCATCCAACCATCCCATCCTCTGTCGTCCCCTTCTCCTCCTGCCCTCAATCTTTCCCAGCAGCAAGGTCTTTTCCAGTGAGTCAGCTCTCCGCATCAGGTAGCCAAAGTATTGGAGTTTCAGCTTCAAAATCAGTCCTACCAATGAACACCCAGGACTGATCTCCTTTAGGATGGACTGGTTGGATCTCCTTGCAGTCCAGGGGACTCTCAAGAGTCTTCTCCAGCACCACAGTTCAAAAGCATCAATTCTTTGGCACTCAGCTTTCTTTATGGTCCAACTCTCACATCCACACGTGACTACTGGAAAAACCATAGCCTTGACTAGACGGACCTTTGTTGGCGAAGTAATGTCTCTGCTTTTTAATATGCTGTCATTGTATTTCAGTCACTTCTTTTTTAAAATAAGCCATAGCAAAAACATGCAATTCACTAATGTGACAAACACATTTGTTGGGCACCAGTGTAGCACTAGCCCCCAGGGTTTAGTGGCAGGGAAAAGCTGAGTCCAGCCTGCAGGACCACCCCGTAAGGGCAAGGTGAGCAAGAATGCAATTGCGAAATGGCATGTACAGTGTGAGCTCAACAGAAATACGGTCTCTGACTTGGGATTTTTCGGCTTTACAGTGGTGCAAAATTGATATGCCTTCAGAAACTGTATTTCCAGTTTTGAATTTTGATCTTTTCCTGGGCTAGTGATGTACAGAGTGATTCTCTTGGGATGCTAGGCAAGTGGCAGTGAGCTGCAGCTCCTAGTCAGCCATGCGATCATAAAGGGAAACAGCCATCTTGCTTTTCACTTTCAGTACAATATTTAATAAACTACATAAGATATTTCACAAGTTTATTATAAAACAGACTTTGTGTTACATTGTCCAATTGTAAGCTAATGTATGTGTTCTGAGCATGTCTAAGGTAATTAGGCTGAGCAATGATGCTGGGTTTCGAAGATCCCCTGGAGAAGGAAATAGCAGCCCACTCCTGTATTCTTGCCTGGAGAATCCCATGGACCATGGAGCCTGGTAGACTACGGTCCATGAGGTCCCAAAGAGTCGGACATGACTGAGCGACTTGTTTCACTTTCTTTCAGTTTCAGGATGCTCGGTAGATTACATGTATAAGTGCATTTTTAACTTAAGACATTTCCAACTTATGATGGGTTTATCTGGATGTAACTGTGTGATAAGTTGAGTTAGATTTGTATGCTTGGGAAGTCTCATAGTCACCCTCATGGGGACAGATGGAGGGGAGGAGTGCTGGGGAGGCTTCCTGGAAGAGGTAGCACTTGAGCTTAGCATCCAAAGGCAGATACAGTTTACACATAGAATGTGGGGTTTTCTGATGACATAATGGACATGTAGGGGGAGCGCAGTAGCATGTAGTATGTGCTTGTTACATGTCAGAGGGGACCTGACTTTATTCTGTTCATATCAAAGCCATGCTTGTCCCCCAGGAGCCGCATCACAGTGCAGTGGCGTGTTGGGTTAACACGCACCTCAACAATAAAACAAAGATCTAACATCCTTCAGTGTTCTCGGCAGGCTTGCTCTTATTTAATTATCTGTGATTCCATTGTTAAAGTCTGTCCTTTTGCTGTGTTGTTTGCTGTGTGAGAACCAGGACTGAGGGACACGTTCCCCCATCCTGTCTCCAGCAGGTAGGGTCGTTGACAGACAGCACAGTTTTAAAAAGATGATTTGCTGATTTGTATTTGGGTTACCCTGGAGAAGGAAATGGCAACCCACCCCAGTATTCCTGCCTGGAAAACCCCATGGATGGAGGAGCCTGGGAGGCTACAGTCCACGTGGTCACAAAGAGTTGGACACGATTGAGTGACTTCAGTCCTTGGATTTGGGCTGGTACAGAGCATATAAGAACACATTGAACTAGCAGCTTCAGGCATGGCTCAAACTTTTTGTTACAAGTATACATGAAGCAGTTCAACCGTCCTGTCCCCAGCCCGCACTGCTATCTGTATCCTGGTTCTGGCCCCAGTCATGCCAGTCCCCTTAACCCTCTCTCTGTCTCCAAAAAGTCTCACCTGACTCTTTCTGGGTCCAATCCCAGAGTGTCCTGGGCTGAGCTTCTCCTGAGAAGGTCAGGACCGTCTGCTCCGGAGCAGCCACTCTGGCCATTGGCCTGCATTGAGCAAGTTTGACGTTCTTGGGTCCTGTTCAGGGACCACTCACGTGTGTGTTTTTCTCCTCCTCTTGCCGCTAGCCCTCCTCTATGCCACCATCTTTGGGAACGTGACGACCATTTTCCAACAGATGTACGCCAACACCAACAGGTACCATGAGATGCTGAACAGTGTCCGGGACTTCCTGAAGCTCTACCAGGTGCCCAAGGGGCTGAGCGAGCGAGTCATGGATTACATCGTGTCCACCTGGTCCATGTCCAGAGGCATCGACACGGAGAAGGTAAGGAGGCTCAGGCAAACCACTCGCCCCTCAGCCTTCCCAGGGATTCCTGAGCCTCACCTCGGATGGTTCTCAGACCCGGCCGTGCATCTGAACCCACCTGGATGTAGTTTTGGAATCCCAGGTCCCACCTCCAGAAACTTTGCTTGCCCATCAACCTTTCTGAAGGACCAGAAATTAAGAGAGATTTTACAAAACTGGTAAGGCAGATTGTATCAGTACCTCCGGAAGAGGAGATGGACTAGCAGTCTGTCTATGGCAGGATTTCCTTATCAGCTGATATGCTGATAAGAGTCAGGGCCACCCAGGGTGAGATGACCAGTATTACTGATTTTCCTTTCACCTCAGGCCCCAAGATGACATATTTCTGCTGCTAGCCCACTTTCGATTCAAAGCTTCCAATTCAGATTTTTTATATATTTTTCATTGCATGAATTTTGATTCTCAGACTATTGCACCACCCTATGATTTGTTTGGGGACTTCCTTGGTGGCTGAGACGGTTAAGAATCTGCCTGTAATGCAGGTGACCCAGGTTCGATCCCTGGATTGGGAAGATCCCCTAGAGAAGGCCATGGCAACCCACTCCAGTACTCTTTTCTCAGAAATCCTTTGGACAGAGGAGCCTAGCGGACTACAGTCTGTGGGGTGGCAAAGAGTTGAACACGACTGAGAGACGAACCCATGATTTGTCTTGATGACGGAGTTTTTAACATCTCCTTAAATTTTGTGTCCAAGGCTATTGCTTTACTCTAGTCTTTGCCCTGATGGGACTCCTAGGATGTGGTTATTAAAAACGGTTTTCCAGTCATCATCCTGGACCTTTGGAATCAGAATTTTGTGAGGAGGAATGAGGTGGGATAGAGATGGACAATCTGCATTTTGAACAAGGGTCCTGTTCATTAGACAAGTCTGGGAGATACTGACCAAGGGCTTTTACTTAATAAGCAGTTGATTTGACCAGAGCATCCCTTAGGCTCTTTTCTAGATGTTCCTGTGAAATGGAAATGGCAATAGATCCCTACCAGTCTCCAAAAGTTGCATTATTCTAGATGCATTCCAATAAACTGAAGAAAATTTAGTGGTGCTGGAAAGAACAAAGATATTTGAGAATGATCATTTGTGAATGATCTCCTTTGTAATATTTTCTTTGAGCAAAGATGTAATCCTAGGTTAGTTTTTCTCTGCTTTTTATGTCTTTGGAATGGCTTTTCTCTCTTTAATCACCATTCCCTAAGTACTCAGGGAATTCAGATTCCTTCCCTTGTTAGAGTGAGGCAAACAGAATGATATTACTGTTGAAAAATACCTTAAGACACCTTCAAAGCCAAATTCAGTGTCTTGGGAGTCCGCTCTTCACACTCTGGTCTTTCTCCATTAGAAGGGTCCCTTGACAGTTCACAGTTTAAATGGAAAAATTTAACTAAATTTAACTGATCCCACCTTCAAAGGGAGGATACTTTGATTTTGTTGAATATCTGCTATAATAATAGTGATAACAAAACCATACCGTATACCAGCTAGCACGTCTTAAAGTTGTATTCAGAGCAGATGCCTAACTGCACTTCTGGCCCTGCGTTCCTGCTTCACACGCTTCACAACCACCCTGGAGAGGGAGCTGTTCTTAGGTATGAGGACCCAGCAGCCCAGTTAACTTTATTAATTGCCCCCGGTCACAGAGTTGAGAATGGCAAAGTCTGAATTTGAACCCAGTTTTGTCTGACTTC
The DNA here is from genome assembly GCF_042477335.2 of Ovis canadensis. Taxonomy (NCBI): domain Eukaryota; kingdom Metazoa; phylum Chordata; class Mammalia; order Artiodactyla; family Bovidae; genus Ovis; species Ovis canadensis. Next base: position 83,411,597 of record NC_091256.1, read on the forward strand.
AAAGCTTGTGCTTTTTCCTGCTTTAAAAAAAAAACAAGTGTAAAACACAGACTGGAGGGAAGGACAAGTCCAGATGGGCGTGCCCTCCTCTCTCAGATGGGCAGGCATTGATTGGGAGGGACTTCATCTCTGGCTTTGCTCACCACTGGCCCCACTGCTCCTGTTTTTCTATTCTGCTGTCTCAACCCAGCCTCTGGAGGTTCTGTGGGTGCCTGGCAGCTGATGGAGCAGAAAGGAACTTGGATCGCTCAGCCCTGGGGCTCCTTTTCTCAGGGGCCAGGATGCCTTTGTAATCTGGTTGTCCAGAAAGAAGCCCTCTACTGCCCTCACTGCAAGGCTGGGCTGGGCGGCTGCCCCTGGGAGACAGCACTCATCAGCTCTGCTCCTCCCTTCCCCTGCCTGCTGTCTCCCTGGAGGGCTCTGGGATTTTCCCTAGGTCCTGATCCAGATGGAAGAGGAATTATTGCGGCAGCTCAGGGCAGAACCCAGCCCGGCCTGGTGTGGCTGCTCTTCCATGGCAGGCAATTACTGGGGAGAGAGCCAGTCCCAAGGCCCTGTCTCCCCCCACTGCCTCCATTCCAGACTGGAATGGTCAGTGATGACCGGGGCGTCTAGGGGATGTGTGTGCAGTGGAAGGGTGGGAGTGCTGGGCAAGTCTGACGTTAACAGTAATTAGCTGATGACCTTGGACCTTAGACCACCATGGGTCCCTCTGAGCTTCGGTTTCCTTGTCTGTGACACATGGCAACTAGATGACTTGGAAGGCTAAGGCCAACCTCTAAGGCCCTTTGGACTCTGACGTCCAGAACTTCCAAAGCCTCCCTCAGGCTGACCTGCTGCTCTGCTGTGATGGCACCATCCTAAATAAGAGCCCTTGTGCATTGAACCCAGTCACATGCAGCAAACCAAGTCTTTGACACCGCAGTGCATGGGATCTTCCAAAGAATTCTATACACCAGTGAGAACGAGAAGACTTGGGGAAAGTAGAGCTTTAAGTTCACCTGACTCCACCAAGTGGAAGCCAGGAGTCCAGATCTGCTTCATCCTGAAGCCTGTTCCCGCACCCGTGCTTTATCCAGCCAGCACCCACCACCCCTTTCCCCCAGGGAGGCTCCATGAACCTCCATGGTGGCATCTCCTCGAGGCTTCTGAGGCCTCAGAGACCAGCAAGAATTTTCTCTCCTCAAACCAAGCAGAAGGGCAGGTAACCCAGGAAGATGGCAGGGTCTCAAGCTGATACCCTCCCTCAGAGAGAGGTGTTCAGAAGCCCCTGCCGATGTAGGACCAACGCAAGGACGATGGGGGTGCTGGTGGCTGAGAGGGTCTGTGATTTCTCCCCTCCAGTCCCCTCTCCTCCTCATACATGCCTTCCCGTGGCTCTGGGAACAGGGCCCATGAATAAAACATTGTCTCCATGCCTCTGCCGGCAAAGCTCAGCCTGAGGGAAGGGAAATATTGAAAGGTGAACTCACCTGGAGAACAAGTCTTAGTTTCAGACCGCTGGGCACAGTTTCGACATGACAAGTAAGTGTTCCCCACTCCCTGGTGTTCTGCTTAGAGAGAAAGGATCTAAATTAAATCTGCCTTTTTCCAGGAGTCTTGCTTTAATGAGTCTGAAGGAGGGGAAGTACTTAACGGGCACTCTGCCTAAGTATTGGCCATCTGATTTTCCCTTGCCTCGGTCAGTCCTCCAGCCCCACTCCCAGAAAACATACTCACTTCCTTGGCATCCTGCCACTGCAGAGCAACAGAGGGGACCTGCATTTATTGAGTGCCTTGCTGGGGCCACGAGGTGTTGCAAGGGGGTAGATACCAGGTGCACTGGTAGATATAATATCATTTAATCCTCATAGTGAAAGTGAAAGTGAGTTGTGTCTGACTCTTTGCAACCCCATGGACCATACAGTCTATGGGATTCTCCAGGCCAGAATACTGGAGTGGGTAACCAGTCCCTTCTCCAAGGGATCTTCCCAGCCCAGGGGCTGAACCCAGCTCTCTCACACTGCAGGTGGATTCTTTACCAACTGAGCTGAGGGAAGCCCTCAATCATCATAAGGCAATGATGAAAATGAAAGTGTTAGTCAGTCAGTCGTGTCCGACTCTTTGAGACCCCGTGGACTGTAGCCCGCCAGACTCCTCTGTCCATGCAATTCTCCAGGCAAGAATACTGGAATGGGTTGCCATTCCATTTTCCAGGGGATCCTCTGACCCAGGGATCGAACCCAGGTCTCCTGCATTGCAGACAGATTCTCTTACCAGCTGAGCCACTAGGGAAGCCCGATGTTAGCAGCGTGCTTTTTTTTTTTTTTTTTTAACAGCAGAAACAACACAGGGAGCCCAGCCTAGCTCTCTGTGATGATCTAGAGGTGTGGGATCCAGGGAGGGGAGGGAGACTCACTAGGGAGGGGAATGTACTTACAATTAGGCTGATTTGCATTGTACAGCAGAAACTGGCTTCCCAGGTGGCACTAGTGGTAAAGAACCAACCTGTCAATGCAGGAGACATGAGATGTGGGTTTGATCCCTGGGTTTGGAAAATCCCCTGAAGGAGGGTATGGCAACCCACTCCAGTATTCTGGCCTGGAGAATCCCATGGACAGAGGCTCCTGGCAGGCTACAGTCCATGGTGGTCACAAAGAGTCGGACATGATTAAAGCGACTTAACACACACGCAGCAGAAACTAACTCAACATTGTAAAGCAGTTTTACTCCAGTTAAAAAATAAATTAAAAAAAAGGAAAAAAGAGACACTGAAGTGTAGAGCAGTGGAGAGAGGAAAGGACGGAGATTCTGAGTGTCGGGCCCCCGCTTTCCAATGCAGAGCTCAGGGCCGTGCAGAGGGCTGGGTGGGGCAGCGCTGTCCAGGACAAGGTGAGGTTGAAGTTGGGTTTGAAAGAGGCTGCGGGACTTGCAGATATGGAGGTGAGCACCAGGAGCACGGGCAGACGGTTTGTGCTGAGGTGGAGGAGCAAGGGTGGGGAAGTGACCAGCACCGCCAGGAGATGTCTTCACTGAGCACATTTGATGTTATAACCCCAGTTTTGTTCACAGGCTAGGATGGGAGAAAGGGTTCGTTTAGGGACATTCCTGCTTTCTTGGGAAAAGTCCACTTGGAGGTGTCCCCTGTGTTACTTCATGCTTGCTGTGTAAGGGGGCCACGAATGGTTTCTTGCAAAAATTTAGTCCAGGGAAGTGTTTCTCCCTGTAGGAAAGACTGAGAAATTTTTATTTCTTTGGGAGGTGAGACCCACCTGGCCTCTTACAGTTCCCAGTTTGCCTTGAGTTCCTTGAGAGCCAAAGTGCAAGCCCTTTGGTTTGGGGCAGGTGTATCTTACAGGAAGTGCTCGGTATCTAAACTGGGCTCTGGAGTGAGACTGCCTTGTCAGCGTCCAGCTCTACCATTTCCTGGTTGTGCAACTTCGGGCAAGTTATTGATCATCCCCGTGCCTCAGTTTCCTCATCTGTAAAATGGTACCACAATAGCACTTACCCCAGAGAGTTTACGTGAGGATTCAATTAGCTGGTGCACATAAGACTTGAAAATATAAAATCACACCTCTCCTGATGTTCCCTCTGCTCTCCTTCTCTATCGTTCTCAGCACTTACTGCTGAATTTCACTCATTTTGCTTTTTATTTGTCCCCTCCCACTAGTAAGTCACACAAAGGCAGGGCGTTCTGTTTGCTGCCTACATCCTCAGAGCCTGGAATGATCCCTGCCATATACTAAGGTGTTCAGTAGCTAAGTATGGAATGAATGAATGACTCCAAAGTGCTTAGCAATGCCTAAGGAAGTGCTCAGTAAATATCAGTTCATATCTCTCTTCGAATCAATCCACCTTCAGTCCATCAGCAGACCATGTCAGCTGTATTTTCAAAATACGTTCGGGATTTGATTACTTCTCCCTGGCTCCCCTGGCAACATTCCAGTCCGAGTCCCCTCCCCGCTCCCCGGAGGCCTGCAGGAGTGGGCTAACCCAACACCTGGGCTCCACTCCTGCCATCCGACAGTCAGGGCCTGCTAACTCCACTCTGGAGCTGCCACAGTCCTCTTAAAATATAGAGGATCCCCATCCCTCCCCTGCTCAGAGTCTCCCAATGTGTCCCCATCCCACTCAGAAGCAAAATCAAAGTCTTTTCATAACGTAAGTCTCCATATCCTCAAGCTTGTCATCCTCCTGAAACCCCCTCTCCCACCCCCAGCTTTCCCCTCATTCACACGGGCTGTTGCTCAGGTTCTCTCACAGCCTTTGCGACTCTGCTGGAACTCTTCTTTCATAGGGCTCCCTCTGACACGTTATGCAGACGTCACCATATTTGTCACCCACTCAGGGAGGCCTTTCTGGATTTGCTTGTCGAAAGGGTCTCACGTACTCCCAGTCCCTTGGCTCTCAAGTCCCTGATCTGAGCATTTAGCACAGATTTGGGGGTCCCTGTCTCTCTCTCCCACAGGGACTGAGGCTGTCTTGTCCACTGGTGCCTTGAAGAGTGTGGTCTAGCCTAGCGGGTGTCGCTTTGGCCCCTGGGGAGCTGAGAGAGCAGCGAGCTGGAGGCCACAGCAAGAATGCTGATGCTTTTTCTTCCCATGCCAGGTCCTGCAGATCTGCCCCAAGGACATGAGAGCGGACATCTGCGTGCACCTGAACCGCAAGGTGTTCAAGGAACACCCGGCCTTCCGGCTGGCCAGCGACGGCTGCCTGCGGGCGCTGGCCATGGAGTTCCAGACGGTGCACTGCGCCCCCGGGGACCTCATCTACCACGCGGGGGAGAGCGTCGACAGCCTGTGCTTCGTGGTCTCCGGCTCCCTGGAGGTGATCCAGGATGACGAGGTGGTGGCCATTCTAGGTAGGTACTGCCTTTGCTTGGTGGAGGCCTCCTGGTGGCATGGCTTCGCTGCCCCCTTCAACCAGACATGGCTTCACAGAGCTGGCCCAGTGGTTAGCATCCAGGCATCTATCCAACAAACACATGTCTGAGTGCCTGTCTTGCGTCAGGTGATGTTTGAAGCACTCAGGATCCTTCAATGACAAAAATGGTTTTTTTTTGTCCTCCAGGAGCTCTGCTGGGGGAGGAACAATAACCAGACATTTGAATATAGTGGCAGGGACACCTGCCCAGGATTCAAGTATTGGGAGTGGCTTCCTGGAAGAAATGACACCTAAGTGGAAAGCTAAAACTTTAGCATGAGTTAGCACTGAAAAGAGAAGGGACACAGGAGTATTCTAAGCAGAGGGGAAGGCATGTGTGAAATCACTACACAGAGACAGCAAGCATGATTCATTTGTACAACTGTCCTACTCAGATGGCTTGGAACACACACAGCAAGGAGGGGCGTGGTGAGAGGTGGAGTCAGGAAGGGAGCTGAGCTCTAGGCAGATTGTGTCAGGCTCTGGAAGCCAGATTAGGGACTGGGATGTTATATTGAGGAGCCATGAAGGGCTTCAAGCGAGAGAAAGGCATGATCAGATCTACACTTTAGAAAGGTGATTGTAGTTGCTGAGTTAATTGAAGAGGGAAGGCGGGGGTTGAGAGATGAAGCTGGAGACTTGTTCAGTTTGGTTCAGTCGCTCAGTCGTGTCCGACTCTTTGCGACCCCATGAATCACAGCACGCCAGGCCTCCCTGTCCATCACCAACTCCCGGAGTTCACTCAGATTCATGTCCATCGAGTCAGTGATGTCATCCAGCCATCTCATCCTCGGTCGTCCCCTTCTCCTCCTGCCCCCAATCCCTCCCAGCATCAGAGTCTTTTCCAATGAGTCAACTCTTTGCATGACGTGGCCAAAGTACTGCAGTTTCAGCTTTAGCATCATTCCTTCCAAAGAAATCCCAGGGCGATCAATCTCCTTCAGAATGGACTGGTTGGATCTCCTTGCAGTCCAAGGGACTCTCAAGAGTCTTCTCCAGCACCACAGTTCAAACACATCAATTCTTCAGCACTCAGCCTTCTTCACAGTCCAACTCTCACATCCATACATGACCACTGGAAAAACCATAGCCTTGACTAGATGGACCTTAGTTGGCAAAGTAATGTCTCTGCTTTTGAATATGCTATCTAGGTTGGTCATAACTTTTCTTCCAAGGAGTAAGCGTTTTTTAATTTCATGGCTGCACTCACCATCTGCAGTGATTTTGGAGCCAAAAAAAATAAAGTCTGACACTGTTTCCACTGTTTCCCTGTCTATTTCCCATGAAGTGATGGGACCGGATGCCATGATCTTCGTTTTCTGAATGTTGAGCTTTAAGCCAACTTTTTCACTCTCCTCTTTCACTTTCATCAAGAGGCTTTTTAGTTCCTCTTCACTTTCTGCCATAAGGGTGATGTCATCTGCATATCTGAGGTTATTGATATTTCTCCTGGCAATCTTGATTCCAGCTTGTGTTTCTTCCAGTCCAGCGTTTCTCATGATGTACTCTGCATAGAAGTTAAATAAGCAGGGTGACAATATACAGCCTTGTCATACTCCTTTTCCTATTTGGAACCAGTCTGTTGTTCCATGTCCAGTTCTAACTGTTGCTTCCTGACCTGCATACAGATTTCTCAAGAGGCAGGTCAGGTGGTCTGGTATTCCCATCTCTCTCAGAATTTTCCACAGTTTCTTGTGATCCACACAGTCAAAGGCTTTGGCATAGTCAATAAAGCAGAAATAGATGTTTTTCTGGAACTCTTGCTGTTTTGCTGATCCAGCAGATGTTGGCAATTTGATCTCTGGTTCCTCTGCCTTCTCTAAAACCAGCTTGAACATCAGGAAGTTCACGGTTCACGTATTGCTGAAGTCTGGCTTGGAGAATTTTGAGCATTTCTTCACTAGCATGTGAGATGAGTGCAATTGTGCAGTAGTTTGTTATCTAGGGGCAAACTGGTGGTGCCCTAAACTATTACTTGTGCTGGGCAGATGCAGAGGAGCACATGGAGTTGACATATTTAAGAAATAGAATCAACAGCACCTGGCTGTGGGGGAGAAGGAAGTCAGTGGATGAGGACTGCAGGATCTGCTGGGTAGCTAGTGTGCCATGCCCTGTGATAGGGAGTGTGGCGGGGGAGTGGGAGCATGGGGGAACACGTGTGTATTCGGTGCTTGAGTACTTGTGGCCTTGGAGACATTCATCTGGTTGCTGGTGGCAGCTGCAGAACGCCTCTTTAGGGGGCATGTTTGCCTCTCCGAGGGGGCAAGCCACCACAATAATACCCACCATTTATGGTCATCTATTCTGCACCAGGCGTTTCACATACAGATCCTCAGTTCATCTTTACAGTAACCCTACAAAGTGATTTTATTATCACCATTGTGTAGGTGAGACAATGAAAGCTCAGAGAGGTTAGAGAAGTTTCCTAGGACCTCAGGGTTGATGAGGTCCATGGAGTCAGCATCTTGGAGTGCCTCAAACTCTAGAACCTCGGCTCTGCTCCACTGAGCAATACTGCGGTCCTAATGGTAACACATGTAATTTGCTGCCTCATTCAGTTTGCCGGACACTGCTACACATTGTGGACTTGTTTTTTTTAATCTTTGGGTCTGCCTTCTTAGGAAACTGAGACAGGGAGAGATTGTTACACTGAATTAGAGTTGAGATTCAAACTAGTTTTGTTAAAGCCTGAACTTTGTTTTCGCTTGATTTGGGAGTATATGATATCCAGCCTCTTTTCTCCCCTGGCTCTGAGTCAACTTGCCCTCTTGATTACACTCTACTCAGGGTAACCCAAAGATGCTCGGTATTCCTTTAGCATACACTGGCAGATGGTGGGAAGGAGACTGAGATAGAGATTCAGCAGGGGATGGAGGCTGAAATTTCGTTCAAGTAAAATTTGGATTCGTAGTACCACCTGAACTCTGCAGAGTTGTTCTGTCCCTTACCTTCCTCATTCACAGAGATGTCAGATTTGATTGTGCATAAGGAACAGCACACACAAAGGGTTAAACCATTGCTTTAGTATTGCTGCAGGGAAGACATTTATCTCTACCTTTAACACTAATCAGTCTCCCCAGTAAAGAGGACTTTCCCTCAGTGATAACTCTCTGGACATTTGCCTGGCTGAGAAGAAGGGTAACTAGCAACTAGTGGCTCTCTCTTGAATTTGAGTTTGAGTTGATCATTTGGTGTAGGGTGTCTTTTACCCATTTCCCTCCCTGATAACTTCCCATATGCCTTTCCAAGGAGTGTAGCCTCAGACCAGTACCATCCCTCTTATACGCTCACACTCAGGGCTTCCTAATCAGCCCCCACCCCCACCCCAAGCTAAACCGCTGCACTATTAGGGGTTAGGTTTGGCCACCTAGGCATGGAGGTTGAAAGAGCTGCAGAGGGTGAGGAAGGCAAATGATTACTTCCCAGCTCCATCTCGTATCCCCTCAGCCTGGGCCTCTTGTGGGGAAGCAACCAGAGCTTGGGCTTCCCAGATGGCGCAGGGATAAAGAATCTACCTGCAAATGAAGGGGACATAAGAGACATGGATTCAGTCCCTGGGTTGGCAAGATCCCCTGGAGTGGGAAATGGCAACCTGCTCCAGTATTCTCGCCTGAAGAATTCCACGGACAAAGGAGCCTGGTGGACCACAGTCCACGGGGCTACAAAGAGTCAGACACAGCTGAGCACACACACACAACCAGATCTTGTTTCATTGTTGACTTCCTTGCTCAACTGACTGCTTCTCCAAGTCCAGCCCTCTGCCTTGGGCCCTCTTGGGCATCCTGCCAGCTCCAGCTGGCAATGTGGATAGGACCTCTGAAATAGCTCAGCAGCTTCAGATTCAGCTTGGTTATTTCCCTCAGGCTGTCCAGCCTGGGAAAAGCAGGTATCTTCAGGAGCCAGACTGAGTCCAAACAGTAGGTCCTAGTTTGACCTCCTAAAGAATCTTTGACATTTCAAGACACGCTTACTCTATAAAAGGATGGCACAAGTCCTTTGCATGAACTGAGCCTCTGGGCCGAGAGATACGAGAGTCCAAGCAGTTTTCTCCATGGAAACTTCAGAGTTTTGTTGTTATTGTTGTTTTTCTCGAATTAGAATATCCTACGCTCAATGGACTGAAATCAATTTGTTCTTGCGACGAGGGTTCAGGATCCAGCAGATATTAGAACTAGAGCTTTATGGTCCTTTGATGCCTTTCAGTTCAGTCCACTTGAAATTTACTGTCAACTGTCATAGAGGTGGGGATGAAGCAGTGGACCAAATATGAGTCCAGCCTTCAAGGAGCTGCTGCACATGGTGGAGACAGACATTATTAAAAAGACACCAATCATACTGCTTGCTAACTGTTGCCATAGAGAGAATACAGGTGCTTCTTGAAGGTTATGGGACACGTAACTATTGAGAAACTACAGTGTAACCAGTGCTCCAATGAGAATAGCCGAGGAATCCTTAGTTACCATAAAGCAGGAGGCGTTCAGAAAAGACCCAGAACTCATCTATCTCATTCCTTTGGTCTCTGGCCTCTTGTTACCAGTTCTCTCATTTACACTCTGCTAATTTGCTTCCTCCTCCGAGTTCTGATATTCCACCCCCATTCTCTGTTTAATTTTAGCACAGACTCCAAGAACAAGGAAAAGGGTCAGGACTCTTAACTGAATGTGTTTCGTATGTATTAAAAATGAAACCCTCTCTGATAAAAGTTTGCTAGAAGAGTGTCAAGCTTTCTTGACTGCAACTCAGTATATACTGCATTGTGAACTGACATACCCGTGTGCACAGATACAGTTATGCATGAACCCAGTACTTAATGCTGCTGGGTGAGATGCAACCTCGTATTTTCTACTAGATTCTATTCTCTTTCATTTAGAAAGAAACTGACAGTCATGACCCACTCAATTGCTGTCTTGACCTGCTGTCAGCCTGCAGTTTAAAAACATGGTCCTGCAGACATAGATAGCATCTCTCTCGGGTTGAAAGCCATGCTGTCCCCCAAGGACAGAGAATATACCAGATGATCTCTTGTGTTCTCCTTTCCCTGTGAGGTTCTCTGCCTGATTTTTGAGATGATATCCTCCTAAGCTCCTTTTGGAATTCTCTTAGAAATCACTTCATGGCTTCTCCAATTTAGTTTCTTGGCTCTTTGAAATAAATTCAAGTCTTTAGCCTGTGTGTTTTATTCATTAGATTTTTAAAGTAGTCTTCTTTTAAGTTTTTCATAGATACCAGAATAAAAAGTACTCATGTCATCCCTGCCCAAGTGGCACTCTTAGCATCTGCAAGTAAGTTGTTATCTCAGTGTTACTTGACCAGCGTAAGTGAGTGATGAGCTTTCATCAGGGCTAAGCTTGAGTGTGATCCATCTCTCTGTTTCCATCTTATATGTGCAATATTTAAATGTCTCTGTTTCAGTGTGATTTAGCATCTCTGTGGTAACTTTTATGGGGTTTGCATTTTAGTACTTAATTCATGTTTTAGTCATGGATCATCTCACATCTTCCGTTTTTGTTGTGTTTTGGTTCATCATATTGGGCAAGACAGACATCTTGGTTGCCAGGCTACATTGAGTAGTGGAAAGAGCCCTGGACATGGAACTGGAGATCTAACTGTAGCCCTGTCCTTCACTAACTCCTGCAGGAGCTGCCACCACGTGGCTGAGTCTCCAAGGCCTCCTGTGGTCTGCTAAGTCCATCACACTGCATCAAGTGCACCTTCTGTCACCTGTGAGCTGAGTCCTTTGGTTTGAGATGTCTGGCATGGCCCAGCACATGGAAGACAGTGGGGGCTGTTTGCTGAACTGAGCTGAACTGAACTGAAAAGCAGGACTATGAAGGGCCCTATGGTCCAGAATAAGGATCTGGACTGTATCTTAGAGGGATAAGGGGCCCATAGAGGGTTTTAAACATGGGAAAGATGTGAAGATTTGGTTTCCACAAATACAGAGACATGGAGGCTAGTCAGGAGGCTCAGTTGAGAAATCACAAGGACCTGAGTAAAGTGATGGAAAGGAGCTGGGGAAGAAGTGCCAGAAAGAACAGGAGGGGAAGGACCTCCAGGAGATGGGAAGTGAGGAGAGAGAATAGTTTCCAGCAGCAACTGACAAGCAATAGAGTCAGAGGGGGAGAGGGAGGTAAGCTGATGTGTTTATTCTGTTGAGTCCAGTGTCTTTTTGGAATCGATCTAGCCGTGGCTCTCAACTAGAGGAGGCACTTCTGACTTGTGGATGGGCCAGAGTCTGCTTAAGGAAGGGAGCAGCCAGGGAGGAGGTTGATGGGCAGGCCCTGGCACAGTAAGTCTGGATGAACCTTCTCCTTGAAGTTCTGTCATTGTTGAACTAGGATTGACATGGACATTCTCCTTAAATGTATGCATAAAGTTGTAAACACTTGTTCACAGGTGGAATCTTTCTTTTTCTTTTTCTTAATAAAATACTCCCTTCTCACAGTTCCTAATTTGGAAGGTACTTTCATCTTTGCTTAGAGAGTTGGTTTCTTTGGGTCCATTGACCTTGGATGGACATTAGTGTAGCAGGCATTTATTTAGCATCTGTCACAGCCTAACTTGGTGTTGGTCTCTTTGGGATGGGTGGGGGTGTGGAGAAAAGTCCTTATCGTGGATGAATGTTCTATTCCCTTTGGGAAGAAAAATGCATGATTAGTGACAAGTGACACTGTACTTCTTTCTCTAGACTTCCTTGTGTGAACAGGGAAGTGTTTATGAAGGAGATATAAACTGGCCTGGGCTTGGAAGGATCCTCAAGAGTCTCTAGGGTCGTTAGAGGTAGGAACCCTGTGGCATATCCAGGGACCAGTGTGAGTAGATGGAGGAGACATTCTGTGCAGGGCAGCGGTCCTCTGCTTTAGCAAGCAGACGTCTCAGTTGGAAAGCGTGATCACAGTGCAGATCCTGGGCCCTCCCTGCAGATTCTGATTCTGCAGCTCCAGGGTGGGGCCTTGGCATCTGCCCTCCCTGCCTCACTCCATGGAGCGGTTCCATGTCACGTGTTGTGGTGGACAGAGGCCTGTACTTGAGAAACGTTGCTGTAGCCAGTCACTACTTGATATTCTTTCTTTGTGGGATGGGCTGAAGAAATGAACATGGGGAAGATGGTAAGGCAGGGAGGCACCAGAGAGGGGATCTTATATCACACTAGCCAAAACCATGTGAAATTGCTGACTTTCAACTATTTCTGACCTGCCAAGATGATGGTATAAGCTTACTCATGATCTGTGTACAAGGAGGTGAAGGCTGAGCCTGGGGTGGTGGCTTTGTGGAGGTGGAGCCGGCATTTGGTCATGTGAGGTAGGGTATCATAGATGGAGAGAACCGTGTTAGCTGCCAGGGAACGGAGAGTGTGGGGTGATCTGTAACCAGGAGACAAGCACTTGCCCTGGGCCCGAGAGGCAGCAGGGGGTTGTGGGCTGGAGAGGCAGTGTGCGCTAGCCTGTTGATGTTTCTAAATGGGAGCCTGAGGGACTAGGCAGTGGGAAACCACCAAGGGTGGTGAGTAAAGTGCGATACCATTAAAGCTGCGATTTGCAAACATTAATGAGTTTGACATAGAGACAAGGAGGTTATTCAGTGACTTATGGCTTATAGTATGGATGAAAGGTGTTAAGGTGTGGGCAGGAGAAACTGAGACAGGATTTGGGCCGCCGAATAAAACAGGGGCATCCAGTTAAATTTGAATTTCATATAAACAAAGAATAATTTTTAGCTTAAATATTTCCTAAATATTGAATGGGCCATATATATATATATATATATAGCATATTAAGAAGCAGAGACATTACTATGTCAACAAAGGTCCATCTGGTCAAGGCTTTGGTTTTTCCAGTAGTCATGTATGGATGTGAGAGTTAGACTATAAAGAAAGCTGAGCACCGAAGAGTTGATGCTTTTGAACTATGGTGTTGGAGAAGACTTGAGAATCCCTTGGACTGAAGGAGATCCAACCAGTCCATCCTAAAGGAAATTGTCCTGGGTGTTCATTGGAAGGACTGATGTTGAAGCTGAAACTCCAATATTTTGGCCACCTGATGTAAAGAGCTGACTTATTTGAAAAGACCCTGATGTTGGGAAAGATTGAAGGCAGGAGGAGAAGGGGACAACAGAGGATGGTTAGATGGCATCAGCAACTCAATGGACGTGAGTCTGGGTAAACTCTGGGAGTTGGTGATGGACAGGGAGGCCTGGCGTGCTGTGGTTCATGGGGTCGCAAAGAGTGGGACGTGACTGAGAGACTGAACTGATATATATACATATATATGCTAAAAATGTATCTGTTTATCTGAAATTCAGATTTAACTGGGTATCCTGTATTTGCTGAGTTTGGCATGCGAGGGACAGGTGGCTGAGACCTTCTGGGAGGAGAGTCTGAAGGGCCGTAAACAATAGGATGTGGGGAGCAAATACAGGGAGGTGAGAGGTGACTGATGTCCAGGTGGGTGAGGAGATGGAGCCACCAGCAACAGGAGTAGCCAATCAGGAGGAAGGGTGGTGCGAGGGAATGACGAGCTTGGCTTTGACTTGTTGCATTTAAAGGGCAGTTGGGTATCCAAGTGGAGTGTTCCACAGCTATTCAGAAAGGCGCGTCTGGAACTGGGAAAAGAAACCAGGGCTCAAGACAGATTTAGGATTCAGAGGAAGGAATAGGAAATCAAGGGGAAGATAGGTACAGAGAGAATATATGGATGCTTATCAGAATGACCAAGTATTTCAGAGCATTTTAAAAGAAATGATAGTGTATGCTCACAAGGAATTTTAAATGATATTAGAAGCTCCTATGATAAGTAGATTAATAAAATACACTTTTTTAATGTAATGTGACCTCAGCTATGTGGGAAGAAGCATTCATAGATAAAAGTCCACCAACAGCTTCATCACCACGTTATAGTTGGTGACTTTGGTTTTGAGGTGCCAGGGAATTTCATTTTCTTTTTTATATTTGTCTTTCAAGTATTCTTTAAAAGAATGTATGCTACTTTCAAAATCAGGAAAATTTAAAAAAAATTTTTTTAAGTAGATCTTGAGAAAGCGTTGCTCCAAGTTTCACATATCCTTTCAGTTATTAGGATGCAGCCTGAAAAAAATATTTTATTTTTCAAAAGAAATCTTGACAGCATTTCTTTTGTTATCTCCTCATCCAATCAGAAAAAAGTAGCATTAATCTTAGCAGGTCCTCCCAACTCCTCCTTCAAACAGTTCTGGGAAAAGAGAACCACTAGACAACAAAGGCAGACTGGTTATCTAACAAAAGTCGAAAAAGCAGCAATAACTTTGTGTAAATCCTAGTTGTGTTAGAGACAGAGAAGCTAAATCCTTTAGAGACGTTTCCCTTCTGAGGGGTTGAGGGGAGACCCCTCCCCCACCCTCCGCTTCCTGCACCTCGGTCTTCTGCAGCGTTCCTCCACATTCCCCCGGGAACTTGCTAAGTGGCTGCGTGACCACTGCTGCTGTGAACCATATAATAATACCTCTTGCTCGTGCTCAGCACAAAGGGAGGAAGCTTTGTTTAAGTGTCTCTCTAAACACTTCAGCCAACATTAATATTCATATAGCTGTTCCATCAGCCGAAGCAATTATATTAAATCCGCACTCCTAGCCAGGAGCCATAGCGTGAACAGAACTTCAGAAATGCAGAACCATTTGTATCCGGTAATGTATGCATTGAGTGAGGGTGGGAAGGACGACCAGGTTCTTGCTCCTAATGCTGTTTTTGCTTAAGCAATTTAAAAGATTGGTTTGTAGTCCCTGTAGTCCCAGTGAAGGCACTGATAGTTAGGAGAGTTAATAGAGCTTTCTAAAGGAAATTCTCATAACTGTAGAGCCCAGACAGAGAGGATTGGTTTAAAAAAATTATGGTAAATCAAGGGCAATTGTTATGATGATATAAGTTTTATTGGAATGCAAAATGTTTCAAATATAATGTTAACTGGGTGGGTAGGGGGTGGAAAAACGGAATATGTAAGTATATATGTAGTAACCTTAACTTACATAAAAATGCATATGAGTGGAAGAAAGATGGAGCATGTACCAAAGTGTCAACTGAAGCTTTCTGCATGCTTTTCTATCGGTCAAAAGCATAGAGCCCATATTTTCTATTTTTCAATATATTTCAGTTATCTTCTACAATGCATACATATTGTATAAACAAAAGAAGGGAAATCAAGTCAATTTTGAATTGTTATCTGTAGCAATCTTAGATCATCATCACCTGCTTTCAGTGGAAGATTTGTGATCTGTTTGCTTAGTGGAGAAACATTCGGCTAATTTAATTTTATCTGATTGCAGTTGTGAAGAACAGAAGGAGAACTTTCGCGATGTTTCCAAGCCATCGGTTTAATGTAACCATTTATGTGTGGTGCCCCCATTCAGAGAGCGTGCCAATGTTGTTTGTGAAAAGTAGAGTCTCCACCAGGAAGGCCGGTGACCCATATTTGGATGAGATTTTAATTCCTTTAAGGAAAGCAGTTATATCATAGGATAATTTCTAACATCTATCATTTTTATTTCTTCTTTTTAGATCTGTCCATAAATTTTCAGCTCAGCATTAAGCTGGATCAGAGTGAATTATGGGTGTGTTTCTGAGCAGGTCAGCAAATTCCTTCTAAAGTCAGGCTGACAACATAGCCACCTGAGGATACTTGGACCGGGGACCTGTCCTGTCCTCAAAGTCATCCATCCTAGAGCGTTCTCAGTCTTTTAGATCCTGGCCCACTGTATATTATTCCACTCAGATCCATCTTTCATATATTGATTTGTTCATTCCATAAACAAACCAGCTGTAGTGCTTAAGTCTCACCAGGAAAACAGACAAGCGAATATGCAGTTTCACTTCTGTTATTTAATAGAATGCCAAGAGTTATAATAGGACAAAGAATAGAATACTATGGGAGCTTATAAGACAGGCATCAAATTCAGCCCAGCCAGGAGAAATCAAGGAAGGCTTCCTGACAGAGGTGGCATCTGAATTGAGACTTTCATGGCAAACTGAATTCCACTAGGGGCAGCAGAGAAGTGGGCTGGGGACTAGGATGGGAGATTTAAGAGCGAGTGTTCCCTGGCAGAAGGGCAGCACCCACAGAGACTTTAAGGGAGAAGAGTGACAGAATCGATCTGTGTTTAGAAAGATCATCCTGGCTGCTGTGAGGAGAAAGGAAAGCAGGCAAGGAGGCTGGTGAGGAGGATGCTGAGAGATGAGAGAGGCCTGAGCCGACTTCACAGGGTGGAGAAAAGTAAACAGATCCAAGATTAAAATAATCAGAGCGTGGTCATTTATTGAATATGGAGACAAGCAAGACGGTGGAGTCTGGAATGACTTGGACCACTTTCACAGGGAAGGGGACACTCCCTCGAGGAGGCACAGGTTTTCCTAGGAGCAGGACTAGTTCCAGCTTTGGGTCTGTGGGTTTGAGCTAAGTTCAAGTAACCGATGGGAGATGCTGGACTCAGAAGAGAGGTCAAAACGTGAGGTATAAACTTGGGGATCATTGCGATCCTGATGGCACCAGAAGCTAGAGGAGAGGCTGAGAAAACTTGGAGAGAGAGGGGAAGGTAAGAAACAACCAGGTCTCAAGCAGAGCCCTAAAGGACACTGTTTAATATGGGTCACAGGTAGGAGCCTGAAATGGACCACCTGCAGAGGGTGAGAGACCAGGGGACTGGGATGTCACCGAAGCCAAGGAGGGGCAGAAAAGGGCATTTTCAAGTGCTTCAGAACTACGTTTATGTTGTGTAGCAGATGCTGTGGATGATAAAGACCCACCAATATCCTATGGCCCACCGACGAAAAATGCTGCCAGTTAAACCACGACAGATCATTGATTGTAAAATATGTTCTGATTTCAGAGATAAAGCACGCCGACCAGCTTAAATATATCTTAGAATCAAAGAGCTGCAATACGCTGAGGACTGAAAAATATCTTTTAGGCTGTTATCAGGAGAAGTTATTGACTACTGTGAGTAGAGTTGAGAGTGTGGTCAGAAGCACGATTAGAGGAGCCTGAGAGATGAAGAGAGGCAGGTGTTGGTTCAGGGGTGCTTCATAATTTGTATTCATCTCTCCTGGAGTTCTGAACCGAGAGAGAGACAATACGTACGATGGGTACCAGTCAAAATATCACCTTTCACTTTTGTGATAAAGCTGATATTGGAGAATATGCATTATATTTGCATCCAAGAAGGCTTCCCAATATTAAGAGCTAGGGTTAGACCCACCCTTGTGTTGCTGACCAGCACAAGCCTACACCTGGGAGGCTCTGTCCTGTAGCTCTGTTCTGCTGGCAGAAGGGACCACCAGAGAGACAAGAGAGGATAAGCTTCCAGCAGGCAGATCCCCAGGACAGAGAAGCGGCTGGCCTGCATACGTGCAGGGTTTCCTTCCAAACTCATCAGTCAGATGAGGACACAACAGAGGCCAGGAGTGTGGTGCCCCTGGAGCTGCCTTCCAGGCAGGAGCCATCAGGAATAGGGACCAGTCATTCCCCTTCAACAGTGAGAACATGGAGACAGTGTAGATAACACCGCCAAGAACCTGAGCCATTACAGAAAGGAGAGCAGAGCCCAAACCAGCTCTCTTCATCCCCAACCGTCCAGTTTTTCCCCCTGCTGCTTGGGGGGATTATCCGTCTCTTTCATGTGTCTAAATCCCCTTGCCTTCCTGTAGAAGGCCAGCTCCATTCTCTTTTTCTCCGTGAAGTCTCAGTAGTTCTGCCTAGATTTGTTGCTGTTCGCTTGCTCGGTCATGTCCAACTCTTTGTGACCCCGTGTACTGCAGCATGCCAGGCCTCCCTGTCCTTCACTGTCTCCTGGAGTTTGCTCAGATTCATGTCTGTTGAGTTGGTGATGCCATCCAACCATCTCATCCTCTGTCACCCCCTTTTCCTCCTGCCCTCAATCTTTCCCAACATCAGGGTCCTTTCCAGTGAGTTGGCTCCTTCCAAAGTAGTGAAGTTTCAGCTTCAGCATCAGTCCTCCCAGTGAATATTCCAGGTTGATTTCCTAGAGCAGCCTCTCACATATCTTGGTTTTACGCTTTTGTTTGACTTCATCATTTCACACATGTAAGTTTTGTCTCCTTACATTGTAAGCCCCTTGAATGTAGAAATGAAGTCCTGTCTTTTTGTTTTATCTCCCTTAATTCCTGGAACACTGCCTGATCTGTAATAGGTTGGGCCAAACCTTGAACTGGATTGAACTGTGTGCAAAAGGGTGGTGAGATGTAACCCCACCTTTGGGAACTCCCAGTCTAGTAACTGCCTGGGAGAGTCAGAGACAGTTCACATTGCACCTGGTATATGATGCTATAGGTTCTTGCTTGGTTTTCATTAACCAGATATATGGCTGAACTACACCAGTGTCCCATCTCTAGTACAGAGATAGTTTGCAGAGAACAGTTGTTCTCCTTTATACCAACCTCCAAAGAAAACAAGTATTTCTTGAACATCTCTGAGCTCTCCTACAAAATCTAACGTGAGACCAACCTTTCTAGAAGGAGACATCCCTGTGAGAATTGGGATGAACTGCACGCCTCTCCCTGGAGCCTCGACCTCCTGAGCCCTCCATTCCCTGATTTCTTTCCTGGCAAAAGAAATCCAATAAAACATACAGGCTAAGCACCCAGCACCACAGCACAATCTGATAAGATCTGACACTTAAAGCTAAGGCTTTATTCCTAGTAACAGATCTTCATGGCCTGGACAGGAAAGCAAATGGATAAGCTTTCCACGGTGTCTGTCTGTCTTTGATGTACATTCTTATGTCTCTAAACTGCAGGAGACGAAGCAGAGATCACAGACTGCCAGCAGCATTCCACACCCACCCCCACCCCCACCCCCCGCCCCCGGTAAGAACAAGGGCTTTGTGGTTACACTACAGACAGGAGGCAAGATTTACAAGGTGTCAGAACTCTGCTTACCTTCACTCCTCCATGGCCTCAGACAATGCAAGGGAAATGGCTACAAATGCATGAGAGAGAGTTCAGTATTCCAGAATTAGCTTGAAAGCCTGGATCTTAGCAGCTTTGGGGTGAGGTACGTAGTAGATGCCTGAAGCAGGGTCCCTGGCTGGCTGCTGGCCTGATGCACCGGGACTCCTCAGCAGATCCTGGCCCCACGTCCACAGTCAGGGCTGGTGGGAGGTCAGTGGGTACCGCCAAGGTGTTTAGCTCAAGTCGCTGGAGCTTTTGCTCTGAATGTGCTGTCAGAGCCTCCACCGTCGTATTACTGTCCGATCCTTCAGGCATAAGGAAGTCCATGCTTTTTCCTGGAACAGGTGAAGGAAATAGGCGTGTATATACCTACTCCCATAGAGACAAACACATTCCAGCCCCACCGGATAGTGGACTCCTGAATCGGCTAGGAGGTAGGTTCGGTCGATCCAGCAAAACCCGGAAATAGTAGATAAGACAGAAGCTTGTTTTGTCTCATGTAGCCAGCAGTCCAGGTATAGGGGCCTGAAATGGCAACTTCATGGTGTCAGGCAGCCAGCCTCCTTCTAGCCTGTTGCTTCATCCTAACTAGGTTGGCACCTGGGCTCCCTGGTCCAAGGGAGCTCCCATCCTGTTTTGGTCAGGAGGAGGCAGGGAGAGAGGAGGGCAGGGCAGGACCCACGGGGGGCACCCACCCCTCCGCACCGCTCGCCTTAACCAGAGCTCGGGCAGAGGGCCACACTTAAGTGCGGTGCAGCCTTGGTTCTGGTCGTCTGTGTGCTCAGCTGAGGGTCATGGATTCCATTTCCGTAACAGAGAAGTCGTTCTGGGGTACATGTGAATTCCTTGGCCGTGGCTCCTTAAGACCAAAGCAGCCTCTGATTTATCCTCTTAGCCGTCACCCAGCTTGGTGCCTGCCCCAAGTAGAGGTCTCTAAGTGTTGACAGAAGAGGAAGCTGTTTGGGGCGGGCGGGGGCGGTGGTGAGGTTGCAGAGGATGACCACTGGGATCACTGGGAAGCCTCTCTCCATGTGGAGGCTGCACCGGGGTGTGGGGAAAGTCTGCGGGTCACGGACCATCATTTAAACCTCTCTAGAGCTCACTCTTCTCATCAAAATGGGACTGACGATCCCTGTGGAATTTACATCACAGGGCTGTTACAGCGGACTCTTCTTTTTTTTTTTATATATTGAACAGGAAAATTGATTATGCATGCTTTAAATTTTTCTTTCTTATCCCCGGCACTCTTTATGAGAATGGTTCCCACCAGCATCTCCTCTCCCCCATAGCACTCTGCTTCCTATTATCTTTACTCTTACCGTAACTCTTCAATATACTTTGGTGGGTGGAGCTAAGAACTAATTCATTCTTGATATCATATCCCTCAGCACTTAGCACAATACCACAATAGGCATGCAATACATATTTATTGAATAGAAATAAATCTGAGAACAACCAACAGCTCAGGCCTGGACAAGTAGCCAGTGTTCAAAAATGAATTGTTTGTAGATTGCCATTGCTTAAAACTATAGGTCATTTCACAGTGAAACTAATTGTCACATGGTTGACTAGCTTCAGTTGTTTTTTTTTTTAATTTTTATTGGAGTATAGTTGATTTATACTGTTGAGGATTCATCTTTATTGTGGTTACTATTTATTGAGCACCTACTGTGCTCCAAGCACAGTGCTAAGTGGCTTGTTCATATTAGTTCATGTGAGTCTTATGACATTCCTGAGAGGTGAGTTTTATTACCCACATTTTCTAGCTGAGTGAATTGAGAGTGGGGAAGTTTAGTAAGATGCCTAGTGCCCTTGGTTTGCTTATGCATTCAACAACCATTGAGCGCCTGCTGTGTGCCAGACACATGGCTGGGAAGGCGGTGATGCAGGGATGAGTTATGTTTGCAGAGTACTGAAGGCACAAATATGATCAAGGGGTCAGGGAGGAGGTGTGGGTGTATTTCGAGGCATGAGAAGGAGTTATCCAGACCAGGAAGCAGGGCGGAGTGCCTGAGGCTGTGCTGGGAAGGCCCAGAGGGAAGCGGGGAGCTGGACTTGGAGGAATTCCAAGAACCCGTGTGCCATGTGACTGGAGGTGGAGAGTCAGGAGGAGGGGCCAGCCGGGTCCTGCCAGCCCCCAGCAGGGTGCACCTGAGCTCAAAGTGAGCTTGTCTGGCCTGAGGCCTCTGTTGAGGGAGTGGATGAAAAAGTAGTTGGAAAACATCCCAGGGGAAGTACCAGGGAGGAGGAGATTTTGGCCCGTTATCTTTGTGTCTTAGATAGTCTGAGGACCACGGCGAGGACCTGGATTGCACAAGCCTGGTGTGTATCCTGAGTCCAGGAGGTCTGAGAACTCTCAGCTTCCTCGTTCTAATCCTCCTGAGCTAGCCAGTTCCGTGGGTGTGCGCAGTCTGCTCGGGGCTTGCCTGGACAGATTGTTCCAGCTTCCATGTTATGTCCCCTAAGCAGAATTACCCCCAAGGGCCGGGAGAGAGAGTGGTTCTCCCTCAGAGCCTCTCTGCTTATGCCAGGATCTCTGCTGCCACATTTCACCCTCCTGATGCAGTGAGTGGCAAGGTGCCTCTAGTCTTCAAATGGCTCGAGGGTGTAAGACTTCCTGATGCCCCAGAGAAGAAGAATAAAGGTGCTCAGGCTGGCCCTCACTGCACGCTACTCGTGGCGTCTCTCTCAGCATCCCGGGGAGGGGTGGGCGGCAGTGTTCGTGTCACACGCTCACTGTAGAGTCTGGAAGGTGGTTAGACGAGTTTGCAGCTGAATGAGGAGACCAGGCGCTTTCCTCAGAGGATTACAAAATAGGCTGTCTACGCTCAGGCTAGTGAGGGAGCAGATGATCCAAAACATGGGGCAATACAGAGAGCGTTCAGTCCTGCTGAAGAGCCGCATGCTGTGCCTCAGGGCCTTTGCACATGCTGCTCCCGCTCCCTGAAATCATCTCTCTGCTGTGTCTTTTTTTAATTCCTGTTTGCACAGCACTTTAATACTTTAATATATCATTTCATTTGATCCTCTCTACAAACCTTGGATGTAGGTACTTCCTACTTCAAGCATTTTATAGATGAGATCATTGGAGTTCATAGATGGTCAAATACAAATGTAGATTTGATATTTTAAAAGAATAGTAACAATACTAACCTAATTTGACTGAGTGTGACTCAGGACCTAAGCAGTGAAGAAAATTACCACAAACATTTTTAAAAAATCAAAGTATTAGCTTTCAGGGTTCCAGCAAGGCCTAGATAATTATAACTTTTTCAAAGAGGCCAAAGCTAACAGTTGTGCTTAATTTTTTCCACCTAAGGCTTAGGCTGTGAAGATAGAAATATGCATTAAGTTGAAAAGCCTAAGATAGTCCCCTTAGAGAGCAGAAATGACTAAGAGAAAACTGAAAATTCAAAATTGCAGAAAGTGAAACAAGAATGAAGCAGGAATGTCAAAAGAGTAGCCCAACTGGGGAAACTGCTCTGACTCCTTAGGTATATATCCATTCTGGGCCTAAGAAACATGTCGATCAGGGTATTTACTGCTGTTGTTTAATCACCCAGTCATGTCCAAGTCTTTGTGACCCCCTGGACTGCAGCACGCCAGGCCTCCCTGTCCATCAGCATCTTCCCAAGTTTGCCCAAGTCACCTCCATTGCATCGGTGATCTCATTGCATCTAGCCATCTCATCCTCTGATGCCCTCTTCTTCTGCCCTTAATCTTTCCCAGCGTCAGGGACTTTTCCAATGAGTCAACTGTTCTCATCAGATGACCAAAATACTACAGCTTCAGTATCAGTCTTTCCAACAAGCCTTCAGGGTTGATCTCCCTTAAGATTGACTGGTTTGATCTCCTTGCTGTCCAAGGGACTTGCAGGCATCTTCTCTAGCACCACAGTTTGAAGGCATCAAGGTCCAAAGAGTAAGACAAACATTTCAGCGAGGAATTGTGGAAGGCTGACTCTTCACTGTAAGAGCAGTGTGTGTGTTGTCTTCATGCTGGCTCACTGGATCCCTTCCTTTAGGTCTCAGCTCAGATGCCACATGTCCCTGGAAGCCTTCCCTTGCCCTTTGAGCTTGAGCCGAGCACCTCTCTCTGTCTCCCACCATAGTCCCTAGCGTGTTAGCATCACCTGCTCTGTTTCTCTCTCTCCACTACCTCCGCCATCCTGCTGCTCTAGACCTCAGCACCCAGAAGAGCGCCTGCTGAGAGCTGCATGAGGAACTGAATCAGTTCTTTCCAATTGGTATGGGCCTAGAAGTGGCTGATGATTTTAGCAGCATATGATGACTTTAACTGCAGAATTACATTTTGCTTAGTGCAGGATACCAGTCTGAGTGGTCCTTATGAGAGGACATAATAGACAATAGTGACAGAAGCAGCTGGAATTTCATTTTTGCTCTGACCCCTCCCAGCTCACTTACAGCCAGTCTGAGAAACAGGGCTTTTTCTGGAGTGCTGTAAACTCAGTCGTCTGTTTCTGCAGCTCTTTAGCATTCAGACATCAGGCTGTCGGATCTTCTCAGATCCGTGAGTCCCAGCACCTCTTGAATTTTCCCAGATCACTCCTCTTAACCCTCCCAACCTCCCCGCTCCCACTGTCCTCTCTGCTTCAGCCTCTGCCTTTATGACATCAAATTGTCTGTAGCAGCAGTCCCCAACCTTTTTGGCATCAGGGACCAGTTTCATGGAAGACAGGTTTTCCATGGATGGTGGCCGGGGGATAAGGATCACACAACCTAGATCCTTCACATGCTCAGTGCACGGCAGAGTTTGCACTCCTTTGAGAATCTGTTTGCAAAATTAACTTATTTATTTTAATTGGAGGATAATTCTGTTACAATATTGTGATGGGTTTGCCATCCATCAACGTGAATCTTGAGCTGCTCTGGCAGGAGGTGGAGAGCAGGCGGCAATGCCAGCGATGGGGAGTGGCTATAAATACTGATGAAGCTTCACTGACTCTGCTGCTCATCTCTGCTCTGCGGACCGGGGTTGGGGACCCCTGTTCTACGGGATGTTGGGCTCCTTGCGGAGGGCTCCCCTCCCTCTCCCGGGGCCACCTCAGCCCTGTGTCCAACCCCCACCTCTGCTTTGCAACTGTTCCTCAGCCCCACATTTGTACCCCAGAGGGCTTTTTATGTTTACAGCAGGAGGAGGTACAGTAAAGAAAGCTGTGTATAACTGGGGCTGGGAGGGGAGGAGGATTAATTACCACAGGGATGTTTGCTTGGAGTTTTAATGAGACTACCTTTCCCTTACTCCGCTCTCCCTTTTGTTTTTCCTTTTTTCTTTTCTCCCAGCTGAGAACATCCACTTAGTATGTCTTTCCGAATCCTGGAACATTAGGGTTTAACATTCTGCACCCAGCCTCTCAGTGTAATAAATAAATCAATAAGCTGATTGCCTGCAGAAGTTTGATTGCTGAGTGCAGGGGGGTACCTTTTGTTCCTCAGCAAACAATCATTTCACACTAGGGAACAGAGATGAATGTGGGTATAAGCTTGTCCTGGCCTCTGATGTGTAACCCTGACCCCGGAAGTCATGATTCCAACAGTGTGTGTAGTTTACAGGCAGCTGCCAAGTGCTCCGCATCCTTCCCTTTGACAGTTTTGCGCGTCGTAAATTCGTTTCTCATTTGCCAGAATAGTCCTGGGTTTGTTTTGAATCTGACAGGTCCTCCGACACCTCTTCCTTAAATCTCACTAACAGATCATTTATACCAAAAAAGGCTGCCTTGACAGGAAGAAAGAGTATGATTTTCAGTTGGGGCTGAAAATCAGATGCAAGTTATGACAATACTGAGACTTCCTAGACCCTACAGATTAATCGTGACTATCTCACCATGAAATACTTGGTGTAGTAGGAGCTAGTCTCCATTTATTGTGGCTGTCAAAACCTTTGATTGGAAAACTCTTCACAATGGGAATATTGTCATTTCTAAAGACGTGTGATTTATTTCTTGGTATGTTCAAAACACAATATGGTTGCTCTTTGTGGTAACAATAGATATGCCCCTGAAGAGTTGTTGTTTTTTTTTTTTAAACTGAATTTTTACAAGTAAACTCATATGTTAAATATACATGGGGGGCTATTATTTTACTTTATGGGTCCTTTTATCATTAGACTACTCCTAGTTCATTTGAGATATATAATGTTCACATATTGGGTTTTGCTTAAATGAAGTAATATTTTTTCTGATTACAAAATATTATACTTTGAGTAGAAGTATAAACAAGGAAAATCTCGATTTGTAAATCCATTTCTCCATCCTGAGAAAACAGTTGCTATTTTGATGTATTTCCTTTGATTATTTTTTATGTCTATTTCTATGACATGGGAATATAATGACTATATTGCTAAATAATCCACATTGCTCCAGTTTGTTTCTTCAACAATTTCCCCTCATATTTTTTCCATAGCTTTTTAAATTGAAGTATAGTTGCTATACAGTATTATAATATTATAGGTTACAGTGTAGATACACAATTTTTAACACAATTTATGTTCCATTTATAGTTATTATAAAGCAGTGAATATTTGATAATAGCCACATTGTACAGCATATCCTTGTAGCTTTTCTGAACAGTTTGTGTCTCCTACTCCTCTGCTTCTGTGTTGCCCCGCCCCCTTCCCTCTGCTCACACGGGTACCTACTGTTTTGTTCTCTGTGTATATGAGTCGGCTTCTTTTTTGTTTCATTCACTGATTTGTTGTATTTTTTTTTAAGTTTCCATGTAAATAATATCATCCAGTATTCATTTTTCCTCTGATTTATTTCATGTAGCCTAATACCCTCAATCATGGCATCTGGTCCCATCACTTCATGGGAAATAGATGGGGAAACAGTGGAAACAGTGTCAGACTTTATTTTCTTCGGCTCTGAAATTACTGCAGATGGTGATTGCAGCCATGAAATTAAAAGACGCTTACTCCTTGGAAAGAGGGTTATGACCAACCTAGATAGTATATTCAAAAGCAGAGATATTACTTTGCCGACTAAGGTCCATCTCGTCAAGGCTATGGTTTTTCCAGTAGTCATGGATGGATGTGAGAGTTGGACTTTGAAGAAAGCTGAGTGCCGAAGAATTGATGCTTTTGAACTGTGGTGCTGGAGAAGACTCTTGAGAGTCTCTTGGACTGCAAGGAGATCCAACCAGTCCATTCTAAAGGAGACCAGTCCTGGGTGTTCATTGGAAGGACTGATGTTGAGGCTGAAACTCCAATACTTTGGCCACCTCATGCAAAGAGTTGACTCATTGGAAAAGACCCTGATGCTGGGAGGGATTGGGGGCAGGAGGAGAAGGGGACGACAGAGGATGAGATGGCTGGATGGCATCACCGACTTGATGCACATGAGTTTGAGTGAACTCCAGGAGTTGGTGATGGACAGAGAGGCCTGGCATGCTGTGATTCATGGGATCACAAAGAGTTGGACACGACTGTGACTGAATTGAATACCCTCAAAGTCCATCCATATTGCTACAGATGGCAACATTTCATTCTTTTTTATGGCTGAGTAGTATTCCATGTTCTGTGTGTGTGTGTGTGTGTGTGTGTGTGTGCGCCTGCCTATATGTATACATACCACATCTTTATCCATTCATCTGCTGATGGAAGCTTAAGTTGCTTAGATGAAGTAATCTTAATAAGAATCAGGCAGGGTTGCCAATCTATTCTCAATAGTTCTGACTTAAACCACTAAGTAATTTCTTATGGGCCCTTCAGCCCAGAGCTCCGTGATTCTGTGTGTTCTGGTTATCTATTTCTGCTGAACAAACCACTCCCAAATTTAGTGGCTTAAAAAATTAATTGTTTCTCATGACTCTGTGGGTTGTTTGGCTCAGTTGCTGGTTCTCCCTTGAACTTCCCACACATGGTTACAGTCCAGTGCTGGCTGGGGCTGAAGTCAGTTGAAGGCTTGTCTGGGCTGAAGGACCCAGATGGCTTGCTTACGAGACTGGCAGAGCCTGACTGTCAGCTGGACTCTTAGAGCACTTCTGGGTGACCTCCTATGTGGCTTGTTCTCAAAACATGGTGGTTGGGTCCAAGAGGGAGGATCCTGAGAGGTCAGTGTTCCAAGAAACCCAGGCAGAAGCTACAAAGCTTCTTATGACCCTGCCTGAAAAATCCCAGAACATCGCTTCTGCCACATTCTGTTGGCCAAGGCAAGGGATTAAAGTGAGTTCCGGTTTAAGGAAAGGAAATTAGGCTTCACCTCTTGACATAGAATGAGACCTCCACTGGCTCAGGTGGTAAAGAATCTGCCCACAGTGTGGGAGACCTGGGTTTGATCCCTGAGTTGGGAAGATCCCTGGAGAAGGGAATGGCAAACCATTCCAGTATTCTTGTCTAGAGGATCCCCATGGAAAGAGGAGCCTGGTGGGCTCCATGAGGTCTCAAAAGTGTTGGACACCACTGAGTGACTAACGCTTTACTTTTCTTGACATAGGTTGCAATATGAGAGTAGGGTCTATATTTTGGCTATCTGCCACACTGCGTGTCAGAAAAAGAGCATTGTCTAGGGAAACAGGAATACATAATTACGAAGGGCATGAGAGGCGTGGCAGAGCAGTAGAGAGGGGTTGCAGAATGCTCCACGTGTATGAGTGAACTGGCCGGCCTTGTTGATGAGGACTCCATGCATGCTAGGGGTCACACTGAATGAACCCCTCCCCATGGAGGCCAGGTGGCACCCTACAGAGAGAGACATTCCCGTCGGCTGGCTCCTGCTCTGCATCACCACACTCATATTACAGATGGCTGAAAAGCCACCTGGTAAGGGATAGCACAGGCACACACCTGCCTGAGAGCTACCCCAACCTGGTATCCCACTCTTATGATGAAGCTATGTTCATAAACTAAAGCTGCACTTCATTTCACAAACACACAATCTGTGCAGTAATGTGCCCAGTACATCCGCTTCTCAGCTCATGTCGTGGAGGTGCTTGAGAGGGCGATACCCGTGGAGTACCTTATGTGCTTAGGGTGGACACTTTCTGGTGTTTGAGAAGAGGTCAATTTCTGTCCAGATGCTTAAAGCCCTAATTGCGTCCCTTCACCTGAATTAGGAAAACAGCTGCCCTGTAAAGTGCACTGAGGCGCAGGCACCTGGGCTGTAGCTGTAGAGGGCGGCTGATCTGAATGGGAGGGCTGACAACTCCCTCAGGGGCTGTTGCGTTGGTTTTCACCCTGGTTGCATTGTTTCCTTCCTTCCCAAACACCTCTCTCTGGCTCCCTGGAGATTCAGATTTGTGTTTATCTGTGCTGAAAATTTAAAGGCAAGAGAAACAATGTTTCAAGCTATTTGATATATAACCAGAGGCTGTGCCAGGAATGAACTAAGCTTTGCATTAGACATATGTTAAAAGCTCAGTCTCTGGGAAAGGTTGGAAGAATATCCCTAGGTAAGAAAAACAAATATTTAGAGGAGATTGATAGAAGTTTGACCCAGAATACCGCGACGTGGGATGAGTACTCTATTGACGTATTATTAAATATAGTCTTGTGGAATGCTAGGCATAAGAGGATCTTCAAGATGCCACTTATATAGGGCCCATATTTTTATACCACCAGGAGGGCATCTGGCAAGGTGAGGAACATGGAAGGAGGGATGGGGGAGAGAGAGTGAGGATGAGGCACCACACACACAAACCTCAGGGCAGTGGACAGAGTTTGGAGGAAGAGGAGCTTCACCCTTGCCTGATTTCATCCATGTATGTCATGCTAATCAGGGGAGACACCTCCTGTTTTTCAGCTCCCGATGAAGAGTCCACACCCTCCCCATTGCAGCCGATGGTGTGCCTCTCAGTCACACTAATGTAGACCTACAGTTTACCTTCCTTCTCTTTTGCCAGCAGACATTGTGAGAACCCTACCGTGTTGCCAGATACTGTGTTAGTGGAGGGACAGGACGCAGGAAAGCTCATGCCGGGAGACAGACAACAAGTAACATCATTACAGATGATGATCAGTGTTTTGGAAAACCAGGGGTGACAAAGAATAACATGGGGTTCCAGTTTCACGTAGGATGCTCGCGAGGTCACACGTGATCCCGAAGTTATTGGTTGAACTTTGACATGTATCCTATGGCATTTTTAGTTTTCTGAAGTTGCATGTCATTAAGGTCCAAATTAAAACCATTCTGGCCTTTTCTAAGCCCCAGCCATGGAATGCCGAATGGACAGTAGTCCTGGGAGATGGTGGAAAGCCAGCACCGACGGCCAGACTGCTCCGGCAGGCACTTTGCTCATCACCGCATTCTCTCCCCAGGGAAAGGAGACGTGTTTGGAGACGTGTTCTGGAAGGAAGCCACCCTTGCCCAGTCCTGTGCCAATGTGAGGGCCCTGACCTACTGTGACCTGCATGTGATCAAGCGGGACGCCCTGCAGAAAGTGCTGGAATTCTACACGGCCTTCTCCCACTCCTTCTCCCGGAACCTCATTCTCACCTACAACCTGAGGAAGCGGGTGAGTGTGCAGTTTCCGTCTCTTTTCTACCAAGAGCAGTCTCTGCGCTCTTAGGACAACCATGTGGGCTGAGGAAGTCCTTTCGCTGTCTATTTAAATGGAGTAGCCGATTCTGTAGAGGTTCTGCTTGTTGCTTGCTCTTTGGAGCTTTTGCTATAAAATGGGAGAGAAAAGGACGTTGCTTGATTAAAAGATGGATTGATTTTGGGGCAGAAGGGTTTGCTCCTGAGTGTGTCTGTGGGCTTTTCCTCAGTAAAATCCTCACCTTCTAGCATTTTTGAAAAGATGAGTTTAAAAAAAAAATGAGGTTGTTAGTCAATAAAATGGTTGAGTGGAATCACTTAATTAATGTAAACTGAATTCTCCCTGCTGATTAGAACACACTAAATGGTGTGAGGCTGTTAGCCAGCTGGTAATAATATTTTTTAAAAAAATAAAGATAGGAAAGTGAGTCAGTTGAGTCCAGAAAATAAGAGATGGGATTTGATTGTCTGGAGATTATTTTATATACAGATGTCAGTTTACCTGACTGAGAAATGATTTGTGGTTTTAAGAACCTGAAGATCTCTCATCTGAACTTGTTACTTTCACCCTCAAATCATCAGAATTGCTCCATCTGTCTCTGCAAGGATTAGACAATGTGTCTTATACTTGGGGTTTTCATGACCGATGTTCTTGCATTTCATTTATCTCCTTTGGTCAAGCAGGTAGCTCCCCACCTATAGAATTCATCCAGGAGGACTGTCTTAGGAATCTTTCCAGAAATGACCTCGTGATCTACCCCCACCCCTCAAACTGCTCCTCTTTCCATGGTCCCTGTCTCTATTAACACTGTCTGTGTCGCCCTGGGGCTCCAGGTTGGAAAA
This sequence comes from Ovis canadensis, assembly GCF_042477335.2. NCBI lineage: Eukaryota > Metazoa > Chordata > Mammalia > Artiodactyla > Bovidae > Ovis > Ovis canadensis. The sequence continues at coordinate 83,441,767 of NC_091256.1, forward strand.
CCCTGCCATCATCTTCAATGCTTCTTCCCTGTCTCCCATGCTTCCGTTTACTCATCACATCCCGTTGTTTCTACCTGTACCCTCAAACCTCAGTCCACACTGCTCTTCTCCTCAGGAATTTCCCTGAGCCCTTGGACTGCAGCACCCCTGATAGAGTGTCTCCTCCCATCCTGGACCAAGCAGTAGGCCCCACACCCACTCTCCCGCCTTGTGCGTTTCCTCAATGCAGTACTTCCCCACTGGCCACTTATGTGACCATTGGGATGATGTCATTCCCCTCCCTAAAGGCTTTTTGCCCCACTCTAACTACAGCATGATGTCCGCTCACTCCTGCACGGTTTATGTGGTTTTCCACATCTGGCCCAGACTTAACCCCTAAGCCCCAACCCCAGTCATTCTTCCTGCACCCACCATTCTCACCAGGAAAATGACCCATATGGTCTGTAAACATGCCGCACCCTTTCAGAGCACTATGTCTCTGCATGGGCTTCCTGGCCTGGAATTCTTTTCTCTCAAACCCTTCAGTTCAGTCACACAGTCATGTCCGACTCTTTGCAACCCCATGGACTGTAGCACACCAGGCTTCCCTCCATCACCAACTCCCAGAGCTTGCTCAAATTCATGTCCATTGAGTTGGTGATGCCATCCAACCATCTCTTCCTCTGTTGTCCCCTTCTCCTCCTGCCTTCAATCTTACCCAGCAGCAGAGTCTTTCTCAGCACCAGAGTCAGTTCTTCACATCAGGTGGCCAAATTATTGGAGTTTCAGCTTCAGCATCAGTCCTTCCAATGAATATTCAGGATTGATTTCCTTTAAGATGGACTGATTGGATCTCTTTGTAGTCCAAGGGACTCTCAAGAGTCTTCTCCAACACTACAGTTCAAAAGCATCAATTCTTTGGCACTCAGCTTTCTTTATAGTCCAACTCTCAAATCCATACATGACCACTGGAAAAACCATAGCTATCACTGGATGGACCTTTGTCGGCAAAGTAATGTCTCTGCTTTTTAATGCTCAAACCCTTAAGGGTATGCTGAAATATTTATTTGTTCATAAATCCCATACATGCCAACTGAACTAGACTAGATGTATAAAACTGAATTAACACCCAGCTCCCTAGCTTCAGGAAAAGAAAAGAAAAAAAGTGAAGTCCTTCAGTCATACTTGACTCTGCAACCCCATGGACTGTAGTCTGCCAGCCTCCTCTGTCCATGGGATTTTCCAGGCGAGAATACTGGAGTGAGTTGCTATTAGCTTCAGGAACCTCAAGTCTAATGGAGAAGATGCACACAGGAGGGATAAGTGCAATACATGATGCTAAGTACCCTGAGTGTGATTTGTACAAGGTGTTATGAGATCATAAAGGAGTCAGAGAGAAAGTACTGGGGGTGGGTGATGAGACCTGAGCTGAGTCTTAAAGGATCAGTTTGCCAAAGGGAAATTGGAGGGGAGTTTGAGTCAAGGCACAAGAAAGGAAACAGCTTTTTGCCTTCCAGGTTTTTGGTACAAAGTTCCAATCACTTGTCATTGGGCTATTGCAACAAAGTGCTTCCACTTGTTTTAAATTCCTTGACTTGCATTGCCCTGTGAGTCTCTGCTCAGAGATCTGGGAGGGCAAGGGCTTGGTATCCCAGTGCCTAATCCAGAACGGGGAATTTAAAAAACATCTGGGGATGGCATGGAGAAAGAGATGGGAGCTCTGGGTCTCAGCATCTACATCATAAAATGTGAGGTTGTGGCCAAGATGATTGATTATTTTTCTGGCTCTGTGATTGGAAAACTGGTCATTTAAATTCCAGTGGGGAATGGGAAGTGGGGGAGAAACGCGCATTCACAGTTCCTCCTTGTTTATCTGCAAACGTGGAATGCCTGCTGCTGATACTTTTAGCTAAGTGGATTCTCTTAAAGTCTGTTATTTGATTGATTCCTTCTTTTTATGAAAGCAAGTTGATTATAATCAGCTTTCAGTGTTGCTGATAACATAGGATGGGAAAAATGTACAGTTTGGGTTATTTGGAGGACTAATCATCTTGGAATAATTGTGGATCAAGTAAATCTGTCTTAGAAAAACAAGGACGGCAACCCAAACAACAGCACGTCAGTGGTCAGATTGCTTTCGTTAAGTGCAGAATGATGGACAGCTCTGCAAAAGAGAAGGCTCGGGGGGCGTGTTTCTGAAAGGCTGTTTGGAGGAGCAGCTGGCATGGTCTGTGTGGCCACGGGGCACAGAGGAAGAACCAAAGCTGTAGACAGTATGAGAGAGACCTCGGAGAAGATCAGAGCTGCTCAATGAAAGCAGTAGGTACCTGGTTTCTTGTCCTGAAGGTGTTTGGCCATCCTCTGGAGACCCCCTCAGAAACATTGTGGAAGGGACTTAGTCACCCGATGGAGAGTCAGATCAGTTGACCTTCAAATGTCCTTCCAATCTCAAATGCCTATAAATCTGGTATGGATCTGAGAATTTTAGTGAGTTCTTTTCTATAAAGAGATAGCCATTCTTTTTATTGGGAAAAAGAAAAATAAAAGAGGCTTGTCATTTTGGTATATCCATTGTAGTCTCTCATTGTGTCCTTCTGAGAATTAATTCCTAGTTACATAGGGCATAGAAGATGAGAACATTACATGCATGAATCATTCTTATAGCTGTTTTTTTTCTGGCCAAGTAAAGTGTATGCTTGTGGCTGTTTCTATCTTGGCAAAATCGAGTGTGTTATTCTGCAAAGATGCCTGAGAACACGGTGCCTTTGACAACAGTTTGGGGAGTTGTTTGCTCTTGTGGACGCCCTCCAGTGCACAGCAAGAACTCTATCCAGTCTCTCCTCCATTTCCCCACCACCCTCATTTCACAAACGTGACGTTGCATAGAAAGTTCACAGAGCTGGATGAGTAAGGGAAGAACTGGAGCCAGAAACGACTCATTGGCCAGGTTTCTCTCTGCCTGTCACAGCTTCATGGCTGACCCTGGCCTCTGCATCGCAAGCCTCACCTTCTCACCCCTAAGTCCATGTGTCTGAGCACCCTCAGCCTTGGGCACTGCTCTTGGGATCCAACTCGGGGAGGACCTGTTACCTTTTCCTCCAAGACACCTGGGGTCATAGGCAGTGATGAAGGAGGCAGAACCTGGAGGCTGGTCCAGCATTTTGTTGACCTTGGGTTTTCCTTGTCTCTGGGCTCTGAGCCCGATGAGACCTCAGTCTGCATCTTGCTCTGCCACTTCGTGCTTCTGCAAGCCCTAAATGCTGCCTTCCCCATCTGTAAAGTGGGGCTGATGGAAAGGTCTCCTTGCAGGATTATTGGGAAGATTAAATACGATACTGTTGCAAAGCTCCCACACACAGGGTCTGGAGCATAGTACATGCGCAATTAAGTTGTGCGTTATCATTGTTTTGTTGTGTCCACTTGACACTCTTCTTTCTTGTTCCATGCCTCTGCCTTTGCGTGTAGAGGGCACTCATCCTTCAGAACGTCAGGGTGCTCGCTCTGCAGCATGTTCTGTGGGTGGATGTTCCCCCCGGGGTCTCTGCACCTCCTGCAGCAGAGGGGCCAGCTGCTCTGGCCTCCTTGTCCCTTTGCTTTGGTCAGTGGTGGCGTTGACCCTCACCCAGTCTTTTGGCCAGTTCCATTCATGGAGGGAAAGCTGAGGTTGTTCTGACCTGTTGAGCCAGTCACCAGGGCATCTGTGTTGTCTAGAGGAAAGCACAGCTTCCTCCTTTCTTCTGAGGGAGGTGGCGTATTGCTGTCCATGATAAGAGGGAGGTAAAAGGTCCCCATCCAGATCCTTGGCTTTCTAGGGTGTCAGGCTCTCTGGATGTTTTCCTACAGGCAGCTGGAGCTTAGCACACTGTTAATAGTAACATTATTCCCAACTCCAGTTAGTCACAGTGTCAGTAGATGTTTTATGTCAGCCTATTAAATCTTCAGAACAGCCTTCTGATATCCCTGTACCAACCCCACTTCTCAAGGGAATAGACTAGGACCCCACGGAGAACAGAATCATGTTTCTAAGGTCACCCACTTGTAAGTGGTAGATTGCAAACCACGCACGTGCCCCCCTCCCTGGTAAGCAGCATCACATCCTGTGGTGGGGCCCTGGTTACCTGTGGCGCTCAGCTTTTCCATGTGAGTATTCTCCTTCAGCCTCTGCTTTCTCTCAATCTGTTGACTTTTCAGAGGTGGCACAGTTTATCTCTAAAATACCTCTAATACCTTTGTTGTTCTCCAGCACACTCCAAAAATCGTACAGTAAATTGCAGTCATATCTCAGGTTGTGAGACTTGAGAAGGTTTCCCCCCAAAGTGACAGCCACACCATTGCTGGGTGTGCCAGAGAGGCATGGACCAGCAGGTCAGCCTGACCGGTGTTAGTAACTAGGAAGAGCTAAGGACCTGGGTTTGAATCCTGGTGTGACTCCTGACTAGCTGTGTGCCCTTGTGCAAGTTACTAAAATAGCCTAAGCCTCAGTTTTCTCATCTGTAAAAAGGGTTTAATAGGATTCCCTCCTAACTAGGTTTAATGGGAAGATCACATACATTAAAAGAAACACAGTTGACATAGTTCCTGTAGGAACCACTCACTACATATTAGTTCCCTTCTCTTCCCCACCACCCGTTCTCTCCTCCACCTTCAGTCCAAGAAGTTCTGGGTTCACCCTTTGCTGCACTGTTTATAACCAGACCCCTTCTTGAGTTGCTGTTTCACCTGGCTCTACTCTTCTTGTGACCGGAGGGGAGCTCTCACCTCCCAGGTGCTAAGAGATCGGTCCTCTTGCCCATTGTTGGCACAGTAGAGGAAATGGACCACAAGTAACTGACGTATTGCAGACAAGCAGCTGGGTAATTAACAGCAGTCAGTGCATGGGATGATTGGCATGTAGGTTATTAGTAGGGTGGCGCTCATTTTCTGTGTGGGGGGCTTTATTTTTAAAGCCAAGATTGTGCTTTTGAGTATGTTTTGCATCATGTTTGCATATAGTAATTTGTTCCAGGATAGATTTTTTTTCCCTTGGCTTGATAAGGTCTCAACCTAGTGAGTTTGGGAGGGACCTGGGACAATAGCTACTGGTGGTTTCAAAGCAGGAGCCTCCTGACGCCTGTTTTCTAAAATGGAGGTTGCCATAGTGAATTGTGATGAATACTATAAGTACATTTCTAGCCCACTTTAACCAAAGGGGATTTTATTAATATTCTGGAGAAGAGGAGATCAAAGCTTGGAGGCTTGAAGAGAGCTTTGGCTGTAGCTGGCATTGGAAAGCCTTGCAGTTTCCTCCCCAAACAATTTCTCATGGAAGGTTGGTAAGAGGCAAAGACAGACTGCAGAGCCAGGTGCTTGGAAATACGTCCCCTTCCTCACTGCATCGCTAAGTTTTTAAAATGATCTCTACACAGCCCATATTTTCCTTGTCATTCTTCCACAGTGAGGGCTTCTGTGGAATGAAAATCATCTATTAAACTGTCAAGCTATAAAGATCATTTTAAAATCAGGGTGTTGAAATTAAGGATGGGGAAGGAAATAGATGGGTGTGAGTGATAAGACCATAATTCTTTCAGGACAACAAAATATAAATCAAAATTGAGTCCCTTTTTCCTTCAAGAGGATCAGGAGTGATGTTTAGGGACCTGTGAGGCCTTCCATGGATTTTCAGGGATCCTCCCTAGTGCTCCCCTCTACAAAGCATATGATCACAAAGGTGAGAGATAATGAAAGGACCCCATGCTTCATTATGTATAAATCTGCAGCCATTTCCAAGGAAGCAATAAAGTTCTGGAAGAAGTATGAGGTTTAAAGCTAGAGCCTCATACCTGGACTCAGCCACTTGTTAGCTGGGAAGGCGGGAGCAGTGAGGGAGGAATTTGAGTAAGTACAGCTCTCTTCTTCCGTGGCTTCATCCTGTCTGCCCCACAGGGTGGCTGTGGCAGGATGACCAGGTGGAAGGCACAGGGCCTTACAGGTGGTAGGTACACAGTCAGATGAATTCCCTCCCGTTATCTGTAGGTGTGGGGGCTGCAGAGCAAAGGAGAGCAGGGGCTGTAATCGTTTGGCTCTTTGGAAAAGCCCCTGATGCTGGGAAAGATTGAGGGGAGGAGGAGAAGGGGCAACAGGAGATGAGATGGTTGGATGGCATTGCCGACTCAATGGACATGGGTTTGGGTGGACTCCGGGAGTTGGTGATGGACAGGGAGGCCTGGCGTGCTGCGATTCATGGGGTCGCAGAGTCGGACACGACTGAGCAACTGAACTGAACACTCATATGGAGGCAGTAGGTAGTGGTGGCTTAACATGTAAACTCTAGTGTGAAAAGTACTTTTCAACTCCTGACTCTCCTTCAGGACCCTGGGCCAGTTACCTAACTTCTCTGGGTCCCAGTTCATTCACTGCTAACATGGAAGCAGTAATCGTACCTTAGCAGGATGCTTTGAGGAAGCACGTTCTCAGTGTTATGTGTAGCTATCATTATTGTTATTGATGAGCTTAGCTTTTCTGGAAATGCAGAGGTCCTATCAGGTGCTGAAAGTTTTAAAAGGGGAATAGGGGCTAAATTTGAACAGGTAGAAATCTCCCAGACAGATGATTCCAAGGTCTGTCCCTGGGCCCCTCAAGTTGTACCAGAGGATCAGGTGATTTGTCAGGGAGGTTTGGGAAAGAATAGTGCTGCTGGACTCATCACAGATCCAATTTCCTCCCAGGAGAGAATGGATGGAGGAACTAGAAGGGCTAAGTGTAGGGGAGACGGGGTGAGAGGGACGTTGTAATTCATCTTAACCCTTATCAACATCATGTCAGTGGCACAGTGTGTTTACTAGGAGCTAGAAAGCATCTGGCCTACTGTAGAGGACTGCCATGCCAAAACAATCTTTTGGAGATTAATGTACCTTCCTAATATTTTCTTAGAAGTATGTTGTAATTAATGATAATAACTGGGGTGGTGCTAACGAGTCCCAGACTAGGGGCTCATCCCCAGGTGAGCATCCTGAAGGTTGACATCCTGAAGCCTCAGATGTTTAGCCCACTATTTCTCACATTCATCTGGCCCCTGAACACTTTTTGAATTGTACCAATTAGTATCTTATCTATTTTAGTACACCTACTAACATCTGTCAGAGTGAGCGTTTTGCAGAGCATCGTTGGGAAACAGGAACTACCGACCTTTAATCTCTTGTGGCTCCAGTGGTCAGTGACCTGCAGAATAGATGAGTCTTGTCTGTGAAACGTCAGGAAGCCAAAGACACTCAGCGGTGTGGGGGGGCGGGGGTGGGGCAGGAAGGGAGGGGTGCTCGCTGGGTCCTCAGTAAATCCTGAGCAGAGATTGCTGGCAGAGTCTCCCTGCTTTCTGAACATCCTCCTAAACTCAACTTTCCCTCACTCCCTACAAGTGCCCTGTAGCCCATTTGATTTCTAAAGGGCAGCCAGCCTTACATTGTCAAAGAGCGTTTGACAGCACATTCTTGCTGGCATAATCCCATGGACAGAGGAGCCCGGCAGGCTATATTCAGTGGAGTCACAAAGAGTAGACCCAACTGAGCACACTCATGTGCTAATAGGAGGCTGCTGAGACATATTGTCTCCTTGACTTCCGATGCCTTCCTGGTTGTTTTATTGACTCGGTCAAGTTTCACGTTCCTACCTCATCTGCCACGTGTCTGTGCTTCCCAGTTCCCATTTAAATGTTCCTCTTACTCTTTAAAATTGTCTCTTTGGCTATGAGCTCATCCTTATAAAATTTGCCAGTGAGTCATGGAGGTCTTTATTCTAGCCCCTGCTCCCCTATAACTGGAGAGTCAGGATTTCAAACTAGGCTGCCTGTCATAATGAGAACTACCTTCTAAGATGTTAGAGTAATGGAAACAAATGTTAGTTCAGCCCTTTGGACGCCTGCATCAGGAGCTCACACACAAATCTGCCCCAACCCAGATGTCCATGCAGATGGTTTTCACTGTGATGTGTGACATGGAGCAATCCAGTTCTGATGCTTCTCACAGCAGACTTTGTTGGTTGTAATTTACTTGTTCCCGGTGTCACTTAATGGTCTCGTCCTGCCCTTACTTAATTTAAACTTCTCAAGTGAATCCACCGGTGGGCTTGGACTCCATCTGTCTTCTCTTCAGCCTCTCTAGTATTGGTGAGGCCCTCTGTCCCTCTGATCCAATAAGCACTGGTCACCTCACTGATAGCTCTCATTATACTTTCAAGTAACTCTAAACTGTGGGCCTTTCTAGAAGCTCCTTAAGGGCTGAGCCTTGTCTGACTAACTCACCTCTGTCCTGATCAATTCTCTTAGAGCTTGGTACAAGTGAAGAAGTGAAGTCATTCAGTCGTGTCCAGCTCTTTACGACCCCATGGACTGTAGCCTACCAGGCTCCTCCGTCCATGGGATTTTCCAGGCAAGAATACTGGAGTGGGTTGCCATTTCCTTCTCCAGAGGATCCTCCTGACCCAGAGATTGAACCCCGGACTCCCTCATTGTAGGCAGATGCTTTACCATCTGAGCCACCGGGGAAATGGTAAACATTTAAAACTAAATGAATGAGTGAGTGAATGAACAGAGCAGCTGACCAACCAGACAACCAACGAATTAACCTATAAATCCATCAACTTATTGGGCACATGCCTTTCTCTTGTTGTTATTATAGATTTTTGAAACCTTGACTGTAAGACGACATCCACAGAGACACCTCCCTTTCTTTCCATCTCAGAAGCTCTGCCCATAAATCCCACACCATAGCCTAAGGGATAGTCATCTGACACTATCTCTTTTCCCTATGCCTGATGCCAAAATCTTGACATCTGTGTGCCAATGCTGAATCAAATCTCAGTTCAGTCCAGTCATTCTGTCATGTCCAACTCTTTGTGACCCCACGGACTGCAGCATGCCAGGCTTCCCTGTCCATCACCAACTCCTGGAACTTGCTCAAACTCATGTCCATCGAGTTGGTGATTCCATCCAACCATCTCATCTTCTGTCCTCCCCTTCTCCTCCAGCCTTCAATCTTTTCCAGCATCAGGGTCTTTTCCAAGGAGTCAGTTCTTTGTTCTTTGCATCAGGTGGCCAAAGTATTGGCGCTTCAGCTTCAGCATCAGTGCTCCCAATGAATTTTCAGCACTGCTTTCCTTTAGGATGGACTGGTTGGATTTCCTTGCAGTCCAAGGGACTCTCAAGAGTCTTCTCCAACACCACGGTTTAAAAGCATCAATTCTTCAGTGCTCAGCTTTCTTTATGGTCCAACTCTCACATCCACACGTGACTACTGGAAAAACCATAGCTGTGACTAACCAGACCTCTGTTGCAAAGTAATGTCTCTGCTTTTTAATATGCTGTCTATATTTGTCATAGCTTTTCTTCCAAGGAGCAAGTGACTTTTAATTTCATGGCTGTAGTCACTGTCTGCAGTGATTTCAGAGCCCCAGAAAATAAAGTCTCTCATTGTTTCAATTGTTTCTCTATTTGTCATGAAGTGATGGGACCAGATGCCATGATCTTAGTTTTTTGAATGTTGAGTTTTAAGCCAGCTTTTTTAGTCTCCTCTTTCACTTTCATCAAGAGGCTCTTTAGTTCCTCTTCACTTTCTGCCATAAGGGTGGGGTCATCTGCATATCTGAGGTTATTGATATTTCTCCCGGCAATCTTGATTCCAGCTTGTGCTTCATCTAGTCCAGTGTTTCTCATGATGTACTCTGCATCTGCATATAAGTTAAATAAACGGGGTGACAATATACAGCCTTGATGTACTCCTTTCCTGGTTTGGAACCAGTCTGTTGTTCCATGTCCCATTCTAACTGTGCCTCTTGACCTGCATACAGATTTCTCAGGAGGCAGGTCAGGTGGTCCGGTATTCCCATCTCTTTAAGAATTTTCCACAGTGTTGAGTCAAATCTCAAGGACAGAGTTTTGGGTGAAATAGGAAAGAACACTTTTATTGCTTTGCCAGGCAAAGTGGGACAGTGGGCTTGTGCCCCAAAAACTATGTGTTGCAACCCAAGAGGATTTGGTGAGGACTTACATAGCAATGCGGGAGACCTGGTTTCGATCCCTGGGTTGGGGAAGATCCCCTGGAGAAGGAAATGGCAACCGACTCCAGTATTCTTGCCTGGAGAATCCCATGGACAGAACCTGGTGGGCTACAGTGCATGGGGTCGCAAAGAGTCGGACATGACTGAGTGACTTCACTTTCTTTCTTTCTTTCTTATATAGCAATAGTTCAAGGGTGGGATTGCTGATAAGATCATGGTCTGTGTAGGGTCTTCAAGCCTTTAATCTGGCCTCAGGTAATCTCTTAAAGAGCTTCTCTGCTGCTGCTAAGTCACTTCAGTCGTATCTGACTCTGTGTGACCCCATAGACGGCAGCCCACCAGGCTCCGCCGTCCCTGGGATTCTCCAGGCAAGAACACTGGGGTGGGTTGCCATTTCCTTCTCCAAAAGAGCTTCTCTATTTTCCTTTCAATCTGGTCTCGGTTGGCTTTCTCTGGAATGAAGAATGCTGCATCTTCCATTTGGGGTCTTACTTCTGTAAAGTGGAAGATACTGTTCTGTGTGTCCCTTGAGGTGTGATCAGATCCCGGCCTCAAGCCTGCACTATTGTTTCTTGACTCTGCCTCCCTTGGCTCTGTATCCCTTCTCTTCCCTGATTATCAACCGTTCAAATCTGCCCTTTGGGACTCAGGGAAGGTCATGGAGGTAGCAGTCTATTCCCTACAAACAAAAACTGGGGGGCACAGGAAGGCTTCCAGGCTCAGGAGCCCCACAGGGTCCTTCTTTCTTTCACACCTCACAGACAGGGCTCAGAGATGACTGATTCAGTGGCTGATACTTAATCAGGAAGGTGTTCTTGCTCGGATGACAGGAAAACAGTGAATCGAATCAGTAAGGCTTGAAAACAGAGGGCCTATGAGGAAGGCACTAGCAGTCTCCTAACTCCACAAGTTTTTTTTTTTTTTTCTTGCCCTTTCCCCACCTGGTTTTACCTATGAGGAGGCTGCTTGAAGACATCAAAAGGGAGTTTGTCCCAGACTTAGAGGCTACTCCCCCTTCCTGGAGGTATCTAGAGACCCCATGGAGAACTGGATCAACATGGACTAGGACAGGCTTCCTTGGTGGCTCAGACAGTAAAGAATCTGCCTGCAGTGCAGAAGACCAAGGTTTGATCCCTGGGTCAGGAAGAGCCCCCAGAGAAGGAAATGGTTACCTCCTCCAGTATTCTTGCCTGGAGAATTCCATGGACAGAGGAGCCTGGCGGGCTACACACCCCATGAGGTCACAAACCATTGGACACCACTGAGCAACTAACACTCACTTTCACTCACTTCATGGACTAGGAAATGATGCTCTCTTTGGGCCAGAGTGACCTTGCTATCTCTTCTGTACCCAGCAGTGTTGCAGGGACCCAGCAATTCCTCAAACCTTTTACTTTCCAGGCTTTTACATCCACCTGACTGTCCCTGAGCTGCCTATAGCAGCAAGAGCCTGCATATTTTCTGTGGTAGATTTTATTTTTAAAAACTCCCTTGCTGCTAGCAGCATGCCGAGGATGGTGCCTTTTTCCTCAGAGATCTATTTGCAGACAGCTCCTGCATTTTGCTGCATTTCCCAGCACGCTCCTCACAAATACTTAAGCCAGACATGAAAATAGCTTCTGGTTCACAGGGTATGAATTTTTAAAAGAGGACACTTGGTTGCATTGTCTCAGGGAAAAGCCTGCGCTCCTTCTGGAGCACATCGTATATTTGGCGCCTCCTGTTGGTGAGGTGTAATAGTGCATCTAACCATGCACTCCGTAACCAACCGGATGCTCAGAGAAGTGAAGCTGGTCCCAGAGACTCAAACAGGGAGAGGGCCCAAGTCAAATTCTACGGTAGATGATGGAGGGTGGGAAAAGGACATGAAAAAAGAAGAAAAGGCACGCAGAATTAGGAAATGGCATAAAATAACTAAAATCCTTGATGACTGATGTAAACTGGACTTATGGGAGTGACCGTTTTGCAGTGTATACAAACACTGAATCGTCATACTGTACCCCTGAATGGCACGTGTCAATTATATCTCAATGAAAGCAATACTGAGACTCCTGACAAAGTATACCGCACAGAGCTCTAGCTAGCAGCAGGCCATGCAGTAAATCGCCGACCTTTCCTTCCGTAAAGGCCCATTCTCAAGCACTTGGAGGAATTTAGCCACAGGAATTTGATTTATCTTGATTTCATAAGCGAGATGATGAAATGATTATATAAGGCTCGGGGTGGGGGTGGGGTTGGAGGCATGCCGCTTTCTCTGACATCCTCTCTGTTTGATTTTTCACTTGACTTGGGAAGACTCCAGAAAATTTGCTCCAAGTGGAAGCTACTTTCTTCTGCCCTAGGACAGCGAGGGTGTGGAGCAAGGATTGAACTGAGGGAAGAGAATGGGGAGTGAGAAATAAAGGCAAAGCATACCCATGACTTTTCAGGAGCAGATTTGGCAAGTATGATTTATTGAAGAGAGGAACCTGGTCCTCACCCTGCTGAACTCTCATGCAGGGAGTCAGATGCCTTTGCTAACCCCAAACTGTGAGCTGGGCTGGAAGGAAAAACCCAGGGCAGAGTGGGCATGCCAAATTCAATTTTCCCATCCTTCCGCCTCAAGGCCAGATGAATCCAGCAGCAGAGCGGCTTTGTTTTGCTGTTGTGTCTCACTGCGTGTTGGGGCAGCTGGGAAGCCGCCAGGGTTTTCATCCTGAGCTTTCTGTTTGAGCACCTCCTAATTCCTCCCTGACGTTCCTCTCAGGTTAGAACCTGAAACAGGGTGCTTTCATCTTAAGGCTTGTTGACTGGTGTTGGCAGCAGCTTCTCATTATGTGGTCACAGAGACAAAATGCCTCGGAATCTGTAATCAGTCCCTTCAGTCACTCCACATCCCCCAGCCCCAACTCAGCTGCCGTTGCACAGCCTCCCCTGCAGGGGCGATGCCCCCTGTGCCCCGCACTCCCTCCTCCCCGCTCTGCTACCGCTCATGTGTGCAGGGCCCACGGAGAGGCCGGAGTGCAAGCCGCTGCCCCTCTGTCCCTGCGTGGACTTGGGCTACCGTGTCCTTCTGCGGAGCCAGGCTCTGTCTGCACCTGGGCATGCACACCCTTCTCACAGCCTCGGCTGGAAGTCTGCAGGCTTCCCCATGGGCCGGGCTGTCTGCCAGCAGTGTTGCTGTTGTCGGGGTGTGTGTGTATACTCTCAGGCGCACATGCATCCTATCAATGACTAGTCCTAAAGGAGACAGCCAGGGAGAAGAGAACTGGGTAACCCAGCACCTGTTTCCGGCATCTGATCACCCCAAGCATCTTGTTTCTTCACTAGCTGGGTCTGCTTTGCTTGGCTAGGAAAGTATTTGTTTGTTTTTTCTTCCTTTCCATTAAAGTCTAACCTGTCATCTGCAAGCTCAGAAACCGTGTCACATGCCATGTGGTAGTCAGTTGTTATTCATCTACGTGTGTACTTTATTGAGGATAAATGTCCTCATTTAGGGCCATTTGCTTGAGCCCCAGATCCCTCGTAGGCTATGAATAGGTGAGGCAAAGAGCCCAGGGAGGCTAGGAACCACCGTGCATGTAATGCACTCTGAGTGTAAGGCCTTCTAGGCAGGGGCCTTCCATGACAGTTACAAATAATTCATGCCTACAAACCCTCCCCCCGCCACTGGGTTTCTATGGGTTATTTATGATCCTAAGGCTTCAGGAAACAGAAGACCCTCCTCCATTGAGACAGAGGGAAGCATGTGTCCAGGGTACATACTTGACCGCAAGGCCAAGGCCCACCCCATGGAAAAGCCTAGCTTCCACTTCCTTAGGCCTTCAGAGGCATTGAAATGCCAAGTTCCACTTGTTGTTTACTTGATTCCACTTTGAGTGTTTTTTTCGGCTATTCACACATGTTCTGCATGGCCTGGCAGACTCAGATTTCCCTTGTTGGCTGGACCTTCCCAGGGTAAAGCATGGCATCAGACCAGAAGCATCTTGAGGGTGGTACACTGTGGCTGCCCCCATCTCCCCATGCACACCCGCATGGGGGATCCCCAAGTGTGTTAGTTTCCTGCTGCGGCTCTTGTACAGATGACGACACACTGGGTGACTTAAAATAACAGGAATTTATTCTCTCACAACTTCTAGAGACCCAGGGTCCGAAAGGATGTCAGCAGGGCCCTGCGCCCTCTGACAGCTCTGGGGGACAATCCTTCCTTCCAGCTTTGGATGGCTGCTGGCATTCCTGGCTGGTAGAGACCTAACGTCCATCTCTGCCTCTGTGTGGCCTTCGCCCTCTGCCTCTGCACCTCGAACGTCCTTGTCTTGCTTGTAAAGACACCAGTCATTGAATGTGGGGCCTTAAATCCAGGATGGTCACATCTCGAGGTCCTTTAATTAATTACATACACCAAGACCCTATTTCCAAATAAAGTCACGTTCACAAGTATTAGGATTTAGCACTTGGATATATTGGCAGGAGGGTGGGTGCAGCTTCACTTGCACGCCCCCCTTTCCTCTTCCTCATCTGCCTTCTCTTCTTCCTCTTTCTGCTCTTCATCCTTCCTCATCTTCCTCTCTGCTCCCCTTTCCTCCTCTCCCTTCTTCTCTCTCTGAGCACCTTTCCAGCACAAGATTGTTTTTTTCCCATAAGTAATAGTCTCATGTGAGTTATGTTTCTTCTCCTGGATGGTTCTTGGGATAAAGTCCAAGTTATTTGGTTAATCCTTTGAGTCTCCGGGTAGAATATCATTTTCCTTTGCTTTCTCTTGAGTGATGTCTCCTTTGAATCCTGTGAAATTCTCTGACAGAGATTCACAAGGCACAGGAAGCATCAAGATCACAGGGAAGAGCTTTGTGTCAGACATTAGAGAGAGCTTCCTGCTGGGAGAGGTGAGGAGAGGCGATAAGCAAAAGACCTAAGTGGGTAATGGACTCCCCTTCCCTGCGGATGGTTAAGAACAATACTTTGTTGGTTATCTAGCTCTGATCTCTGTCACTTTCTTGTTCCAAACCTTTGATGGGTCCTTGCAGCCTCAGAATAAAGCCCAGGCCCAGGGGTCTCCTCTAAGCCCATATTCCAGCTGCAGTACAAACTGTACTTCTTGCTGTTGTCCTCCGCCCACCCCCATAGTTACACATCCTGCTGAGCATTTACTTTGTCTGTGTCCTCTCTTTCGGGATGTCCTTCACCCTACCTCACCACCTCCCTTCAAACCCAAGCCAGCCGCAAGCCCAGCTCAGCCTCTCCTTCCCACTTCTCAGTCTACTTCCAGCTAGAATCTCTCTCTCTCATTTGTCTTTCTCTGCTATTCTGTTTGTCCTTTAAAGAAGCTACCACTCATAGTTTCGTGTAGAATAATGAAATATATATGGAATTTTTCCTCTGAATGTGGGGGTCCTGTATTTTCATTGCTTGCATTTCTTCACCTAGTGCCTGGCCCTCAGTGTCTGCTAATTTTCAAACCCCTGTCTCCTGCATTAGCAGGCGAGTTCTTTACCAGCTGAGCCATAGTGATTCCCTCTTTGTCATATAGCCACTAAAACTGCTTTCCTCACATGCAGGAGGGGATCTTTCTGGACTTGCAGCCTTCCCAAGGCTTCCCCCAAATGCAGTCTCCTAAATGTGACTGTGGACTTTCCACCAGCTCGGCAGCCTCCTCATCTGTCTGCTGTCTCTTCTGCACCACCGTAGCCCAAATCCTAACCTAATCCAAGTAGCTGTCCCTCCCAGACAACCCGTCCTTTCTCCCAGCTCCCTATTTCCTGCCTTTATCACATCAAAGAGGGCCTGGGAGGGTTGGACCCCACACGGAACCCTCCCTTCTCTGGAGCCACAATTCAGAGATGCCTCCTCCATAATGCTCTCCTCAGGAAACTCCTTCCTGCCAGCTTATCACCACCACCCCCCATCATCGCTCTGGGGCCCCTGAGTGACTCAGTGGAGCAGGGCATCTTGAGGAAAGTACCTTGTGCCCTGGACTGTTGTCAGGACCTGGGTTCTACCCCATGTATTTCTGCTAGGCCAAGTTGTTAACCTTGATGTTGCTCATTGTAAAATGAGAACATTAGGTGAAGGCTGATACTTTGATCAGCCTTATCGAATTTGAGTTCTAGGGGTGTCTGCCTACCCTCTCTGCTCTGAAGAGCATGGATACAATGTGCTAAGCCAGGCAGCATGGGCAGGAGGCCTCTACCATCTTGGCACATCCCCCTCACCTGTCCTTGCTTGACTTGTAATTCTCATCTGTATCCTTTGATTCCCCATAATCCCATTCTGACCTGTCTGTGAATGGGACAAAAAGGCCACTCCCTACAGCTTAAGAGACTTTAAAGTCCAATTAGAAGACCAGGATTCCTTTCCCCTGACTTGGCTTACAAAACTGGAGATTGAGGAGGAGAGGTTCAAACCCTGAGCCGTGTCCCTGGCTCGGTTTCCACCAGGCCCAAAGCTGTGTCTGGTTTTCCCCCACTGTGCCCCAGATGAGCTCGCCAGGACCTGCTTGTTGCTGCCCCGGGATGTAGTTGAGTCTACTGAAGCAATGGACAGGGTTACTTTCTGCTTCAAGCTCGATCACATGTGCACATCTGTGTGTGGGAGTGCACACACCCTTTGAATGTCTACGCCCACTTCACTTTCATATATTTTATTTCATCTGATCCTTGTAATAACTTTGTGAGGCTGATGCTATTATTTCTCTTATTTTTCCATATGCAAAACCTGAAGCTCAGAGGAGTGGAAGGTGGGTTCAGTTCAGTTCACTCACTAGGTCATGTCCGACTCTTTGCAGCCCCATGCACTGCAGCACGCCAGGCTCCCTGTCCATCACCAACTCCCAGAGCTTGCTCAAACTCATGTCCATCAAGTCGGTGATGCCTATGGGACAAAACTAGAGCTGGAACTCAGATCTTCCAACTCCAAATCCCAAGTCCTTCCCACTAGCCCACCCGACCATATGGGTCTGCAGAGGGGGACTGAGCAGCCTCGCTTCTCCCTCGTACAGGGGCCCTTGAGAACGTTGCGCTGACAGGCGGCCGAGGAGAGCTTTCTTCCCCAGCCTGGTTTTGTAAACTAGAGTCTCTCAGTCTTCAGTGTGCACGCAAGTCAGCTCTGATCTTGTTAAGATGCAGATTCTGATTCAGCCGGTCAGATTCAGGGAGGGGTCAGAGTTACATTCCTAACAAGTGCCCCGGTGGTGATGCCTGTGTAGCAGCTGTCGACACTTTGAGGATCACGCTGGAATGGCAGGACCGTAGGCAGCCCTGGTTGATACTTGCAGAGGCGGAAGGGTGGGAAATCTGTGTCTTCCCAGGCCTGTACCTGGGAGTCCACTGTTCTTCCCCAAGTGGCTGAGGCTGTTGAGAGGCCAAAGGATGCTGATCCCTGGGGTAAAGAGAGAGAGCTCCTTTGTAGAAACACACTCATGGTTGTCACCCAGGGCTCAGATGGTGAAGACAGGTGGTCCTGCAGGGGCCAGAGTCAGGTAGGTGTAACAGACATGGGTTCAGTCCCTGGGTGGGGAAGACCATCTGAAACAAGGCACAGCCACCCACTCCAATATTCTTGCCTGGAGAATCCCATAGACAGAGGAGCCCAGCGGGCTACGGTCTATGGGATTGCAGAGTCAGACCTGACTGAGTGGCTTAGCACTCGTGGGATGGGCCAGGAGGGTCTCCGGTATAAGGGCTTGAGTCTCCACTGGAAGGCCCTGTGCTTGCTGATCTTGGCCTGGGGAACTCCCCTCCCAAGGGACAATGTGTTTTGGTACAGTGACGATTATGGTTATGTAATTTATATAATACCGTAAAATTTTATTATTGTTTGTCCTTTTTATTACCATTTCCCAGTACTGAGTTTCTTCCTAGTATGCAGCCCTGTGCTAGGCACTGTTTCTAAAACAAATCTGAGGATTTCAAGGGCGAGGATTATGTTTGGGGGATTGTATGATCTGTACACAATAGTCACTCAATAATTCCTCCGTTAACCGAGGATTTCTTTCTCCTGATCTTCTAAAAGTGGCTGTCGGTGAGGCACATTGAGTGTAGTGCTTTTGTTTTGCTTTTGGGGAATGAAGTAGAGGAGATCATGGAATAAAAAAATCCAAATACCCACCCTCCCACTCCATCCTTAGAGTCCAGCTGGACTCAGGAGCCTGGCGTGGTGGGTCCTGCTGGCCTCCTATGCCTTATATACAGTACATCACCCCGGGGCCTGGCCTCCTTGCAGCCATGGCCCCTTGGCAGAGTGAAATCAACTCTGCCCTGGAGTAGAGCCAAGGCATGCTCTGGCATGAATTCTGCTTTGCATCTTGTTATTCTGGGTAGATGACTTTTAAGTCTGGTGACCATAGTTTCTCAACCAGCCTACATAGC
This sequence comes from Ovis canadensis, assembly GCF_042477335.2. NCBI lineage: Eukaryota > Metazoa > Chordata > Mammalia > Artiodactyla > Bovidae > Ovis > Ovis canadensis. Next base: position 83,460,114 of record NC_091256.1, read on the forward strand.
AGAGGTCTTTTCAGCTACTTTAGGGAACAAATGGACATCTGAAAATAGAGCTTGAATATGCCAAATACAGAATTTCCATATATTTTTTTAAATGGGGAATATTTATAACTTGGCTGCCCCAGGAAATTGAGGGGATACAGTGCACCCACTGGGCTTTGCCCCGATGCCTCAGTGGTAAAGAATCCGCATGAGAGACTGGGTTCGATCCCTGGGTCAGAGATTCCTTGGAGAAGGGAATGGCAACCCACTCCGGTATTCTTGCCTGGAAAATCCCATGGACAGAGGAACCTGTCAGGCTACAGTCCATGGGGCCGCAAGGAGTCAGGCATACCCGAGCACGCACACGCAATGCACGCCTAAAGCATTGCTTCCAAGAGACGTTCCCTGACCCTCGTGCTCCCAATCCAAGTTCGTTTTTCCATCAACTGTTACTCAGAGCACTCTTTTTTCCCTTCATAGCCCTAAGCAGTGTATAATTTTAAATGTACAATCTTTGTTTGAGACTTGCTTCTGAGAGATGTTTTGTCCCCTGCTGTATCCCCTGTAATTAATGGTACCTGTATGTTGCAGGCTGGGTCCCTTAGGCACTAGGGAGTGGTTCCCAAGTTATGGTTTCCGGTTGCAAAGGCAAGTTCTTGGCCCCATACTTGATCTATTGACATAGAATCTCCAGAACCGGACCCAGAAACCCATATAATGTTAATTCCTGTAGCGATTCTAATGCCCCTAAATCTGAAGAACCATTGCCTTGGGATCTGGGACCAGTTCTCCAGTGTCACACAGCATGGGTTAAGGAACAGCCTTACATGGGCTGAAGGTCAGCGAGAGAAGTGAGACATCTCAGAGAGAGGTGAGGGGCATTCTGGGTGCTCATTCCAGTGGAGGGACCCCATGCCCTTGAGCATCTTCCCTCTTATACAGCAAGGGAGAGAGCAAGCTGGTAATGAAGGGCCACAGAAGGGCCTTGGCAGAGGCAGGCCAGGGAGTTAATGGATTACAGGAGTAGGCTTGGAAAGCTTCCCTGGTGGCTCAGATGGTAGAGCCTCCACCTGCAATGCAGGAGACCTGGGTCTGATCCCTGGGTCGGGACGATCCCTTGGAGAAGGGAATGGTAACCCACTCCAGTATTCTTGCCTGGAAAATCCTTATGAACAGAAAAACCTTGTGGGCTATAGTCCATGGGGTCACAAAGAGTTGGACATGACTGAGGAACCAACATAACACATAGAAGGGAAAGCTAGCTGCCCTGCACCTGGAGAGCCCTAGGGCCCAGGAGAAGCTGTAGACCCTGCTACTTCAACACAGCAGAAGCCCCAGCCCCTGGGAAGCTGAGCTTAGGTGCGGCCCTGCCCACAGGGAGAGGGGGAAGCTCCCAGTCCCAGCTGGTTCACTGCCTGGGCTGTGCAGAGTGAGATCCCTGGGGCAGCTCTGCTCACAGCCCCGGCACATAGCAGGCACTCAAACTCTTTGGGGTGAAGAAGTAGGGTTTCTTCCAACTCTGAGGCTGATCCTGCTTTCCTGAGGTTTGGGCTGCTCACCAGCAGACTCCTGGCTACTCAGCGACCTAAGTATAACAATCTCTCCTGATGGGCAGCCCAGAGGCTCCATCAGCCCCTGTCCTTGCCCCTGAAAGCAGGTGCTTGTGTTGGACCTCCCGGCTCCTCACTCCCGTGCTGTCAGCCTGGCTTCCTGTGAGGCTTTGAGGGTTCTCAGTCTCACCGCCCTGGTTGTAACCAGCACCCCCAGGCTGCCCGGCCTACTCAGGCCAGCGGGCACAGTCCCTCTGCCCCGGGACTACCCAGGTAGAGACAGTGACTGGGAGTGTTTCTTTATACCCCAGTGGAAGGGCTGTCTAAAGACCTGAGTCCCAAAGGCTTTCCACAAGGCAGGCTGACCCTCCGGGGAGGGCTGCTGCTGCCTGGATCCCACCATCTCTCCCAAGAGCCTCTCCCAGGGCACTTCTCAGGGCACTCGGGTTGACTTTTATTGCTTAATTAGAAGTCTCTGAACAACTGGAGGGAAACTGATTACACTGCCTTCCCTGCCACCTAGAGGAAACAGCAGGAGCTGTCTCAAGCCCCCAACCCCAGGCTCTCATCTCGTTATTCCCCACGCCCCTTGCTTTGGCCAGAAGTCCACATTCCTCCTTCATCTTTTGTGACATCGTCTCTTTATCACATGAAACATATACCAATGGCTCCCTTCCTTGACCCTTAATTTCTTCTCAGTGCTTTTTAATCTTTGTCTTCTTTCTTTCTTTCCTGCTGCAGTGCGTTTTTGGGACCCCCAAATAAGTGCCATCAACAAAGCTTTTGAAGTGTTTCTGTATATCCTCTACCCCTAAAGATTCAAACATACACACACACCCCACCCCACCCTCTCACCCCCCACCCCCTCCCCACCCCCTGTGAACTGAGCCTCATTGATCTGCTTCCATAACCTGAAGCCCTCGGGCACATCATTCTTCCTCCCACTCTGTATCAGGCTCCCACAGGTCATTAAATCCGCTCCAGGAGCGATCAGCCTCCAGACGGTGTCTCATGACCATGTCCACAGGTGAGAGTTGGGAGGATGGGGTATGAGGGGCCTGGTGAGGATCTTTATTTACTGTCCTTTACTGGGAAAGTGCCTGAGTCAGCAGAAACCAACTAAGACCTGAAACACAATGCCTTCCCTCAAATTCAGCCCCATCCCACAGGTATTGCTGTGTGCTAGGAAAGGAAAAATCTGAGTGATACGGGAGTCTGGATGTTGCCTTCTCAAGCCCTTACGAAGTGGAGGGTTTGGGACTCTCAGATCAGAAATCCCACTTCACATCTGCTAGAATACTACTCATTCGCCTGGGAACTTCGAGATAAAACCATGAGGACTAGAGTGTTAGGACTTCTGGCCGAATGAAGGGCATCCTTTTGTGGCACCTCCCTTCGAACAAAGGTCACCTTGAGTCAGTGGTCCCCTTTTGCTAAGATCTACTCCAGCCGAATTATCAGAAATAAAATAGTATTTGTTCCAGCTAAATTCCCAGAAGTAGATGAATCCCTGCAGAGTTCATGGTGACCCAGGTCAGCTCCACTGTCTTTTTCTCCATTGTTTTGTTCTCGGTCTTCCTGCGCCCTAACTTGGTGCTTTTGAGGAGGCCTGCGTCCAAGCTTGTAATTCCTTCTTGCTCTGGTCTCTGGCAGGTGACTTCCTGACTCAGCCTCTGGCAGCTCACTGAGCTGTCTTCCTTCCAGGAGTTATGGGAGTACCATCAGTAATCAATTTGCTTCAGGCAAATTAAATAATATCTTGCCTGCCAGGAATCCTTTTAATCCTAGCTGTGCTTTTTTGCCCACCCCCAACAATTTTTTTTAATGTAGTTCTTTAGAACGCTTCTGCATTGACTTCCAGTTACTTAATGCAGACCCTCACAGCAGAGGTCCCCAAGTGCTTGGGCTGTCCTTTTAGGTTGGTGGGAGGTTGGCTCTTGCCACTTGGTACCTAAGGCCAGTCTGGCACACAGAACTTTGGCTGTACACCCAGTTTGTTGCCTGAAAATTGGATTGGAAACCGCACACCTTGGATTGGGACTTAAAACCATGGGCTGGGACTTGAACCAATGGTCTTATAGTTAGAATCATTCACCCAGTGTCAAGGCTTAGGGAGGCTCAGGTTCTTTATATCTCAGCTCAGAAGGCATTCAATGCGAGGCATAGTGTTAGGCAAGAAGTGGATTTATTTAGAGAGATACATTTTCCATAGAAAGAATGCAGTCTGTCTCAAAAGGCAAGAGCAGCTTGAAGAAGCACAAGCTGGAATCAAGATTGCCAGGAGAAATATCAGTCACCTCAGATATGCAGATGACACCACCCTGATGGCAGAAAGTGAAGAGGAACTAAAAAGCCTCTTGATGAAAGTGAAAGAGGAGAGTGAAAAAGTTGGCTTAAAGCTCAACATTCAGAAAACGAAGATCATGGCATCTGGTCCCATCACTTCATGGAAAATCAATGGGGAAACAGTGGAAACAGTGTCAGATTTTATTTTTCAGGGCTCCAAAATCACTGCAGATGGTGACTGCAGCCATGAAATTAAAAGATGCTTACTCCTTGGGAGAAAAGTTATGACCAACCTAGATAGCATATTCAAAAGCAGAGATATTACTTTGCCAGCTAAGGTTTGTCTAGTCAAGGCTGTGGTTTTTCCAGTAGTCATGTATGGATGTGAGAGTTGGACTGTGAAGAAGGCTGAGCGCCGAAGAATTGATGCTTTTGAACTGTGGTGTTGGAAAAGACTCTTGAGAGTCCCTTGGACTGCAAGGAAATCAACCCTGGGATTTCTTTGGAAGGAATGATGCTAAAGCTGAAACTCCAGTACTTTGGCCACCTCATGCAAAGAGTTGACTCATTGGAAAAGACTTTGATGCTAGGAGGGATTGGGGGCAGGAGGAGAAGGGGACAACAGAGGATGAGATGGCTGGATGGCATCACGGACTTGATGGACGTGAGTCTGAGTGAACTCCGGGAGTTGGTGATAGACAGGGAGGCTTTGACTTGCTGCAATTCATGGGGTTGCAAAGAGTCGGACACGACTGAGCAACTGAACTGAACTGAGTGACATGTGATCCAAGCCCCAGTGGACCGATTTAAATGAGCATGTGTCCCCTCAGGTGGAAGTTATTTAGTCTCTTTAGAGACTTGATTTTTATGGGGAGAAAGCAGATACCTTGATCACTCTGATTCGGAGTGATTGAAGGTATTGCTTCCATTTTGGTTTCAGGACAGCTTACCTTTCCCATGTCTTAGCTCCTGGAACTGGCTTTGCCTGATGATACTTTGTCCCTTGCTGCAGAAATGCTCTTCATGCCTCTCTCCCTCCTGCTCGCTGCCTGCCGTTACTGTATGAAAGAGAAGCGCTGAGTGTGTTTTGGCTCTAACTAGTCTGAGCTTATTTCCTCAAAAGGCTTTTGAATAAAGAAAAATTCTTTCTAATCATAAAATTTAATCAGACTTTTTCTCAAAGGAGGGAGAAAGGGAGATGACTATTTCTAATTTGCCTAATTAAATCCTAACAGGTAAATAAAAAAGGGCAAAGAAATAAGACATTGGCAGCCTGTAAATCAAATTCTAAAAGCTTTCCAGAAGAGAACAGTTCTGGCAAAGTGTAGGACTGAGGATCTAGGAAAAAAGGAAGGAAAAATGCACCAGTAACAATAGAGTTGGGTAATCAGGAAAGGAACCGCAGGTCTCATAGCCATGGCTAACACTTCATCAGGTCTAAATATAGTCATCATTGTTAGAAGGTGAAAGTCCATTTTTAGAAAAAGAGAATGAAAAGGGCTTTATCAGAGAGTTGATTTTGAGACTATTTGAAGAATATATTTGAATATAATTTGAAGAAGACAGGGTGGGACATTTTTTTCAGAAATGGTATTTCCTGGTGTGCTGGGGACCACTTCAGATGTATTGATGGGAATCAGTTTGTCAGACTTGTCTTGTTCGTCTTTATCTATCTACGCCCTCCTGCCTTGTATACTTTTCTCTCTATCACGTCAAGTCCCTCCCTTCCTTCAAAATCCTGATTATGTCTCTTTTTCCAGAAAGCTCTACTATCTTTATTTAGCTCTTATCCCTCTAGGCAGCCCGGTATTTACAGAGCTGCTACAGATTTTTTTGGTTTGTGTTCATGTGTTTGTTTTTCCTCCTGGTATCCTGAGGATATCTTGGGGACGGGCACTAAGATGGAACAGCTGGGCTCTTCCCTGTAGCTCGTAGGACCCCATGTCCTGGAGCTGGTTTCAGGTTGCAGCCCAACCCTCCTTGGGCTCCTGGAGAACACTGTCCAGGGTGCTGATCAACTGTTTGTCATTCGATTAAGATAACTTCTGAACTTCTGGGTTTCCCTGGTAGCTCAGCTGGTAAAGAATCTGCCCGCAATGCGAGAGACCCCGGTTCAGTTCCTGGGTTGGGAAGATCCCCTGAAGAAGGGAATGGCTGCCCACCCCAGTATTCATGGGCTTCCCTGGTGGCTAGATGGTAAAGAATCCACCTGAAATGTGGGAAACCTGGGTTCGACCCTTGGGTCTGGAAGATCCCCTGGAGGAGGGCATGGCAACCCACTCCAGTATTCTTGCCTGGAGAATCCATATGGACAGAGGAGCCTGTTGGGCTACAGTGCATGGGGTCACAAAGAGTAGGACACAACTGAGCAACTGTGTGTGCACACACTGAACTTCCAGTTATCTTAGACTGAAAATTCATCTTGGCTTAGGCCCTATGGCCAATGTCCAAGCAAAACTGCAAGCATGTTTAGTTAGAGCTGAGAAACACTGTCCCTGGGCACTCATGCCACAATGTTAAAGAGCTTTTATCAGCATTTCTTTCTCCCTGACCCCTACTTCTCTCCTTCCAATGAAAACAAGCCTGGTGATGTCAGAGGAATTGTACAGGATCAGCTGAACAGACCTGGCTCGTGGTGGTCCTGCCAGGTGAGCATCATCTTTGAGGATTTTCCATGGCCAGACGTGGCCTTGCAAAGGGCAGAAAGCAAACCATGCACTCTAATGGGGGCCTTCAGCTGTTGCGGGGTGGGAGGTGCATTATAGTCCAGCAACTATGATTTAGGAGGAATGGACACTGTGCAGGACGATAACTGACTGCACTGTTCTGGCATTTTCCAGGACTGAGAATGAGCATTTTTGAGCACAGAGTTGGCCACTCTCCCTCTGAATTCTGTTTTCTTTCTTTAGCAACCAAACATTAAACTCTAGACTCTCTTTTCACACAATCTGCCACTTCATTTCTTGGACTTCCATATTCTTTTCAGTAAAATAAGTTAACCTAAATTTTTGAGCTATGAAGGAATATGGGAACCTGTCAGTATTATTTTTAGTACAATAGTGGGATTTTAGGGGAGTCATAAAATGTCAATGACAAGACTAGTCTGGCTGGAACTCTCCTGAAACACGTATCACTTTTACTGAGTGGCTGGAGAACCCAGAACAGGAGAAAACAAGAATTGGGAAATGAGATGGCCTATCAGTTAGAGTTGTTAAGTATCATGTAATGGAAAATGACACTGGCTAATTTGAAAAGGGGAGAGAACTTATTGGAAGGAGATAGAGTAATTCACAGAATTGAAAGTATTGATGCAGAATCAGGCTGAGAAAAAGATGGATCCAGGACAGCCCAGGTATCAGGCAAAGACTGTCAGGGCCCCACTGCTGGGATCGATACACTCCAGGACATGTTCCCACCCCACCATCCTTCAGGATTCACAGACCCAGAAGAGAAAGGCCAGTTGTCCAAGCTTGGATCACATGACCATCTATAGCTCCATTTCCTCATCGTTCAGAAGCATGAAATGAGTGTCTTTGATATATCAGGGATATATCAGTGAACAAAATTGGCACCTTCATGGATTGCTTGATGCAGAGGGGTCAGAGGAGCCGTCACACAGATTAGGGAACATTTGAGGAAAGACTCAGATTATGTGAGACAGTAGGCTATGTAGATATCTGGGGAAGAGCATTCACACAGAAGAAACAGCCAGTGCGGAGGCCCTGGTACATCCAAGAGGAAGCACAGAGGCCAGGATTGTTGCGGTGGGATGAGTGAGAGGAGAGTTTGCAGATGAAATCAGAGAGGTGGGGGTGGCAGGCTCACCCCTGTAGGGCAGTATGTGGATGGTGACCGTTACTCTAGGGCAGTGGAGCGGTTGGAGGATTTTGAGCTGGAGAGTCATGTGCTCTGACTTAGATCATGAAACCCTCAATCTGATGACTATTTTGAGAGCAAAGTAGGGCAAGAGTGGAAGCAAGGAGGTCAATGAGGAGAGCACTGTAATAGTTCAGATAAGAAATAATGGTGACGCAGCGCAGGATGCGAGCAGCAGAGAGGAGCAGTGAGGAGCGGCAGTGAGGGGAAGTGGGTGGATGCTGTAACAGATTCCCTGTGGGGCAGTGGGACAGGGTGGTGGACATCTGCAAGGCCTTTGGCCTGATTAAATGGAAGGAAAGAGTCGTTACTAAGCTGAAAAAGACTTCTAGAAGATCAAGTATGAGGGATGTGTCAGGGCAGGTGGAGTTGAGAATTCAGACTCAGAGATCAAAAGGAAATTTTGGACAGGCTCTATAAATTTGAGACCTATCTGTCTCTCCAAAGCCACCAGACTGGATGACATATGAGTATGAGATGACTTGGGTAGTAAGTACCTATAGAAAAGAGGTCTCCACCCTGAGCACGTGCTGAATTATTGCAGTCACGTCAGACTCTTTGCCACCCCACGGGCTGTAGCCTGCCAGGCTCTTCTGTCCATGGGATTCTCCAGGCAAGAATACTGGAATGGATTGCCATGACCTCCTCCAGGGGGTCTTCTCAACCCAGAGACTGAACCCATGTCTCTTACATCCCCTGCCTTGACAGGTGGGTTCTTTACGACTAGCCCCACCCTGAGTTGCTGATGCTGCTAAGTCACTTCAGTCATGTCCGACTCTATGTGACCCCATAGACGGCAGCCCACCAGGCTCCCCCGTCCCTGGGATTCTCCAGGCAAGAACACTGGAGTGGGTTGCCATTTCCTTCTCCAATGCATGAAAGTGAAAAGTGAAAGGGAAGTCACTGAGTATAAATGTTAACTGACCTAATACTACTTGAATGAAGGATTAATGTCTATAATTCTAAATGCCAAGAGGTAAGATAGCAGACAATTATGGAGTCTTTTGTTCCTGGAGAAAAATAATAAAAACATCCACCAAGCCTAGAAGAGCCCCCCTTCTCTTTACGCACTGATGACTTTCTTTCCTTCAGTCTCTTCCCTTGGGTTGTCTTCCATCATCATTGCTGTCTCTCTGACTGAACCAGTTAGCAGAGACCACTTCCCACCAGCATCAAGTACAGACGCTTGTGGCTGGGGCTGCTGGCTGCCCAGCAAGCACCCTTCTCCTCTCCCTCCCTCCCTCCCACTGAGAATCCTCTGGTAGGAATCCAGGTGTCAGGGCATGGAAAGGCTGGAAAGAAAAGATCTGACCCCACTCTTGGCTCTGTCAGGATGCCTTTCTTTCCTTGTTTTGGTCCTGTATCAGAAAATGGCTGGAACCTCCTTTAGGAAGTACTGATTCATGTAATTCAGTGTAAATGATGATGATGCCTGGGAGGGAGGGGATAAATACTCTTGGGTGAGCCCCACCTCTTGTAATCTTGCCTAGTGATTGCCTGTGCTGTGTGAAAAAACCAGGAAGAGGGTGTGCGTATTGTGAGAATTACATCCTAGACAATCTGGGAGGATCTCATGACCATGTGAGAGATTACCCTGACCGCCGCTGCCGTCCGGCCTCCCCCTTCACTCATCTCCATTCAGCCCGGGTGCTGAGGTGCTGGAGACTATTTGGGGCCCATTTTTGTGTGCCTTTTGAGAGTTGATAGATCATCTTTTTTAGGGTTTGTTTTTTTGTCTTTCCTATGAATCTGGGAATTCCCCAAAGGCACAGACTATATGGAACCTCTGTGTCCTGGTCCTAAGTAACCTTGAAGTTGCTCCCTTCCCCGAAGAACTCCATTTTTAAAAATCTAAAGTTAAAAAATAGATAAAATAACACAAAGACTGTAAGATGAAACACAGCTTTCAGGAAGCAAAATGGATAAGATAATGAAAGTGACTAAAATGAAAAAATACAAAGTTTTGAACAAAATGCCCATGCAGGAGTAAGGAAAGCATTTTGGCAAGATTGAAGTGGCAGGAAACAGCCAGCGGTAGGAACTGTGCCTGTGTGCACACCTGTGTGTCTCCTGGATCTTGGTATTTAGCTGGTGGGGAGAAGATGGTATAGTTAGACTTGGGCAAATAAAACTCTCTATCCACTGCAGTCAAGATATGGAAACCTCTCTGGTGGCCTCTTACCCGCAGCGCTGGGCTGAGGGTTATAACAGTCCATGTACAGGCTCCAGCGCTGGGCAAGTATATCCCCCGTCTTCCGCAGCACCCACCGCCCCATCCCCCGCATCATTCATGCTCCCACCCGCATGCCCACGCACATGCATTTATTCATCAGATGTTGTTGAGTGTCTTCTGTGTGCAGACAAGGCATGGGGTGATGAAGTCTTACTCCCCCATGAGCAGGACACTTGAAAGATGAGATCAACAAGTAGCAGTAGGAACTGAGCATGATGCCTGCTGCCTTGGAGGCAGACACTAGGTCCATGGAGGCACAAGGGGCTGAGAAGTCTCACAGGCAGGGTGCTGCCTCCTCTGGGTCTGATCAGGTGAGGGGAGTCACAGGTAGAATGGCGGGGGGGGGGCGGTATGGAGGCCTTCCAGGAAGAACACTCAGCACCCACAGGACCCCTGGGGTATGAAAGAACACAGATGTGTGGGGACTGTAAATCATCCCAGACTAAATGGTGGGGTCCAAGCATGAGTGACTGGGGAAAGAAGCAGAAAATGAGCCCAGAGGGTTCAGTGGTGGCCCATCATGAAGAGCCTTGTAGCCTGAGGGGCCTCTAAAGGGCTGTAAATAGGGGAAGGATGTGGTCTTTTCTAACTAGATAGGAGGAAGAGAAATAGTAATAGTTAGCATTTCTTGAGTGCCTAGCATGGAGCGTGTCATGTGTATCATTTCCTTTCATCCTTCAACCAGCTTTGTGGGCTTTGTGTTTAAATGGTCACCCTCTCCAGGTCCTAAGAGGCCTCATAAGCTGGTGGGTCATTGCAGAGTCGAGGCCTGCAGTTTTCACTGGTGTCCCGCTGTCACAGGGCTTAGCTTCTGCCCGCATGTGGCTCAGATGGCAAAAAAGAAGGTTTAGTCACCCAGAGAGGTCCCTGCCTCTGTTCCAAACAGCTGCTTCCTGGAGTATCCACTGTACCCAGAAATTTCGGAGTGGGGGCAGAATTATGTAAGAATAAAAGCAGATGCTTTTTATAGTAGATGTGAACTTTGTCTAATTATAAGATAAATGTACGATGAAAGAAAAAAATGTTTTTTTTGATGGGCCTTGAGCTGGACCTCTCTTTCCCCTGTCACCTCCTGCCCTTTCTGGAACATTTTGGTAGGAAGGTTTAAGAAGCTCAGGAAACCATTGTTCTGATCCCCCCAAAAGAAACAACGTCTAGTGAGGTCTCTGCAGGTGGGGACAGCCTCAGAGTAGTTGGGATCAGCCAAGGAGTGGGACCATTACTGCGACTCCCCCAGTCCATCAGCTCTGTAAGTTCATCATCCTTCAGCATCGAATTCAATATAAATAATGATAGAAATCTAAACATGAAGGGTTGTTTTTATTAAGGCTATGATTCCTTTTTCCCCCATGTTATTTATTTTAAAAATGTTTATTGGAGTATAGCTGATTTACAGTGTTAGTTTCAAATATACAGCAAAGTGAATCATTTATGCAGCCACATATATATATATATTTCCACTCTTCTTTTGATTCTTTTCCCATCTAGGCCATTAAGGAGTATTGAGTAGAGTTCCCTGTGCTAAATACGCTATGTCTTATTATTAATCTATGTTAGATACAGTAGTGTATATACATCAATCCCAATATCCCAATTTACGCCTACTCTCACAACCCCCTGGTAACCATAAGTTTGTTTTCTACATCTATAACTCTATATCTGTTTTGCAGGTAAGTTCATTTGTACCATTTTTAAAATTCCACATATAAGTGATACCATATTTGTCTTTGTCTGACTGACTTCACTCAGTATGACACTCTCGAGGTCCGTCCATGTTGAACCTGGTCAGGGGGCACCATGGACAGAGCTGGCTGAGCCAGGACTGACTTCTTATTGACTCTAGGAGAGCTGAGTGTGAATTCTGAAATGTGAGAAATAGAAAGATTCGTAGAAGGTACTCCAGGCACTGACCTTTTGGGGCTAAAAGGTAAAAGAGTGTTTATGACCAGAGCGTGCACAGGGCAGAACAATGAAGTAGCTAAGACTTGGCCTTCTGTATTCTCCTCTCATGATCTTCCCCTCTTTGCTATGTACCTCAAACCGATTTGGACCCCCCCACTCCTGTCTCTCTCTTCACAGCCCTGCCCAAATCTGCTGTCTTCAGAAGCATCTGTGTCCTGTTGCCTGACTGTGAGTCGTGTGAGGTCTTCCTCTTAGGCAACAAAGTTCATCAAGAGAGCCCCGGTACATGCCCATGGTTGGTGTGGCTTACCCATCTCAGGAGGCAATGCCATTTTACTACCTATAGTGATATCTTGAATTTGTTCAAATTAAAACATAAATGTTCATGCAGAACGTTATCAATTGTTTGTAAGAAGTGTGATATTTTAGGCTTTTTTGACAAGTTGGTATGGAAAGTAATTGAGGGTGACGGGAACCTCGTGGGGGCTCCCAGGTCTCCTCCTTCATCTGCATGGAACTGACAAGTGTTGGGCTGCCTTGTAGCCACCCCCCATAGTCCGGATTAACCTTAAGGTAAATTCCAACCCTTAGCCAAGTTCCCATGAGCTTTGCTGCTTCTTTCCCAAGTCAGAACATTTTCCAAACATAAGCTCACGACTCAAGTCCTACTCAGAAAATCTTTATACAATTTGCACAACTTTCTTGGAAGGGAAAGAGGTATATTCTCTCAAAAACTTGAGGCAGGAAAGAAAGGAAAAATTAGGTCCTGTCAAACGATACTTTGTTTTCCATTTAGCTTGCTTCATTTAATTGATAATTTGATCTCCTGATTCTTCTGTCACCAAAAGCCAAGTAGAAAAGAGCTTGTCTCTTCAACTCTGACATCATAGAAGAGCCCTGGGCATCTGAAGGATTCAACTTAGAGAGCTGCTGCGCCCTGCACTCTGAATGAGCCATCACCTAAGCCAGAAAGTGTTGGGGCCTCCTGTGTGCTGACGGCTGAGGGGAGTTCTGTCCTAGAAGGCAGTTAGAAGAGCTGTGCCCTTGAGCCTTGAACACATGAGATAAGATGGCCAGGCCTGTGGCCGCAAAATAAGGATGCTTTGCTGTAGGAGTTCTGCAAGGGAGGGCAAGGCAGACTCCCGAGGCTGGAAAGAACTCACGCACTTGTGCAGCAAATGTGCCCTGTCTTGTCTGACCCACATGTCCCCGGGCACGGCTCCTGCCATGCTCATGGCCTCTCCGTGGGCCACTTGGCTTCTGAACGTGAGGCTGCTGGGCTGATAGTGGTGCATCATAGGAGGAGCCCACACAGGGTTGCCTGATTACCTGTGAGAGTGGAGCGGAATTTATCCTCAGCCAGCCGGCCCCTCTCAGGTCTGTGGCCTCATGGTGGAAGGAGCATCCGCCACTATTGTCAATGTTCTTACGGCCACTCCTGGCCTGAGCTCCCTCTGATGAGCTCCTAAATGATTCTGAGATGCCAAGGCAGTGCCTGCTTCTCTGGCACCCCCAGGCCTTGGGCTCCAGGAGAGTGTTCATCTGCTACAACCTGACTCAAGTCAGCTCTGCAAAGGAAATCAGCAGTAGCTGAGATAAAAGGTATGATCTCTCTCCTCCTGGGCATGGGTGTTGAGGCGCCTTCTGACCCAAGAGCAAGATCAGGCAGGACTGACTTTTCCTATATTAGTTCTCTCACTTGCCCAGTGTTTGCTCAGATGATGATTTGTGGGTTTAATACATGTACCTGGAGCTCTGTTACTTTACCTGAGAATTCCACCCGAGCCTCCCTAGGACAGTTGTATATTTGAACAGCAACATATATGTTTTGAAAGGGGTAATTTTAAAGTGAATTTACACCATCCATTGTTTTTCAAAGGGCTTATGGCATTTTTTAACAAGCCTGCCTCTTTCATAAAATTTCCCCTGGTAACTGGAAATAAGACCTTGAGTTCCTCCTCTTACAGTAACGTGCTCCTTTGTTGAGCTCACTCTTTTAAGCCTCTGTAAATAAATTGTGTATGGAGAAGGAAGGTCTTGTGATAGAGTAAAAAGAGAAGTGGGCCCACCATTGTGAGGGGCTGTATTGTGATGGTTCAGCATGCAGGCTCTGAGGCCATACCACCTAGGTCCAGGTGCTGACTCTGCCCCTCCTATCTGGTAATATGATAATGTGGTCAATGTGCAGATTGCTTTGGGTAGTACTGACATGGGAAGGTCTCTTAATGTCTCTGGGGTAAGTGGCAGAAAAGAGTTTTATCCCAAGAGTTAGAGCCTTTTATAAAATGCAAAAAGCCATGTATACATTATTACTGTAACTACAAATATTTCATAGGAAGTTAGGGAAAGTGATGGAAGAGCTAGAAATACTTCAGCATCATTTCTGCTCTTAAAAAATGTGCAGTGTGGTTGGAAAGATAAAACACAAGAATATAACAGGGCAGAGACAACTCTCCAATCTTCTCTCTCTATTCTGTAATCAGTTGGCCCCTTCTCTGTCATAGATTCAACTGTCTTATAAACAACAAAACACATATATACATATAATATATATATTTCTCCAATGTTTTCAATTTTCCTTTATTAAAGATGAGGATTCTGTTGTTTACAACACAGTTGATTCTGTGACAGAGAAGTTAACACAATTAAAGATGAAAAAAAGACAGGACAAGTAAGATAAATGTCCAGGTGCCTGCTTGGATAGTGTCCAGGGGAGAGGATTAGAATGGTCACTGAGTATATTGCAGATCACAGTTGAAAATGGAAAGCCACTTGGTTTGATTGTGATGGAGCATGAGTAGGCAACATGAGCATTCCAAACTGTTTGAAGCATCTTTGGGAAAGGATTAAACACAAGAGTTCGCTGGGCTCATGCCTGGATAAGAGGCTTTCTGCAGGTCCAGGCAGCCCTGGAGGCCAGGCCAGGAATCTAGACTGTTTGAATTCATTTTTATTTCCTGCCACGTCACACTTCCTGCCTTCTCAGAAAGCCATCCTGCCCCTACTCACCCTGTGACTCTCCTTCAAAGTCATAAGACACCAAAAGAAATGCAGTGGGACAAGTTAGAGAAGCGTAGGAAATATTGGCATGTTTTATCGCTGATTACTAGATACACTCAAAATTGGAGGCTGTCAGAGGTAGGGAATGAGATAGTGTTATCACTCAGCTGCTTCTCATCTCAAAGCCGTTTGCTGTCCTTAAAAAGATGACTTGCACAGAAGTTGCCATGGTACCCAAGGTCACCTGGTGAATGACTTAGGCCATTTCACTCCTTTTTTTTGCACTTTTCAATCAAGAGCTCTTTCTGAGTTAGATGAGCTATGCTTTGATAACCAGGAGTTTAGCTCTGACCATGTCCCTTTGAGAACTGGTACCACCTGCCTTTTGGAAAGAAAAGAATTTGGATTATTTTCCTGCCTAATCTTAGGCAGTGATGTTTCTTAGCCGTAGCTTGGAGATGATATCATCACTATAGTAGCAAACAGTCACACAGCTCTTACTGTGGATTAGAGACTATCCTCAGCACTTCGCAGATGTAACTATTTTAACCTTTGTGTCACAAGTGCTCTGGAAAATAAGATGATGGGCCCTTATTTTAGAGTAAGACTTTTGGCTGTAGTGAGAAATGCCTGTAGGAATAAATAGGGAGGGCCCAGCCAGAAGCTGGGGGACTCTCCAATTTCCATTCCTCTCCAATCTCTCTTCCTTTACTGGCCTCACCAGGCCCAGGTCAGTTGTCTGTATCCATAAAAGAGGGTGGGGTGGGTAAAAAGACAATGGATATTCCTTAGCTATTCTTTAGCTAATGGGTAAGTCTCAAAGAAGGTGATATGGCCAAGCTACATTACAATGCACTGATGTTGACTTAACTCTGCACTTGCAAACTTGGAAAGCTATTTGTAGAGCACTGATAACATGCTTTTGAAGGAAGCCCCATCTTTATACAGGGGGAAGGGTCTTATCAGTTTGCTAGGAATTTTCATTTTTTTCCATGCCCTGGGAAACAAGTATTCCATCTGTTACTGAGTAAGACAGATCGATTTCTTTTCCCCAATAAGTTATGAGCTGTTTTGAAAGCAACTTATCATTAATGACAGTCAACAACAATTATTTTCAGATGATTTCCTTTAAAAAATTATACTGCATTCAGGATTATGCCTATAGTCATGCCATTTCACTCATCCATGTTTCAGCTTTCCTTCATGATGGAGAGAAATGGGGAATTACAGCTCGCCAGCGGAGGGGGTGGGGTTGGGCGCGTGCAATATACAGTGAGTTTGAACATCCCTTGCTGCCTAGGGGGACACTATTGCTCAAAGTAGTTAATGTTAGATTTGAGGCATTTCCACCTGAAGTTTCCCTTTGAATTTGAAGTATGTGGGAAAGACAGGTGAGTTTTTTCTTGAGACTCTCTTAACCGAAGTTCAGACCACTAGCAGGATAAATAAGGAAATACAAAATGAAAGGAAACCTAAAGAAGAAGCCACTTATTATGATTGATTTGATCTTTTCTTAAATATGTTTTTGATTGGAGGATAATTGCTTTACAATATTATGTTGACTTATGCCATACATGATTTGATCTCTTGATTTATAAATGTACCTTGTGTTCTAAATGCCATTCCCCTCTGGGGATGCTGGGGAATTTTAAAATACAGAGTGACTGGAGAGAAGTGAATACATCTCCTAACCCTTTTTTGCCCAAATCAAAGCCTAGCTTCTCAGTCTGTCTTGAATCCAACCTCAGCCACATTATTGTTTACTTTGAGCTCTCCTTTCAATTTGATAGCCTTTTGTTCTTACCTGGCAGTACTTGCCTGGGGGGCTGGGACCACATCTGAATTGCCCTAATGATGCCTTGAACAGGAAAACTCCCAATGAAGGCCCTTTGGCAAATTGGGATACAGATGGCTAAGGACCAGAGAAGAGCCAAAGCCCAGCCTAGCGGATTACCTGCAAACTCTGTTTTTGCCCCCAGGTTAAGGGCAAAGCCATCACGATGCAGGGCTGCACCTCCTGCCTAAAGGGCTGTCTATCCAAGGCGGAATTGCTCTTTTCTTAGCATTTACTCATTGGGTTGCATGGGGTCTTAATTGCGGCTCTCAGGATCTTTCACTGTGGTGCAGCTTAGCACGTGGGCTTGTTGCTTCATGGCACATGGGGATCTTACTTCCCTGAGCAGGGATCAAACCTGTGTCCCCTGCATTGCAAGGCAGGTTCTTATCCACTAGGCTACCAGGGAAGTCCCCCAAGGCCAAGTTTTTCCATTGTAAATACATTTGCAGCTGGCTCTTCCTGCTGAACTGATCAATATTGAATGTGACAGCTAGATCCCTAGCTGCGTGTATGTGAGTGTGTGTACATGCACGTGGCGCACGCCTGCACACATACTTCAAACCGGTGGTCTGCACTATTTCTTTTCCTGTTTCAACTGCATGACATGGAATGACCAGAGAGAAATTCATCTATGATTTCCATGTGATCAAGGCAAAAAATTCACTCCAGGTTCATGTTTGGTAATTACTATGTTGAAATCTATTATTTCCCTAGTAGCCTCCATTGTTCATTATTTCATTCATCCAGTAACCTGTTCTAATATGTCACCTACTCATATAATCTAGTCACCTATTCCACCACCACTCACTGATAATTCTTTATGTGACAGACACTGGGAAGAGCAGACATAGTCTCTTTAAAATGGGCTCAGGCTCTGAAATTATCAATCAAAATGGCACAAACTCAATCTCAGAATACAGAGCTTATCAGAACTAGGACAAAGGTACCAGCAGTCTTCAGACCCTTAGACCTCAGTGAATTGTGGTTTGGAGAAGTTGTCTGCCAACTTTAGTTCCTGAAGAGCTTATTTTAAAATGTAGGCTCTTGTGCCCACCCCTAGAGATTAAGATTCAGTAGATATGGGGTGTTCCCCAAGAGTGTGCATTTTTAACACATTTAACGCATTTAAATCACGTACCAGCTGATTGTGATACACTTGGTCTCTGACCATAGAGCATATAAGTTTAGAACCTCCAAGCCTCCTTTGTTATCCTTTAGAGTGGTCTATCCACAGTTGTTTCACTTTGCTTTGTGGTTCAAATCAATCTCTTGTTTGGAGGATCATCAAATCCCTAGAGACAGAAGACAGGCTTCTGAGGGGCTTTAAGTGTTTTGCTGCTTCCTATCCCATAACAGCCATCTTCTGGACTATTTTGAGTACTGGAGGGAGGATGAAAATGCACCTGGCTCTTGCAGGCCAGCAGAAGCTAGACTCCAGAGAAGGCTTGTCAAGCCATTTTCAAAGAATCAGACCCTCTCATGCTTTGATTGAAATGAGTTTGTTTTGTTTGAAGTCAGGATAATCTCTGATATCCGGTGGCAGAGCATCTAGATTTTTTTTTTTTTTAGATTATCAATATCTCAGCTTGTTCTCATACCTATAGTTGCACACACCCCTTGCACCATTTCATCCTGGACAACGAAAAGTTAACTAGAGGCTTTGTTTCTGTGCCTTATGGGCTTCTTGAGTAAGGGAAGCCTCTGTGTACACGTTGAAACTGTCACAAACTTACCATGTAGAAGATTCTATGGGAACCTGCTTTGATTTTGCCGATTAAAACTAGGGCTTCTGTATTGAAAGACACATGTCTTTTCCTCTTTGAAATACCCATCTCTGTTCTGGTGGCCAGAATAGTTTCTTCTGCAGTACAGGCATCTCACAGTAGAGCATGAACAGACTTTGTGCCCTTCCTAACCCCACACAGCATCAAGACATAAATTACCATTCCTCATCATTAACCATGGTTGGCCCTGTAACACATGCTGACTAGTGGCTGGACCAGACAGAGCGTGATGACCAAGTCGTGGCCTCAGCCTCCCTGAGCTGAGGTTTTCTCACTGTGTTTATGGTGAAAAGCCTTGGGGGGTGGGGTTTCTATACCCACCTCTCTCTCTATTGAGGGTTGGGTAGGGCTGTCTGTGTTGGAACCTGCACATTTGAATGAACAGAGGAGAGTAGCCTGAGCCTGCACCACTCCCGGGTGCTGTCCGGGGTCCCTAAACATTGGGCATTTGTATCACTTGACTCAGCTTGTTTGAAGGCTCAGTGCAGTGTATGAGTAGGAACATGTTTTGTTAAATCCATCTCCTTAATCACCTTATCCCGTCTCTAAAGGTGCTGTCTTTCAAATGAGAGAAATGCTGGAGTGCCTGGCTTGGATAAAGGGATGCAGGCTCTGGCCACAGCAAAGTGTGCCTCGCTGCGGCCTGAGAAGACCCGACCCCGACAGTGGTCCTGTCGGCACTGGGTCTAAGGAGTTGAGCTGGCCTGCCTCTGATGATTCACCGCATGCTAGCCTGAGCCCCGTGATACTCAAGGTCCAGATGCCAACTTGGCAGGGTGCCCTCCGTCCTCGGCGTGAATTATTACAGGCATCTCAGAAGGGCCTTTCTTAAGCTGTTACTTGTGATTAGATTCACGAATAATCAGTTTGCTTCCAAGTCTCCGCATTCTCTATCTGCTTATGGCGCAATTGCGCACGTGCCGATCGCCAAATGAGCCGTCCTTTCAGAAGTTGGTGCTTCTGCCTGTCTTGCCAGGAGCTGATACCGGCGTCCTCCTGTTAAGTCACCCCTATATTAGCCTGTGCTAGGGAGACTGTGCTTGTGCCTTTGAATTGTCTTAGTTCCTGTGAGTTTTTGGTCTGTTTATTTATCTTCTTTAAAACTTTTTTTTGATGTGGGCTGTTTTTAAAGTCTTTATTGAAGTTGTTAGAATATTGTTTCTGTTTTGTTTGTTTGTTTGTTTTGGCCCCACTGCCCCAACAAGGGATCGAACTCATAGCCCCTACATTGGAAGGCCAAGTCCTAACCACTGGACCACCGCTGGTTGACCCTGTCACACATGCTGACTAGTGGCTGGACCAGTCTGAGCGTGATGACAAAACCATGGCCTCAGCCTCCCCGAGCTCATTCTGGTTTCTCACTGCATTTATGGTGAAAAGCACGGGGAGGGTTTCCATATCCGCCTCTCTACTGAGGGTTGGGTAGGGCTGTCTGTGTTGGAACCTGCACACTTGAATGAATAGGGGAGAGTAAACAGAGGAGAGGAAAGTCCCTCATGCAAATTTTTAATGTTTTGCTTTGTTCCTTCATTCCTTTGTCAAAAAGAAGGCACATGATGTGTCTCCTGGCTCCTAAACACTTGGCATGTGAGAATGATTAAGACGCGGTTCCTATCCTCTCGGACTTCCCAGGTGGTCCCAGTGGAACCCTCCTGCCAGTGTAGGAGACAGATGAAAGAGATGCAGGTTCGATCCCTGGGTCAGGAAGATGCCCTGGAGGAAGGCATGGCAACCCACCCCAGTGTTCTCGCCTGGAGAATCCTATGGACGGAGAGGAGCCTGGCGGGCTTCAGTCCACAGGGTCTTAGAGAGTCGGACACGACTGAAGAGACTTAGCCTGCATGCACACACCCCTGTCCTCTAGAAACATACAGCCTAGAGAGGCAATCAGATAACTGTAATATAATGTCACATGTACTATGGTTGCCCAGAGGTAGGGACATCTTCACGGAGAAGGTGCCATTTGTACTGGACCTCGTAGGGTTCATAGGCACCCACTGGACTGAGAGGAGTAATGAGCATTCCTAACAAAGAACACAGGCCCGGCAAGGACAGAAACGTTTGAATGAACGCACATGGTCTGGTTGGGGAACAGTGAGTAGTGCTGTGGGACTCGACCCAGGGGACTAGGAGGGAGAAGGGGCTGAAAGACATTTTGTGAGGGGCCTTTAGGATGACTGAAAACATTTGCATGAAGCGAATGCTATCCTCACTGCCCTGCAAAAGTGAGTTTCTTCAGTCAGTCGTTCAGCTCCTGATCATATTCAATGTCTCCTCGCAGATTTCCTTCATTTAGACTTCCTTTTGTTCAGGGGCCCTTCTCTGTCACCCTTCACCCCTTCTTCCCCAGCTGAGTTAAGTGATGTACTGGTGGGTCCATCGTGTAGCCACTACATTGGGTTTTACTTGCCTTTTTTGTATCCAACTTCCCCACTGGACTGCAAGCTTGCTCATGTTAGAGGCTGGACCTTACTGGTGTTTTTCACTCAGTATCTTGGATCATATCTAGCATAGGAAGGCTACTCAGTAAGTGTATCTTGGATAAATGTATGGAAACTAAAGGAGTGCCTTATACTCCCCTATAAGATGCAACCTAACATGTATTATTGAAGGGTTTAAAAATACTCAGGCAGCAAAATATATCTGTGTTGTACTGCTATGGGCTATGGCTAGTGAGAACAGAAGTTGCATGAGATGAACTGTTAGGGAGGCTTTAGGCAATTATCAGCTATAATCTAATAGGGTAAAGAGGAAAGGGTTAATTGGAGGGCAGTGACAGGCTGAAGGCTCTGATTATACAAGTCTTTATTATACAACCCAAGCTAGCTGTCTCAGCTAAAGTAGCCATGGTGGCTCTCATCCTCAGAAAAGCAAACATTTTTAATATGAAAAAGTATTTTCCATCATTTCCTTATGACAGGAAAAGTCACAAAGATGGAATGTTCTGTTCCACATGGCACTCGGCGGAGGATGTTTAAATCCTGATGATTTTGCCCTAGAAAATGAGTGCTGTTAACTGAGGCATTCATTGGAATTGGCAGACAGGACCCATCTGTCTGAGCAGATGAGATATGAGCATGACGTTGGTCATGGGTACCTTCGTGAGTCAACACACTCACCGTGAGCCCCAAAAGGCAGCTGGAGACCCTAAAGTCAAACTCCAGCTCAGCCTTCCAAAACTACGTGGCCGGAACTGGACAGTAAAATAAAAACATTCTGAATGTCTGAAAGTCCTGTTCACAAAGCCCATGCACTCTGCTGTATAGGAAAGACTCTTAGCCCTCAACCTGTTTTGTTTTTAATCCTATTTATAAGGAAAGTAAACATGATGTCAAATGAGATTTCCTTTTTCTGAATCCCAGGTCTCCCAATATGTCCAGTATGACAGCCATTTGATGACTTAAAAAAAAAATTTCTGGATTGTTACTTCACGGTTGGCAGTATTGCAGAGAAAAGTAAGCAAAGACCTGGAATCAGATTCAAATCCTAATCCTACTATTTGTAGAGTTGACCAAAATGTTCATTTGGGTTTTTCCATAAGAGTGGGTGGAAAACCTGAACAAACTTTTTGGCCAATCCAATACTAGACCCGTGGCTGCTCATTGTAGTCATCTGGGGGAGATCCAGGAAGTAGGTGGACTTGGAGTACATCTCTCTCCATGGATACGTCAGGAATACACCTCCAGACACAGAAGATCTTGCAGAACACAGCTGAGAGCGGGCAGGAGTTCCTGACCACCGGAACAGTATATATAGAACCACACAAAACTTGGTAGGACAAAGGGAGGATGGCAAAAAAGCGGAGAGTGAGTGGGACTGGAATCATCTGGGGAGCTTTAAATATACTCTGCCCCAGAGATTCTAGTTTAATTGGATGACCATGCAGCCTGGGCACTGTGATTTGGGGTTGTAAGGGTAAGCCTTGGTTGAGAACTACCATATTCAAAGAATCACCTTGGAAAAGTTACCCAGCCTCTCTGGGTCTTATTTGTTCTTGCCTGTACACTGGGCTTCCCTGGTGGCTCAGATGGAAAGGAATCAGCCTGCAATGCAGGAGATCTGGGTTCAGTCCCTGGGTTGAGAAGATCCCCTGGAGGAGAGCATGGCAACCCACTCCAGTATTCTTGCCTGGAGAATTCCAAGGACAGAGGAGCCTGGCGGGCTACAGCCCATGGGGTCGCAAAGAGTTGGACATGACTGAGCGACTAAACACAGCACAAACTGGAGATTATAGTATGAAACTCATAGAATCGTGAGGCTGGAATCGGATAAGGTCTGTTCACTGAGTGATGACTACTGACAGCTGTTTACCACATTGCTGAAGACAGGATCATGGATAGCCCATGGAAGCTGGTGACCTTGCGTCTCTCTTATGAATGACCCAGGCCACACTCTTTCCCGGCCGTGGCAGGGACCACATGTGCGGCTTTGGATGGCTTGGTGAAGTCCGTGTCTGCTGTACCGCTAGGAGTGCTCATCTCACTGTGAGGACAGATCACAGGCCTTCCTGCCACATGAGGGTGTCCAATGACGCCCAACCAAAGGTCTTTGACTCACAGGTGTCCCTTGGTTAACCTTCTGAGGGCTGGATCTTTCCACTCAGATAGTTAGCTTGTCTTTTTTGTTCTGGAATTATTGATTTCTTATTTGTCTTTTCTTTTTAATCTTTGAGAAATCAGGACCTGAAGCCAGAAGAGCCAGGGGAGCCAGAACACCTTGCTGTTATTTTTCTCTTTGTTGCTCAACCTGCTGGCTGATAGTCCCCAGACTGTCGTTAGGCCTGTCTTTGTTTTTGTGAGGTCATCAAGTTCCCAATCAGCTTTGCTTTAAAGGAGAGGTATGTTAAGAAAGAGTATTTTCTGTGTTTCCCTGTAGAGAGCTTCTTAGGGGGACAGGATGGACCCTTCCTTCCTTCCTCTTCTCCACTTTAGAGGAGTAGCTGGACCTATAAAGGAGAACTTCTCTCCCCAGGGGCCACGGTCACTCCTAGGGCAGAGATGTTAGCACTGAGCACCATGATTGACCCTGACTGCCGTGACCCTCCTAACAAAACATTTTCCTGGTGGCTCATAGATGTGATATTTTTTACTCTATGTAACAGCTTTTTTAATGTTGGTCGTGATGGTGGTATTTTTTTTTTTTTTTTACAGAGAAGTGCAAGGTTTTATATTTATTTTTAAAATTTTATTGGTGTACAGTTGATTTACAGTGTTGTGTTTCAGGTATACCAAGTGAATCAGTTAGACATGTATTGAGCTCGCCAACCCAATACATATACCTACTCTTTTTTAGATTCTTTTCTCATATAGGTCATTACAGAATATTGGATGGAGTTCTCTGCTCTATAGTAGATATTTATTATATGTAATGTAGTTTTTAGATTTTAAGTTTAAAAATATAAGGTTATTATCCCCCCGCCCCCAGGAAAGAAAAGGGATTAGAGAATTTTCAGACAACATCTGATGTGGGTGGGGCCAGATGGGTTTCCTGTCTGGGTTTTCTGTCTGATCTGCCCACCTTACTTAAGTACTTTGGTTGAATGTCTTTACTGATTAATTTTACCCTTACAGTTGAGTGCCTTCAGAAGTCTGTTTACATTTCCATAAATCGGTGTTGATTCTATCAGGATAAGTTGTCTCCTTGGAGGCCTTTCAGGAACAGGAAACACATTAATCCCAGTAAGGCTAGTGTGGGATTTTTCCAGGAATGCCTTGGTTCCCCTACATATGGGGTTAAAACAAGTGATCCAATTTCTAAGACACTGTCCTCCATTCATCATGTAAACTGAATCTCGCTTCTACAATCCCTCAGGCTGCAGATTCCTATATTTTACTAGACCCAGTTCTGGGGTACTTCAGATAATCATAAAGAAAGATAGTCATACATTCCACCAACTTTTATTGAGTTCATATGTGGTGTCAAGCCAAGGGATGGAAGGTGAATCAGATCCCAAGGAATTCAAGTAGCTAAGAGGAGTATTACCCCTCTCTCATAATTCTGAAGAATAAAGGCAATGAATATAGGGCAGGGGTGATGAACATATATGAACATGTTGAACATAGAGGCAGAGGTGATGAGGTGCAGAATTCACCTGTGCTACCAACATCACCTCCATGGGGTCGCAGAGTCGGACATGACTGAGCGACTGAACACCAGGCAGCATCATCAGGCCCTCCCCTGCTACTCACTCCCCTAGGGCACAGGAAAACTGATCCCTTCTCAAGGAGCTCTGACTTTCTTCATTCCCTAGCTCTTCAGTGGCTCCCTGCTATGTGCCACTGCTATGTGCCACTGCTATGTGCCATTGCTCTCAGCCCCAAGGATACAGCAGTTAACAAGACAGCTGCAGTCTGTCTGCGATGGCCAGAATAATGGGGGAGGAGGAGGACTCCTGCATTTACTCCTGCAAAAGGCAAGAATGAAATATGCATGTGGTGATTATTTGCAAGCACACATAACAACAAGCACTAAAGCTGAAACAGCCCTTGGAGCCTCAGGAGCCCTTCTGGGGATGACCTGTTAGTCCTTTCTATCTGTGCAGCTTCATCTTTTCCAAGTGTTTTTCCATCTTCACCTTTGAGCTTCACTCCAGCCCAAGGAACAGCACAGCCTAGATCATTATCCCTATTCACACAGGAAGTAGGGGCTTCAGGGACTGCCTGGGTCTAATATCTGATAAAGTTCTCATGAGTAGTCTTAAAAAAAAGGTCCAATCTCTTGGCCTTAGAGCAGATTTTCTATTTTCTGTCTTTGTAACATTTGTGGTCTCCTGTGAGGCTGCAGCTCAGGGGCATTGGTTTCCTTACAGAATCTGGGTCTGGAATCCACTGGAACTTGCCCTGTGCCTGGTTATGGGTGGATGGGCATGAGGGGAAGGGTGAGGGCAAATGGGGGGTCAGCAATCTTCAGCAGACCATGAGTCAGCTCAGAAACCTAAGGACAAAAAGCTGGGCCAGATTTGCAGTCTCTCCTGGAGCCACAGGGAATTGGCTTCTGACAGCTTCTATCTGCAGCTTCTGACATGTCTCAGAAAGCAATCAGTTTGCTGAGACAGAGTCTACTCTGTGCCTCGTTGCCCAGAGGCAATTGTGTTCATCCATGGAGGGAGTCTGAACTGTATTCCAGCCATCCATTTCTACACGCGTAAGTCTCAGAGTCGTATCAAGGATCTCATTATTCTAAAAACAAACAAAAATACCTCAAGAGAAAAGGCATTTTATAAGAGATAAACATTTTATTAACCTGAACCACCAAGTGCTCATAAAGCTGTGGCAGCCTTTGTGAGCCTGAGCTCTTGTATTGAAGAATTTTCATTAGAATTAAAAACCACTCTGATAATGAGGCCAGTGGTGGCTAAGAGCCAAGGCAGCAGGACCTGGGTCATGCTCGTTAAATTTAGGTACTTTTAGTTACCAGAGCATCAAGTATGTATTGTGCGTGCAAATCCAGTGCCAGGTGGAAAAGCCACAGGAAGCAGTGGAGAGAGCTATGAGCTGGCCAGGAGGCATGGCTTGGTCAGGGCTCCCCTCTAAGGTCAGGGCTCCGGTGCAGGGCTGGCACTTGACTCCTGCTCTCTGGGTCACTGAGTCCTAGCTATTAAAAAAGGAGGTTGAACTTGGGTCCCTTCACGTCCTCCTACTTCTAAGCGCATCGGGGACGGTGGGGGGCTTGCAGGACTGATAAGGAAAGAGCTGCAGAAGAGCAGTGACACCAGTGTCAGGGCTCATCCTTGTATGATGACACCCGGCTTGTGTTGACTCAATTCTTCTTCCACTGTCCCCGAGGAGGCCCAACTTCTGAACAGTGAGTAGCAGACAGAACATTTCAGCTGCTATAATTGCTCCTCTCCTCGGGCAGGCTACCTTTTCCCAGCCAGGGTCCCTCCAGGCAGGGACTCAGCCCAGGAGAACAGGTGAGACAGTGTTACGATGCCACTGCATGATTCATTAACATGCCATTTTTGGCCAGAGTTGGTGAGAAAAAACAATAGATCTGTATTGTTCCCAGCTCTTTTGAGCAAGCAGGTTCAAGTTAACCCATTTAGATATAATTAAAATTCTATCCCTTCTGACTTTTCCCTTTATCTTTGGCATGGATTGTTCTGTGTTCTTCCCCTGACCTCCCCCCCCCCCCCCAGGGGACCTGACCTTGAGCGGCTCCAGCTTCTTCACTGTTTAACTGCAGCTGCTTATTCTCACTTTGATATGATTGCCCATCAGATGGGGGTTTTGTGGCCTAGATAAGCCGGTGCAGTGGAGGCCTTTGTGAAATTCTGTTTGGTTAAACCAGCTGTCCTCTTGGTTCACCTCATATTTTGGCCAAAAGAATGCAAAGAATTCCTTAGTTCTCTCCTCACTTCCCATTCCTTCCCACACATCTTTATTTTCCTATTTTCTCTCCAGTAGTTCTAGCTCACCATACTAATTTCACTGCTTCTATGAATCCTGATGCTCTTTCTACCTTCGGTGAAGCAATTTTCTCCTGTTAATTCTGTCCACTTGTTAGCTGGAAAATTGCCTTCTCATGAGTCCTGTTTGACCAGAGAGTTGCCCTGCTGCTATGAGAATTTCAGGGTAGGGCAGTGATGTGGCCACGGCCCTTGCTTTCAGAGAGTTGAAAATCTGCTCATTGTTTCCCCATTCAAGAGGAGTAGAGGAGGGACTTCCCTGGTGGTCCAGTGGTTAAAACTCCAGGCTTCCACCGCAGGGTGTGAGGGTTCAATCCCTGGTTGGGGAAATAAGATGCTGCAGGGTTCAGGACACAGTCCCCAAAAATACAATGGAAGAAAGAGGACCCAGATGCACACATACACACACACACACACAAAGAATCCTAGGAGAGGGAGGGATGGATGGGAGCCCCGTGTGCCAGGACTCGGGCTGGCCATTTAAACTTCTTTATCTCATTTGATCCCTTGTATCATCTTGGGGGGGGGGGTATGGATTGCCTTTCAAATTTATAAATGAAGCAACATGCTCCAAGAGTTAAAAACAGTGTCAGTTAAAAGAATTAAGCATTTCATTCCACAGATTCAGTTATGTAAGAAAATGACCTTATTTTCTTATAAAACAATTTAGGTTTTATTTCAAGTCCCCACAACTATAAGTGGCAGAACTTTCATCTCAGGAAATTTGGGGCCACTCGCCACATTTTTCAGGGACTGACCCAAATTTAGGCCAGTGCATGCAGTAGAACTTTCTGTGATGGTAGAAGTATATTTATATTGCTCCGAGCACTAGCTCCTAGCCATAGGTGTCTAACAGGCATTTGAAAAGTGGCTGATGAACTGAGCCAATGACTTCTTAGTATTATTTAAATGAATTTAAACAGCCACATGTGGCTGATGCTGCTGTCACTAAGTTGTGTCCGACTCTGCGTCTCCATGGACTAGCACGCCAGACTCCCCTGTCCTTTACTATCTCCTGGAATTGGCTCAAATTCATGTCCATTGAGTCAGCAATACTATCTAGCCATCAATGGCTAATGGCCATCATATTGGACAGTGCAGTTGTGGGCAAAATCATGGCACAAAGGCTTTTTTTTGGTGGGTCTTGACTGAGGGCTTATCCTGTGAACCACCACTAACCACATTGGGAACTTGATAATGATCCTGTTTCCATTGAAATGGCCAAGGCCTTGGTCCCTGTAGGCTCCTGGGCTCCTTCCATTCCCCACCCTGGGCCACTTTGGACTGGCTCCCTCTTCACACCTTGTTGGCTCAAGGATGACACTGTCTAACATGGGGTCCCTAGACATGTGCACCAACTGTGCACTTGAAATGCAGATAGTGAGCATTGAGATCTCTTGTAAATATTAAAAATACAATAGATTTTGTCAAAAGGGAAATCATAAAATTTCGAGAAACAAATGACACTGAAAACATGACAACTCAAAACCTATGGGATGCAGCAAAAGCAGTTCTAAGCTGGAAGTTTATAGCAACACAATCCCACCTCAAGGAATCGAGAAAAGCATCGAATAGACAACCTAATATTACACCTAAAATAACTGGAAAAAGAAGAAGAACAATGACAACAACAAAAACCCAAAATTTTTAGAAGGAAAGAAATGGTAAAAATCAGAGCAGAAAGAAATGAAAAAGAAATGAAAGAAACAGTAGTAAAGATTAATGAAACTAAAAACTGATACTTTGAGAAGACAAAATCGGCAAACCTTTTAGCCAGACTCATCAAGAAAGAAAGAGAAAAGAATCAAATCAACAAAATTAGAAATGAAAAGGAGAGGTTACAACAGATAAAGCAGAAATGCAAAGGGTTATAAGAGACTATTCAGTTCAGTTCAGTTCAGTCGCTCAATCGTGTCTGATTCTTTGCGACCCCATGGATCGCAGCACACCAGGCCTCCCTGTCCATCACCAACTCCCAGAGTTCACTTAGACTCACATCCATCGAGTCAGTGATGCCATCAGGCATCTCTTCCTCTGTTGTCCCCTTCTCCTGCCCCCAATCTCTCGCAGCATCAGAGTCTTTTCCAATGAGTCAACTCTTCGCATGAGATGGCCAAAGTACTGGAGTTTTGGCTTCAGCATCATTCCTTCCAAAGAAATCCCAGGGCTGATCTCCTTCAGAATGGACTGGTTGGATCTCCTTGCAGTTCAACGGACTCTCAAGAGTCTTTTCCAACACCACAGTTCAAAAGCATCAATTCTTTGGCACTCAGCCTTCTTCACAATCCAACTCTCACACCCATACATGACCACAGGAAAAACCTTAGCCTTGACTAGACGGACCTTAGTCGGCAAAGTAATGTCTCTGCTTTTGAATATACTATCTAGGTTGGTCATAATTTTTCTTCCAAGGAGTAAGCGTCTTTTAATTTCTTGGCTGCAGTCACCATCTGCAGTGATTTTGGAGCCCAAAAAAGTAAAGTCTGACACTGTGTCCCCATCTATTTCCCATGCAGTGATGGGACTGAATGCCATGATCTTCATTTTCTGAATGTTGAGCTTTAAGCCAACTTTTTCACTCTCCTCTTTCACTTTGATCAAGAGGCTTTTTAGGTCCTCTTCACTTTCTGCCATAAGGGTGGTGTATGAACAACTATATGTCAATAAATTGTATAACCTGGAAGAAATGGACAGATTATTAGTAAAGTTCAGTCATCCAAGACTGAACCAGGAAGAAATAGAAATTATGAATAACCCAGTTATAGGTGCTGAAATTGAAGCTGTGACAAAGAAAAACCTCCCCCAAAACAAAAGCCTAGGACCAGATGGCTTCACAGGAGAATTCTATCAAGCATTTAGAGGAGAGCTAATGCCTATCCTTCTAAAACGCTTTCACAATGTTGCAGAGTAAGGAACACTTCCAAACTTATTCTACGAGGCCACCATCACCCTGATACCAAAACCAGACAAAGACAACACAAGAAAAGAAAACTACAGGCCAACATCACTTTTGAACATAGATGCAGAAATCAGCAACAAAATTTTAGCAAACAGAATTCAGCAACACATCTAAAGCTCATACACTATGATCAAGTTGGGTTTATTCTAGGGATGCATGAATTCTTCAATATACATAAATCAATCAATGTGATACACTATATTAACAAATTGAAAGATAAGAACCATATGATAATCTCAATAGATGTAGAAAAAGCCTTTGAAAAAATTCAGTACCCATTTATGCCTAAAACTCTTCAAAAAATTGGCATAGAAGGAACCTACCTCAACATAGTAAAGGTCATATATGATAAGCCTACACCAAACATTATTCTCAATGGTGAAAAACTGAAAGCATTCCCCCTAAGATCAGGAACAAGACAAGGGGGTCCACTTTCACTACTATTATTCAATATAGTTTTGGAAGTCCTAGCTGTAGCAATCAGATAAGAAAAAGAAACAAAAGTAATCCAGATCAGAAAGGAAGAAGTAAAGCTCTCACTGTTTGCAGATGACATGATCCTGTACATAGAAAACATTAAAGATAGTATCAGAAAATTACTAGAGCTAAGCAGTGAATTTAGCAAAGTTGCAGGACACCAAATCAATATACAGAAATCACTTGCTTTTCTATATACTAACAGTGAAAAATCAGAAAGAGAAATTAAGGAATCAATCCCATTCACCATTGCAACAAAAAGAATAAAATACCTAGGAATAAACTTACCTGAGGAGACAAAAGAACTGTACACAGAAAATTTTAAGACACTGTTAAAAGAAATCAAAGATGACATAAACAGATGGAGAGATATTCCATGTTCCTGGATAGGAAAAATCAATATTGTGAAAATGATTATACTACCTAATGCAGTCTACAGATTCATTGTGATCCCTGTCATATTACCAATGGCATCTTTCACAGAACTAGAACAAAAAATTTCACAATTCATATGGAAACACAAAAGACCGAATAACCTCGAATAACCAAAGCACTCTTGAGAAAGAAGAATGGAGCTGGAGGAATCAAGCTTCCTGACTTCAGGTTATACTACAAAGCTACAGTCATCAAGACCGTATGATACTGGCACAAAAAACACAAATATAGACCAAAGGAACAAGACAGCCCAGAAATAAATCCATATACCTATGAGTACCTTATTTTTGACAAAGGAGGCAAGAATATACCATGGGGCAAAGACAGCCTCTTCAATAAATGGTGCTGGGAAAATTGGACAGCTACATGTTAAAGTATGAAATTAGAACACTTTCTAACACCATACATAAAGATAAACTCAAAATAGATTAAAGACCTAAATGTAAGACCAGAAACTAAAAAACTCTTAGAAGAAAGCGTAAGCAAAACACTCAATGACATAAAGCAAGATCCTCTGTGACCCACCTCCTAGAGTAATGGAAATAAAAGCAAAAGTAAACAAGTGGGACCTGATTAAACTTAAAAGCTTTTGCACAGCAAAGGAAACTATAAGCAAGCTGAAAAGACAACCCTCAAAATGAGAGAAAATAATAGCAAATGAAACAACTGACAAAGGATTAATTTCCATAACTTAGCTCATATAACTCCAAACAGCTCATACAACTCAGTACCAGAAAAACAACCCAATCCAAAAGTGGGAAAAAGACCTAAACATACATTTCTCCAAAGAAGACGTACAGATGGCTAACACATGAAAAATGCTCAACATCGTTCATTATTAGAGAAATGCAAATCAAAACTACAGTAAGATATCACCTCACACCTGTCAGAATGGCCATCATCAAAAAGTCTACAAACAATAAATGCTGGAGAGGATGTGGAGAAAAAGGAACCCTCTTGCACTGTTGGTGGGAATGTAAATTGATACAGCCACTATGGAAGACAATATGGAGATTCCTTAAAAAACTAGGAATAAAACCACCATATGACCAAGCAGTCCCACTCTAGGCATATACCCTGAGGAAAACAAAACTGAAAAAGACGCATGTATCCCATTGTTCACTGCAGCACTAATTACAGTAGCTAGAACATGGAAGCAACCTAGATGTCCATCAGCAGATGAATGGATGAAGTTGCAGTATACATACACAATGGAGTATTACTCAGCCATAAAAAGAATGCATTTGAGTCCGTTCTAATGAGGTGGATGAGCCTAGAACCTATTGTACGGAGTGAAGTAAGTCAGAAAGAGAAAGATACATATCATATTCTAATGCATATATACAGAATCTAGAAGAATGGTACTGATGAATTTACTTACAGGGCAGCAATGGAGAAACACAGAATAGACTTATGGACATGGAGAGAGGGGGAGAGGGGGAGATGTATGGAGGGAGTAACGGGGAAACTTATATTACCATATGCAAAATTAGATAGCCAATGGGAATTTGCTGTATGGCTCAGGAAACTCACACAGGGGCTCTGTATCAACCTAGAGGGGTGGGATGGGAGAGAGATGGGAGGGAGGTTCAAGAGTGAGGGGATAGATGTATACCTATGGCTGATTCATGTTGAGGTTTGACAGAAAGCAACAAAATTCTGTAAAGCAATTATCCTTCAATTAAAAAATAAATAACTTTAAAAAATACAATAGATTTTGAAGACTTAGTGGGAAAAAGAATAACACACTTCTCATTAATAGTTTGTTTTTTGTTGACTGCATGTTAAAATGACCATATTTTGGACATAAAAGTTAAATACCATATAACTAAAATTGCTATTTTTTGTTTAGTTTCAATTGTTTTTATTCTCCCTTATTTATTAAATGTAATTGGAGTATACATTGCTTTACAATGTCGTGTTAGTTTCAGCGGCTGTATAGCAAAGTGAATCAGTTATGTATCTATATACATCCACTCTTTTTTAGATTTCTCCCTTATTCTTTTATAAATTTGTTTTAATTTTTTTCATTTTTATACAATTTCTGAAGGTTACTTTCCATTTAGAGTTATTACAGAAGTATTGGCTATATTCCCCATGTTGTGCAGTGCATCCTTGAGCCTGTCTTACGCCCCACAGTTTGTACCTCCCCACTCTCCCGCCTGTATGTATTTTATGCATACAGTATATAAAGTTACTTTTTAAATGCAGTTCTGGAAAACTCACATGTGTGACTCACATCTGTGGCTCATGTCTATTGGGGAGCACAGCTCAAGGAGTCAGTGTGCTGTTCTGAGCCTCCTGAGGGAGATGTAAATCCATTCCCCAAGAGTCTGGCTGTCCGGATGGGAAAGGGGCAAGGTGGAACTGGAAATACATATTTCGCAATGTTACTTCCCCACCCAGCAACTGGATTCTCCCATGAACTCTGGAAGAGAAGGGGGTTCCCAGTGTGGACCGGAGCCTCCCTGCAGGCTAAGGGTTGCCCAGGAGTGTGTGAGGTCCCTGAGGAGGGGAGACGTACAGCCAGCCTCCGCCTAAGGTGGGACCTGTCTCACCCATGAAAAGCTGGGTCCCTGAGGTCAGGGAGCAGCAGGGGCCTGCTGAGGGCAGTCTGGAGACTGAAGTGCATTCATATCCTGACCCATGAGAGTCTCACTGATGAATTCCATCACATCCCCCACATGGCCCAGCTCTAGTTGTGACCCCCAGTCAAAGCATTCAGTCCCCAGGTCTGCAATTAAAACTTCCCTCTCTCATCTCACACCTCGCTGAGGGCCTGGCCCTTCAAAATCTTCTGGGGAATGCTTGTTGAATTAAAGCTGGGCCTGTGAGAACAGTGTCTCACCTAATCCCAGAGGCTCCCTGGGAAGCAAAGAGGAGCCACTTGTAAAGCAATTTATAAATGAATCAGTGTGTGATCAAATAGAAGAGAAAATGCAAACCAAAGACATAAACTCGCCCTTTTCGTTGTTCTAAGTTGGTCAATCAACTGTGTCCTGGCACCTATTCTTAGAGCCTCTAATAGTCTCTAGGCCTTCCCAAGTGGCACAGCAGTAAAGAATCAACCTGCCGATGCAGGAGATAGGGGTTTGATCCCGGTCAGGAAGATTTGGAGGAGGAAATGACAACCCACTCCAGTATTCTTCCCTGGAAAACTCCATGAACAGAGGAGCCTGGCAGGCTACAGTCCACGGGGTCGCAAAGAATCAGACATGACTGAGCATGCACGCACAGTGATCTCCATAGCTGGAACAGGAGTCCTCAGGGAGTCTGGTTGGACAGCAGCAGGCGGAGCACATAAATGCCTGGAGATAAGGAATGGAGACCTCGGTGAACGCAGTAGACTTGTTGGGAAAGATAGGGCTCCACACACATTGGAGTTCAGAAGTCAAATTCCATCTTAAATGCCTGTAAGGGAGACCCCACTGTTAGAGGAACCCTGTAGCAAATGATTATGCAAGGTAGATCCTTCAATAATACAGTTGTTGGGGGTTTCCAGAAAAAAATCTGAATTTGTGTGTGTGTGTGTCACACAATTTCTTAAAGCAAGACCCATCCGAGCAATGCAAATGGAATGTCTTTGAGCAGGGATGGGAGCACTTAGAAAACAGATGTCAGGAAATGCAGTGCGTCACCTTGCTGGTGGCCTTCTCTGAAGGATACTCCCATTGTCCCAAGACTGCTTCCCTTTGGAGCCCTAAGACCAGGACAACAGGCCCCTTGGAGCATCTTCTGAATTTCTATCTGAAGATGTGTCCTGCTGCCCAGCTCTTGGAGTCTGTGCTGATGATAGGAAGACCCCGATCCCGGCACCACCCCCAAAAAACACAGCTGTGTTGTTTGACCACATGCCTCAGACTGCACTTCTCTGCCAGGCCCCACATAGGCTGGTTTTATGATTATCGTTGCTGATGTTGGATTAGAACTTTGAGCCTCTTTTTTTTCTTTTCAGCCCTGAAAAATTACAGTGACTCGTGACTGTCTGTAACAATTAGCTCTTTATAGGAAAATTATGCCCTAGTGATTATGATGCAAAATCCTGGGGAGGTTGCTGTGAGAGATTAGTGATGCAAAGTTGAAACAAGCCCAGCTAATGCTATGAAGATTTATATTGTGAGTTGTGTAATTCTGGCTGTTGACAGTCGCGGCTCAGCAAAAGAAAATTGGGCTCTGCGTCCCTCATGGTCCACAGGCAGGGATTGGTCAGAGGCGCGCTCAGTGCCTGGGCCTGAGTCAGCAGGTGCAGACAGTGTATCTGTTCTTCCAGAAATGGTCCTGGGCCTGGCAGAGTAGGTGGAGGCCTGTCTTGGCCCCTAATGGAGGGAGCTGGGGGTTCTATTCTAGAACCTTCTCCGAGTCATTACTGGTCTTTGCTGCTGTCCAGCCTACCCATGAAGGCGGATCTTCCCCATGGACTTGATCCCAAGCCTTTCTTCTCTGAGGTCTGGCTGCTCTATGCCCTCCCTCCAGGACTAACACAAGCCTCCAGTGAGAAGTCTGTGCTGGTCAGACATCACCATGGATCATGCCTTGGGGAGCCAGTCCTCTGTCTGAGGAGACAGTGTGCCTCCCAGAACATTCCAAGGGTCTCCTCTTAGAGCAATGCCAGGGCAAGTGGGAGCATGCATCAGCCACACACAGGCACTGGCTGAATCAAGTACTCACATTCATTTCCTACCTTGTGGGTGGTTTGCTCCAGAGGAGGGATACCTAGATAGGCAAATGGCCTAGAGAGGAGCTGGAGTGCACAAAAGATGAAGGCAGAAAGGATAGCGACCACATCCTCTTTGAGTACGGGGCTGCTGCGGTGATCTCATTGTGTCTCCAGAATATAGCCCAGCACACTGGAGCCAGGGGGCTACATATTTGGGTGAATGGATGAATTAGGATCATAATTCATGAATTAGGGCATGCACGTATATTGACCCCTATAGTAAACATGTGATTTTGACCTCCTGTGCAGTACAACAAACTCATTGCATGTATCATCACGTTTAGTCCTCAGTAGCCCATTCTGCTGATGACTTTGCTGAGTTTTGGGTTGAACAATTTGCCTAAAGTCATGTGGTACATAAGTAGCAAAGGCCCCAAACCCTAGGTAAAGGCAAAATAAAAAAGGACACAGGAAAATGTTTAAAAAGCACCTATCCCAAACCAGGTTTCATTTAAACCCCTTCCATCTACCTTATAATGTTTGTCTTAATGTTCCATGAGGTAGACTTTACTCTTCTTGTTGAAAGATGAGAAACTGAGGTTCAGAGAGGTTTCGTGATGGGCCCTAGGCACACACAGCCATCAGTCATTGCACAAAGCCACTGCATCACAGTTCACGTGCAGTTTCGCAGCCCAGAGCTCCTTCTGTGACCTCCGTGCCTCCCCACCACACTGCATGCAAGACAGCCTCTTCCCTTCTCACAGTGGGATCACTGCAGGCAGCTTATTGGTCTGGAGCTTGGAGAAAGTTGTCAGGATTCACACCCTTTAGTTTAGAACAATCGCGGGAAGCCGCCCCGCTGAGTGGTGGGAGAATCGTCACTGAGGCTCCCAGCACACAGGTCTGCTTTGTTGCTGCTGAATCCCTGCTAGCACCAGGCAGAGCCACCTTGGTCCTGAATGAAGTTAATGTCTGGTGTTTGACCTCTGAACTTTCCACTTCATGAAAAGAGATTATCTTTAAGGCAACACAAGTAGGTGTATATTGATTATTGCTTATGGGTCTGGCCCTGGGTTGTGTCCTTAAAATAGAGACAAGGATAAGACAGGCCAGAGGGAAGAGCTGAAAAGTCAATGCAAAAGGAAAAATGAATAAGTGCTAATATGTCGAAGCAATTGTCATGAGATGTGGAAACAATTAATTTAGTTTGGAAATACATAGGAAGGCTTCTTGGAGGAGGTGGCATTTGAGTTGGGCCGTGAAGGGATTCTCTGGACAGAGGATGAAGGACCAGACATTGCAGTCTGAGAAAAGTTAAGACAGAAAGTCTGTTCTTTCCCAAAAACCACTTCCCTGACCCCCACACTTCTGGGCAAAACCCCCAAAGCCAATTGGGCAGGCAAATCCATTTCTTTAAGAAGATCGGGGAAGAGAACACATCTTGATATGTATTTTACCCCCAGAGTCTACGGACTTGGCTGTTAGAAGATGTGCATTTAATGTTTATGGACGAAAGAGAGAATGGACTGCCTTCCTCAAGGCCAGATCACAACTGCATTTTTAGTGCTGAAAGCATGATCTAGGACCTTGCTGACCTCTTTGTGATAAGGGCTGGAAACTTCCAAACTTGTGCCTGGTCCTATTGCTATCTTTGCTTTGGCCTCTAGGAGAAGCAGAACTAGACCGATGGCATCTTAGAACCTTGTGGTCAGCTTTCCCCTGTATCTCATTTGCTACCTTTGTTTCCCTTCTGTCCTCATTTTCTTGCTAATGTTATCATTTATCGTGTGTTTTACACATCTAAAAATGCACCTAGGAATCTGTTGGTTTTGAACTGAGTTGGGGAGAGAATTTTTCAAGGTGAATGAAATAAATTGGCTAACATGGGAGGAAATCTAAGTAAAAGATTACTGCCTACATAGGAGCAGTCCTCCTGAGGGAGAAGGCGGGCGAGAAGCATGCAGGGAGCTCTCTGAACAGGTGTCGGGGTAGCCAGGCAGAAGGGAGGCCTGTTCTGTGGTTGGGATGCAGAGGGAGGAGACCGTTCACAGTTTCTCCGAGGCCTTGGCACTGAGGTGCAGACTTGCAGATTCCTGTTCATGTGCAGCTCTCAGAACCCTTAGTGAACTTAAGACAGAAGCATGAGGGCCCCAGGCATTAGGAGCAAATGCTTCAGGAAAGCAAAGCTGAGTCTTCTGGGGAAAAAAAAAAAAAAGGAAGCTGGATTATTTATGGCAGCAGCAGCCGGTTTGGACATCACCTCCCGCTTCCTTCAGTACTGTTTTTGGGAGAATGGACAGCCAAGGCTGCGGAGGAAGACGGCAAGTCAACGTAGGTCTTGCAGCAAGAATTCCCTTGCCATATGGCAAAGGACAGATTCCGGGTCAAACAGATATAGAAAGAGCAGGAAGACACTCTCTCTTTCTCTCTTTCCCTGCCCCCCCCCCCACCATCCCTCCCCATTTCTGCTGTGAGAGGTTTGGGCCCTCTCTTTCCATTCTCTCTCTAAGCTCTTAGCCCATCAGACTTCTGCTTTCAAGTATCAGGAGGTGTCAGGAAGCAGCCCCTGAGAAGTTGTTGCTTTGATGTGGAAACCCATCAAAGTTTTCACTGAGGACCACCCTGGCCTTGGTTCTACATGTAGCTCACAGAAGTCCTGCTTGTATTCGTGAGCTGTAGTTTGGATGAACCTCACTCTGGTTGCAGGAGCATAGTCGTGCTCCTTTCTTGGATCCTAGAGACAGAAGTTGAAGGATTTGAATGGTAGAGCTCTTTTTGGGTGATCACTTTTTGCTTGTCTGTGCTGTTTGTGGGCTGAGGGGACATGGTGTAAGCCAGGCAGGCAAAGGCCCAGCCTGTCCCAGTCACAAGCTGGCGAGGACTTCAGTAAGTGACCACAGAGCTTCAGGAGTGCTCCAACAAGTACTGTTGGATGATAAGGAGGCATAAGAGGGAGACACCCAGCGCAGCTCTGAGTCCAAAGGAAATGACGTCTGAACTAGAACCGGAAGGTAGGGGCTGGTAAATTCAAGAGGGGGAAGAAAAGCAACTCAGGCCAAAGGAACAGCATGTAAGGCATCTCAGAGGCTACTGGAAGCCTGGCATGATTGCTAGGAAAAGCAGCATAAAAAGGGCCAGGTGAGGGAGGGAGGTGGGAGGGGGGTTCATGTTTGGGAACGCATGTAAGAATTAAAGATTTTAGAATTTAAAAAATTTAAAAAAATAAATAAATTAAAAAAAAAAAAAAAGGGCCAGGTGAGATGTGAGCCAGGGCTAGGACTAAAGCAAACACGCCTTACAGGCTGAGATCTGAGAATGGGAGTGCGGTCTGGGGAGACAATGGGGAGCCAGGCCTGGGCCCTGAAGGGGCCCCTCCAGCTCCCCAAGGTTTTAAGATTCATACACATCTTAGCAGAGGCCCAGGCAGCAGCTCCAGTGTGAGGCCAGCAAGACTTCTGACTTGCCAGTGTGATGGCGTTTGCATCAACCATAGTGTCTGACCTCCTCACCCTCGCACTTGGAGGGGTCAGGGGCTAGCTGGCTTGGCTAGGAGTGGACTAGGGATGACCTCCATGGGCCAAGAACTGGAGCTACCAAAATAAAGGGAGGCTCTGGGACCAGAGAAGAGACAGAGCTAGTGCCTCTGCGGAAGAGCAGAATCCAGGAGGGGCCGGATGGGCTGGCACTTTGAAGGGAAGCAGGTTGGACTCCTGGAGCAGAGGGCAGGGGCCTCGTGATGACCGTGCTCATCCTCAGTTGCTGCAGGAGTGAATGTGGGCTGGCCTGGATTACAGGGAGTGAAGATACAGCTTTCCCGTTCCTGATCACTCTGGATCCCTGGCCAACTCTGTTGAGCTCCCTTATCTTAACGTGGGATCCATGAGGGCAGGGTTTGTGCAAAGCAGCAGGTGTGACAAACGAGCCTGTGTTGGAGGCCAGGCAGACCTGAGCAGGAATCCCAGCCTTGCCACTTACTAACCTGATTTTGTTAGGCAGAAGCCATAACCAATCTGAGCTTCATCTTCTGTAAAACGAGGATAAGCATATTTATGCCCCAGGGTGTTCAGGAGGACTGACTGGCACAGTGACTGGGCAGCGCAGAGTCCATTTTCTCCCAGTGGGGTGCTCGCTGAGCAGTTGTGCAGTCTCTCTCCAGCCCCGTGTGGGAGAGCTGCTAGGCTGGGGAGGGCCTGTACAGCTGTTGGATCAATTGATTCATCCATCCATCTCTAGCTTCCTTAATGTATGTGTGTATATTTCTATCTCTATGTCTATATTTTAAACTAATAGAATTGTGGCTCTGATCCTTAGTTACCTTAGCTTCATGATGTCACCATCATCACCAGTGGTCTGTCTTAAAACTCTGTTAATTTGCTAAAGCTGCCATAACAAAGTACCACAGACAGGGTGGCTTAAAGAGCAGGCATTTACTGGGGACTTCCCTGGTAGTCCAGTGGTTAAGACTCCACACTTCCACTTCAGGTGGTGTGGGTTCAATCCTTGGTTGGGGAACTAAGATCTCACATAGTCTGCATGGCACGATCAAAAGATATAAAAATTAAACAATAAGCATTTATTGTTGCACAGTATCAAGGATTTGAAGTCCGAGATTAAGGTATCAGCAGGATTGGTTCCTTCTGAATGCTGAGAGGGAACGTCTGCTCCAGTTTCCCTGGTGGCTCAGAGGGTAAAGAATCCACCCACTGATGCAGGAGTTCGATCCCTGGGTCAGGAAGGTCCCCTGGAGAAGGAAATGGCAACCCACTCCAGTATTCTTGCCTGGAGAATCCCATGGACAGAGGAGCCTGGCGGGCTATAGTCCACGGGGTCGCAACGAGTCGGACATTGAGACTAAGCATGCACGGGGAGTGTCTGCTCCAGGCCTGTCCCCTGGCTTCCGGTGGTTTGTGGAATTCTTTGGCATTCCTTGGCTTCTGCTGTGTCACTGTGATATTCACGGGGCAGCCTCCCTTTGTGCGTGTCTATCTCTATGTCCAAGTATCCCCTTTTTATCAGGACAGCTGTCATACTGGATTAGAGGCTCAGCCTCCTCTAGTACGACTCATCTTAACTGCTCACATCTGCAGTGACACTACTTCTACTTCCATTCTGAGTGCTGGGCATTAGGACTTGAACAGATGCATTTTGGAGGACAAAATTCAACCCATAACGTCTCCCACTCTCTTATCCAGCTGCCTGTGCACTTGTGACCTGGCTGTGTAGGGTCATGGCCACACAGTGAGGTGGGGTTTGGGGGATTTGAGTCAAATGAGGACCTAGAACCTGAATCCACAATGTTGACTTGCTAGGACTTAAAACATAAGTGGTTAATGCTATCTCTTGGAATGCTTCATCTTGAGTTATTTATAGCTGTCTCCCCATTTGCAAAAGAAAGAAAAGAACTAGGGTTCCCTTAGTC
The DNA here is from genome assembly GCF_042477335.2 of Ovis canadensis. NCBI lineage: Eukaryota > Metazoa > Chordata > Mammalia > Artiodactyla > Bovidae > Ovis > Ovis canadensis. The sequence goes on from NC_091256.1 coordinate 83,500,915, forward strand.
CACAGACCCCTCCCAGGTACTATAACCTCTGATCTAGGGTCTCAAACACAGATCTCACCCTCCACCCTGCCCCGGCCTTGTCCTTCCTTCCAAGGAAATGAGATTTGTGCTGGTGGGAGGAGTTTGGAGACTGGTAAAGTAACCAAGCTGAGACTTTTCATTTTGGAATTGGGAATCTGAATGTTGCAACAAGACCAAATGTTCTGGCCTCGCAGGAAACCTTCACACAGAGCAGCCTGATCCCATTCAAATCCCTGCTTGGTTCAGCCTGCAGCCTCAGTGCTGTGCCCGAATGGGTGAGTGCAGGCGGGAATGAGTGAGAGGGCCCTTCCTCTCGGTGAAGTCCAGTAAGCCTGCAGGGGTGAGGGGACTCCATCTAACTGGAGTGGTCAGCAAGTATAAAGGGTTAATTTGTGATGCCTGTAAATATGAAAGCTGTTTATCAATTGTAACTATGTCATTGGAAGATCTAGGGATGATTACTCTTTCATTAAACATCCAGGCACAGTAAAACTCAACATTCAGAAAACTTTAAGATCATGGCATCCGGTCCCATCACTTCATGGCATATAGATGGGGAAACAATGAAAACAGTGACAGACTTTCTTTTCTTAGGCTCCAAAATCACTGCAGATGGTGACTGAAACCATGAAATTAAAAGACATTTGCTCCTTGGAAGAAAAGCTGTGACCAACCTAGACATATTAAAAAGCAGAGACATTACTTTGCCAACAAAGGTCCATCTAGTCAAGGCTATGGTTTTTCCAAGAGTCATGTATGGATGTGAGAGTTGGACCATAAAGCAAGCTGAGCGCCGAAGAATTGATGCTTTTGAACTGTGATGTTGGAGAAGCCTCTTGAGAGTCCCTTGGCCAGCAAGGAGATCCAACCAGTCCATCCAGGAAATCAGTCCTGAATATTCATTGGAAGGACTGATGCTGAAGCTTAAACTCTAATATTTTGGCCACCTGATGTGAAGAGCTGACTCATTGGAAAAGACCCTGATGCTGGGAAAGATTGAAAGTGGGAGAAGGGGATGACAGAGGATGAGATGGTTGGATGGCATCACAGACTCAATGGACGTTGAGTTTGAGCTAGCTCCAGGAGTTGGTGATGGCCAGGGAGGCCTGGTGTGCTGCAGTCCATGGGGATACGACTGAGTGACTGGACTAAAAGGAACAGAAAAGATGTCTCTTACTTTAGAGGCTCAGGACTCCTAGACAGTGACAGTTTTTGTAGGTGGAGGAAACTGTGGGTCCTCACATATGACATGTGCTCTGGGTGCTACAGGGCATGGAGGCCTCTGTACCGTGCCTCACTGCAGGCAGGGGCATAGCTCTGCAGCCTCCGTCGGCTTCAGGCTAATGTGGTTTCAGTGTCAGACTCTTGGGAGCTCACAGGATGTCCAGAGCCTTCCTACCTATCTCCCCATCATTGTGCATGCAGAGCTCGCCTCTGTAGAACTCTACTGGTTGGGAAATCCCTTCTCTTGAGACCAATACCCCTTGGTCTTTTCCAAAGACATTTGCTCCTTGGAAGGAAAGCTGACAAACCTAGACCACATATCAAAAAGCAGAGACATCATTTTGCCAACAAATGTCCATAGAGTCAAAGCTGTGGTTTTTCCAGTAGTCATATACAGGTGTGAGAGCTGGACCATAAAGAAGGCTGAGTGATGAAGAATTGATGCTTTCTAATTGTGGTTCTGGAGAGTCCTTTGCACTGCAAGGAAATCAAACCAGTCAATCCTAAAGGAAATCAGTCTTGAACATTCATTGGAAGCATTGATGCTGAAGCTCCAATGCTTGTCCACATGATGAGAAGAGCCAGTTCATTGGAAAAGACCCTGATGCTGGGAAAGACTGAGGCAAGAGGAGAAGGGGATGGACAAAGGATGAGAGGATTGGATGACATCAATGGACATAAGTTTGCACAATCTCTGAGAGATGGTGAAGGACAGGGAAGCCTGGTGTGGTGCAGTATCGGGTTGCAAAGAGTTGCACACGACTGAGCTACTGAACAACAACTCAGCATCCTCTCAAGAGTCCTGGCTCTTTCCTCAGAGAACCACAGTGGACTTTAAGTTCTTCCAAGGGAGCAGATGCTGACTTTTCAAGTCTTGAGAGAGAGCGTCTACTTGACTCCCAGACAACAACCTCTTTTTTTTTTTTTTTTTTTTTTTTTGCTAATGGCTGCTACTACTCATTTCATTGAAATGAAATCCAATGCTTCATTGGAAAAAAAAATTTTTTTAAACAAGGGTGAACAAGAAAAGGAGTGAAATAGGTGAGGGTAACCAGAAACACTTCCTGATACCCTCACACCCTCTTGGTGTGCATCCGTGTAAGAATACTGTGTTCATTCATTCAAAAGACAGTTGCTGAGCTCCTGCCAGGGGCCTGGGACTGTGCTCAGCCCTGTGGCGGTTGCTGAGATGAATCAGCCATGAACTCTGCTCTGAGGGGCTGATGAATAGTAGAGGAACACGGATTTCTACACAGAAGGCTAATTCAGGGTGGAAAGCGTTGTTTATAATTAGAACAGAGTGGAGGTGGGGCTGTGTTCAGAGAAGAGTTGAGTACTCGCTGGAGGCAGTGGCATTTTCCTCAGGCCTCTGCTGCAGGGCTTAGATCTGAGCCAGTGGAAACGGGCTTGAGGAAAGGAGAGAACAGTCCAGTCTGAGGGCAGCATGAACTGGAGTGGGGCGGATGGTGGGCACTTGGCATGGAGTCCTTCTTTGCCTGGAGATTAAGGGCTGTAGTGAACACACACGACGCTGCCCAGGCGTTGTACTGTGTCCATGTGTCTGTACCTTGTGCATCATGCCCGTTCTCGCCATGTGCCCCAGTCACACACCTGTACCATGGCCCGACCGCACTTCAGAATGGGTACGAGGCCAAAAGGAAGGCCTCGGCAGCAACTCTGAAAATTGTGTCTGCTTGAACAGATTCATCTGACATTTGCAGGGACCTCAGGGAAGGCCCCTTTTATTTATTCTGTCTCCAGGACCAGATGCATTGATTGCCCTTTAATAGGTTCCGAAGGGGAAAGAATGACCAGACTGTAGGAGTTTTCACCTTTATTAGCATGGAAGGGTTTATTAGAAGATGCTCGTGTGGACAGGCCACATCTAGATCGCACAGCCTGCCCCCAGGTCCAGGTGTGAACCCAGCTGCCTGGAGAAGATGATCAGTTTTCCCCTGCATGGCCGGTGGCTTCCTGGATGATCACTCACACCTGAGATCTCTGCCAAGAACTCAGATCGGGCGGCCACTTCACTGACCACGTAAAACACAGTGAGGGGGAGTGGAACAGAGCTGGGCTGGGGTTTTACTGCCAGTAATTGCTTGTGCTGTCCCTCTCCTTGAACAATTCTTGATGTAAATGTGCTCTTTGGGAGCAGAGTCTGGGACAAGCCAGAGTGATGCCCACCACCTCATTATGAGTTGACCCTCTGCATGCCTGGTGGAGGTTAAGATCTTTTGCTTCTGAGTCCGGGGAGCACAGGGATGGCCACCTCACTTTGGAGCTGGGGTGGGGGCCCAGCTTGGCCACTGATTGCCTGGCATCCCCTCCTGCCCCCTCTGCCCTTGCCCACACCTCCCAGACTCCTCTGGGATGTTGGTCCATCAACAGTGTATAATGGAAAGTGGACCTCAGTGTCTTCTGGTACCCGTCCCTGCACGTATTCCCTTCCCTCTCCCCCAATACTGCTGTTCTCCATGACCTTGAATTCCCAGAGAGCAGAGACTATCCTATCTGCCTCACACCCAACCTTCTCTGTGGTTCTGACATCACTTGGGTTTAGTTGTTGTTCAGTAGTTAAGTCTAGACCAACTCTTTGCGACCCCATGGACAGCAGCACCCCAGGCTCCTATCCTCCCTATCTCCTGGAGTTTTCTCAAACTCATGCCCATTGAGTCAGTGATGCTAGCTAACCATCAGATCCTCCGCTGCCCCCTTCTCCTTTTGCCTTTAATCTTTCCCAGCATCAGGGTCTTTTCTGATGAGTCAGCTCTTCACATCAGGTGGCCAAAGTGTTGGAGCTTCATCATCAGTCCTTCCAATGAATATTCAGGACTGATTTCCTTTAGGATTGACAGGTTTGATCTTTCTGTCCAAGGGACTCTCAAGAGTCTTCTCCAACAACGCAGTCCAAAAGCATTGATTCTTTGGTGCTCAGCCTTCTTTATGATCTGACTTTCACATCTGTACGTGACTACTGGAAAAGCCATAGCTTTGACTACATGGACCTTTGATGGCAAAGTGATGTCTGTGCTTTGTAATATGTTGTCTAGGTTTGTCATAGGTTTCTCTCCAAGGCCTACTCATCAAATGGGAGGTAATAGAGGGAGAGCAGGAGGCACCCATCAGGGAACCCCCCCCCCCACCACAACCCATGCTCAGACTCCTCTATTAGTGCTGATATGTCCTTGAGCCTCAGTCTTCTCATCTGTGAAATAGAAACAATCGCACCACCTGGGTAATGTGGTGAGAATTAGCCACTAGGCTTAGCATGTATCATTAGTAAGCACTCTTGTTGCCTTCTGCCTTCATGATAACAGGGATGGTCTGAGACTTGGGAGAGCTGAGTGGTCCCCAGTTCAGGCTGATATTTCCTGGCTACAGGACCTGGAGGAAACCACTCCATCTCACCTGGGACCCAGGTCTCCGGATTTGAATCTGTTTCCTCATCTGTGACACAGAGAATCTGAACAAAGTGATATGTGAGGTTCTTTCCAGGCCTGACAGTTTGTGGTTCTAATTAGATCATTAGGCACCAACCACCCACGTTCTGAGTCACCAGCCATGGCTCACAAATCCCAAGTAGAAGCTAAAGCAAAGGTCATTTTTATTTGACTTTCAGACATTTTGCTTATCTTACGATAGATTTTACTTTGTCTACATGGCACTTTGCTCAGGCAAATACTAAAGGCTGTTTGCTGTGTTTATATCCCCTCAATACATCAGTGACTTCGAGTAAGGACAGGTGACATCTTGCCCTCTGGGGAATGTTCTCCACCTGACACTGTCCTGGCTGTGAACAATGGTGTCTGAATTTCATGAAGCTGATAGTGGCCAAGGCTGAGTGCATCTGGAAGAGGCATCCCCTCTTCCTTTGCTACAGAGGGCTTCCTGGAACAGAGGAGATTTCAGGATGAATGAAAACAGTGACAGTGATGAGTAGAATTAATTGCCAAAAAGACAGGAACTGGGCCCAGTTCTCTGGATTTGAATCTCTGTTACACTGAACCTCACCAAGTCCCGGTTTCTTCATCTTTAAAATGGGGTTAGCGATGGAACCTTCGTTAGCAGTACTGAAAGGATTAAATCAAATACATCACCTGCTTTTCAGTAAGCATTCAGTAATGCTGCTGCTGATTATGAGTATTGTGGGGGGAGCATTGTTTAGGGCTTGTCATGGCATAAAGACCAGGAATTGGAATTAGGAGGCTCCACCATAGAGGAGAGATGCAGTGTAGCCTGGGAGGAAGGATGTGAGGAAAGGTAATCTTAAGGGCGAGAGTGTGGGCTGGCAGGAGGGTCCTGACTCAGAACTACAGGGCCAGGGGGTCCCCAGGGGAGGACCACCAGGGAGAGGAGAGACGATGAGGAGTTGAGAGTCTCTTGGAGTTGAGAGTCCTGGGTTCTGTCTTCTGATCCCTCTCCTTCTCTTAAACCTTCAGAGCCATCAGATCAGAGGATTTTAGCTTTGTTGCTGTTGTTATGGAAATTGCAGCCAGATGGACTCTGTGTCTGGGCCGGGGTCCCCAGGAGCACCTGTGATTTAAGTGGGACTAGAGCTCAGCCTTCCAGCTCCCGTATGCCCTTCCCGAGACTGTCACTGTCGCTTGAATGGATGCTGCTTGGTGAGCCAAAACCCACACGGCCAACACCCACATCTGCCCAGTGACCTCCATGCATTCCTCAGGATGAGGGTTAAATCCCCAGGGAAGAGAAACTTGAGAGGCCTGTAATTCTCTGCCAGCTCTGTCAGCTCCTCAGCTGGGCAAGAGTGTGCCAGGCGCAGGAGAGTTCAGACCAAAAGACTTTGAAGGAAGGGCATTTTCACCAAGGGCCTGAGCTGTCGGCTTCCTTCCATGGAGAGGCTGGCAGGCCTCACTTATTCCAGGACCTTTTCGACAGGCACCCTCCACCTGGCAGGGAGGCAGAGGGGAGGGATGGTGAGGTCTGTGGCTCTCTCCAAAATTATCAACGTGGATGAGATAAATTCCCATCTCCAGACCAGGCGCTGCCCCACCTCCCCGTCCGTCCTTCCCCACTCTCCTCACTCCCACCTGGGAGAACCCAGATGAAGCCCCTCCCGACTTACTTCCAACCCCCCACAGACCTCTGCTCACTGGGGAGGTAAGAGAACTTGAGTTTGTAGCCTGGCAAGGAGGAGGCTTCTGAATGAATCGTTTACTGTCCTGGACTTTGCAACATGTACATAGGAAGAAAGGGCCATGACCAGTTGCTCTCCAGGTCTGAGAAGCAATGAGCAAGTGGAACTGGATTTAAAGAAAAGCAGACAAAACTGTGTGTGTGTATATATAATTGGTCGTTGGATGATTAAATACAGACTTGACTCTGTGGCCCTTTGAGAACAAAAGTCGCGTTTAGGATCGGAAGAGGCAGGGGCCTTGTGTCTCTCAGCCTGTGTCCTCGTCTATACAGAGCCAGAATACTTGCCCCACATGCCCTGCAGGGGCACTGTGATCCCCAAGGAGACTTCCGTGTGCCAGCTTTCTGTCGACCATAAGCAGGGAACAAATGTCAGTTGTCCTGTTGTTAATGATGCCAGGCACAGTGGCGGCCTGCCCTGAATGGTTTAATTTAGAAGGTCCCTGGCCTGAGGCTGAAGGACAGGGCGAGGTCCCTCTGACTCCAGCATCACTCCCCACCTCCTCTGCCTTTGTTATCAGAAGAGCCCCGGCCACTGGGAAACAAAAGAGGAGGGATGGGAGTGAGTCTGGCGGAAAGGCTGTGTCGGGGTCTGAGGACTCTAATCTTTGAGGTTTAGCCGTTGTTATTAGAAAGGAGGATGATAATCTAAACACTGAAATGGCCAGGAAGTCAAGACTTCTATCATTCTGCTCCTCACCCCTCCCTTCCCCTGGACTTCCCAGCAGCGGGCAGGAAGGGCCCCTGTGGCTGCAATGTGTTCTCAGGTGGCACCAGGAAAGGTGCTGGAAAGGAAACTTCCCTGACCCTTGACCCAGGGAGATTGCCTTGTGGCATCTGCCCTGGTCGAGGGCACCTCTCCCTGCCCAGGAGTTGCCTCCTTAAGCTGACAGTGGGGCATCAGTGATTGGCAGGCTTGGCAGTGGTGGAGTGGTGGGCCCCATCTCTCACAGGGCTGTCTGCTAATGGGGCTACCGTCTGCACTGCCGCCCTGGAGCTCCGTCTCTGAACGTGAGCCCCGTGTCCGGCTCCTGGATTCCTGTGGCTCATCTTAGCTGCTGACCTGCACCTTTCTGCTTTGGAGAGGGGACTGTTTACAGCAAAATAAGAAACCAGGAGCACAAGCCCAAGATGACAGGTTTAGCCTAAGAATGGACTACTACATGTCCAAATCCAGGGCATCCTTGGGTGGGAGCTGCACTTACTGGGCATGGGAATGCTGTGTATACATTGCGTGTGTGCTAAGTTGCTTCAGTTGTGTCTGACTCTTTGCAACCCCATGGACTGTAGCCTGCCAGGCTCTTCTGTCCATGGGATTCTCCAGGCCAGAATACTGGAGTGGGTTGCCATGCCCTCCTCCAGGGATCTTCCCAAACCAGGGATTGAACCTGTGTCTCCTGCAATTGCTGCCTTGCAGGCAAGTTCTTCACCACTGAACCACCGGGAAAGCCCCTTTAGATCTCCTTTAATACACATGCCCACCCCAAGAAGCATGTTGTTCTCTTTACACTGAGTATAAAAATGGCAGAGAGACCTGCTTTGGGAGAAGAGGGTCCAGAGAGCACAGGTAGAGATCTGGCCTGGAGACTCTTCATTGAAAAAAAACAAAAATGCACAACCAAAAAGTTGAGAATAGTGTTTTATTCTGCAGACAAAACTGAGGACTTAAACCTGGAATGCAGCTCAGATAGCTCGAAGGGACCGCTCCAAAGACGCAGAGGAGGAGTCAGGATAACAGAGTTTTTGCAACAAAGACTTGGTATCAAAAGATTCAGTTCATTTCAGTCACTCAGTTGTGTCTGACTCTTTGCAACCCCATGAATTGCAGCACGCCAGGCCTCCTTGTCCATCATCAACTCCCGGAGTTCACTCAAACTCACGTCCATCGAGTCAGTGATGCCATCCAGCCATCTCATCCTCTGTTGTCCCCTTCTCCTCCTTCCCCCAATCTCTCCCAGCATCAGAGACTTTTCCAATGAGTCAACTCTTCGCATGAGGTGGCCAAAGTACTGGAGTTTCAGCTTTAGCATCATTCCTTCCAAAGAAATCCCAGGGCTGATCTCCTTTAGAATGGACTGGTTGGATCTCCTTGCAGTCCAAGGGACTCTCAAGAGTCTTCTCCAACACCACAGTTCAAAAGCATCAATTCTTCGGCACTCAGCCTTCTTCACAGTCCAACTCTCACATCCATACATGACGACAGGAAAAACCATAGCCTTGACTAGATGGACCTTAGTTGGCAAAGTAATGTCTCTGCTTTTGAATATGCTATCTAGGTTGGTCATAACCCTCCTTCCAAGGAGTAAGCGTCTTTTAATTTCATGGCTGCAATCACCATCTGCAGTGATTTTGGAGCCCCCCCAAAAATAAAGTCTGACACTGTTTCCACTGTTTCCCCATCTATTTCCCATGGAGTGATGGGACTGGATGCCATGATCTTCGTTTTCTGAATGTTGAGCTTTAAACCAACTTTTCACTGTCCTCTTTCACTTTCATCAAGAGACTTTTTAGTTCCTCTTCACTTTCTGCCATAAGGGTGGTGTCATCTGCATATCTTAGGTTATTGATATTTCTCCCAGCAATCTTGATTCTAGCGTGTGCTTCTTCCAGCCCAGCATTTCTCATGATGTACTCTGCATAGATGTTAAATAAGCAGGGTGACAATATACAGCCTTGACGTCCTCCTTTTCATATTTGGAACCAGTCTATTGTTCCATGTCCAGTTCTAACTGCTGCTTCCTGACCTGCATACAGATTTCTCAAGAGGCAGGTCAGGTGGTCTGGTATTCCCATCTCTTTCAGAATTTTCCACAGTTTATTGTGATCCACACAGTCAAAGGCTTTGGCATAGTCAATAAAGCAGAAATAGATGTTTTTCTGGAACTCTCTTTGCTTTTTCAATGATCCAGTGGATGTTGGCAATTTGATCTCTTACTGTTAATGAAAGAAAACCAGGCATCTTAATGAATTTAACTCTCTTCTATGCACATGTATGGGAAGATGCAAGAGTCTAGGCTTGGCGAAATCATCCCTTTGATCTGCACCTCAGCTATCTGGGCCAGCGTCCTGTGCTTTCTCATCCTGAGTTCCGTCAGGTCTCACCGTGGGGGCAGCTGTAATGGTTGACAACTACACCATCTTTTGTTTGCTGATATGGCAATCAGTATTTTTTTGTTGACAAGACTTAAGCTTACCTACATTGATTTGTTACACAGCAGGCTATGGATAAGACTGATAAGAAGGAAAGTGAGCCGCATTTTCAAATAAAGGTGTTTTCTTCTCCCAGTGAGAATCAAGGACAGAGCAGCTGACTGTGCCCCATGGAGGAGGCGCAAGCTGGAAGATTGGCAGATGCTACAGCCCACAGCCTCAGGGGTCAGACAAGCCTGAGCTTGCCCCTCACTCACTGTACCCTCCCTCAGCCTCAGTTTCCTCATCTGAATAATGGGATGATAATAGTAGCTACCTCAATCTGTTGTAGGAAGAGAGACCCATCCAGGGCCTGAGAGTGGACTCTTGTCTAACACTCAGAAATGAGCTGTCTGAGGAAACACGTGCGTGGACAAAGCAAGAGTCTTTATTGGGAAGGGGCGTCAAAGTGGAGAACAGGGGGTAAGGGAACCCAGGAGAACTGCTCTCCCACATGGCTCGCAGTCCCGGGTTTTATGGTGATGGGATTAGTTTCCGGGTTGTCTCTGGCCAATCTTTCTGACTCAGGGTGCTTCCTGGTGGCACGTGAAACGCTCAGCCGAGATGGACGCCAGCGTGGAGGATTCTGGGAGAGGAGGGACATATGGAGTCTCATTTTGACCTTTCCCAAACTCTTCTGGTTGGTGGTGGCTTATTAGTTCCATCTTCCCTGCTAGGACCTCCTGCCCTAAAATAACTCATGCAAATGGTTACTGTGGTGCCTGGCCACTGAGGGGTAGGAGGGCGGAAGTTTAGGTCAGTGCACTTCCCCTGACAGTAGAGTTACTTGGACTCATTGAAATCATGTGTGCAAAGTGTGAGACCCATAGCTGATACACAGGGAGCGTGCAGTGGCTGCTGGCCGCTGTCATTATCAAATGATTCTGGGTCCCCTCTCGGGGTGCCGCTCCTGCCTCTCCACTTCGGTGGACTGGCTACATGAAAGCTAATTTCTCTGCCATCTTGATGCCTCGGTGCCTTCTCTTCTCTGCCTTTTCTCCAGCTGTTTCTTCTTCCTCTCTGCGAGGTTCTTCTGCAAAGGCTTCTCATCTTTCTCTTCTTCTCTCCCTCTCTTGCGCTGTTCTGTTCCGTCTGTCCGTCTCTTTGGGCCTCTATCCATCCCAGGTGCCCGGTTCCTCCTAAGAGGGAGCAGGCATCCTCCAGGCTCACTTCCCCCGCCTCCTCCGGGCCCCGCGGCCCCTTTCTTGCTCACAGGAGATTTCTCACAGGCTAAGCTGTGGGAGGCACCAGCCCTGGGTAGTCACAGCAAAGTGGGGCCAGTTTGCAGCCCTTACGCTCCACCCCCAATTACCCTCCCCAAGGAAAGCCAAGAATACCGCAGGCATCCTTGCTTCAAGCCTGTGGGCTGATATAGACATGAGAAGGGAATGACAAATTGTCCAGACAGTCAGTTTCTGGGTCAGCTCAAACACCAAAAGTTGTCCCTACAGTGAAAGTTTCATCAGAGAAAAGTTGCGAAACTGAAGGAGCTGAAGGCCAGATTCTGCAGCCCAACCAACCAGCCTTCCTACCCTGCGTGGGATTCAGGACCAGCTCCTGCCATCTGGATATCAAAAGGAGGAGAGAAATAGTCTGCAAACTATCCATGCACCATGGGCTTGTAATATCACGTGAAAGAAAATGCAGAGGAAAGGGTATGGAAATGGTGTCACCACTTGACATGCCCCGCAGTTCAGTTCAGTTCAGTTCAGTCGCTCAGTCGTGTCTGACTCTTTGCGACCCCATGAATCGCAGCACGCCAGGCCTCCCTGTCCATCACCAACTCCTGGAGTTCACTCAGACTCGCGTCCATCGAGTCAGTGATGCCATCCAGCCATCTCATCCTTGGTCGTCCCCTTCTTCTCCTGCCCCCAATCCCTCCCAGCATCAAAGTCTTTTCCAATGAGTTAACTCTTCGCATGAGGTGGCCAAAGTTCTGGAGTTTCAGCTTTAGCATCATTCCTTCCAAAGAAATCCCAGGGTTGACCTCCACAAGCCCCCTAATTAACTGCTTCCTGAAAATTAAAATGTCACTTCCCCAGATGCCTTGATGGGCATTACTCTACCGGGAGCAGCCTTGCCTGGTGTGGGGGTGTGGCAGATGGGAGCACGATGAAGGTCCTTGGAAAAGATGGCATTTAGCAGATTGTGTGGCCAGGCCTCTTTGGTGAGAAGCTGGTCCCTGAGCTCTGCACAGATCTGTGGGCCGGAAGGAGAGTGACCCCTACCCTATGGCAGTGAGTGACTGCAGCGCCAGCGTGCATTCTGTAATTTTGTGCGAATGTGCAGTTTAGGAGACAAATGATTGCATTTGCTCCCTAGGAATGAGGAGTCCTTTGGGATTGAAATAAACACACGCTATGTCTGCATTAGGCTAAAGGGCCTTATGGAGAGGCAGAGGGATGCTCCTGAGGGCTGAACTGACTTCTCAGCCCCCAGGGCTGGAGCCGGGCCCCAGTGCAGCAGTCAGTCCTGGGTCTGGGTAATTGACATTGGTCCTCCTTTATCATGACCTCATTAATCCTCAGGGGTTAGGGTTAGGTGCTTAGCCCAGAACATGCTCAAAGCCTGGTGTAAGTAGGTATTCTGCCATGTTTCTTGTGTCCAGTCTACCAGGAAAGTCCTGCTAGCCCCCCAGGTGCTCAGCCCTCTGGAGACCATCCCAGCCTATGTTACAGAGCAGAGGAGCTTGAACCTTTGCCCTCCCCAAGGTGCCTTCACTCTGCAATCTGCAGGGATCGCAGCTCCAGTGACCGAGTGTGGGCTCTGGTCCTGGGTTTGCAGACTGAGTAAAGTGTCAGTAGAGGACTTACCCTCTCTGAGCCGGAGCCCCTCACCTTTGAAAGAAGGCCGATAATAGTTCCAGCTTCATGGCTTGTGGGTGAAAGTTAAGGCATGTAAAGGCTTAGCACTGGGCTTGGCTCAGTAGAAGGCTGTGAATCACACATCTTCACCCAGGGACACAGCTGCCCAAGGGATGGTTCCTCCAAAGACAGACTTGGGTAAAAATCTGCCTCTGCCTTCCCCGCACAGGCCTCGCTGCACACCGTTTGCCAGAAACTAGAAAAGAGCAGATTCTGTCGATGATGAGGGTAGACTGAGTGCCGAGGGAGGGAGGGGACCCTGTGTTGTAGCCAAGAGAACCAGCAAAGTCAAGGCCTTGGCTGTCGCCCTCACAGGCTCCAGAGAGAGAAACGAAGGATACTGTGACATTACCCAGGGTCCCTGCCCCAGCCGCCACTGGCAGCCTGGGGTGAACAAAACAGAGGCTGTGGGTCACCAGGTTGTCTCATATGTAGTAAGGTTTCAACTTGAACTTTCTCCCTTCAGGGCTTCCCCCGCCCCTCCCCCCATCAATGATGGTTCAATCAGGAAAACAGAAATTAAAATGACACTAAGTTTTTTTCTTTTCTTTTTCGCTAAGGGTATAATCGGAGAAGGCTATGGCACCCCACTCCAGTACTCTTGCCTGGAAAATCCCATGGACGGAGGAGCCTGGTGGGCTGCAGTCCATGGGGTCGCTGGGAGTCAGACACGACTGAGCCACTTCATTTTCCCTTTTCACTTTCATGCATTGGAGAAGGAAATGGCAACCCACTCCAGTGTTCTTGCCTGGAGAATCCCAGGGACTGGGGAGCCTGGTGGGCTGCCGTCTATGGGGTCACACAGAGTCGGACATGACTGAAGCGACTTAGCAGCAGCAGCAGCAAGGGTATAATATTTATCTTTGGTAATGGTGGTGGTTTAGTTGTTAAGTCATGCGACCCCATGGACTGTAGCCTGCCAGGCTCCTCTGTCCATGGATTCAATACTGCTTCCTTTAACATCTTTTTGTCCAATGTTAGTATTACCACATCAACTTTATTGTTTACATTTTCTATCCTTTTCATCTTTATGTAACATCATTATATTCAAAATACATCTCTTGAAAGCAGCATATAGTTAGGTTTTTTGTTTGTTGTTTTTGAAACTGCACTCATTTTTTTGAGAGGATTTGAATGAGGAAATTGGTGAAAGAGCAAAAACGAAAAGTCAAAGATGCTCAGATTAACAACTAGAAGCAGCAGCTCCCCTTCCCAGGGATGGGGACAGGAAAATGTGGCACTGTCAAATCCTGGGAGGCCAGAGAGGGGCCTAGCTTCTGGAGGGGGTGCTTCATGCAGCTGGTGCCAGACCTCCAAGGAAGGATGCTACATGCCTGGCGCTGGGAGGTCTGAGAAGGGACACCCCAGGGCTTGTCTCCAGAGCTCTGGGGTGGAGCTTTGCTTGGGGGTGCTCAGTTAGAGAGGAGAGTCAGGTGGGCTGCTCTGGATCGTGGGAGTAGAGTAGACACACAGGGTCTCATCTGTCTCCAGGACCACGGGGAGAAGCTCCCAGCCCCCCTCAGCCTTTCTCATTCTCCCTGTAAAATGCAGCTGCCTTAGATCCGCTCAGGCCAGTAAAGCCCCTGGACCATCAGCTCCCAAGGGGAAGGCTCTCTCTGCTTTCTTTAAAGGTGGGGCTGATCATCTCACATACTCAGCAAAGGCTTTTTTGAATGGCTGCTCAGAGCTATTTCCTTGTGGAATGAGGTCTGGGGATGGGGGAGGGGGGTGTCATCTCTCTGTAAGACGGAACATGAGGTTTAAAAGCAGCACGAGGAATTCCGGAGAAGGAAAGGAAGTCTTCCTTCCTAAGGAAGGAAGTCCTGAGCATGGAAGGCCCCAGGCTGCTCTTCTGTCAAGGTCTGGGGTCAAGGGTGGGGCGGCCCAGCTCCATGGGTGATTCAATGGGGCCTGACATCAGAAGAAGGGGCTAGATAACCCAGGCCCAATGCATGCTAGGGTACCTACAGCCACAGACCCTCCAGCTGAGAGTTCCCTACCTGGGGGACAGGGTGTGGCTCTTTTTCCCACCTGCACACGCCCTGCAGGCCCAGGGCTCAGGCAGTACAGATAGAAATCACCAGTAGAGCTATTTTTGTATCCTGGCCTCTGCCCAGGATGGAACTTGGGACTGGGAAGTGGGGAGAGTGATACCTGGTGCCCAAGTGGGAAGCTCAGAGGGTCAGAGGACTGACGTAGCCAGGAAAGGTGAGGGGCTGTGTGTGTGCAGCTGGGATACAGGCACTGAGCAGGTGTAGCCTGTCTCCTGAGGATATGTGGGTAAGTATGTACACGCGCATGGCCTCTCAACAAGGATGCAAAATATGTGCCCAGAGCAGTCTTGCTCTGTCTCCCAGTGTATGTCTTTATTTCTAGGCTAGGGCACTGGTTCTCAGAGAGGTGGAATTCAAGGTGAGGGTGGGACACGTAGACATTTTTTCTTTCATTTTTAAAAAAAACTTTATTTTGGAGTACAGCCGACTAACCATGTGATAGGTTCAGGTAGACAGCAAAGGGACTCAGTCATAAAGATGCATGAGTCCATTCTCCCCCAGACTCCCCTCCCGTCCAGACTAGCACAGAGTTCCCTGTGCTCTACAGTAGGTCCTTGTTGGTTATCCATTTGAAATAGAGTGTCCTGTCCATCCCAGACTCTTCTGTTCCATACGCTTTCAGTTCCATGGCTAAAAAATCATTGCCAAGTCCATATTGTGAACATTTTTCCATATGTTTTCTCCTAACGTAAAATGCAAACAATTTTATGGCTTTACCTCTTACATTTAGATCTATGATCTTGAGTTAATTTTTGTATGCAGTGTAAGGAAGGGGTTTGACTTCACTGTTTTGCGTATGGATATCCACTTCTCTGAGCATCATTTGATGAAGACTGTTCTTCCTAGGAACCTTTGTCAAAAATAATTAACTATTCAATTAATTCAGTCATGTTCAACTCTTTGCAACTCTATGGACCATAACCTGCCAGGCTCCTCTGTCCATGGGATTTTCCGGGCAAGAACACTGGAGTGGGTTGCCATGCCCTCCCTCCTCCAGGGAATCTTCCTGACCCGGGGATCAAACCCATGTCTCTTACATCTCCTGCATTTGCAGGCATGTCAAAAATAATTAACTCTGTAAATGAGGGTTTATTTCTGGATTCTGTGTTCTATTTGTAGTCCTATAAATCTGTCCTTCTGCCAGTGCTACACTATTCTGATTACTGTAGCAGTGTAGTAAGATTTTATATTAGAAGTATGAGACTTCCAGGTCTAACCAGGGGATGTTCATGCTGAAGAACTTGCCTACCAATACAGGAGACATAAGAGACATGGGTTCCATCCGTGAGTTGGGAAAATCCCCTGGCGGATGGCATGACAACCCACTCCAGTACTCTTGCCTAGAGAAGAGCCTGGTGGACTACAGTCCATGGAGTCGCACAGAGTTGGATATGACTGAAGAGACTTAGCATGCACGCATGCATGAGACCTCCAACTTTGCTTTCCTTTCTCAAGATAGTTTTGGCTATTCAGAATGCCTTGAGAATATATGAATTTTAGGGTACATTACTTTATTTGTGTAAAAGCACCATTATAGTACTAAAATCCATAGATTACTTTGAGTGGAATTATCATTTTTTTAAATTGAAGCATAATTGACATACAATATCCCCTTAGTTTCAGCTGTACAATATAATGATTTGATATTTGTATACAGTGTGACATTATCACCACAATAAGTCTAGTTACCATCTGTCACCATACAAAATTACCAACTTTTTTTGGTGTGTATGATGAGAGCAATTTTCAAAGTTGCCATATAATATTATTGATTACAGTCACCATGCTGTACATTATATCTGATGACTAGTTTAACTAAGCATCTGTCCCCTTAACCTATTTCGCCCACTTCCCAATATTGTCCCCTTGGAAACCAGAAATCTGTTCTCTGCATCTGTGAGTTTTATCTTGATTATTCATTTGTCTCATTTTTTAGATTCCACATGTTCTAAAAAATAAGAACTACACTACTTGTTTTCCTCTGACTTATTTAGCATAATACTCTCAAGGTCCACCCACGTTGTTGAAAAATGGCAAGATTTCATTATTTTCTTAATGACTGAGTAGTATTCCGTTGTGTGTGTCCCCCATCTTATTTATGCATTCAGCCATCAATGGATACTTAGGGTGCTTCCATATTGTGGCCATTGTAAGTAATGCTGCTCTGAACTGTAAACACTAGTGTGCATAGATCTTTTCAAATTAGCGTCTTCATTTTCTTTGGATAAAAACACAGAAATGGAATTGCTAGGTCATATGGTAGCTCTGTTTTAATTTTTTGAGGAGTCTCAGTATTGTTTTCCCTAGTGGCTGCAGCAATTTACATTCCCACCAATGGAGCACAAGGATTCTCTTTTCTCCACATCCTGCCCAATACTTGTTATTTCTTTTTTTATAATAGCCATTCTGATAGGTGTGAGGTGGTATCTTTGATATGCATCTCTCTGTTGATTAGCAATGCTGAGCATCTTTCCCTGTGCATCTTGGCCATCTGTATGTCTTCTTTGGAAAAATGTCTATTCAAGTCCTCTGCCTATTTTTTTATAGGTCATAATATTTAATATAAATTTATTTAATCGGAGGCTAATTACTTTACAATATTGTATTGGTTTTGCCATACATCAACATGAATCCACCACGAGTGTACACGTGTACCCCATCCTGAACCTCCCTCCCCATACCATCCCTCTGGGTCATCCTAGTGCTCCAACCCTGAGCATCCTGTATCATGTATCGAACCTGGACTGGTGATTCATTTCACATATGATATTATACATGTTTCAATGCCATTCTCCCAAATCATCCCACCCTCGCCCTCTCCCACAGAATCCAAAAGACTGTTCTATACATTTGTGTCTCTTTTGCTGTCTCACATACAGGGTTATCGTTACCATCTTTCTAAATTCCATATATATGCATTAGTATACTGTATTGGTATTTTTCTTTCTGGCTTACTTCACTCTGTATAATAGGCTCCAGTTTCATATACCTCATTAGAACTGATTCAAATGTATTCTTTTTAACGGCTGAGTAATACTCCATTGTGTATACATACCACAGTTTTCTTATCCATTCATCTGCTGATGGACATCTAGGTTGCTTCCATGTCCTGGCTATTATAAACAGTGCTGCGATGAACACTGGGGCACACATGTCTCTTTTAATTCTGGTTGTCTCCATGTGTATGCCCAGCAGTGGGATTGCTGGGTCATAAGGCAGTTCTATTTCCAGTTTTTTAAGGAATCTCCACACTGTTCTCCATAGTGGCTGTACTAGTTTGCATTCCCACCAACAGTGTAAGAGGGTTCCCTTTTCTCCACACCCTCTCCAGCGTTTATCGTTTGTAGACTTTTGGATCACAGCCATTCTGACTGGCATGAAATGGTACCTCATTGTGGTTTTGATTTGCATTTCTCTGATAATGAGTGATGTTGAGCATTTTTTCATGTGTTTGTTAGCCATCTGTATGTCTTCTTTGGAGAAATGTCTATTTAGTTCTTTGGCCCATTTTTTGTTTGGGTCATTTATTTTTCTGGAATTGAGCTGCAGGAGTTGCTTGTATACTTCTGAGAAGTCAGTTGCTTCATTTGCTATTATTTTCTCCCATTCTGAAGGCTGTCTTTCACCTTGCTTATAGTTTCCTTTGTTGTGCAGAAGCTTTTAAGTTTAATTAGGTCCCATTTGTTTATTTTTGCTTTTATTTCCAGTATTCTGGGAGGTGGGTCATAGAGGATCCTGCTGTGATGTTGGAGAGTGTTTTGCCTATGTTCTCCTCTAGGAGTTTTATAGTTTCTGGTCTTACATTTAGATCTTTAATCCATTTTGAGTTTATTTTGTATGGTATTAGAAAGTGTTCTAGTTTCATTCTTTTACAAGTGGTTGACCAGTTTTCCCAGCACCACTTGTCAAAGAGATGGTCTTTTCTCCATTGTATATTCTTGCCTCCTTTGTCAAAGATAAGGTGTCCATAGGTGTGTGGATCTATCTCTGGGCTTTCTATTTTGTTCCATTGATCTATATGTCTGTCTTTGTGCCAGTACCATACTGTCTTGATGACTGTGGCTTTGTAGTAGAGCCTGAAGTCAGGCAGGTTGATTCCTCCAGTTGCATTCTTCTCTCTCAAGATTGCTTTGGCTATTGTAGGCTTTTTGTATTTCCATACAAATTGTGAAATTATTTGTTCTAGCTCTGTGAAAAATACCGTTGGTAGCTTGATAAGGATTGCATTGAATCTATAGATTGCTTTGGGTAGTATACTCATTTTCACTATATTGATTCTTCTGATCCATGAACATGGTATATTTCTCCATCTATTAGTGTCCTCTTTGATTTCTTTCACCAGTGTTTTATAGTTTTCTATATATAGGTCTTTAGGAATATATCACCTAAAGAAACTAAGTATTTTATTCTTTTCGTTGCAATGGTGAATGGAATTGTTTCCTTAATTTCTCTATTTTCTCATTATTAGTGTATAGGAATGCAAGGGATTTCTCTGTGTTGATTTTGTGCAGACTTGCCTGAGTGAGTGACTTCCTTGTCCATGTCACTGGGTGGTGGTGAGGAGGGGGTTACTGATGCAAACAAAGTGCTTAGCCCAATATCTGGTGCTTCACTGAACACCTGCTTGGTACTGGCCACTTTTCTTGTTGAAGGTTCAGCTGAGGAAGGGAGTGGAAACACGGTAGAGTGATCAGATGTGAAGTGGTGGCAGTGAAATGTCAACCTGCACGAGTCAGACAGAGAAAGACAAATAGCATATGAGCCACAGGGTTTCCCAGGTGGCTCAGATGGTAAAGAATCCACCTGCAATGGAGGAGAACTGGGTTCAATCCCTGGGTTGGGAAGATCCCCTGGAGGAGGGCATGGTAACCCACTCCAGTATCCTTGGCTGGAAAATCCCCATGGACAGAGAAGCCTGGCGGACTGCAGTCCATGGGGTTGCAGAGTTGGACACAACTGAACTAAGCACATATGATATCACTTATTTGTTAAAAAATGATAAAAATGAATATATTGATGAAACAAACAGACTTATGGACTTACAAAACAAGCTTACAGTAACCAAAGGGGAAAGGTGAGAGGGAGGGATAAATTAGGATAGGATTGTGTACACACTACTATATATAAAATAACCAACAATGACCTACTGTATGCCACGAAGAACTCTACTCAATGTTCTGTAATAACCTACATGGGAAAATAATTTGAAAAAGAATAGAATACACACACACACATAATTGAGTCACTGTGGTATACACTTGAAACTAACACAACATAAGAAATCAGTTATACTCCAATATAAAATAAAAGTTTTTAAAGTAGAAAAAAAAAAAAGTCAACCTTCAGTGCCCACAGTGGCTCCCCCGCCTTAGGGTTCCCTTTGCTGCTGTTTACAGGACAAATACCCCCTACTTTCCCTCTGTCTGAGATCAGAAGCAAAAAGAATGTTCAGAAGACTATGCTTAGGGTGGAGATAAATGTGGTCCCAACTTTCCAGAGCTGTGGTGAGCAGGTTTGTGCAGGAGTATAGGTTGAAGGAAGTGGTAGGGAGTGAGCTAAATGTTTAGGCAGAGAAGTATATGGTGGATTTGAGTTTTGCAAGTCACAAGTCATCTTCTGCCTTTTTTTAAAAAGTTCATTTACAAGGTTGTGTTAGCTTCAGCAAAATGTGTTAGTACAGCAAAATGATTCAGTTATATTTTTCAGATTATTTTCCATTATTGCTTATTACATGATATTGAATATAGCCAGCCCTTTGTGATATATACAGTAAATTTATATATAGTAAACCCTGTTGCTTATCTATTTTATGTATAATACTTTGTGTCTGTTGATCCCAAACTCCTAATTTATCCCTCACCTACCTCCCTTTCCCCTTTGGGAACCATGAGCTTCTTTCCTATGTGAGTCTCTCTTTATTTTGTATGTAGATTCAATTTTTAGATTCCCCCTATAAATGATATCAGATAATATTTGCTTATGACTGACTTCACTGAATATGATATTCTCTAAGTCCATCTATGTTACTGAAAATATCAATATTTTGTCCTTTCTATGGCTGAATAATATTCCAGTGTATATATTATATTACCATGTATTTTTAACCAGTCATCTGCTGATGGGCTCTTAGGTAGTTTCCATGTATTGGCCACTGTAAATAGTGCTGCTATGAATACTGGGATGCAAGTATTTTTTCAAATTATGGTCTTCTCTGGATATATGTTCAGAAGTTGGATTACTAGATCATATAGTGGTTCTACTTTTAAAGGAACCTCCATACTGTTTTCAATAGTGACTGCACCAATTTACATTCCCACTGACAGTGTAGGAGGGTTCCCTTTTTCCCACACCCTCTCCAGCATTTATTACTTGTAGCCTTTTTGATGAAGCCACTCTGACAGGTGTGAGATGATGCCTTTGCCAGTTGCCTCATTTGCAAGTATTTTCTCCCATTATGTAAGTTGTCTTTTCATTTTGTTGATGGTTTCCTTTAATCTGCAAAAGGTTTTAAGTTTCATTAGGTCCCATAGGTTTTGAAGGCAGACTTATCTAAGAAAATATTGTTAAAATTTATATCCTGAGAATGTTTTGCCTATGTTCTCTTCTAGGAATTTTATGACGTCATGTCTTATATTTAGGTCTTTAAACCTTTTTGCATTTATTTTTGTATATGATGTGAGGGAGTGGTCTAATTTCATTGATTCAGAGGTGGCTGTCCAGCTTTCCCAACACCACTTGCTGAAGAGTCTGTCTTTGTTGTATATTCTTGCCTCCTTTTTGTAGATTAATTGACTATAGGTGTGTGGGTTTGTTTCTGTGCTATTATGTTCCATTGATCTATATATGTTTTCGTGCCAATACTATGATTACTGTGACTTTGTAGCACTGTGTGAATGAAGGCCTGAAGAGTTATGCCTTCAGCTTTGTTCTTTTTCCTCAGGATTGTTTTGACAATCTGGGGTCTTTTGTGGGTCCATATAAATTTTAGGATTATTTGTCCTAGTTCTGAGCATCTTTCACTTTTAAGTTTTCCTGTGGAATCATGAAACAGTAGTGTTAACTTCATTTCACAGGTCACGATTAGTGCTTCCCTAGACAGGAGGGAGGCATTGTTGAGGGAGTGCTGGAGGATAAACACTGGTCCACTCATCTTAATCCTGGAGCATCTTTGATGGGGGAGGCTTGTCCCCAGCTCCCCATTTCCTCCTGCCTGTCTGGTGGCTTGGCTCACACACAGGAAAGATGGGTGGGAGGGAGGCTGCTCTGGCTGGGAGAGTTGAGGGGTCAATGAGGCAATGATACAGCCATGCTCTGCATGGGAAGATTCAGGTTTAGAGCTGGGGCTGGAGCGGAAAACAGCATTGCTTGTGAATGTGAAGGGAGGAAGTGGTTTCTCACAAATGTCATTTCATCACATCACTGCAGCAAGGCTCAAAGTAAGAAGTTTTGTCAATAAGACAACTGAAGCCTAGAAAGAACGAGAAATGTCCTCAGGGTCCTAGCAGGGAGGGTGCTTGTACCAGTCTTGTCAGCACCTCTGCTGGCTCTTAGCCACATGAAGGTGAGGTGGGCAGTGAAGCAGAAAGACCTCATGGAGCACAGAGAGAATAGGGCAGGGCTTTGGGGGAGGACCACACTCAGGGGATGGGAATAAGCAGCAGCTGTATAGGAACCCAGTCTTAGGGCTGTGACTACAAATTATCTCAACCTGGGTGGATTAAAACAACAGAAATGTATTCTCTGTGTGGAGGATAGACACTTGAACCAAGGTGTCTATAAGGTCGGCTCCTCCTGGAGGCTGTGAGAACCAGTCCATGCCTCTCCTAGCTTCTGGTGCTATCCGCAGTCCATGGCATTTCTTGGCTGGTAGCTAAATTGTTGTTGCTCAGTTGTGTCTGACTCTTTGTGACCCCACAGACTGCAGCACTCCAGGCTTCCCTGTCCTACACTATCTCCTGGCGCTTGCTCAAACTCATGTTCACTGAGTCGATAATGCCATCCAACCATCTTATCTTCTGTCCCCCCTTCTCCCCCTGCCCTCAATCTTTCGCAGCATCAGGGTCTTTGCCACCTGATGTGAAGAGCTGATTCACTGGAAAAGTACTGGAGCTTCAGTGTCAGTCCTACCAATCAATATTCAGGGTTGATTTCCTTTAGGATTGACTGGCTGGATCTCCTTGCAGTCCAAGGGACTCTCAAGAGTCTTCTCCATCACTGCAGTTCAAAAGCATCACTTCTTCGGCACTCAGCTTTCTTTATGGTCCAACTCTCACATCCATACATGACTACTGGAAAAACCATAGCTTTGACTAGATGGACCTTTGTTGGCAAAGTGATGTAGCTAAATACAAAACTCCAATGTCTACAAAACTCCAATGTCTACCTTTGTCTTCATGCGGCCTTTTGCTCTGTTTTATGTCTTCTCTCTTCTATCTCTTGGAAGGATGCTCATGCTTGGATTTAGGGCCCACCCTGATGCAGAGTGATCTCACCTCAACATCCTTACCTTATTACATCTGCAAAGACCCTAAGCCCAAACAACATCACATCATGAGGTTCGGGTGGATGTATCTTCTGGTGCCTGTAATTCACAAGGTGAGAAAGAGAATGAGAAACATGGCCTCAGAGAAACACTCGAGGCCAGTGACACCCACACAACAGCAGCGTCTCTTCTCTGAGCAGCAAACAAGGGGTGCGTCTCCTTCACTTGGTAGTGTTAGGAAGAAGGGATCCTCGTTACTCTTGGGTTTGAGCCTTCCTGACGACAGATGAACAGACCCAGGCTAGTCTGTCCACAGAAGACTTTGCTGATCCTCTCGCTGTAAGGGGGAGCCCGTGAAAGAGATGATGCCAGTCCTCATGGGATGTCACTGAGGGGTCTGACAAGGTCATTCTTGATTGATGCCAGAGGAAACTGCAGATGGTGCATGGGAGGGGCTGGCCTGTGAGCTGCACTCTGGGTGCCATGGACCCAGAGGACCGCTGGTCTCTAGATTCTTTGTGGACAAAATCCACCGGGACTTCTGCTCCTCCTACCTGAGGCCATGCCCTGAGCATAACTGGTGGCCTCACCACTCTCCAGGGAGGCAAGATTTTCCCAGGAACCAAAATACTCAGCTCCTGTGTCCTCACAGGTCTTTCTCACCTTAACCACTCCAAACCTGGCTCTCACATGAAGTCAAGGACCACACTAATAGGTTCTAATGTACCTAGTGAGTCCTCCTCCTCTTAGATTCTTTGAGATCCTCAGCTTCATGGTCTCTCACCGCCCCTTGGCCAGACCCCTCTGCTTCACAATGCTGTCCCTGAATTCTTTAGAGAGCTCGCTGATGGACAGAGAGTAAGAGAAACTACGAGAGAGGTGGTGGGGCAGGGGTGGAGTTAATCAACACATCCGAGAGAAAAGTCATCCTTTTGCCTAAAACCAAGGCATGTCCCTAGCTGAACATGGGTACGATGGGGGCTCAGATGGCCAGTGTCTTAGCTCCACTCTGTGAGTGCCCTTAGGTGGTCAGCTACCCTGCCTAAGCTTGGTTTTTTCATTTAAATAATGAGGATGGTTGTCCACACCTGCTGGGGCTGCTGCAAGGATGATGTGAGATAGCGCACATCATCAAACATTGAACAAATTCGTCTACCTCCCACAGGGACTGCTGCCATGAAGACACGGCTCTCTGCTGGGTGGCCTTTCTAGCTTTGTGTCAGTACATGCGCTGTTTCCCCTGTGAACACCTTTGCCCAAGTCTTTCACCTTTTATTCCTAATTCCACCTCATCCTTCTAGAATCATCTCAAAGGTTGCCCCCACAATGAATGATACATAATACATTTACTCAGCGACTACTGAATGTCAGGAACTCTTTTCAAGACTCTATTACCCAACTTCATCCTCATGATACTAAGTGTCAGTTGCTCAGTCATGCTGGATTCTGTGCAACCGCGTGGACTGTAGCCCACCTGGCTCCTCTGTCCATGGGGTTTCCAGGCAGCAGTACTGGAGTGGGTTGCCATTTCCTTCCCCAGGGGACCCTCCTGAACCTAGTCTCCTGCATTGCAGGCAGACTCTCTACATCTGAGTCAACAGGGAACCAGTAGTGCTATCTGCTTTTACAGACAAAGAAACTGAAGCTTGAGGACCATGGTCCTAGGCCTGCCTGGGATCCAAAACTTGTGCTCATGCTGCCCATCACTCCACGTGACTCCACCCGCCCCGCACCCCCCGACCCTTCTCCGGGAAACTCAGCCCCTTGTACTTCAGCTGCGAGTCTGCCTCAAGCGCAGTGCTGTGCTTTCCTCCCTTCTAGCTCCAGGCGCCGGGAGCACACAGGCTTAGCTCAGGGAGTGATTACTGACCTGGACTGGCCTCGGTCTCTTTGGGAGCCCTGCACCCTCTGAGACTCTGCGTCTGCATGGACCATGTGTTCCTGATGCTGTTGAGAGAAAAATGTAGCATTTGATTCCACAGGAAACAGAAATGGCCATCTTGAGGGGGTTAAGAAGCAGCCTTTTCAAAAAGCCTCGTCATATCTCTTCATCTTCAGCTTGTTTTTCTGCGTTTTCAGTTTCTTAATGGTCAAGTTCATTAATCTTCATGCTTTATGCGCTGTCATAAACCAGGCAGGGCTACTGGTGGAGGGGGCTGGTGGCTGAGGAAACTATGAGGAAATCAGCGTCACCGGGGCCTTTAGGGACATTCGGGTGGGCCTTCCTCCTGACCCCACGCTGCTCTGTCCCTCTAAGTGGCTTGAGTCAGTGCCAGCATAGACTCCAGCTCTGGGCAAAAAGGCCTGGCCTTCCTCTGTCATGGAGTGGTTATGGGTATGTGCCTTGCATACAGTAGGTGCTCAGCACATGTTTGCTTGGCTTGCTGTCCTCCACCCCAGACAGCAAACCAGCCTTTTGTCCAGTCAGAGGAAAAAGGTGGCATAAGTGATTGCAAAGCCTGCCAGTCAGTCACCTTTCAGTCATCCTCAGGGACTGGGGGCTCACTGGGGTCATTCCTCCTCCTCTCCCACGACCCCACTCTGCACCCAGCTCAGTCTCAGCATCACAGAGGAGGGGAGGAGGGTGCAGAGGTGGTGTGTGACCACACTCATGCATAAGCAGGTGCACACACGGACAGCACAGTGACCTCACTAGTTGTCAGCCCTGGGGTTCTGAGAGCCTGGTCAGCAGCGCTGGCCTCAGCTGCCTAGGTCAGCAGCACCTGGGAGCTTGCTGCAAATGCCAGTTTCTGACCCTGCCACGGAGAAGTCTCCCTCAGTAGAGACCACCTCCTCTTTGACGTGGTTTTGAAGTGCAGCTAGATTTGAGAACTGTTGATCTGGTCCAGCCAAGGAAGGATGTGACTTGCCCAGGGTCACACAGCTGGTCAGTGGCAGAGTTCTCTTTCTACTCTTCTCTATGTGTTTCAGATTTGGGACATATGTCTAATTCAATTAAAACCAAAATCTCTTTTTGTTTATCCACAGTTTGCTATGATTCATACCTCAGTCTCTGTATTTACTCAAACCACTGAAAATTGACATTTTATAAATGTTTTTACTCCGCAATCTAAGCCCTTTTAAGCCACTGGACTCCCATCCTCCGTGCTGTCAGGACTCCAGGTGGTTCACCTCCCTCCAGGCCCATCTTTCCCCTCCCTGTGCTGTGGGGACCCTGTCACGGGGACCCTGCTTCCCTGGGTCTGGTCGGGGCTTGGCCCTCCTGAAATGCAACCCAGGAGAGGCAGTCAAGGGTGCTGACTCACCTCAGCTCCCAGGATTACCTTCTCAAACAAACTTGAAAACAACTGCTCAGGAAGCCCTGCAATCTGAAGAACTGGGTGCCAATTCAGTTCAGCTCCCGGACTGTCTACTAAGGCCCACTGCTCAGTGAGCCTTCAGAGGGATCTCCAGAGAGATGAGTGAGGCACAGCAGCCACCTCTGCCCTGGGGCATCCTGTCTCCCAATCTACACTGTTCAGGATTCAGCATGGGCCTCCCATGCCCAACACATCAAGCATTCCTGTGGGCTATCAGGACTGTCTGGCTAGGGAGGATCCAGACTTACCCCATCACTGGTGCCTGGACCAGTGCTGTTGGTCAGTTGCCCATTCCTGTCTGACTCTGAGAAGCCATGGACTACAGCACGCCAGGCTTCCCTGTCCATCACTGTCTCCTAGGAGCTTGCTTAAACTCATGTCCATTGAGTCAATCATGCCATCCAACCTTCTCATCCTCTGTTGTCCCCTTCTCCTCCTGCCTTCAATCTTTCCCAGCATCAGGGTCTTTTCCAATGAGTCAGCACTTCACATCAGGTGGTCAAAGTATTGGAGCTTCATCATCAGTCCTTCCAATGAATATTCAGGACTGATTTCCTTTAGGGTGGATTGGTTTGATCTCCTTGCAGTCCAAGGGACTCTCAAGAGTCTTCTCGAGCACCAGTTTTCAGTTCAGTCGCTCAGTAGCCTCCGACTCTTTGCAACCCCATGAACTGCAGTACGCCAGGCCTCCCTGTCCATCACCAACTCCCGGAGTCCACCCAAACCCATGTCCATCGAGTTGGTGATGCCATCCAGCCATCTCATCCTCTGTTGTCCCCTTCTCCTCCTGCCCTCAATCTTTCCCAGCATCAGGGTCTTCCAGTGAGTCAGCTCTTCACATCAGGTGGCCAAAGTACTGGAGTTTCAGCTTCAAAATCAGTCCTAACAATGAACACCCAGGACTGATCTTTAGGATGGACTGGTTGGCTCTCCTTGCAGTCCAAGGGACTCTTGAGAATCTTCTCTAGCACCACAGTTCAAAAGCATCAATTCTTTAGCACTCAGCTTTCTTTATGGTCCAACTCTCACATCTGTACATGATTGCTAGAAAAACCACAGCTTTGGCCAGATGGACCTTTGTCAGCAGTGATGTCTCTACTTTTTAGCACACTGTCTAGGTTAGTTACAGCTTTTCTTCCAAGGAGCAAGCATCTTTTAAATTCATGGCTGCAGTGATTTTGGAGCCCAAGAAAAGAAAGTCTGTCAGTGTTTTCATTGTTTCCCCATCTATTTGACATGAAGTGATGGAACTGGATGCTATGATCTTCATTTTTTTTTGAATGTTGAGTTTTAAGCCAGCTTTTTCACTCTCCTCTTCACTTTCTGCCATAAGGGTGGTGTCATCTGCATATCTGAGGTTATTGATATTTCTCCCTGAAATCTTGATTCCACTTGTGCTTCATCCAGCCTGGCATTTCACATGATGTGCTCTGCATATAAGTTAAATAAGCAGGGTGACAATATACAGTATTGACATACTCCTTTCCCAATTTGGAAGCAGTCCGTTGTTCCATGTCCGATTCTAACTGTTGCTTCCAGGTGATCTGGCACCACAGCTGGCTTAACATGGCTTGTATTGTGTCTCCCCGCAGATCGTGTTCCGGAAGATCAGTGACGTGAAACGGGAGGAGGAGGAGCGCATGAAGCGGAAGAATGAGGCCCCCCTGATCTTGCCGCCCGACCACCCCGTCCGGCGGCTCTTCCAGAGGTTCCGCCAGCAGAAGGAGGCCAGGCTGGCCGCAGAGAGGGGCGGCCGGGACTTGGACGACCTGGACGTGGAGAAGGGCAGCGTCCTCACCGAGCACAGCCACCACGGCCTGGCGAAGGCCAGCGTCGTCACCGTCCGAGAGAGCCCTGCCACGCCCGTGGCCTTCCCGGCGGCCGCCCCGGCGGGCCTGGATCACGCCCGGCTGCAGGCGCCTGGGGCCGAGGGCCTGGGCCCCAAGGCCGGCGGGGCCGACTGCGCCAAGCGCAAGGGCTGGGCCCGCTTCAAGGATGCCTGCGGGAAAACCGAGGACTGGAGCAAGGTGTCCAAGGCCGAGTCCATGGAGACGCTCCCCGAGAGGACGAAGGCCGCTGGCGAGGCCACGCTCAAGAAGACGGACTCGTGCGACAGCGGCATCACCAAGAGCGACCTGCGTCTGGACAACGTGGGCGAGGCCAGAAGCCCCCAGGACCGGAGCCCCATCTTGGCGGAGGTGAAGCACTCCTTCTACCCCATCCCTGAGCAGACGCTGCAGGCCGCCGTCCTGGAGGTGAAGCTCGAGCTCAAGGAGGACATCAAGGCCTTGAGCACCAAGATGACGAGCATTGAGAAACAGCTCTCTGAGATACTCAGGATAGTAACTTCCAGAAGGTCCTCTCAGTCGCCTCAGGAGCTGTTTGAAATATCGAGGCCCCAGTCCCCAGAGTCAGAGAGAGACATTTTTGGCGCAAGCTGAGAGGTCTGTTGTAAAAAAAAAAAAAAAAAGTAAAGTCCAAGATGACAAAAACCTACCGTCCTGCCCTAGACACCGCCACACACACACACACACACACCTACATGACCAACAACTTTCAAAGTAGGCTTTTCCCAACAGAAAACGCAAGTGGGACCAGTCACTTCGGCTCGCTCTCTCTGGGGAGAGGCATGCGCCCCCACCCTGCAAGATGGGAGCTGCGTCTGAACTCTCTCTGCAGAATTTTGGAAGAGGGGGGCATGCCGTCTCAAGGGTATTTTCCTTCATTTTTAATTTTTTCTTACTGCCATGATATTTGTAACAACATGAAAACTACCAGGAAAGAAACAGCAGCCGCTGGGGACGGGTGGGACAGCAGCAAGGACCCCTCATGTGTACTAGCACACTGGGCTTCTCTGCCAAGACCCCCCCAGAGACTGCGGTAGGCACAGGAAGTTCCCAGTGTTCCCTGTCCTTGGACAGCCTATGTCTGATGTCACCGTCTATTTTTGTACCATCACCATTTGTAACAAGCTTGGGACAAGGGGAGCTGGAGGGAGGGCAGATCCTCTTGACTTCCTGTCTCGAACATTTAAGGCTGAAAAGCAGCTGAGATAGCTTTGGGTGCCTCTTCTAGACTTAGAGCTGGGAATCTTCAGGTCTGTTTTCCCCAAAGAGATGAGCCAAGAACTGGAGACTGGCGGTGGGGAGCCAGAGACTCTCTGGGCTGTGATCTGCAGCCCTTAGCTGCTAAGGGAGCGCAGAAGGGGAGGGCCCTGTGGGCTCCAGATGAATCTCTGGCCTGGCTCCATGCCACTGGCCACATCACACAAGGCCCCTTGCTTCTTTTCTTTCTTGACCTCTTCCTAAGTGTTCCTGTGGCATTCCTCAGGGTACGGGGCATCGGCAGGAAGGGTGATGAGCCCGGATTTGCTTTATTAGCAAAACAGACACATAGACACTCACACACAAAACCTCAGTAAAATAATTGTAACAAGAGCAATGTTTATATGATGATTCTCACTGGGACTGCCCCTAGAGAAGTTTGTATTTTGTCCACTGCATGGGTTCATTTATAGGACACTTGGGAGCCGTGCTTGACCTTATTTTAAAGCTAAACTTTTTATCTCATACGAAAGTCAGTAGGACTTGGAAAGAAACCAAGAGACTGCAGGTCTATGACTGTACTTGCTTCAGGAGAGAAGAGAGAAAGAGGCAGGTGTTTCCAGATTGTCTGTGTCAAGCGACAGAGAGGTGACTGGAGCTGTGGTCTGCGAGGAAGGTCCGAGCTTAGAACGATGATCATGGAGCCAGCTGTGGGCTATCCACGTCCCTAAACTATGATGCTCAGAGGACACTGCACTGCCTCACAGTCACCTGGGGTCACGTTTGTTCCCATGCTTGGGCTCCTTTCAGGGGCATCTGAGAAAGGAAAGAGGGATCATCAGGACCCTAAAAATTGATAAGCAAGTTTGGAAGTTCAGAAAACTCACCTGGGAGAGAGCGGAGTTAGGAGGGCAAGTGATCTGGACTGTGAGTGAGCATGGGATCATCCAGGGCACTCACCTTTTGCACGCGTTGCCCTGTGGCAGTCCTGTGCGTTGCTGGCGTTGCTTTGCAGCAGAGAGAGAGGCTAGGTCCCAGTGGTGATTTCCCTCAGTACTGAGGGGAACCTGCCAGGTCAGGACCTGCCCAAAGATGTTTAGCGTTTCTGAAAGCCGCCTGTCTGGGCCCGCCTCCCCCTTCAGTCCTGCTCGGTGGCCATGGCCTGACCCAGGACTTGGACCTAAGTTGTCCCTGTGGAACGGGGCTGTCCTCACCCGGCTGCTGGCTTGGCACAGCCTGCCCGGGAGAGCAGAGACTGAGGTCCAGGTGAGGGTCCTTCCTCAGGGGCCACACACACGTGTTCAGCTTTTTCAGGTGGTTTACATGGGTGCCCCCAGGCTTCCTGAGCCTGAGACATTACTGGATTCAGCCTCATATGGCAGCAGACAGAGCGGGGGGGAAGTGAAATTCCCCAGGGCTGAGAGTCATGGCTGTTAATGATCCTGGGTAAGCTGTGGGGCTTTCAGCCTCTTTGAGAAGCTGCCAACTCGTCCTTGGGGCTGAGCCTGGAATCGCATCTGCCAGCTGTCCCTGAAATGTTCCAGTTTGCCATTCCTTAAACATGCCTCCCAACCTGCTCCCCAAGTTTAGGACTTACCACTTGTAAGGCAGGAGAAAAGTGAAAGTGTTCGTCACTGAGTCATGCCCAACTCTGCAACCACATGGACTGTAGCCCACCAGGCTCCTCTGTCCACAGGATTCTTCAGAGAGCAGAGACTGAGGTCCAGGTGAAGGTCCTTCCTCAGGGGCCACACACACTTGTTCAGAGTACTAGAGTGCTAGAGTGGGGTGCCATTGCCTTCTCCCAGGGATTGAACCCGGGTCTCCTGCATTGCAGGCAGATTCTTTACCATCTGAGCCAGCAGGGAAGGCAGGATGAGGGCTCTGACAACACCAACACCCAGATTCAGAAGCCCCTGCCTAGGACCCAGTGGGCCCTTCCCTCCAGCTTTGCCTGAGGGGCAAGGGTGCTCGTGTGTGACGCTTTGAAGTCCAGACCTGATTGGAGAGAAAAATAATGCTTCATGAATACATTGCTTGATCAACTCCTAGGATTCAAACTGAGCTCATGGCGAGAAGCCTGGATCCACTCATCTGGGGGTCACAGGGCCCACAACCCATGCTCCTGAGGGTAACAGAGCAACACAGGCAGGGCTGTATATGCTTTTACTCTTCCCCATTTAAGGATTTGTGGGATTTTTGCTATAATGATTCTCTGAAAAAAAAAAAAATTTTTTTTTTTTTTAATGAGCCAAACCTTTACTTGTACTTTTATGACATGCACTTGGCCCCAGGCTGCTTTGTGCTTACTACCTACCTTTGCCCAGATGCTGCTCTGGCTTCCCAAGCGAGGACCACAAGCTTCAGACACCACCAACTCAACCTTCCACTATAAACCATTATCTGGTGGCTGAAGAGAGATTAGGGAAAACAAAAACTGTTTGGGTATTGGACCTGACCTTTAGAGTGTAGAAAAGTTATGCTGAGGGATGTGGACTAACCTGAGCTGTTTTTCTCCTTTTTGAGGGAAGGCGACATGGTGTCTTCATACCATTGCCCAGAAATTGCTGGTTACCTAATCCTTTACATCATCAGTTCCTTACTTTGGATGTCATTCATAGGGAGGCCCCGTTTCCCAGGGAGTATCCTTGACACGTGTTGGAGAAGGAGGTTGTGCCTGTACCCCTCCCTCCCTGCTGACGGAGGTGAGGGGTGAGGGTTGAGTCTGTGATGAAGATGGTCAACAAGATGGAATGCACATTCTTGGCGGAGGGCATCGTCTCCAGCAATGAGTGTTGCTGTTCCATACACCCGCCAAGGCTCCTCCTCTGGGTAGGAGGAGATTCCTGTAGGAAGCAGCCGGACGTAGACATCTGGTTGAGAAGCCCTGGTCTGGCGCACAATCATTGTAGCTCCACTGTCACCCATCCCCTCCCCTCCCCTCCCTCACCTTCACATCCTCTGGCTTGATTCTTTCCAAGACTTTTCTTTATATTCCGGACCTCAGATTAAACCTCTGTGCACAAGAGTTTGTAGCCAGTAGTCGGAAACCACTGGTTTCCAAAAATGCCACAGCCACATGGGCCCACGTGTTTCAGTGCTGTTTCCAGTTCTTGTTATCCAATCCCTGGGCTTGTTTTACCTTCAGCCTTCTAGATCATCCTAAGTGCTATGACACACAGCGCGTCGTATGGCCAAACAGCAGGGCCCTTTCCTGGAATCCTTTTTCAGCCAGCTCAGAGTAAAAACGCCCTCCATCACACCACCATCCAGCGACCTGCCTCTCCTGGATCGGTAAGTGGAAGGTGAAAGTGTTAAGCCAGCTGTTAAACTTTGCACCCAAGCCTGGGTGGGGAGGAAATGAATGCCTTAGAAGCCCCAGGCAGGTGTAGGAAGGAGCCTCAGAAACCCTTGCTGCGTTCACCACCAGATGGCACAGGCACCCTCCGGGGACTGTCCGGAGCCCTAGCGGCCATTCGAGTTGACGTGCGTTTGATGAACAGACTGTAGAGTGTTTTGCTCTACAGATGCTTAGCCTTAAGACCTTTGAATGGAACTCCAACCGTGATGGCGCTGCCAACACTCTCTTTCCCTCTCCCCCTCCTCACGTAGTGTTGCTTAAAGAGGAGACCCCCGAGGGCCTGCTCAGGCCCCCGCACGGCCTCTCCTCTGTCTCTGTCACTGCACTGCCTTCTCGCTCGTGTCAATAAAAATGACCTTCACCAGCTCTCGTGCCCTCTAACTGGATGAGATTTCAGCGTCCCCCCAGCACGAACCGCAGCCATCAGAGACAGCACCCAGGGTGTTCATGTTGAGATGTTTCAACTGACTGACTGTGCCTCCAGCTTAACTTTGTTTCAAATGAAACTTCATTCTCACATGAGCCTGTCGGACTTATTCTGGAACCTCTAGAACTGGACCTGACGACCCCACAGGTGCCAGACCGGTGGGTGCCCTCCCTCAATACCCGCCAGGAAGCGTTTCTTGGAGCCACTGTCTTTTTATCTGTGACTTCAGAGTCAGCCAACAGATCCCCTAGTCATTCAAGGAGATGTTCACGGATCTTGTATCAGGATATGAACTGCTTTTATATGAAGAAAGATGCAACCCCCCTCCCCCCGCCCCATGAATGTATTCTCACTATTCAGACACTGTGTGTGTGCATCCGTCGGAGACTGTCCCACATTTCGCCAGTCCTTTGAGGACACTTCTGCTCACGAGCAGTTCGTCATTTTGGGACTCCTCCTTGTATTAACACTCTTGCCATTGAGTCCTGCCAAATCCTCCACTGGGTTTCTCTTCTTCCTTTGTATCTGTCATTTAGTCCAAAGAAGCATGAATCAACAGAAGTGCAAATGAGCTGATACTATTTTTGTGGTCAGCTGAGGACGCTGCCAAAACTCCACTTTCTGACTGCAACCCGGGGACGTGAAGAGGAATGGGTGGCCCCACCACTGATATTCCCTTCTCAACATTTTTAAATAAGCACAAGTGATATTTGTAAAAAGAAAAAAAAGTTTAATTTTATTTATTATGGTAAATAAACTATTTTATAATGATCATACATGACTGCTTTTGCCTTTCCTTGTATAAACTTCCAGGCACTGAATTAGGGGTTCAGACCTAAGATAAAAGAACTAGGTGGTACCTTCATAGACCTTTTCAAAAGCCTGGGGACCTCTAATTTGGACAGCACCTATGACTGTGGTTTTTGGAGAATTTTAGAATTCTAGAGACACCAAGATTGAGTTCTGCACAGTGAGAGAATGGTTGTGAAGGTGCTTTGACATATGATCTTGAAATAGTGCTATCAATGCTATGAGACATACAGAGATGCCTTCCAAACCTGGCATCGCTGGGCAGTTGTGGTACAGCACATTGACTGAACACAGAGCTGAAGCCGACCTCCCACCTAGATCTGAACGCTTCAATCCTGAACAATTTGGATTGCAATCTGTATGTTCATGCTTTGCTGCCTTTTAAAACATACTGTCAAAAACCAAGTCTTTCTGGAAAGACTCAGTGCCAACAATATGAGTTCTGACCTGTGCTTTCTTCACTGATGGTCTCAGAAGCGATGGAGGTAGAAAACTGCATGTCCCTACGGTAGTGCTGTACCCCAGCACCGATGCAGCTCTGCTGTGGTTGTGACAGATATCGCCTCCTGCTCACAGCACAATCCTCCACAACACTGCCAGCAGGAGCCCTTATTTCATACCAATGGACTGCATTTCACAAATGGCGCTTTTCTACTGATAGACGGTAGAACTTACCTCAGGGATGAGGAATTTGTGATCCACAAGCCACATTCAGGCCTCTGCTTGATTTCATCGGGCTGCAGTATAAATCTAGTATTTTTAGTAACTTTCTCTACATGCCCTTTTTTTTGTAACACTATAGGAAAGCATAATAAAACTAAGGGTGATGGCTTTTTTAAAGTTCCAAATGACTGATGCTCATTTCAAAAGTTTCACCTAGTAAAGCACTAAATATTGTTTTTCACTATTGAGGTGCTCTGAAGAATCATCTTTCTCTGTAAATACGGTTTTTATAATTAGTCACAAGGACTAAGTAACACAGAGCCAAGTAATAGATGTTACATTTTGGATGCCAAATGGGTTTCAATTAAAAAAAAAAAAAAGGAATTTTGCTGGCTTGTTCCAAAAATATAACGATTTCAATGAAAGAAAGGCTTCAGAGAGGCATCTCAACACACGCTGAGAAAGGACAGCACCATTGAGATAATCTGGCTTCTCAGTAGTTGGCCTTTCTGTATGGATATATTCTGGGACATTTGCTAGAAAAGAAATTCATGATATTTATTTCGTATACTGCTTAGTCAATCATTATATTAGTTTAAATAAAGAAGCAATGAGTAGGCTCTTTCTCTAAGGGGAAACTCCCTCCCACTAAATTACCATTCTCCCAATATATAGATTATACCATATTATATATGACTGATTTATTTTCTAAGTCTACGGTCCTTACTATTAAGAACAAAGGGCTTCTGCTGTCACTTTTCAAAGAAATTAATCTGAGGAAACAATGAAATAATTTTCCATCTTCTTGCACGGTCCCAGGAATTCGTCAAGATGACCAATATTTGGCTGTCCTTCCGACGTGTTCCTGGCCTCCTTGGAAATCATCATGGCAATCATGCCTGGAGCGAGTCAGAGGATCCTGGGGCTAGAAGTGACCTTGGGACCTGTCCCTGTCCCATGCTTGAAGTTGCTCCAGGCTGATAAGTAGGGAAAGTGACAAGTCAGATGTCCTTTAGCTGGGACTGCTCTGTCTGCTCAGACACCTCAGGAGTCCTTCATTTAAAGCAGCTCCAAGAATTTGACTTCATATGCATGGAAACAGACATTATTTTCATATTACAGTGGGAGAAAAGCAAGAGGTTAAGGTTAAGATAACAGTAGTCCTGGATGGTTATTCACATATTGGTTAATTAGGCCTCAAATATACAGCTAAACACAATAATCATGTACTCATTCCTGAGAACCACTCAATCATACAATAGCTGAAAGAAATTCAGGATTATTACTTTCAAATATATTCACTTATTCTTCCAGTATAGCTTAATGAGTAAATAAGCCTATTTGTTTTTATAAAAATGGCATCTCCAAAGAGTTGAAAATATTTTGCATTACTTATATTTATAAAGGCTTCCCTGTAGCTCAAATGGTAAAGAATCTGCCTGCAATGCAGGAGACCCGGGTTCGATTCCTGAAAGAAGGCAATGGCAACCCACTGCAGTACTCTTGCCTGGAGAATCCCATGGACAGAGGAGCCTGGCGGGCTACAGTTCATGGGGTGACAAAAAATTGGACACAACTGAGCAACTAAACACATAGATAGATATACACTGTTTATATATTTATATACACACATATATTAGGCGTGTGTGTGCATGCTCAGGTGTGTCTGACTCTGCAACCCCAGGCAATGTAGCCTTCCAGGCTCCTCTGTCCATGGGATTCTCCAGGCAAGAACACTGGAGCGGGTTGCCATGCCCTCCTCCAGAGGACTTTCCAGACCCAGGGGTTGAACACACATCTCTTAGCATCTCCAGCACTGGCAGAAGGATCCTTTACCACTTCACCACCTGGGAACCCCATACATTAGACATTTCCCTGCAATTATCTTCACATGATTTTGTTCCTCTATAAACTTCAGCTGAAAGACCTCTGGCTGATTACAAATCTTGAATTCGTGTTAAGAGTCCCTGAAGTTTTACTGTATTCATCTGACTGCTCACCCTTCCTCAACCTCATCTCCTCCTGAAAACTTCCAAGCACAAGGACTTGCCAGCCTGTATCTCCTCCTCCTTTATCAGGCCAGCTGCCAAGGCTGCTGTTGCCCTGGTCTGCCTGCCCCCCTCCAGCCTCTGCCCTTTGCTGCAGCTAACACAGAGTGTGCCTACCCTCTGCCACCCACATCGGGTCCCCTCCCCACTCGCCTCCAAGCAGAGTGGCCGGGAAGAAAGGATGCCAGCAAAATGACGGGTCCTGCACTCCGCAAGTTTAAATCTCATTGAGCTAATAACCGCAGCCAGGACACAAGGATAATACCAAATGACTAACGGGAGACGGTGGGGACAGACCAGATCCGCAATCACCCTCTACTCAATGACAATTAATTCATGTGCTTGAGATGTTGTTCTGTTCTCCCATAATTGGGTACACTATGGATTCAAATTTTAAAGCTGCTTCACTTACCCTCTACCCCCTAAGAAAAAAAAAAAAAAAAAAAAGCAAAGCCAAATGGAAGTATTCTGAATTATCTACCACTTGAGGCCATTAGCAGCCTGTTAGCATCCTTCCAGAAGAGTGAATAATTCAGAATTAAGTAAGTGTATTTCAACTTTAAACATTTTCTTCAAAAAATATTCAAGACAATTTTACAAAAATATGAAGTATCTGTATGGTAGAAAGGGCTCCATTTTATTGGAAACAAAACAAACAACATCAACCGCTGAGTGTAAACCACTGAGTCTGACCCACTCAGGGGGAGAGGGCTGCTGGGACTTGCATGGAGAGAGGAGAGACCACAGGAAGTCCTCTTTACCCTCTTTGCCTTGCCCCATAGCACCTGTCTGTCATACACTATTCCCTGTTTGTTTTCTTTTTTTAAAATTATACTTCTTTACTAGGAAATAATTAACTGTCAGGTAGAGGAACTCCTCTGTTTATACTTTCCTGCAAATCTAGGGAACAAGCAGCCAAATGGCGATCACCCTGATGAATGATGAACTCAAGTAGCAGCCCTCCTTGGGTACTGACGTCTATATTCGATCTCCTTGGACCCAGTAGTCGGCAACACAGCTGTGGCTTTGCCACCCCCCTGCCAAGGAGCTGAATGTCATGTGACCCTCAGAGCTGGCTCTACAAACTGCACTGCAGGAAGCAGGCAAGGGGTCACTTAAATGCCACTGACCCAACATGTTTCAGAAACACTGCCCAGTGGAAGACAGGCCTAACACTAATCAGAATTTATATGCCTCAATCAAGAAACGTCTATTGCATCTAATTCTTGGTAAAGGAGAAAGAACCTGAGGTCTGGACCACAACATCACCGTCTACAGCTAGGCAAGACGTTTTACTGCTTGGGGTCCAGCTTACTCTATAGGCAAAGGAGGAGGCTAGGAAGAGGATCTCTAAGTTCCCAAAGTTACGAGAGCTCAAGTTTCCAGTCCTGGAGTGAGGTGACTTCAACAAAAGATGAGCAGGTCCCCTGGAGGTTACCTTGAGGTTCGAGGTGAGGGTGGAGCACGTGCCCTGGAAACCAGTGACTAGGGCGGACCTGGGCCCGGCGCCGTCAGTTACCAGAGTAAGTGTGGGCCCAGGCAATGCCCACGTGCGCGTAGCAGTACAGGCATCCCAGGACAGACAGGGTCACACACGGCCAGCCTGCAGGAGGGCGGCAGACGGGAGAGCGGTCAGACACGCCTGGGGCAGGACCTCCCACTGGTGCAGACCGGCCCCACCAGAGAAGGCAGCCCAAGCAGCAGCATGGGCCTCGGCTTAGGCATTAAGACACACGTCTCCTAGATCACCTCATGGTGTTCAAACTGGAACAGCAGCAAGTGGACCCCTACATCCCCACTGGGGTCATCCACCAGCAAGTGGACCCCTACATGCCCACCGGGGTCATCATAAAATGAGGGGAGCCCTATCACACGCGCAAACTATGTTTAGAAACAGGACAAACTTTTGAAGAATACATATGTAGAAGCCGAAAGCATTCAATAACCAAAAAAGATGAAAAGTCCACGAGACTCATAGTAAATCGCAAAATATGCGTTGACCACTGAATCGCACACCATCCACAAGCACACAGAAGCCCAGGACAACCAGGTACTTTTTTCAGCCTCAAGATGGACCCATCTTGCTTGGAGGCCTTCCGGTCTGTCACCACCGTGGCTCAGACCCAGATGTCAGGGGACCTGTTAAATCTGGTCCTCAGTAACCTCAGGGAGCAGGAAGAGGCAGTGGGGGTGGGCCTTCAGGTACAGAAGGCAGCCCCGGACTCAGCTGTGTGTAGGGTGAGGCATCAGCAGGTGTTTGGTAAACACGGG
Source organism: Ovis canadensis (assembly GCF_042477335.2). NCBI lineage: Eukaryota > Metazoa > Chordata > Mammalia > Artiodactyla > Bovidae > Ovis > Ovis canadensis. Next base: position 83,539,853 of record NC_091256.1, read on the forward strand.
AGCCAGAGACTGGCTGCGGAGGCAGGAGAACAAAGCGGTTTCACTTACACAAAGCTGGGCTGTGGCGACTGATGCACAGCTGTGCTTGGCCCTATGGCTGTCAGGGGACATCCATGTGGAAGCTTCTGCCCAGCACACACAGGTGTAGGGAGCCCTGACCAGAGGTGCATTCAGTCTGGACCACCGCTGGGCCCTGAAAATGCCCCCTTGTGTCACTGCATGCCAGGCAGAGAGGCAGCGAGAAGGCCGCAGTCCGCTCGGAGACCCCAGCACCGTCTCAGCTTCTCCATCCACACAATGGGAGGCCCAACATACAGGAAAGCATGTGGAATCAAAGAAGATCACAGGCTTGGTAGCATTTTTAAAAAGTGTTTCAGAAAGGCAAAGGATTTCCTGGGAACTCTCTTATGTCCACACAGCTCACTGGTCTTTTTATCACACATGTGTGCCTACAGCCAGTCACCCCAGTGTGTGCCAGATGGCTGCCAAGAACCCGTTCTCCTTTCCTGACCTCAGAAGTTTAGATTGGTGATGACAAGGCAAAGACGGATTCCACAAGTCGCCCTTCCACCGCGTTCAACCAACACATGACGGGCATCTGCTGTGGGCCTGGCCCTGTTCTAGACGTAAACGTCTTCCTCTGTGCTCACCTGAAGGAACGAGGTCTTCACCTGCAGCAGCTGCTAACCAAGCAGGTCTGGCCCAAGTGTAGGGGGCGTGCTAGGGGCAGAGCGCCCCCTTTGTCAGAGCTCAGATAAGCACAGGATCATAAAACTGAAAGGAACCTGGGGTGGGTGGCCATTCTGGCGACATGCCAAGGGCTGCTATGCCACATGGTCATCCGGACTTGTCAACTGTCAGTGGAAAAAGTGGCATCGAAAAGGGCTCTGTCCCGCCAAGTGAGCACTGACACCATCCCGCAGTCCTCTCGCCCCCCTGCCTTTCCCAGTAAGTAGTCTTCTTCCGTGTTGTCCCTTCTTACCCGGCTTTCCAATCCTGTGTGTCCGGAAGACTCCCTTATCCCTACATCCTCAAACACATGCACGCACGCGCACACACACACACTCTCTCTCTCTCTGTTGACTGTTGGGCTGTACCGTACTGCTCAAAGGAAAAGATCCTACACTAAGGCCCCTGCACACACTGTACATTCAGAGCTAGGCCCCCAGAATCGATGTGTGCAGCTGCCTGGTGGGCTTTTGATACCTGGACTTAACAACAAGTGAACAGTCAGTCAGCACTGAAGATGTTATGAATAGGATGTCAGATGATGGTTGCAAAAGAGTGGGGGATAGTGAATAGGCCAGATTATTTAACAGTTACAGCTACGTGCATACACGCAGGATGTATAGCACAACAGATTCAATGAAGAGGACCAAGGCAGGGGTGTAACAGGAGTTAACAGGATGTGGGCGGCTGTATCCTGAGATTGCTCACAGGATACTGGCAGGTTGCATAATAACTTCAGCTAACGAGGGATAAGACACAGAGGGGAGCGGCTGTAGCTAACAGAAAGTGAGCCGTGCAATTACACTCAAGGTTATTAAGGCTGAGCCATCTCTGAGCAATTACATCAGTATGAAGGACTGGAAAGGCAGAGGCTCGGGATACTGGAGGAAAAGACCATTATCATGCAGGGCTATGGGAAGTCAAAGGATATGTCTAATTGGTTTTCTGGAACAGAAAGGGATAATCAGCAAGTCTAAGGTAAAACTTTGTTTAAAAAGTAACATTGTACAATGGTGCAGCCACTATGGAAAAAGAGTATGGAGGTTCCCCAAAAAGTCAAGCACAGAATTACCACACACATGCCCCCAAGAATTCAAAGCAAGAACCAGAAGACAGAGTCCTACACCCAAGTTCACAGCAGCACTGCTCACAAGAGCACAAGGGCAGACGCAGCCCAGCGTCTACTGCGCGATGAATGGGTGTACAAAGTGCGGTCTGTATCCATAGTGGAATATTAATCAGCTGTAAAAAGGGAATTCTGACACTGGCTACGACATGGATGAACCTTGAAGACGTGCTAAATGAAATAAGCCAGGCACAAAGGGACAAATACGGCAAGATTTCCACCATCTGAGGTACCTAGAGTCGTCCAATCGACAAAGACAGATAAACACAATGGTGGTTGCCAAGGGTTGAGAGGGGAGTTAGTGTTAAATGGTCACAGGGTTCTAGTTTTGCAAGGGTAAAACTGTTCTGAATACGGATGGTGGCTGCATAACAATGTGGGTGTGAACTGTAGCCTAAAAATTACTAAAATGGTAACTTTCATGTTATATATTATTTACCACAATAAAAAATGTATCCCTGAGTGAAAGAAGACCTCAACAAAATAATACATGCCGTATTATTCTATTTGTGTGAAATGCAAACTGATTTGTAGTAACAAAAAGCATGTCGGTGGTCGCCTGGGGCTGGAGCAGAGGGAGAATCAGACCACAAAGGGGCTCTAGGAATCTCTGGGGATAATAAAGATGTTGGGACTGTTTTTCAGTGTATATACAACTGGAAAATACATTAAATGGATACATTTTATTGTGCAGAAATTACTTCTCAATGAAGTTTTGCCATTCTAAAGGTGTTTTGGGAACATCAGCAAATCACAGACTTGCAGCGCTATGCTGCAATGTCCTAGGCTCTCTATGCCCAAAGTATTCAAATTCAAATAGCAGGAAGATGCAGTTCATTTTTACACGATGCTGAGTCTTTAGTCCCCCACCTCCCTGGGAGCAGAACAACTGGCTGCGTGTGGGACTGAACACTGGGCTGCCCTAATCATTCTTTCTTCTACTGGACCCTCTGAGAAACACGACCAGAGAAACTCTCTTATCCATGCAGATTCATTCAGCTGCTGAATCAGCACAAATCCCTATCCCTATCCTGGGGAAGTAAACCAATCCTTCCTAACGGGAGAGGAGTTGGCTGAGCTGCTGAATGAGCTCTCACTCACCCCATCAAAGGCTCGCTCTGCTGTCAAGGGCGGGCAACACTGCTGAGCCTGTGGCCGCCGTCTTGGCTCTAACGAGGTCTTTTCAAAGCCCACACCCCACTGCTGACCAATTTTAGAAGAAAATGACTGGTGAGCAGAATATGAGCAAACTGCAGCAATGCTTTCTTCTCATCCTTCCTTCCAGGCAACCAGAACCCTAGTCTCTGTCCACATGTGAGTAGTTTACAAAGACTATGCAATCTGCTATACAGTTTACAAAGAATACACAAACTTGGTGAATTCGCACAACGCTATGAGATAGAAATTACTCACTTATACTAATATTCTTGCTTGAAGCTCTATTGCCTCAAAAGGGTCCAGAGACCACAACCCAAGCCCAGGTGGTCTGGTTGAATCCTGCTTGGAGAACAGTTTGAAGGACCTGAGTCTGTCCTTTAGCTTTACCTACAATTATCTATCAGTTCAGTTCAGTTCAGTCAGCCATGAAATTAAAAGACGCTTGCTCCTTGGAAGAAAAGCTATGACCAACCTAGACAGCATACTAAAAAGCAGAGACATGACTCCGCCAACAAAGGTCTGTCTAGTCAAAGCTCTGGTTTTTCCAGTAGTCATGTATGGATGTGAGAGTTGGACCATAAAGAAAGCTGAGTACAGAAGAATTGATGCTTTTGAACTGTGGTGTTAGAGAAGACTCCTGAGAGTCCTTTGGACAACAAGGAGATCCAACCAGTCCATCCTAAAGGAAATCAGTCCTGAGTATTCATTGGAAGGACTGATGTTGAAGCTCAAACTCCAATACTTTGGCCACCTGATGCCAAGAACTGACTCACTGGAAAAGACCCTGATGCTGGGAAAGACTGAAGGCAGGAGGAGAAGGGGACGACAGAGGAGATGGTTGGATGGCATTACTGATTCAATGGACGAGTTTGATCAAGCTCCAGGAGTTGGTGATGGACAGGGAGGCCCGGCGTGCAGCAGTCCATGAGGTTGCAAAGAGTCAGACCTGACTGAGCGACTGAACTGGAAAGAGCTTTCTCCCTCCATCTACTCAGCAAGTTCTCTAGCCAGAGGCTCTGACACCCTGCTGCCCCTCCTGCTCACCCAGGGCTCAGTCACTACCTTGCTGGTTCTCCTGAGGGGTCAGGGACATCGTGACCCTCTCTGCTTGGCTCTTGGGTCCCTACAGCTGGACAGATAGAATCTCACTTTCTGGCCCCATGAAGCAGCAATGACACCCACTGACTCTCAACCATTCTAAGACAGGGAAAAGACGAGTTTCCCATCTTGAGTGCCGTCATGCTACAAAGGAAGATGGCTCTCACTTCCCAGACAAGCTTGCCTTGGCCGGAGCCCAGAACACAAATGTGGTGGTCCCGATCAGCAAGGATCACCAACATATCCATCCGCATCCCTGGGATGCAGGTTCACATTCAACATCCCACATCACCATCCCAGATGTGAGACTGAGGGTTTCCCGCCTCCACAGAGGGCCTTTGTGAGTGGGCAGGCTTGGAGGATACCCAAGAGAGAAATGGAATGCAGAGGTGACTCTCAGAGATGCTGCAGAAGAGTCACAGGATGCGGTGACTGATGGATTTTGAGGCCAAAGAAAATATTCCCTCTCACTGACCCTGCCCACTGCCTCAGACAGCACCCTCGGGACTGACGCCAGTTGGTGTGTGTTACAGAGACTGTGTACCGTATGCTAACAGACGGAAGGGCTACTCTACTAGACAGTAAAAGGCCTGGTCCCAGGGTCCCTTCAGGACCTGTTCTCTGCTGTAACACTGAAAGGGGGGAAAGCTGGTTCTGTCGGGGACACCAGGATCTGCCCTAGCACTTGGCCACCATCTCTTTTTCTTTTTAATTGGAGGATAATTTCTTTGTAATGTTGTATTAGTTTCTGCCATACAACACTGTGAAATCAGCTGTAAGTATACATACATGGCCCGGGACTTGAGCCTCCCTCCCACCTCCGCATCCCACCCCTCTGGGTCATCACAGAGCGCCAGGCTGAGCTCCCTGTCCTAAAGCAGCTTCCCACTGGCTATCTGCTTTACACACGGTAGGTAGTGTGTATATTTCAGTGAGGCTCTCTCAGTTCATCCCACCCTCCGCACAAGTCTGTTTTTTATGTCTGTGTCTCTGTTCCTGCCCTGCAAACAGGCTCATCGGTACCATTTTCCTAGATTCCATATATATGTGTTAATAAACAATACTTGTTTTTCTCTGACTTACTTCACTCTGTTTAACAGGCTCTAGGCTCATCCACCTCAGTTCAACTGCCTCAAATTCAGTCACCCTCTCTCTGAGCTGACTGGCTTGCACCTGTGCCTTTCCATCTAGTAGGTACTGTGAACCCCAGCCCCATACCCTGTGTGTTTATGTGTGTGTACACATATATATGTATTGGTCTGCCTTGGTGCCATTTTCTACTCCGAGAACAGTGGAGGCTGAGTGCTTTCTTTTCCTTTGAGAACGAGCTCGTACATCAGGCTGGTTCCCGGGGGCTGGCTCAGGATCTGAGAAGCAGCAGGGCACTCTGCACCACGGTACTGGCTTCAGCCACCGTCATTTCATTAATTATTCAGAGGGACTTTATGTGCTGTCTTCATTAAAACAGCCCACTCCTGACAGCACTTGATGTTTAACAATACTCAGATCTGACGGGGGAGAAATAATAAGGGGTTTTGGTAGCTTTATTTCTGGTAGTCCCGGCCTAGAGAGATTGTGGAGCAGTTCATCAAATGGTCCTGCACTTTCAGACCTACCTTCACAGCTCAATTTAGAGCTTTCATCTGATAAATCTACAGGGCAGGAGCCTTTCCCTGCCTACAGGCTACCTTACTGAAAGACACCCAGCAGGACCACAACTGCCCAGGCTTCCAAGCCTGTAAACTGCCAGGTCTGATTTCAAACCCGTGGGAATATGGACAGGAGGTCTGAAGAGCAGGCTCTTGCTACTCCAGGGCTGGAGGAACCATTTCTTACCTTCATGTAATTTACAAACTTGGGCCTCAAACCTAGCTTTTGAGGCCTCGGTGTTTTTCCAAAAAAAAAAACAAAAGAACAAAAAAACACAACAAAACACTCAACTGCTTCTTTCACACCCTCTCATGAAAAAGAATGACATGGTTCTAATTTATTCAAAGCTGACATGTGAAATCCCAGGGCTGGTTCTCAAACAGGAGCCACACTGTAACCACCAGGAAGGCGTGTTAGAATGCACGGTCCCGTCCCCCAGAGGTCGTGATCCAGGACACCTGGGCAGGCCTGAGATCTGCGTTTCTCCTAGGATCCCTGGTGATGTGGATGCTGCTGGTCCAAGGGCCAGCCTCCGGGCCCCCTGTTCCGGGGGACTCTGCAGAGGACCCAGCGGTGGTTCACACACTGAGCAAGGGGACAGATGAGCACTGAGCGTTTAAAGGTCACCAGGGCCTTTGCTGGAGGCATGCCACATCCTCACAACCACCCTCTTAAGGAGGAATTATTAGCCCCACTTCATGGAAAGGGAAACCAAGGCTCAGAGGGGCAGAGAAACTTTCTCAAGGTCTGAAAGCTAAGGGGTCACCAAGTGGCACTTGGAGCCTAGGGCTGTGTGGCTCCAGGAGTGCTCGGCCACTTGCGCTCCGAAGCAGTAAAGGGCCTCGGACCACGTGGAGGGGAGGCTCACACGGAGCCCTGCTTCCCGGCCTGGTGCCTTTAACTCTTCTGCCTCCAAATCTCATTTCATCCCCTCTACTCATGGTGCTAAGGAAACAGGAAGCAGCAGGCTCGTATTTTCAGGTATCACGGTCACTAAGCTGCTTGGTCACCGCCTCTCCCGGGGCTCCTCAGTCTCTCCATCTGTGTAATGGGGGGAATAAGCCTGGAGGAACATGTTTGCATGCCTTGTCACGGCAACTGTTAATTCAGACCGGGGCCACTGAGGCGCATGCTCCCAGTGCCTGGATGGTCTTTTGTTAACATAGAGCCACAGGTATTTGATCCTGGTCATGGGCTGAGCCTCCACAGGGCACCCAGCAGGGAGACAGAGAGGAAGGAACGGGCAACTCTGACTGCCCTGGGGGCCTTCCTGCCGTCCCGAGCAAGAGTCGTTTGCTGGGTGCGCTGTGCACACTTTAACTGGCACAGACAGCGGTCCTTAACAAATCACGCTGTTCACACTCAGTATCACATCCTGATGAAGCCAACCTGCGCTGTGGTTTGCATCCTGCCCACCTCCCAGCCCAGGCCCCGCGGGCGGGCACTTCATGAAGCACTCGCTTCCATAAAGCAGAATCATTTCACGTGAAATTGAGCACGTGGGGAGAACAAACCGGAGCTGCTTCTTATCCTGACAGTGCACGTGGAAAGAGGTGCCAAGAAAACACACGTGTTCTCTCTCCAGAACCAGATGAGTGGGGGCCAGCCTGCCAGAAGCCCGTCCCTGCCGCCGCTGCCAGGATCTCCACTCCAGCCGCTAGGGCCAGACGCTGCCCGGTCGGACCACACTCCCTAGCTGCTTCTCTTCCTTAATGTGTTCCTTTCTTTTTTAATTTAAACAGCCTATTTCGGGCTACTGTTTATCCTTGACTCACAACCATGCTATGTAACACAGTGGAGACAGCTCAGCAAACGCACTCCTGGAAGCTGCCTCCCAAAAACAAAGGGATGGGGACAGTGAGGGGCAGGCTCCCTGCCACCAGGCCCGGAAAACCACTCACCCACACGGGCAGTTTTTAAGATGGTTTGACAGTCTTTCTTTTTTTGACCGTGGCATCGCATGTGGCATCTTAGTTCTGCAACCAGGGGCCGAACCTGCGTGTCCTACAGTGGAAGTGCAGAGTCTTAGCCATGGGATCATCAGGGAAGCCCCCAGACCACCCCCCAGCCCGGGCATTTATGAAGCGCTGACCGTGTGCGCAGCATTTAGACAGGCGGCCTGGACATGCGTCACACGGAGCTTCATCTGAGGCCCGTGAAAATAGGCTCACAGAGGCTAAAAGCACACTCAGGGCCCCCAACTCCCCACCTACCCTCGAGATTTGGCTCTACGGCTCCCGCTCTGGGAAACAGAGGACAGAGACAAGAGTCTCAACACCTGGGTCACCAGGACAGTGGGCTGACATGAGTAAGCTGACATGGCGCTAGGATGGAGACAGCTGAGCTTAGACGGTTTTGTCTTTCCTTCTCATCCAAATATGCACACACGGGACAGTGGTGGTCTGGGAACCACGGCACAGGGTGGCAGCCTGGCACTGTTCTCTGGAATCACAGAGACTCTGGAGAAGAGAAGAGAAGCACCTGCAAATATAGAATGGGCTAGCTTTGGAAGCAGGATGGGGGTGGGCGGTGGGCAGGGGAGGGCCACTCTGCAGGCAGAGAAGCTCGCCGGCAGCTGAAGCCCTTCATCCCGGGACGCGCTCAGGACCCTCTGTGCATCCCCGTCCCGGGAAGGCAGCAAAGGCAGGACAGACTGCGAGGAGATGCCTCTTCCGGACAGGAGGCGGCGCAAGTCTGAGACCATGAACCGGCTCCTTTCCTCCCAAGTCCCTGGGACCAGGGCGCCCATGGTTAGAACTGTCACTGAATAAACATATATGGGTGCCTGAGTCCTTGTGAGTACTCAGTCACAAGACTCTCAGATCCCTAATCAAAAATGACACTTGTTGCAAAATCCCCAATCAAGAAACCCTAGGTATGCACATCTGGCCTCTATTTCCCCCGCCGTGGGCCATGCAGCCAATGGACAGAAGTGCCCACAGCTGAAGCATCATCTCCACTTGTGTGTGTGTGTCCAGGAGAAGGGGCACCTGGCAGGGACTGGCTGAGGACACCTAGACGTTAACAAAGGACAGTGGGTCAGGAAGGCCGCCCCAGTCATCCTGCTTCCTGTCACTACGAAAGGAATGTAGCAGGGGAGCTGGAAAGGGAGAGAAGACACGGCACCTCCACCACACGCACCTCTGAAAGGGTGATGTCAGCACATCTCTCTGACATGTTCTTTTCCTAAAGCTGTTGCTAGGTAAACGACTCCAAATTACTTCGATTTCTCAGCAAAGAACACAATGATATAACCAAGCTCCTGGCGGAGACAGCAGCGTCTCTCCCATAGTTCTCGGACGCCACCGCAGGTTAGACATGCCAGCCACCCCAGGGGAAGGGGAGGAACTGTTCCTGCCTGGCAGAGCCAGCTCTGTTCTCACCTCACTGCTCCCACTCACTGTGGGCTGTGCTCATCTCCACGCTGAGGGAGGGATCCAACTGAGCGCAGGGGGTGCCGTGGAGCCAAGAGCTTGTCTGCACACCGTCCTGAGTGGCTGCTGCTTCTCATCCCGGGGCTGTGCCTGCTCCCCCTGCCTGGTCAGAGGCAGGCTGGCTGTGCCTGGGGCGCTGTTGGTGGCCAGGATGCAGTTTCTCTCTATGGGTTCTGAGCCCATGGATCTGGTCTCATTGTGTGTGCGTGCTCAATTGTGTCCAACTCTTTGCGACCCTATGAACTATAGCCCACAGCAGGCTCTGCTGTCCATGGGACTTTCCATATAGGATACTGGACTGGGTTGCCATTTCCTTCTCCAGGGGAATCTTCGCCAACCCAGGGATTGAACCTGCATCCCCTGCATTGCAGTTGGATTCTTTACCACTTAAGCCATCGTCTCTAATGCTGACTTTAACCACTACAACTGCCTCTCGCCTTCTTCAAAAGGGACTGACATATATGCACTACTATGGATGGAGCCGAGAGCTAGCAGGAAGCTACTGTAAGGCCTCGGGGCTCAGCTTAGTGCTCTGTGATGACCTAAAGAGGGGAGGATGGAGGAGGTGGGAGGGAGGCCCGAGAGAGCAGATATATGTATACATGCAAATGATTCACGAGGTTGTACAACAGAAACTAACATAACATTGTAAAGCACCTGTATCGACTTTTTTTTTAAAGGAACTGACAGAAGCCCAAAGCACGAAACAGCTCCAAGATGAGCTCAGAAATGATGCAGCCGCAATATTCATAAACGGTATTTGGGAAAGGCATTGCCGCCACCGGGGTGCTGGTGTGAGGAGGGCTGTGGGGAAAAGAGGCGAGACGGGCGCCCAAGCTCTGGGCCTGCGCTGTTGGTGGCGGGGTCGACGGTTCCACACCCGGCCAGCCGGCTTGGGGCAGGGGCAGGCGGCAGCCTGCTCACCTTGCAGGAACATGGAACACCTGGGCAGTCCCGACAGCAAGTGAAGACGGCCCTAGGAATGGCCAGCTACGGTCTGAGGGAGCCCAGGGCTCCCCTTTGCTAAAGAAGCATCAGCGCTTCCACGGGACAGGGCAAGAGCTCTTAGGTCGCTGTTCCAAGGAGGGAAAAGACACACAGAAAGATCCCATAGGGCCCCTCCCATCAAACCCACACACCCTGGAGACCCAGGGCGCTGCTGACGGTGGGCAGAGAGGCATCGAGCAGCCCCACCCACACACAGCTGCTCTTCCTTTGTGGGGGTGCAAGGCCACTTCCTGCAGGAGCGTGGGGCAAGCGCAGTAGCCCTGGTCACTGGTGCCGTCACCTCAGGCCACGTGGCCACCAGGGGCTGGCGGGGGAGATGAGCATTCGGCCTGAGAGTAAGAGAAAGTACCCACGTGTGAATGTCGACTCAGGCAAGGTGGACCCATTCTAGGCACCATATTTTACAAAAGACTCTGTCATGCAGAAGCCACTTCAAGGAGGGTCTGGAAGGGCTCCTCAGGGTAGGCATGCTAATAAGTTAAAGTTTAGCCTGGAAAAAGGCCACGGGGCCACATAGAGAATTAATTAGATTTGTCCTAAGTCACTCCAGAAGACAGAACTGGAGCCAAGAGATGGAAGTTAGGGGCAGATTTTTGGCTACAACCCAAAGGAGCCTGTAACAGTTACACACTCCGCTCCCTGGATTCCCATGCCTGATAGCATTCAGAGGGTGGTGCCTTGGATGGGAGATGAAACCAGATGACCCCCCTTCAAGGCCCCTTCCAGTCCTTAGAGATTGTTGCTGTTCAGTCGCTCAGTCGTGTCCGGCTCTTTGCGACCCCATGGACTGCAGCACGCCAGGCGTCCCTGTCCATCACCATCTCCCGGGGTTTGGCCAAGCTCAAGTTCATTGCATCAGTGATGCCATTCAATCATCTCATCCTCTGACACTGTCTTCTCCTCCTGCCCTCAATCTTTCCCAGAATCAGGGACTTTTCCAATGAGTCAGCTGTTCGCACCCGATGACCAAAATACCGGAGCTTCAGCTTCAGTATCAGTCCTTTTAGTTAATATTCAGGGTTTATCACCCTTAAGATTGACTGCTTTGATTTCCTTGCAGTCCAAGGGGCTTTTAGGAGTCTTCTCCAGCACCACAGTTCAAGAGCATCAATTCTTTGGCGTTCTGCCTTCTTTATGGTCTGGCTCTGACAACCATATGTGACCTCTGGGAAGACCATAGCCTTTACTATGCAGATCTTTGTCAGCAGAGTAACGTCTCTGCTTTTCAACACACTGTCTAGGTTTGTCATTTTTCTCCTGCCAAATGGTCCATACCAAAATTGAATTGATTACATGAATTGATTACATTCTTTGTAGGTGAAGATGGAGAAGCTGTATACAGTCAGCAAAAATAAGACCTGGAGCTGACTGTGGTTCAGATCACCAGCTTCTCCTAGCAAAATTCAGGCTTAAAGTAAAGAAAACCAGGAAAAACAATAGGCCAGCCAGGTATGACTTCAATCAATTCCCGTTTGATTTCGCAGTAGAGGTAACGAATAGATTGACGGGACTAGATCTAGTTAACAGTGTGCCTGAAGAGCTATGGACAGAGGTCCGTAATATTGTACAGGAGGCGGTGAACAAAACCATCCCAAAGGAAAAGAAAAGCAAGAAGGCAGAGTGGTTGTCTTAGGAGGCTCTACCAATAGTGGAAAAATGAAGAGAAGTGAAAAGCAAGAGAGAGAGGGAAACGTACATCCAAATAAATGCAGAGTTCCAAAAAACAGCTAGAAGAGACAAGAAGGCCTTCTTCAACGAGCAATGCTTAATAATAGAAGGAAACAACGAAAGGGGAATGACTAGAGATCTCTTCAGGAAAGCTGGAAACATCAAGGGGGCATTTCACCCAACGATGGGCACAATAAGGGATAAAAATGGTAAGAGACCTAGTAGACGCTGAAGAGATCAAGAAGAGATGGTAACAATACATGGAAGAACTGTATGAAAAAGGTCTTAATGAAACGGATCACTACGATGGTGTGGTTAGTTACCCAGATCCAGACATTCTGGAGTGTGAAATCAGGTGGGCCTTAAGAAGCACCGCTGTTAATAAAGCTAGTGGATGAGATGAAATTCCCGCAGAACTACTCAAATGCCTAAAGGATGATGCCACCAAGGTTTTGCATTCATTACGTCAGCAAATCTGGAAGACCCAGCAGCAGCCAATCCTCATCCCAATCCCCAAGAAGGGTCGTAACAAAGAACGTGCTAAACCACCAGACAATTGCACTCGTCTCCTATGCTAGTAAGGCCATGCTTACAATCTTACATGCTAGACAGGCTTCAGCATTATGCGAACCAAGAACTTGCAGATGTCCAAGCAGGGTTTAAAAAAGGAAGAGGAACTAGAGATCAAATTGACAACATTCATTGGATTACAGAGAAATCAAGGGAATTTCAGAAAAACATCTATCTCTGTTTCATCGACTACACTGAAGCCTTTGACTATGTGGATCATGACAAACTCTGGAAAGCTCTTAGAGAGATGGGAACACCAGACCATCTTACCTGTCTCCTGAGAAACCTGTATGCAGGTCAAGAAGCAACAGTTCGAACCCTGTATGGAACAACTGATTGGTTCAAGATCGAGAAAGGAGTACGATGGGGCTGTCTGCTGTCCCTCAGTTTGTTTAACCTATATGCTGAGCACATCGTGAGCAATGCTGGGCTGGATGACTTACAAGCTGGACTCAAGATAGGTGGGGGAAACATCAACAACCTCAGTTATGCGGATGATACCTAATGGCAGAAAGTGAAGAGGAGCTAAAGAGCCTCTTGATGACAGTGAAGGAGGAGAGTGAAAGAGCCAGCTTAAGACTAAATATTAGAAAACAAAAACAAAAAACTAAGATCATGGCATCCAGTCCCATTACTGCATGGCAAATAGAAGTGGAAAAGATGGAAACAGTGATAGATTTCCTCTTCCTGGGCTCCAAAATCACTGCGGACAGTGACTGCAGCCATGAAATCAGAAGACAAGAGATTACAGCCTTGTAAAATTCAACTCTTCAAATCCTCTTCCCCTCCCCCTGCCCCAGGGAAGGTACAGGCAAAAACTGAAGTTAGACTGAAAGCCCCCCGCAGTCAGGAGTGGGAAGGGAAGGGTACCCTGTCTGGGCTGGGACAGAAGTCTGGAAACATCACCAGATGCAGGAGATTCTTAGTGAGGGGCTTACGAAGGTATTTATTTACCTGACATATAAAGTGACTCACACAAATCCGTTGTCCTTGTTTTAGGGGTAGCAGAGGAACGTAGTCTGAGAAAGCTCCGCTCAGAACTTTTTAATGAATGGCAAAGGTTAAGCCCTACTATCAGAACTTTATAAAAAAGAGATAATTGATATAAACAAAGAAAAATAAAGTGACTCAGACTCTTTTCATTACAGAGAACATTTTGTGCCTTAAAGATGCCATTCTGGAAGAACACTGTGTTCCCCTCAGGCTACCGACGCTGGCCAATGGCCCTGAGGTGGGGGTCTGCCTGGAACCGCAGGCCAGCACTGCCCGGCTCTAAGCCCAGGGTGGGATGTGGGCTTAGGGTGGCCAAGGGTCTCTTCTGGCACCCCACTCACCTGGGCAGCCCGGATGTACCCGAGCCCATGCAAGCCTTGGCAGGGAGCAAACCTTCAGCAGACTCAAGGGGGATGCTCCCAGGTCAAGTTCTCTTCCTCCCCTGCCCAGCCGCTCAGAATCGCACAGCTGAAACCAGTGTTTTAGGGGGCAGAGAAGACAGGACAGGGCTCTGCTGACGGGGAGCTGAGGAGGAACAAGGCAAGGGCAGCCTGGATCTCTCGGGGATGTTAGGAATTAACAAATAGTTAGCTGTAGTCCCTGATAGCTCAGTTGGTAAAGAACCGGCCTGCAATGCAGGAGACCCCGGGTTGATTCCTGGGTTGGGAAGATCCGCTGGAGAAGGGGTACGCTACCCACTCCAGGATTCTGGCCTGGAGAATTCCATGGACTGTATAGTCTATGGGGTCACAAAGAGTCGGACACAACTAAGCGGCTTTCACTCAGCTGCAGTCACTAATTAGATTTGTGCACCCTTCCCCGCTGAGTCCTCTGGGCTTCCTGCTTAGCCAGCCGGAGGGGTGGGAGGCTGGGCTCCTTCGGGGAAACTCACCCCATTGTTTACACTCTTCCCGGTAGTCTTTCCACGGGATTAGTTGTTGGCCTCCAGGGAAGAGATCTCAGCTGCCGTGCTTTCTGACGTGGTTCTGTTTGTGACCTCGGAGCGCACTATTACACTCCGGACTCCTTGCCGAGTTCCCAGCTGCATCCACGGTGTGGGTCAGCTCAGGGCGTGGAACCAGCCCGCCAGGCACTTTCTCGGATTCCTCTACAGGGACAGGGCGGCGTCTGCGAGGGTCAGCTCTACGGCGTGGATCTGGACTTCCCTCCATCTGACCCATCACATTCATCCAGTCCTTCCGAACTTGTGTCCCAGCCACGGAGTTGGTGATGCAAGAGGGGACTGTGATGGTCCCCTCTCCGGGTCTCCCATGATACCCCTGGGTTGGAGGTCTGAGCTATAATGCTGGCATCTTTCACTGCGGAGCCTCCATCTCCCTCCCCTAGGGGGCTGCCCTGGGTCCCATTTGGGAAGATTTGGCTCCATCCTTACTGTAAGGGCTGGGAAGGATCCAATCATAAACTACTCATCCTTGAGACTCATCACTCGATACTTATGGAGCTCTTACTACATACACACTGGGTGATGCCAGAGATGCTGGAGACATTAAAAGGCTGACTTACGGTTACAGAGACAAGAATTCCGTGTATAAAGATGTCATGACCACAAGGTGTTTCCCAATGTGGAAGATGTTTCTGTGAACTGGATGTCATGTCGAGGGCTGGGTAAAATGGCAGGGGACTGGCCTCTGTGCTCAGAGAGCTCCATTCTGGAGAAGAGGACCCAGAGCACCGAGAGCCTGGCTGTGAAGGGTGCAGGAGCAGACAGGGTGCAGCAAATGCGGACTGCCTGGATTCTGACCATCACTCTGTCTGCGCCAGAAGGCAGCCATGGCGAGCTAGTCCACACTCCTAAGCACATGCCTTCCAGTAATTTCCAGCCTCTAGATAAACCCCCCCTCAATGGAAGAAGGCCTGCCCTCCAGAAAGACCGTCTACCCAGCAAGACTTAGAATGGATTTTCACCCCAGATTTAATCTGTTCGTTTTTTGACCAGGTAACGCACAATTATAAAATTCAAATGTTCCAAAGAGTAAGCATGGAAAACTAAATCTCCATCTTCCAACCCCCATGTCCAGTCCACCTAACCCTTCTCTCCCTAGAAGATCTGGTTTCAGTTCTGTGTTTCTACTCCCAGGGATATTCTATGCACACAGAAGCATAACATACATATCCAAATACACACATGCACACAAACACATACCTATATGCACAAAGATTTTAAATGGTTTTAAATTTTGCATTCTGAAATATATATTATCTTGAACACAAATACTACATGCACTGTTCATTTCCTTATTTTTTACGGTTTTAATTACTGGGCATTGTTCCATGTAGATACATATAACATCGCTTCATCCTTTTTAACGGCTGTGGAAATTTCTGAATTTATGTACCATAATTTACCTGACTCCCTCTGATGGGCATTAAGTCCATTCTAACTTTTGCTATTATAAACAATGTTGCAATTAATATCTTTGCATAACATTTCATTTCACATGTATAAAAGCATATCTGAATGACAAATCCCTAGAAGTGGAATGGCTGCCTCAGTTTTGGTAGATATTTCCAAACCATTACCTACAGAGGAGTTACCATGAGCTAAATATTTGAGGCTAAATTTTTTGATCTTTGCAATCTAGAGCTTATAAATTACCTTTCCCATGTTGAGGTTGATATACAAATACTGACTCCTTACACACCTGAAATTAATATAATTTTATATGTCAACGACACCTAAATAAAAAAAAGTGAGCATCTTTTCATTCATTTTAGAGCCCTCTGTGTTTCCTCTTTCTAAGAGCTGTCTATTCAAGTCCTTTTGCTATGTTTCTACTAAGTGGGTGCCTTTTTCTCCCAGATTTTAAGGGTGAGAGTGGTTATTACTGTTGCCCAGCCTGGTGGGCTTCTGTCTATGGGGTCGCACAGAGTCGGACATGACTGACGCGACTGAGCAGCAGCAGCCTGACAGGTGTCCTGCAACCATCAGCAAGCGTGAGGTCAAGGGCACTGAGTCGGTGGGAAGCCAGCCACAGGCAAGGACAGGCCAGGGGACAAGCTGCCAAGATGGGAGCGGCCACCCTGAGCACTCCAGGGGCCCCCGTGCTGGGACGGCGGCCAGAAGAACACAGCCGGCACCAGCTTCTGTCTCCTACAGCAGCTCAGTGTCCACTGCTTCTGAATCTTCGCTAAGTGAAGAAATCAAGACAAACTCCGTTACTACTAGCATCGTCATCTCTGCAGAGAGTGCTCAGTGAGCCGGGCAGGAAAGGCTATTTCTATTCTCACTCTGCTTGGCCCTTCAGCTGGGAACTGAAGCAAGGCCTTATTAGCCTGCCTGCTACTCCCTTTTCCCCCTCTCTCCATCCTTTTCTTCCTTCCCTGCTCTCTCCCTTTGTCTCCTTCCCCTCCCCTCTTTTCCTTCTATCCATCCCATCCACTGCTTACTTTAGTATTGAATTGGGGGGCAGGCAAGGCTTAGCTCTGAAGCCTTCCCTCATGCAAATTTCCCAGTGTAGTTGACGACTGATGTGTGTGTGCTTTGTTGCTTTGGTCGTGTCCAACTCTTTGCGACCCTATAGACTGTAGCCCGTCAGGCTCCTCTGTCCATGGGATTCTCCAGGCCAGAACAGCGGAGTGGGTGCTCACTTTGGCAGCACATATACCAAAATTGGAATGATACACAGAAGATTAGCATGGCCCTTCCACAAGGATGACATGCAAATTCATGAAGCGTCCCACCTTTTTCTGAAAATGGATTAAAGACCTAAATGTAAGACCAGAAACTATAAAACTCTTAGAGGAAAACACAGGCAGAACACTCGATGACATAAATCAAAGCAAGATCCTCTATGACCTAGCGTAATGGAAATAAAAACAAAAGTAAACAAGTGGGACCTGATTAAACTTAAAAGCTTCTGCTCAGCAAAGGAAACTATAAGCAAGGTGAAAAGAAAACCCTCAGAATGGGAGAAAATAATACCAAATGAAATTGACAAAGGATTAATTTCCAAAATATACAAGCAGCTCATACAACTCAATACCAGAAAAATAAACAACCCAATCCAAAAGTGGGGAAAAGACCCAAACAGACATTTCTCCAAAGAAGACATACAGATGGCTAATAAACACATGAAAAGATGCTCAACATCACTCATTATGAGAAAATGCAAACCAAAACTACAATGAGATATCACCTCACACCTGTCAGAATGGCCATCATCAAAAAGTCTACAAACAATAAATGCTGGAGAGGGTGTGGAGAAAAGGGAATGCCCTTGCACTGTTGGTAGGAATGTAAATTGATACAGTGTGGAGATTCCTTAAAAAACTAGGAATAAAACCACCATATGAGCAAGCAATCCCACTCCTAGGCATCTACCCTGAGGAAACCAGAATTGAAAAAGACACATGTATCCCATTGTTCACTGCAGCACTAATTACAATAGCTAGAACATGGAAGCAACCTAGATGTCCATCAACAGATGAATGGATGAAGTTGCAGTATACATACACAATGGAGTATTACTCAGCCATAAAAAGGAATGCCTTTGAGTCAGTTCTAATGAGTTGGATGAACCCAGAACCTATTGTACAGAGTGAAGTAAGTCAGAAAGAGAAAGATACATATCGTATTCTAATGCATATATACAGAATCTAGAAAAACAGTACTGAAGAATTTACTTACAGGGCAGCAATGGAGAAACAGACAGAGAGAATAGACTTATGGACACGGGGAGAGGGGAGGAGAGGGTGAGATGTATGGAGAGAGTAACGTGGAAACTTATATTACCATATGCAAAATAGACAGCCAATGGGAATTTGCTGTATGGCTCAGGAAACTCACACAGGGCTCTGTATCGACCTAGAGGGGTGAGATGGGGAGGGAGATGGGAGGGAGGGTCAAAAGGGAGGGGATATATGTATATCTACGGCCTTGGATTCCTTGTCTGAGCCCAATAAAATTGACTGTTTCTTCTTCAAAAAGCACACACACAACATCTGGAAAAGGAAAAAGTGGAGTGGGTTGCCATGCCCTCCTCCACGGGGTCTTCCTGACCCAGGGATCGAACCTGTGTCTCTTAAGTCTCCTGCACTGGCAGGCGGCCTCTGTACCACTAGCACCACCTGGGAAGCTACATCTAGCTTCAGTTCCAATTACTTAAACCCTCCTCATTCCTTGACAGTTAGGTCTTCCTTCAGTTCTGAGCCAGTCACAATGGATGGGAGCCAGGATTATGTAAATTAGCCTCACACACGCCAGGCAATGGGTCCTGGTGCGAGCACTCTGTCCAGGCTGCTGCAAGGCTTCCGTCTCCTTCTCACTCCACCAGCCCCTCCTCTGGGTTTCCTTTACTGGCTACCAAGCCCTGGCCTAGAGGTTACCAAGTGGCCAAGTCCGGGTGCTTGCTTTATTACTGTGAAAGCTGGGTTTGTGCGTTCCTCTCGAAGATGGTCCAGGACGGATCATTAAGCCTGTTTTACTCTTCAATTCTGAGTGATTTCTACTGGAATGAAGGAGGAAGAGGGGAGGGTGAATGGACTCCTTCCTCTTTCCCATTCTTGTCAGTATCTCTCCAGCAGCAGAAGGCAGTCGCAGCTCCAAACCCCAGCTTCTACGGACACTCTCAACCTCAGCAGCATCTATCTCCCTGGAGGTCTAAGAACCAGCCACAGCATCACCTGGTCTGAGGTTCAAAAACAAGCCAGAGGGCAACCCTCCGAGATCTGAACGGCCTCCAGGCGCCTCTTCTCTGAGCTCCCACAATCCAGGGATCCCACCTCTCCCTTTGAAATTCCCCAGCCAAAGGCTTAGTAGCCACTTCCTACGGTGGCTAACATCTGGGTTATTCCAGGGTCCCTTTTGGCTCTTTCAGTCTTCTAATACTGGTGTAACTCTCTGTATTAAATCCCTCTGTTTGAAATATCAGGCATGATCTCTATTTTCCTGACTAGACCTTGACGCTGTGCCTCACTTAACTCCCACTTTTAGTCCTGAGCTGATGAGTGCTCCCTGCGTAGCAGGAAGACTAGGGAAGGATAACCGTGTGAGCCTGAAGAGATGAATGGGGTAGACTGCCATGCACAGAGGAGGGACCCAGGATTCTGGGGGTTCACCCTTTAAAGAGAATCTGTAGAGTTCCACCCAAGTGCTATTTCTCCCAACATCAGAGTCTTGATCTGTTTTTGTTTCTTTCGGACTGCTCCGGGCTCCATTCTGAGCTAGTTCTTCTCTTCCCCCAGAGATGAGACTGTATCAATTCAGTTCAGTTCAGTCATTCAGTCGTGTCTGATTCTTTGCGACCCCATGAATCGCAGCACGCCAGGCCTCCCTGTCCAACTACTCCCGGAGTTCACTCAAACTCACGTCCATTGAGTCGGTGATGCCATCCAGCCATCTCATCCTCTGTCGTCCCCTTCTCCTCCTGCCCCCAATCCCTCCCAGCATCAGGGTCTTTTCCAATGAGTCAACTCTTTGCATGACGTGGCCAAAGTACTGGAGTTTCAGCTTTAGCATCATTCCTTCCAAAGAACACCCAGGACTGATCTCCTTTAGAATGGACTGGTTGGATCTCCTTGCAGTCCAAGGGACTCTCAAGAGTCTTCTCCAACATCACAGTTCAAAAACATCAATTCTTCGGTGCTCAGCTTTCTTCACAGTCCAACTCTCACATCCATACATGACCACAGGAAAAACCATAGCCTTGACTAGACGGACCTTTGTTGGCAAAGTAATGTCTCTGCTTTTCAATATGCTATCCAGGTTTGTCATAACTTTCCTTCCAAGGAGTAAGCATCTTTTAATTTCATGGCTGCAATCACTATCTGCAGTGATTTTGGAGCCCCCCAAAATAAAGCCTGACACTGTTTCCACTGTTTCCCCAAATATTTCCCATGAAGTGATGGGACCGGATGCCATGATCTTCGTTTTCTGAATGTTGAGCTTTAAGCCAACTTTTCCACTCTCTTCTTTCACTTTCATCAAGAGACTTTTTAGTTCCTCTTCACTTTCTGCCATAAGGGTGGTGTCATCTGCATATCTGAGGTTATTGATATTTCTCCTGGGAATCTTGATTCCAGCTTGTGCTTCTTCCAGCCCAGCGTTTCTCATGATGTACTCTGCATAGAAGTTAAATAAGCAGGGTGACAATATACAGCCTTGACGTACTCCTTTTCCTATTTGGAACCAGTCTGTTGTTCCATGTCCAGTTCTAACTGTTGCTTCCTGACCTGCATATAGGTTTCTCAAGAGGCAGGTCAGGTGGTCTGGTATTCCCATCTCTTTCAGAATTTTCCACAGTTTATTGTGATCCACACAGTCAAAGGCTTTGGCATAGTCAATAAAGCAGACATTGATGTTTTTCTGGAACTCTCTTGCTTTTTCGATGATCCAGCGGATGTTGGCAATTTGATCTCTGGTTCCTCTGCCTTTTCTAAAACCAGCTTGAACATCTGGAAGTTCACGGTTCACGTATTGCTGAAGCCTGGCTTGGAGAATTTTGAGCATTACTTTACTAGCGTGTGAGATGAGCGCAATTGTGCGGTAGTTTGAGCATTCTTTGGCATTGCCTTTCTTTGGAATTGGAATAAAAACTGACCTTTTCTAGTCCTGTGGCCACTGCTGAGTTGAGGATTAAACTATCATACATAAAATAGATAAGCAACAAGGATTTCTGGTATAGCATAGGGAACTACATTCAACATCTTGCAGTCACCCACACTGGTGACTGTAAATAACCTGTAAAAAATACATATATACATAACTGAATCACTTTTCTGAATACCTAACACAATTCTGTAAATCAACTAATTTTCAAATACAAAATAGCCCTTTTTCCAAAAACTTCCAAACATTCTGAAAAGAGAGTTGTAGCTGACTCCCCTTATATGTGTTTACACCTTCCTAAATCCCAAAGGTAGAAACAAAAAGCCTTTGTATTATCTTTGTCCTTTTAGGAAAAAATAATCAGACTGTGCTCTCCCCTTTGTTAGAGCCAAGAATGCACCCGTTTAATAGAATCTTTAAAAATAAATTTTAAAATGGCCTCTCTACTTCCATCCTCTCTCTAGGATGAGGAACCATAAAGCAGAGAGGAGTAATATTACCTACCGCCATGGCTGGGCCAGTTTCGGGACCCAGAACTCTCAGCCCCAGAAAAGGGCCCTGCCCTGGGACTCAGGAATCCTGACTTCCACCTCATGTTAGCTATATATACTAACTTCTCTGCACCGCCTGTATGCTTTAAAACCAGAATCATATTGACAAGATCATGATGAGCCTCCATTCATTCAGTAGGATGCCTGAAGACAGCAAAATTCTGGCAAGAATATACTTAACACATCTCAAAACTCTGAAGTTCAAACAGGTTCCCTTATGCCTAAAACTTGCCATTGAATAGGCCCCTTTCTGGCTTGAGGAGATATGGAGCCACAAACCCTGAATGTACTCTGCCTGCATCAACATTTTGCTATTTTGTTGTTTCTAATCCCAGACTTGCTTTTGCTATTTAAACCTGTCATCCCATCAGCACTGCTGTTTGTCAACAGCACGATTCCTGGAGCACCAACCTGGATGCCCGTGCCCAGCATCTCGACGTGCTGCCTTCCCATTTCACATAAGCCAAACAAGCTGGCTGACATGTACACGTGACTGACCTCTACGCGACCACTGCCTGAGACAATTTCAGGCACAGGGTGGGCCGTGTGGATGGCTCCAAGCACCCCAGCCTCATAGATGGAAAAATACTGCACTCCCTGCATCCTGTGGTCTGAGGGTCATCTTTGCACAGAAAGGTCTACCACGGCCACGGCAGGATCTGCCTCCAGGGACACCAATCACTGCTGGACTCAGTGAGGCTGGCACTGTGCTGGGGCTGCCTGGGTCTGACCAACACAGACCCATCTAGGTTACTCTTTGGGAGCTGATATGTAGTCATGGCTTATTCTAACCATGCTATGCTTAGACTCCTGGAAGTGAGTCTATGTTCCTAAGACCATTTAGTCATGGGGGATAAGGGATGCCTTGTGGATGCTGGGTGGTCAGAGGCACCCAGAATGGGATCCAAATGCTATCTGAAGACAGCCAGGTGTCTAAAGATAATCATGTCTTATGTACTAGAGTTGAATCTACAGCCAAAAATATGCTAAATATCCCTTGTACCTTCCTCAAGTATTTATGTGGCTGAGGCCAAGATGATACAGTTGGGCTTACTCCAAGGATCTGTACTACTGGAAGCTGTTTTCGTATACCCCAACTGGGTTATTTAACCTAAAATTCAATGGTGGTAGATGCCTGAATCTGAATAAATTATAAAATCATTATGCTGGGAATGGTCTTGTTTTTAAAAGGCTCAATTCTGGTGTCATTTTAATTGAACTACAAATTCCCTGAACATTTCTGCATGCAGGCATGTTAATTCAAACATTTATATTACAACCAGCTTTTGCATTTTGCATAATGCACTTTCAGACCTCTGTGCAATTTAACAATTAATCCTGCGTTTTGTATTAAGACATGTGCAATACATACAGCCACTAATTTCTCTATAGAACAAATATATTCTCCCTTGGAGGAAAAAAAAAATAACTGCTGGAGAATGAATGCTCATGGTGGTATGCATATCAATCAGCTTGCAGGGCTTTACACATAATGCATATGGATTTAGGGTCTTGGGATAATAACCCGATAGCATTGAATAAGCAGAATGGATATTGAGGGCAAAACTGAAGACCTTTATTGATGAGTAATGAACCCAGAGGAGTGAAATGACAGCAGAAAAAAACAAACGGGGGAACATTTTCCCCACCCCCACCAAGTAGACAGCCAGGGCAGAAAGGGCCTGAGTCATAAACGCACGGTTTCACATCTCCTCAGCCAAACGTATGCTGACTATGTATTCACGACAGTCCTCTGAGATCAGCACAGCAGCACACAATTTGCTTGAGTATTTTTATCTGTGGTTGCCCCACAGAGCACCACCAACCCTCTGCAAAAGTGGTTCAGGGGCTGAGAAATGTTGATGCCACACATGCACCAAGAAGGTAAGAAGAGTTTCACTATTCACACAATGAGAATTTCTGGGGGAAAGCAGGCACCCTAGCCATTCTGCAATTGCCTAAACAAGGGAAGGACTTTGGTTTCCACTGGGCCTCCCAGGTGCTGCTAGCAGTAAAGAACTTGCCTGCCGAAGTAGGAGACATAAGAGACATAGGTTCGATCCCTGGGTTGGGAAGATTCCCCTGGAGGAGGGCATGGCATCCCACTCCAGTATTCTTGCCTGGAGAATCCCATGGACAGAGGAGCCTGGCAGGCTATAGTCCATAGCATCTCAAAGAGTTAGACATGACTGAAGTGACTCAGAACACACGCACATGGCTGGGCCAGGGCTAGGGTGGATAGCGGCTGGGTTTACATGGTTTGAACTTGCTGCCAGCACCCAGGGAAGGAGAGTCTGTTTTCTTGCTGGTTTGCCCAAGGGATGAAGGAGGGTGGGGCTTGAATTTTGTTAGCAGTTAAACACCAAAAATGGAGCCAGAATATTTATTACAATCTTCCTACCTTCGACTTGTCATTTAGGGATTTAAAACCCTACTCTGAAGTTTACCTATTGTGTGACTCAACCTCCTTAAACTCTCTCATCAGTAAAAGTTGTATAACATTTACAATAAATGATGTCACACATATCAAAGCAAACTGGCCCAGTGCCTGCATAAAACAGATGCTCAATAATTGTTTCTGAATCTCAATCTGGAAATTTGAGGGAAGAAAAATCTGTTTCCTTCACAGAATACTCTCTCTACCTTTAGTTTGTGTTCTTATGAAAACCAGAGTGAGTCCACCAGCTCTAGTGAAGATTCCTGAAACTATTTACCAGACTCTTTGGACAGCACGGAGATCAAACCAGTCAACCCTGAAGGAAATCAATCCTGAATATTCACTGGAAGGACTGATGCTGAAGCTCCAATACTTTGGCCACCTGACAGGAAGAACTGACTCATTGGCAAAGACCCTGATGTTGGGAAAGACTGAAGGCAGGAAGAGAAAGTGGGGACAGAGGATGAGATGGTTGGATGGCATCACCAACTCAATAGACATGAGTTTGAGCAAATTCCAAGGGATAGTGAAGGACAGGGAAGGCCAGTGTGCTGCAGTCCCTGAGGTCACAAAGAGTTGGACATGACTTAGAGAATGAACAACAAAAAACTGGGATAAGAGGTGAGAAAAGGTGAGTAGAAGGGGCTATAAGGTTGTTGGTGGTGAAAGGGTCAGTGCAGAGGGTGACGCCCCCCGGGAAGTATCACAGAACATATTTGTCTGAAGCATCTCTGCTGGTCAGAGTGACAGGCAGGCATCCAGGCAAGACAAAGTACACCTTACCTGGTGGGGTGGGTGAAGACAGGAAATGGTGCTATGGGTTGAACTGTAGCCCTCCAAAAGACACGTTTAAGCCTTAATCCCCACTGTTTCAGAATATGGCCTTATTTAGAAATGCAGTCTTTGCAGAGTAATCCAAGTCAACTTGTAATCAAGTTAAGACGAGGTCATAGTTCACTGGAGTGGGTCCTAAATCCAGTATGACTGATGTTCTTATAAAAAGAAGAAAAAGAGACACTGGGACAGATGGACAGTCAGGGAGCCTGCCGTGTGACGACAGACACAGAGATTCCCGTGACACACTGCCAGCCAGGGAACACCAGGGATTGCCAGCCACCACCAGAAACAGTCGAGGAAGGACTCTCCCCAGGGTCTCAGAGGGGCATGGCCCAGCTGACACTGTCGTTTCAGACTTCTGGCTCCGAGAACTGTGAGAGAATAAATTCTGTTGTTTAAGCCAACCTGTGTGTGGTACTCTGTTACATCAGCTCTAGGGACCTATTGATAATACGATAGAGAAAAAAAATCACCTGTTACTTTCATTTTTTTCCTTCTTTGAAGATTTGAGCATGTAATTTTACTCAAGATTGGTACAACTGGGAATGCTTTCGTTTTTTGCTTTCACAATGATGACCCAATTACCTTCATATAGTGCCAATTACCCTTTAATTCCTCAAAATTATTTTAAATATGAATGAGAAGATTTTTCTATAAAACATCTAGGATTTTGGCTTATACTAATTTTTATACTCCATGGTTAATAGTATAAAAAACTCATAAATAGAGAAGATAAACGGTGAATTTCTGCAAGATCTGTGAGCAAAGACAAAATGTTAACAATGATTATTTCTGGCCTAGTGGAAACTGTCAGATTTCATTTTCTTGGGCTCCAAAATCATTGTTGGATGGTGATTGCAGCCATGAAATTAAAAGATGTCTGCTTCTTGGAAGAAAAGCTATAACAAATCTAGACAGCATATTAAAAAGCAGAGACATCACTTTGCTGATAAAGGTCCATCTAGTCGAAACTATGGCTTTTCCAGTAGTCATGTATGAATGTGAGAGTTGGACCATAAAAAGCCTTGAAGAATTGAGGCTTTTGAACTGCGGTGCCGGAGAAGACTCGAGAGTCTCTTTGACTGCAAAGAGATCCAACCAGTCAATCCTAAAGGAAATCAACCCTGAATATTCATTGGAAGGACTGATGCTGAAGCTCCAATACTTTGGCCACCTGATGTGAAGAGCTGACTCATTGGAAAAGACCCTGAAGCTGGGAATGACTGAGGGAAAGAGGAGAAGGGGATGACAGAGGATGGATGGTTGGATGGCATCACTGACTCAATGGACATGAGTTTGAGCAAACTCAGGGAGATAGTGAAGGACAGGGAAGCCTGGTGTGTTGCAGTTCACGGGGTCCCAAAGAGTTGGACACGACTTACCGAATCAACAGTAATGAGATTACAGGTAATTTTTCTTTTTTTGTAACTTTTAAAAGTTCCTCATTGTAATAAAAATGTATTTCCAAAAGGAACATACTTTACTTCCCAGAGATATTATCATTTTCATAAAAGTTAAAAAAGTTAAGATTCAGTGCCTTGTCTTTATGGGTTTTTGTTTTGACTTCTAATCCTGGGGCTTGGGGGTGTGTTCATAGCCTGCTGATTAGGCCTGAAAGGACTGGATTAGGGCATGCAGTGGCAGGAACATCCTTGAGAAACTGGAAAAAATGAACTTATTCTGCCAGTACAAGAGGTTCAGACCAGAGAGTGTGAGGCTAATCTTTTCTGATTTCATATAATAACATGGATAGTCTTCTCATTCTCAGGAGTTTTCACAAACAAGCCTTCAAGTCCAGCTGCTTATAAGTATCTTTGCAACAAAAATCAAACATATTTAGTAAAAGTAAATGGAGAACTGATATTCTGCAATGACCACATAAACTTACTTACTGCCTCTGTCTTCTGCTACTTACTAAAATTACATTATCAACAACAAGACTTAGAACACTTTGTTTAGTAAGACATTGCAGTCTTGGCCCAAGAAACAAAGAAACCATTGGACATCTGATTTATGACAAAGACCGCACCGCACATCAGTGGGGAAATGATCTTTTCCATCACTGTTGCTGGGTCAATTAGATATTCACACAGGAAAAAAATGTGCATCCCTATCTCATATCATACACAAAAATTAATTCTAAATGGAGATCTAAATTGGAAAAGTTAAAAAGTACAAGTTCTAGAAGACAATATAAAGTGATACCTTAATGATCTTTAGGTAAACATTTCTAAATGAGGACACAGAAACCACTAACAATGAAGGAAAAGACTGGTAAACAGGACTTACTGAAAATTAAAAATTTCTGTTCACCGGAAAACATCATTAAAAGGGTAAAATATGAAAGCTATAGATGGGGAGAACATATTTGCAAATAAAACCAACAAGAGCCTCTCAACCTGGAGCATTTAAAGAATGCTTACAAATCAAGGGGAAAAAGGAAACTGACTCCATTTTTTTTAAAATAGCCAGACTTTTAATGCCATTTCACAAAAGAGAATATACAAGTGGTCAGTAAACATATGCAAAGATACTTACACTTTAGCCATCAGGGAAATGCAAGTACATTCAGGATGAAATAACACACACATACACACACACACACACACAACACACACATAGTAGAAGAGCTAAAATCAAGAAGATGGACAACTCCAAGTTTTGAAGAGGATATAGAATCACTAGACTCACGTGTGTATATTGGCTTAAGAATAAATTGGTACAACAACATAAGAAAACTGGTGACTTCTACTGAAACTGATCACATACATATCCTAAGACCCAGCAATTTCACTCCTGGGTTTGTACCCAATAGAAATATGCCCATATGTGTAGTAAAAGATCTGTACAAGATATTTCACAGTAACAATATTTGTAACAGCCTCAAACTAAAAACAATCTTAAAACTCCATCAACGGGATACTACATGAGGAGATACATGAACTGTGGTGTATTCATACAATGAAATATTACACATCAATGAAAGTGAAAAAACCATTGCTATACATTATGATAGATGAATCTCTCAAACATATGCTAAAAGAAGACACAAAAGAGAAATGCAGTCAGATCTGTTAAAACATGATGTATGTGGTCCTAAAAATCACCCCACTATGCAAAATCATGCAATTAACACCATAGGGCCTAAGGAGAAAAAACAAAGGGGCATAGAACTCAAAAGCCTTGCCACTAACACACAAAAGACAAAAAAAAAGAGACAGACATTTAATCAAAGTAGTAACATGGTTTCACACATATAAAATGGTTAAGAACTGTGTTGATCCCTGGGTCGGAAAGATCCCTTGGAGTAGGAAATGGCAACCCACCCCAGTATTCTAGCCTGGGAAATCCCATGGATAGCCGAGACTGGTGGACTACAGTCCATGGGGTCACAAAGAGTCAGACACAACTGACTGACCGACCACACACAAATGCACACACACACACATAAATGCTAAAACAAACAGTACTTCAGGTTTACAAAGATCTTAAGTTTGCTTATGGAAGTAGGTGTCAGAGGGGTTGCAGCTTGCAAGTTATCATGAAGTGGGGGAAGGAGGGTCAGCTGACACTGGATGGATTGTTACAACAGTAGACAGGGTAGCTGGGCGTGGCTTGTAACAAGCTAGACGAACTGAGGCGGCTGGTAGAGCTGAGGTGTGTGCGTGTTGTGTATTCCTACTGGGCTCAGCTCAGCTGGGTGCAGCTTTCGGCATTCACCTAGAGTTTCTTGAGGACAACGCTGTGCATAAGCAAACTCTAAATTGCATTATGCTCAAATTGTTCCCTAATGTATCAGTCAGGATGGAAATTTGCATTCCCAAAACAAGCACTATAGTAGAACTGATGGTATCTTATTCTTCTATTTAAATAAGGGTCAAACACAAGCAAAATTAATCAGTGACGTTACACATCAGGTTGTTGCTTACCCTAGAGTGGCTTGTGACTAGGACGGATCACAAGGAGAAACTTCTAGAGCAGGAGGTATTGGCTAAAGAGGTATGTTCAGTTTATAAAAATTCACCCTGCTTTAGTGCATGCTTAAGATTAATGCACTTTAATCTACGTATGTTACAGTTTTAAATAAACGTTCAAGAAAACTTTATAAATTGAAAGACAAAATCTACCCACTTCGATAAGTACTGAAATTTTCCTGCCCCACAGGATAGACATCCATTTCCTCACAAAACACACTAGGGTACACTGATCACTGATACTCATGGCACAGTTATATGGTTCTTTTCAGGCGTTGTTCAGTGGTTTATACGCATACCCTGAAGAATAACAACGTAGGATTCCTAAATTATCAACTCCAGACTTAAGCAGAAACATCAGCATCTTCTTAGCATTGTGATGTCGAGAGACTAGCACTGAGGAAGGAGCTAGATGACATGGGCTCGAGTCTCAGCTCTGCCATTTTCTAGCTCACTGGGTTTGGCAAGTTACTTCATCTAACTCCTCGTTTTCTCACCCACTGAATAAGTATAATAATTCTGTTCAATCTGTGTTACAGGACTGCAATGCAAATGGCAGTGCTTTGCAAAGTGTAAAGAGAGATACACACAGAAGATCTCAATACAGTATTTTCTCTCTTGTGTTTAACTGAAATTTAGCTTAAGCCTCCTCTTTCCTTGTTGGTGTACATCAACAATGTTGTGGACACCAAAATTCCAAATAACAAGGGTGGCTGGCATTAGCCTTGATTTTTAATAACAGCCCCGTATGTAATGAGGGGTTTCACAAAGGCATTTTGATGGTGATGGTAGTGAGGGAATCTCATGCTCTGATGGATTAATGTCTTCATCAGGAAAACGCATGTCCACACGGCATTTGGAGGTATGTGCGGATCTAGAGGCACTGTAAAGCCTCATGCCCACCATGCTGGAGTCAATACTCATTTATCTGTGTTTAGAGAGGAAAGTTTTCATCACAGCTAACATCGCCCCCATTCCATTCCCCCCGACCCCAGTTCATCCTCCTCCTAAGGCCCACCCCCCACCATCCTGTCTCCTAAATTTTGAGTTTGTTTTTCCTATCCAATCAAACAAATTGAAGAGGGTACAAAAATCTGATATCTAAAAACTATGCCTCTAAATACAGATGCTGATTATTTGAATACGTTTGTTTGGATTACCCACATCACTGGATATGTGAATATCTCCTAGAGTTGCTGGGCTGTTAACTCCTTCCAGAACCTCCAAGCTCACTATAAATTCTACCCACTAAACTCAGTGGGAGAGGGTCACACATAGAATAACGCTTGCTGCTTCTCAGCCATAGTACAACTCTTCCAGGCTTGAAGAGGAGGACACTGGAAGGGAAACTAGAAATTTCCCATATTGCTAATCAATGCAGGTATTAACAGGTCAAATGATGACAGTATTTTAAGGGTGACATCATTAGGAGTGTTCATTAAAAAAATACATATTTGGGGTGCTGCTAAGTCACTTCAGTCGTGTCTGACTCTGTGTGACCCCATAGATAGCAGCCCACCAGGCTCCCCCATCCCTGGGATTCTCCAGGCAAGGACATTGGAGTGGGTTGCCATTTCCTTCCCCAATGCATGAAAGTGAAAAGTGAAAGGGAAGTCACTCAGTCGTGTCTGACTCTTCGCGACCCCATGGACCGCAGCCTACCAGGCTCCTCCACCCATGGGATTTTCCAGGCAAGAGTACTGGAGTGGGGTGCCATCACCTTCTCCGATTTGGAGTGCTACCCTAGACCTATTGAATCCAAATCTCTTACATAATCTCGGGGTCATGCATAATAAGCTTGTCAGGTGGTTCTGATGGGCAATAATGTTCTGAAACCACTGTGCCGGAGCTGGGCAAGAGAGAGGCTGACATCACACTGACTAATGATGACACAAGGGGAGCACTCTCATTAAGAGAGCTGTGTTAGACCAGGTCAACCTTGAAACCACTCAGCACTGTGTTAATAATGAGAAGTGCAGCAACCTGGCATCAAACCTGCACTGAGCCACAGACAGGAGGCAGGAGAGAATGTCACATATATTTAACACTGAGTTGTCACAGCAAATAAACAAAACCAGAAACTGTCCTACACACCAGTCTGAGGACTTACCAGAAGGTGAGATGTGACCCACGTTTCCTACCATTTTAACATGTCCCTGGCTACATATCAATCTCTACACTTTCCCTATATCCATGCATCCATCTGTTTGCCAGATGGATTGATAAAGAGTTATTTCCTCTGGAGAGCTTGGAAAAGTCACCTTACGCTAGGCAGTTGCAAAGCATAAGGACACCAGAAATACCAAACTAACATGATGAAAGTCAGGGACAAGAATGATTCCTGGACTTGAGCAGATGACCGATGAATCTTTTTTATTTTTTTGGATTTACAGAGTGAGTGAGGAAGGAGAAATCAGATAGGGTGGGATAAGAGGATGGAAGAAAAAGTAGATAGGTAAATGCGTGGACTGATAAAGGGCAGATGGATGGATAGACAGAGGTTAGACAGATGAGTGGAAGGACAGACGTCTGGAGGAAAAGATAGGAGAACCATGTCAGATCAACTATCTTTTATCTCTAAACTATTTTTAACAGGCTTATTGAAACATAATTGAAATACCACACAATTCACCCATGTAAAGTATATATATAAATAATTCAATGGTTGTTCATATACTCATAGGAATCACCACAATCAATTACAGAATGTTTCATCACCCCACAAAAGGAACCCCAAGCTCATTAGCCATCACCCTCCAAACTCCCAATCCTCTTAGCCCTAACATATTTTTGTCTCCATAGATTTGCTTATGCTGAACATTTCATATAAATGAAATCATACAATATGTGGTCCTTAATGACTGGCTTCTTTCACTTATAATAAAGTTTTCAAGATTCACCTATTATCGGGAGCTAGCACAGGAGATCCCACCCATGACAAAGTCATGTGGAAGAGAACTGTTAAGCAAGGCTTCAGGACTTGAGGGTCTGTCTGGGCCTGCTCGAGCATCTACCCTAAGACCAGAATCTGTCTGTCTTACTGTCTTGTGTCTTTTACCAACTTTCCTGACATTAACAGGGGGCTGTCCCTGACCACCTTTTTTTGGAGAAAATCAACTTAGGGCTTTAGCTAGTAAGTCTCCTGGACACGGGAGAAATATTTCAAGTCAAACCCCCGCTGTTAGCATTCTAGCTTGCTTGGCAGATCTATCCAGACTCTTGCAGCTACACATATGATTGTTCACGGCCTCCCAACTGTGAGAGGCATGGAAAGACTGAAACATAGAGCCTTTTAAAGAGTTAAAAGTTATTAGAGTAGTGCTGGTATAAGATTTCATTATTGGGCCAATACTTGCTGCTAAGTTCCCATATCTCTTATCCACTATGCACCTGGGAGTGTATTAGTTAACATAGTTGGAATGTAAGAAAAACAAGTGTAGCTTTGAAATTAACCACATCAGACTTTTGAACTAATAAGTTCTTTCTTTGCTGTAACTCACTACACCCTTGCTCTGTGAGAAATGTAACTCTGTTTGGCATTTTCTGAGGCTGACATAGATTAGACATATAAAGAAAAAAACATTTCAAGGGAAAATAAGTTTTTTGGTTGAGCAGCCTTTATCAAAAGAGGGTCATAAAATGTCCACAGGCCTCCAAGGCCAGAAGATAATGTACACAATATTGTTTATGGGAAAGGTTTGCAGAAAATATCCTGGTTTTGATAAAGACAAAACAGATGTAATGTTTGGTCTGACTCTGTATGACTGTGCATCTTTCATTTCCCTCTATGTACAAGCAAAGGTATAAAAGACCCTTTTAAAAATAAAAATAATGGGCCTTGCTCACCGAAGCAGCTTGGTCTCCCCGCATCAATCATTCTCTCTCTCTCTCATCTGCCTGGGTTTCTAAGACCTGAACGGGAAGACGTTCTGCATCTTCACTCCCTCGGGAGACCGGGAGGGCACCTGTGGCCTCCGTAAACGGGGCAAACTCCTTGTCCCGGAGTTTTATTGGCTTTCTAGGTAAACCAAGAAATATCAGCCTCTTTCTCTCCTCTATTTTCTTATCTACAACATTCTTTCCTTATCTCTCTCTAAATCATCCGCCGATGCCGTTTTTCCTTCAGGTTCCCCTGGATCCTGTGGGGGCTGGACCCTGGCAAACCTATGTTATAGTATGAATCAGTACCCCCTTCCTTTTTATTGCTGAATAATATTCCACTGTATGGATACTGCTGTTGTTTAATCACTAAGTCATCCCTGACTCTTTGTGACCCCATGGACCATAGCCCACCAGGCTCCTCTGTCCGTGGAATTCTCCAGGCAAGAATACTGGAGTGGGTTGCCATTGCCTTCTCCAGGGGACCTTCCTGACCCAGAGATCGAACCCATGTCTCCTGCATTGGCAGGCAGATTCTTTACCAGTGAGTCACCTGGGAAGCCCTCCAGTGTATGGATATACCACATCTTATTTATCTGTTCATCAACAGACCTACAGGCGGTTTTTATTTTTTTGGCTCTTGTCAATAATTTGCTATGAGCATTCATGTACAAAGTTTTTGGTGTGGGTATATACCTAGGATTAAATTGCTGAGCCATATGGTTATTCTATGTTTAACTTTTAAAAGTCCTACTTATTATTTTTAAAATTTTTACCTATTTTTATTTTTTGGCTGCACTGTGTGGTATGTAGGCTCTTAGTTCCCCAACTAGGGATTGAACCTGCACCCCTGCAGTAGAAGCACAGAATCTTAACTGCTGGACCACTACGGAAGTCTCCATGCTGAACTTTTCGAAGAACTGCCAGGCTATACTCCAGAGCATTTGTTTTCTACTTTATATTTCCACAGGCAGTGTATGAGGGTTTGGCTATTTCTGCATCCTCTCCAACACTTATTTTCCATTTTTTATCTGTTATTACAGCCATCTGAGTGGTATCTCAGTGTGGTTTTAATTTGCATTTTACTGATGGTTAATGATTTTGAAGATCCTGTCATGTGCTTGTGGGTGTTTGAATATCTTCTTTAGATAAATGTCTAATCACCTTTGTCAATTTTAAATTGCTATGTGTCATTTTACTATTGAGTTATAATAATTCTTTATATATTCTTGACGCAGATTCTTTATCAGATATATGGTTTGCAAATTTTTCTTGTATTTTGGTTGCATTTTCACTTTCTTGATGTCCTATCACAAAAATTGTTTATTTTGATGATGTCCAATTGATCTATTTTTTTTCCTTCTGTTGCTTGTGTTTTTGGTGTCATATTAAAGAGACCAGTGGCTAATCCAAGGTCACAAACATTGATCCCTATACTTTCTTGCAAGAGTTTTATAGTTTTTGCTCTTACAATTTAGGTCTCTGATGCATTTTGAGTTAATTTTTATATATGGGATGAGGTAAGAGTCCAGCTACATTCTTTTGCATGTGGATATTCCCCAAAATATTTTTGATAGAAGATAAAGGGGCCATGTGAGCACAAAGATGTTAATAATTTTACCAATATTACTTCAGGAGCAAAGGGAAAGAAACAGAGGGAAAATGTGTACTGGCCATTCTTTCTCCAAAATTCAGAAATGAATCTATGTGAGCTACAAAAGGGCTTCCGTGGTGGCTCAGCTGGTAAAGAATCTGCCTGCAATGCGGAAGACCTGGATTTGATCCCTGGCTTGAGAAGATCCCCTGGAGAAGGGAAAGGCTACCCACTCCAGTATTCTATTGCCTGAAGAATTTCATGGACTGTATAGTCCATGGGGTCACAAAGAGTCGGACACGACTGAACGGCTTTCACTTACAACCAGGAGGAACTACAAAAACAGTGGATAGACCTCAAGTATTTCTGTCCTTGACTCAGGGGCCAAAACTCCTAAACTGCACAAACATGAAGACTTAGTGACCCCCTAAGATCTTCTGTGGGAGAATTCTGAAGGTCCCTTCTTCTGTCCCTCCTGTCCTCTGACACCAGGAGCCCTTGTCGTTCATCACGTGGCTGGCCCTCTGGACCCTAGTACTGCTTTCCTCCACATCAGTTCCCACATTACTTCTACAATCTTTCAAAAATGACACCTGTGCCACTCTCTGGCCAAAGTCTTCCTGGGACCCAGCCCTACTTGCAACCTATTAAGGATGAAGCCCATGCTCCACGGCATGGCCAGCATGGCCTTCATTACCTTGCTTTCCAGCTACCTTTCTGGCGTTCCCTGGCGCAACCAGCCTGTTCCCTGACATCAAGCTTCTCATCTTCTCCTGCTGTGATCCTAAGATGCTTGCAGTTTTCTGGATGTGCAATATTATGCTTCCATGCCTTTGGGTAAGCTGTGCCCCTCCCCCAAGTCTGATACTTACTCATCCCATTAAGCCCAACTCTGTCCCCTCCTCCATGGTGAATTTCTCACCCAGAAGATAAAGTTAACCATTCGCCTCTCTGTCTCCAAAGCACTGTGTCCCTAAGCACCTATGTCCCAAAGCACTGTGAAATATTTTGCCATATTTGGTTTTCACTGTATCCCAAGCATCCAGCACAACGACCAGCAGGAATACAGGAAGGCCCTTTCCTTAAAGTAATTTTCTGTTTAAAAAAAAAAAAAAAAGCCTTAGCCTAGGGATTTCCCTACTGGTCCAGTGGTTAAGATTCCATGCTCCCAGCACATGGGGCCTGAGTTTGATCTCTAGAACCCACATGCTGCAACTGAGAGAGAGCATGGAAGATACAATGAAAGATCCTGCATGCTGCAACTAAGACCAGGCACAGCCAAAAAAAAAAAAAAAATTAACTTAAAAAATAAAAATGATTTTAGCCTTATCCAGACTTATCTAACCACTGTGCCTCTTTTTCCTGAATCAAATAGACAGAGACCCTTTTCACACATCTTATTTTCTTACTATGCACTTTGCTTCATTTAGGAAGATCCTCCCCAGGATAGTATTTTTTTTTACAGCAAGGCAAAAAGTAGGACCCAACCCCTCCAGCCACCTTGTTGAGGCAGCCATGAAGAAAAGTAATCAAGAGGCAAGCTTCAAGAATGAGAAAGTAAGTGATAGGTAACTGTGGACACAACCAGAATTACAAAACTGGAGCAGAAAACCCTTTTATTCTAAGTTATCTGGTTTCTTCTAGCTCAGGAAACAATGACCTTCCGAGGAAAGACATGGCTCCAAAGACAGGTTTGTGTGACCACCGTTTGTCTGTATCTATCACTTGAAAGTCAGCCAAGTAATAGCACTCATTACATTATCGGACATCTTTTTGGTCTTCTGTGATTGACAGCCTTCAGGATACAAAAAACAAATGGCTCAAAATCCTTCTCATATAGGAAACCCAACTTGGAACCAAGACAAATGAGAGTGGTTCTGTTCACCCAGTGTGGAGACAAACGTTGCAGAAAGGTAGATCTGGTTTATCAAGCAAAATTCCATGTTTTCATGTCATAAACCAGGTGGCTTGACCTCCTGCAAGCAAGCCAGGGACATCTTTCTAATAATTTCTGGGAAGAGCGCTACATCCCCTAGCTCAACCCTCAGTTATTTGCTTTCTGCTCCCTCTAAAAGCCAGAGTAAGTTATAGGTAACTCCCTTTGGTATATACCCTTGTCCCCTGGAAGTCTTTTAACAGTGTGCATGCTTGTTAAGTCACTTCAGACCGACTCTTTGCAACCCCATGGACTGTAGCCCACTAGGCTCCTCTGTCCACGGGATCCTCCAGACGAGAATACTGGAATGGGTTGCCATGCCCTCCTTCAGGGTGTCTTCCCAAACCAGGGATCAAACCCGCATCTCTTACATCTCCTCATTGGCAGGCGGGTTCTTGACCCCTAGCGCCACCTGGGAAGCCCTTTCTAACAGCCAAGGAACACAATCATCGTTTAAAACAGAATATTCGATTTCCCTTTTATTTTATGGATAATCTTCTCAGGTTTTTTTTTTTTTCCCCCTCCAAGGTCGCATGAAAATGCCACCAGAAAAATAAATAAACGTCCTGAAATGTGCTGCCAAGAGACCTAAATAGGGCTAAAATTAGCAGCTGCCTCCTTCTCTGGGCAAGAGCTGGCAGCAGCTGGACTGTGACAATACCCAGAGGAGAACAGCGGGGAGCAGAGAGGCGCTGTGGTCACGCTGCTGGGCTGGCACCGGGGGACAGAGGCTTCGAGCCTGGGGCTGGCTGGATGCCAGGCAGCTCCTGAGCAGAGCACTGGCCCTGCCCGCCTGCCTTGGAAGCCTCGATCCGCCAGCCTGACGTAGGGAGATGTAGACTTCCAGACTATCTCTACCTGCTGCTTCCTATATCAGCAACGCCATGGGTTGCAGACTTCCATATATATATTGTTTTGGAGGCACAATTCAATCCATAGCACCTCCTTTGCCATACTCTTCTAAGTAGGTTTCCTTGTAAAGAATACTCTAGAGCAGCAGGAAATATGGCTGGGGATGGGGTTGGGTAGGGGCAGCTGGTAGGCTGCAGGAATCCGTCACAGGGTCAGCGCAGAGAAAAATGGTCCAGATACGACACAAATGCCTGTCGGCAGGAAGCTCTAACTCTCACACAATCCTTTGTGGAACCACACAGCTGCTCCCCAAACAGGACCCTGCTTTTTTTTTCTACCTTTAAGACAGTGACAAGTTTTTCTTCATAGTTTTCACTCTCATTTACTGAGTATTCAGGGGAATACTTGACTGCTTTAGTTACACTCCTGGGAGAGGACCATAGTGCCCGACAGAATTCCTGAGGCCAGGGAAAGTTTGCCTGGATGGATTCCATTTTCTGATCTTTACTGCAAAGAAAAGAGCCACAAGCAGCCCACACTGCTGCCTTCTGCTGCGTTTCCAGCACCGCACAGCATAATACATCATGATCACGGGCTCTTCCAGCAGCCATTCCTGAGACTGCTTGGTTTCTTCGGTAATCCAGGCAGCACGCCCAAACAAAACCATCTTCTCCTCTACTGCTTCCTTGGTCTGAGTAAGGATGATGAGAAACAAAGGGCAAGCTAGTGCAATGCCTGAGTGAGCCAGAAAGAGGCAAAACCGACACCCTGACGGCTGGGGTTAGGAGAGCCGGAGTCCTTCATCACCCGAGTAGGTCAGTGTGAAACTACAGCAGTCCCTCCTTACACGCAGGAGACACGTTCCAAGTCCCGGCGGACACCTAAAACTGCAGACAGAGCAGGTCAGTGTGAAACTACAGCAGTCCCTCCTTACACGCAGGAGACGCGCTCCGAGCCCCGGCGGACACCCAAAACTGCAGACAGTACGAAACCTCACAGATGCTCTTTTCCCCTGTGCACACACCTGTGATAAAGTTAAATTTGCAAAGTAGGCACTTAATTTACAATAAGAGATAAACAACAACTGATAATAAAATACAGCAATTGTAACAGTATACTGTAATAAAGGGCTTCCCCTTGGGGCTCAGCTGGTAAAGAATCGGCCTGCAATGCGGGGGACCTGGCTTCGATCCCTGAGTTGGGAAGATTCCCTGGAGAAGGGAAAGGCTACCCCCTCCAGTATTCTGGCCTGGAGAATTCCATGGACTATATAGTCCATGGGGTCGCAAAGAGTTGGCCATGACTGAGTGACTTTCACGTTCACTCACTGCAATAAAAGTTATGTGCATATGGTCTCTCTCTCTCTCTCTCAAAGTATCTTATTGTAAAATGTAATGCTTTCCCCATCTTAATTAACCCTCTGTAATGCACCGTGGCCATAACTTCTGTAGTTTGCGGTGCAACAACTAGATGAATTTCTTGTTCCTTCTCCATGATTTCACATGTAGAAGATTCATTTTTACTGTAGCTCTTTGCATCTCAGCATGATTTTTTTCTTCCCCTATTCAGTCAAAACCTTTCACCTTTTCACTTAAAGCACTTACTGCCTTCTCCTTGGCATAGCTAAATGGCCAGCATCACTACTCTTGTGCTTCAGGACCAGTATTAAGTAAAAGGAGGGTTACTTGAACAGAGCACTGTAACACAGAGAGCTGACCTGGGGACCGAGACCCATACTAAGTGATTTAGTAGGGACAAGCTCTGCAAAGGGATGATTCATGTCCCGGGTGGGATGGAGCATGGTGGCAAGACACATCACCACACTAACTCCAAACAGCGTGCAATGTAAAACAAGAATCGCTCATGTCTGGAATTTTCCATTTAATATTTTCAGATCACAGTTACCAACAGGCAACTGAGGAAAGTGAATCCAAGGATAAGAGGGGACGGCTTTACTTGCAGAGAGATGCAGACCAGCTAGGGGCCACCCATCTAGGGGTCAGGCGGCTGGTCTATCAGCCCCAAAAACTGGAGGTCTGGTCTCTTCCCCAGCCCCCATACTGATAACTATCAGAAACAGAACAAGCCAGGCACCTGGGACTTTGTCTCCAACAGTGACACTCGGGGATGTTCTGTGATGAAAACGGGGGTCTCCTGTTATAGCTTAGGCCTCACAGAGAGGCCATAGTGGTATAATGTAAAGCTATGGGATTTAGAGTCAAAAGGCTTCTGACTCACCTGGTTCCTCAGCTTCTGAGCCGCGTAACTATGACCAAGTTTCCTGACCTCTCTGAGCCTCAGTTATTAGTGATACTGGGATGATGTCTGCCTAAGCTATCTCACAGGGGATTGTAGAAAAACCAGCTGAACTAGCGCCCTGGAAATTACTTAACAAATAGTAAAGAGCTAAAATAGTAATAATGGACACTACTAAGAATCATTAAATCGTACTGAGTCAGAGAACTCAGGAAACTCTAAATAGCCTAGGCATACATGCAAAGGAAAGGAAAGGAAAACTTGGTTAGTAGCTGGGGCTCTGACACCACGCCTTATGTGGACTCCAGGCCAGACCACTGGGAAGCTCCTTTAAGTCAGATCAGCTTGAATGTCTCAATGTCCCAGACTTAAACAGTATGGACACCTCCCTATCTGTCTCACACACACACACACGTCACCAATTATTTCACAGAAAGATGCAGAACTGGCCAAGGCCTTAGCTCCCAGGCCCACTCCTGATCTTCCCCAACCAAAACCAAAGGGTCCAAGTGACCACATAAGAGGCAGAGGAAGTCTCTGCAGGGAGAAGAGGGAGAGAATCTGGAAAGAGGCCAGGGGAGAGATGACAAATTGGGATCATTTAAATGACCATGCTCCTCCGTCAGCTCTTCTGCGCCTCTTATTAATTGCTTACTAAGCAATGAAGATAGATTGCAAACCATGGTCAGTCACAGTCCTTCCTGCCTACTTGTGTCAACACCCTTCACAATATGATTTCGCAGTTCTTCCTATGAGGAGATGAAATCTATTTCCTCTCTCCTTGTGTCTGGGCTAGCATACCACACACTTTGGCCAAAGGATGCAGCAAGACTGATTATGGTTCTACACCTGAAAAGCTCTGCATACTATCTGCCCCCTCTCTTGAACCACTATGACTGCCACATGAACAGGCCGGGACACGTCTGCTGAAGGGTCAGAAATCAACACAGCGAAGACCTGACTCGGCCAACTCATCCCAGCAAAGGCCCTAGAGACACGACAGCCCAGCTAAGATCAGCAAATCCAGTGCAACCACAGGTGACCCACAGATGGATGCATGCAGCTGTCCTAGATAAGCCAGACTCTAGCTGGTAGAGGTTTGTGCATTATATAAATGCTTGTTCTTTTAAGCCACTAAGGTTTGGGGTGGTTTTGTTATGTAGCAGTGGCTAACTGATGCATGCTAACCTCAACCACTGTCTAGTTCATATTAACACTTCTTTTCCTTTGGGCTTGAATAAAGATGATGAGGTGGGACTCAAAGGACAAAGTGACCTTCTTTCCCTTTAGAGCAGAAGCCTTCAAACTGGGAATGCATACAACTTAACAACATGGAAAACTTTAGAAGAATGAATTTCCAGATCCTAAAAATTGAGGCTAAGTTTCTCCTTGCCCTTTCTCCTCCTTCTCTCCCTCTCTGTCTCACACACACACACATACACACAGAGACACATGGCTTTTATCTGACTTTACCAAAAAAAAACCCCACAAAAACAAAGGAGAAGCCTCTTTGCCATTCTTCTTATTCAGGATATTGCTCTAGGATGTAAAACCCTTAAGGGAATCAGTACAACACTTTGAGAAACTATTTGACCACGTCTACGAAAGCTGAATATATGCACATCCAGTGACAGGGCAATCCCTCTCCAGTTATAAACCCAACAAAAACGCGCACAGATCTTCACCACGTCATATATATGACAGTCCGTAGGACCTCACCGCTATCATGTTCAACAACAGTAAAGTGGATAAACTGTGGCATGTTCACACAATGAAACACTGTATAATAGTAACAAGAAGGGGAAAAAATCTATAACCACACTCCAAAATATGGATGAATCTCTCAACATGATATTGAGCAAAAAAAAAGTGAGAAAAAAAAGAATGCATATCATGTAATTCCCTTCCTTGTAGAATCACATAATACATGTGTACGTGCATTAAACAAACACACCAACCACTCAAGAAAGCTATACATTTAGATGTTAGAACAAGGCAAGGCAGGGGTCACAAGAAGCATCCTTTAGGTGCTGGATATACATGTGTGCTTGCCTAGAGAAAATTCCTAAGATATTAGCACTTTGCTAGGCTATAGTTTAAATCAAAAGCTTTACAATAGTGGAACAAACTAAAGCAACAATTAGATAATTCCTTTAATCAAATAACCATAAATCCCTACTTCATCCATTTCAAGAGAAATTTTACTTTTTATGTTTAATATTTATCAAAAGTATCACCTTTGAGTTGAGTTATGCATTAATAAGAACTGTAATGACAACCCAGGAGAAAAATGTTTATATTTTTAGCCTTATGGTGATAGAAAAACAAACAAAATCAATGCTACAGAGAAGTATGATAGTTGAATAAGGAAATAACTGAGACAAGACAAAATTCTATAGAAGAAATGAAATAGAAATATGATATCAAGGAAATACTGTGAAAGAAGGGCTTGCTCATTTTTATTTTTAAAAGGATGATGGTCAACATTAAATCACTTATTTATCATTTATATTATTTAGAGCTATCAGTTTTACATTTAAACATCAGTATTTATAATATGACAAAAATTAGGTCTTTTATAATTATTTAAATTTACAATAGAAACAGTTAGGTGCCTACTTTAAAAGTCACAGCGGGGTATGTAGCTCCTCAGAGTTACTTTATTAGGATGAACATAAGCAAAAAAACATTATACCAAAAAGTGATTCAGTATTAAAAAAATCTCCCCAGATACCCTTCCTTTAAGGACCTGTACCCCTTCATGGATCACTGCCTTGTTCTGGTGAAGGGGCTTGTGTAACTCAGTGAAGGTATGAGCCAGGCTGCGCAGGGCCACTGAAGATGGGCAGGTCCTAGTGGAGAATTCTGACAAAATGTGATCCACCGGAGGAGGGACTGGCAAACCAGGCCAGATTACTTGCCGTGAGAACCCCGTGAGCTGTACAAAAAGGCAAAAAGTATGTGACACCGGAAGACGAGTTCCCCAGATCAGAAGGTGTCCAATATGCAACTGGGGAAGAGCAAAGGACAGCTACTAACGGCTCCAGAGAGGAGGAAGTGGCTGGGTCAAAGCAGGAACGGCATTTGGTTGTGGATGTGTCTGGTGACGAAAGTAAAACAGTATCACATAGGAACCTGGAATGTCAGCTCCATGGATCAAGGTCAACTGGACATGGTTAAGCAGGAGATGGCAAGAGTAAACATCAACATTATAAGAATCAGTGAACTAAAATGGACAGGAATGAGTGAATTTAATTCAGATGACCATTATATCTACTACCATGGGTAAGAATCCCTGAGAAGAAATGGACTAGCCCTCATAAGCAACAAATGAGTCCAAAACGCAGTACTTGGGTGCAGCCTCAAAAGTGACAAAATGATCTCAGTTCATTTTCAAGGCAAAACCATTCAATACTATAGTAATCCAAGTTTATCCCCCAACCACTAATGCCAAAGCAGCTGAAATTGATCAGTTCTATGAAGACCTAGAACTAACACCAAAAAAAAACCAGTTCTATTCATCACAGGGGATTGGAATGCAAGAGCAGGAAGTCAAGAGATACCTGGAGTGACAGGCAAGTTTGGCCTTGAAATACAAAATGAAGCAGGGCAAAGGCTAACAAAATTCTGCCAAGAGAACACATTGGTCATAGCAAAGACCCTCTCCCAACAACACAAGAGACGACTTTACACATGGACATTAGCAAATGGTTAATACTGAAATGAGACTGATTACATTCTTTGTAGCCAAAGATGGAGAAGTTGTATGCAGTCAGCAAAACGGAGACCTGGAGATGACTGTGGCTCAGGATCATGAGCTCCTCATAGCAAAATTCAGGCTTAAATTAAAGCAAGCAGGGAAAATTCACAGGCCAGTCATGTACGACTAAAATCAAATCCCCTATGAATATACAGTGGAGGTGATAAATAGATTCAAGGGATCAGACCTAGTAAACAGAGTGCCTGAAGAACTCTGGACGCTATGGACAGAAGTATGGACAGAGGTTCATAACACTGTACAGGAGAAGCAAACAAAATCATCCCAAGGAAAAAGAAATGCACGAAGGCAAAGTGGTTGTCTGAGGAGGCTTTACTAATAGCTGAGGAAAGAAGAAAAGTGAAAAGCAAGGAAGAGAGGGAAAGGTACACCCACAATTAAATGCAGAGTTCCAGAGAGTAGCAAGGAGAGACAAGAAGGACTTTTCAATGGACAATGCAATGAAACAGGGGAAAATGACAGAAAGGAGAGACTAGAAATCTCTTCAAGAAAATTGGAAATATCAAAGGGACATTTCATCCAAAGATGGGCACAATAAAGGACAGAAATGGTGCAGATACAATAGAAGCAGAAGAGATCAAGAAGAGATGGCAAGAATACACAGAAGAACTGTACAAAAAAGATCTTGATGACCCAAACAACCACGATGGTGCAGTCACTCACACAGAGTCAGACATTCTGGAGTGTGAAGTCAAGTGGGCCTTAGGAAGCACTGTGGCCAGTAAAGCTAGTGGAGGTGACAGAATCTCAGCAGGCTATTTCAAATCCTAAAAGATGATGCTATTAAAGTGCTGCACTCAATATGTCAGCAAATTTGGAAAACCCAGCAGTGGCCACAGGACTGGAAAAGGTCAACCCTAATCCCAATTCCTAAGAAGGGCAGTACTAAAGAATGTTCAAACCACCAGACAATTGGAGTCATCTCCCATGCTAGTAAGGTTACACTCAAATCCTGCAAGCTAGTATTATGTGAACTGAGAACTTCCAGATGTCAAGCTGGGTTTAGAAAAGGCAGAGGAACCAGAGAACAAATTGTCAACATTCGCTGGATCATAGAGAAAGCATGGAAATTCCAGAAAAATATTTACCTCTGTTTCATTGACTATGCTAAAGCCTTTGACTGTGTGGCTCACAACAAAGTGTGGAAAATTCTTCAAGAGGTGGGAAGACTAGATCCTCTTACCTGTCTCCTGAGAAACCTGTACGTGAGTCAGGAAGCAACAGTTAGAACCTTGTATGGAACAATTGACTGGTTCAGTATTGAGAAAGCAGTACAACAAGGCTGTATATTGTCACCCCGTTTATTTA
Organism: Ovis canadensis; assembly: GCF_042477335.2. Lineage (NCBI taxonomy): Eukaryota > Metazoa > Chordata > Mammalia > Artiodactyla > Bovidae > Ovis > Ovis canadensis. The sequence continues at coordinate 83,584,256 of NC_091256.1, forward strand.
ACTTATATGCAGAGTACTTCATGTTAAATGCCGGACTTCGTGAGTTACAAGCTGGAATCAAGACTGTCAGGAGGAACAGCAAAAACTTTAGATATGTAGAAGATACCACTCTAATGGCAGAAAGCAAAGAAGAACTGAAGAGCCTCTTGATGAGGGTGAAGGACGAGAGTGAACAAGCCAGCTTAAAACTCAATGTTAAAAAGAAAATCTAAGATCATGGCATCTGGTCCCATCACTTCATGGCAAATAGAAGGGGAAAAGGTGGAAGCAGGGACGGATTTCCTCTTCCTGCCTTTTGAAATCACTGCAGATGGTGACTTCAGCCATGAAATTAGAAGATTGCTTCTTGGCAGGAAAGCTATGACAAACCTAGACAGTATGTTAAAAAGAGACATTACTTTGCTGGCAAAGGTCCATATAGTCAAAGCTATGGTTTTTCCAGTAGTTATGCATGGATGTGAGAGCTGGACCATGAAGAAGGCAGAGCACCAAAGAATTGATGCTTTCCAACTGTGGTGTTGGAGAAGTCTCTTACGAGTCCCACGGACAGCAAGGAGATCAAACAGATCAATCTTAAAGGAAATCAACCCTGAATATTCACTGGAAGGACTGATGTTAAAGCTGAAGCTCCAATACTTTGGCCACCTGATGCAAAGAGCTGACTCATTGGAAAAGACCGTGATGCTGGGAAAGACTGAAGGCAGGAGGAGAAGGGGATGACAGAGGATGAGATGGTTGGATGGCATCACTGATTCAATGGACATGAAGCTGGGCATCCAGGAGATGGTAAGAGACAGGGAAGCCTGGGGTGCTGCAGTCCATGGGGTCGCAGAGAGTAGGACACGACTTGGGGCCTGAACAACAATCGCAACAAAGCCCTGAGATAGTGCTGTATGCCACCTGCATTATCTCATTAAGCTACATTAGTCATGCTTCTGGTTACAAGTTACAGAAACCTAACCAAACTGAATTGTCAGTAAGCGAAGGATCTGAGATTTAACTCTACTTGCAACAAATTAGCCTCCCAGTTTCATGCATGTAGGCAGAAGACAGGAGACTACTGGGACAGAGATGAAAGACTTTATCACTCAGTAATAACAGTAAACAGAGCATCTGTGCCATTTCCCTGAGCCCCAGACGCCACAATGCAATGTCAAGAGGGCCTGGCGATACCGGCGCATGTAGAGGGTCATATGATAAGAGATTAACCCCAGCCACAGGAATCTAAATATTTTATAATGGGCAGTAAGCCTTGCCTGACCTCTGCCCCAGAGGGGGGTTATTTTTATTCACTGGACAGTAATCAAATACCCTCTACTTCAGAGGAAGACACTCTCTCCATTTTCCAAAGATGCTTGCCATACAAATATTCTTGGAAAGAAAGCCTGGAACAGAAGCAGTCAGTGAATCTGTGCATAAGACATGTAGAAACACAAGAGAGCCTTGGAGAATTATCTCCCAACATGAAATGAGTGAAGAAGAAACAACAGCTTTTGTAATTGAAAAGCAGGTATATGGGTTGGCTTCAAGAACTCCCGGCTGTAGGGTGCTTAAGAGTATGTTGCAGTGGCTTGTCTGCAACATATGATCTCTGAATATAATCTCTGAATATGATCTCTGAAACAGAGTTTTCAACAATCAGTTCCGCTGTCTTCAAAGTCGGCTTCCCTCTCTACTTGGCTCTCCCCTGAAGGCAGCAAGAGGGCTCCCAACAGCTCCAGCCCAATATCCTGACATCTCCGCAACAAAAGAAAGAGAGCTTCTCCTTCCTGACAATTTCCAACAAAAACCCCAACTGTACCACGTGGGGAGACGGACCATACAGATGGGCCAGTCCGGCTCACGTGCTAACCCCTAGATCTCAGATTGACGCAGACTGAGAGTGAGGTAAGAAAGGTTTGGTCCCAAAGAGGGGGAAGCAAATGCTGAGCAAGTAAAACTGCAGCCTTTCCCTATCCTGCTCTCTAAATGCCCTTAAGACAACAAATCTCACATGTGTACTTCTGTGAAATTAAGCATCGTTTCTTTCCGCAGGCAGATTCTTATTTTAATAAGACTAGCGGCATATCCAAATTGCTATTTTATAATCAAATTTCCTGAGAAAGAAGCTACTGCCATGGTGCCACAAAAGGGACGTTCTGTGAAATAGCCACTTTTACTGGATCATGCTGTGGCAGGCAAAGGGACGGCTCCTCCAAGGAAGGCCACGTCTCAAACCCTGGAACTCACGTCAGTTAGCTTACCGGGCTTTGCAGGGACACTGCAGGTGTGATCACGTGAAATGAGGATCTTGAAATGGGGAAATTATGCTAGATTATCCAGGTGGAGTTCATAATCACAAGGGTCCTTATGGAAGGGACACAGGAGGAGTCAGATGGCAGGTGCCGAGATGAGAGCAGCGAAAGGATGCAGAGAAGATCTGAAGATGCTACAGGCCTGACCGTGAAGCAGCAGCAGCACATGAGGCGAGGGTTGCAGCTGGCCCCCAGCGCTCAAGGAATCAAACTCTCCCCTTGCGCTTCCAGAGAACCAGTCCTGCCAACGCCTTGACTTTAGCACAGCAAGCCTGATCTCAGACTTCCAGTCTCCAGAACGCACACGCATGCTAGGTGGCTTCAGTCATGTCTGACCCTTCGCGACTCCATGGACTGTACCCCTCCGGGCTCCTCCATCCATGGAATTCTCCAGGCAAGGAGTGGGTTGCCATGCCCTTCTCCAGGGGATCTTCCCGACCCAGGGATCGAACCTGCATCTCTTTGGTCTCCTGCCTCGGCAGGTGGGTTCTTTACCCCTAGAGCCACCTGGGAAGCCTCAGGAACAGAAGAAGATAAAACTGTGCTCTTTGAAGCCAGCAAGGCCACAGGAAATGAACATGAGTGTCAGCATAATGCGAGCGGTCAGTGCCCAGTACACCGGCAAACAGAAACAAACCTGATGATGATGACTCTCGCTACATTCTGCCTTTTGCTACAAAAATGTTACTGATTTCCAAATTAAATATTCTTAATTTCTAACACTGTAAAAACTGTCCCGTGGTGACTTGAGGAGGTGAAAGGGTCTCAGTGCCTGTGACTGCCAGGGCAGCACTCCTGCCATCCTCAGCCTGCAGGGCAGGTGCTAAGCTATTTCTGTACCCCTTTGGAAGTATAACAGTAACTGCAATAAGCAAATAAAATAATAATATAAATTCCAAGATGTGTGTTCATTTCAGAAACCACATCTGCACAGCAATCCCATGACTTCTTGATGTGGGCCTTAGAGTACAGACTTGGGAATCCTGGTACAGATATCCTCTTATATATCAAGTACATACCAGATTTAGTTAGAAGACAAAGGGGACATGTTTAAATTTTTATAAAATTATTTTGGTTTAATTCTACTACCGCGTTTGTAATGTGCCTTTTTTCTATTGAGAAATAACTGACATATAATTATTGAGCTTTAATTGACATACAATATTGTATTAAAGTGTACACACAATGATATGATTATAATGTGCACGTGGATCTCACACTGCATATAAATAACTGGGGGCCAATGAGAGGTAGAGGCTTCAAATTAGTAAGAATCAATTTTCTTTCTATTCTATGAACTGTGCCAAACCATACTAGTCTTCACTTGATATTCTATCTAAAGACACTTTAAAATGTCCACAAATTCCATAAAACTCTTCTCAAATGAATTCACAAAAACTCCTAGTTAACAGGAAAAAGTTGTCATATGACCTCACAGAAAGTAGGACCTAGATGAATGATGTTTCAAACTCCCTTCGAGATATCGTAACAGAAATTCTCTCAGCTTTCCCATAATCCAGGTGCACTTCTGGATAAGAACTCCCACTCTCTATTCCTCATGCCCTATGTCTGGTGTCCTGGCCTGAAATACTTTTAGGAAAGACGATGTCCACAACATCTGGGAGACCATGTGGCAAAGATGAAAGAAGAAACAAAGGCATCTGAAAGTCCTGAAATCCAAATTCCAAGAATGGCCTGTAATGGACCAATGGGCAACCCATGGAGAAACTGCTTAATTTATACCAACATGTTGACTTCACCACCAATACAATGGGTGGGAAGCTCTTGTTCCTCAGATTCTTCTGGAAATTGCATATGATCCAGTGGGGCAGAAGCAGAATCAGTCAGAGCAATGACAACTCCATGTCAAAAGCAGGGCCAGTGAAGAAGATGAAATAAGTCAACACAAAGATGTCCGAGACAGTGAGTGACATGTGCCCTCTATCTTCTCTCATCAAAGATGAAATTTCAGTCCCAAGAATGTAATAAGATGTGAGGGGAATGAGTTTCTCTTTAACCATAACCTTCTGGAATTTCCAGTGCAATATCCCAGCTTGGCTTTAAATGAAATACCTGTCCAGAGCCATTTGAGCTAGGAGATGAATAAACTGCCTGGACAAGCTAGTAATCATGGAGAAAATACACTGTGCCTTTTCTCTGCTAGAGAAAGCAAAGCAAATATGCAGAGTGTAAAGGTTCTGGCCTGTCTAAGAAAATGACTAGCTCAGCTCTCATTGCAATCTGGAGGGAAAACAACCAAATTTTCCTTGCCTTGGTACAGGGGACCCTCAGGAGCTAAGTGCTGAGATGGAGTTTGCCAACCTAGATCAGGCAACAAGAAAGAGGGGAAAGTTTGTGTGTGTTACATGTGTGTATGTGTGTGTGTTACGTGTGTGTGTGTGTTATATGTACCCTAAGACATGTGAGTGTGTAGTTAGGCAGAAGAATGGTTGATGGAAGCCAGGTCTCTACCACCTCCAACAAACGCAGAATCTGTGGCTCCACAATTAGGAAATGATTAGCCCCCCGGCTTTTTTTTTTTTTTTTTTACAAAATTCATGTCTTCTGTTGACAGGAGTAGATGGATTTTTCAAAAAGAACACAACTTTGCACCCAGATGACACTATAAAGCTCCCAGTGCCCTTAGGCCAGATGGATTGCCAGTACGTACCCATCCCTAGTTCTAGTTCAGTCACTCAGTCACGTCTGACTCTTTGTGACCCCATGGACTGCAGCATGCCAGGCTTCCCTGTCCATCACCAACTCCTGGAGCTTGTTCAAACTCATGTCCATCGAGTCAGTGATGCCATCCAACCATCTCATCCTCTGTCATCCCCTGCTCCCGCTTTCAATCTTTCCCAGCATCGAGGTCTTTTCCAATGAGTTAGTTCTTGGCATCAGGTGGCCCAAGTATCAGAGCTTCAGTTTCAGCATCAGTCCTTCCAATGAATATTGAGGACTGATTTCCTTTAGGATGGACTGGTTGGATCTCCTTGCAGTCCAAGGGATTCTCAAGAGACTTCCCCAATACCAGAGTTCAAAAGCATCAATTCTTTGGCTCTCCGCTTTCTTTATAGTCCAACTCTCACATCCATACATGACTACTGGAAAAACCATAGCTTTGACTAGACGGACCTTAGTAGGCAAAGTAATGTCTCTGGTTTTGAATATGCTATCTAGGTTGGTCATAGCTTTTCTTCCAAGGAGCAAGCTTATTTTAACTTCATGGCTACAGTCACCATCTGCAGTGATTTTGGAGCCCCAGAAAATAGTCTCCCACTGTTTCCATTGTTTCCCTATCTATTTGCCACAAAGTGATGGGACTGGATGCCATGATCTTAAGTTTTTTCAATGTTGAGTTTTAAGCCAGCTTTTTCACTCTCCTCTTTCACTTTCATCAAGAGGCTCTTTAGTTCTTCTTCACTTTCTGCCATAAAGGTGGTGTCACCTGCATATCTGAGGTTCCTGGTATCTCTCCCAGAAATCTTGATTCCAGTTTGTGCTTCATCCAGCCCAGCATTTCTCATGATGTACTCTGCATAGAAGTTAAATAAGCAGGGTGACAATATACAGCCTTGACGTACTCCTTTCCTAATCTGGAACCAGTCTGTTGTTCCATGTCTGGTTCTAACTATTGCTTCTTGACCTGCATACAGATTTCTCAGGAGGCATGTCAGGTGGTCTGGTATTCCCATCTCCTGAAGAATTTTCCACAGTTTGTTGTCCAGTAGTTTGTTGTGATCTACACAGTCAAAGGCTTTGGTGTAATCAATAAAGCAGAAGTAGATGTTTTCCTGGAATTCTCTTGCTTTTTCTATGATCCAACGGATGTTGGCAGTTTTATCTCTGCTTCCTCTGCCTTTTCTAGATCCAGCTCTTTTCTAAATACCCATCCCTATTGGCTGCCTTTCCTCCTCACTGTGTCTGGACAACAAAGCACTGCTGGGATGCTTAAGACACAGTTGGTTTATGGTCTTGCAGATCTGGAGTTGTAATGCGATGATACTTTTGAGTTACAGAGTAGTCATCAACTGCTTGTTCAAGAAATCAACTCACACTTCAATGTCAAGGACTTAAGACAGACATGAGAAAGGTTCTGCCATCAACAAATGCTTTTCAGAGCCACTGAATTTTGCCTCTGCAAAGCATGATACAGCAGGGTCCCTTCTACAGCAGGCTCAAGGACCAAATCCTCACCCACAGTTTTTCAGAACCCTAAACACAGCTAAGTTCCTGTAAATACATATAAAATAGGCTTAAATATTCACATTCCTCAAGCTGCTTGAAGTAAATTTCAACAGTAAAGGTTGGAGGATTTTCTTTGAAGGCAAAGATATAGTATCTTTATTCTCCACTGAATTAACTGAACATCACTTTTCCAATCTCCACAGCACAGATAACACTGATACAGATGGCTTGTGTGTGACATGCAGGAGACCCCTAGAGGGTCAGTCAGCATTTCTACCCCATGGCTGGCACTGCCCACTTTAAGGACAGCAGGGCACTGTGCACAGCAGAAAGGGAAGGGTCTGGTTTTAATAGCCTCACATCACCAACGATGTAGAGATCAGGAGAGAGCTGTCTATGTAAGCTAAATATTTAGATATTTACTAAAACAAGCTTTGTAGCTTAAAGCAAACAAGTCCATGTCTAAAGCAGTGAACTGGAGATGGAGATACCAACCTTAAGATAGCTCCTCCAGGCTAATCATGAGATACTTCTAGAGACATCGGTGATCCTGGGCAAAGGCTCCTGAGAATGAATGAGGCTGTCCTCAAAGACGCGTGTGCATGTACAGCCCATTCGCTGAGGGGCACTGGGAACCTCCTCCAAGATCCCCATGCCCCTTAAGCACCTTGGGAGGAGGTGGTAGACCATTCCTCTCTGTCTCGGCAAGTCCCAGCCCACCAAGGCACAGAGGGTCCAGGGTGGTTACCCCTGGCGGAAGGGCTACCTCCCCATGAAACCTGGAAATCTAAAGACTGAGCTTAACTGCTCTACATTCTCTACAAAGAGACCTCTATTCACTCGCTTTGTCCCTTTTTCCTCAATGTATAGAGATGGGTCTTAGAAAAACAGGTCCTGATCACATGGCCAAAGGAAGCGGTCCAAGACAACTAGGATGTTGAGGTCCTGGCTCATCCATCAGCAGCTTCAGGTACAGCTTGACAGTCCCTCATCTGACACCTTTGGGGCCAGATGAGTTTCAGAATTCAAAATTTTTTTTTTTTTTAAAGAAAACTAACATGATATCCCCAGCAGAGTCTGAGGAAGCATCCTATAAATGCATGAATACTTCGTTGTACCAAAACATGAATATTCATACTAATCTTCTATCAGGTCAATCAGATTCATTATGAAAAGAAATCCAGACTTCCCAAGGATAGTGGGTTTGGCACCATCTGGTTCATGTTCCTCCAAGAGATATCTAAATTCAATCACTCGGGGACAAAACATCCACAGTGGGAAAACAAGGACTGTAATTGCTAAAACTCCAGGAAACCTACCCTTACTGAGAGGACCCATGGGACAGACTAGCTGGGATGGGGCCATGCCGATGTGAAGAATCTCTGACATAGACAATGCCTTCTGAGCTGAGCTTCCCTGGCCTCAAAGCCCAGACACGAACAGATCTAGAGCCCTCCAGATTCAGAGAAGCATTCCCCTGGGACTCTAGCGCCCAGCTCCAAGGAGGACACAGAGAGAGCCAGCTGCAGATCACAATAGGAGCCAGAAGCAGACCAGGTATTCCAGAGCCCTGACACCCGCTCCCCAATGTGCCTGCTATTAGCTCCAGGGGGGACAGGACAAATCGTGCTTTGATCTTCATGCCTTTGAAAAAGAGGATAAACATCTTATCGCTACTACCTCTTCTCTGTCCCTTCAAAGGCCAGCATTCCCAGGTTTTACCACCCACCTCGTCTCTTCTCACTCTGGGCATGCTCCTTGGCGAACTGTATTCACTCCCATGGCTTCACCGCCACCTTCATGCCCTGTCTCCCACGTCGCAGTGGTTCTGTGTCCCCCTCCTGCCCTATGCCAGCTCACATTTTTAACTGCCTCTTGGGTACCTCCACCTCCAGGGCTTGTCTCATGCGCCCTGTCCTGCCATGCCACAGTCCACTGTACCTGTGTGCTTCCCCACGTCTTCCGCTGCACCTGGTGGGGGGGGGCGGTCGTCACATGACTGGTTCTGGCCAATGGAATGTGAGCAGAGATGGCTAGTGTCACCTCCGGCGGGGACATTTAGTACCTGGTGACACCACCCGCTCCGCGTTCTCATCTCCTCCGTGATGCCAGAACAAGAAGGTGAAGAATCAGAACAAAAACAGTCTAGGTCCCGAAGTCACTGCTTAGAAAGAGTCTCTGGACCGTCACTGAACTGCTGAAGGAATAAACTTCTATGGGGAAAAAATTACTGAGAGTTTGGGATGCTCTGACCAAGCCCCTAACGTTAATTACCCCCACATACCTGCCTTCTTTATCTGGCAAGTTCTGACTTACTGCTCAAAACTCCAGTTCAAATGTCCCCTCCTCTGCGAGGCTCCACCACGGGAAGGTCAGCCCTCCACACTGCGACCTCCAGCAGTCCCTCGTGCATTTGGCCCAGGGGTGATCTGACTCTACGGACACACATCTATTTGCACATCTGGCTCCCTCATTTGTGGTTCTTCCACCCTTGTCTCCTCAATGCCTTGCAGGCAGCAAACACCTGGAGTGTTTCTTTACTGAAGCCAAGATTAGAGCCTTCTGGCTCAGGTGACCAGCAAAGCGCGAGTCAGTATTTTTAGAGTCATCTTGGTCTCTGCACCGTGCTAGGCATGGTGGGAGGAGGCAAGAAAAGCCAACAGCTCTGTCGCCCACCTCGAGAAGGGTTTTTTTTTATCTTTCAGTCCTCTGTGCCCCATTACCTCCCATCTTCATTCAAGGACAGCTTCCACATACAAATTACCTGGTCTTTTCAAGAACTATCAGTGAAAACACTTCTCCGAGAGCGAGATCAAAGGGGTATGGGGATGACAAGATGAAAGCAGAACAGGGCTCTCTCCTGGTCCCTCTGAGCCTGGCTCGCCCAAGCCTGCCACAGTTTACACACACGACCTGGCACCCTGGGACCATGCAGCTGTGTCAGGTTACTGCTGATGTGAAAAGCATCACTGGCTCGTGGGGGACCCAGAGGTAGAGATAACACCCTAGCCATGACCGGGTCACGTCATCACCACTTGGCAAAACTCGCCAAACCAAAAGCACAAAAGCATGTCACTGGTCAGGGCAAGAGAACAAGGGATCTTGGCTCTGAACACACGGTGAACTGGCTGAGTAATGTGCTCTGTGAGTCATTCCTGTTCTTCCAGTTCTTTTCAGGACGTGATGTAACGCTCAGCTTTAGCCCAAAGGAGATGGTGACCACAAATAAAGGATGACCAACTATTAATGCAGTCTTTTCACAATAATGCCCACCAACCAGCACTTTACCTGCTGCAGGTGTGACGTTGCTGTGGACGTGGAGACATATATGAACACTGAACACATGTTCATTAAACATGAGGCTGGCTGCTGATGCCAGTGAACCAGTGTCCAGACAAAAAGATCCACAACAAAGAGGTATGGCCAACCAGGCACTGTGCCCACAGCAGCAGGAGACCACAAAGGGGCTTCTAGGACATTCTCCTGGTAGGACTGTCAGAGTCGTCAGTGGAACAAAGTCAGACTCTGCAGTATAATGAAGGCTGATCTACAGACAGTAGGGAAGATTAGGAAAAATGTTTAAGTTGGAGACATAACCTACCAGCAGGGAAAGATGGATTTTGAGAGAGTTGGATGGTACATTTTGAAGTTAAGGATCAGCATAGCAGACAAGAGGTACATCAAAATAGAGGACAGCTAAAGCCACAGCTAAACCCAGGACTTTGCTCCTGGCTGATGTTTTTACAGGTCACACACCGCGGACAAGGCAAGGAATGCCTCCTCCTGCCCCACGTGTGATACCGACTGCATAAATGCGGGAAACAAGCAGCTGTCTGAAAACAGCACCTTACCTTGTATGAAGATCCTATCCCAGTAGATTTCCCCGACTTGACTGCCCCCAAGAAACACCAGGTTGGACAGGATCAGCATGGAGGTGGAACAAGAGGCAAGAGCGGCATGCAATCGCCGGCGAGCTCCTGGGGAGAGGAACTGGGCCTGGGGGAAAAGGCGAGAAGGCATCTCATCACAAGGGTGGAAAGAAATCGGGCTGAGATGTCACACGGCCTTTCTGTTACCAGCTCAGGATGCCTCCTTCTACAGCTTGAGGTAGATTGTTATTTAAACAGCTTTTTTTTTTTTTTAAACTACTATTTCTGCAAGATGCTCATTCTGGTCTAAGGAACGCAGTGACACACTCCCGAGTTGCTTCTCACTGCCAAAACGGGCTTCCTTCTGACACGTGTAACACAAACACCCAAACTAGTTGCTTAGGATCCAGCTGAAACGGCTCCACACGTTTTCTACACATTAAATCTACAGGTACAAGAACTGTTTAAACTGCTCTCCACGACAATAAGAACAACGCCATGTGATGAGGCAAGATCAGGGCAATCTTCTGAGGGAGTTAACCAGACCCTGGGAAGGCCCTCCCCCATAAATCTGACCCACTATTAAGGAGGAACCCCATTAAGAGCAGGCAGCAGAATCAGAACAAGCCAACCCCATTTCTGGAATCAGAGTTCAGGGAGCCAGGTTACCTGACAGGGAACTTGTCAGAGCATAAGATAATCATGGGTAATGCCGGCGCTGGAAATACGCAGAAACTGGAGAGACGTTTTCCAGCAATGATGGTAAAGAATTCCGCTCATCCGTCCAAGGTCTTCATTGCATTTCCCCCGCCCCTTTTAATATTTTCTCAGGGATTTCATAAGGTAAACAAAGCCTTTATTCTTCAGGGTTCATCTTTCTGGTACCCTACTGAGTGAGATCACCGTGACGTGCCTGGCGTGTTTGAGCCCCAGGGAGTGCCCTTCAGGACTGCAGAATTGGAATGAGAACCAGGTGGAGCACAACCCAGGGTTTCTGACAAAGACCACAGCCTGAGCTAGAGACACAGAGAGGGAGCAAAGGTTCAAGAGATCATTCCTGAACAAATTCCTGAAGCCTGCTCATCTCTGGGGTCACTTGCATTTGATTTCAGCTGTGCTCCAGTGGCAAACGAAATTCTGAATTACCCGAATCTATAGCAGGCAAAAGGACTAAGCCAGAGGGTGAGTCTCCAGCAGGAAACACTTATTCCTGGCGACCCTGCTGAGGATCACCTGTGGCTATTCTGAAAGCCCTGATCAGCATCCTCTGAAAAGTGCTGCGGAATGAATTCCCGACCCCTCCCGTTTCTCTCCCGCCAGCCCCAGGTCTGGTCTGCATGCTCAGATATACCTGCTGCCCTATGGCTCCCCATCCATGGCTCTCTCCTCCAGCATCATTTTGGAGCATGGTTTTCCTGCCACCATATGTGAGAGGCGTGGCTTTCTCATAGGTAAGTTGTACAGCAGGCATTGACTAAGTTGTCTGCCTGCACCTGGTTGTTCTGGAAAGCTCTCAAGCGATGCTGACATGCCCTGGTTAGAGGCCACCAGACAAGATGACCTCTAGTCTCTCTCCTCCTCTAAGAGGCGACAAGCAAGTACAGCAGATGCCGTCAAACAGGACCAGATCAGAGATAACTACACAGCATAGAAACTGGTAATGAAGGAGAAACGGAGATGAAGCGTGTAATTCAGCACTCTTAACCTCTGAGAGGGCTTCCCCGATAGCTCAGTTGGTAAAGAATCTGCCTGCAATTCAGGAGAAAGTGAAAGTGAAAGTGAAGTCACTTAGTTGTGTCCTACTCTTTGCGACCCCATAGACTGTAGCCTACCAGGCTCCTCTGTCCATGGGATTTTCCAGGCAATAGTACTGGAATGGATTGCCATTTCCTTCTCCAGGGCATCTTCCCAACCCAGGACTCAAACCCAGGTCTCCCACATTGTAGACAGACGCTTTACCATCTGAGCCACCAGGGAAGTGACCGCAGCTCAATTCCTGGGTTGGGAAGTTCCCCTGGAGAAGGGATAGGCCACCCACTCCAGTATCCGTGGGCTTCCCTTGTGGCTCAGCTGGTAAAGAAGCTGCCTGCAATGCAGGAGACCTGGGTTCATTCCCTGGGTTGGGAAGATCCTCTGGGGAAGGGAAAGGCTACCCAGTCCACTATTCTGGCCTGGAGAATTCCACGTATAGTCCATGGGGTCGCAAAGAGTCAGACACGACGGAGAAAGAAGTTCAGAAAGAAGAACCTCTGAGAATGAGGAGACACTGATCTTCCAGTTTCCACATTTTTGAGCAGAGGAAGATACTTCCTGAGAGTTACTGATTCAGTTAGCAGTGACTAAGAAGGCAGGGGAAGAGGGGAGAAAGGGGGAAAATCTAGAATAATAGATCAAGAAAATACGGATGGCTACAATCCACATAAATGTGCCCAAATAATTCTGGTACAGGCACCACTGATAACACAGCTGATGTCTAAGGAACATGAGGAACTTCTGTTTAAACCCCATCAGGCTTCCCCAACTTTATATCCTGTTATGGGAATTCAAAGACCCTACTGATTTTTCCCCTTTTAATGTCAATTACAGAAGAGTGCAAGTTGCCTGGTTAAAGCTCAAAGTGGTTCTCCTTTTGTGGGAAATGATAACAAATATTAAATAATCAACATAGAGATAACGAGCGAGGAAAATACCCCTTGCCTTGGGTTGCTAAACAGGGCTGTGTTTAGCAACCAGGTTACCTGGTACTGGCCAGGGTCAGGGTGTGGTGAGAGGTAGGTGGGGGGGCAGGAGACAGAAGCTGGGGGGGGGGGACAAGAGACACAGCAAGGGAAGAGGTGCCAAGGTGAGTGAGTGCTGGACACACAGGGATCCTCTTTCCAGCACCTGAGGCCCTGCTTCCTACGGCTCTTCTTTTGATTCTCTGATTACCCCAGTATCTCTCTCAGCTACATGATTCAATAAGTTCCTCTTTCGGCTTAGGAAAAACAAAACTCAGAATAACAGCAAATACCAAGGAGCCTCTGATCTCAGAGACAAGAGGGAAGATACAAAATCGGAAGTGACACACTACAATTCAATCTTTAGAAACAGTTCATTTATTTTAGAAAACTAACAAGAACGTTAAAGCCATGGGCTGTTGGAACCAATAAGCTAGAAAGACTTAAGGAGAAATGAAGATGCTCACAGGCAATTCTTAATTACCCCCGGGGCACGTGGGTGGCAGACAAAATAGATGATGATACAGAAAAGCCAGAAACCTAATTTTAACTAAAAGCCCCATCCTCTGAACTGACAAAATTAGCCTTGCCAACAAGAAGTGCACTTGACACAACTTTACATCTCTTCACGGTGAATCAGTGGGAGGGCAGAATGATGGGCCAGAAGGAAGAAAAAAGAGAACCTGTCTGGATGACCCACAGGAGAGCAATAATTAATAGCAAAGGGGGTGCAAATCTTGGCTGCATCCCGTCTTTCCTCTTTAGGTTCCCTGGACACATTGGGGAAGGTGACAGATTTGACATCAGGGATTTCTATCTTGGGCACCATCTGGCATTTGCCACTGGTTTTCAAGAACCCTAGGGATTAAGTACCATATTCAAGGTTTCCAGAAGCAAAAATGCCATCTGGGCAAGGCTGGAAGGGTATACTCCCTTGGCCCAGCCAGCTCCATCAATAAATACAACTTTCTGAGTCCCTGGGACCCTCGGGGTCAAACTTTCCGCTTTAAGCACTTTGTTTCTTTGCACACTAAAGACGGGATGCAGCCAAGATTTGCACCCCCTTTACTATTAATTATTGCCCTCCTGTGGGTCATCCAGACAGGTTCTCTTTTTTCTTCCTTCTGGCCCATCATTCTGCCTTCCCACTGATTCACCATGAAGAGATGCAAAGTTCTGTGGTGACTACTGTCATCACCCCTGTGATCCTTCATATCCTCTGGGATGCAGGTCCATGTGCAGGTCAACCCTCACAGGTTAGTCACCCATCCTCCTGGATTCAGTTCAGGTGCTCAGTCGTGTCCAACTCTTTGCGACCCCATGGACTGCAGCACGCCAGGCTTCCCTGTCCATCACCAACTCCCAGAGTCTACTCAAACTCATGTCCATCGAGTCAGTGATGCCATCCAACCATCTCATCCTCTGTCATCCCCTGCTCCCGCTTTCAATCTTTCCCAGCATCAAGGTCTTTTCCAATGGGTCAGTTCTTCACATCAGGTGGCCAAAGTATTAGAGTTTCAGCTTCAGCATCAGTCCTTCCAATGAACACCCAGGACTGATCTCCTTTAGGATGGACTGGTTGTATCTCCTTGCAGTCCAAGGGACTCTCAAGAGTCTTCTCCAACGCCACAGTTCAAAAGCATCAATTCTTCGGTGCTCAGCTTTCGTTATAGTCCAACTCTCACGTCCATATATGACTACTGGAAAAACCACAGCTTTAGACTAGATGGACCTTTGTTAGCAAAGTAAAGTCTCTACTTTTTAATATACAGTCTAGATTGGTCATACCTTTTCTTCCAAAGAGCAAGCATCTTTTAATTTCATGGCTTCAGTCAGCATCTGCAGCGATTTTGGAGCCTAAAAAATTAAGTCTGTCACTGTTTCCATTGTTTCCCCATCTTTTTGCCATGAAGCAACAGCACCAGATGCCATAATCTTAGTTTTCTGAATGGCTTAGGTGCTTGTAAACTCCCTTGGTAGGAGAACTCAGGTTGAGGAATTGTAAACTAAAACGGGAGGGGGAAAAAAACATTGTGCAATGAAGATCCATCATGTCAGTAAAGAACTGCCAACTTGATCAGATAAGGCAATGATTAGTAAACAGAGTTTCATTTTCATCAATGTATCAGGACAAAGAGAGCCCCATCTGGTCATGGTCTCTTCTCAGAGGATAGATGAGATTGTGTCCATCCAATATTCTGGCAGCAAAATATAAATAAATAAAACTGGGAGTGGCACTGCTCCCCAGGGGACATTTGGAAACTGCTGGACATTTTTGGTCATCCCAAGGACAACACAATTGCCAAAAGGTAACTGTGGCATTTGATAGGCAGGGGCCAAAGATCATTAACACAATGCAATGAGTGGGACAGAATCGTTCTACCTAGAATGACAACAGTGACCTCTAGAGAAAGGGTTAAAGGTTTCCTTCT
Organism: Ovis canadensis; assembly: GCF_042477335.2. Lineage (NCBI taxonomy): Eukaryota > Metazoa > Chordata > Mammalia > Artiodactyla > Bovidae > Ovis > Ovis canadensis. Next base: position 83,599,756 of record NC_091256.1, read on the forward strand.
AACTCAATACAGAGCTAACCTCTCTCTAGGACTATGGGGCACAGAAGCTCCCTGTTCTTTAATTAGGTTGTTGTTGTTAATTGCCAAGTTGTGTCCAACTCTGTGACTCCATGGACCGTTGCTCACCAGGTTCCTCAGCCCACGGCATTTCCCAGGCAAGAATACTGCTACTGCTAAGTCATGTCAGTTGTGTCCAACTCTGTACGACCCCATAGATGGCAGCCCACCAGGCTCCTCCGTCCCTGGGATTCTCCAGGCAAGAACACTGGAGTGGGTTGCCATTTCCTTCTCCAGTGCATGAAAGTGAAAAGTGAAAGGGAAGTCGCTCAGTCATGTCCAACTCCTAGCGACCCCATGGACTGCAGCCTACCAGGCTCCTCCATCCATGGGATTTTCCAGGCAAGAGTACTGGAGTAGGGTGCCATTGCCTTCTCCGAGACAAGAATACTGGAGGTAGCCATTTCCTTCTCTGGGGGATCTTCCCACCCAACGGCTCGAACCTGCATCTCCTGCTTTGTAGGTGGATTCTTTACCACTGAGCCACCGAAGATGCCCTTTAATTAGGAGCAATGCCAAAAACGTGCCCCCTTTTCCCTGGGACGTAGAAAACTGCATCCCAGGTCAGGGAAAGCATTCCTTTTACAACACCCCAGTGCCAGACCCCCCGAACCAATCCTCTCTACCATCTGGCATCAAATTAAAGAGAGGAGGGCCCTCCTGAGCCCCCTCAGTCACATTCAGGCAAGTTGTACCATCAGTTCCAATCTCCTCACACCCACAGCCCTGAAACCCAGAGCACAGAGGAAGAACTGGAGGCTGAGCACATGGAAAGGCACCACTTTGTTCCCCGATGAGGCTGACCAGTTTTCCTGTAGAGACTCTGACCGAGGTGACAGGCTGGGGCAGTTTCTTTCCATGTTAACATCAATATAACCCACTCTTCAGACCCAGAAATGGGTAGTGGGCTTGGGGCCTGGATACAGTGAACCCCTCACAGCATCCAGAAGTACATTCTCTGTGGCTCAGCTGGTAAAGAATCTGCCTGCAATGCAGGAGACTTGGGTTCAATCCCTGGGTCAGGAAGATCCCATGGAGAAGAGAATGGCTATCCACTCCATTATTCTTGCCTAGAAAACCCCCAGGGACAGAGGAACCTGGTGGGCTACATACAGCCCATGGAGTCCCAAAGAGTCGGACACAACTGAGCAACTAACACTTTCACTTTCCCTGGGTAACAGGCCTAGAACAGACCTCATTCCTCTGGGCGAGCTCGCTGTCTGTGACAGAAGAAACGAAGAGCTGGCAGGCGGAAACATTCTAATGACGGTTCAGCAGTGGCTCTAAACTTCCGTCTAAAACACTGATTCCAAAGGTGAGGCGTGTAACCCAAACAAAGGAAACCTAGAGCCCAACTAAACTTTTGTCGCTCGAGTTTACATTTCCTGCTGCAACATGCCTGTTTATTCTTATCTCCATGGCAACTCCTCTATCTTTTCCAGTCAACATCCTGTCCCTGGCAATCACAGGACTGGCCAGGCAAACAAGCTGGGGCCTGGGGGGCTGCAGTCCATGGAATCTGGGTCAGAATGGATGCTCAGACGGCCACGGGGCTGAGAGGCAGATGGTGCATTGGGGCTGAGGGCTGCTGTGCTCTGTGGGCCCCACACTTGTCCACAGAGGGACTGCACACAGGGCTGAGACAGGAGGAGGGGACGGGCTAAGCATCTGGGGGAGCAGATGGGGAGGAGGAAAGGCTGTTGGAGACGGTGACAAAGGCTTGGCAAGTGGGACCTGATGCTGTTTGTTTTTAAGTGGGGGAGAAGCTAAAAAAAGGAACTGGGTGGATTTGAGCAGCTGGACAGTTCTTCCACATCATCACTGAAGTTTTTCATTTTCTAATAAAAACGCTAACCAGAGGGTAACAGAGGATGGACAAGGACATGGCAGAGGGGGAGACTGGTGCACACCAGGGAGGGCGAACGAGGGGTGGACATCCCACAGGCCAGAAAGAGGAGATCGAAGACAGCAAAAGAAAAATGATGCTTCCTGTGAAAGACAACAGTGGCCAGAGTGAAACGCTAAGGATTAGGAGGACCCAAACCCCAAAGTCATTCCAGGGTTGCTGCCCATCTCTGTTCCAACCTTCCAGGACACTGCTCCCCTTGCTTCCTTTCTCAAGGCACTTGGGTCATTTCCACTTAAAAGTTGGCATTTTACCAGTTACCCTTCTCTCTCATGTTCCCACCAGCATGGTAAGTTCCTGAAGGATAGTGTGGCCTGTATTTCAATCTGTGCACTGAAGGCCCACTCAGACTCCGTGTGTGCTCAATAATTATCTTACAACTGTTTCTCCCTTTGCCTTACGTAAGTTCCAGAATCTCCTGACTTCCTTACTATCCCATCTCCATCCTAGAGCCAAGCCAAATAAATATATAAAAGCAGTCAGAAAGTAACACTTCCTTCTTGTGTGTGTACAGAGCATCAGAAATTCACTGGCCAATGAAGTTAAATTTTCTAAGCTCTGTTTGCTAGTTCAATTTAGATCGAACTATCAGTGACACTCCTGAGAGAGAGTCACTGCAGCGGTAAAGACAAAGCTGGTTTTACTTAAACAGAACAATTTAAGTTGTTCCACAGTTTAGATGTCCTGCTGAGTTTAAAAAAGAAAAAAAGAAGAGGCTATAACTCGGGATCCAAATCCATGCAGCCTATGAAAGAATTTCAAATAACTAAACAAACAACTGGTTCCTGGCACAATCGGAAAGCTTAAGCCGTATATTAAGTGGCTAGGTTCCTGCTAAAAGTTCTGGAATGGCTGAAAAAACTGTCTCACCCTGTGTTCTCACTCTTCCGCTACCCACCTTCGAGGTGGCTCAGTGGTAAAGAATCTGCCTGCCAATGCAGGAGATGCAAGAGACATGGGTTCAATCCTCGGGTCAGGAAGGTCCCCTGCAGTAAGAAATGGCAATCCATTTCAGTATCCTTGCCAGGAAATCCCATGAACAGAGGAGCCTGGTGGGCTACAGTCCATGGGGTCACAAAGAGTCAGACGTGACTGAGCACAGCCACACACACATCCAGTGTATTTCATCTCTGCTCTGGATTCCTTAGAAGTCTCTTTCTTGACTGACATGCTGGCCTCTGACATTTCTCCCTCTACTTCACGAAGCACATGCACTCTAACCCTCCACTATGCAAAGTGTTTTGGTGGGGGTTTCATTGCTTACAGACTAAAATCCAAACTGGGAAGGCCCTTAACAATTACAGCCCATTTCACTTTCCAACCTTAAGTCCTACCATACTTTATCAGTGACACAGCATCACTAGTCACTGCTATCCAGACACTTTTACATCTGCGTGCCTTCGCACAAGCTGTCTGCTCTACTGAGAATGTGTTCTCCTTATTCTTTCCTCAGGCTTCAGCTCAATGTCAGCTCAGGAGAACAACGGCTTTGGACCAGCCCAAACTGGGTTCAGGTTCTGGCTTTCCACCTTTTAACTGTGCTGTCCAGAGGAAGTTCAGGCTCTCTACCCAGTTCACAGCTGCTTATGATAACTCGTGTCTGTGTGTGTGTGTGAGTCGCTCAGTCGTGTCTGACCCTTTGTGACCCATAGACTGTAGCCCGCAGGGCTCTAGGCTGTCCTAAATCTGGCACAGTTGGCCACTTATTTTCTCTTTCTAACTAAGGTGGTTCAGATGGTAAAGAATCCGCCCGCCAATGTGGGAGACTCAGGTTCCATCCCCAGGTCAGGAAGATCCCCTGGAGGAGGGCATGACAACCCACTCCAGTATTCTTGCCTGGAGAATCCCCATGGACAGAGGAGCCTGGCAGGCAGCAGTCCATGGGGTCACAAGGAGTCAGACACAACTGAGTGAATAAGCATATAACCTAAGGGATAGGTAGCACTGATCTATAGATATTAGATAACACAATTTTTTAATGTAATAAAATTCACCATGAGAAGAGTTCTAGCTACATTGCAAAGTACATACAATTATTCCCATTTCACAAAGAAGGGACTAAAAGGGCAAACTAAGTAAACTGGCCCCAGGTTCAGGTTCCATGCACTGGTAAGTACAGAGCAGGGATTCACACGGGTTTCTCTAACTCAATGTCTTCATACTCCCTGCTATAACCTCATGTCTATGTTTAACAGCGAGCATCTCCTTCTTTAGACTGAAATGTTCAAGAAATTTGCCTCTTTAGTGTCAGATACACAGTAGGTTTTCAAGAAATGTTTGTTCCACAAATACTTCATGCATGTGTTCCTTTAGCAACAGTTGATAGATACTCACTAACTGTCAATTTTAGGACCTCAATATTAGCAACGACAATTCAATTTTTAAAAAGTAATTGGAATTCACCATTACATAAGGGGAGTTAATATATTTCCCAAGAAAAGGACACCTCAGAGACGAAAAGTAAGAATACAGAATTGCTGAATAAAAATAAACAAGGCTAGTATCCAAATTTAAAGGATGAAAATGATCTCTGTTCAGAAATGACATGATCTTGTATGTAGAAGGCACTAAAGAATCTATTTAAAAAGTTACAACCAGTAAGTTCAGCAAAGTTGCAGTATATAAAATTAACAGGCAAAAATCCATCACATGTCTATACATCAACAATAAACCTTCTGAACAAGAAATAGATAATTCCATTGGCAATAGCATCAAAAAGAATAAAATACTTAGGTAGAAACTTACCAAAGGAGGCAAAATACTTACATACTGAACACTACGAAACACTGTAGATATGACACCCATATTTATGAGTTGTAATACTTAATATTGTCAAGATGACATTACCACCCAAAGCTATCTACAGATTCAGTGAAATCCCTATCAAAATTCTAAACCTTTTTGTTTCCAGAAATAGAAAAATTTAACATAAGCCAAGCATGGAAACTTAAGGGACTCCTGAATGACCAAACTGAACTGAACTGAATGACCAAACCAATCTTGAAAGAGAATAGGAAAGTCAATCAAGATGGTGGCATGAGAAGGTCCTGAACTCCTCTCCTCCCATGGAGGCACCAAATGTACAGCTAGGCATGGAGCAATTCCCGGTGAAAGACATCCGTAAAATATAGTAAAATACCAAAGAGAAATCACAGAGCTGAAGAATACAATGTCTAAACTGAAAAATTCAATAGAGGGTTTCAACAGCTCAACAATGGACTAGATCAAGAGGAAGACAAGATCAGCAAACTCAAAGGACAATAGACTTCATGCAATCAGAGGAGCCAAAAAATAAAAAAAGAATGAAAATGAGTGAAGAGAGCTCAAGGGACTAACAAAAGCCATCAAGCAGACTAAAGTACTAAGGGATCCCCTAAGGAAAAGAGAGAAAGGGAAAGGGAGAGAACACTTATTCACATAAATGATGGCAAACTAAACTTCTATAACCTGGGGAAATAAACAGACATCTGTATCAAAGAAGCCCAAACAGTACCAAGTAAGATAAATCTAAAGAGACTCACACAAAGACACACTATAATTAAACTGTGAAACGTTAAAGACAGATGATCTTAAAAGCAGAAAAAGAAAGCAACTTGTTATGTACAAGAGAACTCCCATAAGACTTTTAGCATATTTTTCAACAAAAATTTTGTAGGCCAGAAAGATTGGCACAATATCACAATATATTCAAATGAATGAAGGAAAAACTCTGCCAACCAATAAATACACTACCTGACACAAATAGTTCACAATTTGTATGGAAACCAAAAGACCCTGACAGTGAAAGCAATCTTAAGAAAAAAGAATGGAACTGGAGGATCAACCTTCCTGACTCCAGACTATACTACAAAGCTACAGTCATCAGGATAGTATGGTACTGGCACAAAGACAAATATAGATCAATGGAACAAAATAGAAAGTTCAGAGATAAATCCACACACCTATGGACAGCTTATCTTCGAACAAGGAGGCAAAAATGCACAACAGAGAAAAGACAGTCTCTTCAACAAGTGGTGCTGAGAAAACTGCATGTAAAAGAATGAAACTAGAAAACTTTCTAACACCATACACAAAAATAAACTCAAAATGGATTAAAGACCTAAATATAAGGCCAAAAACTATAAAACTCTTAGAGGAAAACACAAGCAGAACACTCTCCAACATAAATCACAGCAAGTACTGTGATGACTCACCTCCCAGAATAATGAAAATAAAAACAAAAACAAACAAATGGAACCTAATTAAACTTAAAAGCTTTTGCACAATGAAGCAAACTATAAGCAAGGTGAAAAGACAGCTCTCAAAATGGCAGAAAATAACAGTATACAAAACGACTAACAAAGAATTAACCTCCAAAATACACAAGCAGTTCATGCAGCTCAAACCCAGAAACAGAAATGCAAAAAAAAAAAAAAAAAAAAAGGAATGCAAATCAAAACCACAATGAGGTATCATCTCACACTGGTCAGAATGACCATCATCAGAAAGTATACAAACAGTAAATGCTGGAGAAGGTATGGAGAAAAGGGAACCCTCTTACACTGTTGGTGGGAATGCAAACTAGTACAGTCACTATGGAGAACAGTCTGAAGATGTCTTAAAAAACTGGGATTGTAACCGCCATATGACACAGAAATCCCACTGCTGGGAACACACCCAAAGGAAACCAGAATTGAAAGAAACACATGTAGCCCAATGTTCACTGCAGCACTGTTTACAATAGCTAGGATATGGAAGTAACCTAGATGTCCACTGGCAGATGAGTGGATAAGGAAGCTGTGATACATGTACACAATGGAGTACTATTCAGCCATATAAAATAATGCATTTGAGTCAGTTCTAACCAGGTGGATGAACCTAGAGCCTATTACACAGAGTGAACTAAATCAGAAAGAGAAAAATACTGTATATTAATGCATATATATGAAATTTAGAAAAACAGTACCAATGACCCTACATGCAGAGCAGCAAAGAAGATAGAATTCTGGACTCAGCTGGAGAAGGTGAGAGTGGGATGATTTGAGAGAATACCATTGAAACATGTACATTCAGTCAGTTCAGTCAGTTCAGTTGCTCAGTCGTGTCCGACTTTTTGCAACCCCAAGGATTGCAGCACGCCAGGCCTCCCTGCCCATTACCAACTCCCAGAGTTTACTCAAACTCATGCCCATTGCATCAGTGATGCCATCCAACCACCTCATCCTCTATTGTCCCCTTCTCCCCCCGCCTTCAATCTTTCCCAGCATCAAACTCTTTTTCAATGAGTCAACTCTTTGCATGAGGTGGCCAAAGTACTGGAGCTTCAGCTTTAGCATCATTCCTTCCAAAGAAATCCCAGGGTTGATCTCCTTCAGAATGGACTGGTTGGATCTCCCTGCAGTCCAAGGGACTCTCAAGAGTCTTCTCCAATACCGCAGTTCAAACGCATCAATTCTTCAGCGCTCAGCCTTCTTCACAGTCCAACTCTCACATCCATACATGACCACTGGATATGTACATGACCACCATAGCCTTGACTAGACGGACCTTAATTGGCAAAGTAATGTCTCTGCTTTGGAATATGCTATCTAGGTTGGTCATAACTTTTCTTCCAAGGAGTAAGCGTCTTTTAATTTTATGGCTGCAATCACCATCTGCAGTGATTTTGGAGCCCCAAAAAATAAAGTCTGACACTGTTTCTACTGTTTCTCCATCTATTTCCCATGAAGTGATGGGACCGGATGCCATGATCTTTGTTTTCTGAATGTTGAGCTTTAAGCCAACTTTTTCACTCTCCTCTTTCACTTTCATCAAGAGGCTTTTTAGTTCCTCTTCACTTTCTGCCATAAGGGTGGTGTCATCTGCATAGCTGAGGTTATTGATATTTCTGCCGGCAATCTTGATTCCAGCTTATGTTTCTTCCAGTCCAGTGATTCTCATGATGTACTCTGCATATAAGTTAAGTAAACAGGGTGAAAATATACAGCCTTGATGTACTCCTTTTCCTATTTGGAACCAGGCTGTTGTTCCATGTCCAGTTCTAACTGTTGCTTCCTGGCCTGCATATAGGTTTCTCAAGAGGCAGGTTAGGTGGTCTGGTATTCCCATCTCTCTCAGAATTTTCCACAGTTTATTGTGATCCACACAGTCAAAGGCTTTGGCATAGTCGATAAAGCAGAAAGAGATGTTTTTCTGGAACTCTCTTGCTTTTTCGATGATCCAGCAGATGTTGGCAATTTGATCTCTGGTTCCTCTGCCTTTTCTAAAACAAGCTTGAACATCAGGGAGTTCACAGTCCACGTATTGCTGAAGCCTGGCTTGGAGAATTTTGAGCATTACTTGACTAGCATGTGAGATGAGTGGAATTGTGAGGTAGTTTGAGCATTCTTTGGCATTGCCTTTCTTTGGGATTGGAATGAAAACTGACCTTTTCCAGTCCTGTGGCCACTGCTGAGTTTTCCAAATGTGCTGGCATATTAAGTGCAGCACTTTCACAGCATCATCTTTCAGGATTTGAAACAGTTCAACTGGAATTTCATCACCTCCACTAGCTTTGTTTGTAGTGATGCTTTCTAAGGCCCACTTGACTTCACTTTCCAAGATGCCTGGCTCTAGATTAGTGATCACAGCATCATGATTATCTGGGTCGTGAAGATCTTTTTTGTACATTTCTTCCATGTATTCTTGCCACCTCTTCTTAATATCTTCTGCTTCTGTTAGGTCCAGACCATTTCTGTCCTTTATTGAGCCCATCTTTGCATGAAATGTTCCCTTGGTATCTCTAATTTTCTTGAAGAGATCTCTAGTCTTTCCCATTCTGTTCTCTTCCTCTATTTCTTTGCATTCGTCGCTGACGAAGGCTTTCTTATCTCTTCTTGCTATTCTTTAGAACTCTGCATTCAGATGCTTATATCTTTCCTTTTCTCCTTTGCTTTTCACCTCTCTTCTTTTCACAGCTATTTGTAAGGCCTCCCCAGACAGCCATTTTGCTTTTTTGCATTTCTTTTCCATGGGGATGGTCTTGATCCTTGTCTCCTCTACAGTGTCACAAACCTCATTCCATAGTTCATCAGGCACTCTATCTATCAGATCTAGTCCCTTAAATCTATTTCTCACTTCCACTGTATAATCATAAGGGATTTGATTTAGGTCATACCTGAATGGTCTAGCGGTTTTCTCTTTCTTCAATTTAAGTCTGAATTTGGTAATAAGGAGTTCATGATCTGAGCCACAGTCACCTCCTGGTCTTGTTTTTGTTGACTGTATAGAGCTTCTCCATCTTTGGCTGTATAGAATATAATCAATCTGATTTCGGCGGGTCATGGTGGAGAGGTCTGACAGAGCGTGGTCTGCTGGAGAAGGGAATGGCAAGCCACTTCAGTATTCTTGCCTTGAGAACCCCATGAACAGTAGGAAAAGGCAAAATGATAGGATACCAAAAAAGGAACTCCCCAGGTCATTAGGTGCCCAACATTCTACTGGAGATCAGTGGAGAAATAACTCCAGAAAGAATGAAGGGATGGAGCCAAAGCAAAAACAATACCCAGTTGTGGGTGTGACTGGTGATAGAAGCAAGATCCAATGCTGTAAAGAGCAATATTGCATAGGAACCTGGAATGTCAGGTCCATGAATCAAGGCAAATTGGAAGTGGTCAAACAAGAGATGGCAAGGGTGAATGTTGACATTCCAGGAATCGGCAAACTAAAATGGACTGGAATGGGTGAATTTAATTCAGATGACCATTATATCTACTACTGCGGGCAGGAATCCCTCAGAACAAATGGAGTAGCCATCATGGTCAACAAAAGAGTCCAAAATGCAGTACTTGGATGCAATCTCAAAAACGACAGAATGATCTCTGTTCGTCTCCAAGGCAAACCATTCAATATCACAGTTATCCAAGTCTATGTCCCAACCAGTAATGCTGAAGAAGCTGAAGTTGAATGGTTTCATGAAGACCTACAAGACCTTTTAGAACACCCAAAAAAAGATGTCCTTTTCGTTATAGGGGACTGGAATGCAAAAGTAGGAAGTCAAGAAACACCTGGAGTAATAGGTAAATTTTTGGCCTTGGAATGCGGAATGAAGCAGGGCAAAGACTAATAGAGTTTTGCCAAGAAAATGCACTGGTCATAGCAAACACCCTCTTCCAACAACACAAGAGAAGACTCTACACGAGAGCCGGCGCACCAAGCGCAGGCGGCTGTGAGAGCCGGCGCACTAAGCACAGGTGGCTGCGAGAGCTGGTGAGAGGAGCTGTCTCACGTCCGAGATCAGGGGCAGCAGCCTAGAGTGCCAGGCTGCGACAGCACAGGTACGGCCGAGAGGAGCTACCCTGTGTCCGAGGTCAGGGGCAGCCAGGAGGAGCTACCCCGCGTCCGAGGTCAGGGGGCGGCGGCCGGGAGGAGACATCCTGCATCTGAGGTTAGGGGTGGCGGCTGAGAGGAACTACCCCGCGTCCGAGGTCAGTGGCAGCCGTGAGCAGACACCCCGCGTCCGAGGTCAGTGCGGCGGCCAAGAGGAGCTGCCCCGCGTGTGAGGTCGGGGGGGCCGGGAGGAGACACCCCGCGTCCGAGGTCAGGGGCGGCGGCCGGGAGGAGATATCCTGTGTCTGAGGTCAGGGGCGGTGACCCTGAGGAACCACCCTGAGCCCGAGGCCAGGGGCAGCAGCTGGGAGGAGCCACCCCAGCCTGAGGCTAGGGCCGGCGGCTGGGAGGAGCATCCCGAGGAGCTGTGGAGGGCCTAGAGGCGCTATCCCACGTTGAAGGTCAGGAACTGTGGCGGTAAGGAGATAACCTATGTCCAAGGTAAGAAGCAGCAGCTGTGCCTTGCTGGAGCAGCCCTGAAGAGATACCCCAAGCCCAAGGTAAGAGAAACCCAAGTAAGATGGTAGGTGTTGCAAGAGGGCATCAGAGGGCAGACACACTGAAACCATACAGAAAACTAGTCAATCTAATCACACTAGGACCACAGCCTTGTCTTACTTTAAATGTAAATGAACTAAATTATCCAATCAAAACACAGAGTGACTAAATGGATTATAAAACAAGATCCAACTATATCATGCCTACAGTAGACTTAATGCTTCAGCATTAAGGACCTGCATAGTGAAGGGATGAAAAAAATATATTTTGTGAAAATGTAAACCAAAAAAGGCTGGGCTAGTTAAATTCTTCAACAAATGGTGCTAAGAAAACAGGATATCCACATGCAAGGCACTACATCTGAGCCCTCACGTTATACCAGATACAAAAATTAATTCAAAGAATCAAAAATCTAAACATCACTGATTTCCCCGGTGATCCAGTACAAGACCTCACTCTTGTAATACAGGAGGTGTGGGTTCCAATCCTGGTTGGGGAACAAGATTCCATACACTGTGTGGTACAGCCAAAAAAAAACCCCAAAAACTAAACATCAGAATTGAAACCATAAAACTCTTATAAGGAAATATAGGAAAAAAATTTTCATGGTATTGAATTTATCAATGATTTTCTGAATAGGATACCAAAAAGCCCAGGCAAGTAAAAGTAAAAAGAGATAAATTACACACTTCACCAAAATTAAAAATTTTTTGCATCAAACACTATCAACAGAGTGAAAGGCAATCCACAGAATGAGAAAATGTTCAGAACTGCATATCAATAGTGGGTTAATATCCAGAATAAAGAACTACAACTCAACAACAGAAAAACCACCCAATTCAAAAATGGGCAAAGGACTTGATTAGATATTTATCCAGAGAAGATACACAAAAGGTCAATAAGCACATGAAAAGATGTTCAATGTCACTATTATGGAAATGCAAATAAAAACTACAGTGAGACACAAGAACCACACCTTCACACCTATGAAGATGGTTATAATAAAAAAAAGTGCTAATGAGGATGTGGAAAAATTGAATCATTATGCACTTTTAATGAAAATGCAAAATGGTGTAGCCATTGAGGAAAACAGTATGGCAGTTTCTTAGAAATTAAAAATAGAATTATCATATAATCGAGCAATTCACTTCTGGGTATATATTCAAAGCATATATTTGGATATCAATATCCATAGCAGTGTTATTCACAATAGACAAAAGTCAGAAACAATCATAATATCAATCAATGCATAAATGTGTAAACAGTCTAGGATATATATGGAGAATGGAAATACTACTCAGTCTTGAAAAGAAAGGAAATTCTGATAGATACTACAACATGGAAAGTTATAATCGTAACACAAAAGGACAAACATTACACAATTCCACTTATATATAGCACTTAAAATAGTCAAACTCATAGAAAAAGAAAATAGTGGTTTCCAGGGATGAGGGGAAAGGGGTAACAGGAGTAATTGTTTAGCAGGTACTGAGTTCCAATTTGGGATGGTAAAAAACATTCTGGATATTGATGGTGATGATGGCTACACAATGTGAATGTATTTAATAACTCCGAATTGTACACTTAAAAATGATTAAATTGGTAAAGTTTCTGTCATTTGCGGGTTATCATAAGAATCATTAGGCCTTGGCTAATAGATTTGCTGAACAGTGAATATACACAATGTTCATACACATGTGGGCCATAATCAAACTGTACATGTACTAAGCCAAAAAAGCAGTGTAAAAACATTTTAAAAATTTATCAAGAAGTGTATGCTCACCAACAACAAAGCTTAGCAAAAATTAATGCACCAGCAAATTACTTTAAATTAGACTCACTTAAACTAAAAGCTTGGATTACGGGAACAATAAACTGGATTATCTTTGGCAAGTGTGACCAAACAAGAAAATAAGGTGAAATAAAAAACAGGAAATGACATATAAGACAGTTTAAATCACTGGAGAATAAATGGCAAATATTTGGAAAACTAGATAAAAGATAATTTATCTGGAAAGTATAAAGTATCTAAAATTCTCACAGAAAAAGTCAGAAGACTAAAAGAAAGCATAAACATAGAACTACTGAGACAGGGGTCAAAGCTCTACACTAGAAGAAAAATTGCCCAGATGTGCTTATTGAGCAAATTCTACTTGATATTCAAGGAACAGATAATTACCATTTCATAGGAGCAGTTTCAGAGAGTAGAAAACCATGGGAAGCCTCCACCCTCTCGATGATGACAGCGTTACTCTGATGTTGTGGTTGCTTAGTTGCCAAGCTATGTCCAACTCTGAGACTCCATAGACTACAGCAGCTCATGGGGTCGCAGAGTCAGATACAACTCAACAACTGAACAACAGCAAGACTGCAGCCTCCCTGTCCTTCACTGCCTCCCAGAGCTTGCTCAAGCTCACTTCCATGGAGTTCGTGATGCCATCCCACCATCTCATCCTCTGTCACCCCCTTCTCCTCCTGTCTTCCATCTTCCCCAGCATCAGGGTCTTTTCCAGTGAGTCGGCTTTTCACATCAGATGCCAGTACTGGAGCTTCAGCTTCAGCATCAGTCCTTCCAATGAATATTCAGGGTTGATTTCCTTTAGGATGGACTGGTTGGATCTCCTTGCTGTCCAACGGACTCTCAAGAGTCTTCTCCAGCACCACACTTAGAAACCATCAATTCTTCAGGGTTCAGCCTTCTTTGTGGTCCAATTCACATACCTGGACATGACTACTGGAAAAACCATAGCTTCCCAGGGGGTGTTAGTGGTAAAAATTCTGCCTGCCAGTACAGGTAATAGAAGAGGCCTGGGTTTTATTCTTGGGTTGGGAAGATCCCCTAGTTGAGGGGCATGGCGACCCACTCCAGTATTCTTGCTGGGAGTATCCCATGCAGAACCAATGACTCTTTTACATGTAGCTGTGCAGTTTTCCTAGCACCACTTATTGAAGACGCTGTCCTTTCTCCATTATATATTTCTGCTTCCTTCATCAAAGATAAGTTGCCCATAGGTGCATGGGTTTGTCTCTGGGCTTTCTATCTTGTTCCATTGATCGACATTTTGTTTTTGTGCCAGTACCATACTGTCTTAATCACTATAGCTTTGTAGTATAGTCTAAGTCAGAAAGGTTGATTCCTCCAGCTCCATTTTCCTCTGTCAAGATTGCTTTGGCTATTTGGGATCTTTTATGTTTCCATACAAATTGTGAAATCTTTTGTCCTAGTTCTGTGAAAAATGCCATTGGTAATCTAAGAGACTGCATTGAATCTGAGATTGCTTCAGGTAGTATAGTCAGTTTTACAGTATTGATTCTTCCAATCCAAGGACATGATATATCTCTCTGTGTCATCTTTCATCAGTGTCTTGCAGATTTCTGCATATAGGTTTTTGTCTCCTTCAGTTCAGTCGCTCAGTCGTGTCCGACTCTTTGTGACCTCATAAATCACAGCACGCCAGGCCTCCCTGTTCATTACCATCTCCCGGAGTTCACTCAGACTCACATCCATCAAGTCCGTGATGCCATCCAGCCATCTCATCCTCAGTCGCCCCTTCTCCTCCTGCCCCCAATCCCTCCCAGCATCAGAGTTTTTCCAATGAGTCAACTCTTCTCATGAGGTGGCCAAAGTACCGGAGTTTCAGCTTTAGCATCATTCCTTCCAAAGAAATCCCAGGGTTGATCTCCTTCAGAATGGACTGGTTGGATCTCCTTGCAGTCCAAGGGACTCTCAAAGAGTCTTCTCCAACACCACAGTTCAAAAGCATCAATTCTTCGGTGCTCAGCCTTCTTCACAGTCCAACTCTCACATCCATACATGACCCCTGGAAAAACCATAGCCTTGACTAGATGGACCTTAGTTGGCAAAGTAATGTCTCTGCTTTGGAATATGCTATCTAGGTTGGTCAGAACTTTTCTTCCAATGAGTAAGCGTCTTTTGATTTCATGGCTGCAGTCACCATCTGCAGTGATTCTGGAGCCCAAAAAAATAAAAAGTCTGGCACTGTTTCCACTGTTTCCCCATCTATTTTCCATGAAGTGATGGGATCGGATCCCATGATCTTCGTTTGTCTCCTTAGGTAGGTTTATTCCTAAGTATTTATTCTTTTTACTTCAATAGTGAATTGAATAGTTTCCTTAACTTATCTTTCTGATTGTTCAACATTGCTTATTAGAGAAATGGAAATCAAAACTATAATGAGGTATCACCTCACATTGGTCAGATGGCCATCATCAAAAATTCTATAAACAATAAATGCTGGAGAGAATGTGGAGAAAAGGAAACCTTCTTGTGCTGTTGTTGGGAATGTAAATTGATACAGCCATTATGGACAGCAGTATAGAGATGCCTTTAAAAAAAAAAAACAACAACCTAGGAAAAAAATCACCATATGACCCAGCAATCTCACCACTGGTCATAATCCCTGAAAAACACATAATTCAAAAAGACACATGTATCCCAATGTTTACTGCAGCACTGTTTACAAGAGCCAGAACATGGAAGCAACCTAGATTCCCATCAACAGATGAATAGTTAAAGAAATTGTGGTGCATATATACAATAGAATATCACTCAGCCATTAAAAGGAATGGATGTGTTAGTTGAACTGAGGTGGATGAACTTAGAGCCTATTATACAGAGTGAAGTAGATCAGACAGATGAAAACAAATATATATTATCATATGTATATGGAATCTCCAAGGGAATAGCCAGCCCTTGGACAAGTCCACTGTGTGTGAAAGTCGCTCAGTCACTGGATCATCAAAAAAGCAACAGAATTCCAGAAAAACATCTACTTTTGCTTTACTGACTACGCCAAAGCCTCTGACTGTGTAGATTACAACAAACTGTGGAAAATTCTTCAAAAGATGGGAATGCCCAGACCAGCTGACTTGCCTCCTGAGAAATCTGTATGCAGGTCAAGAAACAACAGTTAGAACTGGACATGGAAAACAGACCGGTTCCAAATCAGGAAAGGAGTACATCTAGGCTGTATATTGTCACCCTGCTTCTTTAACTTATATGCAGAGTACATAATGAGAAATGCTGAGCTGGATGAAGCACAAGCTGGAATCAAGATTGCCTGAAGAAATATCAATAACCTCAGATACACAGATGACACCACTCTTATGGCAGAAAGCAAAGAACTAAGGAGCCTCTTGTTGAAAGTGCAAGAGGAAAGTGAAAAAAGTTGGTTAAAACTCAACATTCAGAAAGCTAAGATCAAGGCATCCGGTCCTATCACTTCATGGCAAATAGATGGGGAAACTATGGAAACAGTGAGAGACTTTATTTTGGGGGTTCCAAACCACTGCAGATGGTGACTGCAGCTATGAAATTAAAGATGCTTGCTCCTTGGAAGAAAAGCTATGACCAACCTAGACAGCATATTAAAAAGCAGAGACATTACTTTACCAACAAAAGTCCATCTAGTCAAAGCTATGATTTTTCCGGTAGTCATGTATGGATGTGGGAGTTGGACTATAATGAAAGCTGAGCGCCAAGGAATTGATGTTTTTGAACTGTGGTGTTGGAGAAGACTCTTGAGAGTCCCTTGGACTGCAAGAAGATCCAACCAGTCCATCCTAAAGGCAATCAGTCCTGGGTGTTCATTGGAAGGACTGATGTTGAAGCTGAAACTCCAATACTTTAGCCACCTGATGCAAAGAACTGACTCATTGCAAAAGACCCTGATGCTGGGAAAGATTGAAGGCAGGAGGAGAAGGGGACAACAGAGGATGAGATGGTTGGATGGCATCACTAATGTGATAGACATAAGTTTGAGTAGGTGATGGACAGGGAAGCCTGGTGTGCTGCAGTCGAAGGGGTCGCAAAGAGTTGGACATGACTGAGCAACTGAACTGAACTGAATATGGAATCTAGACAAATGGTACTGATGAACATGTTTGCAGGGCAGGAATAGAGACACAGATGTAGAAAATGGGCTTGTGGACACAGTGGAGAAAGAAGAGGGTGGGATGAATTGAGAGTCAGGTTGAAATATATACATTACTATGTATAAAATAGATGGCTAGTAGGGAGTTGCTGTATAGCACAGAGAGCTTAGGTTCATGCCCTATGATGACCTAAAGGTGTGGGATATGGAGGTGGAAGGGAGGCTCAAGAGGGAGAGGGTATATGTGTATTTATGGCTGATTGGTATTTTACGGCAGAAACCAACACATTATAAAGTAACTATCTTTCAATTTAAAAAATTCTAAATTAAATAGCTGCAAATCAAATATGGGAATGGTTCAAAGAACTCTTGATCAAGTAAGATTTATCCCCAGAATGGAAGGATGATTCAGTATTAAAATTATTACAAAGCCATGTAACTCATGGGAGTAAATAAAGGAGAATAATCACATGATCACTCAATAAATGCCAGTAAAGCAAGCTTTTTTAAGTTGATAAAGACGGTATGTTAAAAATCCAGAGAAAGTATTCCCACTAGATTCAAGAGAAAGAAATACTTTGTTCTGTCTTTCAAAACTGTACTAATGGACCAAGGGTAAGACAATTAAATGCAATATAAGCTAAAATTGTTGGCAAAAACAAAACTGTCATTATTTGTAGATGATATGACCATTAATCTAATAAATTCAATAGGAACAACTGAAAAATCACGGGAGCTAAAAAAATTATCTAAAGTAGATGCAAAATGATCAACTCAAAACAAAAATCAATACCTTTCCCACACAACAATAATCCAAAAAGAAATGCACAAGTCTTCCAAGAAATGATGAACCTTATGTAAGAATATAAAGGACGACCTGAATAAGTATTCAAGGCTGAGAAGACTCAGCAGCATAGATAAGTCAACTCAAATAAAGATACAATTAAAAGCAAATCTGATAATTCCAATATAAATACCAAAGGGTGTTTTGAGAAACTTCACTTTTCAGGAATTATAAGATTCCTATAGAAGAAGCAATGTGCACAAACAGCAAATGTAACTCAGAAACAGAATGAAAAGGAGCATAGCACTTTCATTTCTGACATTCAAAACTCTAGTGCTTAAAACAGCAATAATCAAATAGATCAATACAACAGAAAAGAGAACCCCCAAATTAACCCATGTGTATATGGATATTTACAATATATTGAAGGTGATCTGAAATCAGTGAGGGAAGTACAGACCATTGAATAAAACAATTGTAAAATGTGAAGAGCATTCCTGTTGGAAGGCATACAAAAATAGGAAGCTGACCAGATTTGGTCCCTGGACCATGGTTTACCAACTTCTGCTCTATTCTATTTTTGGTATCTACTCTAAAGAAACCCTTTATGAAAAGAAGGCATGGATAGGCATCCTACTGAAGCTGTGTCTTCAAAAGAAAAAAAATTAGAAGCAAACTAAATTTTCAATAGAAGAACTTGAACAATAGAATAAATCAATTTATGATATATCCGTAATATGTCCAATTATGCAGCTCTGCATTCTCTAATAGAGAAATATCTTTAAAACATACCACAAGGAAGGAAAGAAGTGCAAATGTTAGAATATTTATACATTTCTAAATCACACTACAGAAACACACACATATGTATACACAAAGAAGGAAAGCTGAGCAAGGCTATCCTGCAATCTGATAACAATGGCTACCTTTCATGAGAGGGAAGCGAATGAGCAAGGTGATGGGTATCTTAGAGGAACTTCCGCCATATCTGTATTTTTCTCCAAGATCATATGGTCATGAGTGACTCCATAAAGAATAAAAAAGGAAACCTAGGAATCTTTCCAATGAATGACCTTAGAGCTTGGCCATGTCCCCCTGAGTACCAAGTCAAAGAACATGGGTGGGAAGATAGAATCGAGATGACCATCACACCCAAGTCATGACTGCTCATGGTACTGAAAGCCTTCCTCTCTAGTCAGCACTGAGGTCCCTGGAGGCAACTAAATAAGCCTACGATGTCACAGCTATGGCCTCAGCTATATCCTGTTCAAACACAAAAGCAACCACTTAAGGGCAAGGCCTGCTTTTAAAGCAAATTTGATATTTAAAAACCTACAACTGACAAATAGGTAAAGCATTTCACAGTGATTCACCAAATGACATCACAGAAAATTCTTTTAGCAACATTCAGTTAAACACAGTAGATGAGACATCTCTGCTCCCTTTATAAACCCCATTAAAATGAGGAGTAAATATTTAAGAAGGTATAAATCTTCTTAAAGGTATAATTCCCACAGTCAGGGAATGGAAGCAAATAGTGAACAGTGAACAGCAAATGAGCAAAGTCAAACCATCTTTATAAGATAGAAAGCAGATGGATAAATTAACAGAGCTGAGAAACCCGAATACTAGATGCCAAAGAGAAGGAAGTCATTCATACACCAGGTCCCCAGAAGTAACAGGCATTAGAGACACCATATACCACAGATGGCACAGTAAACCCTGATGGGGAAAACACAAAGAGATTGGTTAAAAAGCTGGGTTATGAGCATACAGGCCACAAAGATAAAAGCCCCTCTTTCTCCCCACCCCAAGCCATAATGAAGCTTTTCTCCATAAATAAATAGCATTAGACAGATTCTAAAGTCAAGGACAGTAAGTAGAGTGACATTTCAGCATTACCAAAGATACCTGCATTAAGCCTCTAGAGAGAAAAACAGATTACACACAAAGAATCAAGAATCAAATGGCATTTCTCAACAGTAACATTAAAAACTAGAAGACAGTATCTTGAAAAGTTTTCAGGATAAATTGCCTTTCAACCTAAAATTCAGTGCTCAGATAATCAATTAAATATGAGGGTATAAAGAGAGTTTTAGAAACACTAGCACGCGTGTGTGCACACGCGCGCACGCTCTCTCTCTCTCTCTCTCTCTCTCTCTCTCTCTCTATATATATATATATATATATATATATATATCACCCATGATTCTTTTTTTAGGAAACTACTGAAGGATGTGACCCAGAAAATCAAAGGAAGGGGGAAAAAAACAATGAGATCTGAGGCCAAGACAACCTAGCAGAAAGGAGAGGGGACATGTCATGATGAGAGCTGTACAGCAGATCTGAAGATAAATAATCCAGATGGGAAGGGAGGGTGGGAGGTCTTCAAGAAAGATTCTCCAGCTAAAGAAGAGATTGACAGACTGCCAGAGAGGCCTGACCACATGCAAAATAGAACACTATTCTGAAAAGTTTGGAAAGACATGACGACAGTAAACTACTTACTCAAACAAAACAGGCAAGGCAATTCTTAATCTGAGTTGGGGAGACAGTTGACTAAGAAAGGAAATGCAGTTAGTTATAGTACACTAGCTGGTTTGGAAGCTAATGGGGGAGCCACATTTAACATAGTAATGATAATGTAAACAATGACTTCTGATTTAACAAAAAATATAGAGATTACTGCATTAGGAGGAGTGGGGAGTAGGTCGAAGAGGTTAAAACCTCATGGAGAAAGTAGTTACTATTTATAATTTATAAATGAAGAGTAATAGAATATACTTTAGAAAGGCAATGGAGAAGGCAATGGCACCCCCACTCTAGTACTCTTGCCTGGAAAATCCCATGGACGGAGGAGCCTGGAAGGCCGCAGTCCATGGGGTCGCTGAGGGTCGGACACGACTGAGCAACTTCACTTTAGAAAGACAGAGGTAAATACCAGAAACAATTAAGAGAACTTAGTTTCTTCTGATGGTTTAAGAACAAAGAGCAGGAGGAATGGAGACTGCTCTTCTATTTATTTATCTAAATGAAAGCTTGTGGAATATTGAATTTTGAATCATAAACATATATTTTTTAAACTTCCTGAGTTTCAGTTCTTCCCGCTGTATAACAGGGATAATGATGCTACTTATTTTGAAGCTCAGTTGGTAAAAGATCTGCCTGCAATGCAGGAGACCTGGGTTCGATCCCTGCGTTGGGAAGATCCCCTGGAGAAGGAAACGGCAACCCACTCCAGTATCCTTGCCTGGAAAATCTCATGGACAGAGGAGCCTGGTGGGCTGCAGTCCATGGGGTCGCAAAGAGTCGGACACGACTGAGCGACTAACACTTATTAAAATCACACGGTAGATGTGCTTTGGGGAACATTTTCACTTCTCTTGGGCCAGTTTTTCAGAAGAGCTATTCCACAGACAGGCTGTGTGGAGCCACGCAAAACACAGGTGGTCTAAGAACTGAGGGCTGTTTTGTCAGTTCACCTAATGCCAGAGTGCACAAGTGTCAGGGGATGGGGCGTAGATGAGTCACTTGAGCAGCTAGAGTATGGAGGAAGACTCCTTGTCTGCAATCAAAGAAGCTCGAATAGATCATGCGTGACCGAGTTGGACTCCTTTCTAATCAAACCAACCATCTGTTCTTTTTTTTTTTTTTAATTATTTAAATTTTATTTTATTTTTTTTTTAAATTTTAGTTTTTTATTTTTTAAATTCTAAAATCTTTTTATCTGTTCTTAAACAAATTCCTTACATTCCCGGTCTCTAGTTTCCCTATCTGTAAAAGTGGAGGTAGTAACATTTGCCCTGAGGGTTGCTGTGATGGGCAGATAACGTAAGGAATGAGAAAGATCTCTGTGCAGTCTGGCAGAGCTCCTTGTATGGCAGAGCATGGCACTTAAAATAGTCTCATGTTCATCTACTCTGGAGAAGGACTAACCTCCAATTTCTAACATAAACCGACCAGCCAGGGTCAGCTAAGCAAAGCTTCCTGACAGTGGGTTTCCTCTCTTCCCTTTTCTCTCAATAACCTTTGATTAGGTAACGATACCTATTCACTGTAGAAAAGGCTGAAAATATAAGTGAGCAAAAAACAGAAAATATGCATTACAAATAATCCTACCAGTAAATAGTTAGCCATCATTGACATTTTAGCGTATAACCCTCCACACACTTCTGTGTTTGTATTTTTAAATAAAAGATGAATTTTTATTGTACCTGTTATCCTTATTCTTCACCTTCTCACAGTAAAAAAAGTATTTTAATATCATCAGTTTCAATAGCTGAATAACTGGCTTGGTAGATGTCCTGCACCTCTTATATTCTTTCCTGTCACCCTTCAGGGGATACACAGTGACCCTTCCAACACTTACTCTGGCCCACTGAGTCGATTACAGGGTTGACAGCAGAAGAAAAAGCAAGAGCCACCTTAAATTTGTGTTTCTATATATGCTGGTGATCACAAGTACATTTATTCCAATCCAGCTCATCTCAAACAAGGCCAGCAGCTGTTCAATATGCTTTTTTAAGCAGCTTTTATATCTAGGCCCTGGAAGGAATGTGAGATATTTTCGAAGTCTTGCACATTTCTGACTTCTCAGAGCTTTAAAAAATGAATATATACACACATATATATGCACATATAAAAATGCACCGTGTATTGTATGTGTATATATATATGCTATATACAGTCACAACACATATACCCAACATACATTATACATAATATATATACATTGTAAATAAATACACATTGTAAAAACACATTGTGCTAAGTATGTGCATATTATTTGGGGAAGAAGGGGCTATTTTACCCCTCCACGGATAGTAGGAACACTGGAAACTCAAGCTTGGACACCTTCAGTCAGTAATTTGGATTTTCTGGGAGGAAAAAAAGAGACCCAGATTCAGAAAGACATATCCAACACTTCAGCAGGTACATAGTAAGATTGTGTTTCTTCCCAAGTCCATCCCTAGAAAACTGCTAGGCACTACACTGCGGTCAGAGTGGAGTGAAAGTTGCTCAGTCCTGTCCGACTCTTTGTGACCCGGTAGACTACACAGTCCATGGAATTCTCCAGGCCAGAATACTGGAGCGGGGAGCCATTCCCTTCTCCAGTGGAACTTCTCAACCCAGGAATTGAACCAGGGTCTCCTGCATTGCAGGCAGATTCTTTTACCAACTGAGCTATCAGAGAAGCAAGCCTGATCAGAGGGACCACCACTTATCTGTGCTGTAGAAGCAGAAATCAGGGTCTCTCAGGTAAAGAACCTCATCTCACAAGCCACCTAGACAAGCCTGTTTCAACTACTTCCATTCAAGCCATGGATCTCATCTTTGGCTCAGTATTCTTTTCCAAGGCTACAATTCCCCAGGGTAAGGGTTTGTGCTGTGTACTTAAGAGGGGAGAACGGACAGGAGTCCCAGGACCACAGCAACAATGAGACAGCAGCTGCTGCCCAGCTCAAGCCTAAACTGGGAGGGACAGGCGAGGCAGCAGAAAACTCCAGGGCCGGCCAGACCCCAGGGTCTGAATCCCTGAAATCTGACTCTATTCCAAGACTCTATGCTGTCAGCGGACTCACTAATGGGAAGTTTATGAGAACCTTTAAAAGTGCTTTTGTCTTTCTAAACATGTTTGAACTAACAGGTGGAAATGATTTGCAGAATTCTCCCACTCAGACCAAGAGGGGTTAAAGCACGGGTTTGTATTCCCCCAGAGAAGAAAACGTACAGCCAGGGAACAGCGCAGCGCTCCCCACGTCGTTAACGGTCCTTCCGGGTGGCAGACAATGAGGGAGGTGCCAACATGTCATCATCCACCAGGGAACACACTGTTCACAACAACGGGCACTGCTCTTTCGAGACCTAGGGGTCCTGGTGAGGGCGAGCAAGCTGGTACAACAGGCTAATTGGACGTGTGGGATCAATATGTTAACTTAATGCTCTCCTGTTTGGTTAAGCGGCTTGCATTTCTGTATTTTTAAATCTGGCATTCAGATCTCTTTAGAGTGGGGACTGCTTGGTCTCTCTAACCTCTTTTCCTCCATTCTCCCTGATGACAGCCCCTTGACTGTCAAGGCAGCCTCCTCACCTGAACACAGCGTGCCCACTCCTGACTTTGGGTCGTGTTTGCTATTCCTCGGGCCTCGAGCGTGTCTTCTCTCTACTGACCTATCATAATCCCATTTTACATCTTCCGAGTCCTACCCAAGCCCCAGCTCTTTAAATAAACCTTTGTAAAAGCCCGGCTCACTCTGCCACCTCAGGAACATCAGCTGCCTCCAGGACTCTGCACATAATGTCTTAATACTGGTCCTCAGCTGGTTTGCACACATCTTGCCTCTGCAACCAAATCACAAACTCATGGGGCTGGGGGCAACAACTCACTGCTCTTTTCTTTTACTGTTAGCACTCTGACATGGAGCCATAATCATTCTTTAATCTCACCTTACTTTGCCCCCTAATAGCATCAACACCGTGGACCACTCCACTCCCTCTCTGAAATACCTTCTTTTCCTTCATCTCTATGAGATCATCCTCTGTATTTCCCTCCCACCTCTAGGCCCCTCTTTCTCCATCTAACTTCTAAATGTTGGTGTCCTTGGATTCATTTTTAGGCAGTTACCTTTTCTTCTCTTTCTGTATTCTTTCTCTTTAGAAAGTCTCAGACATTTTCATGGTTCCAAAATATAAGCTACATGCTCTCAAACATCTGTCTCTAGCCCAGACCTCTCTTCTGCACAATGCCTGAGAAGAATAGGTCAATCAGTATTTTATGATGTTTATAAAGACAAGCCCATTTTTAAAAAATATTAAACCCTTAGCTCCTCACAGAGAAACAGTTTTCCGCATTCCATGTTTTCATTGCCTCTTTAATCCAAAGCAGCTACTGCAAAGATGATCCTGTCAAGAGACCAGGCAAGATACCTTGTTCATGAGCTGGTGGAACTGACTAATAATAGACTCTACCACTATATACTGATAGACCAGTGCACTGTATGCATTGAAGCACCGAAAGAATATGCAAAAAAAAAAAAAAAAGGCAGGGGGGATGGGACATGTCTCACTAAGAAGAGTTCTCCACCTGCAATGTGTCTCCCACAAAGAGTGCTGAAATATTTTCCTTGATGAGCAACAAGGTTCAGTTCAGTTCAGTTGCTCAGTCGTGTCCGACTCTTTGCGACCCCATGAATTGCAGCATGCCAGGCCTCCCTGTCCATCACCAACTCTCGGAGTTCACTCAAATTCACTTTCATCGAGTCCGTGATGCCAACCAGCCATCTCATCCTCTGTTGTCCCCTTCTCCTCCTGCGCCCAATCCCTCCCAGCATCAAACTCTTTTTCAATGAGTCAACTCTTCGCATGAGGCGGCCAAAGTACTGGAGTTTCAGCTTTAGCATCATTCCCTCCAAAGAACACCCAGGGCTGATCTTCAGAATGGACTGGTTGGACCTCCTTGCAGTCCAAGGGACTCTCAAAGAGTCTTCTCCAACACCACAATTCAAAAGCATCAATTCTTCAGTGCTCAGCCTTCTTCACAGTCCAACTCTCACATCCATACATGACCACAGGAAAAACCATAGCCTTGACTAGACGGACCTTAGTCGGCAAAGTAATGTCTCTGCTTTTGAATATGCTATCTAGGTTGGTCATAACTTTTCTTCCAAGGAGTAAGCGTCTTTTAATTTCATGGCTGCAGTCACCATCTGCAGTGATTTTGGAGCCCCCCAAAATAAAGTTTGACAATGTTTTCACTGTTCCCCATCTATTTCCCATGAAGTGATGGGACCAGATGCCATGATCTTCGTTTTCTGAATGTTGAGCTTTACGCCAATTTTGAGTATTACTTTACTAGCATGTGAGATGAGTGCAATTGTGTGGTAGTTTGAGCATTCATTGGCATTGCCTTTCTTTGGGATTGTAATGAAAACTGATGGTTGGCTCTGCCTAAATGCTAGTAAAGTAATGCTCAAAGTTTTCCAAGCCAGGCTTCAGCAATACGTGAACCGTGAACTTGCTGATGTTCAAGTTGGTTTTAGAAAAGGCAGAGGAACCAGAGATCAAATTGCCAACATCTGCTGGATCATCGAAAAAGCAAGAGAGTTCCAGAAAAATGTCTATTTCTGCTTTATTGACTATGCCAAAGTCTTTGACTGTGTGGATCACAACAAACTGTGGAAAATTCTGAGAGAGATGGGAATACCAGACCACCTAACCTGCCTCTTGAGAAACCTATATGCAGGTCAGGAAGCAACAGTTAGAACTGGACATGGAACAACAGCCTGGTTCCAAACAGGAAAAGTGGAGTACGTCAAGGCTGTATATTGTCACCCTACTTATTTAACTTCTATGCAGAGTACATCACGAGAAACGCTGGGCTGGAAGAAACACAAGCTGGAATCAAGATTGCCAGGAGAAATATCAATAACCTCAGATATTCAGATGATACCACCCTTATGGCAGAAAGTGAAGAGGAACTAAATAGCCTCTTGATGAAAGTGAAAGAGGAGAGTGAAAAAGTTGGCTTAAAGTTCAACATTCAGAAAACGAAGATCATGGCATCTGTTCCCATCACTTCATGGGAAATAGATGGGGAAACAGTGAAAACAATGTCAGACTTTATTTTCTTGGGCTCCAAAATCACTGCAGATGGTGAGTGCAACCATGAAATTAAAAGACGCTTACTCCTTGGAAGAAAAGTTATGACCAACCTAGATAGCATATTCCAAAGCAGAGACATTACTTTGCCGACTAAGGTCCGTCTAGTCAAGGCTATGGTTTTTCTTGTGGTCATGTATGGATGTGAGAGTTGGACTGTGAAGAAGGCTGAGCACCGAAGAATTGATGTTTTTGAACTGTGGTGTTGGAGAAGACTCTTTGAGAGTCCCTTGGACTGCAGGGAGATCCAACCAGTCCATTCTAAAGGATATCAACCCTGGGATTTCTTTGGAGGGAATGATGCTAAAGCTGAAACTCCAGTACTTTGGCCACCTCATGAGAAGAGTTGACTCTTTGGAAAAGACTCTGATGCTGGGAGGGATTGGGGGCAGGAGGAGAAGGGGACGACAGAGGATGAGATAGCTGGATGGCATCACTGACTCGACGGACGTAAGTCTGAGTGAACCCCGGGAGTTGGTGATGGACAGGGAGGCCTGGAGTGCTGCAATTCATGGGGTCACAAAGAGTCGGACACAACTGAGCGACTGAACTGAAATGGGCTCAGTCTAAGAAGGGTTATGGTCTGAAGAAAAGTGATTATTGACTGGTAGCACTTGATCTTTGTTGAAATGGATCCAAGTGGAGGACGAATGGAAGATCATGAGTCACTGTCCAACAGAATAACTCTTCTCAGACCAGTTTGCTTTGTAGTTCTTCAGTGAGTTAGTTGGGGCTGTGATTACTGACTTCCAGTGAAAAGGTTTTCTAACCAAGCCAACTGCCTGTTGATGAGTCAGGATTCCACCCAACTAGGAAATCATTGGGTAGATCATGTCAATAGTTTTACAATCTATTATCCTCTCTAGTTGACTGATCTCTCAATTTCCTCTTCAAAATCAAACTGATCAATACAGTTGATAAACTGAAATGGACATCACCACAGAGCTTTGCGGTCTTTCTGACACACAAAAGCATCAGGTCCCTCTGAGAACCATGGGACTGACCCTCCATGCCTTTCACTGGTGGCATGTTTTCCTAATTAAGTCTCTACATAGATATTTTACTGCTTCAGAAAGAACATCAATCAGCTCAGCAGGACGCTCTTGGGGCAAAGAAGAAGGGACAAGGGCTGGGGGAGGAGGACATATTTAAATTATTCAATGAAATGGAAATCAGAGGTGTGATGGGTGAGCAGCTTGGTATGTAGATTCTCCTTTGTGTAGGAATGACTAACAAGCAGCCTGAAGGTGTCTTCTTTCAAAGCAGAGATCAAACCAAGAATCGGCAAGTAGTGTGTCTCTACTGATGCTTCAAAATGTTTCCACTTATTAAAAGATTTCCATGCTGAACACGAATTCCAGTTCCCCGGGAGAGTACTTATACAGAGAAAAAGCATGTTGCTTTAGCAGTAACTCCTCTTCATCCACCCTGCTTGGTACTTTGTCAAAGTGCCTTTTGTCAGCTTCGTGCAGCTCCGGGCTTCGGTGAGTCACAGCCAATAATCCCCCTCTATCATAAAGCAGCAGGGTACCAGGAAGGTTAATTGCTCCCTACCCCTTTCTCTCTCTCACACACACACACACACAGTGAACATTAAAATAGCATTTTACCATCACTAGACCAATTAGTATTTATCCTGCTATGAAAGAATCTCCCCGTATAATGTTCAATAAGCCTCAGTTTTAGTGAGTTTTTCCAGTATCCAATCTACATTCTTCAAGCTGCTGCATAAGCTTATTTCCTCTTACATGCCCCTCAGTAAAGTCAGAAAATATATTCACTCCTTCATTCATTCAACAAGCATATACTGCATGCTTACACTGTGCCAGGCATCATGATGTGTGTCGAGGATATGATGCCAAGCAGGGCCCTGTGGGCTTCCTGGGCACAGAAGCATTTTTGTCCTCCTTTGCCTGAAGACTCCAGCCTCCCTGACCTTCTCTGAGTTTCAACAGGTAGAACAGTTGCTAATCAAAGGAGAAGCAGCAATAAAACCACCTGAGGTAAGATTAAAGGGGCCAGAAAGGTTCATCAAGATTAGGAGAAAGAGCATATAAGGCCCTTTGTTGCTGTTCAGATGCCAAATTGTGCCTGACTCTTTGCAACCCCATGAATTACAACATGCTGGCTTCCCTGTCCTTCAGTAATTCCTGGAGTTTGCTTAGATTCATGTCCATTGAGTTGGTGATGACATCCAACTATCTTATCCTCTGTCATCCCCTTCTCCTGCCTTCAGTCTTTCCCAGCATCAGGGTCTTTTCCAATGAGTTGGCTCTTCGCATCAGGTGGCCAAAGTATTGGAGTTTCAGTATCAGTCCTTCCGGTGAATATTTAGGACTGATTTCCTCTAAGATGGACTGGTTTGATCTCCTTGCTATCCAAGGGACTCTCAAGAATCTCCTCTAGCATCACAGTTCTAAAGCACCAATTCTTCAGCACTCAGCTTTCTTTATGATCCAACTTTCACATCTATACATGACTACTGGAAAAATCAGTTTTGACTATACAGACCTTTGAAAGCAAAGTGATGTCTCTGCTTTTTAATATGCTGTCTAGGTTTGTCATAGCTTTTCTTCCAAGGAGAAAGCATCTTTTAATTTCATGCCTGCAGTCACCATCTGTAGTGATTTTAGAGATGAAGAAAATAAAACCTGTCACTGTTTCCACTTTTCCTCCATCTACTTTCCATGACACTGAAATCTAGTCAGCAATGCCATCCTTCTGAAACTTTGCAGAAGGGGTGAAGACTGTTATTGCCCTGATCCTTATCACGTACCCCTGTCTGACGATATAACCTCTCCCAACTCACCAAGGAAGGGGACACAGTTCTTGAGGTGCCAGCCTACCATGTTCCCCCTTTGCCTGGCAAAGTAATAAAACCACTCTTTCCTTCTCCTCCATAACTCTGTCTCCGTATTTCTGTTTGACATTGGTGCACACAGAGCCAAGATTTTTTGGCAACAGATACAGATTCCTGATGTCGGGAAGCTTACCAGTTCAGAGAGGGAGATAAGGATTAAACAAGCTATTGTATAAAGAACATTTCATTGTAACTGTGATAAATACAGCTGAAGAGACCACATACAAGGTACCCCAAAGGGGTTACCAGTTGGGACCTGATTGACTTAGGAGGATCAGTAAATGGTACCCAAGCAAGCTGTCATTCAAGCTGAAGTCAGAAGGATGAAAAGGAGGGAAAGGAACAGGAGCATCCTAGAGATGGAAGAGCCTGTGCCAGGGAGCTGGGGCTGGAGGGGCCAGGTGTGAAAGTGAACAGAAGGAGGAACAGGGTGTGAGAGGAGAGAGCCAGAGAGCATGCAGAGAGGGAGCAAGACTAGGACCAGCCGAGGTCTTACAGGTCATCTTCAATACTGGGGACTGAGTCCCAAGAAAATGGGATGCCTCTAGAGATTTTTAAGGACAACAGCATGGTTAGGTCTTTATTTTTTGAATTTATTTATCTTAATTGGAGGCTAATCGGTTAGGTCATGTATTGAGAAGCCTCACTCAGCACTGTGAGGATAACGAGCTGAAAGCGGCAGAAATGGAAGCAGGGAGACCAGTTCACAGCTCTTTGGTAGACTGGGCAAGAAATGGGAACAGTGGGGTTAGGATGGCTCAGTGGAAATGGAAACGGTTTTTAGAAATTAAGACCTACCTGGGAGGTGGAAAGTACAGCACATACAGGTGGGACTTCGAGAGAGGAAGGCACAAAGGGCCACTTGAGGGGCCAGGCCGTGAGAGACCAGCAAGACGACAGTGGCTTTTGCAGAAGCGGAGAATGCTGGAGGGAGAGGAGCTAGCTGGAGTTACTGGGGACCCAGTGGCTCACCAAGTCAGTACTCCGCATGCTAAGTCTGAGACATCTGTGAGATGATCAAGGGGGGAGAGGTTCAGTAGCCAGCTGCATATAGGAGGCATCCCACCAGCAATAAAAACCTTCCTAAATTACAACAGAGTCAAATACTATATTCTTCTATTTTTTTCTTCTTTCTAGAAAAGGGATACAGTCTAGAACTATACTGCCCAAAACGGAAACCATTAGCCACGTGGGGGCTCAGTTCAGTTCAGTCGCTCAGCGACTCTTTGCGGCCCCATGAATTGCAGCACGCCAGGCCTCCCTGTCCATCACCAGCTCCCAGGGTTCACCCAAACTCATGCCCATCGAGTCAGTGATGCAATCCAGCCATCTCATCCTCTGTCATCCCCTTTTCCTCCTGCCCCCAATCCCTCCCAGCATCAAACTCTTTTTCAATGAATCAACTCTTCGCATGAGGTGGCCAAAGTACTGGAGTTTCAGCTTCAGCATCATTCCTTCCAAAGAACACAGGGGCTACTTCGATTCAAATTAATTAAATAAATTTAAAAATTAGTTTCTCAGGGATGATAGCTGCACTTCAAGCACTCAGTGTGGCTCATGACTACTTGGATCAGACAGCACAATGGACATTTCCACTCCTGCATAAAGTTCAGGGGAGAGTCCTGCCTGGAACGTCAGAGGGCTTCCGATTTTCAACACTCAGCTCTGACTGAGTGTTCCACGGTCACCAAGAAATAAAATCCCACTCCAGGGAATTCCCTGGTGGTCCAGTGATTAGGACTCTGTGCTCTCACTGCCAAAGGCCTGGGTTTGATCCCTGGTTGGAGAAGTAAGATCCCACAAGCCACTCAGCATGGCAAAAAAAAAAAAAAAAATCTTACTATCTCTTGTGCCCCAGGCAAAGCTTTGAGGTTAAAGAAGAAGACACAAAAGAAGAAGGGATGATAATCCTTGTTATTCACATATTTTTCAATCCATCACTTAAAAAAAACAGATGAAGGATGAACGCCATGGGGAGAGTGCGTAAGGGCCATGGGGAGTGCGCTCCCATTGTAAAAATACTGTCAGATCATCGGGAAGATTAAAATCAGATGAAATTAAGTGCCAAGGAGGCAGTAAGTCTTTATTTGGACTGTGGTCCCCCAAATGGTAAATGTATGGCCACTATTTTATAACAACCGTTAAGTGGAGTATAACCTTTAAAAATTGTGAATCACTATGTTGTACTTAGTGTACCTGTAACTTACATAATGTACAGCAATTATATCTCAATAAAGAAAAGAATGGGAAATGGATTCATGAAAAGAGAGAGGAGGAAGCAACCCAAGTAGGGAAACTGTTTACTCAGAAGGCTATGTACATCTGGAACGCCAGCCGTGTTTTTTGGAAGGAAAACAGCATCTGTACTGAACTGTATAAGAAGAAGAGCAACGGAGGAAAACTCCTTGAGTGGACAGGTGGAAAAAGAACCAAAGAAGCAGCCCAGAGAGGACCTGTAAAGATGGCGGAGGAATAGGACGGGAAGACCATTTTCTCCCTCACAAATTCCTCAAAAGAACATTTCAATGCCGAGCAAACTCCACAAAACAACTTCTGTAGGCTGGCAGAGGACATCAGGCAACCAGAAAAGCAGACCATTGTCTTCAAAAACAGGTAGGAAAAAATATAAAAGACGAAAAAGGAGACAAAGGAGGTGGGGAGGGAGCTCCGTCCCGGGAAGGGAAGCCCGTCCCGGGAAGGGAATTTTAAGAAGAGAGGTTTCCAAACACCAGGAAACACTCTCCCTGCCGAGTCTGTGGCGAGCCTTGGAAACACAGAGAGCAACATAACAAGAAGGGAAAAATAAATAAATAATTAAAACCAACAGATTACAAGCCCAACAGTAACTCCCCCAGCGGAAAAGCAGCACAGACGCCTGCATCCGCCACTAGCAAGTGGGGGCAGGGCAGGGAAGCGCGGGAGGTGCGGGCTGCAGTGCTTTGTAAGAATCGGGCAGGAACGCCCCACGCGCAACCAGAACGATCTAACTTGGGCTAGCAAACCAGACTGTGGGATAGCTACCACGCGAAAAGCTCGAACATAAGACACCGCCAGGACCAAGCACAGAACAAAGGACGGAATGGAATAAGCCGGCTGCAGACCATCCCCCGCCGGGGACAGGCAGCCAGAGCCGTAAGGACTGGAAAGGGGCAATTGCAGACCCGGAGAGACTTTACTTACCTAACTGCAAGCAGGCTTCTTTGCTAAGACTTCTGGGGGTGCTGGACAGTCACCATCTGCCTCACAAGGGGTGCCAGCGGTCGACCCAGAAAAACTAAGCAGCAGCAGCAGAAAAGGCGACAAGTCATGGTGATCGCGCTCGCCAAACTCCTGAGCTACTCGGACCTGGGAAGGGCACAAAGCGCAGTCCCAGCCGAATCTGTGCCTCTGAGGGCTGCCTGAGCACCGAACCTGAGCGGCTTGGACCGGGGAAGTGCACGCAGCCTAGGGCCGGCCCCAGACTGTTCCCGGCTGAGCATCGTAGAGCCAGAGCGGTTTGTGCGCCGCGAGAAGGGACAGGTCAAGCGGGGCTGAGACACTGTGTGCACACGACAGTGCTATTTGTTTGCAGCATCCCCCCTCCCCACAGCGCGACTTAACTAGTGAGCCTAAAAAACTAGCAAACAGAAGAAGTTAAACAGAGGGAACCACCTTGGAAGTGATCCCACACAGCCCACAACATCAGAGAAGGGCCAGAAATATTTTTACTATTTTTAAAATCATTCCTTTTTTTTCTTTTTTTTTTTCTAACTTTTTTTAATTGTTAAGTCTTCTATTTCTCCTCTAATTTTTATTTCTATAACCTACTATTACTATTTTTTAAAAAAAGACTTTTTTTTTTAAGGCAAACACCATATATAGTCTTTGGATGGTTGTTGGTGTTTTGTTTTTTTTTTTAATAATTCTTGTTTTTCTTTTTTGTTTTTTTTTCTTTCTTCCTTTTTCCTTCTGCTTCTTTTCTTTAATATTGTATTTTTGAAAATCCAACCTCTACTCTAGATTTTTAATCTTTGCTCTTAGGTTTTTGGTGTCAATTTTGTACATTTAAAAACCCAAACTTCACTACCCAAGTTTACCTGAGAGCGAGATTACTGGCTTGACCACTCTCTCTTCCTTTGGACTCTTTTTCTCCACCAGGTGGCCTCTGTCTCTTTTCTCCCCTATCTCTTCTCTATCCAACTCTGTGAATCTTTGTGTGTTCCAGACGGTGGAGAACACCTAAGGAACTGGTTACTGGCAGGATTTGTGTCTCTCCTTCTCATTCCTCTCTCTTATGCTCCTGGCCACCTCTGTCTACTTCCTCCCTCTCCTCTTCCCCGTATAACTCTGTAAATACCTCTGAGCGGTCCAGACTATAGAGCGCACATAAGGAAGTGACTACTGGCTAGCTTGCTCTCTCCTCTTTTGATCTCACCACATCTCATTCCAATTACCTCTAACTACCCCCTCCATCTTCTCTTCTCCTTGTAACTCAGTGAACCTCTCTGAGTGTCCCTCAATGTGGAGAAACTTTTCATCTTTAACCTAGATGTTTTATCATCGGTGCTGTATAGATGGAGAAGTCTAGAGGCTACTGTAAAAATAAAACTGAAAACCAGAAGCAGGAGGCTTAAATCCAAAGCCTGAAAACATTAGAGAACTCTTGAATTCAGGGAACATTAAGCAATAGGAGCTCATCAAATGCCTTCATACCTACACTGAAACCAAGCTCCACCCAAGGGCCAACAAGTTCCAAAACAAGACATGCCACGCAAATTCTCCAGCAACACAGGAACACTCCCCTGAGCTTCAATATACAGGCAGCTCAAAATTATTCCAAAACCTTTGATGTCTCATAACCCATTACTGGTCACTCCACTGCACTCCAGAGAGAAGAAACCCAGCTCCACCCACCAGAACTCCAACACAAGCCTCCCTAACCAGGAAACCTTGACAAGCCACTGATAGAACCCCAGCCACAGTGAGGAAGCTCCATAATAAAGAGAACTCCACAAATTATCAGAATATAAAAAGGCCACCCCAAACGCAGCAATATAACCAAGATGAAGAGACAGAGGAATACTCAGCAGGTAAAGGAACAGGAGAGTTGCCCACCAAACCAAACAAAAGAGGAAGAAGTAGGGAATCTACCTGAGAAGGAATTCCGAATATTAATAGTGAAAATGATCCAAAATCTTGAAATCAAAATGGAATCACAGATAAATAGCCTAGAGACAAGGATTGAGAAGATGCAAGAAAGGTTTAACAAGGACCTAGAAGAAATAAAAGAGAGTCAAAATATAATGAATAACGCAATAAATGAGCTCAGAAACACTCTGGAGGCAACAAATAGTAGAATAACGGAGGCAGAAGATAGGATTAGTGAAATAGAAGATAGAACGGTAGAAATAAATGAATCAGAGAGGAAACAAGAAAAACGAATTAAAAGAAATGAGGACAATCTCAGAGACCTCCAGGACAATATGAAACGCTCCAACATTCGAATTATAGGAGTCCCAGAAGAAGAAGACAGAAGAAAGAAAGATCATGAGAAAATCCTTGAGGAGATAATAGTTCAAAACTTCCCTAAAATGGGGAAGGAAATAATCACCCAAGTCCAAGAAACACAGAGAGTTCCAAATAGGATAAACCCAAGGCGAAACACCCCAAGACACATATTAATCAAATTAACAAATATCAAACACAAAGAACAAATATTAAAAGCAGCAAAGGAAAAACAACAAATAACACACAAGGGGATTCCCATAAGGATAACAGCTGATCTTTCAATAGAAACTCTCCAGGCCAGGAGGGAATGGCAAGACATACTTAAAGTGATGAAAGACAATAACCTACAGCCCAGATTACTGTACCCAGCAAGGATCTCATTCAAATACGAAGGAGAAATCAAAAGCTTTACAGACAAGCAAAAGCTGAGAGAATTCAGCACCACCAAACCAGCTCTCCAACAAATTCTAAAGGATATTCTCTAGACAGGAAACATGAAAAGGGTGTATAAACCCGAACCCAAAACAATAAAGTAAATGGTAACGGGATCATACTTATCAATAATTACCTTAAACGTAAATGGGTTG
Organism: Ovis canadensis; assembly: GCF_042477335.2. Classification (NCBI taxonomy): domain Eukaryota; kingdom Metazoa; phylum Chordata; class Mammalia; order Artiodactyla; family Bovidae; genus Ovis; species Ovis canadensis. The sequence goes on from NC_091256.1 coordinate 83,634,833, forward strand.
AATGCCCCATCCAAAAGACAAAGACTGGCCAAATGGATATAAAAACAAGACCCCTCTATATGCTGCTTACAAGAGACCCACCTCAAAACAAGGGACACATACAGACTGAAAGTGAAGGGCTGGAAAAAGATATACCACGCAAATAGAGACCAAAAGAAAGCAGGAGTGGCAATACTCATATCTGATAAAATAGACTTTAAAACGAAAGCTGTAAAAAGAGACAAAGAAGGCCACTACATAATGATCAAAGGATCAATCCAAGAAGAAGATATAACAATTATAAATATATATGCACCCAATATAGGAGCACCGCAATATGTAAGACAAATGCTAACAAGTATGAAAGGGGAAATCAACAATAACACAATAATAGTGGGAGACTTTAATACCCCACTCACACCTATGGACAGATCAACTAAACAGAAAATTAACAAAGAAACGCAAACTTTAAATGATACTTTAGATCAGTTGGACCTAATTGATATCTATAGGACGTTTCACCCCAGAACAATGAATTTCACCTTTTTTTCAAGTGCTCATGGAACCTTCTCCAGGATAGATCACATCCTGGGCCATAAATCTAAACTTGATAAATTCAAAAAAATCGAAATCATTCCAAGCATCTTTTCTGACCATAATGCATTAAGATTAGATCTCAATTACAGAAGAAAAACTATTAAAAATTCCAACATATGGAGGTTGAACAACACACTTCTGAATAACCAACAAATCACAGAAGAAATCAAAAAAGAAATCAAAATATGCATAGAAACTAATGAAAATGAAAACACAACAACCCAAAACCTGTGGGACACTATAAAAGCAGTGCTAAGAGGAAAGTTCATAGCAATACAGGCATACCTCAAGAAACAAGAAAAAAGTCAAATAAATAACCTAACTCTACACCTAAAGCAACTAGAAAAGGAAGAATTGGAGAACCCCAGAGTTAGTAGAAGGAAAGAAATCTTAAAAATTAGGGCATAAATAAATGCAAAAGAAACAAAAGAGACCATAGCAAAAATCAACAAAGCCAAAAGCTGGTTCTTTGAAAGGATAAATAAAATTGACAAACCATTAGCCAGACTCATCAAGAAGCAAAGAGAGAAAAATCAAATCAAGAAAATTAGAAATGAAAATGGAGAGATCACAACAGACAACACAGAAATACAAAGGATCATAAGAGACTACGATCAGCAGTTGTATGCCAATAAAATGGACAACGTGGAAGAAATGGACAAATTCTTAGAAAAGTACAATTTTCCAAAACTGAACCAGGAAGAAATAGAAAATCTTAACAGACCCATCAGAAGCACAGAAATTGAAATGGTAATCAGAAATCTTCCAGCAAACAAAAGCCCAGGTCCAGACGGCTTCACAGCTGAATTCTACCAAAAATTTCGAGAAGAGCTAACACCTATCCTCCTCAAACTCTTCCAGAAAATTGCAGAGGAAGGTAAACTTCCAAACTCATTCTATGAGGCCACCATCACCCTAATACCAAAACCTGACAAAGATGTCACAAAAAAAGAAAACTACAGGCCAATATCACTGATGAACATAGATGCAAAAATCCTCAACAAAATTCTAGCAATCAGAATCCAACAACACATTAAAAAGATCATACACCATGACCAAGTGGGCTTTATCCCAGGGATGCAAGGATTCTTCAATATCTGCAAATCAATCAATGTAATTCACCACATTAACAAATTGAAAAATAAAAACCATATGATTATCTCAATAGATGCAGAGAAGGCCTTTGACAAAATTCAACATCCATTTATGATAAAAACTCTCCAGAAAGCAGGCATAGAAGGAACATATCTCAACATAATAAAAGCTATCTATGACAAACCCACAGCAAACATTATCCTCAATGGTGAAAAATTGAAAGCATTTCCCCTAAAGTCAGGAACAAGACAAGGGTGCCCACTTTCACCGCTACTATTCAACATAGTTCTGGAAGTTTTGGCCACAGCAATCAGAGCAGAAAAAGAAATAAAAGGAATCCAAATTGGAAAAGAAGAAGTAAAACTTTCACTGTTTGCAGATGACATGATCCTCTACATAGAAAACCCTAAAGACTCCACCAGAAAATTACTAGAGCTAATCAATGAATATAGTAAAGTTGCAGGATATAAAATCAACACACAGAAATCCCTTGCATTCCTATACACTAATAATGAGAAAGTAGAAAGAGAGATTAAGGAAACAATTCCATTCACCATTGCAACAAAAAGAATAAAATACTTAGGAATATATCTACCTAAAGAAACTAAAGACCTATATATAGAAAACTAGAAAACACTGATGAAAGAAATCAAAGAGGACACTAATACATGGAGAAATATACCATGTTCATGGATCGGAAGAATCAATATAGTGAAAATGAGTATACTACCCAAAGCAATTTACAAATTCAATGCAATCCCTATCAAGCTACCAGCCACATTTTTCACAGAACTAGAACAAATAATTTCAAGATTTGTATGGAAATACAAAAAACCTCGAATAGCCAAAGCAATCTTGAGAAAGAAGAATGGAACTGGAGGAATCAACTTGCCTGACTTCAGGCTCTACTACAAAGCCACAGTCATCAAGACAGTATGGTACTGGCACAAAGACAGACACATAGATCAATGGAACAAAATAGAAAGCCCAGAGATAAATCCACACACATATGGACACCTTATCTTTGACAAAGGAGGCAAGAATATACAATGGAGTAAAGACAATCTCTTTAACAAGTGGTACTGGGAAAACTGGTGAACCACTTGTAAAAGAATGAAACTAGAACACTTTCTAACACTGCACACAAAAATAAACTCAAAATGGATTAAAGATCTAAATGTAAGGCCAGAAACTATAAAACTCCTAGAGGAGAACATAGGCAAAACACTCTCAGACATAAATCACAGCAGGATCCTCTATGATCCACCTCCCAGAATTCTGGAAATAAAAGCAAAAATAAACAAATGGGATCTAATTAAAATTAAAAGCTTCTGCACAACAAAGGAAAATATAAGCAAGGTGAAAAGACAGCCTTCTGAATGGGAGAAAATAATAGCTAATGAAGCAACTGACAAACAACTAATCTCAAAAATATACAAGCAACTTATGCAGCTCAATTCCAGAAAAATAAACGACCCAATCAAAAAATGGGCCAAAGAACTAAATAGACATTTCTCCAAAGAAGACATACGGATGGCTAACAAACACATGAAAAGATGCTCAACATCACTCATTATTAGAGAAATGCAAATCAAAACCACAATGAGGTACCACTTCACACCAGTCAGAATGGCTGCGATCCAAAAATCTGCAAGCAATAAATGCTGGAGAGGGTGTGGAGAAAAGGGAACCCTCCTACACTGTTGGTGGGAATGCAAACTAGTACAGCCACTATGGAGAACAGTGTGGAGATTCCTTAAAAAATTGCAAATAGAACTACCTTATGACCCAGCAATCCCACTTCTGGGCATACACACTGAGGAAACCAGAATTGAAAGAGACACACATACCCCAATGTTCATCGCAGCACTGTTTATAATAGCCAGGACATGGAAACAACCTAGATGTCCATCAGCAGATGAATGGATAAGAAAGCTGTGGTACATATACACAATGGAGTATTACTCAGCCGTTAAAAAGAATTCACTTTAATCAGTTCTGATGAGATGGATGAAACTGGAGCCGATTATACAGAGTGAAGTAAGCCAGAAAGAAAAACACCAATACAGTATACTAACACATATATATGGAATTTAGGAAGATGGCAATGACGACCCTGTATGCAAGACAGCAAAGAAGACACAGATGTGTATAATGGACTTTTGGACTCAGAAGGAGAGGGAGAGGGTGGGATGATTTGGGAGAATGGCATTCTAACATGTATACTATCATGTAAGAATTGAATCGCCAGTCTATGTCTGACGCAGGATACAGCATGCTTGGGGCTGGTGCATGGGGATGACCCAGAGAGATGTTATGGGGTGGGAGGTGGGAGGGGGGTTCACATTTGGGAACGCATGTAAGAATTAAAGATTTTAAAATTAAATAAATTAATTAATTTTATAAAAAAAGAAGCCCAATTTAGAAGCCTTAATTGTGTATTGACGTACTGAAATGAATTCAGACACACAGCTAACCATACAGAATACAAATAATAACAGGGCCTTGACCTTGAACTTAAGGAACTCCTGAGTCTAAGTAGCCGTAAGTAATCACCAGGCTGTCAAGAGGCAAAACAGGTGCTAAAAACAGGCTTTACAAAATGTGTCCTTGCTCAATAAATAAGTAAACTAAACACTGCACCTGCAATATACAAGATATATATCTCACCAAAAAAAATTGCAAACTCAAAAATTGCTACACACCTAGGTGCTTGAACTGTGGGCAGAAGCTCAAATGCGGTAAACACGTGAAGGTCCTGGAATGAGCTGTGATGTGGTACAGCAGACATTCAAGTGCTTCACCCTGTGAGCAAGTCTTTTTACTGCCTTCCTCCATTTTTAGCCCAAACTAATAAGCCATAAGGCTTCCTCTGGTGGCTCAGATGGTAAAGAATCTGCCTGCAATGAACGAGACCTGGGTTTGATCCCTGGGTCGGGAAGACCCCTGGAGAAGGGAACGGCCACCCACTCCAGTATTCTTGCCTGGAGAACCCCATGGACAGTGAGAGGAGCCTGGTGGACTACAGTCCATGGGGCCGCAAAGAGTTGGACACAACTGAGCAACTAACACTTTTTTTTCTAATAAGTCATAGGTTACATCGCATAGTTTGGGTTACTCTTTTAATATTTTAGATTCTTTAGATTTATTAGTAATATAATCCATGGCTCAAAGTCCACAGAACTCTTAAGATTAAGTTCAAGGTTAATGTCAGATCCTTTATGAGGGTACATGGAAATGTGTTACAGGACTTCAATCTGGGCTGAAAAGAATTTTCTGGCCTTCATGGTTGATGCGGTTCCTGCTTTGGGGAAGACTACTCAGATTTGAAGGGTGAAGTGTGTAACCTTTATTATACCACTTTTTATGGTTTTTCTTTGTGTTACAAAGCCATGACTCTCATTGAAATTCCACTTTCTATTGGAATTCACTGACATTTCTTTCCCGCTGGTTGCTGGGTACTAGAACTGAATAAAATATTTATCTTTAAACATATACGAACATACTTAAATTCCTTTAGGAGTGATATTTTTGCTATGTGCTTTGATTCAGTTTTTATTGAAATCTAAATCCCTTGGACAGAGGAGCCTAGTGGGCTACAATCCATGGGGTCACAGTGTCAGACACGACTGAGCGTACACACACACACAGAGCTATCTTTATACAAAAACACTCAATGTATTCTATTTTGGTGATGTTGACTTCTGAAATATATTTGCTTTAGCTGCAAATACTGGGGGAGTTTACTTAATCATTTCCCAGTAAATTTTTTGTTTTACTGCCTGCCATCAACACTGATAATAGCATATTTCTTTTTAGCTACTTTTGTCAGAGTTATTGGAATATAGCGGCATATTCAGAATTGAACATTCCTGTAAGATTCTAATACGTCCTTTGCCACATTTACATGGCAAAACACTTGCTCATACTTTTAAATCACCTAAACGTGTGTAAAGAAAAATGCTTAATTTCCTAAGTTATTTTCCTAAAGGGTGTGAATGTGTCTTAAATCCTTAGCTGATTTTTATGGTGCTAAAACCTATCGAAACAGCAAAAATTAAAAATACCAGTACTACTCAGGATTGGCAAGGGCATTCTCAGGCACTCTTGGTAGAAATGCAAACTGGCAACTTGATCTACTGGGCAGTTAAGGAACAGGTAAGCACCAGGCATACAAACTTTAAAAGTAAGAAAAATCTTTAACTTAGCAATGTTAAACATTCAAGAATTCACCCGTTATGATAGTCATCTCAATGCAACTGCTAACTGCAAAAAAAGTTAGAATAATATGTCAATGATAAGAGACTGGTTAAGTGAATTATGGTATAGCCACATAATGGAATTTTGTAACGCCATTTAAAAGGGTTGTTAGAAATGTATGTGATGACATAGAAGAGAGTCCTGATACAACTGTATCTCTAGGATAATGGTATGTTTTAAGTGTTATACATGTATGTGTGTGTGATGTACGTGTGTGCATGTGTATAGAGAGGAGAGAAAAAATTTAGAAGAAAGGATGGTCCATTGGTCAGGAATCCACCTTGCTACCGATGAACCTGTGTGCAGGGCAGGAATGGAGGTGCAGCACAAAGAACAGACTTCTGGACACGGTGGGGGCAGGGGTAGGAAGGAGAGGGTGGGACAAATGGACACAGAGAGCACGGAAACATATACACCAACATCTGCAAGATAGAGCACCAGTGGCGATTTGCGGTATGACTCAGGGAGCTCAAACCGGGGCTCTGGGCCAACCCAGAGGTGCGGGATGGGGTGAGAGGTGGGAGGGAGGCTCAACAGGGAAGGGGCATATGTACACCTACGGCTGATCCACGCTGATGGCAGAAACCGGCACAATACCATAATTACCCTTCATTGAAGAATGAAAGAAAGAATCTACTTCGCAATGCAGGGGACATGGGTTCAATTCCTGGTCCAGGAATTAAGATTCCACATGCACCCCAATGTTCATCGCAGCACTGTTTATAATAGCCAGGACATGGAAACAACCTAGATGTCCATCAGCAGATGAATGGATAAGAAAGCTGTGGTACATATACACAATGGAGTATTACTCAGCCATTAAAAAGAATTCATTTGAATCAGTTCTGATGAGATGGATGAAACTAGAGCCGATTATACAGAGTGAAGAAGCCAGAAAGAAAAACACCAATACAGTATACTAACACATATATATGGAATTTAGGAAGATGGCAATGACGACCCTGTATGCAAGACAGGAAAAAAGACACAGATGTGTGTAACGGACTTTTGGACTCAGAGGGAGAGGGAGAGGGTGGGATGATTTGGGAGAATGGGAATTCTAACATGTATACTATCATGTAAGAATTGAATCGCCAGTCTATGTCTGACGCAGGGTGCAGCATGCTTGGGGCTGATGCATGGGGATGACCCAGAGAGATGTTGTGGGGAGGGAGGTGGGAGGGGGGGTTCATGTTTGGGAACGCATGTAAGAATTAAAGATTTTAAAATTTAAAAAATTTAAAAAAAAAAAAAAAGATCCCACATGCAGTGGGGCAACTGCGCCTGTGCACGAGAGGAGACCTCCACTCGCCACAACCAGAGAAAAGTCCACACACAGCAAAGATGACACCGAGCAGTCAAAAACACAGTAACTAAAACAAGTTTTGTTCCAAAAAATTACTTAGAAGGGATTTAACAGTGGTTTCTCTTCAGGAGACATCTTCCTTATACTCATTTGAATTTACTAATTCTCATATAATAAATATGTATTATTTTATAGTTACAGCCAGTGAACCAGTGAGGTTGTTCAGTCGTGTCCAACTCTGCGATCCCATGGACTGTAACCCACCAGGGTCCTCCATCCATGGAATTTTCCAGGCAAGGTACTGAGTGGGTAGCCTTTCCCTTCTCCAGGGGATCTTCCCAACCCAGGGAGCAAACCCAGGTCCCCCGCACTGCAGGCAGACGCCTTACCGTCTGAGCCACCACCTCTTGTTCAGCTGTCCTGGCTCCGGGAACACACTGGATGTTGAGCCGATCTGGCAGAAATGGCCCACGTTGCAGGTAAACGTGATGACCTCCTCCCCTCCCAAACCCAGTCCGCCCATCTTGGCTGCCCCTGCCGCACAAGCCAGGACCCGCTCACCAAGCTGTGCTGGACGCGCGGCCTCTGCACGAGCTTCTGGATGCCATTCTCCACGGTGACCCCCAGCCAGTTGAGGGTGGCCCAGCACCACAGGTAGTCGTTCCCGCCGTGCCAGAAGCTCACAAACGCGAACGTCATCGCAGTGGAGAAGAGGGCCCCCAGCAGGCCATGCTGTGACCCACCCGCTGGGATGTACACGTACCTGGAGAAAGAGGAGGCCGTGAGGAGCCCTGCGGAGCACTGGCCCCCAACACCACCCGCTCCCGGCCTGATTCTCCTGCCACACATCGCTATTCACCGTGTGCAGACCCTTCCCCCACATCCAGGAGGCCACAGGGCGCTCCCTGAATGCTCCATCACACCAGGAGGTGGCAAGCACAGAAGCCTCTGGGGGATTCCCAGGTGGCACTAGTGGTAAAGAACCCCCCTGCCAATGCAGGGAGACGTAAGAGACACAGATTCGATCCCTGGGTCAGGAAGATCCCCTGGAGGAGGGCATGGCAACCCACTCCAGTATTCTTGCCTGGAGAATCCCATGGACAGAGGCACCTGGTGGGCTACAGTCCATGGGGTTGCAAAGAGTCAGGCATGACTGAGCGGGGGATACGAACCTTCATGGTAGGTATGTATTTTACAGCTCAAACTATCAAGTTTCGGGTAAACCCAGTATTTAAGCACAACTGCTGAGTTCAGGCCCCTAAACGGCAGGATGGCTTTTGCAGACGAAGGGTGCCAAGGCTGGATTCCTCCAGCTTTCCAGGCAAGTTGCCCAGAAGTAGCAACAAATTCACAAGTGAGGAGAAGAGCTCTGTGCTCACAGGGCAGCCAAAGTATCACCCGGAAGGCAGAGCCCCCCTTGGGTAAGTTTTCTACTGCTGAGACAGCTGTCTGACCACATACAAGCAGAACTGTGTTCTTCAATCAGTATTTTCCTGCTAGAGCTGGACCAAACTCACATTGTGTTGTCAGGATCTGGAAAGCTAGACAAACACCCTCCTTGCAGTGGTCTCTTTAAAAACCTATTGGTCCTTGTTTATTGCTGTCAGTGCTTCTTTGTCCAACCTTATTCCATAAAGGAAAAGGAAACGATCATTTCCTAAACACACCATGCGTCCCAAGAATGGCACTAGGCACTTTATATGTATCACTTGACCCGATTCTTTGAAACACCATATGCTGTTCTAGCATGCCAACCCACTGACAGGCTGTCCTATTTATTATTTTAATATTTTGTTGGAAATGTTATTTTGAAAATAATTTTTAAATAGAACACTTTCATAGGCAAGCCAAAAGATACAATATAAAAACCATTTCAATAAATACTTCTGAGGACTATGATGCCTTCAAACTGTGGTGCTGGAGAAGACTCTTGAGAATCCTTTGGACTGTAAGGAGATCCAACCAGTCCATCCTAAAGGAACTTAGTCCTGAATATTTATTGGAAGGACTGATGCTGAAGCTGAAGCTCCAATCCTTTGGCCACCTGATACAAAGAGCCAACATCAGAAATGACCCTGATGCGGGAAAGATTGAGGACATGAGGAGAAGGGGATGACAGAGAATGAGATGGTCGGATGGCATCACCGACTCAATGGACATGAGTTTGCGCAAGCTCCGGGAGATGGTGAAGGACAGGGAAGCCTGGCGTGCTGCAGTCCATGGGGTTGCAAAGAGTCGGACATGACTGAGCGACTGAACAGCAACGACTATGTGATTATCAATATTTTTAAATGTCCTCCTTCACTCTCAAAGGTGCTCCAGGTCAGATGGCAAATCATCTGATCAGCTTCGACAGCCCCACTTTGTGGGTGAGAAAAACGGGGGCTGAGAACAGAAGAACCTAGATGCTAATATGCATCTCTGGCACCAGCCTTAATGTTTTCCATTGCACCTCTGGGCTTATTTTGAAAGCCCTCCTATCTTGCATCTCAGTCTGAAACGAACCAGAAAGCACGTGAGAATGCACGCATTTCAGAAACAAGTGAAGCAAAGAAAATGCTTTCTCCTGTTCAGAAACAAGACTGTCTCAACAATCAAGCCAGCAAATACCCACCAAGCACTCACTACAGACTAAGGAATAATCCAGCTGTGGCCAGGGATTTATTTAGGCCTCCAGGGCAGTGCTGGTATTATGAGACACACAAAGACATAACAGGTTGCTCCTGCCCAAAGGACAGGTATAGCTGGTTGTGAAATGACAGCAAACAAATTCTAGCATTAAGCCGAGGTGGGAGTTGTTTGCTGTATCATATGGTACAAAGTAGACCAGGGGAGCTTAAGAGTACAGAAAGAACAGGGTGAGTGGAGGCAAGCAGGGTATTAGAGGCGTAATGGTAAAGACCCCCACCTTGGCGAGGTCTAGAGAGCGAGCGAGTTTGGCCAGGAGAAGCAGGACGCTGCATCATGGACCAAGAAAGGCTGGACAATGAGTCAGAAAAACCCCACCAACAGCCCCAGGAACAAGGGTTTTAACTGGCATTGTGCTGCCCCCTAGAGGCTACTTGGTTATTGTTGCAGAATACTCAACAGGCAAAAAAAAAAAAAAAAAAAAAAAAAGGCTGCAAACCTCTGCAGCCTCCAACTTGCAAAAAGATAATCACCGCTCCATCATGGTGCTCTATGAGGCTGTCCTTCACGTCATACAATCAGTTGTGTGTGTAAGAAGGTTGCATGTTAAAAAAAATGGAGTGGTCAAACCAAGTTCAAAAGGATAAGGAGTAACTGCTGTTTACAGAAATTTTGCAGATAATAGTTTTTATAAAACAAGTTCATTCCAATCCTAATACTCTTCTCACCCAACACTGGTTTTATGTTGAGATTATTGTTGTATCTCACTATATCAAAATGAGCTGCACTGTGAGAGTTGGACTGTAAAAACTGAGCGCCGAAGAATTGATGCTTTTGAACTGTGGTGTTGGAGAAGACTCTTGAGAGTCCCTTGGACTACAAGGAGATCCAACCAGTCCATCCTAAAGGAGATCAGTCCTGGCTTTTCACTGGAAGGACTGAGATTGAAGCTGAAACTCCAATACTTTGGCCACCTGATGCGAAGAGCTGACTCACTGGAAAAGACCCTGATGCTGGGAGGGATTGGGGGCAGGAGGAGAAGGGGACAACAGAGGATGAGATGGTTGGATGGCATCACTGACTCAATGGACATGAGTTTGAGTAAACTCCGGGAGATGGTGATGGACAGGGAGGCCTGGTGTGTTGTAGTCCATGGGGTCGCAAAGAGTCGGACACGATTGAGCGACTGAACTGAACTGAATATATATTAGAAAACCTCAGTATAGAATAAAAACCTCTCCTTGTCCATCCACATCAATGGTCCTTATTCAACTCCAAAAAGAACATAATTCCAAGCTTGTGATGATGAAGCATCTAGTCCCATAATTACATGCACAGCTATTTTAGGCATCTCTTGGCATCATGGCTTTGCTACTTTCCTTCAATAATGACAGCCGACAAAAATCTGAGAATTCCTTTTATTCCAGAAACTCACAAATGGCAGGTCTCCAACAACATGAGGTTGCTTGTTTTAAACCAGAAGAGGGTATGGTCTCCCGACTGGAAAACCAAAAAAACTCCCTTCCTCTCTCTTAATTTCTAGAAGGCAGTGGATAAAGCAAGAAGGAAAATAAACCTGTTTCCTTTTACAGATCCCACCAGGCTCGTGTCAGTTCCATGATTAGTAAAAACAGAAACGCGTCTCCTTTTAGAAAAGCAGCGGTGTGACGCCACTTACTGAGATCCGCTGCACACTGAAACTGAGTTCCCAGTGGAAAAAAGCATTCAGCACCACCTTCTCAGCAAAGCAAAACTAAAAAGATTTTTTTTTCCTGTCAGCAACTGTGGGAGATTGAGTCTGTACAAGGCCTGCCCCCTGCCCCTGCCTGCTGGCTTCGTGGGGTCACTGCTTGCAAAGAACATTGCCTGGGGTGGTTGCCATCAACTGTGCCACCTTCTTAATTTAAAACCATCTCAAACAGAATCAACGCAACATAGCAAACCCCTGCTCAGGAGGAGGAACTGATATAAAATGTAGATGTTATTTACAATGTCTACTCTCTACTAAATATCAGGTGCTTTTATGTATACTGTTTCTAATCATTACAATAACTTTGTGAAGAACTAATAACCAGACCTATTTTATACATAAGAGGTAAAATCTGAACCTAGAATGTTCTAGTTTCAGAATCCCCCAGGTCTGTGTTCTATGAAGCTATTCACCACAGTGAGAGCATTTTTTGGTGACATGTTCCTCTTGTTCAACCACATCTGCAAAGCAGTCTCCACAGAAACATCCACCAGTATTTTATTAACTGAAGAAACAGCCTCTGTACAAAAAGAAATCTTACTAGGGAGAAAGGTGCTCATGAATTACAAAAGCTTTTAGGCCAAGGAGGGCTTCTTCCCTGGTGGCTCAGACGGTAAAGAACCTGCCTGCAGGAGACCTGGGTTCGATCCCTGGGTCAGGAAGATACCCTGGCGAAGGGAATTGGACAGAGGAACCTGGTGGGATATAGTCCAAGGGGTTGCAAAGAATTGGACACAACTAAGCGACTAACATTTAAGCCAAGGAACTCTGGGCCAGAAAGCCACAGTTCAAGCTTTAAACAGACTAAATAGGGACTTCCCTGGTGGTCCAGCAGTTAGGAATCTGCCTGCCAGAGGAGGGGACAAGGATTTGATCCCGCATGCCGAGGGGCCACTAAGCCTGTGTACCACAACTACGGGGCCCGCTCTAGAGCCTGCTCCGCAATCAGAGACCACTCAGTGAGAAGTCTGCACATCACAACTAGAGAGCTCCCCGGCTCACAAGACCCAGGGCAGCCAAAATACAAGTAAAATGTTAAAAACAGACTAAACGGTTTCCTTCTGCCCCACAAGCACCTTATCGAGGCAGGCTTCATGCAGAAGTCTGACTGTATAATAAGTTGGGCATAAGAGGTTGATACTTGGGGATTGTTGCTGACTAGGCTATGGTTTTTTCTGTGGTCATGTATGGATGTGAGAGTTGGACTGTGAAGAAAGCTGAGCACTGGAGAATTGATGCTTTTGAACTGTGGTGTTGGAGAAGACTCTTGAGAGTCCCTTGGACTGCAAGGAGATCCAACCAGTCCATTCTGAAGGAGATCAGCCCTGGGAATTCTTTGGAAGGAATGATGCTGAAGCTGAAGCTCCAGAACTTTGGCCACCTCATGCGAAGAGTTGACTCATTGGAAAAGACTCTGATGCTGGGAGGGATTGGGGGCAGGAGGAGAAGGGGACGACCAAGGATGAGATGGCTGGATGGCATCACGGACTCGATGGACATGAGTCTGAGTGAACTCCGGGAGACGGTGATGGACAGGGAGGCCTGGCGTGCTGCAATTCATGGAGTCGCAAAGAGTCGGACACGATTGAGCAACTGAACTGAACTGAGCAGATGTATGTGAAGGGGAAACAAAGTAGCTGTTTCCTTCATAATCACTAGGAAAAACTCAAGAATGTGTCTGGCAGCTGGGACAGGAGTGGTGAGAATCCACGCGGTAAAGACATTACTCTCAAAATCACAACACTTCTGTCCCTGGACTTCCCCAACAGCTTCCCGGCTTGCCAAGTTATTGTCAAACCCTTAGCCATGAACTCCAGACCCCAGCAAGATAAGGGGATGAGGCACCTAAAACGCAGAAAAGCTCGGTTTTCACTGCCCTGTGGACTGAGCCGAGGTGGGCTTGCTGACTTCCCATCTGCAATGATCTATTTCTTGGCTGGGATGGGGCAGGCAGTGGCTGACATTCTATTCCAGCTCTGCTTTATCTTTCCACCCTATTTCCCACCAGTCCTGAAATCCTGAACAAATGGGGCTTTCACACTTCCGTGCCTCTGAGCACACCATTTTCACATCCTCTACCCTCTCTGGTTTCCCAACTCCTCTATAAAGTCTCTCTTAAATATTCTCAGTTTCTAACCCAGAGAACCTGCTGTTTGTACCACTGAACTGAACAGTTATTCATCAGAAGATATCTCTTCTATTATGCTGGTCATTTCAACTAAATTTCCCTTTGGCAGTTTTAGATGTGTGTGAGTGTATATATATACGTGCATGCCCACATGCGCTATTATTAGCTACTGGTCAACAGTATTTATATCTCTAACACTAATTTTCATTTACTTTTCATAGTCTCCAGTAGCTTTTTACATTTCTGATAGACTGTCACCACTGCCACAGACACACTGTGAGCGATTAGCAAACACGGAAGGGTTATAAGGACTTGCCCCCGTTACTGGCAGAGACTTCAGAAGACACCCATTCCTAAGGAACACAGACCCCCGAGGACCCTGCGGTCTCACCACGCTCTGTGATCCTCCTTCCCCCATTAAAGTCACAGTCACGCAGCCCCCAAAGCTGTTCCAACTTCAAGAAATGTCAAAACTTGCAAGGACTGGCCCTTTAAAGGCCAGAGCCCTCAGCAGCTGGGAAGGGCAAGACATGTGGCTGCACTGCATCGGCAGTAAGGTGACCTCGCCTTCACTTCACCTGGGTTCACTTGGGCTTCCCCCGAGTTCCGGATTAGACTTCTCTGCAGAGGTGCCCTAAACCCAGCTCTCAGGGGCAGTGGCTCCCGTGACTCGAGCCTGGCTTTCCCTTTGGCCTTGGCCACATCTGAGTTCTCTATCAGCCAAAGCCTGTGATGACCCACCAGCCAAAGCCTGTGATGACCCACCAGTCAAAGCCTGTGATGACCCACCAGTCAAAGCCTCATCCTCTAGCTGGTGGGCAAAGGACTGGTGTTTAGTTTTCACAAAGGGAGCGATTTACTTACTATTAAAAGTTTTCAAAGGAAGATACATGCAGAAAATATGATTTGCTTTTAGTATCTTTCTACCCAGTACACATCGTAATGGAATTTTAATAAGTAAGAGCCAGCAAAACTGGAAAAGGCAAGGAAACACAGAGACTCTTCCCTAAAGACTCCACAAGGAACAGAGCTCGGCCACATTGTGATTATAGCCCTCTGGTATAGACCCATCTCAGACTTCTGACCTCCAGGGCTGCAAGAGAATAAATTTGTGCTGTTCAGAGCTGCTGCCCCTGGAGAAGGGCATGGCAACTCACTCCAGTATTCTTGCCTGGAGAATCCCCATGGGCAGAGGAGCCTGGCAGGCTACAGTCCATGGGGCCGCAAAGAGTCGGACACGACTGAGTGACTAAGCACAGCACAGCAGTTGGTTAACAGGCAACTGCAAACCTTACACTCCAGAAGGCTAAAAGAGAGGTCACTTTCAAAGCAGAGGGCACATTTGAGCTGAGCTAATTGCCAACATCTTTACTGAAAGATGAAAGTTTCACATGCAACTATGAAAAACTGCCTATTTAAAAATGCTATGTCCTATTTTGCAACAGAATACTATGGAATTTATAAAATAGAGATTAAACTCCAGCTATATTTTAGTCGGCACAGTGGTAAAGAATCCACCTGCTGATGCAGGAGATGTGAGTTCGAACCCTGGGTTGGGAAGCTCCCCTGGAAGAGGAAATGGCAACCCACGCCAGTATTTTTGCCTGGAGAATCCTATGGACAGAGGAGCCTGGTGGTTACAATCCACAGGGTCACAAAGAGTCAGACATAACTGCATGGCTGAGCATGAATGCATGAACATATTCAGTCTACACGTAAACCTCTGAGTTCATCTCATTAGATGCCAACACCCTTAAAAAAAAAATTAACCTTTTCATACCACAAAGCCAGTAGATCAGGGGGTTGAAGCACTGTGCTGATGAACCCAAGCCTGTAACTTCCATCCTAGAGAAACATTCAACTTTCCCTCATAAATCAAAACCCAAACTCTAGCTCCTCCAAAACTCTATCTTCCCCTCTGCAAAAGAGGCTGAAAGATCATGAGAGGCTCAGCCCGGCTGCCCTTACCCCACTAGACCACGCCCAAGCAGCAACAGCAGCAAAACACCAGACAAGCGGGAAGGCAGCGCTTGGTAGCTAGAGACATGGCCTTGGTCCTCCTCTGCCACTTACCAGTGCCTGCACCCGTGATCCTGTCAATAAGCCTTTGTTTAAGTCTGTACACTGAACATATACTCGGAGGAATGAAATCACCTTCGAGTATGAACCGCTGTAAAGATCAGCTGATACAATACATGTGGGGTAAGGAATCACCACCAGATGCTCAACACCAAAATCAGACTGATTATATTCTTTGCAGCCAAAGATGGAGAAGCTCTATATAAGTCAGCAAAAACAAGACCGGGAGCTGACTGTAGCTCAGATCATGAGCTCCTTATTGCCAAATTCAGACTGAAATTGAAGAAAGTAGGGAAAACCACTAGACCATTCAGGTATGACCTAAATCAAATCCCTTATGATTATACAGTGGAAGTGAGAAATAGATTTAAGGGACTAGATCTGATAGACAGGGTGCCTGAAGAACTATGGACAGAGATTCATGACATTGTACAGGAGACAGGGATCAAGACCATCCCCATGGAAAAGAAATGCAAAAAAAAAGCAAAATGGCTGTCTGAGGAGGACTTACAAATAGCTATGAAAAGAAAGAAGCCAAAAGCAAAGGAGAAAAGGAAAGATATTCCTATTTGAATGCAGAGTTCCAAAGAATAGCAAGGAGAGATAAGAAAGCCTTCTTCAGGGATCAATGCAAAGAAATAGAGGAAAACAACAAAATGGGAAAGACTAAAGATCTCTTCAAGAAAATTAGAGATACCAAGGGAACATTTCATGCAAAGATGGGCTTGATAAGGGACAGAAATGGTCTGGATCTAACAGAAGCAGAAGATATTAAGAAGAGGTGGCAAGAACACACAGAAGAACTGTACAAAAAAGATCTTCACGACCCAGATAATCACAATGGTGTGATCATTCACCTAGAGCCAGACATCCTGGGAGTGTGAAGTCAAGTGGAGCATCACTACAAACAAAGCTAGTGGAGGTGATGGAATTCCAGTTGAGCTGTTTCAAATCCTGAAAGATGATGCTGTGAAAGTGCTGCACTCAATATGCCAGCATGTTTGGAAAACTCAGCAGTGGCCACAGGACTGGAAAAGGTCAGTTTTCATTCCAATCCCAAAGAAAGGCAATGCCAATGAATGCTCAAACTACCACACAATTGCACTCATTTCACATGCTAGTAAAGTAATACTCAAAATTCTCCAAGCCAGGCTTCAGTAATATGTGAACCGTGAACTTCCAGATGTTCAAGCTGGTTTTCGAAAAGGCAGAGGAACCAGAGATCAAATTGCCAACATCCACTGGATCATCGAAAAAGCAAGAGAGTTCCAGAAAAACATCTATTTCTGCTTTATTGACTAAGCCAAAGCATTTGACTGTGTGGATCACAATAAACTGTGGAAAATTCTGAGAGAGATGGGAATACCAGACCACCTGACCTGCCTCTTGAGAAATCTGTATGCAGGTCAGGAAACAACAGTTAGAACTGGACATGGAAAAACAGCCTGGTTCCAAATAGGAAACGGAGTACGTCAAGGCTGTATATTGTCACCCTGCTTATTTCACTTATATCCAGAGTACATCATAGGAAATGCTGGGCTTGAAGAAGCACAAGCTGGAATCAAGATTGCTGGGAGAAATATCAATAACTTCAGATATGCAGATGACACCACTCTTATGGCAAACAGTGAAGAGGAACTAGAAAGCCTCTTGATGAAAGTGAAAGAGGAGAGTGAAAACGTTGGCTTAAAGCTCAACATTGAGAAAACGAAGATCATGGCATCTGGTCCCATCACTTCATCAGAAATAGACGGGGAAACAGTGGAAACAGTGTCAGACTTTATTTTTGGGGGCTCCAAAATCACTGCAGATGGTGACTGCAGCCCTGAAATTAAAAGATACTTACTTCTTGGAAGGAAAGTTATGACCAACGTAGATAGCATATTAAAAAGCAGAGATATTACTTTGCCAACAAAGGTCCGTCTAGTCAAGGCTATGGTTTTTCCCGTGGTCATGTGTGGATGTGAGAGTTGGACTGTGAAGAAAGCTGAGTGCCAAAGAATTGATGCTTTTGAACTGTGGTGTTGGAGAAGACTCTTGAGAGTCCCTTGGACTGCAGGAGATCCAACCAGTCCATCCTAAAGGAGACCAGTCCTGGGTGTTTATTGGAAGGACTGATGCTGAGGCTGAAACTCCAGTACTTTGGCCACCTCATGAGAAGAGTTGACTTATTGGAAAGACCCTGATGCAGGGAGGTATTGGGGGCAGGAGGAGAAGGGGACGACAGAGGCTGAGATGGCTGGATGGCATCATCAACTCGATGTACATGAGTCTGGGTACACTCCAGGAGTTGGTAATGGACAGGGAGGCCTGATGTGCTGCGATTCATAGAGTCACAAAGAGTCGGACATGAGTGAGAGACTGAACTGAACTGAAGGAATCTGGAGACTAACACTCCTATTGCATTCAGGAAAAAACAGGATGCCATTATCATAATGATTAGCATCCCTATACTCTTCATAACCACATGAAAACACCAAGACCCCTGGGCTTGCTTGCTCTGGGATGTTTCTCACTTAAAACCGTTAGCCCTAGATATGCCTTCATTAGAACCAGGCCACTTAGTGCTCGGGCGATGAAGCTCTAAGGGAGGAAACTTTTTTCTCCTGCTCTTCCAGGTTCTTGGCTGGTGTAACACTAACAGTGACAAGACGCAGATTAATACGAAAAACAAATTTCACTACATATGCCAGGGAGTCCACAAGACAGTGAGAGTCAAGGAATGCCCTGATCTGAGGAATCGGATGGGGTCTGGGGCTTCCACGTGCAGGAAGGGAATTCACAGGAGTACCAGAAAAGCAGATGTTAGGGCAATTAGAGCCTTGCCCTGCCCTGCAGATGGTCTTTCAGATAAATACATTCTCTCTGGTAATAGCTCTTTTTCTGGTACAGGCCCCCTACCCAAATTCTTTCAGATAGCTAAGTTAGAGGGAAACGTTGTTCCTGAGTCAGCTGGATCTTGATTGCCTTCGGCTCGGAATAATCCACGTGCCAAAGTGGTATCTTTGGGGGAGGGGCATATTCCGTTTTCCTTCAAAAGTTATGGATTCAACAAGCATGCAGATCTGTTGATTAAGCTTAACCCAGAGGACAGCCAGTTGTTCTCCAAACTTCTGATACCGGCTACAGATGAGCCTGCAGAGGCTGTGCGGGCGGGTCAGAGTAAAGTAGCTTCTACTGCAACTTGGTCCATAATCAACATCTCACCTTCCAAGCATTGCAGACCCTCCACTCTGGTCCCCTCTTATCTACAGATACAAGAGTCAGGTGACCAGGTCCAGTCCTTATAACGAGGGATTGCTGGGTGGGCAGGGCCAGAAAGTATCAATACTATGCAGGTTACTCATTCAACCCATTAAAGCTGCCTACAAATGGTCCAGAAGGCTATCCAGGCGGCACAATGTTAAAAGAATCTGCCTGCCAATGCGGATGGGGGTTCTATCCCTGGGTCGGGAAGATCCCCTGGAGAAGGAAGTGGCAACCCACTCCAGTATTCCTGCCTGGAGAATCCCATGGACAGAGAAGCGTGGCAGGCTACATACAGTCCATGGGGTTGCAAAGAGTCAGACACAACCACCTAAGTGGGCATGTACACACTTACTAATGTTCCAAAAGGTTAGAGTCTCAGTGACGCATGAGTCCTCACAATATCACAGTCCTCACATTCAGAGACTGAAAAACCAGGCAAGTCTTTAAGACGCCAGCCTTCACAATGAGCTTCCAGTCACAGATGAGGGATGGGAAGGCCTGCAGGAGGGAGGCACAGAAGGGGAGCACCACTTGCCCCCTTGGGGCTGCTGACCCTCTTTGCTTGAGAGCATGCTGAAGTCTCAGCAGTCCGCAGGACCCCTGGGTGCACATCTATTTCAGGTTACAAATAAACACCATATAAAATAGATTCTTGGGAGGTTTGAGCAGAGGAGAGAGAGCGGGAGTCTGTACTCTTTAGTGCTGTGGAGCTGAGTCTCATCGCTAATAAAAAGGTCCTCAAAGCCTCAGTTTAATAACCACCAAGATTTCCTGGCTGCCTGCCTGTCTTCCCACCTTCCTCCTGAGAGGATGCTGAAAGCAACTATCGGATTAAAAGAGGGAGGGTACAAAGAGCCAGCGGTTTGCATGGGGGCAAACTCGGATGTCTGTAGGATGCAGGTACGTGTGCTTCCCTGTTTCACCGAGGGAGGGGGCTGAGAGGAGAGAGCACGTCCTTCCCTGCTCCTAACCCCCCTCTCTCAACCTTTGCCCCATCAGCAGATCCCAAACCCAGGGTCCACACTACCACCGTCTGGGGCACACGCCCCTTCTTATCAGCAACTGTACCATGTCTCCCCCAGGTTCCCTTCTGATCCCTGCCTCTCACCCCCATCCCCTGCCGGTCCTAATCTTCTCACTGTTATAACCGCGGTTAGGAAGAGGTTCACTATGAAACAAACGGGTAGCACTCAAAAACGACTGTGCAGGTACAATGCCCTAGGGGTCTCCAGGCGAACGTGCTCTGAACACAAGTGCACTGAAGAAATGCCTGGCTGGAGGCTGAAGCGCTCCATTCTTCTGGGTTTGTGGTGTGATGATTTTGAGGCAGCCATGCTGGACAGAGCCCACAGTCTTAACAGGTGTGAACTCTACATTTCCATGGTGGCACGGTAGGTTGGCCAACCAGGCAAAAGCAGAAGTGAACTGTTCGGGCAAAGGAGAGGCCAATTCTTTGTCCTCAGAAGCATCCAGTCTGACAAAGGGGTCCTGCTTAACGTGGTCCCACTGCATCAGGTCCTAAATTAAATCTCACCAGCCTGGCTTTTTAAACATCCTTCTCCAGCTGACTCCCTCCTATGCCATCAACTCCATCTGATGAGTCTCCAAAATAGATTCTCCACTCCAATTAAAGAACTTCATTCTCTCCCATGTCTGAGCCCCACAACCATGCCAGTCCACCCCTCAATCAGACAAGATCCCTGGCTATTCTTTTCACCATCTGATCTTTCAAAATGGGCTCAGCATTCACTTCAAGGAAAATCTCCCTAGCTGATCCCACTGAATGTGGGTGGCCGATGATTCTTCATCTCTGCAAAATTCAGGTGTTCATCTTGGACTGAGTTATTCCTTTCAGACCAATTGATGTGCTATTTCTTACCAATTCTAAGCCACTTCATCAGGTCTGAGGGTACGTGGGACTCCCCATTTCGCAGTCAAGACACTGATCAGAGAATTGTAGCATTTCTCTCTTTATTTTCCCCCCAGAGTCTAAAGTAAACTCTGAACTCAAGAGGTGCTTAACACACACCGATCAACTGCCTTCTTTTCCTGTTCTTTTCCTCATCCTCCTCATTTCTGACTCATTCATTCCCTTCTTTTCCTAGTCACTCTCTATAAACAAAAGAGAACTCTCCAGCTTAAAGTGTGACCTCAAGAGTAAACGTCATTGTTCACTGTCTGGCTCTGCCACTTTCTTCTTTAAAGTGCTGTGGGGTTTATGGGTTGATATTTACAAAGTCAGACTAAATCACAGATGCTAACCACAGGTGCCCCTAAGTGAGGGGAGCAAGAGATGGGACACACCAACTTCAACCTCCCCAGGAAGTTGCTGGAAATACCCAAAGAAAAAAGGATTTAACCAAAGAGCAAAACTTCAGTGTGTTCAATGTTTTTAATATCAAAGCACCCAAATTGGGAGGTTTAAGGTTTGTGATATTAACTTTAAAAGTCTCAAATGAAACCCTGGACACACTCATCATTACTAGATGCGTGTGAGGGGAGGGCGTTCATGAGACCAACAGGAGTGTGGCTTTGGCTAGATCACTTGGTTTAACTTTACTAACAAAATCACTTCCTCTGCCATGAATATCAGTTCCAAGTTCACACACACACACACACACAGAGACACACAGACACACACAGTGTCTCTGTGGAAGGTGGATGCGGAGGCCAGGGTCACAGATGTCAGTGAGGGTCTCTTATCTAGGCCTTGATTTACAACTGGTAAAAGTTCCAGGGCTAGGGGCCCACTAGGGGTGAGGTCTGTGTATTATAGTTTGGAGCATTTGGGACGTAGGCACGAATGTTCTTGAAAGGTTATGACCAATTACGACAGTGTGCTGTTTTGCTTCTGTTCTCTACTAAAACAGAAAGATCTGTCTTCTCTAATAGATTTTCAGGACATAGAGCTCCTAAAACCATAACTTATGCTCTGAATTTGCCACTTCCCCACCCCTCTGCTGCCATGAAGCTAACTTAGAAATTAATGCAAAGTGCACAGGGAAAGCATTATCTGAAGGAAACCTGCAGTGAATCTTGACTCAAGGTGACAAATCCTTTCCTAAGAGCAAATTTCCACCACCACCCCCACACCCCGCAATGTATCTGCTTTGTCAATGCAAACCTATGCACTCTGAATTTTCTTAACAAGCAGCAAGCCATTGGTAATAAAATGTTCGGCAGAGGTCGCCATAGATGGGATCCAATGGCTAGAAAGGGAGAGAGACAGGAGAAAATGCCAGCAGGTCTACAGGCACCCCTGTCAGAAACACTGCCGCTGAAGACGGTTTCCAGGAGGAAGAAAAACAAAGGTCTCAGGAGCCGAAGTGCTGTTTTAAAAAGAATCAAAGAGAAATGGCTGCTGGTGGTAATAAAGAGACTGCTCCCTCACTGGACTGAAATCAGCACTCTGACAAACCAGCTTTGACAGAACTGTTTCAGCTGCCTCTCATTTATCATGATTATGACCTATCATCCCTTACCAGACATGATGCCTTTTAAGTTTGGCCACTGGGAGGGAAAACTGAGAATGCTTGGGTCTAAGCATGAATGACGATAAATCTGCAGCAGCATCCAACAGAGCCACGCCAATGCAACACTTACGGAAACAAAGCAAGAATATCATCCCATGGCCGGGAAACTATGCCCCACAAGCATGTTCCCCTTAATGCAGCGAGAGCTGCCTGGATGACATCCAGACGATGCTGCTTATTCAAAAGAAGCTATGGTAATTGCAGGAAGTCTTGGGTGCACACTGAGAGGTTAGGATTTTAAGAGCTGGCATCTTACAGAGACAGTCTAAGGATGACACCCAACGTGTGTCACAAAATCCAGAGTCTTCTGTAGATTAAAAATGCCACCATTCATACAAAAAAATTCTAAGAAGTCCAAAGATGTCAGCCATGGAACCAGATATTAACATGATCATCCATGCCAGGGAACAGTCACATCCCAAGCACTGGAGAAAGATGTAGGCCGTCAGAATGGGATTTTGCTCCCCAGGCTCCTTCTCAAGTGGGGACCAACTGGTGAGAAGCACAGGGGATCATGCTGAGCTGTCTGAAAGATGAGAAGAAACACAGCTAATGGTGGAGTGGTAAGGAGATTCGGATGTGCTTCCAAAATGCATGCTCTTTTCAATGGATCAAGTGGTTTCCCCACGATAACTATGGATATGAGGTATAAATAACCTGTATGCTTAACATCAAAAAGATAGATAGTTAAGAAGTATTAGATTAAATACTATCTACTGAGTCCCTAATAGGTCTCAATCACTAGGTTCAGGGCATTCTACAGTATTTCATTTGATTTAGATGTCTCTTCAGCATTTTTTTAGTGCCTCAGAGTCATTTCTGTGAACCTAAATTATCTTTGCAGCTGCAAAGCATAACAGTTCTAGATAAGCATCCAAATCACAACGAGATGACAAAAATCCCATGTACCCCTAACTCAATAAATCTGGTAGAAATGTATTATTACACCTGAGAGTCTCGAGGTCAGAATGCTCCCCTCTTGTTGTCACAAAGGACCCTGGAGACTGGAGGGATACCATCCAGCCTGCACCTCAACACTCTCAGTGACCAAGAAGTCATGGCTTTTTGAAACAGTCTTTTCCACCCTTTTAGGACAATTTAAGAGAGATCATGCTTCTCTATACTTCTGTTGACCATGGTTCTCCTCTCGGAAGCAATATGGAACATGGGTACCCGGTCTTCAACCGGCAGTCAGTCACAACACCTGATGACGGCTCTCATCTCTTTCCAAAGGCTTGCCTTTAGACACAACATATCTTCAGTTTCTTTATTCATTCTTTTACACCCAGTTCCAAACTGTAGTTTCCCTTTTTCTAGACAATTTCCCATCTGTCTGTGTTCCCCCCAGGACTGTGATATCTGAAAAGACTGCATTTATGGAATGACCTGAGTCATGAAGAACTTGAGTGGGAATACCACATTCTTTTTCTAATCATATATTCACAGCATCAACAATTATCTGAGTATTTACCATCTTGGACTTCCCAGGTGGTACAGTGGTAAAGAATCCAGTTGCAAGGCAGACAACATAGGTTCAATCCCTGGGTTGGGAAGATCCCCTGGAGGAGGGAACAGCTACCCACTCTAGTATTGTGGCCTGGAGAATCCCAGGGACAGAGGACCCTGGTGGGCTATAGTCCATGGGGTTGCAAAAGAGTTGGACACAACTTAGTAAATAACAACAACAAAACTTACTATATTCCAGGTACTATGATTAGCAGAGGAGGCGTTCAGGAATGTGCCACAGAAAACTGCCCTCATAGAGCTTACATCTAACCTACTGTAATGATGAAGCCCACTGTGACATTTATTCCAAGCCAGCCTTATCTCATACCAAAGTCTGAACCTACTATGTCTCTGAGAAAGTCAGGACCATCATATAAGAGTGCCCTATTCTAACCACATTCACTCTGATCTCTGCTGGTACCTATCCATCCATTCATCCACAGTGGAAGAGATGTCCTTTCCATGACTGAGGCTAACTCTATTCTTTGGTTCTATACCCTTCTGCCTCCCAGGGTACCATGCTCCATCAGTCACCCTGTATCCTGATCGGCTTAATGGAACTGGTTCTTTCCTTAGCTCAAAGACATATTCCAATCCTTATTTTATAAGCACCTTTCTTTTACCCCACAACATCTACTTCTTCACATTTGATCCCAACTCATTTTTTCACAGTCAAGTATTTCAAAATCCTTGAAAGAACAGTCTGCAAGCCCTCCCGTCCCAATTGCTCCTGAACTGGTAGCAATCGGACTTCTGTCCCTCCACGTTCCACTGGGACAACTTCTGCCAAGGTCGTTAACAGTGTCCAGATTGCCAAGGCCAATGGATATATTTACATCTTTCTTAGTTGTCTGTTACGTTTGGCATTGCTTATGCCTTCCATTTTCCACTTTTGATAATTTTACTGATATTCATAATAGAAAATTTGGAAAGAGATACATAAAAAATCCAGAAACCACCACAAATGAGCTTTTGGTCTGTGTCCTCTCTGACATCTTTCTATAAATACTCATATGTACCACTTTAGGAAACTCCTCAATTGACCTAATCTATCATGAGCATCCTTCCGTGTTTTCACCTTCCTTACTCACATTCTTTCCTCCCTTGGCTCCAATGAAACCACTCTCCGTTTTCCTTTTACCCCCAGAGCCATTGTTTCTCAGTATCCTTTGCAGGCTTCTCACTCTGCCTCGTTCTGAAAGTGTCAGCAACTTCTCAGGGGGCTCTGTCCCCAGACCTCTAGGCACTCATGTGAAGCTGGGGGGAGGGGCTTCACTGGCTCATTGACAAAACCATCAGTGACTGTGGGTTCATTTATCACAGTAAGCTAGCCAGCCCCACATAGAACAGGTACACAGAGATGATAATATACAGACGATGCTCTGCTACACTCGTCAAAGCCAAGAGAAATGGATAGGAGGGCTCTGGTGAGGGGTACTGCTGGGGAAATGGTTTTGCACAGGTGAAGACCCACATGAGAGCAAAGAAAAGAAGAAAGAAGGGTTAAGGAAAAAACGACAGAGAAGCACCAAGACCAAATTCTCTCCTTCACACCTTTGCTGAGAGCTGGATCTGTCGTACAGCGGCTGCATGAACTCCTGAAGGCACGAGAAGCAGCTCCAGCTGCCTGCCATCAGTCTCCAGAATCACTGGCCACAGACACCCTCAGGAGGCGACCCTGAAGAAGCACTCCCTAGATGTCCCTCTCTGCAGAGCTCAAGAACTCTCCCCACCCACTCTCTCAGAAACTGCCTTCCACTAACCCACCCACCCTCCCCAGCTTCACTTTGCAGCTCCTTCCCAGATTAAATCATTCAGCTGCCAAACCCAAAGGACAACCCCTGACCTCCCACACAATTTTTCGGCTGCTCTTAAATGCTTATAATTATGTAAGTTTTCAATTGCTTCATTTTCTTTAGTACACTTGAATGCCAAAGTGTTGAGACCCAGTCTGTTACTTATATGTATACCCCCAAAAGCCCAGGAGACATCCTTATTCCCTCTAGATGCTCCCCACGGGCTGAATCAGCTGATCCAGGGGCAGTGAAAGAAGGGAGGCCTTAAAGTACAGTGGTTGAGAACATGGCCCCTCCCCTGGCTTCTAAATCCCACCTTCCCTACTATGCTGGTGCAAAAGTAAGTGCGGTTTTGCACTGTTGAACTTCCCTGTTTGCTATCGGAATATACTCTTAAATGTGGTAACACTGCACATCATTGTAATGTGCATTTATCGCTTTATGTTTTTCACTAATGACTTATTAGTTGGTGTGTATTTTATATTTATTTTAGATTACAGAAATGATATTACACAAAAGCAAATTCAAGTGATTTTCTTACTCGAGTTCAAAAAGCAGAGACAACTCGCAACATCAACAACACATTGGGCCCAAGAACTGCTAAAGAACCTACAGTGCAGTGGTGGTTCAAGAAGTTTCGTAAAGGAGGTGAGAGCCTTGAAGGTGGGGAGCACAGTGGTTGGCCATCGGAAGTTGACTATGACCAACTGACAGTAATCATTGAAGTTGATCCTCTTATAACTACAGAAGTTGCCAAAGAACTCAGTGTAGACCACCCTATGGTCGTTTGGCATTTGAAGCAAATCAGAAAGGTGAAAAAGCTCACATTTTATTGTTCTCCTTATGGCAGAAAGTGAAGAAGAACTAAAGAGCCTCTTGATGAAAGTGAAAAAGGAGAGTGAAAAAGTTGGCTTAAAGCTTAACATCAGAAAACTAAGATCATGGCATCCGGTCCCATCACCTCATGGCAGATAGATGGGGAAACAGTGGAAACAGTGGCTGGCTTTATTTTTCTGGGCTCCAAAATCACTGCAGATGGTGATTGCAGCCATGAAATTAAAAGACGCTTACTCCTTGGAAGGAAAGTTATGATCAATCTAGACAGCATATTAAAAAGCAGAGACAGTACTTTGCCAACAAAGGTCCGTCTAGTCAAGGCTATGGTTTTTCCAGTGGTCATGTATGGATCTGAGAGTTGGACTATAAAGAAAGCTGAGCACTGAAGAATTGATGCTTTTGAACTGTGGTGTTGGAGAAGACTCTTGAGAGTCCCTTGGACTGCAAGGAGATCCAACCAGTCCAACCTAAAGGAGATCAGTCCTGGGTGTTCATTGGAAGGACTGATGTTGAACCTGAAACTCCAATACTTTGGCCACCTCATGCGAAGAGCTGACTCATTGGAAAAGACCCTGATGCTGGGAAAGATTGAGGGCAGGAGGAGAAGGGGAAGACAGAGGATGAGATGGTTGGATGGCATCATTGACTTGATGGACATGGGTTTGGGTTGATTCCAGAAGCTGGTGATGGACAGGGAGGCCTGGTGTGCTGCAGTTCATGGGGTCACAAAGAGTTGGACACGACTGAGTAACTGAACTGAAAAAGCTCAATAATTGGGTGCCTCATAAAGTGACTGCAAATTTAAAAAAAAAAAAAAAAGGTTTTGAACTGTCATCTTCTCTTATTCTACTCAACAGCAACAAACCATGTCTCAATCAGATTGTGATGTGCGATGAAAAATGGATTGTATACAATTGGTAATGACCAGATCAGTGGCTGGACCAAGAAGTTCCAAAGCATTTCCCAAAGCCCAACTTGTACCAAAAAAAGTGATGGTCCCTGTCTGGTCTGATCCACTACAGCTTTCTGAATCCTGGCCAAACCATTACATCCAAGAAGTATGTTCAGCAAATTGATGAGATGTACCAAAAATGGCAATGCCTCCCAACAGCACTGGTCAACAGAATAGGCCCAATTCTTTTCCATGACAACACCCGACCACATGTCACACAAGCAATGCTTCAAAAGTTGAACAAATTGGTCTACGAAGTTTTGCCTTCTCTGCCGTAATCACCTGACCTCCTGCCAACCAACTACCACTTCTTCAAGCATCTCAACAACTTATGGCAGGCAAAATGCTTCGACAACCAGGAGGCAGAAAATGTTTTCCAAGAGTTCATTGAATCCCGAGGCACAGATTTTCATGCTAGAACAATAAACTTATTTCTCATTGGCAAAAATGTGTTGATTGAACAGTTCCTATTTTGATTAATAAAGATGTATTTGTGTCTAGTTATGATGATTTTAACTTTTTCAACAATCTTAATAGTTGTGAGGCTCTGCATCTCAGGGTTCTGACTGGTAGAATGAAGGTAATACAATCCACTTTATGCAGACATGTCATAAAGATGAACTGGAATTGGACAGTAAAGAGCTCAAACAGTGTTGGGCATACAGCAAGCACCCAACAGATGTCTGATGGCCGTGGTGACAAGGAGCACACACCTGAGAAGACAACACTTTCTTCAAAGAGAAAACAAAGCAGCCTGCTCCTTGTCCAAGGAATTAATGTCATCACATCCACAGCAAGTTCAGAATTTTATACCTACCCCCACCTCTTTACCCTTTGTGATTGGATTCAACAGAACTTCTACAAGACACTCTTTTCTTTATGAGCATTACATTCCTTAATAAGCTGGTAAGTGAGAGTCCCAAACGTCAACAATTCAGATTAGAAAAAATACACATTATTGCCAAGTACCCTAATTAGTGTTTACATGATTTGTATGGCGAGTATATTTTATACTAAAGGGTGTTCTAGAAATAGCAATAATTCCCAATCTCCTAAGCATTCAATAGCTACCTAAAATTGAACTGGCTTATTGCATGATATTTGTGAGCTGTAATCCTATAATTAAGGCTGCATTAGTCCCTGCAATGCCTGTGCTCTGTAGTGGCTGATTTAATATGATGAAGTTCATCATATTCAGTTAATCTCTGCCTCATTATTCATTAATTCCCTACTTTGGGTATCCACTATGCATCAGACACTGGGCTAAGTGCTTGAGATACACACACTTCAACAGTGTCTCCATGAAAATGTCACAGAACCAGAAAGCGCTCATTCCACTATCAGTAAGTTCAGTTCAGTTGCTCAGTTGTGTCCAATTCTTTGCAACCCCATGAGGCACGCCAGGCCTCTCCATCCATCACCAACTCCCAGAGTTTACCCAAACTCGTGTCCATCGAGTCGGTGATGCCATCCAACCATCTCATCCTCTGTCGTCCCCTTCTCCTCCCACCTTCAATCATTCCCAGCATCAGGGTCTTTTCCAATGAGTCAGCTCTTCATCAGGGGGCCAAAGTATCATAGCTTCAGCTTCAGCATCAGTCCTTCCAATGAACACCCAGGACTTATCTTTAGAATGGACTGGTTGGATCTCCATGCAGTCCAAGGGACTCTCAAGAGTCTTCTCCAACACCACAGTTCAAAAGCATCAATTCTTCAGTGCTCAGCTTTCTTTATAGTCCAAGTCTCACATCCATACATGACCACTGGAAAAACCATAGTCTTGACTAGACAGACCTTTATTGGCAAAGTAATGTCTCTGATTTTTAATATGCTGGCTAGGTTGGTCATAACTTTCCTTCCAAGGAGTAAGCGCCTTTTAATTTCATGGCTGCAGTCACCATCTACAGTGATTTTGGAGCCCAAAAAAATAGTCTGACACTGTTTCCACTGATTCCCCATCTATTTGCCATGAAGTCATGGGACTGGATCCCAGGATCTTAGTTAAGGATTTATTAAATGGCTTTTAGGTATCAGGCATTGCACTGGGCACAATGAGAAATAAAAGCACGCTAGAGACACAATCCCTACCCCCATGGAACTGACAACCTGACTGACGAAACAAACGTTGAAAGAGACAGTAGTGTAAGGCAGTGTGAATAGCTCTGATAGAGGAGTAAAAATGAACATTCATCCATCACCTTCTATATGCCAGCCACCTGGCTGGGCACTTGCCACATTTAAGCCTATCAGGTTAGTTAAAAACTCCCCACTTTTCAGTTGAGGAAAACTACCCAGTGAGTTTTAGACTTGGGTTCAGAACTATCTCTGAAACTGACATCTTGTCACCATACAATGTTAACTCATAGCTCAACTGCTTCACCTACAACTCATTTATACAAAATTTATGCAAGATGAGTACAGAATGGTTAAGTGCCTTGCTTGTATTTCAAGATCATGAGTAGTCTTACTTTTAATCCTATAAACTCATTATGACCAAACCAATAGCCCCACTCTCTGCCCCCAAAAGTAGCCCATGATCACCCAGAGGCCGTAACACAACTCTAAAGAGCATAGGCCAGGAAAACCACCTGGTTCCACAGCTCGCCCCAAACCTCAGCTGGGGACTGGAGGAGGCTGGCGGCTGAGTCTGTATTTAAACTAGGAAAAGTGGCCATGTCACTATCTCTCCCTCAATTCTTTGAGAAAAGCTATATGAAAGAATCTTGTAGAGAATCTGCCCTCAGTAATCATTAACTTCTGCAATGGATTGGTTTTTCTCTTCCCTAAATCCATATGTTGAATCCTAACCCCTCAACGTGACGATATTAGGAGGTGGTATTTGGGAGGTGATTAGATGATGAGGGTGGAGCCCTCCAGAATGGGATTAGTGCCCTTATAAAACGAAGCTCTTTTGCACCTTCCACCATGCGAGGACATGTGAGAAGTCAGCAATCTGCAATTTGAAGAGGCCCCCTCCTGAGCCTGAGCATGCTGGCACCACCCGAATCTCAGACCTGCAGCCTCCAGAACTGGGAGAAATAAGTGCCTGCTGTTTACAATCCACCCAAGAGCTCGAGGGGACTGAGATAGCTTCCCTCCACCTCCACAGTCAGGACAGTTCACAGTGTAGCATTTCTTAATCTGCAAGCCTTCAAAACCAAAAAGGAAAAGGGAAAAAGGGGATCCATCATGCTGCCCTCTGCTCATGCTACCCAGTGATGCCACTGCGGCCCCCTCGCCACTGGCTCTTTCTAAACTATACTTAAGTGCTCTGCACCACAAACATGTCTCAGAATAATCCCATTTGGGGAAAGCCCACAAAATATGAGAGGGGCAAGAGATAGCTATGATATGATACAATATAGGAGAGAGGCAAGATGTCAGATACACTCCCCCCTTTTTCTTCTTTGTTCACATTTCTAAAAGAGAATAAGCAAGAACTCTATTTAATCTTCAAGAACTAAATACCAGTTCAAAGGTGGGGCTTGGTCCTTAGAATGGTGCCAGAGAGAAACTGGAGGACTCAATACCCCCATTTTCACATAATTTTAAGGTTCATGAGACAGGAAAGTATAGGAACATTTTACAGAGCTATGAGGTGGTCAAACCAAAAGAAACAAATATTGGGTCCCACCGAACAGCCCTGTGAGACCTTCCAATGTCAGAGTGGACCAAAGCCCTAGCTCTCCTGATCACTACCCAAACTATTTCAGACTAATCAGGTTCTTGGCTTTTGGGGGAGAAATGCTATAATTTCTCAGATAATAAGTTATGGAGTCTGGAATACACTGTTTCAACTTTATCACACACCAAAAAAATACCTCAATTTTCTTGGGTAGCAAAATGGCTAAATGGTGGGAAAATGTCACGGCAAAGCAGCCAGCACAGCATGGCAACCAACTTAAATCAACTTAAAGCCAGGTTGAGCACATCTCTGTCTCTGACTTGTGGTCTCCCAGACCTTTCAGGGGCAGCAGGGAAGACGTGGCCATTTTTGTGGATGGCAGCATCATGTAGCAGGAAGACGGGGGTTTAGGAGCTGGACAGGCCTGGACACAAATCCCCAGCTCTACCACTCCAAACATCAGTGTTAACCCTGCAAAGTGAGCTAAAAGCTATATACAGTGGCTGCAGAGTGCTATATGCTCAAGGGAAGCAAAGAAAAGTAGAAGTGAAGTCGCTCAGTCGTGTCCGACTCTTTGAGACCCCATGGACTGTAGCCCACCAGGCTCCTCTGTCCATGGGATTCTCCAGGCAAGAATACTGGAGTGGGTTGCCATTTCCTTCTCCATCAAGGGAAGCAAAGATTAGACCTATTACTAAGTCTTGCTTCCCATCGGCCTTTTCTGGCAAACCCCTCCTCTAGCACTTAGAGTCCACTCCTTTGATTCAACATTGAGTGCCAAATATAGGCCAAGCAGACAGAGATTAAACTGTTTATCTGAAAACTGAACAGAAGAGACGGGGCCTCTGCTCTCATGAAGGGTTCTGGTGGAGGACTCTTAAAAGGTGAATAGGTGATATACTTTGATCCATAATAATTTTGATTACCCATTTATTAACAAAATTAATAATGCTTTCTGTGAAAAAATAAAGCAAGACTGAGTCTGATGACATAATTTAGAATCTCACTATAGATGACATGGGGCTTCCCTGGTAGCTCAGTGGTAAAGAATCTGCCTGCAATGCAGGTGCCGCAGGAGACAGAGGTTCAATCCCTAAGTCAGGAAAATCCCCTGGAGGAAGCAATGGCAACCCACTCAAGTATTCTTGCCTGGAAAATCCCATGGATAGAGGAACCCAGCAGGCTACAGTCCATGGGGTCACAAAGAGTCAGACATAACTGAAGTGATTTAGCATGCATGCATACATAGATGACTCACTGTTATGAACTACTTTTTCCTGGCATCTTTATCTTTTTTCTTTTCGCCATGCTGCCCAATCTGTGGGATCTTAGTTCCCTGACCAAGGATTGAACTTGAGCCCCTGGCAGTGGAAGTCCAGAACCCTAACCACTGGACCATGAAGGAAGCCCATTACTACTCTTTCCCATATGTTACTCTATCTTGAACTAGGAGATACACTTCTAGGGTGCACAAATCATGCCTGTAAGTCTCTATTCCCTATGACATCCATTAAGAGTGCAAAGCACACAGCAAATGCTCAGCAAATTCCTATCAACTGAAAGTGAAAGTGTTAGTTGCTCAGTCACGTCCAACTCTTTGTGACCCCATGGACTGTAGCCCACCAGTCTCCTCTGTCCATGGAACTCTCCAGGCAAGAATACTGGAGTGGGTAGCCATTCCCTTCTTCAGGGGATCTTCCTGACCCAGGGATCGAATCGTGTGTTCTACGTTGCAGGTAGATTTCTATCAACTGACTAATAATGAACTGGCTGAAGAGGAATCTTCCAAGTTAGATGTTATCCCATTCATGAGTTACTACTGGACATCATTATGAAATAAACAGAAACTTTACAGATGCAGTCTCCTCACTACTTCCAGCCCAGGAAGTATCTTATATACTCCTCATCCTTGCAACTAATCTGAGGCCAAGACAGAATGTAGCCTTCTATTTCAATTTCTTTGGGCATCTTTCCTAAGAATATCCTAGTAAACCATATACCAACCATCTGACCCCAAACTATAGATACCTAATCCTGCAAGAACCTCTTACCTACAGATCTGCTCTGCAGCTATGAAGAAAAGAGCAGATATTGTTCAGCCATACAGAAAAGAAAGTATTTTCCCTCCTCACTTTGCCAAAACATGTAAGCCCTTTCAACTGGGAATACCTCAAAACCAACCAGGAGCAGCAAGAAAAATTACTAACTCCTTTACCTAATGCCAGACAGCTCTCTCCCTTCCCTATTCTTTTTTCCTAGCAATTCTCCCACCAGAATCACTAAACATTACAAACCACTCAAGCCAACAGAAACAGATACACAGACCCAAAGACAAGCCCTGGCAGGGGCAAATGTCTGACCTTTGAGACAAATGCATCCTTTGTGTTCAAGTAAAGGAACAAGAGAAATAAATGCAGGGTCATCCAGGCAGGAGAACTCTTTGACTACAGCACTCTGCAAAACAAAATCAGCCTTCAGCTAAAGTTCTCATTACCTTGATCCTTTCTGTAATATTGCTGTGCTTAGTCATTCAGTCATGTCCGACTCTTTGTGACCCCATGGACTGCAGCCCACCAGGCTCCTCTGTCCATGGGGATTCTCCACACAAGAATATTGGAGTGGGTTGCTGCCGGGAGCCAGCACGGGAGATCCCACCCATGGCAAAGGTCAGGAGGAAGAGACCTGACGGGCAAACATGAGATCAGGCCTCAAGGGACCCCCCTGAACCCTCTCGAGCATCTACCCCCAAACCAGAATCGGTTTGTTTTACTATATCATGCCTCTCACCAACACCTCTGATGTTAACGGGGGGCTGTCCCTGACCACCTTTCTCTAAAGCTTGTGAACAAGGTCCTTTGATTTAACCACATTAGACCTTGAGTTAATAAATTCCTCCCATGCTGTAACCCACTTCACCTTTACCCTATAGGAATACAACCTTATCTAGTGCTTTTGGAGGGTGGCGCCCGACTTTAGAAAAATCACCTTTGGAGAATATGAGTTTTCTTGCTGACTAATCATTATCAGAAAAGGTCATAAGATGTTAGAAGGCCCCCTGGCCAGAAGATGATGTAAATCACCCAAGATCTTTGTATATCAGAAGGAATGCAGGGAGAACACCTGGTCCCGATAAGGGTCAGGACTGCTGACCCTGCATGACTATGCATCTTCCATTATTTTCAACATACAACTCACGGTATACAAGCTTCCCTGGAAAATAAAGTTTGGGCCTTGCTTACTGAAGCTTGGTCTCCCAGTGTCCTTCTTTGTCTTCTTTTCAGGCTGACTTCCTGGGGCGTAGAGGCCCTCTGAGTTCACTTTCCTGTCCGGGCTTCTAAGACCCACGCGAGAGGGAGCCCAAGGCAGGGCACCCTTCGCTATTCAAGTGGGCGCCTGTGGCCTACGTGAACAGAGCAAATCTCTTCTCTGAGACTTTGGCTTTCTGCATAAACCAAGGAATATCAGCCTCTTTATCTCCTATCTTTTCTTAACTGCTATATTCCTTCTTAATCTCTCTCTATATCTCTAAATAAATTATTCGTCTAGGTCGCTGACGCCATCCCCCTGAGGATACCCTGGATCCAGCTGGGGCTGGACCCCGGTAGGTTGCCATTTCCTTTTCCAGGGGATCTTCCTGATCCAGGATTGAACCCAGATCTCCTGCATTGCAGGCAGATTCTTCACCGACTGAGCCACCCAGGAAGCCCTCAATATGGAATTACTTCCATATACAAAGGGGAACCAACCACTGTCATTGCCTAAGCTGAAGAAAAAATTCCTTGCAGACCCAGGGCCATGCAAAGTGTAAACATTTGCCCAAGACACAGTTGAAGGCCAAGTGGGAAGACTGCTCTTCTGGCCCTCCTAGGAAATGTGTCTGAAAGCTCATGTGGACAGTGTCACCTGGTCTGCCGACAAGCTCCCGTGCACCCGTATAATAGGCTAACACCTCACCCACTTCTCTGACAGCAGCCAACAAATAACCAGCCCTCTGCTATCTACCACCAAAGCAGGAGACTTTCATTCAGAAATGTGGTTGGGTTATGATCTTTACACTAGCAAGATTATAAAACTTTTCAACTCTCTGAACCAGGGATTGTGCAGTTGAAAAGGCAGGGTGGGAAAGCTGGCTTACTTGGGATTCATCTGTCATCCAAGGAAACTGACACTTGCAGGGGTATTTACTATAATGAACCAGTCCCTGACTCATAAGAAAGACCTTCTTTCTGTATCATTTATCCAGCAATTTGCTAAGTGTCAGTTAATAACACAATGTACTTTATTCCTTCAATGAACTATCTCCTTTGAAGAAAATATAGCCTCTCTTCCTGAGGTCTCTTTGTCATCTATGAGTCTTTGGTGTCACTGGGCTTTCTCCACACTCCTTCAACACACTCAGGGGTAAGGACTGAGTGTGGACGACAAGCAGCACAGTCTACAGGAAACCTCATGAGGATTTGGGTCCCCTGCCTCTGCAGCCATGATGCTGACCCCTTCCTCACACAAAAAGATGACATGCCTGTCTGGGCCTGCAGGAGGTCATGGACTTTGAGCTGTTTTTCTGGTGGTACTGAATTATGGTAAGTCTGATATACTCACTCTTCTAGAACAAATTATACCCATTTGCAAGTGACTGGCCTGTTTAGCAGTAAAATATGTGGTCAACGAGTTGCTATTTGGGGGCAAATAGCATGAAGTGAGATCCCACAGTCTTGGTCTCTTCAATTCCAGTTTTCAACTCAAAGAGCTAATCAATAGCATTGGCCAAACAGCAATCAGTGTAACGTGGGCACAAAAGCAGTGCTGTCGTGTCGGGCTCTGGACTGCTTCTGGGCTGGCAGGATGGTCTACATGTGTCTAAGTGAAAGGAGTAGATGTGCAGGGGTAGGGAGGTGATGAGAGGAAGGGGCACCACGTGTTGGCAAGACAGCAAGGAGGGCAGCCCCCAGCATCCGAGTGGGGAGAAGTGGGAAACAGGATGGGATTGGACACTTCCACATGTTCGTGCACTTAACAGTGTCTAGGGGTGACCACAGATAAGGCATGCAGTGATAAACAAAAAGGACACAGCACTGACTTAGTAGAATGGCCATTTTAGCAAAGATGGAGTCAAATTATAGAAAGTTTAGGGGGGGTTACTTATTTTAAGAAGACTAGAAAAAAGATGCCACTTAAGAGGAAACTCTCTCTGCAGGCTGTGACACGAGGAGGTCATTGGTGGCACTGTGACTTGCAGCTGCCGCCCCCTCCCCAGGCCACTCTCTCCCCATTCCCCTCCGGAGAGCGGTGGACTAGTGGAGAAAAGACAGGGTGGTGATGGTGGGAATTCTGGGCATCAACCCAGAGAAAACTATGATTTGAAAATATGCAGACAGCCCAGTGCTCATTTTAGCACTGTTTACAAAAGCCAAGACATGGATGCACCCTCCATGTCTGTTGACCAATGAATGGAAGTAGAAGATATGGTACCTATCTACAATAGAATACAACTCAGTCATAAAGAAGACAGAATGAAGTAATGTCGTCTGCAGCGACAGATGGACCTAGAGATCATACTCTAGGGAGTCAGGAAGAGAAAGACAAATACCATACAATATCACTTATATGTGGAGTCTGACACAAAGGAACTTCTCTACAGAAGAGAAACAGACTCAGAGACACAGAGAACAGACTTGTGTTTGCCAAGGTGGGCCAAGAGGAAGGGGAGGGGAGAGACGGATTGGGATTAGCAGATTCAAACTATCATATGTAGGATGGATACACAACGGGGACCCACCGTATAGTACAGGGAACTGTATTCAGTACCTGTGACATCATACTGGAAAAGAACATATGTGTGTGTGTGTATATATATAGCTGAATCACTTTGATGTACGATAGAAATTAACACATTATAAATCAACTATACTTCAATAAAAAATGGGGGGAAAAAAGACAAGGTAGGGGAAAAGAGGAGCAAGAGAGTCGAAAGACCAAATTCTCCGCAGACTACAGGGCTGAGTCCTCACTCACAAACTACTTTTTCAAATGAAAACTGTCACTGCAAAAAAATAAAAAAATCAGGTGGAAGGAAGGGCAAAAGAGAAAAAGAACAAAGATGGCTGCTCCTATGAAAACAGAGACTCCAAACATCGACATTAATAAGCAGATTAATTGGTGGGAAGAAATTCCAATCAATACTAACCAGGCTCAGCTGGCCCACTTCTCCTTGCTGGGTTTAATAACACTTTCCTGCCCCTTATCCAATTGGAGTCCACACACATGCATACTAATGAGGCTGCCAGCACAGAATTTATCACTAGGTTTTCACAGCACCCAATGAGCATTTCCGTCCCTGACTGTCAAACACACACGAGGCTCAGGCCATTAGTTCAGTTGGTTTGGCGGTGAGCCTCTAAAGGCTTCAACCCTCCTGTGTGATCACTCCATGCTGCCAAGTCCTGGTATCTGATGGTTATTAAGGCTGACACGCAAAACGACTGGCTAGTGTGAAACAGCACAAACTCCCCTCTGAAAACAAAGCCAGAGGACTTGTTCCGACAGTGGCTTACCGACGGTCTCTCTGACAACTCCCTAACAGCCCCGGCTATTCATTGTCATCTCTACCCTCCCAGGAACTCCCACTGTTCAGTGCCATTCCCAGGTCACGTGACCTATGACTCCAATGTCAAACGTGAATTAAAGCTCATCTCCTTCCTGTCCCCCCAGCAGAGGCAGGAATTGCTGAGTGTTCTCCCAGCTCAGAGAGAAGGGGAAGTGGGTTCTTAGGCACATGTTTCTTCTACCCTGGTGTGTGCTTCACTTCCGGGGTCAGAGTGGGGTCACGGGAGAAACAGGTAAAGAGCGAGTCCTTCTCAGGTGAGTGATTATAGTACGAGGCAGTCCCCTTTCTGTGGGCTCTTCCTGCTTCTCCAGATTAGCAGGTGGTTAGTTTTTCCCTGTGGCAGTGGGTCCTAAATGCCAGGCTTTTGTGGTCAGCTGTTATTGGTTTTTAGCAGGGATCCCCTCCTTCAGCATCCGGGTGTGAGATGTGCACTCAGGGTTCACCTTCGACTTCCCATTCACCCTCTGGTCTCTCAAAGAGAGAAAGAGAGACCACGTGCTCTTGCTTCTGGGATCCCTTATCTAGTGGACAGCTATTTTTGCAAGGAAAGGCAGGAGAAGGGCAGAAGAGAAGATGCCAGCAAGATGATTCAAGACCAGCCACCTTCCAGGAGGCCCATCCAACAGACATGAAGCTCAGGTATCCTAGCCTTGCCAGGTGGCCACAGAGCTGACTGCTGGAAGGCACACCCATTCCAAACCCTCCATTTCTCCCCTGAGCCCATCTCTAAACCACAGAAACTTTGAGACTTTTGCAAACCTGGTGGCTCGACAACTTTCAGAGGTAATCATTAGTCACAAGTTAACCGAGGGGGAAGAATTGGTGGCACTCTCAAACTTTATCAGCTATTTTCTTGGGGTCCTCCTCTCTTAGCATCACAGAGATATACTTTCTCCTTCCTGCAGGAGTGGGGATGAGGAAATGAAGAGCCTCTATTTATGAACACCTCTCCTAAGCCCTCCTTCCTCTCTCCAGTCCCTTAATGTTGACAGGCGGGTGGTGGGATGGGGCTTGCAGTACTGCTTCTCTGACTCAGGACTTTCAATAAGCCCTGGCAGCACACTCTGAACTTGGCAGAGTGGGAGAGGTGGGAGTCACTGCCTCTTGTCCCAGCTGTGGATTTTCACCAGCTTTCCAGAATAAAAAGCAAAACCTCGCTTGGCATCACGTTCCACCAGTTACTCATCCTTCACTCAGACCTCCACTCGTCACATGGGGCACTCTGAGGAAGACCAGAGTATAAATTCATCCCCAAAGACAGGAAATTCAGGAAACCTCACTCTCCAGGCCATGGTATAGGGATGGCATCTTCCCACTTAAACAACCACAGCACCTTTATAGGCTTAAGCTGGAACCTACCCCTTCCTCCCCAGCACTCCACAGATACACATGCTTACAGCACCTCCACAGACTCACACACACTGACCCATGACTCAGAGATTGGTGCCTTTGTCCCCCGACCCAATCCTCAACCTTCAAGGCCCAAACCATACACTGAGCTCTGACCAAAACTTCACTGAACCGTGAAGTCACTCCCCTGACCCTCAGAGTTACAGCATCATTGAAGCACAACATGGAACTAAGGCTTGTCTGCCAAGCCAGGAGGACAGAGCAGCAAACTGAGGCTTTGTCCTTCTCTGAATCAGAGTTATGGTTTTCCTAGAAGTCACTCATTCATTAATATATTTTTTTAAATTTTTGGCTATGCAGCAAGTGGAATCTTAGTTCCCTGACCAGGGATTGAACCTGCACCCCCTGCATTGGAAGCACACAGACTTAACCATTGGACCACCAGGGAATTCCCCATTCAATAATATTTTAAACCATTATATTATCACAGACACTGTATTGGCTACTGAGGATACAGCAGTGAACAAAACTCTAACTGTGCAAATTATGGGCTCAAAAAATTGATGCTTTTGAACTGTGGTGTTGGAGAGACTCTTGAGAGTCCCTTGGACTGTAAGGAGATCCAACCAGTCCATTCTGAAGGAGATCAGCCCTGGGGTTTCTTTGGAAGGAATGGTGCTGAAGTTGAAGCTCCAGTACTTTGGCCACCTCATGCAAAGAGTTGACTCATTGGAAAAGACTCTGATGCTGGGAGGGATTGGGGGCAGGAGAAGGGGACGACCGAGGATGAGATGGCTGGATGGCATCACCGACTTGACGGACGAGTTTGAGTGAACTCTGGGAGTTGGTGATGGACAGAGAGCCTGGCGTGCTGCGATTCATGGGGTCACAAAGAGTCGGACAGGACTGAGTGACTGAACTGAACTGGTAGCTCAGCTGGTAAAGAATCTGCCTGCAATGGAGGAGATCCCAGTTCAACTCCTGGGTCGGGAAGATCCCCTGGAGAAGGATGGTTACCCTCTCCAGTATTCTTGGCTTCCCTGGTGGCTCAGCTGATAAAGAACCACCCACCTGCAACGCAGGAGACCTGGGTTTGGTCCCTGGGTTAGAAGATTCTCTGGAGAAGGGAAAGGCTACCCACCTCCAGTATTCTGGCCTGGAGAATACCATGGACTGTATGTGCATAGTCCATGGGGTTGCAAAGAGTCAGACATGACTGAGCAGCTTTTACTCTTATCCTAAAATTATTCACCTATGTTCCCACTACTACTCCATTACTACTGCTGCTGCTGCTGCTGCTATTCTTACTTCTAATGTTACTACTACTACTACTGAATTGCCAGCACTCACAGGCACTCACCTGCCCCTCCACACACACCGCTCACAAACCCCGTCAGCCCTCGGTTCCACTCGCTTATTCACTGCAAGGCTTTACGTGCCTGTGATATATGACAACATAAACGGAGCCTGCGCCTCTTGAAACTTTCAATAAAAATACAGATCTACAGGATGAATATTTTACCCAGGGAAGAAAACAATTTCAGGGCCATTTCTTACGACACGTCAACCCCAGACAGGAGTGGGAGGGAGCCGGGGAGTAATGAGGCGGATAAGCACCAGCATCAGAGAATCCAGGGCCCAGGGTGAACCAGAGGTGGGGGGAGGGGGGGAAGCAGTGGCCCCAGCAGCTCTGAGCCCAGTCCTGTTTGCAGAGGGAGAAACTGAGGTCCACAGAGAGGTGATCTGGGAAGCTCACACCTCAGGGGACTAAGCTTGTCCTGAAGACCAAGATGCTTAACCCTGGCCTCAGAGCAAAGCACAGTAGGATGCTCTGTGGGTGGGTAGCAGGTAGGACAGAACCTGGAGGAGGCAGTAAAACCCCACAGATAAGCAAGCTGCCCTCCAAAATGCTGAGGGGTGTGGGCTTCATGGCCCTGCTCATGCTCTTGGGTCAAAAGTCTCCTCTGCCTGCATGGGGTTGTGCCTATCTTCTCCATGATCCTAGAAGCCCCTCAATGGAAGAAATAACACCCCACCTCTCTCCTGGATGGTTCCTGAGGCAGGGGAAGCTGTGCCGCCTCTTTGGGCCCCAATCCCTCTGGGAGCCTCAAAGGCAGAGTACAGAGAGGGGACCTCAGCTGAGAGCTGAGGAAGACAGGTGGCAGGGGCCAGAACATTCAGCATGGGATCCAGCATCGCAGGACTTGACCCTTCTTGCTGTGGGCCAAGAGGCCAGCCTTGATGGCATCCTTCTGGGCAGCCCTGGAGCCACTGAGGGCAGGAAAGCTCCCACAGGTCTGCACCTAGCTTCCTCCCTGCTCCTCAGCCCTTCCGTCTGCTGTAGCAACAACAAGACGCTGCAAAACAAGCAAAGATAGTTCACAGTTGCTGCAATAAGGGGCAACTGCATTTAGTCCCTCATTCAACCCGCGCTTACTGAGCCCAGGGACCGCAGTAAGTTCCAGCACCAGAGATGGAGGAGGACCCATTTCTGCCCTCAGGGAGCTCATGGTCCAACAAAGAGGTGAGAGAGGGAGAGGGGGGACAGGGAGGGGCAGCCGTGGTCACGCAGAGGCCAAGCACAAGGGAGGACAAGAATCACCCCAAGACGGGGGAAAGGGGAAGAACGCTTCTCAAAGAGATGCTGAGGGCAACCGCACAGGACAGCCACGTCCACTTGCTTTCCTGACTGATGGTAGGGAGCGGAGTCTCTCTCTCCAGGAATGGCCCTCAAAGGGAGCTGCCAAGAGCCCAGCCACTCCCTGGAGGCAGCTGCATCCAGCAACTGGCCAAGAAGCAGAGGGTTGGAAAGGTCGAGCCTCTGTCTCAGCTGGGAAGAGCATCCCGGCTCCAGGGCCACCCGCCGGGCTCACTCAGGGAGGCCTCTGTGCAAATGATAGCAGATCAGTCTCCCCTTTGCTGCAACCCGCTGCCCGAGCTTGCTCAAGGGTGCTTATCCCAAGAGCACTTCCCAGGAAAGAGCGTTCACTCAGGATACTGAGCACAGTTGCCTGTGCTGTACAGCAGGACTCGGCTGTTTATCCATCCTGTAAAAACCATCATGGACAAGAACGTGGAAAAGAATATATCTGAGTCACTTCGCTGTACAGAAGAAATTAACATAACATTGTACATCAACTATACTTCCACAACTTAAAAAAAAAAAAAACAAAGGTTGGGGGTTGCTGGAAACAAGAATCTGCACTCCAATCTCCACCTGAGAGTCTGTTTCCCAGATAACTCACTGTCTCAGCCAGGTGCAGGACACAGGCAGGCTTTGGGGAAAAACATCTCTGAAAGAGATAAGTACACCGTCTAAAGGATTTACATTTTAAACATGGAAAACAGTCATTATTTGTCAAAGACGAAACTTTCTCCCAAAGCATTCAAAGTTATGAGAGGTTTAGAGGAATCTAAATGGAAAATTCTAACGCCCAGAGGAGTTCTCTC
Organism: Ovis canadensis; assembly: GCF_042477335.2. Lineage (NCBI taxonomy): Eukaryota > Metazoa > Chordata > Mammalia > Artiodactyla > Bovidae > Ovis > Ovis canadensis. Next base: position 83,677,557 of record NC_091256.1, read on the forward strand.
ATAACTTATTCCCACCATCTGCTTCCCTGTGGACCACCTTCATTCTTCATGACTCTGTTTATCCACAGAAAGAAAATGAGAGCGCTGCCACGAAGAATACACATGTGGGGAAAGCTGTTCTCTAGACAATCAGTAACGCTGAGGGAACAAAGTCACTGCAAACTTTTTTTTTTTTTTAACTGCCGGTCATGAATTATGAAGCAAGAAGAAAGGAAACTGAGCTCTTCACATCGTAGTCCACTGTCAATAAGAACAGCCTGTCCCCCTATCAAAGTCCGGTTTTGCCACTTTGCAGAAAATCAGAGTTCAGGTGTAACTGAAATGGCCTTGACAGTGAATTAAAACAACCAGCTTGCCTTTCCAAAACTTCAACACTACAAAACTTTCAGGAGCTCAGGCGTTCTGCAAAGCCTGCATGTCTATTTACAAAGACAAAGGCTTCTCAAGATACCTTGGTTACCAGAGGAGCCCGGGAGCCAATAAACCAATTTGTTTTCCCCTCCATAAATTGTTCATTAACGTTGCCATGACATTTAAAGTTTAAAATGGTTTTATGACTTGAGATTAAAAAAGAATCGTTCCAATACATTTCTTATAACCGAGAGGATTCCTGGCATTTTGATTAAGTTGTTCCTTGTGATGATAAAGTTTTATCTTGAATAATGAAGGGGGAAAGCATTCATCACTTTAAAGTCACTGGCGGCTAGTCTGGGAAGCCAGCAGCCCGGCTGCCTCTCCCGGGGGATTACTCAGAAACACAATCAGAAAAACAAACTACCAATCTTCTAGCAGGGTTAGAATTTTCAGCAGATTACTAAAGCTGACCTGTCTCTAAAATGGTGCAGAATTATCAGAATGGGGACATGGAGGGCTGGGTGCCCTCCTTCCAGCGGGTCATGGAACAGGGAAGGGGTGGGGAGGGCAAAGCTTCTCTTGTTTCAGGGCTGGCACTTCCACGGGGGGTTGCAGGAGGGCGGCACCAAGAACCTCTGCAGGCACTTAATGTGTTCACTAGAGTATAACGTTAGTCCGTCTCGTGTCCGACTCTTTGCGACCGCATGGACTGTAGCCTGCCAGACTGCTCTGTCCATGGGGTTCTCCAGGCAAGAATACTGGAGTGGGTTGCCATTCCTTTCTCCAGGGGACCTTCCCAACCCAGGGATCAAACCCAGGTCTCCCACACCACAGGCAGATTCTTTACCATCTGAGCCACCAGGGAAGCCCATCATACAAGGAACTCAAGACTTCTGCTGAAAAGCACCCTCTGGCTAATGGCAGGATTCTTGAGTCCACCTGTGGGCATCAGAGACATGTCAGTCTTCAGAAGACATCCTCATTCCTGTTGAGAAATCACTTCTGAAGACGAGACAAGCCAGTGAGAAGCAGATGTTGGGTTTTGGTGTGGTTAAAAATATCTCTTTTCCACCTTTCCTCCCCAACTCCCTAAGCCATTCCAGGCAGGGCAGAAGGGAACTGAAGCAGCATTTACTGAATGCCTACCACATGCCCGTCACCCTGCTCAGTTTTCCATCATTTAAGCTGCACCTCATTCGCCCTAATGAGCCTTTTGGTACATGTGTCCCAGAACTGATAACTATTTATGCTATTTTAAAAGGTAGAATGAAAGTGAGGAGTAGGATCCAACCTAATAATAATAAATCACATTTATAGATAAATATTTTCAAACCATTCCCTTCTTCAGCTTGCATCAGTTAACCCTCAAGTAGGCATTGGTATCACCATTTCACAGCTGAGAAAATTGAGGTTCACAGGGCTTAAGTTACTCACACAAGGACACACAGATGGTGAAAAGCATATTCCAATCTCAAGATTGAGAGTGCTTTTCCTGCTGGACTGATTTGGATGTACACATGTTAACCGTGGCTCATATACCCAAGTTGTTAGAAGCCCACACCAGCTGAAGCATACAGCAATGCTGATTTGTGGATTTCAGAAAAGAGAGAACTCCTTGTGGCTAGAAGAGTCAAACAGCTTTGGAGCAGAGCGTGAGACGTAAGCTGGGCATGAAGGGAAAGTCACATTTAGATCGTGAGAGGTAGGGACTAAAGTGCTTCAGGAACCAGTGTCAAGGTCTGCATTGGGAATCAGCTTGGCGCACGCGAAGGATGGCCAACAGGGAGTGAGGACTGACAATGAACTACCTCCTTGTTGGCCTTAATGAGCCTTTGGAACATGTGTCCCAGGACTGATGATAACTGTGCTGCTTTAAAAGGTAGAATGGAAGTGAGGAGTGGGATCCAACTTCATGAAAATATAAAACTGCATCTATAGACATCAATGTTTTCAAACCAGCCCCTTCTTCACTTTTATGCTGTAGTAATGCCGTAGAGTTAGCAGGGCATGTATTACACTTCCATTTAAAGAGAAGAAAAGTAAGGCCTAATTGGCCCACAACTGCCCCAAGTTAATACAGAACTTGAGACTCGGGGTTTCTGACTGCCACACTCTGCAGGGGCAGGGATGGCTTCCCACGAAATGGCCACAGAGGACTGCCTAGAGCCAGGATTCTCTTCACTCTCTTCTTCATGCAGTTTCAGGGGCTCAGGACCCCTGCCAGCTTACCATGAACTCCCTAGAGACTGAATATCTGCACTCTGCCAGCCCATCCTCTGTATATAAACAAAAAAAGGCATTCCGTAAAAAGGTCTCGCTGCCAGTGGCTCAACACTGGCCCTTCACTCTAAGAACCTCCTTGCCCGGGGCAGTACGTGGCACGGCCAAGACTGAAAGCTGGGAGCCAGGCGCCAGAGTCCACGCTAAGCACTGCACGGTCGTCTACCATCTGGGAGGCCCCGCCCAACCAGAGGGCCGTGGCAAAGCACTGCATACCCCCGCCCTGGGGAGTGGGTCTAGGACGGTCTGTCACCTGCTCCCCAGGGCACCCAGGACAATCAGAGCCCTGAAGAGGGCCTGGGCATCAAGCTGCAGCCCGGCTCCAGGCTCCTCTACCCACCTGCATCACTGGTTCATCAAGTCCCCCGCCTCCTCCTCTGGGTCCTTGGCTTGGACCCTGATTTATTCATTCAATTGTTTGTTCTTATTCATTTGCTCACTCATTCAGCTCACAAATAAGTAATAAAGATTTACTCTTTTCTAGGGCTTGTTGACTTTGGCACCCCACTCCAGCACTCTTGCCTGGAAAATCCCATGGATGGAGGAACCTGGTGGGCCGCAGACCATGGGGCCGCGAAGAGTCGGACACAACTGAGTGACTTCACTTTCACTTTTCACTTTCATGCACTGGAGAAGGAAATGGCAACCCACTCCAGTGTTCTTGCCTGGAGAATCCCAGGGACAGGGGAGCCTCGTAGGCCGCCGTCTATGGGGTCGCACAGAGTCGGACACGACTGAAGCGACTTACAGCAGCAGCAGGGCGTGTTGAAGGCTGTGGGGATACAGGCTTTCAAAGCAGCTGCTGTCTGTGTTAAGCTTGATGTCACATTTCCTCAAACAGAGCCCGCAGAAGCCCCGCGCCTCCTCTGCCACCATACCTGGGTCGGGGACACAAACATGGGCCACGATCGGGCCTGAGTTCATGGTGGCTCACTTGGCCTGGGTGACTGGGTCAGATCCCTTTCTGTGGTGTCTGTGGGAGCGTTCCCCAAGGGGGCACTGAGCAGATGGAAACATTCAAATAAGACCTCAGTGACTCGGCAGGATGGCCCTTCACTTCCGGTGACCGCGAGCAGAGCGAGAGAGACGGGAGGACAAGCGCGGCCGCCCCACCAGTCTCCCCGGACCTTCGTGTGAACACCCACACTCTTGCTGACACTCCCTTTACGTGAACAGTTTCACACTGTGACTCTTCAGCCCATCAGCACTTCAGAGTCAATCTGCTGAGCTCGCCACACACACACACACGCACACACAGACACACACGCACACACAGACACACACACACAGACACACACACCCACACACACCCACACCCACGAACCAGCACCTGGGCAGGGTCACACAACTGCCCAAACAGCCCGGCTCCAGTGCAGACCAGGGGAAATGAGTCCCTGGGGGAGGCTCTGCAGTCCCTGGGGGTACTTGGGCAGACTGACAAAAGAAAGCTGTCTGGGGGAACACCTGGGAGTCTGAGTCACCAGAGGCTTTAGAAGAAATGAGGTTTTCGCAGGTCAATCGTATTTCTCACAGCTCCCAACTCAATGCTCTGTACACAGTGGGGGTCTAAAAGTTCAGAAAATAAAAATAGTAACCAGGTTATTGGAGTGTTGCTAACCAGAGGCCCTTGTGACCTGCCTTAATGACAGGATAAAACCAATGTGTCCTCATCACAGCTAGAAAGAGGATAGCTTAGGGCCCAGATTCCAGATTCTTAACAGGATCATCCCCCTGCCATTTCCTGTTAATACTATTAACAAGTCAGGCACCTTACCTTTTCATAGAAAACCAGTTTAAGTTTCTGCTCAGGCTGTAGTCAAATTATCAAAAAAATTGTTTTTCCTTGCAATCTATTAAATTTAATTTCCTGTGTTGTATTTCAACCCAACCTGCTACCTACAGACCACAAAGGCCACCCAGGACCATTTGAAAGGGTCCAGAGAAGCCTTGACCAGCTCATTTCAAAGCACTGTTATCTATCACCTTATTTTAACTAAGCCCCAAGCCATCCCTGACTCCACTCTCCCCTCATTCTTACCCATCAAGATTCACTCATTATCAAGTTCTGTCTCTTCCACTTTCATGATGTCTCTCGTATCATTCCATTCTGCCCGTGGCCGCTTCAATGGCAAAGATTCAAGCCCTTTTCATTACAGTCCAGATCACAGCAACAACCCACTCACCTATCTCCATGCCTCCATCCTTGCTCCCACCAGATGCCACACTCTCCATACTGATAGAGGCCATCAATATAAAATACAGATCTGATCCTGTTAACCCTGTATCAAAGCCATGCAGAGGCTCCACACTGCTTGGGTAGAATTAAGTCCCAGCTCCCTGGCATGACCCTCAAGGCTCCCCTTTCACCATGAGACAGGCTGGGACCTGGAATCATTTGCTGCTGTGCTTATACCTGGACAAACATCTCCTTGAGCAACAAAATACAAAGGAACTACAAGGGACTAAAAATAACTGTATGTGCACAGTTGGGGGAGATTGTGGACAGCAAGATTCAAAGAGACCAAAAACCCAACTGCCACTTCTGAGGAGCTGGGAGCAAAATTATGGTGTCTGGAGCAAATGCAGGGTACCACGGCATGCTCCCTGCACACACCACCAGCTAAGAGAGGTGGGCAAACCACCCAAGCCACCCTTCAGCCCAACCCAGGGACACAGCCCTACCTTCATCCCTTAGAAAGAAGCAGCTTGCTCCCCCTCAGAAAGTGAGGGAGCAAGGGAACTCTCAAGCTGTTTGTTCTCACTCCCCACGGCTGCGACAGGGGATCCAATCAAGACTCACCTGAACTTCCTGTCCGGTTTCTGATCAGTTCCTGTTGATTAAGGAGGCCAAGAACCCTGGTCAGCAACAACCACAGGCCTCCACGTTAGCCGGACACCTCTGCTCATAGCCACACTGCCCCTCATTCTCTCCAGACACACGTGCATCCTCCCACGTCGGCTCCCACACCTTCCTCGCCAACAATGCCCTCTTCCCCCATCCACCGTGCTCAGCAAGATCATGCTCAGATATTCACACCCAGCCCCTGGGGCGGCCTGGCTTCCCCAGGCCGAGCTGATGCCCCCTCTTCTGCATCTCACCGTCACTCTCTGTTATCACTCAGAACGGCGCTCAGTCACAGTGCAGGCTGCTGAGCTACGGGCTAGTCTGTGTCACGGACCACGTCTTTTCTATCTTTGCACCCCCCCAAGGAGCAGCGTGTTGCCAAGTACAGCAGACCCTGAGATGATGTTAGCTCAACTCATCAGGTGAATTACAGTGTAATTCAGGCTACTGGGGACCAGGACCGTAGAACCTAGGATCAGGCATCTAGACTGAACCTTAAGTAGGAGGAGGGAAAAGAGGAGCTTCAGTGAGAAAGCAACATGAACTAAGTGTACAGTAAATGTCCTTCCTCGTAGCCTTCAACAAACATTTAAAGGCAGCTATTAAGTGCCAGGTATTGAGGCAAGTATTGGTGATACAATAATGAGCAAAATCAGACAGCTCCCTGCCTTAATGGAGCTTACAGCTCAACAGGGAAATAAAGCAACTGAACCGTTTGACAAATAAATGAAAAACTGAAATAAGGCCTCAAAGAGGTACAACACACTATTTAGAGAGAAATATTAGGAAGATTTGACTTGAAGATCAGAGAAGGCTCTCCTGAAGAAGTAATGACTAAATTAAAGGATTTTTTCTTTTGAATTTTTTAGCTGCACCAGGCGGCATCTTAGTTCCCCCTAGGGATTGAATTCTGTGCAGTGGAAACACAGAGTCTTAACTACTAGACTACCAGGGAAGTCCTAAATTGAGTTCCACAGTTAAAGTTTATTAAGCAAATGAGAGAGAGATAATGTTCTAAGCAAATGGGATAGCTTGTGCAAATGCCCTGTGGCAGGAAGGGGACGCGTACATGCAGGGACAAAAAGAAAATTGATGAGGCTGAAGGGCAGACAGCAAGGGATGTTCAGTAGCTTATCAGACTGGAGGGGTAAGAGAGGTGAGAGGCCACGGCAAAGAAGTCTCTTTGGTCTTTACGGGTCAGTTCAAGAATTTTGTCTTCATCCTCAAAGAAAGGAAACCACTGGAGTGTTTAAGCAAAGGATGCCAAGATCAGAACTGTGTATGAGAAAAGGTATATGGAGAATGGACTGGGGGAATAAATGGAGGTTGATCCGACAGGAAATTATTTCCGTTGTCCAGACAAGTGGGGAGGGTAACAGCAGAGACTTGGAGACGGTGGGCAGATCTGGGAGACGTTAAGCACTTAAAATCCACAGGCTTGGTAACAGACTCATGTGGAGGTGAGGACGAGATATCAGACATGACCCCTGCAGGCTGGTCCATGTAGCGGGAGAAGCAACGGCACCATTTACTGAGTAACAACTCTTGAAGAGATCAGATCTTGCGGAAATGTCATGGGCTGTAGTTAACAAATACATTTGGGACGAACAAGGAGGGAGCCACATCTAAGAGACCTGAACCCAGGTAAAAACTGCATTGTGAATAGTTGACACAATCTTCTCTGAAAGACATCCTGGAGCCCCATCAGACCCCTGACTTTCCCTGGATAAAGATACTTGATAAGGTCACTGAACAGGAATCCACAGGGTCAAAAGCCATGAAGACTGTGTGTACTCACAGCTACCTTCTTCTCCAGGGAGACGCCTGGAGTTTGAAAGGATCCTGCCCTAGGGCCAGTGGTGGAGAACAGAGGGGATGGGAATGCAGACCCCTTCCTCCTCTGTCCTTTCATCAGGGTCTGGTGTTCGAGAGAGAGCCACGGACCACAAAACAGGCAGATCTTCGATCTTACAGACAGTTCACAGGTCGTGTGCAACCCAAATGTACAAAGGGGAGAACCATCAACAACGTCTTCTGGACGAACATGCATTTAAGCTCCAACGTTAAGTGCAAGATGGGGAAAGCAGGCATCGAGAAGTAAGTTTGAAAAGGTGAGCTGGGTCTGACATGAAAGCTTCTGATTGGCAGGCCTCTGATTCCGTGGGCACAGGGGAACTTTCAAAGGAGACTCTGATCCATGTTCTGAGAAGGTAATGAGACAGTGGAAAGGATGGACTAAAAGGGAAAAGAACGCAGGCAATAACCAGAACATAGCGAGGAGGTTAATGGAAGGATCCTATGAAGAAATGGTAACAGCCTCACAGCAAATTAAATGAAGCACAAAAATACAATAATAATTCACAAAATATGAATTTAGAAGTGTTAAGAGAGATTATTCGAGCAAGCCCTTCAGTATTTTAGATAAAGCATGCAGAACCATTCCACTTATAAGGCTAACCCTCCTTCTCACCTTCTCCCCCATCCTTCTAGTTAGCCTGCTTTTATGAAATATGAATTTTTTTCCCTTCAAAAAGTTTGTCATTTCCTGATCAGGGTCTCACTAAATGAGCCTTCCTTTTTCTCAGGAGGACTGAGGCTTTATAGAGACCTTGGAACAGGAAAATTAAAACCTCTGCTTAACTCCAATTCTTACAGTGAAGTAAACATAATTTTCTCCATGAGGCCTGCCTGTGAGGAACAGTGCCACATTAAACCACCTCTGTTGGCAACCAGCTCTAAGAACAGCCCCTACACCTTTTGCAAATGTAAAAAAAATCAAAAATATATAATTACACACACATGTATGTAATATCTATATAATACATACTCGGTATGATTTAGAACAATATGATTCTTTTACACAGAAGACTGAAGCAGCAAGAACAGTTCCAGAATTGTATTCATTTCCTAAACCTAACACTGAAAGAGCAAAAACAGGAAAAGAAAGGAATGCTTCTGCGGGACTGGGGAGGTATCAGGGTGAGTTCTTCAAATACAATGATACCAGCAGGAAAACCGTGACTCTGGTAATGCAGGGCTAACAGCTCCATGACAGCAAGAGGATTCTAGAGGTGGAAGCCAGTCTCCCCCCTCTGTTTATTTCCCATCTCCAGGAAGGAGTCTGGCAGATGGGAAAGCAGAATAGTCAAGGGCTATAGGGATGTAAAGGCATCGTGTCGATCAATAGCGACAGCTTCTCCTCTTGCACCTCTTGAAATGGTTTGAATTTCACCTTTCTTTGCCATGCAAAAAGCAGGGCTAAAGGCAGAGAAAGCATCCAGAAAGATATTCAGCGGGGAGGGGAAAGAGCGAGATGAATCCACCAACTGGTCAGTTGCCCTGTTGAGACACATGGGCACTATGGGCAACCACTGGAATGAACCCTGACAGACTCCCCTGGCCAGCCAAGAAGGTGTTCACCAAGGAGTCACGTGACTGACCTGGTACACTGTGTGGACCCTGGGCTGACTCATTCAGACCAAGATGCAGACAATTCCACGTAAGCTCTCAGAAGTTCCCTGTGGATGTGGATATTCTTTTTGAGGACAGTCAATCTTTATGAGTAATGTGTAATTTTTTCAGAGTGTGGGTTCACAAGTACTGCATAAATCCCAATCATAGGGGATGACCCTAAGCCGTCTTCAGAGGCACAGACCTACCCCTGCAGCTCTTTACCCCTAACCACGCATGCACGGCTATTCAGGGACCATTCCACCACCTCCATGTGGCCTTGATATACATGCCCAAGAACTCAGGTCCTGGAGTTGAACTACTTAAGTGAATGTCTGGTTGTTCAGCTTTGCACAGTTACTGACACTATCTGAGTTTTCTAACTTTAAGTGGAGTCAATAGTACTTTCCAGCTTCCAAAGGATGTCCTGAGATGTAACTGAAATAATACATACAAAACACTTAGAAAGGGGGGAGATGGGCAGGTACAATTTTGGCTCCAGAAGACAAGGCTTTCAACCATCTGCCTCGCTCATGTAAACCTTCCTCATCACTCTCATCTGCCCAAGTCACAAGGCTGCTGGAAGGACGTTGGGAGAGTCCAGGGCAAAGCAGAGATGTTGGGGAGGGGGAGAGTGGAATGCAGAAAGCTCGCTGGAATTAACTGAAGAAACCTCAGCTAAAGTTGGAGCCAAGATGGGTCTATAGGGAGAGTGTGCTTCAGGCCTCTCCCTGACCCTAAGCATCAACAATTACTGCAAACAGGTAGAGACTACCAATGATAGAGGTGAATAACTGGCTGTCAAAATTTAGAAGCACAGCTCCTGCCATGAAGGCCCCCATCCCCAGTATTATAGAGATGACTGACTCATTAGAAAAGACCCTGATGCTGGCAAAGATTGAAGGCAGGAGGAGAAGGGGACGACATAAGACGAGATGGTTGGATGGCATCACAGACTCAGTGGACATGAGTTTGAGCAAGCTCAGGGAGATGGTGAAGGGCAGGGAAGTCAGGTATGCTGTAGTCCATGGTGTCTCAAAGAGTCAGACCCGACTAAGCGACTGAACAACAACAAAGAGTCCCAGAAACCAGCCGTTGCCCACTTAGAAAGGCGGAGAGTGGAAGGGGCTCTGGGTGCAGCAGACCTGGGTCACACAGCAGGTGGCTTAAGCCCTCTGTGAGGAGGTCACCATTAACCCCACCACAGAGCCACTGCTGAGCAGACGACCCACAAACTGCAAAATTATACAAAATAAATTCTTGCACTGTTAAAGTTCTAGGACCCACAACAGATTTCCCAACCTGGGGATCTGGCAAAGGGACTGAGTACCTCAAGGAAATTTGACTTTGGAGGCCAGTGGGATTTGATTATAGAACTTACACAGGACTGGGGTAACAGCCTGTTGGAGGGCACAAACAGAACCTCGTGCACACCACGACCCAGGAGAAAGGAGCAGTGACCCCACAAGAGACTGACCCAGACTTGCCTGTGAGCGTCCAGGAGTCTCCAGCAGAGGTGTGGGTCGACAGTGGGCTGCTGCAGTCAGCGGCACTGAATACAACCGTGTGTGCTCAAGAACTTTTGAAAGAGGTCGCTACTGTCTTCATTACCCCTACCAAAGTTTGTTCTCAGGTCAAATGACAAGGAGGGAACACAGCCCCGCCCATCAACAGAAAATTGGATTGAATATTTACTGAGCATGGCCACGTCCACCAGAACAAGACCCAGTTTCGCCCACAGTCAGTCTCTCCCATCAGGAAGCTTCCATAAGCCTCTTATTCTTTTCTGTCAGAGGGCAGACAGACTGAAAACCACAATCACAGAAAACTAATCAAACTGATCACATGGATCACAACCTTGCCAAACTCAATTAAACCATGAGCCATGACACACGGGGTCACCCAAGATGGATGCATCATTGGGAGGAGTTCCGACGAAATATAGTCCCCTAGAGAAGGGAATGGCGAAACACTTCAGTATTCTTGCCTTGAGAACCCCATGAACAGTATGAAAAGGCAAAAATATATGACACTCAAATACGAACGCCCCAGGTCGGTAGGGGCCCAATATGCCACTGGAGAAGAGTGGAGAAATAACTTCAGATAAAATTGAGAGAAAAAGCCAAAGCGAAAATAATGCCCAGTTGTGGATGTGACTGATGATGGATGTGAAATTTGATGTTGTAAAAAACAATACTGCACAGGAACCTGGAATGTTAGGTCCATGAATCAAGATAAATTGGAAGTGGTCAAACAGGAGATGGCAAGAGTGAACATCGACATTTTAGCAATCAGTGAACTAAAATGGATTGGAATGGGTGAATTTCACTCATATGACCATTATATCTACTCTTGTGGGCAAAAATCCCTTAGAAGAAATGGAGTAGCCATCAAAGTCAACAAGAGTCCAAAATGCAGTACTTGGGTGCAATCTCAAAAATGACACAATGATCTCTGTTCATTTCCAGGGCAAACCATTCAATATCATGGTAGTCCAAGTCTATGCCCCAACCACTAATGCCAAAGAAGCTAAAGTGGAACGGTTCTATGAAGACCTATAAGACCTTCTAGAACTAATATCCAAAAAAGATGTCCCTTTCATCATAGGGGACTAGAATGCAAAATAGGATGTCAAGAGATACCTGGAGTAACAGGCAAGTTTGGCCTTGAAATACAAAACAAAGCAAGGCAAAGGCTAACAGTTTTGCCAAGAGAATTCACTGGTCATAGCAAACACCCTCTTCCAACTACACAAGAGACGACTCTACACATGGACCACAACAGATTTAGTCAATACCAAAATCAGACTGATTATATTCTTTGCAGCCAAAGATGGAGAAGCTCTATACGGTCAGCAAAAACAGGACCAGGAGCTGACTGGCTCAGATCATGAACTCCTTATTGCCAAATTCAGACTTAAACTGAACATAGTAGGGGAAACCACTAGACCATTCGGGCATGACCTAAATCAAATCCCTTAACCATTATACAGTGGCAGTGACAACAGATTCAAGCATTTAGATCTGACAGAGTGCCTGAAGAAGTATGGATGGAGGTTTGTGACACTGTACAGGAGGCAGTGATCAGGACATCCCTAGAAAAAGAAATGTAAAAAGGCAGAATGTTTGTAAGAGGAGGCCTTACAAATAGATGAGAAAAGAAAAGCTAAAGGCAAAGGAGAAAAGGAAATATTTATCTAAATGCAGAGTTCCAAAGTATTGCAAGGAGAGATAAGAAAGCCTTCCTCAGTAATCAATGCAAAGAAATAGAGGAAAACAATAGCATGGGAAAGACTAGAGACCTCTTCAAGAAAATTAGAGATACCAAGGGAACATTTCATGCAAAGACGGGCTCAATAAAGGAAAGAAATGGTGTGGACCTATCAAAAGCAGAAGAGGTGGCAAGAATACACAGAAGAACTACTCAAAGAAGGTCTTATGACCCAGGTAACCATGATGGTGTGATCACTTACCTACAACTAGATGCTTACCTGCATCCTGGAATGCAAAGTCAATTGGGCCTTAGGAATCATCACTATGAACAAAGCTAGTAGAGGTGATGGAATTCCAGTTGAGCTATTTCAAATCCTAAAAGATGTTATTAAAATATTGCACTGAATATGCCAGCAAACTTGGAAAACGCAGCAGTGGCCACAGGACTGGCAAAGGTCAGTTTTTATTCCAATCCCAAAGAAAGGCAATGCCAAAGAATGTTCAAACTGCCACAGAATTGCACTCATGTTACACACTAGCAAATTAATGCTCAAAATTCCCAAGCCAGGCTTAAACAGTATGTGAATTGTGAACCTCCAGATGTCCAAGCTGGGTTTAGAAATGGCAGAGGAACCAGATCAAATTACCATCATCTGTTGGATCATAGAAAAAGCCAGAAAGTTCCAGAAAAACATCTACTTCTGCTTTATTGACTATGTCAAAGCATTTGACTGTGGATCACAACTGTGAAAATTCGTAAAGACATGGGAATACCAGACCACTGACCTGCCTCCTGAGAAATCTGTATGCAGGTCAAGAGGCAACAGTTAGAACCAGACACGGCAGGTTCCAAATTGGGAAAGGAGTACGTCAAGGCTGTATATTGTCACCCTGCTTATTTAACCTCTATGCAGAGTACATCATGAGAAACGCTGGACTGGAAGAAGCACAAGCTGGAATCAAGATTGCCGGGAGAAATATCAATAACCTCAGATATGCAGATGACACCACCCTTATGGCAGAAAGTGAAGAGGAACTAAAGAGCCTCTTGATGAAAGTGAAAGAGGAGAGTGAAAAATTTAGTTAAAACTCAACATTCAGAAAACTAGGATCATGGCATCTAGTCCCATCATTTCATGGCAAATAGACAGAGAAACAATGGAAACAGTGACAGACTTTATTTTTGGGGGCTCCAAAATCACTGCAGATAGTGACTGCAGCCATGAAATTAAAAGATGCTTACTCCTTGGAAGAAAAGCTATGGCCAAGTTAGAAAGCATATTCAAAAGCAGAGACATTGCTTTGCCAACAAAGGTCCGTCTAGTCAAGGCTATGATTTTTCCAGTAGTCATGTATGAATGTGAGAGTTGGACCGTAAAGCTGAGCACTGAAGAACTGATGCTTTTGAACTGTGGTGTTGGAGAAGACTCGAGAGTCCCTTGGACTGCAAGGAGATCCAACCAGTCCATTCTAAAGGAAATCAGTCCTGAATATTCATTGGAAGAACTGATGCTGAAGCTGAAACTCCAATACTTTGGCCACCTGATGCGAAGAACTGACTCACTGGAAAAGACCCTGATGCTGGGAAAGATTGAAGGTGGGAGGAGAAGGTGATGACAGAGGATGAGATGGTTGGATAGTATCACCAACTCAATGAACCCGAGTTTGAGCAAGCTCCAGGAGTTGATGATGGACAGGGAAGCCTAGTGTGCTGCAGTTCATGGGAATGCAAAGAGTCGGATATGAGTGAGCGACTGAACTGATGTCTACAATTTGTGTCATTAAGGACCGTACTGCAACACCTGTTGTGATTCTGGTTAGGATGGAAAAATCAGAATTTTCCATTAAAACGTACAACTCAAAAGAAAAAGTAATCCCATATTTTTAAATCACTGTTCACCCCAGATTATGTATTGCATGATTAGTACTGCTTTCTCAGACTTTAACTTCAATATTCTCTAATTGAGCTCTCCTGTACTTTACAACTTTCAGTTCAGTTGCTCAGTCGTGTCCGACTCTTTGTGACCCCATGAATCGGCCTCCCTGTCCATCACCAACTCCCGGAGTTCACTCAGACTCACGTCCATCGAGTCAGTGATGCCATCCAGCCATCCCATCCTGTCGTTCCCTTCTCCTCCTGCCCCCAATCCCTCCGAGCATCAGAGTCTTTTCCAGTGAGTCAACTCTTTGCATGAGGTGGCCAAAGTACTGGAGTTTCAGCTTTAGCATCATTCCTTCCAAAGAAATCCCAGGGCTGATCTCCTTCAGAATGGACTGGTTGGATCTCCTTGCAGTCCAAGGGACTCTCAAGAGTCTTCTCCAACACCACACTTCAAAAGCATCAATTCTTTGGTGCTCAGCCTTCTTCACAGTCCAACTCTCACATCCATACATGACCACTGGAAAAACCATAGCCTTGACTAGATGGACCTTAGTAGGCAAAGTAATGTCTCTGCTTTTGAATATGCTATCTAGGTTGGTCATAACTTTTCTTCCAAGGAGTAAGCGTCTTTTAATTTCACGGCTGCAGTCACCATCTGCAGTGATTTTGGAGCCCAAGAAAATAAAGTCTGACACTGTTTCTACTGTTTCCCCATCTATTTCCCATGAAGTGATGGGACCGGATGCCATGATCTTCGTTTTCTCAATGTTGAGCTTTAAGCCAACTTTTTCACTCTCCACTTTCACTTTCATCAAGAGGCTTTTTAGCTCCTCTTCACTTTCTGCCATAAGGGTGGTGTCATCTGCATATCTGAGGTGACTGATATTTCTCCCGGCAATCTTGATTCCAGTTTGTGCTTCTTCCAGCCCAGCGTTTCTCATGATGTACTCTGCATAGAGGTTAAATAAGCAGGGTGACAATATACAGCCTTGACGTACTCCTTTTCCTATTTGAAACCATTGCCCATCAGTTTTTCCTTCCAATTTCAAACACCTGCTAAAGCAAAAACAAACATCAACAATGGCAAAGAAACGAGCCCAATTTTGGTCTGTGTACTTGCTTAGACGAGCCCAAGAATATAAGAGTGACAAGATGCTTAAGGAACTGAATGACCAAAGTCCCTAGCTTCACAAAGAAACTGAAGCTTCAGCAGAGCGGAGGAAGATGGCTTGCTCCATGTCATATACCTGGTGGTTTCTCTAAATAATCTTTCTTCAAAAACCTGGATTCTCTCCAACATCTATTCCTCTTCCGAGCGATTAATTCCAGTGCCATGATGCAAGCTTGCCAAGTCCCAGCTCAATCCCTGGCTTATTCAGAAGTGACTAAGCAGCGCAGTGGGCTAGGGAGAGGACTTGGCGAGGAGCATGGATCTGGACTCAAATCCCCAGATCCACCAATTACTGCCTGTGAGGCCTGTCAAGTCTTTAACCTCTAACAGCATGCATTTCCTCATCTAGAGAATGGCAATAACCACATTCTCTCTATTGGATTCACAAGATTTAGGATGACATGCCTATAAAAACCCCCAAAAAGGTACCCAATGAGGAGTAGGTTTTCAGTAAGTCATTAATACTGTTTTGGGGCTTCCCTCATGGCTCAGCCAGCAAAGCGTCTGCCTACAATATGGGAGACCTGGGTTTGACCCCTGGGTCGGGAAGATCCCCTGGAGAAGGAAATGGCAACCCACTCCAATACTTTTGCCTGAAAAATCCCATGGATGGAGGAGCTTGGTAGGCCATAGTCCATGGGGCCACAAAGAGTCAGACACGACTGCACGACTTCACTATGATAACCATAAGTATGGTTTTATTTGGAAATGTTGCTCAGTATTATTTCTAACTTTTAATATAAAGTTTATCTTTCACTTAAAAATCAATACTTACTCACTGAAGCTAACATACACAGAAAAACTATATGAGAGAGAAAAGGAAAAAAAAAAAAAAAACACTTCCTGCCCCACCACCAAAGAAAATCATGTCAGTTATTTTGGTATGTTTTTTCCCTTTCCTTCCTAGGGTACACTGTGGATTCCTATTATATTGTTGCAGTTATATTTATTTTTTTAATTTATTTTTAATTGCGGGAAATTTGCTTTACCACATTGCGGTGATTTCTGCCATACAACAGCGCAAATCAGCCACAATTATACACACATAACCACGCTCTTGAGCCTCTCTCTCCTCCCCTCCCCCATCCCTCTGGGTCATCACCAAGGGTGGGGTTGGGCTCCCTGTGTTACATAGTAACTTCTCACCAGCTGTCTTTCTAGCCTGGCAGTGTGCATGCGTCCATGCTCCAATGCTTTCCCGATTCACCCCAGTCTCTCCTCCCCACACTGTCTCCACAAGTCCATCTCTAATCTGACTCTCCGTTCCTTCCCTGCAAATAGGTTCATCAATACCATTTTTCTAGATTATATATATGTGTGTGAAAATATGATATTTGTTTTTCTCTGACTTCCTTCACTCTGTGTAACAGGTTCATCTACTTTACCAGAATTGACTCAAATGAGCTCTTTTCACGGCTGAGAAATATTCCACTGTATATATGTGAAGAAGTGAAGAGAAGTCACTCAGTTGTGTCCGACTCTTTGCAACTCCATGGACTGTAGCCCACCAGGCTCCTCGGTCCATGGGATTTTCCAGGCATGAATACTGGAGTGGGCTGCCATTTCCTTCTCCAGGGGATCTTCCTGACCCAGGGATCAAATCCAGTTCTTCCACATTGTAGGCAGATGCTTTACTGTCCAAGCTACCAGGGAAGCCCAAAGATCGCGCCTGTCAGAACCCCTTTATCCATTCATCTCTTGATGGACATCTAGGTTGCTTCCATGTCCTAGCTATTGTAAACAGTGCTGCTATGAATACTGGGGTTCACGTGTCTTTTTCAACAGTGGTTTTCTCAGGCTATGTGCCCAGTAGTAGGACTGCTGGCTCATATGGTGGTTTTATTCCTAGTGGGCTTCCCAGGTATAGCTCAGCTGGTAAAGAATCTGCCTGCAATGCTGGAGACCCTGGTTCAATTCCTGGGTCAGGAAGATCTGCTGGAAAAGGGATAGGTTACCCACTCCAGTATTCTGGCCTGGAGAATTCCATGGACTGTACTGTCCATGGGGTTGCAAAGAGTCAGACACAACTGAGTAACTTTCACTTTTTAAAGGTTTCTCCATACTGTCCTCCTTAGTGGTTGTATCAATTTACATTCCCAACTCTTGTCTTCCTGTTGAGTGCAAGAGGGTTCCCTTTTCTCCACATCCTCTCCAGCACTTATTATTTGTAGGTTTTCTGATGATGGCCATTCTGATCGGTGTGCAGTGATACCTCACAGCCATCTGTATGTCTTCTTTGGAGAAATGTCTGTTTAGGTTTTCTGCCCATTTTTTGATTGGGCTGTTTGTTTTTCTGATACTGAGCTACATAAGTGGCTTAAATATTTTGGAGATCAATCCCACTGTCAGTTGTTTTGTTTGCAATTATTTTCTCCCATTCTGAAGGCTGTCTTTTCATCTTGTTTATTCTTCCCTTTACTGTGCAGTTAACTTTAATTAGGTCCCATTTGTTTTTGTTTTTATTTCCATTCCTCTAAGAGGTGGGTCAAAAGGGATCTTGCTGTGATTTATTCCAAAGAGTACACTGCCTGTTTTCCTCTGAGCTTTACAGTTTAAAACCATAATGGAAAAGAACATATGTACATATATGTTACATGTACGACTACATCACTTTGCTGTGTACCAGAAACTAATACAACACTGTAAATCAACAATGCTTCCATTTTCTAAAAAGTAATTCTTTAAAAAGATAACTGCCTATGAAAAATCTGTAAGATGATTATTTCTCTTCTAACCATCATTCTAATCAACAGATGACCTTTAGCTAACAAAGTAGCCTACACACTGTTAATTCTCAGTAAATATTTGCTGAAAGTCCTGATAATAAATGCTACCCTGGAGAGAAGCTGTTCTGGAACATCTTTCATGTCAGATTACAGAATTATTGCCTAAATTATTAATGGGAATGAAGATTCCTAACAACATTCTTTAAAGTTTCATCCTGGTGCCACTGTGAAAATTAGCACCAAACGCTCTGCCATCTTCTATGTCGTGATAGTGGATAGGAGCCATCAGGACGGTTCTCTAGGTCATGAGTGGCCTGAAGATTTTAGTGATACACCGAGTAATAAGCCTGATGACAGGCCCACAGGGCAATCCAAATTTTACATAGTCTTTGATTATCTGATTTGTAATTTTTGTTCTACTTCAAGCAGCCTTTTCAATTCCAGGTTGCAAGGTAGCATACTTCTTAAGTCCTTGATAATCTGAAAATGCCCTTGTAAGTAGAACTTTTCTTGACTGGAAGGAACAGATACTTGCTCAAGTCCAAGAGGACTGATTGTAAGGACACAGGATAAAACTCAAAGGAGGAAGGGGCTTCGTGGAAACAAGCAAGGACCTGAGGCAGCAACTCCATCTCCTTTTACAGCTTCTCTGGTCTCTTTTCCCTTCTCTCCCCACATCAGCTTCTCTGCCTCCTCGTAGCTTCTGCTTCTCCCAGAAGGTAGTCTGCACATGGTTTGACTTGCCACAGTGCTAACAATACTCTCATCCCTGTGACTTTCTAGCTCCAGTCTTCAAACCAACCATAACATCTTCTCTCCTCTAAAATCCTTCGAGAATCTCACAGGCTCGGCTCATCTCTGCTGGCCAAATCTTAAGTTACTTCCAAGAGTCGTCCACTCCTAGTCCAACCAGGTTAGCTGGAGATGATACGTCAGGTGGCTAAAGTGTCCCTCGACACCTCAGTGTCCTTATGGCCGAAGACGACTCTACAAGAAGACTGCTTGACCACGGCAGGCACCCCAAAGCATCTTTAGAGCAGTCCCTCTGTTGACTGCCCACATGAAAACAATTCCAGTGCATAAAAAGAATTCTCAGATCACCATCTTGTCCTCTCAGGACTTGGAAACATCATTTCACTGTGTCTGGCATGAAGTATTATCACACAGATGTCTGACCTCCTTTTAGTCTTCATAAGCAACCTTGCTTTCTGCCTGAATCTTTATATAGTTCCTTCCTTGGTTCAGGAATTTTAAAAATTATGGCAGACTGTGCCTCCATATGGCTCCTTTTCTGTGTATTTTGTCTATAATATGATTAGTCCTTTTAAGCCCAGGAAAGTTTTCTTTTTTCCTTTCTCAAATGATTTCTGCTCTCATTGCTCTGGCTTCATATTCAGGAACTTCCCTAATTTGATGCCTAGTCTTCGTATTTATTATTTTCTCTCATAATGGTCATCTGTTTTTTTCTACTTCAATGTGGAAGAACATCTCAAGACTGCCTTCCACATATGAGTCAAGATTCTAAAGAGTCAACTGTGATCTTTACATCCTCCAAGTGAATTTTAATTATGTGATAGCATCCTTGCTTTTCCTGTAATCCTTTATTATTTCATTTAACTCCGTTTTAGTCCCTTCTTGTCCTCTATCTATGGCTTACCACTTCTAGCTCTTACATGACACATTTTCCTGTTTCATCCTGAGTAAAGAATTTTATCATAAGAAACAGGAGAAATATTTAAAATCACCTTACAGGTCTGTACTCTTCCTTTGAGATATGGGGTGGTATGCCCTTTGTTTTATAGTGCAGCTGTTTTTCATGGCTACATACTATTTTTTCTGTATATAAACCCCTAGATGAAGTGAAATGTATTCAGACTCAGTATCTATTAAAAATTTGATACCTAGCAAAAAGTATATTGCATTTTACTTTTTTATACACTGCATTCAGTTTCTGAGATGGAAATAACTCATTTTCATGATGTAGTATGATAGCTGATAATGGCAAAAAATTAATCCATTCTGATTAAAATCTATATGGAGAAAAGCAAAGAATACAAACTTCAAGGCTGTATATTGTCACCCTGCTTATTTAACTTATATGCAGAATACATCATGAGAAATGCTGGGCTGGAGGAAGCACAAGCTGGAATCAAAATTGTCAGGAGAAACATCAACCTCAGACATGCAGATGACACTACCCTTATGGCAGAAAGTGAAGAAGAACTAAAGAGTTCATTGATGAAAGTGAAACAGGAGAGTGAAAAAGTTGGCTTAAAGCTCAACATTTAGAAAAATAAGATCATGGCATCTGGTCCCATCACTCCATGGCAAATAGATGGGGAAACAGAGGCTGATTTTATTTGGAGGGGGGCTCCAAAATCACTGCAGATGGTGATTGCAGCCATGAAATTAAAAGACGCTTACTCCTTGGAAGAAAAGTTATGACCAACCTAGATAGCATATTCAAAAGCAGAGACATTACTTTGCCAACTAGAGTCTGTCTAGTCAAGGCTATGGTTTTTCCTGTGGTCATGTATGGATGTGAGAGTTGGACTGTGAAGAAGGCTGAGCACCAAAGAATTAATGCTTTTGAACTGTGTTGTTGGAGAAGACTCTTGAGAGTCCCTTGGACTGCAAGGAGATCCAACCAGTCCATTCTGAAGGAGATCAACCCTGGGATTTCTTTGGAAGGAATGATGCTAAAGCTGAAACTCCAGTACTTTGGCCACCTCATGCAAAGAGTTGACTCATTGGAAAAGATTCTGATGCTGGGAGGGATTGGGGGCAGTAGGAGAAAGGGGACGACAGAGGATGAGGTGGTTGGATGGCATCACTGACTTGATGGACATGGGTTTCGGTGGACTCTGGGAGTTGGTGATGGACAGGGAGGCCTGGTGTGCTGCGGTTCATGGGGTCACAGAGAGTCAGACACGACTGAGCGACTGAACTGAACAACTGTTGAAAGAACAAATGTCATGCAATATAAAAGATGCTCTAATCCCTGTGTCTAATTATTAAAAGAAAATTATTAAAAGTTATCACAGCATTTAATTACCTATAAAAAGACCCAAAAGATTACTTTCTACAAAATTAATAATGTAGGAAGACTTTAAATGACTGTAGTTGCTCAAAACTGGTCTTCAGTTGAAAAAATTAACTAATGAGAACCTACTGCATAGCTCAGACAACCCTACTCAGTGCTCTGTGGTGGCCTAAATGGGAAGAAAATCCAAAAAAGAGGATATATATGTATACGTATAGTAGATTCACTTTACTATACAGTAGAAACAGGTTAGAACTGGACATGAAACAGACTGGTTCAAAATTGGGAAAGGAATATGTCAAGGCTGTATATTGTCACTTAGCTTATTTAACTTATATGCAGAGTACATCATGCAAAATGCCAGGCTAGGAGAAGCAGAAGCTGGAATCAAGATTGCCAGGAGAAATATCAATAACCTCAGATATGCAGAAAGCAAGAAGAACTAAAGAGTCTCTTGATGAAGGTGAAAGGGGAGAGTAAAAAAGCTGGCTTAAAACTCAACATTCAAAAAATGAAGATCATGGCATCCAGTCCCATCACTTCATGGAAAATAGATGGGGAAAGAACAGAAACAGTGAGAGACTTTATTTTGGGGGGCTCCAAAATCACTGCAGCCATGAAATTAAAAGATGCTTGCTCCTTGGAAGAAGAGCTATGACCGCATATTAAAAAGTAGAGACATTACTTTGCTGACAAAGGTCTGTATAGTTAGCGCTATGGTTTTTCCAATAGTCATGTACAGATGTGAGAGTTGGACCATAAAGAAGGTTGAGCACCAAAAAATTGATGCTTTCGATCTGTGGTGTTGAAGACTCTTTTGAGAGTCCCCTGGACAGCAAGGAGATTAAACCAGTAAATCCTAAAGGAAAGCAGTCCTGAATATTCATTAGAAAGACTAAAGTTGAAGCTCCAATACTTTGGCCACCTGATGCTAACAGCCAACTCATTAGAAAAGCCTCTGATAGTGGGAAAGATAGAAGGCAGGAGGAGAAGGGGAGGACAGAGGATGAGATGGTTGGATGGCATCACTGACTCCATAGACACGAGTTTGAGCAAACTCCAGAAGATGGTGAAGGAAAGAGAAGCCTGGAGTACTGCATTTCATAGGATCACAAAGAGTTGGCCGTGAGTGAATGACAACAAAGGAACACAACATTCTACAGTAACTATACTCCAATAACTATACTAAAGTATAGTTGTATACTTTTGTATACTTTAGTATATAATAACTATATAACAATAGCAATAACCATAACTAAAGTAACTATACTCCAATAAGGATTTTCAAAAAAGGAAGAATAAGACAAAGGGAACAACTTTTTGCCTTTCACTTTGTTCTCTGCCTTCCTAAACAAGAGTCCAAACTCCTTCTCAGTCAATGCACAGAAAGCACTGAACGAGTTAATGATGCAGTGCAGAGAAACAGTCCCTAGAAGCCCCCAGCCCACCAGCAGTAACATGGTGCTGAACCCTGAATGACTGGGGCAGCCACATACAAAATCAGCAGACAGCTGGGTTCCCCAGAGGGAACCTGGGACAACCTGGACATATTTTGTCTGATCAGACAAAGGGTGTTGAAAGAACACTGGAAACATGCTCTGAGGCTCATCCTCAAAATACCAGCAGCAGCTGTGAACCAACAGGAGTCAGAGCCTCCAGGCTGCATGGGTTGGGGATGGTGCGAGTCTGTGTGACGCAATGGGCTAAATTTATACAGATGTCTCAGAGCCTTCAGATAGTTATTTATATATGGCATAGCGGTAGCTTCAGTGATTACCTAACTAAAGCTCTAAAAGTATTTTCCCCAATTACAAAGAAAATATTTCTAAAAATTCTACCACTAACACAATCAGACCAGCTACCCATTAGCACTCTGATGGTGATGGACAGGGCCAGGCACTGCCTGGGCTCCAGGTCCCTCTGGAGCAGCTCTGAGTTAAGGACCTGGCTGAGTAATTGCTGAACGCCTTGAGACCCATGCCCCCTTCTAGAATGCTCTACCAGGCTCTGGAATTGAGGAGGTCATGCTATTGGTTGCAACAGTCTTCGCAGATCTGCATGTTTTCTGTTGTTATTTTAGTTTCGTGTGGAACACTGTTTATTTGGGTTTTGGCTCTTGGAAATACACCCATGGGTATGCTATATACAAGGATTCTCCTCCATTCAAAAAAGTCAATCACAACCCTTGCTGTACACACACGTGTGTGCACACACACACACACCAGCAAGAGCGCCCTCAAAGTAGCTTCTGTTATAAAAGGCCAATCCATGTCTGATGTGCAGTGTATAGACAGAGCTTCTGTATGTCAAGCTGACTGGCCCTCCTCTCCTAACTATTCTCCCTCCCCTAACCACAGGGATTCCAGCCAATGTCCAGAGAATCATCAACAATAAAAGATTATTTTTATATATCTAAAATGTTTCTCTTATATCCTTGAAAGCAAGACACATTTGTTTTTTTCACCTTAGAACACAGCAAGGGGCAACTGATCACCATGTTATCAGCCCCCTGCTGCTGCTACTGCTAAGTTGCTTCAGTCGTGTCCGACTCTGTGAGACTCCAGAGACGGCAGCCCACCAGGCTCCACCGTCCCTGGGATTCTCCAGGCAAGAACACTGGAGTGTGTTGCCATTTCCTTCTCCAATTACAACACAGAATTACAACACAGAGGGTTAGAACAGTGGGCTGGTAATTAACCTCATGATACTTTACAAGGGTATCAAGTTTTTCAGCAGAGGTCACCTAACCCAAACTCCCCAAACCCTGGGATTTGGATACTGTCTTCCCTCGGCAGATAAGGAGATCGTTACACAGGCATGTCCACATGGCCAGGCGGCAAAGATGCTGGCATCTGAGACCAAGTCCTGTAACCCAATGCTCTATGCAGAGCTGCAGCCCTCATCAGGGCTAGGATGCCATCTGCCCATTGGTTCTATCCCAGGGAGGCTGCTCTGCAACTCCCTGACACCTCAACAGAGCTGGGTCATCCTACAGAAAGCAGAAGCCTGATCAGGGAGACTAGTGATATAAATTTAGATGCAAAGCCAAGGCTCTACCAAAATGACTTCCAAAAGGATACAAGTGCATCCTACTTGTATGGAAGTATGAGCATAGAAAGTAAAGACCACCCCAATCTAGACAGTCCTTGCTGATGATCAGAAAGTCAGACACAGGGGATAGAATTCTGTCTTAGCACTGATGTGATCAGAAAACCTGACCCTGTATATCTGGGCTTTCTCTAGGAATTCTATTACTACTTGCATGCCCAGGGAAGAGAAGACTTGTTTTTTAATAAAAAGAGCATGCAGCAAAATAAAAAATAAATGAAATACAAGGCCCTATGATAATGATGATAAATCTCTATTCCCTGTGGTGTGAACAATCATTACCTCATGACCTCAGGTAACCATGTGAGAACAGGAGCACACACATCCTCCAGGGCACTAACGCAGTGACACAATGTGACATTTAAAAAGAAAATTCATCAGGCTCTGTGTGGGTCAGAGGGGCCAGGAAGGAATCAGATGCCACCGTGGGCCCATAGGCACCAGCCCAGCAGCAGCGAAAGCAGCACCCAGGAGGGCAGTCAGCAGATCAAGGTGCAGTCGGCCCAGCGCTGGGCAGCCAGCGGGTGTGCAAAGGTGCTCTTCCCCGTGAACCATACATAGTCTGACACTCCCGAGTGGCCTCCAGGCTCTTCAGGGTTGGCAGGCAGCAACAGTTCCCACCCCCGCCCGCCTCCTATGACCTTTGACCCAATCCCATCTCCCCAGAGGGACATTTGGCTTCTGCATCATGACTATGCCCACCCGCCAGGTACCAACACAGACTCATTTAAACTAGGGCTTCTTTAAAGGAGAGTGGGACGAATTGAGAGAATAGCATTGAAATATATGCACTGCCATGAGTAGACTAGAAGGCTGATGGGAAACTGCTGTATAACACAGGAGCCCAGCCGGATGCCCTGTGATGCCCTTGAGATGTGGGATGGGAAGGAGGCTCCAGGGGGAGGGGATATTCACTTGTGGCGATTTATGTTGTAGAATGGCAGAAATCAATACAATGTCATAAGACAATTATCTTTCAATTAAAAATAAAAATTTTCAAAATTTTTGAAAAATTACAAAAAAATAAACCAGGGTGTTTTGTTCCCTTCTTAGAGTCAAGATTGATTTCTCAGAAATTCAGCAAAACTGAATTATCAAAGTTAATTTTTTTAAAAATTAGAGAAAAGCAGGAATATCAAAATCCCCAAACCTCATTTTAGCCAAGAGCTTCGCTGGCAGGACTCCAGAACTCCTTTAAATATCCCTGATTTAAAGCAGTGATGTTAAGCTGGATTTCTTTGGGCTTGAAAACATTTCTAAGAGCCCATGATATACAAGTGGTTAAGAAAGTTGCTGCCCCAGCAAGAAACAGGATAGTGAAGCTCTGGGCAGGTGAAAGCTTCAGGCTGTCTATCAATTCCAGATGTGATTAAAAACATACTCACACATTGCAAAGCTATCTCCAGACATAAACCAAAGGGCAGCTCCCAGGCAGACAGCTGTTCCAACCACACCCACTTCCCTGAAGGTGACCATTGTCAGAAATGCCGTCTTTAGAAGCAGCTGCCAGCATCTGTACTGCTCAAACAGCAGTGTGGTCAGAGGGCCAGGCCCCTCAGTGCCAGTCACCTGCATCTCGTGCCCTGGTCATGCTCAAGGTCAGGTGCCAGTAACAAAAGTGGGGCCCAAAGGTGAGGATTGGCGGGGTGCGGAGGCGGGTTCCACCATTCGGGACATTTACATTAAACAATGGGCCGCCCTAGGTGCCATGGGCTTTTCAAACTCTAGAGAAAAGAGAGGGAAGGAAGAAGATCCACTCAAGTATATTTTAAAAAATGACAGAAAATAAATAGTCTAAAATAAACAACAAGGATATATAGCATATAGCATATAGCACAAGGAACTACATTCAAGATCCTGTGATAAACCATAATGGAAAAGAATATTAAAAAATAATTGAAAATATGTGTGCAGCTGAGTCACCTTGCTGTACAGCAGAGTTAACACAACAGGGTAAATCAACCATGCTTCAATTAAAAAATAAAAGAAAGAAAGGAACAGCCTAGGTTTGGCTCAGCAAGGAGAGTAGGAAACCAAGCCCCATCGTTCAGTTGTAAATACTGTCCTTAGGGATTTGTCCCATGCCCTAGATTGCCCATGAGGACTCTCTTCCTTCCACATTCCACAACAGAGAAAGCTTGAGCCCTGGCAATTCTAGCTGGCTTAATCTTTCTGATTATGTCATAAACGTTTGTTTTCCCTCTCCAACTGGACACAGGAAATTTAAGCAGTTGCTTATTCTTCTGTCCCCTCCCTGGTCTTAACATACTCTGCATGTTGTAGGAGCTCTGTGGATGGCGCTGAATAAAACAGAAAATCTAGTATCTTTACTCCAGCCTGGAGCTTCAAAAAGACCAGAGTTCTTGGACAGCTCAAGTGCTTACAGGACTTTTTCCACTTTCACCAAGGCACAGAATTCTACAGTGACATAGGGTCAGAGCTAGAAGACACCATAAGGTATTTTACAGATGGGTAACTGATGCCCAGAAACAAAGTGACTTTCCCAAAGCCATGAGATGAACGGAGAAGCCAGGACAGGAATCATGGGCCTCTGAAGCATCAGTTATGACTGAAAAATACCACAGAACCTACAGATAAAATGAGGAGCCTCCCCATTCCCTGCCCTGGGAGAGAGGAGAGCAGAGAGCAGGAGACCATATATATTTGCATCTCATCCCAACTGAATAATCTGCCTGGGAATCAGATGCTCTTCCTCAGCTAAATGCTTTCCAGTTCATTATTTTGCTTAAAAAATGATTAAAAGCTTCAAGAATAATTATCTATTTCCATTTCCAAAATGAGTTTTACTGCAGTAGGCTCTGTATTAATAAACACATACAAATGTCACTGTGAAGAACATACTGTCTGTAAATAACCTTTCAACTAGAAACAGATGCTGTGGGCTTCCAGCATCTAAAGCTCTTTTCATTGAAATGGCCTAATCACAATGGAAACCAAGCTGGTGGCAGACTGTTCTTCCTACTCAGGCTCTGCTCTGAAGGTCTGACCTTCCCTGGGGTTTTCTGTTATCCCCAGGCACCCGGGACTCACAGACCACCAGTCCAGCACGTGCTCCCTGATCAGTTCCCTCAATACAGCATCCTGTCCTGGCCAAGAAAACGGTTTCCACACTGACTTGGTAGGAGGAAAGGAAACAGTGGTGGTTGCAGTCTCTGTGGATATTTCTCACTGGATTCAAATTCAACAGATGTGGACGGAATGCCTATTATGGGTTAGACCCTGACAGTAAGTTTTCCACGCACGCTTTCCTTACCCTTGAAGCCAACTGTAACATAGATGATGGATGAAAAGTCAACAACAGCCATCATTCAACAGACTGCCCCAAGGACTTCACATGTGCTAACAAGTCTAAGGTACAATCTTTATTATAATCTTCATTTTACAGATGATCAAACCAGGGCTCAGACCCAGCATGTGGGAGAAGAGGGACTCAAACCCAGGTGGTCTATCCAAAGCCTGTGTCTCTTAACTGCTATGCGAGGTCACAGCTCTTGCCTTCAGCAATAAGACAGTCTACACTTCTCCTGGGGTTCCTCCTTTTAAATAATCCTTTATCCCACAGTCCCTTTTATCTACAGGCCAAGAGTCCTGTAGCTTTTAAGGTTTACAGAACACTTTAAAGTATACTCTCACCTACTACAGCACATTTCTCTAAATACCACAGTATATTTGTCATTGATAATAAGAGAACAGTGTCCAGATAAAACATAAATTGTTATCAGTTGACATGTATTTGTTCTCAGCATATGTTTAAAATTTACTTGTTTATTTGACTGTGCCTGGTCTTGGTTGCGGCACATGGAATCTTTCTCATTTGTGGCCTGTGGGATCTAGTTCCCTCACCAGGGATTGAACCGAGGCCCCCTGCATTGGGAGCTTGGAGTCCTAGCCACTGGATCATCAGAGAAGGCCCCTAGCATGTAAATACACATAAAAGCCTCCGAACACAAAGCTCACAAACAAAGCCAACTACATCACTGTGCCAGGTACCCGTTCTTCTGCTCCATTTTCCTACTGGCCTGCCTGGGTCACGTGTTCTCTCACAGACGCATGGAGCGTACAGTTCTCAAAGATGCAGTGTAAAAGGCCACCACAAAACAAGCATCCAGGGACAGCCTTCTCTGTCACCACTCAAATTTGGGTAAAGCCTCCAAGTACTTATCCCCACCTCCCTCTACCCTCATCTTCAGAACTCGGCAGCCTCCAACCCCCATTCTATCCATGTATACCCTCACCTTTTAAGGCAAACGCTTATACCTCCTAGAATATTTGTTGCCTAGCAATTCAGTGTGACTTTCCAACTGAGCTGATAGTTTTGTTAGGATTATTATGGTTTTTCTTAGTGTTCTAGATGGTGTTTCATATATTTGAGGTGACCTATCCATCTCTGTTTTTCCATAAATCCTATTATCCTTTTTGTGTGCCATTTCATGTAACCATATTTTTCAAGTTTGTATGCCTCACAGTACAGCAGAAACGCCTTGAATTGGCAGCACAACCAAGAGGATGAAACTTGATCCAATTACCGTGAGATTCTCATGGTCCCTCATCAGCATGGGGAGTTGCTGTGAGAACAGAACTGGTTATGGCCTGGTCCTGTTCATGCTTAAGAATCTCATATACCATTCAGAGTTTTTAGTTGTAAACAATAGAATCCACTTTGGCTAACTGAGGCAGAACAGAAATTTCTTACAGGGCATCAGGCCACAGGATATCTGGTGAGCCAGTGACTCGGGCTGGGAGATGACTGATCCACCAGCTGGATCCCACTGCAGATGCCACTGCCACTCTCGCCAGAACCATTTCCGTGAGACGCCTCTCCTGACTCACTTCCAAAGCTATCCTTCAGATGCATCTGAGATACAGAGCCTGGGATACGTTCTGGCACGAGCTGCCAAGGAGACCCAGAAAGTGACTTCTGACTTGTACTTTGAGGAAGCAGAGTCCAGAAGGCCAGGCATTTTGCAAAGCCAGAAAGACGTTCAAAAGGTCCTGAACAGCCAGAGTATGAAGGAAATGTCCACTACACTCAGGAAGCAATTTTTTTTTTTCCACAACTCTTGGAAAACATTGATCTTTTGGAACTAGGCGGTGCCTGACCATGTCCCTCCCTCACAGCAGGTTGACCCCTATCCTCACAGCTGTTCTTGCTTTGATGTTCTGTGTGATGTCCACCAACTTAACAGAAGAAATCGTCCTCACTGAAACAGACCTTGATCTTATATGGCAACTAACATTTGGAACCATCCCCAAGGTTCCAAGACGGCACTTATTCACTGTTAATGTTCAAATGAGTAACATATTCCCACAAGCACACCAGGGTTTTGACAATCCCCCAAAACAAAAGAGAATCACTAACTACACTGACTTGAAGCTTCATACCTACTCCCTGGTACATCAGCACATTCTCATTCCTACAGACTGCAGGGTATGCCAAACTCCTAGTTCACTGATGGTACGATCATCCATTTTTCTCATTTGGGTAAAGGTTTTCTAATTGCAAATGAATCTTCTCTGATTAATACAAGAGTATTCATCTTAAATGTTGACATTATTATGGTTATTGACTTATCAGTGATAAAGTACCCTCCCATTCTAGTATATTAATTAATAGGATACACTATGCATTTTTCTACTGAAGGTCTTCTCCCTTCAATACATCAATTCCACTGTCTAAGTGAGGACTTCAGACATGCTAGGGTAACATATGCATAAGTAATTTTTAACTACAGCCTCACTTTCCCAGGAATCTGGAATCCAAGACAGTGGAGTATAAAGACGTGCGCTCATCTTCTGCGAGAACACCAAAGTTGCAACTAGCTACTGAACATCCACTGACGGGAGAAGGTCGGGATCCACCAAAAAAAGATACCCCATGAGCGAGGGCAATGGAGAAGCTGCAAAAGGCAGGAGGAGGGGTGCGATCACGTTTAAAACCCAACCTCATACCCGCCAGAGACACCTGGAGGACAGAAACAAAACCTGTGTGTACCAGGACCCAGGAAACCCAAAGGAGACTGAGCCAGACCTGCCTTTGAGTGTTTGAGGGTCTCCTGTGGAGGCACTGGGCTTCCCTGGTGGCTCAGAGGTTAAAGAGTCTGCTTGCAATGCAGGAGACCTGGGTTCAGTCCCTAGGTCGGGAAGATCCCCTGGAGAAGGAAATGGCAACCCATTCCAGTGTTCTTGCCTGGAAAATCCCAAGGACAGAGAAGCCTGGTGGGCTACAGTGCAC
Organism: Ovis canadensis; assembly: GCF_042477335.2. Classification (NCBI taxonomy): domain Eukaryota; kingdom Metazoa; phylum Chordata; class Mammalia; order Artiodactyla; family Bovidae; genus Ovis; species Ovis canadensis. Next base: position 83,707,881 of record NC_091256.1, read on the forward strand.
AGGGTCGCAAAGACTTGGACACGACTGAGTGACTTCAATTTTGTGGAGGCATGGTCAGCAGTGGCCTGCACATGTTCAGGGGCTCTGGCTATAGCAGTCCTGGGAGGCACGGCGTGTGGTCTAAGTCTTATTGGAGGAGGTCACCATTAGCCCCATAGAGCCACCTAGCAGACGACCCACAAACTGAAGAACAATTATACCAAAGAAGTGCTTGCACTGCTGTGAAAGTTCAGGCCCCACAACAGATTTACCAACAAGGGGATATGGCCAAGGGACTGAGAACCCTCAGGGAATTTGACTTTGCAGGCCAGTGGGATTTGATCACAGACTTCCACAGGGCTAGGGAAACAGAGACTCTTGGAGGGCACAACAAAACCGTGTGTGCACCAGGACCCAGGAGAAAGGACCAGTAATCCCACAAAAGACTGACCAAGACTGGCCTGTCTGTGCTTGGGAATCTCTGGCAGAGGCAAGGGTCGACAGTGGCCTGCCACGGGGTCAGGGGTGCAGACTCCAACAGTCCTGGGAGGCTAGCATAACTCTTTCTGAAGGGGTCCCCATTACCATCATTACCCCTACGACAGTTTGGCCTCAGGCTGAACTACAGGAAGGGAACAAAGCCCCACCCATCAGCAGAAAACGGATTAAAGACTTACTGAGCATGGCCCTGACAACTGGAACAAGACCCAGTTTTTGCCATAGTTAGTCTCTCCCATCAGGAAGCTTGCCCAAACCTCTTATCCTCATCCACCAGAGGGCAGATAGAATGAAAACCACAATCACAGAAAACTAATCAAACTGATCACAATCCTGTCTAACTCAATGAAACTATGAACCATGCCGTGTAGGGCCATCCAAGACAGAATGGTCATGGTGGAGAGTTCTGACAAAATGTGGTCCATTGGAGAAGGGAATAGCAAACCACTTCAGCATTCTTGCTGAGAACCCCATCAGTTCAGTTCTGTTGCTCAGTCGTGTCCGACTCTTTGACCTCATGAATTGCAGCACGCCAGGCCTCCCTGTCCATCACCAGCTCCCGGAGTCTACCCAAACCCATGTCCATCGAGTCAGTGATGCCATCCAACCATCTCATCCTCTGTTGTCCCCTTCTCCTCCTGCCTTCAATCTTTCCCAGCATCAGGGTCTTTTCCAATGAGTCAGCTCTTCACATCAGGTGGCCAAAGTATTGCAGTTTCAGATTCAACATCAGTCCTTCCAATGAACACCCAGGACTGGTCTCCTTTAGGATGGACTGGTTGGATCTCCTTGCAATCCAAGGGACTCTCAAGAGTCTTCTCCAACACCACAGTTCAAAAGCTTCAATTCTTTGGCGCTCAGCTTTCTTTATAGTCCAACTCTCACATCCACACGTGACCACTGGAAAAACCATAGCCTTGACTAGATGGACCTTTGTTAACAAAGTAATGTCTCTGCTTTTATAATATGCTGTCTGCTGCTAAGTCGCTTCAGTTGTGTTCAACTCTGTGTGACCCCATAGATGGCAGCCCATCAGCCTCCCCTGTCCCTGGGATTCTCCAGGCAAGAACACTGGAGTGGGTTGCCATTTCCTTCTCCAATACATGAAAGTGAAAAGTGAAAGTGAAGTCGCTCAGTCGTGTCTGACTCTTAGTGACCCCCTGGACTGCAGCCCACCAGGCTCCTCCGTCCATGGGATTTTCCAGGCAAGAGTACCAGAGTGGGTAGGTTGGTCATAACTTTCCTTCCAAGGAGTAAGCGTCCTTTAATTTCCTGGCTGCAATCACTATCTGCAGTGATTTTGGAGCCCAGAAGAATAAGTCAGCCATTGTTTCCACTGTTTCCCATCTATTTCCCATGAAGTGATGGGACCAGATGCCATGATTTTAGTTTTCCGAATGTTGAGCTTTAAGCCAACTTTTTCACTCTCCTCTTTCACTTTTATTAAGAGGCTCTTCAGTTCTTCTTCACTTTCTGCCATAAGGGTGGTGTCATCTGCATATCTGAGGTTATTGATTTTTCTCCCAGCAATCTTGATTCCAGCTTGCGCTTCTTCCAGTCCAGCGTTTCTCATGATGTACTCTACACAGAAGTTAAATAAGCAGGGTGACAATATACAGCCTTGCTTGACATACTCCTTTTCCTATTTGGAACCAGTCTGTTGTTCCATGTCCAGTTCTAACTGTTGCTTCCTGACCTGCATACAGATTTCTCAAGAGGCAGGTCAGGTGGTCTGGCATTCCCATCTCTTCCAGAATTTTCCACAGTTTATTGTGATCCACACAGTCAAAGGCTTTAGTGTAGTCAATAAAGCATAAATAGATGTTTTTCTGGAACTCTCTTGCTTTTTTGATGATCCAGTGGATGTTGGCAATTTGATCTGATTCCTCTGCCTTTTCTAAAACCAGCTTGAACATCAGGAATTTCACAGTTCACGTACTGCTGAAGCCTGGCTTGGAGAATTTTAAGCATCACTTTTCTAGCCTGTGAGATGAGTGCAACTGTGTGGTAAGTTTGAGCATTCTTTGGCATTGGAATGAAAACTGACCTTTTCCAGTCCTGTGGTTACTGCTGCATTTTTGAGTGCAGCACTTTCACAGCATCATCTTTCAGGATTTGAAATAGCTCTACGAGAATTCCATCACCTCCACTAGCTTTGTTCGTACTGATGCTTCCTAAGGCCCACTTGACTTCACATTCCAGGATGTCTGGCTCTAGGTGAGTGATCACACCATCATGATTATCTGGGTCGTGAAGATTTTTTTGTACAGTTCTTCTGTGTATTCTTGCCACCTCTTCTTAATATCTTCTGCTTCTGTTAGGTCCATATCATTTCTGTCCTTTATTGAGCCCCTCTTTGCATGAAATGTTCCCTTGGTATCTCTAATTTTCTTGAAGAGATCTCTAGTCTTTCCCACGCTATTGTTTTCCTCTATTTCTTTGCATTGATCGCTGAGGAAGTCTTTCTCTCTCCTTGCTATTCTTTGGAACTCTGCATTCAAATGAGTATATCTTTCCTTTTCTCCTGTCCTTTTCACTTATCTTCTTTTCACAGCTATTTGTAAGGCCTCCCCAGACAGCAATTTTGCTTTTTTGCATTGCTTTTTCTTGGGGATGGTCTTGATTCTTATCTCCTGTACCATGTCACAAACCTCCATCCATAGTTCATCAGGCACTCTGTCTGTCAGATCTAGTCCCTTAAATCTATTTCTCACTTCCACTGTATAGTCATAAGGGATTTGATTTAGGTCATACCTGAATGGTGTAGTGGTTTTCTCCACTTTTTTCAATTTTAGTCTGAATTTGGTAATAAGGTGTTCATGATCCAAGCCATAGTCAGCTCTCGGTCTTGTTTTTGCTGACTGTATACAGCTTCTACACCTTTGGCTGCAAAGAATATAATCAATCTGATTTCGGTGTCGACCATGGGTTTCGGTGTGAACCCCATGAACAGTACCAAAAAGCAAAATATATGACACTGAAAAATGAACCCACCAGGTCAGTAGGTTCCCAATATACTATTAGAGAAGAGTGGAGAAATAGCTCCAGAAAGAATGAAGAGGCTGAAATGACAATGAAAACACGACAACTCAAAACCTATGGGATGCAGCAAAAGCAGTTCTAAGAGGGAAGTTTATAGCAATACAATCCTACCTCAAGAAACAAGAAAAACATCAAATAGGCAACATAACTTTATACCTAAAACAACTGGAAAAAGAGGACCAAAAAAACCCCAAAATTAATAGAAGGAAAGAAATCATAAAGATCCAAGCAGGATTAAATGATAAAGAAATGAAAGAAACAGTAGTTAGCAAAGATTAATAAAACAAAAAGTTGGTTTTGAGAAGTTCAACAAAACTGACAAAACTTTGGCCAGACTAAGAAAGAAAAAAAGAGTGAAGAAATCAAATCAAGAAAATTAGAAATGAAGAAAGAAAGACTACAACAGGCAATGCAGAAATACAAAGTATTATAAGAGATTATCAACAACTATATGTCAATAAAATGGATAACCTGGAAGAAACGGACAGATTCTTAGAAAAGTTCAGTCTTCCAAGAGTGAACCAAGAAGAAACAGAAATTATGAACAAACCAATTACAAGCACTGAAATTGAAACTGTGATTTTAAAAAAAAATCTCTCAAAGCAACAAAAGCCCAGGACCAGATGAGCTCACAGGAGAATTCTATCAAGCATTTAGAGAAGAGCTAATGCCTATCCTTCTAAAACTCTTTCAAAATATTGCAGAGGAAGGAACACACTTCCAAACACATTCTATGAGGCCATCATCAACCTGATACCAAAAACAAAGACAACACACACACACACACACACACACACACACACACACACACACACACACAAACTACAGGCCAATATCACTGATGAACATAGATGCAAAAATCCTCAACAAAATTTTAGCAAACAGAATTCAGCAACACATCAAAAAGTTCATACACCATGATCAAGTTGGGTTTACTTCAGGGATGCAAGGATTCTTCAGTATATGCAAATCAATCAAGGTGATACACCATATTAACAAACTGAAAGATAAAAACCATATGATAATCTCAATAGATGCAGAAAAAGCCTTTGCCAAAATTCAGCACCCATTTATGATTAAAACTCTTCAAAAAATTGGCATAGAAAGACGTACCTCAACATAGTAAAGGCCATATATGATAAGCCTACAGCAAACATTATTCTCAACGGTGAGAAACTGAAAGCATTCCCTGTAAGATCAGGAACAAGACAAGGGGGTCCACTTTCCCCACTATTATTCAAGATAGTTCTGGAAGTCCTAGCTGTAGCAATCAGAGAAGAAAAAGAAATAAAAGGAATCCATATTGGAAAAGAAGTGAAGCTCTCACTGTTTGCAGATGACATGATACTGTACACAGAAAATCCTAAAGATAGTATCAGAAAATTACTAGAACTAATCAGTGAATTTAGCAAAGTTGCCGGATACAAATACACAGAAATCACTTGCATTTCTATATACTAGCAATGAAAAATCAAAAAGAGAAATTAAGGAATCAATCCCATTCACCATTGCAACAAAAAGAATAAAACATCTAGGAATAAACTTATCTGAGGAGACAAAAGAATTGTACACAGAAAATTATAAGACACTGTTGAAAGAAGTCAAAGATGACATAGATTGGAGAGATATTCCATGTTCCTAGATATGAAGAATCAATATTGTGAAAATGATTATACTACCTAATGCAATCTACAGATTCAACATGATCTTTATCAAATTACCAATGACATTTTTCACAGAAATAGAAGAAAAAAAATTCACAATTCATATGGAAACATAAAAGACTGAATAGCCAAACCAGTCTTGAAAATGAAGAATGGAGCTGGAGGAATCAACCTTCCTGATTTCAGATTATACTACAAAGCTACAGTCATTAAGACAGTATGGTACTGGCACAAAAACAGAAACATAGACCAACGGAACAAGACAGAAATCCCAGAAATAAGCCCATGCACCTATGGGTACATTCTTTTTGACAAAGGAGGCAAGAATATACAATGGGGCTAAGACAGCCTCTTCAATAACTGGTGCTGGGAAAACTGGACAGCTACATGTCAAACAATGCAATTAGAACACTTCCTAACACCATACACAAAGATAAACTCAAAATGGATTAAAGACCTAAATGTAAGACCAGAAACTACAAAACTATTAGAGGAAAACATAGGCAGAACACTCGATGACATAAACCAAAGCAAGATCCTCTATGACCCACCTTCTAGAGTAATAGAAATAAAAACGGTAAACAAGTGGGACCTGATTAAACTTAAAAGTTTCTGCACAGCAAAGGAAACTATAAGCAAGGTGAAAAGACAGCCCTCAGAGTGGGAGAAAATAATAGCAAAGGAGACAACTGACAAAGGATTAATTTGCAAAATATACAAGCAACTCATATAACTCAATACCAGAAAAACAAACAACCCAATCAAAAAGTGGGAAAGAGACCTAAACAGACATTTTCCCAAAGAAGACATACAGATGGTTAACAAACACATGAAAAGATGCTTAATATTTCTCATTATTAGAGAAATGCAAATCAATACTACAACGAGATATCACCTCACACCGGTCAGAATGGCCATCATCAAAAAGTCTACAAACAATAAATGATGGAGAGGGTGTGCAGAAAAGGGAACACTTTTGCACTGTTGGTGGGAATGTAAATTGATACAGTCATTATGGAAGATGGTATGGAGATTCGTTTAAAAACTAGGAATAAAACCACCATAGGACCCAGCAATCCCACTCCTAGGCATATACCCTGAGGAAGCCAAAATTTAAAAAGACACAAGTATCCCATCGTTCACTGCAGCACTATTTACAGTAGCTAGAACATGGAAACAACCTAGATGCCCATCAACAGATGAATGGATAAAGAAGTTGTGGTACATATACATAATGGAATATTACTCAGCCATAAAAAGGAGTGCCTTTGAGTCAGTTCTAATGAGGTGGATGAACCTAGAACCTATTATACAGAGTGAAGTAAGTCAGAAAGAGAATGATAAATATCATATTCTAATGCATATACACAGAATCTAGAAAAACGGTACTGAAGAATTTACTTACAGGGCAGCAGCGGAGAAACAGACATAGAGAACAGACTTATGTACACGGGGAGAAGGGGAGAGGGGGAGATGTATGGAGAGAGGAACATGGACACTTACATTATCATATGCAAAATAGACAGCCCACGGGAAATTGCAGTATGGCTAAAAAACTCAAACAGGGGCTCTGTATCAACCTAAAGGGGTGAGATGGGGAGGGAGATGGGAGGGAAGTTCAAAAGGGAGGGGATATATGGATACCTGTGGCTGAATCAGGTTGAGGTTTGAAAGAAAACATAACTCTGTAAAGCAATTATCCATTAAAAAATAAATAAAAAGAATGAAGCTGAGACAAAGCGGAAACAATGCCCAATTGTGACTGTCTGGTGGTGAAACTAAAGTCTGAGGCTGTAAAGAGCAATACTGCATAGGAACCTGGAATGTTAGGTCCATAAATCAAGATAAATTGGAAGTGGTCAAACAGGAGATGGCAAGAGTAGGAATCAGCGAATTAAAATAGATAGGAATGAGTGAATTTAATTCAGATGACCATTATATCTTCTACTTTGGGCAAGAATCCCTTACAAGAAATGGAGTCGTCCTTGTAGTTAACAAGAGAGTCTGAAATGCAGAACTTTGGTGCAATCTCAAAAACGACAGAATGATCTGTTTGTTTCCAAGGCAAAACATTCAACATCACAATAATCCAAGTCTATTCCCCAAGCACTAATGCCAAAGAAGCTGAAGTTGAAGGGTTCTGTGATAACCTACAAGACCTTCCAGAACTAACACCTAAAAAAGATGTCCTTTTCATCACAGGGGACTGGAATACAAAGTTAGAAGTCAAAAGAAATCACATTGATTATATTGTTTGTAGCCGAAGATGGAGAAGCTCTATAGAGCCAGCAAAAACAAGACCAGGAGCTGACCATGGCTCACGTCATGAGCTACTTATTGCAAAATTCAGACTTAAATTGAATAAAATATGGAAAACCACTGGACCATCCAGGTATGACCTAAATCAAATTCCTTATAATTATACAGTGGAAATGACCAAAAAAAAAAAAAAATCAAGGTATTACATCTGATAGAGTGCCTGAAGAATTATGGACAGGGGTTCATAACATTGTACAGGAGGCAGTGATCATCCTCAAGAAAAAGAAATGCAAAAAGGCAAAATGGTCAGCCAAGAAGGCCTTACAAATAACTGAGAAAAGTGAAAGGCAAAGGAAAAAAGGAAAGATATACGTGTTTGAATACAGAGTTCCAGAGAATAGCAAGGAGAGATAAGAAAACCTTCCTCAGTAATCAATGCAAAGAAACAGTGGAAAACAATAGAATGGGAAAGACTAGAGATCTCTTCAAGAAAATCAGAGATACCAAGGGAACATTTCATGCAATGATGGGCACAATAAAGGACAGAAACGGTATGGACCTAACAGAAGTAGAAGAGATTAACAAGAGTGGCAAGAATACACAGAAGAACTGTACAAAAAAGATCTTCATGACCCAAATAACTGCGATGGTGTGATCACTTACCATTCAGTCTGCTATCATCCCAGTACATGAAGGAGTCAAGTACAGTACAGTGATGGGGACAACAATGAGCAATTATTAAATGCTTGGTCTAGGCTGAGCACCATTTTAAGCACTTTAAACATATTAAGTCAAATAGTGATTGCAGCCATGAAATTAAAAGACGCCTACTCCTTGGAAGGAAAGTTATGACCAACCTAGATAGCATATTCAAAAGCAGAGACATTACTTTGCCAACTAAGGTCTGTCTAGTCAAGGCTATGGTTTTTCCCGTGGTCATGTATGGATGTGAGAGTTGGACTGTGAAGAAAGCTGAGCACTGAAGAATTGATGCTTTTGAAATGTGGTATTGGAAAAGACTCTTGAGGGTCCCTTGGACTGCAAGGAGATCCAACCAGTCCATTCTGAAGGAGATCAACCCTGGGATTTCTTTGGAAGGAATGATGCTAAAGCTGAAACTCCAGTACTTTGGCCACCTCATGAGAAGAGTTGACTCATTGGAAAAGACTGTGACGCTGGGAGGGATTGGGGGCAGGAGGAGAAGGGGACGACAGAGGATGAGATGGCTGGATGACATCACTGACTCAATGGACGTGAGTCTGAGTGAACTCCGGAAGTTGGTAATGGACAGGGAGCCCTGGCGTGCTGTGATTCATGGGGTCTCAAAGAGTCAGACATGACTGAGCAACTGAACTGAATCTTCATAGAGGCCCATGAATTAGGTATTATGAACAGTCATTACATCGATGAAGAAAGTCAAGCACAGAGATGTCAAATTTGTCACAGAGTCAATAGTGACACAACCGGCATTCGAACCCAGGCAGCCCGATGCCAGAGTCTGAGCCCCAAGCCACCGACCATGACCCTCTGAGACGCAGAGCACCCCCATGGGGAGCATCTGACTCCTCCAGGGAGTCAGCAAGGACTCTGCGAAAGAGGTGACCTCCAGACTGGGTGCTGAGAAGGTCTATACGGGCAGAAGGAAGCAAACACACATACCAAGAAGAATATGAATGAGCGAGTCTCGTACAGGGAACAGAAAGAAGTTTAACACAGCTGCTCATGAGGCCAATGGTTAAGTCTGGAAAAGGCTGTGAAGGGAGGAGAATGGCTGATTAAAACTGCCTTTTGCTGGGTTTTCTGTAAACTGTACTTTGATTCAGTTCTCCTGGGGTTGGGCTGAGGGGACAGGCTGGAATGAGGAAGAAAGCAAAGATGAGGTTCACAACGGGAAGCTGAGTAGACGATGAGAGGGTCAATCACGGTGCATACAATATGAATGGGGCCAACAAGGCATGGTTAGTTAATGTTTAACAGGAGGAACTGATGTAATTTAGGGGGCAAAATGGGGGATATAGGGGTATGATGAAGAAGAGCCTTTCCAACCCAACCCCAAGGTTTCTGTCTTAGTTAACATGGGTGAGGAGCCACTCTATAAGATGACGGGGAGAATAGGGATGGGACAAAGTGTAGGGTTGGGAGAGGGGAAGAATAGATGAGGAATCCTATTTGGGGCAAGCTGAATGAAGGCAATGGTAACCCACCCCAGTCTTCTTGCCTGGAGAATCCCATGGACAGAGGGCTGGTGGCTTGCAACCCACAGGGTGGCAAAGAGTCTGACACAGCTGAGCACACATGCACACCCATGAGAAGAATCGTGAGTGGCTAATGAGACGGATGTTGCTCTTTCAAGCAAGCAGGCAGAAATACAACAGAACACCCAGCATCTCTACAAAGGAAGCAGACAAATGTCATTGTCATGTAGACCAGTGTTTCATTAAAAGAATGTCTATGATGATGGAAATGGTCTATTATCTGCCTTGTCCAAGATGATAGCCAGTAGCTACACATGGCTATGGAGCACTTAAAATATGGCCAGTGCAGCTAAGGAACTAGATTTGTAATTCTGTTGGATTATAAACCATTTACACTTTAATAGCCACAAGTGGCTAGTAGCTACTGTATTAAATAGTGCAGGTCTGGACAACAGAAGCAGCTCTGTAATAATAAAAGCTGCTCAGAGGCTGCTGATATTGGAAGGGACCTTAGAGTTCATTTGGTATATTATTTTCTCATTTTACAAATAAGAAAACTAAGGCCCCAAGGGGAGACGTGACTTGCACAGAATCACTGCAGCCAGAGAGTGGTAAAGCAGACGAGAGCCACGGCCTTCAGTATCTGATCCACTGCCCTTTCCATTCCATAGGCTGCTTCTGTTATGCAAAAATAGCTGCAATTTTGCTCAATTCTGGTGCGTGGAATCGATGCAGCTGGCGGGCAAAGCCAAGTGAAGATCACGGACTCCCCCTGCTGAGCGAGACATCCCAAACATCACTGGCTAAGTAGCTACAGCAGATATTTTCATCGCAAATAACAGAACCCACTCTGGTTAGTTTTAACAGGAAAGGAACTTTGTAAGGAAGGATCAGCAGCTTGCACAACCTCTGAGAGAGGGTCTGGAAGCCAGGCTTAGGGCTGGGCAGTCAGGCACTGTTGACAAATCCCACCACCACGGCTCTGATGCGGACTCTGCTGTGCCTGCCACTGGGCTCAGACGAGTGGCTACTCCCAGACACCTGCTGGACGGCACTGCCGCCTGGCTCACCAGAACGCATTCCACACGCCCCTCCCTTCCTGCGTCATTCCCAGCATAAGCTAAGCAGAAAGAGAAAAACAAGTATCACATATGAACAAATACATATGGAATCTAGAACCTGTGGACCCAGCGGAGGAAGGTGAGAGTGGACAACCTGAGAAAGTAGCACTGACCGTATATACACTACCATGTGTGAAATAGACAGGCAGTGGGAGGTTGCTAAATAACACAGAGAACTCAGCCTGGCACTCTGTGATGACTTAGAGTGGTGGGAAGGGGGGAGGCGAGGGAGACTGAGGAGGGAAGGAATATATATATATATGACTGATTCACAATGTTGTATGGTAGAAACCAACATAACATTGTAAAGCAATTTTCCACCAATTAAAAAATAAGTAAAATTAAAATAAATAGAGGGGAGAAGGAATCTGATACTTTTATTACAAAGGAAAGCAAGTTTCTGGCGTCTATCCGGTGCAGAAATCTGACAAGTCAGAACAATCCCCAGCAATCAGGAAGAGTTAAAAAAAAAAAAAGACACCACCACCGCTTACCAAATGTCCTGCTGAATAAATACTCTGCCTTAGCTGGTTTGGACCACAGATCTTACAGTCCATCCTGCTCAGCAGTATCCTTGACCCAGAGCTTTGTGCGCTTAAAATTATGTGGCGATATTGCAGATTTTCTCAATTAATTCACCAGGGGCTTTCAACTTTTTTAAAGGATACATTTATTCACCAGAAAATCTATATTGATAAAGGCTATGTATGGTGGGAAGTGAATTATGCACTTCAACTCTTGGAGGATAAAGAGTTTCTTTTTTTTTTTTTTTAAGAGTTTCTTTTTTAATCTCGATTTTCTAAATAACAACTCGATATAGTGCAGCTATGAAGAGGAATAATTCTGCAACGTTTTTCCTCAGAAGTGGTAGGAGTAGGAAGGAAGCAAGAGTGGATCTGAGAAATCGTCTAAGACCTGAAAAGTACTGTAATGCGGGACATCAAGGCTTTTCTCCCCTAAAATTCTCCAAAGGAAAGGACCACAGATCCTTCCAGGTGTTCGAGTCTAGGGAAAGAGAAACGCTGTCTTTGACAGGAGTCGTGATGGGGGAAGCCAGGAAGTGGCTGCGTTTTCGACAAAAACAGAACATACCAGCGGAGAATACGAGGGAAGAATATCCCGACTCATCATGCAGCAGCTTTCATATGCAAACCAGATGGTGCTCTCCTTCCGGCCGCCCAGAGCAGGGATCGGTGCTCTAGACAGAGGTCTCCTGTCCTGAGGGTGGCTTACACACAAGAGCAGCAACGTTGAGACAGAAGCTGAGGGCTAAGACCCGGGCCTTCAGAGACCCCACAGGGAGGGAGCTCAAATGAGAAGATGGCTACACGTGCCCACGAGAAAGCTGCAAACCCCGTCCCAGTGGGCTTCCCAGAGCCAGCCCACTCTCTCCAAAGGCGTACTGCCGTGTTCCACCACCATCCAACTGCCTCCAGTTTCACGGCCATGCGTATCATGATGCCTTGTACAACACACCAAGCAAACAAAAGCAGAAAGAAATTAAAGGATCATTTGGGGCTACTGTTACTCAGCACAGAGTGGCTTTCACAGGAGCTGGCTGTCAAAGAGCCTTCTCTTGGGTCACCAAGCTCCAGCTTGCAGGGGAACAGCATGGTAACGGCTAATGTCACTAAATTTCTAGCTCAGCCTGTCACAGATCCATCCTGTTACTCCCCTACTTAAAACCCTACGGTGGTACCAACTGCATCGAAAAGAGAACCCGTTCTTCTTCACAGCCTGCCTGTCACCTCTTCTTCCAGACTCATCTTGGACTCCTGGCTCCTCGCTCCACACCCTCCTGCCCCACGAGCTTCCCCCCTCCTTCCATTTCTCAGTGGGCTCCTTCCGGTCTCAGGGCCCTGGTGCCTGAAGCAGCCTGGCCTCAGATCTCCCCCACTGCCTCCTTCAGCTCACCCGCCTCTCACTCAGTGTCACCTACTGCCTCCAAGAGGCCCTTCCTGCCCACGCCATCAAAGGGGGTTCCCCGCCTTGCCCTTCCATCGCAGCATGGGCAACGCTGTGCTCATTTACTCTCTGGCTTCACCCACTGCAATGCAGGCAAGGGAGGGCAGAGACTTTGTCTAGCTCATCACTGCTTTCATCCCAGTTCCTGAAACAGTGCTTAGACCACTTAATTGGTTGCATAAATAAATGGATTTAATGAAAAGGAAATAGTTGCTAAGTCCTGTTCCATTTTTGAAAAATAAGATGTATTCATTCAAACATTTTTTTTTAAAATTCATGGTCCCAAATGCTCAGCCCCTTCGCCATGCTCTGCGTCTTTGGGTTGCAGATAAGGGACACTGGTTTCAGCCCCGTCACCGAGCAAGTGAGCTTTCCCAGTCCATAGCTTTACTCTTCTTTAAACGGGAACAATCACTGCATTATTTAAAAACTGAGATAATTGATGCGTAACATGTTTAAAAAAAAAAAGACAATGGGCTCAAAATGGAGACACATGCTAAGAATGGAGGAAGCAGCGTTTGAGATGGACTTGAAAAAGCAGGCTTGGATATGGGGGCCAGGTGGGCACTTCATGCACAGGGAACACACGAGCCAAGAAAAGCAGCCAGGAAGTGGGAAGAAAGATGGAAAATAGCACAAGGACCCATTTGGCAGTGACACAAAAGATTAAAGGTGAGATGAGATAGAAAAGGGCTTCCCTGGTGGCTCAGACGGTAAAAGAATCCGCCTGCATTGCGAGAGATCTGAGCTCAATCCCTAGGCTTGGAAGATCCCTGGAGGAAGCCATGGACAAACGAACCTGAAGACCTACTGCTGTGGGCCCCGGACAGGGTGGGTTAGTCTGGCTTTGACCCAGGAAAAGAGAATCACTGACTACTTCTGAGTAGGGGGAGACAGCGTCAGAGAAGTCATCAAAAACTCAGAAAGGGTTAGTGAGTGACCCCAAGGTGGGAGAGGGGCCAGGACTCAAACCTGTTACCCTGACTCCAGAGGTGAAGTGGGGGTGGGAAAAGGAAGGAAAAAACTAACTCCTACTAAGTCCTTACTGTTTCCAGGCATGGAGCTGACTGTGTGGCATATATTATATACCCCACTACAATTCTGTGAGGTAAGAAGCCCAAAGTACAGACAAAGGTGAATATCCTTTCTCCAGAGCAGACAGGAAAATGTGATGTGAGAGATGGCAAGGGATCAGACTCAACCAGACTTTGAGAGTCCTTTGGATTGCAAGGAGATCCAACCAGTCCATCCTAAAGGAAATCAATCCTGAGTATTCACTGGAAGGACTGATGCTGAAGCTGAAACTCCAATACTTTGGGCCACCTGATGCGAAGAACTGACTCATTGAGAAAGATCCTAATGCTCGGAAAGACTGAAGGCAGGAGGAGAAGGGGATGACAGAGGATGAGATGGGTGGATGGCATCACCAACTTGATGGACAGGAGTCTGAGCAAGCTCTGGGAGTTGGTGATGGACAAGGAAGCCTGGTGTGCTGCAGTCCACAGGGTCGCAAAGAGTTGAACATGACTGACCAACTGAATTAAACTGACTAGTCATTTGGCTACGAGGCTTCTTAAAGATGCAAGGTGAGCATCACACGACCCCAAACATAATTTTAAATGATGGTGAGCAGACTTCTTTACCAGCTCTGTGACTGCTACTGTTAAACTGCAGCAAATGTGGCGGCGGACTTCAGGGTGCTCAAAACAGAGGTTACAGACTACCCTATGACTCATGAAGCTCAAAACACTAATGTTTTCAACCCAAACAACACTTCTGTTCTGCTGTGGGGCTGGTGTTGTGACTGGGTCAGGTAGAGGTTGTCACCAAGAGAAAACCAAAACCAGTTTGCTCATTTCAGATTTCCATGAACCATTCATTGACACATCACTGAAGTGTGCTGCCCTCTGACAATTCAAAGACAGTCCCAACCACAGCGGGGTCCCAGGATCAACCTTCAGGAGAAAAGGACACTACGGAAGTGAGCGGCTGGCCCATTTTGCCTTCTCTCTCACCGGAACAAAACCACGCTTCAAAAGCGCACAGAGGAGCTGTTTCATAGAAACTTTAGCGCTTGTACAGGATTGAATCGGCACTATATTGAAGGATCTCTAAGCAGAATATGCTCGCTTATGTAAAGGAATTTATCTTCCAATGACTGTGTCAGCTCCAGAGAGCTTCTCAAGTAGCTTCAGGGCCATGCCTGAGGCCCACTGCCTTTTTCTATTTGCCCAAAATGCACCCCTGGCATCTCTGCCACACTTGGCATTTCTGCTGGTCCTGACAGAATATCAAAACAGTCTCCTAAGCAGAAGAAACTAACAACATTGTAAAGCAACTATATTCCAATAAAAATATACTCAATGAAAAAAAAATTGTCCTAAGGACAAAAGTAGTGGCTCTGAAGTGCTCACACATGCACTTTAGAACAAAAAGGGAAAGTGATGGTAAAGAAAACATTTTACTATTTTCTTTTTTTTGCCTGTATCTCCCAGCTTGTGGGATCTTAGTTCCCCAAACATGGACTGAACCTGGGCCCACAGCAGTGAAAGCACCCAATCATAACCACTGGATCACCAGGGAAGTCCCAGTATTTAAGTTAGACTCTTATTTGAAATATGTATTAAAATGGATTAAATAGCTAAATATAAATAACACAGAAAGCAAGAAGAAAACATGGGTGAACATTTTTCTGCTTTTTACATGCACAAGCATAGGAGTAATTGTTTAAAAAACAAAACCCCTGACAAATTTCATCTTTCAGACAATATGTAAGAAGGATGTTTTGAGATTTTCCTTTAATAGTCATGAGAGCATCTTGTATCACTTAAAATGATTCCTCGATCTGAGGTACTTAGAAGGGGGCAGGTGGGTAGATACAAAGCAAATACAGTATACCTTTCATAAAAGGGGTGGGGCTGGCTACAATTATGGGTAAAATAAAACAGCAAGAATCAAACCAAACATCACTAATCAATTCTACTTTCTTGCCAAAACTTAACTCAGCTAAATTTAAACAAGTCTTCCTGTTACCTATTTAAAATCAAAGAGCAACTTTCTTCTGTGTTTCTCTTCCTAGATTGGCCACTTTTTTCCTTTTTCTTTGGTAGCATCACATTAAGAACTCTAGCTAATGCTCTTCTGAGAATATTCTTCAGTGATTTGTGACTACTGTTTCCAGGAAGTCTTCCCTTTGGTTTCTATAAGATGCAGAAGGATCAAGTGCACAGAATTTTCCCACAGTCGTCATAAAACGCCAACACCAGAAATGCTCACATTTCATTAACTGTGACAGCTCCTTCCTGCCCCACAGCCCAGTGAAACACGCCAACAACTTAAAAGGGAACATGTCCCTCCCTGCAGTTGCCTAGGTTGAGATCACAGATAGGGCTCTTGGCTTTGTGGAAATTGATGTCATTCCAGAGAAGCTGACATTGCTTCCATCAACGTAAAAGATGAAGCTGATTAATTTCAGGCATGCTGCAGTTTCTTTCCTGCCAAACACTAAGCATTCAATACAGCCTGACAAGCCAGAGTACATGTTAAGAGTTAGTTGGAGTCAATAACTGCAGTTAATTAAAAAAAAAAGTCTATGCCAATTTTTCCAACATGTCCTCTTTTTAGAAATGGAAATGTATTTTCTTCTGTTGGTCATCACAGACTGAGGATTCCTGGAGTATTAACCACCCCCCCACACACCCCCCTCATTCTTCTAATCCTCTAAGGATCTCTCTATTGATACATCAATCTCTCCATTGATATGCCAAGGCCCTCTGAGGTCACTAAATCACCATTCAAGGCTTCCCTTCCTCTGCCCTGGCAATTATGTGCTGCTTCTCTCCACCCAACTGAAACCACTTTCTTATGTCTAAAGGGCACTTAAGACCTTCTGCTGGCTAAATGTTCCTCCAATTAAAAAGGAAAAACAAAATCCCCCTGCAAACCACCCTCTCCACCAGCTGCCTGGTCTTTCTGTCCTCCCTATCACAGCTTAACCTTAAAAAGAGTTGTGGCTGCCCTTCCTCCACCTCCTGTTTTCATCTCTTCAACCCGGCTTCCACACTGATGTGCTGATGAAACAGTTCTCACTAAAGGGCCCAAGTCCCCAAGTTCTCACCAAGTCCCCACCAGGTCTGCATTCTGCTCCCCACGCCCACCCACAACATGGGCACAGAAAGGATCCACTTTCTAAAAACAGCTGCAAATAAAGGGGTAACACCCCCCACACCATCCTGGAATTCCTAGGAGATGGATAAATGATTATTCCCGTCAACCAGCTCCCCCACCCACACCCTGCCCCACCCCATCCCCAAGCTGGGAGGAGGCCACAGAAGTCCAGGGAAACAGCAAATGAGCCAAGATGGCGGTGGTCAGGCTCTCTCACCCCCCAAGGCCTCTCGCTCCACGTTTTGTAAATACACGGTCACGTGACAGCTGAGATCACTTAGAGCACCTCGAATGTCCCTCACGATGTACCCGCTCAGCCATGGACCACTTTTGCTCTGTAAACATGAATAAGCCCCACCTGAGAAGGCCCTTTTGCTGCTGTACCTGCCATTAGAGAATAAACACGTTTGCAGTTCCTACCACCCCTTGAGTTTTCTTCTGGCTTCCCAGCTCAAGCCTTGCCACCCTGAGTTCAGCAACCAGTGAGATACAGCAAGACAGGAAGAGATTTAGAATCCTTAGGCTCTTGGCTTAGTGGGGAGTGCTGACATGTGCTGGGAGGTGGCTGAGGCGATAGAGACACTTCATCCAGAGACTGGGCATGCCTGCCAGAAGGAGAGACTGACCTCTCACTCCCCGAGTGGATAACCACAGGCGTGTTGGTTTGTTCTGCCCCCGACCAGAGTAAACGAAAGGAATGGCAGGAAGACGGCAGGGTGGAAAGAAGCCCCAGTTCTGCTTGGTTCTCAGAACGGATCAAAGTGACTCATTGAGCATCTTACTAGCACTCACACAAAAGAGCCTTCTGCCAAAGTCAGGGGATCCCAATGTCAATTACATTAGAGACACTTAACCACTCCCTCTGCCTCCTCCCCTACCACGGGAGACGCGGTTGGCGCCCAGAAAAAGGACAGAAAAGAGGGGTCCCAGAAGCGGACCACCCCTCCTCCTTACTTCAGGTTGCTCAAACCACAAGGCTGGCAAGCAATGAGCTGAGGGAAAGCTTTAAAGCAAATGTCTCCCTTTCTCACCATGGTATTCCCAGAAATAACCAAGTGGCACATGGTAGGCCTGATAATTATTTGTTAAATAAACAGCTTTTTGTAATCCTCACCCTCCAGTCCTTTCTGCTTCATTTCATGCATTTACTCATTCAGTCACCCCTACACAAATTTCTGTTGAAGGGTTGATTCTCTATATAACTGAATTATGAAAAGGGGATTAAGATGTGTTCCCAGCACTCAGTTACCAAGTACAAACTTGCAGGCACCGCAGCACTCTTGTGAATAGTAGTATGGGAGTAACACGAAATACCAAAGACACTGACTCAAAAGATCCAATCTACTCCCTGAAGTTCAGTCGGACGGCTTTTATGATGGGTTTAGACACAGAATTCTCATGCCTTCCTTTCCTGTGACCACAGACCCTTTATCCCTCCTGCTAAAATACATTTACCCTTGATGTATCACGGGTAAGAGTTTACACACAACTTTCCATGTGTGAGAGCCTGGAGAAAGCCAGCATAATCCATATTCCCCAGGCCAAGGAATTTCACTGTGCAATTTCACTGCACAGCCTTGGATAACGACCTAGAGAAAGGACAAAGTAGGCATGGCCCCTCTTGGGACACCACCATATGCAATCTGGCACAGAGGAAATGCTGTTTTAGGATCGAGGTGATGCCAAAGATGTATATTTCTCCTCAGAGAGCATTTTACCCACAAGGAGATGGCCGTGCCTCGCAGAGAACTGAACCAGTGTAACATCTACCCAGAAATAATCACATGTGATTTACAAGACTGTTTATTAGTGGACTCTTAGAATTAATTAGCATTTAGAGCCATACAGTTTCAGAAAGCAAATGACTCTACGTGATTCCTGGTTTCCTTGTAATCTTCAGCTTATGGCCCCTTCCGCAACCATTATTGCTTTCCACGTTTATTTTTGATAGGCACTTTTAATGATCATTCCCCAGCATTATTAGAATAATAAATACATGCTCAGTATAACGAAAATCTAGAAAGTACAACAAAGTTTATAGCAGGAAAAATATGATGCATATTCTTAGCAACTCAATATTCTGGTATGTTTCCACTTAACCTCTGTTTAATAACTATTTGGAATTAATACACCCCATAAGTCAACTCGGTTAACGAATCACCAATATACTAGGATATAAACAGCTATCTGTAATCTCTTTGAATTATGAACAAAGTTGGTGTCTTAATGACTGGAGAAGAACCAGTTGCCGTTTAGTCACATCCTAGTCTTTGGCATCCCCACAGACTGTAGCCCGCCAGGCTCCTCTGGGCATGGAATTCTCCAAGCACAAATACTAGAGTGGGTTGCCATTTCCTCCTCCAGGAGATCTTCCTGACCCAGGGACTGAATCCACAACTCCTGCATTGGTGGGTGAATTCTTTACCACTGAGCCACCTGGGAAGCTCAAAACAACCAGTAGATTCTGTTTTTAAAAAGCTTAAATTCAGTGGAGGGAAGACTGGTCAAGACGGTTGTTTAATGTATGAATGCAGGCTGGCTCTCTTTTCTATTTGTCTTTGCAGCAGCCCAATAGTTAGGTAACTACCATTTCAGATACAAATCCCTTTGATTGTTTAAAGAGGCTGGCTATCCTTGTGTGACTCTGGGAGGCGTGAGCACACACACACACAAAAAAAAGTGCTGGCAGTGTGTTCCTAACAACTATACAGTTGCCATTATTCATCAAGATATTTAACAAGGGCTTTATTTTCATCTCAGTATTCCATAATAGACACGCTATGCCAATGATATCTAAAATAAAAATTATTGGCTTACCTAACCAAGAAATCATGTAGTCCAACGTCAAAATGCCTGTGGAAGGAAGACAAAGAGAAGCGTATCAGTAGGAGATAGTCACAGCAGTGGCGGAGTTGACGAAATAGCCATCACTTACATTTCCAGCATGGGGAACACACGGGTTCCTCCATGACAGTGATTCCCGGGGTATGTCCGCTGGGGCAGCCATGGCCTCAGGCTCTGGGAACTTGCTGAAAATGCAACTTCTCAGCCCACCCCCACACACCAACCGTGAAGTTCTGGGGATGAGGCCCAGCAATCAGATTTAGCGAGCCTGCCAGGTGATTCTAATGCAGAGTTGCTCACTGCTCTACCATAGCAAAACTGTCTCTACAAGGCTAACCTCCTCCTCTTAAGAGTCCAAAAGAGTGGATTTAACCACTTAAAAAAAAAAGGAGTCCTTTTATAATACTAGCTGTCTCATTTACTCAAAAATTAATGAAGTTATGGTTTAAAAACAGCAAACCACCCTGGCCAAAGGGAAGGACAGGGTGGGGAATGGTCACCTCTAGGCCTCCATCTCCGCCCAGCCTGAGTCCCTGGAGCTTCTTCATAGGAGAGCACCACCCAGCCCCATCTGGGTCTGCTCTAGCAGGGAAGGGAGAACACGTGTCCATGCCGGCCACTGTGCTTGGGCCTCACGCCAGCATCCAGCAGGCCCGGGGCGGTGGTGGACCCCTTCAGTAACAGCCTCCCCCAACACCACCAGACTCACTCAGTCCATCGCTGCTCTGCTCTCCCTAATGAGCATGCTTGCTCCCCCTAAACCTCCAACCACTTAATTGGTGTCCTCTCTTACCTCTGGGTCCAGCTGTGAGTAAAACGACTGGTAGCCTCTGCCCACCAGGAAGTAATCGCTACTCCTAACACCTGACGGTGGTGGCGATGTCCCATCCACTAGACTGGCCTCCCAGGTTAGCGACCAGCCTGGGTCGATTCTGTCCCTAGAGAAAGGGCACTGGACACAAAAATTCACCCTAGAGAGGGGTCCAACTGCCCGGGCCCTGACTGTCCCCCTAGCATCCGGGTCTACCTAGCGCTGACCCTAAAACATCTCAGCTCACCCCCTGACATATAATACTAAATACAATTTCTTGTGGGATACCTTTAAATGACAAGATGCTTTCCAGCATCTGTTTACAGATTATAGACACAGGGTAGGTGAGGAGAGAGAAACACAGCCAAAATATGAGTATTTCAGTTACTGTGTGACTCACCTGAAATATTTCTATAATTCAGAGAAAATCAAAGTCAAGATACCTAAATTCCATTTACTCATAAGTCTCTGAACAGAGCTCTGGAGGGGGATATACCTGCAGGGAGAGCTGATTTGTTTCAGCTGATTTTATATTGACCTAGATGAGGTCAATTCCTATAATCATATTTAACACAGATTTAACAACAACCACCAAACAGAAATGCTCCCTCGTCTCAACCGAAACCAAGCCTACGTTGCTCAGCCATGTAAGTAAAATCTTGATATGACGGACAGTGATTGTAAATTTGCCAGAACTGTGATATGGGAGGTAGTAGTTTCACTTTCATGCATTGGAGAAAGAAGTGGCAACCCACTCCAGTGTTCTTGCCTAGAGAATGCCAGGGACGGGGGAGCCTGGTGGGCTGCCGTCTATGCGGTCGCACAGAGTCAGACACAACTGAAGCGACTTAGCAGCAGCAGTGTGTATGGGTTAAAACAAAGATTTTGTCTTTTCAATTACACCACCTACAGAAAGTAATGGACAGTGTTGCAGGCAGCAGAGGATGGAACAGACACAGAGGGAATCCCAGAGACCCCCAGAACAGAGGTGGGGGAGGGGAAGAAGCCCCAAAGGCATCATGAAAAGCCTAATAATATTCACACGAATTATCATGTATCTAGAAGGTGGCAACTACTGTGTTCATTACTCACAGACACATGTGGTTGTCAGGGAGGTACTGGCGTCTCTATTTCTGGTGAAGGAACTACAGAGGCTAAGTAACTGGCGCAAAGCTCACAGCTGGGACAGGATGAAGCTGGGAGTCGAACTGAGCCCTAAAAGCCCCAAGTTACTTGCTCCTCCCACTAAAATCACGAGCTCTCGCTGCCTCTCATGATTACTCATTGAAAATGGCCGTTGATTTGAAGTAACTGCTCCCTTTCCACCTCCACCTGATTTCAGTTTCTCCCAACGTGGCTGCCCTACCCCGAGTAAGCCCACCTGCCTTGATCCCTTTAGCAATTCAGGCACTGTCTACCTGCTTGGGTCTTAGAGTCAGCCAGGCTCTGGAAAGTTATATCAATGCTCCGGCCTCCAGCTTCCCTAGGGAGAACGGAGGTCCTTTACTCACAGGGATGGAGAAGGGATTGGCAACCCACTCCAATATTCTTGCCTGGAGAATCCCACGGACAGAGGAGTCTGGCAGGCTACAGTCCATGGGGTTTTGGGAGGTTATGAGAATTCAGTGATAGAACAGATACAGAGCTGAGTACAGTGCCTGATGCATCAAGAGTACTCAATAAATAGTACTCTCCTTCCCTCCAATTTTTAAGAGTTGGTTTAATGGGAGCCCCATTCCCAATAACTCGGCAGGAGAAGTCAAATTAAAAAAGGACATAAAAGGAAATGGCAACCCCCTCCAGTGCTCTTGCCTGGAGAATCCCATGGACAGAGGAGCCTGGCAGGCTACAGTCCATGGGGTTGCAAAGAGTTGGACATGACTGAAGCAACTTAGTATGCAGGCAGAAGAAGCACTCTGTGTATTCTCCCTTTTAATCTTTGCAACCACACTGCAAAAGAGGTTCCTATTTTATAAAACTGCCCGTCCTTATCCCCAGCCACCTAGCTGGCAAACTGCTGAGTCGAGACCTAGCTTAAAGCACCAGATGCCAAAGTGTGTGTTTTTCCCTTCATGTATCCAGCCACTGACTCATTTAACAAATATTTACCTTCTGCCTAGAGTGTGCCAGGTGGTGGAAATTTAGTAATGCACGGCACGTAACCTCGCTTCAAGGAGAGCGGAGCCTCGTGAAGAGGTGGCAAAGTCAACAACAATTCAATACAGTGTGATCGACATCAAACACTGCCTCCCTCGGCGGATGGCAAACTCCGTAAGGGGAAGAACCCGAGGCAGCCACGAAGCAGATTCTCAACAAATAGCTGTTGGTGAATCGGAGACAAGCTGGCACCTGGGACCCTTTACTGCAGTGCTTGCACCTGGACAAACATCTCCTTGGGCAACAGAATACAAAGATGCTATAACAGATTAAAAATAAATGTGTGCATGGCCAGTTGGGACAGATTATGGAAAAGATACAAAAAGGCCAAAACCCAACTGTCCCTTCTGAGGTGCCTGGAGCAAAAGGAAGGGTCCTGTGCATGAGCCCCTGCACAGAGCATCACGGGGGGCTGGGCAGACCGCCCAAGCCACTCCTCCAGCCCGAACCACGGATCCACCCCAACCCTCACTCCATTTAAGGGACCAGCTGGCCCCTCCTTGAGAGTAAGCAAGCGAACCTGTTACTTGTTTTCCTTCCATCATGTTGCAGCAGGAGTCGAAACAACACCCTTTCCGAATTTCTCATCTGGCCTCTTCTCAATTTCTACTCATTAGAGTCCAAGAATCCGGGTGGGTAACAAATCAACCTGTGACTGACATGCTGTAATAAAGCACCAACGCCTCTGTCTGCCCTGGTCCTTCGCACGGGACACTGCAGATAGCAGATGCTCAAAAGTAATTATTTAACACACCAAGTATAACCTGTAAATACATAAAATAAATACCCACGGATAGAAGTGGGGCTTCTCTCCTGAAATAAGATAGCTACCAAACTGTAGTACAATTATTCTGATCTCCTTTGGAGAAAGTAATCTCTCACAGCTACCTCCTCACAATAAACCAAGATTTCTTTATGAGGGTACATAAGCAGTGATCCTGTGCATATTATTCTTGATTCTTTCTGGAAAGTAAAAACAGGAAATCTTCTGTGTGTGTGTGTGTGTGAGAGAGAGAGAGATGTGGATATTCTTGTTGTCTGAACATCAATCAACAGCAGGAGCAGCTTGAGAGAGGAAAGCGAATTGTGGAGCAAGCTACAATATCCTAGCAAGGCAGGGAGTTCCTCACTACAAGGTGAGTTCAAGCATGGACTCAAAGGGTGTGTAGAGGAGACTGAACCGTCATATAGAAAACCGGAATGAATGAACTTAAAGCTGCCACCTAGCCTCAGGCTTCTGACTCCTTCTTTCAGTCACTTTCAGGAAGCATCTCTAAGTATTCAGTCACATCCATAGAAGCAACTCACGTCTGATAACCATCAGCGAATTAGACTGAGCCTGGGCTAATGCCTCCAGGAGGCAGTGATCAAGACCATCCCCAAGAAAAAGAAATCCAAAAAGGTAAAATCGTTGCTTGAGGAGGCCTTACAAATAGCTGTGAAAAGAAGAGAAGCAAAAGGCAAAGGAGAAAAAGGAAAGATGTACCCATTTGAAAGCAGACTTTCAAAGAATAGCAAGGAGAGATAAGAAAGCCTTCTTCAACAGTCAATGCAAAGAAATAGAGGAAAATAATAGAATGGGAAAGACTAGAGATCTCTTCAAGAAAATTAGAGATACCAAGGGAACATTTCATGCAAAGATGGGCTCGATAAAGGACAGAAATGGTCTGGACCTAACAGAAGCAGAAGATATTAAGAAGACGTGGCAAGAATAACAGAACTGTACAAAAAAGGATCTTCATGACCCAGATAACCACGATGGTGTGATCACTAATCTAGAGCCAGACATCCTGGAATGTGAAGTCAAGTGGGCCTTAGAAAGCATCACTAGGGACAAAGCTAGTGGAGGTGATGGAATTCCAGTTGAGCTCTTTCAAATCCTGAAAGATGATGCTATAAAAGTGCTGCATTCAATACGCCAACAAATTTGGAAAACTCAGCAGTAGCCACAGGAATGGAAAAGGTCAGTTTTCATTCTAATCCCAAAGAAAGGCAATGCCAAAGAATGCTCAAACTACCACACAATTGTACTCATCTCACACGCTAGTGAAATAATGCTCAAAATTCTCCAAGCCAGGCTTCAACAGTACGTGAACCATGAACTTCCAGATGTTTAAGCTGGATTTAGAAAAGGCAAAGGAACCAGAGATCAAATTGCCAACATCTGTGGGATCATCAAAAAAGCAAGAGTTCCAGAAAAACATCTATTTCTGCTTTATTGACTACACCAAAGCCTCTGACTGTGTGGATCACAACAAACTGTGGAAAATTCTTAAAGACAAGGGAATACCAAACCATCTGACCTGACTTTTGAGAAATCTGTATGCGGGTCAGGAAGCAACAATTAGAACTGGACATGGAACAACAGACTGTTTCAAATCAGGAAAGAGTGCATCAAGGCTGTATATTGTCACCCTGCTTATTTAACTTATATGCAGAGTACATCATGAGAAACACTGGGCTGGATAAAGCACAAGCTGGAATCAAGATTGCCGGGAGAAATATCAATAACCTCAGATATGCAGATGACACCACCCTTATGGCAGAAAGTGAAGAACTAAAGAGCCTCTTAATGAAAGTGAAAGAGGAGAGTGAAAAGTTGGCTTAAAACTCAACATTCAGAAAACGAAGATCATGGCATCTGGTCCCATCACTTCATGGCAAATAGATGGGGAAACAATAGAAACAGTGAGAGTCTTTATTTTCTTGGGCTCCAAAATCACTAGAGATGGTGACTGCAGCCATGAAATAAAAACATACTTGCTCCTTGGAAGGAAAGTTATGACCAACCTAGACAGCATATTAAAAAGTAGAGACATTACTTTGCTGACAAAGGTCCATCTAGTCAAAACTATGTTGTTTCAGTAGTCAAGTACAGATGTGAGAGTTGGACCATTAAGAAGGATGAGCGCCAAAGAAGTGATGCTTTTGAACTGTGGTGTTGGAGAAGACTCCTGAGAGTCCCTTGGACTGCAAGGAGATCCAACCAGTTCATCCTAAAGGAAATCAACCCTGAATATTCACTGGAAGGACTAATGCTAAAGCTGAAACCCCACTACTTTGGCCACCTGATGTGAAGAGCTGACTCACTGGAAAAGACCGTGATGCTAGGAAAGACCGAAGTCTAAAGAAGGGGGCAGCAGAGGATGAGATGGTTAGAGAACATCACTGACTCAATGGACATGAATGTGAGCAAACTCCGGGAGACAGTGAAGGACAGAGGAGCCTGGTACGGTGCAGTCAGACACGACTTAGCAACTGAACACAGCAACAACAACCTGCCAGAGTGGTGGTGCCCTCACGCTTACTCACAGAGCACCTGCTCTGAGAAAGGAGGCATCGGGCCTTCACAGCATGTCTGTGGCAGAACTCGGGCCAGAGCCCACAGTTAGATCCAGAATCGATTCTACTCTGACAGGCTGTCTGCCTTTCAGAGGCCTGGTCCTTCCTCCCAGGCTGATCCTGGCTGTTTAGGAGCTAGGAATAAAAAACAAACAAACAAACAAAAAAGTAGTAAACTGTGGCCAGAAGCTGCAAATGTCCTATAATCAGTGAGATATGTTTTAGAATCTCTGTTGTCGTGGCCAGTTAGCATGACACAGGCGGGCA
This sequence comes from Ovis canadensis, assembly GCF_042477335.2. Lineage (NCBI taxonomy): Eukaryota > Metazoa > Chordata > Mammalia > Artiodactyla > Bovidae > Ovis > Ovis canadensis. The sequence continues at coordinate 83,734,192 of NC_091256.1, forward strand.
GTATTTGGTGAGGTACCATGTTCAGATCTCAGTCCTTCCCTTGTCTTCTTCAATGTAAAGCCCTTATGGTTTTTCACCTCCAGACTTGTTTATCCCCTAAGTGGACTGCCAAAATACAACTGTCACATTCCTATCTGGGAAGTCTGAAGACTGATGTAGAAAGTTGGAGGTAAACATTGAATCAAATCACCAGGAGAATAAAGTTTATACCTATGCTCAAGAAGCCCTGGTTAGTTCTGGCTGGGCTATCTAATTTAATGTCAAAGAGTGGAAAAGGCCTTAAAGTTTATCTGCTCTAACCTCCTCACTTGACAGATTAGGAAAGAGAGGATAAGGAAGATGAAATAATTTGAACTGCAACTATACAGCTAGCAGCAAAGCTGAGTCTAACAGTCCAGATCTCCTGGAGACCCGGTTCTTTATTCAAATGTCACAATATTGCCTTCCTCTCAGCCTCAATCAATGTCTTTATTTTCTGAGAATGCCCAGGACACAATACTTAGAACTGGCTTCTTGCTGACATCATAGAATAACTGGCATCAGGTCATGCCATCTCCACTGCCATCTGTACAAGCCATGTATACAGTCTGCAGCATACCATTCCCTGACTTTCTCATGCTTTTCCATAGTCTGGTCCCGTCTGGATCTAGCCTGCCTATCAATCTGAGATTCAGAGCCTGCACAGTCAAGAATAAAAAATGTTGCAGGGAAAACAGGAAAAAGTAAAAGTGAACTTAGGCCAGTCAGCCCCCAGTTGGCAGCCAAAACATATTTGCGGAAATACAGTTTGATGGAAAGGCAGGACATGAGAACTGTAGTCCTGGGAGGATATACTCTCCAAAACAAATGGAGTGAAAGCTGCTGCTGGCTTTTCACACGACAGTTCTTCCCTGCATCAGACATGTGTGTTCACCATCAGATTATCAGGGAGCAAATTCTGGGGAAATAGCCCCAAAGCCTGGAGATCTGGACATCTCACAACTGGTGGAAAAAGACAAAGAGAGAAAGCACAGCACCAGGCCTGGATGGCTCAGGAGTGAAGACCTTTCCTAAACTAGAGTAAAAACCATAGCCCACTAGATGCGGAACTAGAAACCAAGGTGTGAACTCTAATTCTTCACTAAGTCGTATTTGATCTTGGGCAAAAATATAAATCATCCTTGCTGGTCTCCGTTTCCTTCCCTGTGGCATGGGGATCCAAAAAGGAACAAACCCAGCACGGTTACAAGTGGTTCAGAGACATTCTACAAACGTTCAAGATTATTTTCTCTCCTCCTCCGACTTTATTATGTTCCTGAAAAGTCTTCCCTGAACTGCATTAACGCTATAGTCATTCATTTATCCCACAAATATGTACAGAGCCCCTTCCAAATGTCATGAACTGCAACAGATGCTTAGGCTACAACAGTGAACAAGAAAGCTAAGTTCCTACCCCAGTGTACATACCAGAAGCAGGTCCTTTATCCAATGTGTGACTTGAAAATATTTTCTCACAGTCTGTAGCTTGTCTTTTTATTTTCTTAAAATTGTCTTCTGAAGCACAGAAGTTTTGAGTTCTTCAGGGTCCAGCTTATCAGTGTTTCTTTTATGGACCACGCTTTCAGTGTTAGTCTCTAAGATATCTGAAAGTTAACTTTTGCACGTGGCATGAGGTAGGGGTCTAAGCTCATCTTGCTTGTCATGTCTTCACGTAAAAATACCCGCAAGACATATTTGCTAACATGAAGGTCCTTGGCAGCTTGGACCAGTGCAGTCTCACTAAGTGACTGAAGTGGAAGTCAAGCCAGAGTGAAGAATGAATGGGAAGGAGAGGAAGCAGGGACAGTGGGTACGAATAACTCCGATGTTGTATACATGGTGTGGTCCTGAGGGAGAGGAGGGAGGAGAGTAGCTTTAGAAGGATGAGACAAATAAGGTGGTTTTGTTTGTTCATCCAGGGGCAAATTTTCCACTGTGACAGGTGATGTGTGCAGAAGCCTGCAGAGTTAGTAGAGGGAGGCCTTATACCAGAGTATGAGACAAAGTCATCCGCTGGGAAAAAAAGGTAAGACTTATGTGGTAGACGTTTGCTGCTTCTGTTTGCTTGCCTGTTTGAGGGGAGGTCTGACATCCTTCCGGGGACTTACCTCTCACCCACTGTGTCCAGCGCTAGTGAGACAGTCAGTCCCTGTTCCCGCTTTCCTGAGAAGGATAAGAAGGACACCCAGACCAAGCTAGTAGGATTCCTATTTTCAGGATTATATTTCAAATGTAGGTAGCGAGAAAGAAAGAACAACTGCGGCTGATTCACCCCAGATAGTGCTCTCTGATATGTCCATAACACTTTTTTGATGTGGCTATAACAAATTCTGTCAAAAAAGCAAATATCTGCTGTTTTGTTCTATTTTTTGCACACAAGTCCTTGTCTATTAAAATAATCATAAATAATAATGTCTCAATAGAGCTTTACATTTACAAAGCACTGTCAGACAATTCTTAACAAACTGCAAGGAAGGTAGAGCTTGAATATTAGGCCCATTTTCTAGCTAAGGAAGCCAACACAGGGTGTCTAACAGGACCTATGCCACAGGCTCAATAAATGCGTGAATGAATAAACAAACACAAGAATGAAGGTTAAAAGACTTGCTTACAATTAAGCAAGGATGTTCCTAAAATTTCAACTTGAACTCAGATCTCATTAAAAATTCAGGGCTTTTTAAGTGACATATATTGTAAAACAATATGAGATATGCCTATCAAAAGATTATGTTTGTAATTTCTACACTAGGACAATTTTTTTAATTCTTAACAAAAATACAATTTAGGCTTTGGGAACCTGAAACACAGTGATGTGTTTATAATTTCTACACTAGGACAATTTTTTTAATTCTTAACAAAAATACAATTTAGGCTTTGGGAACCTGAAACACAGTGATGTTTCCGCTTTAATAGCGGATATTAGTTCTGAGGTAGGACTATGGAAGAGGGAGTCCCCTCGCATTAATAAAGTTAAAGCACCTACTGATGGGATGCACAGGGTCTTGTGAAAAAAAAGAAGAACCCAAAACAAACACAGTGTCTAGCAGCTCAGGAAAGAAGTATTTACATTATGACAGCAGGGGAGGCACGCAGGAAGGGCTTCCCAGAGGAGGTAATATTCTAGCTGGGTTTTGTAGGATAAATAGCAATTGGCTAGTAGGGGGTGGGAAGTGCTCTCTAGGGAGCATGTCAATTCCAAAGTACTTAGACTCCTCTCCCTGGAAGCCAGTTGCTAGAACCCTCACAGAATATCACTATGGATTGGAATCTAAAATACTGCTGAGTAAGAAGACAGCTGGCTCCAGAGCCACTGGAGATGATGATAAATGTACTCTTCTTTCTGCAAGGTAGCACATGCAGTGATGATGCCCAGAATGCAACCAGAAGCAACAAGATTAAGGAGAGAAATCATATCCCTGATGGAATATCCCTGCTGATACAGCTCAACTGATCTTTCTGCCCAGGCTGCCCCTGAACACAACTACTGAATTATCTCCAAAAAGAGAATGAGAACCTCTGACCTTTGCCTTTTATTCCCCATTAGGAAAGATTATACAGAGACAGGGGCCTCAGCTTCTAATTTGTAAAGTAAACTGGACCCAAGATACTCAGTGTTTTAGGAACCTCAATAAAGTAGGTCAGGCCTCAAAAGGTTGGGATTGGGAACTATACAATTTAAAAAGTCAATACTTATCCTCTAAATGCCACCAAAACACAGGAATTTAACACAGAGCAAATGTTAACACAGTCTTAAAAGCTGAAAAGTCTTCTCTGTACATGTACATGTACATCTGATTGAAATCTTCCACCACACAGCATTTCTCTTGTGGATACAACGTGACAGTGAGTGATTACTCATGCCACGTGCTTGATGAAGCTGTTCATTATGGCTTGAAAAACTGCATCACATGATTGTCAAGGATCTAGTTTCACTCCTTGGGACAGTCACCCATTTGGTTCTGCCACTCTTAGTAATCTAAGGCCAATAGGTCTGAAAAGAAATTAGGCCCAAGTGTGTTTAGTGGGGTGAGGGACACAGGTTCTTCTTTATACCAAAACAGAAGATTCATTATCATAATTTGAATTTCAAAGAAACTGGTCATTATACCTAAAAATGATGTTTGATAAATAAATTTGATATTAGTGTCATTCTCACTAATTTGTACCCTTTCCCTCTTCAGCCTTATTTTCATACTAATTACATACGGAAACTTGGCTAAGAATGTCCCTTTGGCATTTATTTCCTCCTTGACTGTCCAAAATAAAAGCAGAAGTTCAGGGTTTTAAAACAATGGGTCCCCAAGTCTCTGTGGCCTCTCTCAGGTTAATGACATAGCCTCTCCTTAGGCGTCTCTTTTACCTACATGGCTCCAACTAATCAAAGAGAGCATGGCTATTTTTCCTTCTGTAACTTTCTAACAAATTCTCTTCATTGAAATTCAGAAGGAAAACAAAGAGGCTACATAGCAGTATCTGTCAAAGGGAAGCCAGCAGACAGACGCAGGTATAGAGAGTGCTGTGTAGGGAGTGGAGCAGAGCGCAGACACCCACCGATGAGGAGGGCGCTTTGCAGGGCTGCATCTCGGTCCAAGGCTCGAGGCTTAAAGCAGCAGGACACAGATGTCTCACCCAAACCAGACAGGACATACTGCCTGGGGCTGACCAGCCCTGCAGAGCCAACAAGGAAAGTCAAGAGACAGCAAGGCAGAGCGCCAATGCACACCAAAGCTCTGGACTTTCCATAGACCATCGTGCAAACATTTGCTTTTGCTTCCCAAAGTTATAGTGCCAACGCCAGGTCCATGGGCCAAACCTATAGCAACTTCATTGGCGGTCCTCTGTTTAGTGTTCTGGATGTAACCAAGCAGGACCCTATGGAAGCTTCCAGGGACAGAGCCCCCCTGCCTCATATTCTCTCCTTTAGTTCCTCTCTGAAGCACCTAGGTAACTATATCCGGTGCACATTTCCTAAGCTGTTTTACAGACATGGAAAAGCCCCACCGAATGGAAACTAAATACTTGATGACCATGAGCATATAGCCTCCAGGTCTACTGGAGCCTCAAGATTGATAATGTTATTAACCCCTGTGACACTGCCCTGTTACCTCACCATTAACCAATCAGAGAATTGCGCAGGAGCTGATCACAGGACCTAGAACTCCCCTACCCTCAGCTGGCCTCTAAAAATGCTTTGCTAGGGACTTCCCTAGTAGCTCAATGATAAAGAATCCAACTGCCAACGCAGGAGACATGGCTTCAGTCCCAGGTCAGGAAAGAGCCCACATGCCGGAGAGCAACCAAGCCTGTGCGCCGCAACTACTGAGCCTGTGCGCCACAACTACTGAGCCTGTGCTCTAGGCCCTGGGAGCCCCCACTGCTCACACCCGAGTGCACCCCACTAGAGTGCTCAGCAGTAAGAGAAGCAAAGTGAAGTCGCTCAGTCGTGTCCAACTCTTTGCGACCCCATGGACTGTAGCCTACCAGGCTTCTCAGTCCATGGAATTTTCCAGACAAGAGTACTGGAGTGGGTTGCCATTTCCTTCTCCACAGGATCTTCCCGACCCAGGGATCAAAGCTTGGTCTCCCGCATTGCGGGCAGACGCTCTGGCATCAAACCCGGGTCTCCAGCAACAAGAGAAGCCACGGCAATGAGAAGCCCGCGCACCGCTTCTAGAGAGTAGCCCTTGCTCTCCGCAACCAGAGAAAGCCCACACAGCAATGAAGACCCAGCCCAGCCAAAAGTGAATGCAAAACAAGCTTTAAAAACTGAATGGGATTTTTTTAAAAATGCTTTGCTGAAACTCTTCGCAGAGGCGGGACTTTCTGAGCACCAGCTTTCTGGGACTCCTTGTCGGCCCCTTGCAATAAACATTGCACTTTCCTTCACCACAACCCAGCATCAGTAGACTGGCTTTACAGCACATGTGTGAGAGAAGCCAAGGCTGGCTCTGTAACATAGAGAGGAAGGCACTTCATAGAGCTGACTGATGCTGCTGCCCAGTCTACAAGGACTCTGGCCTTCAGGGGTGCACACAGAGATCTCTGAACCTCAAGAGATCTCCAGTTCTCTAGCTCAGCAGTCCTCAACCAGCTCCTTCATGCCATCAGTGGGCCACATCTCCTGTTATGAAAATTAAGTCCTCCACCCATTGGCTGTTACTGAAAATGACAGAGGCTTCAAAGGGGGAAAGAAGGATCTTACTTCAAGAAACAGCAATGAGGGATTTTCCCGGTGGTCCAGGGGTTAGGGATCTGCCTGTCAATGCAGGGGAGGCGGGTTCAACCCCTGATTGAAGATCCCACATGCCATGGGGGCAACTAAACCCGTACACCACAGCTAGGGACCCTGGGAGCTGCAAGTGCAGAGCCCCCCATGGGCTGAAATTAGAGAGAAACCTACCCTACAAGGAAGATTTCACGCACCACAGCTGAGACCCAGCATAGTCAAAAATCAAGAAATAAACACTCTTAAAAAGAAACAGAGGTGGTATTATAAATAGTCTTCAACACTTTTAAGTTCACATATTTCAAGGAAAGTTAAATTTTACTACACTTAACAAGCAGCATCATGTGTATATTACCACCACAAACCTGGTTTTTCTGAACAGAAACCCATTCAAGAGAATAACCAATTGAACTTCTTCCTCTCTTCAACAAGTATGTGTCTAGTCCCCGCCTTGGGCCAATGACTGGCAGGTGCTGGGGAGCGTGTCCACTTATGAGAGTTTACAGCTTAGGGAGGCAACTGATACATAGAAAATCACAGTAAACCCAAGATGCTAGGGGAGTTTTAAGAACTAAGGGGCCTCTGTCCCTGGGAGCCTGCTGACAATAACAGTCCTCATGTGACCCTCCCCTGTGACTGGTGATGGAGAGAAGCCCTCAGCCAGGTGATCTCAACAAGTCAGAAGAGACTGGAGGCTGCATTTCAAAGCACACACAGCAGAGAACAAACCAGGAGGCTTCTTGCAAAATAGCCACTTTCCAGTTAATTGACAGCACTCCCTTTACCCCCTAAGAAGCAACTCCATCTTGAAACCCCCACAGTTTTAGTTGAAGCCAGTGGCCATATGTTTTCACTTAGTGCTGTGCTTCCACTGGTCTCTGAACTGTTTACCTAGAGACTTCCTAGCCTGCTTACAGTCTATTAGTGCTTCAAAGATTGTTCTTTGTCAGTCACTTAACGCTATTTTTTTTTTTAATCAGTCAAGAAAGCTTAAACAGATTTGCTTTTCATAGCAGGCTACATTATAAGTCATAGCTACAATTATTCCATAAGAGTCCTTTAAATCAGGCACATTGTTATGTATGTAATAAGCCTTCTTCGCAAAGCAAAAGTTTAGGTATAAACTTCTATCTTTAGCTACAAGTAAACCCCTTTGCCAGCAAAGGTCCATCTAGTCAAAACCATGGTTTTTCCAGTAGTCATGTATGGATGTGAGAGTGGGACTGTGAAGAAAGCTGAGCACTGAAGAATTGATGCATTTTAATGGTGGTGTTGGAGAAGACTCTTGAGAGTCCCTTGGACTGCAAGGAGATCCAACCAATCCATCCTAAAGGAAATCAGTCCTGGGTGTTCATTGGAAGGACTGATGCCGAAACTGAAACTTTAATACTTTGGCCATCTGATGTGAAGAACTGACTCATTTGAAAAGACCCTGATGCCGGGAAAGACTGAAGGTAGCAGGAGAAGGGGATGACAGAGGATGAGATGGTTGGATGGCATCACCAACTCAATGGACATGAGCTTGAGTAAACTCCAGGAGTTAGTGATAGACAGGGAGGCCTGGTGTGCTGCAGTCCATGGGGTCACAGAGTCAGACATGACTGAGCAACTGAACTGACTGAACTGAGCTGAAACCCCTTTATCTACATGTAAAATTTCCTACAACCTCATAATTCAAACCACACTCACAGGCCAATAACTAAACAGAAAAAAAAAAAAAGCAGAAAGTATAATTACTATCACAAACCCAGCTATCATATTCTACAAGATACATGAAACAAGTCACACAGCTGGCATAAAATATGGCCACAGATTTGAAGTGAGAACCATAAACAGCCCAGGTGCTGGCAGATGACCAGATGGGTAAATGACACAGCACTACAGGAATCTGACAGGGGGGCTAGGAAAGGACACAAGACTCACGCACAGGCTCATTTCGGTTAAAGATGAATAGTCCATTTAGACTTTATTTGTATTGTTTCATTGTTAAAAAAAACAATCACTGGTTCATGCTCAAAGTCACTAGTAACTAACCATGGGTATAAAATAGTATCAAAAGCAGAGCTTTTTAAATGGGCTTCTGCCAGCTAACATATGCCTCTGTTCAACGGCACACAGTATGAGACACTGCAGAGCAGTGTTTCTTAAAAATTTTTTCACGTGATCCACATTAAGAAGTAAGTTTTATATCTCAAGCCAGTATTCACAAATACACAGAGAGGTTGTGGTAGCCCTCTCCAACATGGGCCTCAATGGTCTTTGCCTCCTGGCTATCACAGCCTTGTGTAGATCCCACTGTGCCAGGACTGGTCTGTGTGACTAGGAGAATAGAAGAGAATCATGGTGGAAGTAATGAGAGTACGTTATAAACTGTAGCTTCTGTCTGGGGGATGTTCTCTTGTTCTCTCACTCAGATCATGTGGTCTGGTGGAAGCCAGCTATGAGTGGCCCGAAGAAAAGACCCACCTGACCAGGAACGGAGCCTCCAGCCAACGCGTGCAAGAGAGAGCTTGGAAATAGTCCCTCCAAACTAGTCAAGTCTCTGACCGAAGACCTGGAGGATAGCTTGCCTTCAGCCTGAGTCAAACCATCAACTCGGCAGTCGCCGACTCTCAGAAATAATAAATGCTTGTTACTTTAAACTGCTAACTTTTGGGAAAATCTGGAATAGATAACGACTACGGATATGTAACAGAAACAGAGTTTCAAGAAATCTGACTTACCTTTACTCTGAGCAATTCATAGTGATATTCTCTATTCTATTTTTCAAAACACTGTCTTCAACCTACTAAAATGATTATAACCTGCCCAAAGGTCATAACCTGAGTGATTCATGACACATTAACAATATACCAAATATGTGGAATCTCATAAATACACATATACTCATAAATACACATATACATGCATGTATGTGTGTATATGGATACATACAAAATAGATGAGAGAGGAAGCATGTGCTAGAAAACATATTGATATCCATTACTTCAACAGATTCTCACAATAACTCTGATAGTAAGACCAGAATTAAAATCCCCACTTTCCAGATGAACTACAAATGTTGCTAAAAAAAAAAAAAAGTTATTTAAATTGCCTAAAATCTAAGTACTAAGAACAGCAGAACTGAGCACAATACCCAGGCATTCTGATTCTTGGTTATTTCCCCAGACGTAATCCATTACATACACTTTCTAATCTATTTGTATTTATGAAAGAAAGTGAAAGTGAAAGTCACTTAGTCATGTCTGGCTCTTTGCGACCCCATCTACTATACAGTCCATGGAATTCTCCAGGCCAGAATACTAGAGTGGGTAGCCTTTCCCTTCTCAGGGGATCTTGCCAACCCAGGGATCGAACCCAGGTCTCCTGCATTGCAGGCAGATTCTTTACCAGCTGAGCCACCAGGGAAGCCCAAGAATACTGGAGTGAGTAGCCTGTCCCTTCCCCAGAGGATCTTCCCAACCCAGGAATCGAACCAGGATCTCCTGAATTGCAGTGGGATTCTTTACCAACTGAGCTATCAGGGAAGTATATATATTTGTACTTATAGGGACTGGGGGCAGGAGGAGAAGGGGACGACAGAGGATGAGATGGCTAGATGGAATCACTGACTCGATGGACATGAGTCTGAGTGAACTCTGGGAGTTGGTGATGGACAAGGAGGCCTGGCGTGCTGCAATTCATGGGGTCGCAAAGAATCGGACATGACTGAGCGACTGAACTAAAACATATGTTTATATGAAGCATTTATTACATACTCAACTGTTATATATGATGCATGCTAATATTAAATTTGTAATCTATTATATAATTATCTTCCCTGACCTTCATTTAGTTACTCCTCATAACCCACTGACTGCTACTTCTCAGGTGGCTTTGCCAACTCCAACCTGACAGATGAGACAGCTCAAGCTCACCAGTCCTTGGTCCTCGTCTCTCCACTATATATTCATTCTCTTGGCAATCTCAGAATCCTATATCCAATTTTTTTCCCTATATCCAAATTTTAAATGCTACCTATATGCTAGAAACTCCCAAATTGGTATTTCCAACCAAAACCTCTTTCCTACATCCCAGGCCTATATATCTCCTTCCTTTTTTAACATCTCTACTTGGATGTCTAAAGGAAGTCTGAAACTTAACATATCCAAAACCAAACTCTTGATCTTCCCCTTACAACTTCTCCCCCTTAGACTTCCCCATCTCGACTAATTGTAACTCTATCCTTGTAGATGCCACTGCCACAATCCTTGCAGTCATCCTTGACCCTCTAATCCCCATATCCAATCCATCAGGAAATCCCGTTAGCTCTACTTTCTATATTATATTCAGAATTTGAAAAGTTTTCACCTCTATTTCATTAATAGCCTTCTAATGGGCTCCCTTTGCTCTCCTAAAAGCCATTATCAATAGAACAGTCGGAATGATCTCTTAAAAATGCAGGACACTTCTCTCCTCTACTTAAACCCAACAACGGCTTCCCATCTTACTCAGAAGAGCAGCCAAGGTCTTCACTATGGCCCATAAGCCCTGCATGAACTGGATACAGGCAAGGTAGTATCAGAGAAGCACCTTAAGATTTGGGGAGTTTACTTAACAGTGAGCTCAATAACCTTCAAAGTTGTGAAGCAAAAAATAATAACAATGCTAGCATTTGTCCACTTTAATAGAAGAACAAAAGAACGGATATGCATCTTTGTGCTCACTAGACCACACCAGGAACGTCACCCTCAATTTCAACTGTTTATTTTAAAGAAAGATTGATAACAGAGGAGCATATTTAGAGGGTACCAGCCAGGATGAGAGGATGGAAGACACAGCAAACCAGGTAAGTTTACTATAGATTAGTAACGGCTTAGAAAACATGATGGAGTGATTCCATCTGCAGGTGAATTTTAACTATAACTAAATGGGCTGATTCCTGACCTGCATGTAGGTTTCTCAAGAGGCAGGTCAGGTGGTCTGGTGTGCCCATCTCTTTCAGAATTTTCCACAGTTTATTGTGACCCAAACAGTCAAAGGCTTTGGTGTAGTCAATAAAGCAGAAATAGATGTTTTTCTGGAATTCTCTGGCTTCTTCGATGATCCAGCAGATGTTGGTTATTTGATCTCTGGTTCCTCTGCCTTTTCAAAAACCAGCTTGAACATCTGGAAGTTCATGGTTCACGTATTGCTGGAGCCTGGCTTGGAGAATTTTGAGCATTACTTTTCTAGCGTGTGAGATGAGCGCAATTGGGCGATAATTTGAGCATTCTTTGGCATTGCCCTTCTTTGAGATTGGAATGAAAACTGACCTTTTCCAGCCCTGTGGCCACTGTTGAGTTTTCCAAATGTGCTGGCATATTGAGTGCAGCACTTTCACAGCATCATCTTTCAGGATTTGAAATAGCTCAACTGGAATTCCATCACCTCCACTAGCTTTGTTCGTAGTGATGCTTTCTAAGGCCCACTTGACTTCACATTCCAGGATGTCTGGCTCTAGGTGAGTGATCACACCATCGTGATTATCTAGGTTGTGAAGATCTTTTTTGCACAGTTCTTCTGTGTATTCTTGCCAACTCGTCTTAATATCTTCTGCTTCTGTTAGGTCCATACCACTTCTGTCCTTTATTGAGCCTATCTTTGCATGAAATGTTCCCTTGGTATCTCAAATTTTCTTGAAGAGATCTCTAGTCTTTCCCACTCTGTTGTTTTCCTCTATTTCTTTACAATGATCGCTGAGGAAGGCTTTCTTATCTCTCCTTGCTATTCTTTGGAACTCTGCATTCAGATGCTTATATCTTTCCTTTTCTCCGGTCCTTTTCACTTCTCTTCTTTCCACAGCTATTTGTAAGGCCTTCCCAGACAGCCATTTTGCTTTTTTGCATTTCTTTCCATAGGAATGGTCTTGATCCCTGTTTCCTGTCACGAACCTCCGTCCATAGTTCATCAGGGACTCTGTCTGTCAGATCTAGTCCCTTAAATCTATTTCTCACTTCCACTGTATAATCATAAGGAATTTTATTTAGGTTATACCTGAATGGTCTACTGGTTTTCCCTAGGTTCTTCAATTTCAGTCTGAATTTGGCAATAAGGAGTTCATGATCTGAGCCACAATCAGCTCCCGGTCTTGTTTTTGCTGACTGTATAGAGCTTCTCCATCTTTGGCTGCAAAGAATATAATCAATCTGATTTCAGTGTTGACCCTCTGGTGATGTCCATGTGTTGAGTCTTCTCTTGTGTTGTTGGAAGAAGGTGTTTGCTATGACCAGTGAATTCTCTTGGCAAAACTCTATTAGCCTTTTCCCTGCTTCATTCCGTATTCCAAGGCCTGTTACTCCAGGTTTTTCTTGACTTCCTACTTCCCTATACCTCTTCCAGTCCCCTATAATGAAAAGGACCTCTTTTTTGGGTGTTAGTTCTAAAAGGTCTTCTAGGTCTTCATAGAATGGTTCAACTTCAACTTCTTCAGCGTTATTGGTTGGGGCATAGGCTTGGATTACTGTAGTATTGAATGGTTTGCCTTGGAAACAAACAGATATCATTCTGTCATTTTTGAGATTGCATATAAGTACTGCATTTCGGACTCTTGTTGACCATGATGGCTACTCCATTTCTTCTAAGGGATTCCTGCCCACAGTAGTAGATATAATGGTCATCTGACTTAAATTCACCCATTCCAGTCCAATTTAGTTCACTGATTCCTAGCATGTCAACATTCACTGTTGCCATCTCCTGTTAGACTCCTTCCAATTTGCCTTGATTCATGGACCTAACATTCAGGAAGCAACAGTTAGAACTGGACATGGAACAACAGACTGATTCCAAATAGGAAAAGGAGTACGTCAAGGCTGTATATTGTCACCCTGCTTATTTAACTTATATGCAGAGTACATCATGAGAAACACTGGGCTGGAAGAAGCACAAGCTGGAATCAAGTTTGCCGGGAGAAAGATCAATAACGTCAGATATGCAGATGACACCACCCTTATGGCAGAAAGTGAAGAGGAGCTAAAAAGCCTCTTGATGAAAGTGAAAGAGGAGAGTGGAAAAGTTGGCTTAAAGCTCAACATTCAGAAAATGAAGATCATGGCATCTGGTCCCATCACTTCATGGGAAATAGATGGGGAAACAGTGGAAACAGTGTCAGACTTTATTTTTCTGGGCTCCAAAATCACTGCAGATGGTGACTGCAGCCATGAAATTAAAAGATGCTTACTCCTTGGAAGAAAAGTTATGACCAACCTAGATAGCATATTCAAAAGCAGAGACATTACTTTGCCAACAAAGGTCTGTCTAGTCAAAGCTATGGTTTTTCCAGTGGTCATGTATGGATGTGAGAGTTGGACTGTGAAGAAAGCTGAGTGCTGAAGAATTGGTGTTTTTGAAGTGTGGTGTTGGAGAAGACTCTTGAGAGTCCCTTGGACTGCAAGGAGATCCAACCAGTCCATTCTAAAGGAAATCAGTCCTGGGTGTTCATTGGAAGGACTCATGCTAAAGCTGAAACTCCAAAACTTTGGCCACCTCATGCGAAGAGTTGACTCATCGGAAAAGACTCTGATGGTGGGAGGGATTGGGGGCAGGAGGAGAAGGGGACGACAGAGGATGAGATGGCTGGGTGGCATTACTGACTCGATGGACATGAGTTTAAGTAAACCCTGGGAGTTAGTAATGGACAGGGAGGCCTGGCGTGCTGCGATTCACGGGGTCACAAAGAGTCGGACACGACTGAGCGACTGAACTGAACTGAACTGAACTGAAAGGGGCTGCGCTGGGAACTTTCCTATCATATCACCAGATCAGATTCCACTGGTAACCTCCACCCAACCATCCAGCCAGCCATCCTTTATGAGCACAGTGTTCAAACAGTGAGTATGCAGACGTGAGCAAGACAAATTCCTCTTTCACAAAGATAAGAGCAGTAAGACTTCACTGTGAACAGGCCCTCACTGTATTATGTGATAAATGGTGTGTTTAAAGGAAAACCTGGAGCAGTGGAGTCAAGAAGATGCAAGCAGTATCCAGGTGGGCTGATCAGAGTAAAGCAGTCGAGCTTTGGAGGTTGAAGAGTTAGCCAGAGGATGTAGTAGGTGAACACAGAGGATGGAGATAAATGTGTACGAGAGTGTGTGTGTGTGGCGACATTCCAGAAAACAAAGCAACTTACAGAATCAAGAGACCAAAGGAAATATGTCCCAGTAGGTGAATGGAGGTGAGGAAGGAATCTGCTTCCTTGGTACAAACGAGGGGCACAGGCAAACTGAGAACAGAATATAAACAGACATCATGATAGAGTTTATTGTGTGTTTGGCATGTGTTAAAACTAATTTAGTCTTCACTATAGCCCTGAAACTCCAGTACTTTGGCCACCTCATGCGAAGAGTTGACTCATTGGAAAAGACTCTGATGCTGGGAGGGATTAGGGCAGGAGGAGAAGGGGACGACAGAGGATGAGATGGCTGGATGGCATCACTGACTCGATGGATGTGAGTCTGAGTGAACTCTGAGAGTTGGTGATGGACAGGGAGGCCTGGCATGCTGCAATTCACGGGGTCGCAAAGACTCGGACACGACTGAGCGACTGAACTGAACTGATAGCCCTGAAGGATTCTATTATTACTATCTTCTCCATTTTACAGTTGAGGCAGCAGAAGCCCCAGGAGACAAACAGCTGGCCTGAGGGGTCTCAGCGGGGAAGCAACAGAGGCAAATCCTAGGCCAGGAGGCTCCAGAGCCCACAGCAGTAACCTCACCTTTACTCCGCCTCTCAAGAAGCCTGCACGTCAGAGGAGTCTGCAGTTGATCCTAAGGGCCTGAGGCAGGCATTAAACATGGTTAAGCAAAGGAATGAGAGACCAGTGATTGATTCCCTTTCTACGAGGATCCCACCCTGGCCTCCGTGAGGGGCCAGAGGCGGTGGGGAGGCCAGTTCTGAGGGCCGGTGGTGGTCCTGCTGAGAACGGCCTGAGGGGCCTGGGCCAGGCTTGGCAGCGCGTAAAGAAAACACCCTCTTCCATCGCTTCCCACTGCCAACCAAGGGCTTCATTTAACCTCATAAAAAACTGGTGTCTTTGGGCAGGTTACATGAGATGGTTACATAGTGAAGAAACCTAAACACACGTTGGCTCTTCTCAACTTTTTCTTTAGGCAGTTTCTGGGTTTTGCCTGCTCCTTGCAATGTGCTTTTGTTTTTGTCTCTGGTGTGAAAAAATTTAAGTATTCTTCTAAATTGAAAGTAAAAAAAATCTCTCCTGTGGAATGTTTTTCTTAGGAGATCAACGTCTTCACCATCTTTCCCTATTTCTGAGCTTGAACTTGACAAAAATTAAAACATGATGCCCAGGTTAAATGCCACAGACTGCAAGTTCGATTTCCAGGAGAATGCCACCGTCAGGTCTGTGGGCCCTGTTTCATCCCTTTTGTGAGAACATGAGTTCTGACTAATAATCTCATTACAGACATTTGCCTGAGGACACAGAGGCATGTCAAACCTGGGAACTTTTATGAGGCATCTGATTCAGCTAGAATATCACCTCTTGGGTGAACATGAACGTTCTCAGATTTGGTATTTGAGTCTCATTTTTCATGACCAGAGGGGTATCTTCTAGAGAATTCTCCCAGGAGCCGAGACTAAGTAAGGGTGTCTCAAGGCCAAATGAAGGTGGTTCAAGAAAATCATAAGAGAGAGATTAAAGTCCTCGTCACTTAAATCTGTGGTCCCTACTTCTGGCAGAGTGTCGGCAGGTGACTGATGTTTCTCTGAGATGCTCAGGGATACACTTTCCTCTCTTTGCTGTTGTTATTGTTGCTCTTTAGTTGCTTGGTCATGTCCGACTGTCTGCAACCCCATGTGCCAGGAAGCATTTAACAGGAGGAGGCTTCCTGTGTGCTGCTTTGGATCTGTCAGGAATCCTCTGTTCCTTAGTAATTCCTGAATATTCAGGAATTAAGAGGAGAGGCGAGCCTCTCCTGGGGGCTGAGGAATCCAGGCATTTCCTTCGTTAGTTTTTCTATATGGTGATAAGTACCCTCTTCATTTTTATGAACCTTATGGTAAAAGTGGTTATTTACAACCCTCTCTCTTTCATATGGGTGACCTCATGTTTCCTTGTAAGTTCTGATTTTATCTCTGCTGAACATAGCTATCTTGTAAGACAGTATAAATACCTACACAATGTTGAATAAAACACCTCTGCTCCATCAGAGCTTTGGTCCCCGTGTCTTGCTTTCTCTCTCTCTCTCTCTCTCTCTCTCTCTCTCTCTCTCTCTCTCTTTTTCAGGCTGATCCCCTGGAGCACAGAGGTCCTCTGGGTTCACTTTCCTGCCCAGGCTTCTAAGACCCTCTAGAGAAGGCACTCTGTGCCTTCACCCCCTTGAGAGGGCGCCTGAGGCCTTCGTGAACAGACAAGCCTCGTGCCAGGGGCTTTATTGGCTTTCTGCGTAAACCAAGGAATATCAACCTCTTTCTCTCTCCTTTACTTTCTTATCGGTCAACTCTGGACCACCAGGTTCCGGTCCATTAAAGGACCTCAACACCCATGGACTGGAGCCCACCAGGCTCCCCTGTCCATGGGCTCTCCCAGGCAACAATACTGGAGTGGGCTGCCATTTCCTCCTCCAGGGGGTCTTCCTAACCCAGGAATCAAACCCGAGTCTCATGCAAGTTCCCTGCATTGCGGGCAGATTCTTTACCATTTTTCATTCTTTAGAATATGTTAAAGCCTACTTCTCTTCTACTTTAACAAATCTATTTGTCTCCCCTTCTTCTAAAACATTACTTGGCTCATCACTTCATTGAGGCACAGTGTAACTTGAAGCCCAGAGTCTGCTTCCTTATCAGACTTCAGGAAGCCAAGCTCAGATGCCAAACCTGGGGTGATTTAGGGGCCTCTTGACTGATCACCAGATCTCAGAACGGTGTGTTTCAGATACATCATGGACTTTTGTCAAGTTACTTTTCTCTCTAAAATAGGTTCATAAGGAAAACACTTGCAGGGTTGCCAAGGGGGAGATGGGAGGAGGAGAGGAGGACTTGGAGTGTGGGATTAGCAGATGCAAACTAGTATATACAGGATGGATAAACAACAAGGTCCCACTGTGTAGCACAGGGAGCTATACTCAACACCCTGTAATAAACCATAATGGAAAACAGCATGACAAAGAACATACACGCGCGTAACTGGGCCACTTTGCTGTACAGCAGAGAGGAACACAACACTGCGAATCAACTACAATCAACTTCCAAAAATAAAAATAAGTAAATAAAATGGGCTCATAAGATTCTCTGTTTCCTTATCTCAGTGGTTATGCTAGGACGTGGAAAAATGCTTAAGGACTGTGCCTCCTACAGATAAGCCCACTCTGCTCATTTGAAATAACAGTGTGTGACATAATGACCTTTCCAAAAGGAGCACTACAGACCAGTAGGGGCAAATCCTTGGGAGTGGGATAGCCACCTGGGAAGCCCCTGAAGTGGGATAAGCTTCCAGAACTTTCCACTGAGCCCCTCTTTAACTCAAGGTATGCATTCGAGAGGTCTGTGCTCTGATTAGTGCGGTCAGGGGCAGTTTTCCTGGACTTTCCAGATTAGTCAGCATGTAGGACACGTGATCGATAACCTCAGCTTTGTAAGCTCCAAATAAGAAACAGAAGCAGCTGACAGTCACCAGGACTATACTGAACGCCAACTGCGATGGAGAAGACAAAGAACATTACAAAAAGAGACCCTGGTCAAGAAGAACTGCCAAAAAACAACAACAACAACAACAAAAAAAAAAAAAACTTGAGGAGGCTGAGAACAAATGAAATAATGTTATGGGGACAATTACAAACACCAGTCAAGGAGCACAAAATCAGATCCTCAAATTAGTGCTGCTTCCCTCTCACGAAGACTTTAATCAGTGTTTACACAGCATGTCTGTATTTAATTATGGAGAGCAATTATGCAGTTACATTGACAGGGCCTCCGAGCAACTTCTCCGCGGTTCCTTCTAAAGAATCCCAGGGCAGCCCAAGGCCTGGGCTCCTTCTCTGCTCCTCCACTACCTTCCCTCCAGCTTCACCAACCTCCCCACTTCCTCCACCTGGCTTTTTAGGGCCAGCAGAAAACTATTTCCAGCAGTAACACAACCTTTTTGCAAAACTGTCATATTTGAAAGAAATAACATATTCAAGTTCAGTTGTACCAGAAATGAATAAAGTCAAAGTAATGCCTTTTTTAAATCAAAGAGATTGAGTCTTGAGTGAACACGCACCCACTGGTGCAAAACAGTTGCTAGAATTTATGGTAAACCATTCATGAAAGCATTGCTTTTGTTGTCCATCTTTGGTTATGGAAATTCCCTTTCCTTCTTATACCAGTCTTACACCAATCTTGATAATAGTATTCCTCCAGGATCCTTGGTGGAGAAGGCAATGGCACCGCACTCCAGTACTCTTGCCTGGAAAATCCCATGGATGGAGAAGCCTGGTAGGCTGCAGTCCATGGGGTCGTGACGAGTCGGACATGACTGAACGACTTCACTTTCACTTTTCACTTTCATGCATTGGAGAAGGAAATGGCAACCCACTCCAGTGTTCTTGCCTGGAGAATCCCAGGGACAGGGGAGCCTGGTGGGCTGCCGTCTATGGGGTCACACAGAGTCAGACACGACTGAAACGACTTAGCAGCAGCAGCAGCAGGATCCTTGGGCTTCCTGAATGGCTCAGCAGTAAAGAATCTGCCTCCAACGCAAGAGACAAGGGTTTGATCCCTGCATCAGGAAGATCCCCTGGAGATGGAAATGGCAACCCACTCCAATATTCTTGCCTGGGAAATCCCATGGACAGAGGAGCCTGGAGGGCTACCGTCCACAGGGCTGCAAAGACTCAGACACAACTGAGTAAATAAACAATAACACAAACCAAGATCTTATTCAGCTTCTTGGCTCTCTGTGAATGTTTTCTATCTTACTCATTTCATTCACCCATTGAGCAAGTAATAAATGAACACCTACTAGGTGCCAGGCATTGCTTGGGCCCATGGAAGGCATCGGTGAACAACACAGACAAGCATGGAGCTTCTGTTCCATCAAGGAAAGACACACAATAATCAACACACATTACAGGTACTATAGCATGTTAGGGGCTGGTGAATACTGGAGCAAACAGAAAGAATAAAGGCGGGTAAGGGAGATGGTGGGGATGGTCAGGCTGAGCCTCACTTTGAAGATGACCCCTGAGTCAAGACCTGAAGGAGATGAGGCAATGTGTGATACAGGTTTAGAGGAAGCCCAGGAGAAAGGAAGGAAGAGCCAGGTGACTTTTACCGGTGTCCCTCTGGATTACAAACTCCTGCAATGTCCAGTTCTCTAGCAACTCTGCACCCCTGTTCCAAACTGTTCACAACCCATCCCTTGTAGCTCATCACAATGAAACACATCCATCCTTCCCGGTCGTCGAAACAAGCGTGGAGGAAGACGGTGCTCCGGGCAACCTCCACAAACCTTCCTTCAGAACACTCCTGATCCCTGTCTTCCCCCTGGATGCCCCGCAGATCACTCCCTTTGAAGTCCAGGAAGAAACTCAAAGAGGTGTTGTGTGGCTCTGCAGGAAACCGTGTCTACCTTCTTCCACTGGGAAAAAGCCTTCTCGGTTGCTTTCCATTATTTTTGAGTCTACACTGATCCTGGGCATACATAGCCAGCACCACACCCTGCCATTTCTGCAAAGCCCGGTATGCTCATCCTTGGTCCTGAGCTCCTCTAGCCATTCACACCTGCTGTGCTGCCATCTGGCTGAGGCTCAGGCTCCCCTACAGCCACTCAGATGCACGGCAGCCTCCGTTCGGTTCTGACTTCTCCCACCCTTTGCCCCAAAGTCTGGACTTCTTGGGAGTGAAACCTGAAAAATCCCATCATAGGCAAGAAGCACATTCAATGAAAACAATGTAAAATAATTCCATGGCTTTAGGCTGAGAGGGACTGGGGGGCTTTGTTATTGCTCCTTTTCATCATCTTCAGAGGCAGATTTCCCCCTCCTTTTGAAAAACAGCTGACAAGGTTTTCAAAGCCATAGTATGAAGAGTAAATCAAGGTTTCCTTTAGGCCAGCAGCCGGTGCAGGATTTAATGACATGGAGGAGGGGACACTTGCTGTCTTGTCACTGACACTAACAAGAAGAGAACCAAGAGGCTTGCTCTTAGATGACACTGACTCCTGAGCTGGATACTCTTGACTCCTGAGTTTGCAGAAGTCCCTAACTTCTTAAGTAGACAAACTACAGAAAGAATACTGGGCCAAATCCGCTATCCTTACCTGCCTCAGGAGCAGGTGTGATATATGGGGGTACGACACTGACATACCGCTGTTCCTCTCCCACACTGAGGGTCTGTGGGTGGACCCTGACTGTCCCCTGAATGGACACACCCTGCCAGTCCCACCATCATCTAGCTGATCAGGACACAGGGCTGCAGATGGTCAGCCAGCCAGGAAGAGCACCCAGTCTCTGGTCAAAAGCTCTGATTATTAATAATGTGAATGGCACTTTCAGCATCTCCAGAACAATCCTTCAAAATGAGCGAAGAAGAAATGAGAAGCTGATTGGAGTGGCTTCATTACGGTAAGTATTAACTTAATGTAGCCTTCAGAGGAATTCAGAAATGTGCCCTTTCACAGACTGTTACAGAAATCCATTTCCCTTCTTACAAGAATACTTTGTGCCTATACATAGCTACGTTACAGCCTGCAAATGGATTAATTAATATCCTGATTATACTTCTATCATCAGGGATAATTTGGAGAATAAGACATCATGAAAGAAGGTAAGCTTGTGAAATGCGTATTTTGCTTGACCCAAGAGCAGAATCTGTAGGGCTGAGGGGGAAGGACAGATATGTGACAATGTCAATTCAGGCATATAAAATTCCTACCTCAGTTTTCAGAATTAGAGACTTTTAAGGCTGAGGAGGATTCTGAAGATCATAATTCTATTCCCTCTTGCAGCATTAAAAGAAACTAAGACCCAACATCACAGTTTATGAGACACAAAACAACACAAACAACATGTAGCCCTGGATCTCATGGACCAAGCGGGCCTGGGATGTGAAGAGTGGCTGGTGGAAGACGTCCACGTGTCGGTTCAGATGGGGGCACCCGAGGAGGCGATTAAATAGGCCGAGTTCTTAAACATCTGTGATTGCAAGGATGAGGCCATAGCTCTGAGCAGAGGCAACTGGTGAAGTCTATAGATCCTGAACCTACAGAGGACTAGTCTCGGAGTGGTCACCTTCCAGGACCCTGACTGTGCCTCGTGTACGACAGGGAGGAGTTCCTGCGTTAACGGTCAAGCACACAGGTGTGTCCCTCATTCCCACTCTCGTCCACGTCCTGGGTCCCCTCTTGCACGGGGGAGGTCCGGCCGCTTTGTTCTCTCTCTTTCCTCACTCACATCCTCACATACCTGCTCCCCTCCCTCCTCTTCTCAAAGCCACCAGACCTGAGGCAAGACCCTGAGGTTCAAGTAGACACTTCTGGGACCCCAGAGGGAGAGGTGATGGCAGACAGGGTTTGCACACAGGAAGTATCCAGCCCAACCACTTGAGCACGTCCATGGCAGGAGGATGGGGCCCCCACCAGCTAAGACTGCAACAACGTGAGCACTAAAAAATTAAGTACAGTAATAAATTATAAACCTCTGGAAAATAGAAAGTGCTGCAACCATACAGATACAGATAATAGTGAGTTAAACAAATGCGGGAGAGGCTGCTGTTTCCAATAGAAGGCCAAGTGCTAACTAATTAGTGCCAAAGTTGGAAAATCATCTTTTTACAACCACTACGTAAAGACTGGCTTGGGCAAGGATCACACATAATGCTAAATGTGGGGGAAAGTCTTGAAGAAGAGTAGAATATTGGTATGATACTAATGTGTCTCCCACAGAATGTTTATAAGTTACAAGGGCAAAAAATGTAACTATAGTAGTAACTTCATCTCCCAGGTGGGGCCAGTGGTAAAGAGCCTGCCTGCCAAAGCAAGGTTCAATCCCTGGGTCTGGAAATCCCCTGGAAGAGGGCATGGCAACCCATTCCAGTATTCTGGCTGGGAGAATCCCATGGACAGAGGAGCCAAGCCAGCTACAGTCCATAGGGTTGCAAAGAGCTGGACACAACTGAAGTAACTTAGCATGCATATAGTAGTAACTGTATAGTAGGTTGCGGTTTCCCTGGTGGCTCAAGGGTAAAGAACCCTCCTGCCAATGCAGGAGATGCAGGTTTGATCCCTGAGTTGGGAAGACTCCCTGGAAGAGAAAGATGTAAAAAGATGGTTTTCCAACTTTGACACTAATTAGTTAGCATTCGGCCTTCTATTGGAAACAGCAGCCTCTCCCACATTTGTTTAACTCCAGTATTTTTGCCTGGGAAATCCTATGGACAGAGAAGCCTGGCAGGCTACAGTCCATGGGGTCACAAAAGAGTCGGACACGACTTAGCGACAAAACAACAACGTACAGGATATTAATCATTATCCACTGACGTGTCCAGTTTACTCTTCCAGGATGGAGGAAACTAACGTTACCACTGGCACAGCTGCACGTGATCCGTCTCCATACATGATGTCCAAATCGGATACAACCTAAATCTACTCACAAGGAAGCAGCAGACAAATTTTAAATGGGGAATGTCCTATGAAATAAGGGAGAATCAAACTCTTTAAAGTCATAAAAGACAGAAGGGCTGTGGAAATCTTCCAGATCATAGGAAACCCTACAACTGCAGCTCCATGGCAGCCCAGCACTCTCTCCTCTGGAAGACATCAGGAGTGGAGTTAATGATAGGGTTTATCATTCCTACATGAACAATAAACAGGTGGAAAATCTGAAGTTATTTTTTTTAATGCACTGACTTCTTATATATCCTATCCCCCATGCTGAGTTTTGCAAAAAATAAATAAAATTAGCCCTCTCTTCAAAGATGAGCCTGCCAATCAGCCACAATCCCATTCTGCCTCTGGGCTTTACTTCTTTGCTCATTTTTTTTCCCCCTGTATTGTGAATTCATAGCATTCTGAACACAACTTCTGCTCTGTGGTAAAAAGGGATTTATCTGTATACTACAGAAAGAGATTTATGCTATAGAAATGTGTATTTATACTTATCCTACTTTGGTTGCTGTGTCTTAATCCCCATTCCGACTGAACTTTCAAAATGCAATACATTTGAAGATATAGAGTACATGTAATACAAACAACTTTCTTCTGGGAGCTGCGGTCCTAGTTTGTGAGAAATCTAAAATACATTACTTCTTCTACTTTGTATTATAGATATTGTCTAGATAGTTATTAAACACAACCAGAAACGTATCTATTTTTAATACCATTTCCCCTTCCCCCATACCAAGGTGTGTGTACACACACACACACACGAAACCTAAAGCTGGAAGTGAAGGTGATTGTGGCTCAGTTGTGTCCGACTCTTTACGACCCCATGGACTATATAGTCCATGGAATTCTCTAGGCTAGAATGCTGGAGTGGGTAGCCTTTCCCTTCTCCAGGGGATCTTCCCAACCCAGGGATCAAACCAAGGTCTCCTGCATTGCAGGTGGATTCTTTACCACTGAGCCACCAGGGAAGGCAAAAAGCTGGAAGGAACCATTAGAAATCAAGCAGACCCTCCCTGCCTTAGGATGCTGAAGTATCAGGAGCCCTACTTCAGAGATGAGGCAGTCCCAGCTCAGTGGCCCAATAGCTGACTCAAGTTCAGGCAGGCAGGCAACACTAACAGTGGGGTTAGGACCCTCCAGAGGCTCAGAGAGGCGTTCATTGTACTCTTCCACACAAAGGTCACCATCAGTGTAAACGACTGCATGTTATGGTCTAGTTCTCCAGCCCATCCTGAGAATCACTAATATGGTTTGATTCATTACATGTAATTTTCCACTATTTGAACAGTCTCAATGCTTTTCTCATAGGAGTTGAAATAAAGGTCCGTGGACTCCATGCCAACCTAACAGTAGGAAGACTCACAGTGACACACGGCCACGGAGACAGAAAACAGCGCTCTTATTTGCGCACTAGTTAAATTTACCAGTGCTAACTCTACAAGAGGTGCATTCATGTCGGACAATGTGGAGGCTCCACCAAACAGCACGGTATCTTTGGGAAAGAACCCCGGGCTCTAAATCCAAGATGGGAAGTCAAGATCTGCTTGAGCGCATGAGGAAATGAGGAGAGAGTGATGAAAGGCTACTGTCGTGAACATATTACACCTTTTAAGCAGTGAGAAATTCATTTAATAAATCGATTGAAGCCTGAAACCTAATTAAATCTAAAAGTGGCATCAGCCTGAAATGCTAATAAGTTCACACTTAAATTGTATACAAGGCCGCGCGTGCCTTTAATAATGCATCACCCAAAGTCTTCTCTGTATTCATGCGAGCATTGCAGCAACGTGACACGAATTCTTTCTATGCTCTGCTCTGGCTGCAAATACCTCCACGCAGGCAATCTCTCTGGCCACGTTCCCCTCCCCTGTCAAGGGGAATGAGATGTGGTTCTCAAGGGCTGTGATCGTGGCTGTGAAAAGTTAAGTTAAAAGAGTAAGAATACTTACGTACCTTCCATTAAGAAAAACAATGAAGTGAGTCCTTTTCTATCTAATTACTTGGCGCCCTGGATTTAAAGTAATTTGAATGTGCAAGCCCAACAGTGCAGACTGCCAAACTGCTTCACAGAAACTAAAGCTTCAATTAGTTAAGCTTCAACCTGGAGCCCACCTCTGTCTAGATGGGTACCCGCAGCACTGGGTATAGCAGTCCTGCGGTTCAGCCCTCAGTTCCTCCTGAGGCTGCGCTCCCTTTGTAAAGTGGGAGTGGTTTAGGGGCAGGGGAGGGGCTGGAAAGTAAGCTGTGAGCATCACAATGACAAGGCCTGGCTCTGGGTGACTGCCACACCCTCTTACCTGCTCATTGCTCCTGCCCTGACCCCTAAGGACTAGTCTCCTAACATAGCACAATGTCACTTCCAGCTCAAATCCTTTCCATGACTGCCCATCAGGGATGGTTCACTTTGAGTCAATGTGGCTGAGTTAAAGGATGCCCAGATAACTGGTAAGATGTTATTTCTGGGTGTGTTCCTGCAAGTGTTTCCCAAAGATTAGCACTTGAATCAGTAAGCTGAATAAAGAAGATACACCCTCATAGGATGAGATGGTTGGATGGCATCATCAACTCAATGGACATGAGCTTGAGCAAGCTCTGGGAAATGGTGAAGGACAGAGGAGCCTGGCATGCTGCAGTCCATGGGGTTGTAAAGAGTCAGACACAACTGAGCAACTTAACAACAACAGATCTCAGCAATGATGGGCATCACCCAACCCATGGAGGCTCTGAATAGAACAAAAATGCAGGGGAAAGGGGAATTCGCTGTCTCCTGGAGCTGAGACATATATTTCTTTCCCTCAGACACACATACTACTGATTATCAGAACTTCTTATATCAGCCCCAGATTCTCGGGCCTTTGGACCAGGACTTACACCATTAGTTCTCCTGGTTAGCAGGCCTTTGTACTCAGACTAAATCGCACCACCAGCTTTCCTGGGCCTCCAGCATGCAGATGGCAGACGGTGAGGCTTCTGAGCCTCCACAGTCACATGAGCCAGTTCCTAAAAAAAAGTAAATCTCCTCATATATACAGTTGACCTTTGAACACTGGGGGTAGGGGCTCCAACCCACTGCCCCCGTCAAAAATGCACACATAGCTTAAAGTCTGCCCTCCAAATCCATGAATTCAACCGACTGTGGACAGTCTACTATTTACTATTGATAGCATAGTATTTACTACAACTGTAGTATTAACTATTGAAAACCATGCATGTATAAACAGACCTCACAGTTCAAGGATCAACTACACATATTACTGGTTCTGTTTCTCTGGAGAATACTAAATAGTAAACTATCTAACTCAGATAAAATGCATAATAGCTTACAAAGCCCTACCTGACACATATACACACATACACATTTTATAATTGTGTCTGTGCATAATTTTATATATATACACACACATTTACACACATACACATATGTACGTACACTCCCAGGTGACAGTAGTGGTAAAGACCCAACTGCCAATGCAGGTTAGACAAAAGAGATGCAGGTTTGATCCCTAGGTCAGCAAGATCCCCTGGAGGAGGGCACGGCAACCCATTCCAGTATTCTTGCCTGGAGACTCCCATGGACAGAGGAGCCTGGCAGGCTAGAATCCATAGGGTCGCACAGAGCTGGACACAATTGAAGCGACTTAGCGCACACACACTCATATATATTGCTGTTGTTGTTCAGTCGCTAAGCTGAGTCCATCTCTTTGCAACCCCATGGACTACAACACACCGTGTTACCCTATCCTTACCATCTCCTGGAGTTTGCTCAAACATTGTGATTCATCCAGCCCAGTATTTAGAATGATGTACTCTGCATATAAGTTAAATAAGCAGGGTGACAATACAGAGGCTTGACATATTCCTTCCTCAATTTGGAACCAGTCCATTGTTCCATGCCTTGTTCTAACTGGTACTTCTTGACGTGCATTCAGGTCTCGCAGGAGGCAGGTAAGGTAGTCTGGTATTCTCATCTCTTGAAGAATTGTCCACAGTTTGTCGTGATCCACACAGTCAAAGAATTTAGCACAGTTAATGAAGGAGAAGTAGATGTTTTTCTGGAATGTACTTGCTTTCTCTATGATCCTTCGGCTGTTGGCAATATGATCTCTGATTCCTCTGCTGCTGCTGCTGCTAAGTCGCTTCAGTTGTGTCTGACTCTGTGCGACCCCATAGATGGCAGCCTACCAGGCTCCCCCATCCCTAGGATTCTCCAGGCAAGAATACTGGAGTGATTCCTCTACCTTTTCTAAATACAGCTGTATACCTGGGAATTCTCGGTTTATGTACTGTTGAAGCCTAGCTTGAAGAATTTTGAGCATTATCTTGCTAGCATGTGAAAAGAGCACAATTGTGTGGTAGTTTGAGCATTCTTTGGCATTGTCCTTCTTTGAGATTGGAATGAAAATTGGCCTTTTCCAGTCCTGTGGCCACTGCTGAGTTTTCCAAATTTGCTGGCATATTGAGTGCAGCACTTTCACAGCATCATCTTTTAGGACTTAAAATAGTTCAGCTGGAATTCCATCACCTCCACTAGCTTTGTTTGCAGTGATGCTTCCTAAGGCCCACTGGACTTCACACTCCAGGACGTCTGGCTCTAGGTAAATGACCACACCATTGTGTTATTCGGGTCATTAAGACCTTTTTTATATAGCTCTTCTGCGTATTCTTGCCACCTCTTCTTAATCTCTTCTGCTTCCATTAAATCCTTACCATTTCTTTGCATGAAATGTTCCCTTGGTATCTCCAATTTTCTTGAAGAGATCTCTAGTCTTTCCCATTTTGCTGTTTTCCTCTATTTCTTTGCATTGTTCACTTTAAAAGGCTTTCTTATCTCTCCTTGCTATTCTTTGGAACTCTGCATTCAGAGAGCCTTGGAGGGCAGCAAATAGTCCAACAAAGCCAGAACATGGAATTGAGGGAGAGACTGTAAGGAGACAAGGGTTCCCTCCCCACTCACACTAAAACCCTTCATATCCAGCCTCCAGCCCCTTTACTCCACTGAAACAAGCTTTCTTGATAAAGTTAGTAATAATCTCCAGTTGACAAACCCCAAAGGCTTTATCAACCTCAATCTCTCAGAAGCACGGGGCTCTGGGGACCACTTCCTCTTTTCTCAAAACACTCTCTTGGTTCTTCTTCGTAAAACATGCTCTCCAGTTTTTCTTTTTTTATTTATCAAGAGAAGTTGACCTTCTCTGCTGCTGCTGCTGCTAAGTCGCTTCAGTCGTGTCCGACTCTGTGCGACCCCACAGACGGCAGCCCACCAGGCTCCCCTGTCCCTGGGATTCTCCAGGCAAGAATACTGGAGTGGGTTGCCATTTCCTTCTCCAATGCATGAAAGTGAAAAGCAAAAGGGAAGTCGCTCAGTAGGGCCCGACTCTCAGCGACCCCATGGACTGCAGCCCACCAGACTCCTCTGTCCATGGGATTCTCCAGGCAAGAGTACTGGAGTGGGATGCAATTGCCTTCTCTAGCCAATCCTTTTTTTATCTCTTTACAGGCTCAAACCTCTTCAACCAGGCTGAAAGTGTTTAAGTCCTAAAATCTCAGTCCTTGTTTGAATTCTAAACTCCTCCCTGAGCCAACAAGGTCATCCTTGGTCAGAGGTGCCACCTATATCCAATGTCATCTCCAATGATGCCCACACACGTGCTGTCTGCAGACCAGACGCACATGAGAGAATTGCCACAGGGCCTTTGGACATGCCGTTCCCTCTTCCTAGAATACTCGTTCCCTTCCACCTCAACCTTCAGATCTCAAGTCAGTCCACATCCCAGCAGAGGAGCTTTCTGTGATGAGGTTCTAAAGAGCACCATGGATATCCCCTTCACAATGTGTCACGGCACAGTTCTCTTTATCTTTAAATTCACCTCCCTTTTCCCCATTAGACTGTCACATGGCAAGTGGTCAAAATACAGAGAATGAAAGACAGTAGCAGGGGCCAGACCAGGAAGGACTTTGCAAGAACCTGGATTCCTTCCTAAGGCTAAGGGTGATGGCTGCTTCTCAAAGTACAGTCTGTGCACCACACAAACTCCTTAGTTGCTTGACAAAATTCAGCTTTGTGGGCCCTACCCCAAATTACTCAAACAGAATCTAGATGTGACCTCCTACTCTGCCAAGCCCTGTGAATGATTCTAATACACACTATCATTTGAGGCCTATTCCGCAGTCCACTAGCAAGAGTAATGTGGAATCTGACCACAGTTTAGACCAAATTTTCCCAGGAACATGCAATGGGGGGGAGGGGGAGGGGGGCGAGGGGCCATCTGTGATGCCAGGAGCAATCTTCAGTCAAGACAGAGAAGCAACAGCCTAGTTTCCCCTCAACTGACAGCTACGGAAGCTGGTCGTACTCCTCCCAAGCCCAGGCCATAGGCAGGACACATTATATTATACAAAATGGGCAGCGAGGACAGAGAGGAGAAGCAATGGAGGGACAGCTCCAGGGGGTCCCGGGATGAGAATCTGAGGTTCAGTGACTCAGACCTCCGTGGGCATAATCTTCCCATCCCAGATGATGCCCACTTCAGCCCCTTTCTTGTCCTCAGAGGCTCCAAATTGGAGCCTTATCCTTTGCTTTCGCACAAACACCACTGACGGTTCACAATGAGGGTTTCACTCTCCTTCCCACCCACTGCAAGCAAGAGGACAGCCTCTCTCTATTCTATTGTCCCAGAAATAACGAAAGTCCTTTCAGCGTTTCTTTTCGTGTTGTTGTGGTGGTGGTGATGGTGGCTGATTGGTTTGCTGGTTTTTAGCTTCTAATGAGGAGGAATGAAAGAGCTGTTATCTTTACTTACACCCTCTTGTCTTTTCTGCACCAGACCCAATAAAGAAACACAAGTTCCCTCTTGGATTCTAACAGTAAGTCATTTGATACAGAAAAGATAGAAATGTGACATTTTCAAGACGCGCTGGGGGTGGCGTGCCAAAAAGAACCTCAGGTACCACACAAGCAATAGATTACATGGGAATAGGCAGCATTTTATTAATATAAATGTACCATAAATGCCATCAGGATAGCAGGTTAGCCATCAGAAATAAATGAAATTTGACCCACACTTCACATGCGAGCCAATTTCCCTTTTACCTTTGAAAGGAGTAGGGGCCATGGGGGATTACCTTACATTTAGGAAATAGCAGATGTTGAGGGCCTACTATGTGCCAAGGTCCAGTGCTACCTGATGAAGAGACTACAGACAGCAGGTTTCTGAGAATCTACAGAAAAACACTTTCAGTAGCTTGTGGATTCCCAAATGAAGGCTTCTTGCCTTATACAAAAATAAATAAATGTCAACGGGACTTTCTTCAATTATCACCAGAGGTAGGAACTATACAGGAAAAGAATAAGAGACTTGACCACACACAAATGTAAAACTGAAATATCAAAATACCTATAAATGTTTCAGAGAAATGGTAGGCTGCACTTTGAATTTAATCCTCAGAACTGAGGTGGGGAAAAAAGCAACACTAGTTTGCTGAAGGGAGGGTGTGAAAAAGAAATAAGATCATGCTGAGGGCCCAGAAGGTTAAAGATCAGCAGATATGGAGCAATTTTCCATCCTTGTCAGCAAAGAGAACATGACCC
The DNA here is from genome assembly GCF_042477335.2 of Ovis canadensis. Lineage (NCBI taxonomy): Eukaryota > Metazoa > Chordata > Mammalia > Artiodactyla > Bovidae > Ovis > Ovis canadensis. The sequence goes on from NC_091256.1 coordinate 83,764,640, forward strand.
AGCCTGACGTAAGGTAAAGAAGCACAGGAGGACAGCCAGCAAGGCAGCCAGGGGCCGGGAGACACAGGAGGGGACAATGCAGGAGATAAAGTCAGTGTCTATGCAGCCACAGGCGAAGCCCCCACCCCCTCACCCCCACTGAGACAGCTGCTTCTGGATTGCCATTTGCAACACGAGGTAAGGTACCAACAGAAGCCCCAGGGACTCCACACCCGTCCCTCAGGCAGTTTTCCAGGGTTAAGTGGCGACTCCCTGTCTTCTCTTCCCTTTGGTGCAGGGAGGTCAACCCACTGCCTGACTGCCCCCTCTTCTCACCCCCTGCAGAGTCCAGGAGGATGGCCTTCTTTAGGCCAGAGAACTGCCATGGCTTGCCACCACAGGGCCTTTGGACATGCCGTTCCCTCCTGGAATACTCTTTCCCCTTCCCCTCAACAATCCACATCTCAGCAGAGGAGCTCTTCTGACGAGAACAAATCTCTACACAGCTTGTGAGAGCACCAGGGATCCCCCCTTCACAGCAACTGTCACAGTGCGATTCTATTCGTCTTTAAATTCACATCCTCGTCCCCATTAGACTGTCCCGTGGCAAGTGCTCAAAACACAGAGAATGAGAGCCAGTAGCAGGGGCCAGATCAGGCAGGGCTCTGGGGAATCTGGAGTCCTTCCCTTCCCAGGGAGCCAGTAAAGAAGCCACCATCATCCTCAGGTACCCCTGAGTCCCAGAACCCACCACACAAGCCTTTCACTCCAGACCCACCCCAGCTCCATCTCACTGGAGACGGTGAAAGGCAGCGATCACGGTCACAGACGCTATAGCCACGTGCTTGGGTTCAAATCCCAGCACCACCACTCACCAGAGGTGTCACTGAAGGATTTAAACTGTGTGAGTCTATCAGTTTCATCGTTTGTGAATGATGGGGATGACAGAACCTACACCATACGTGTCTTGTGAGGATTAAATAAATACATAAAAGCACTTAGAAATGTGCCTGGCGTGATGTATGCACTTAGAGTGTGCTGCTGCAGCTGCCATTACTACTATTAATACTATCATTGTTACTCCTGCTATTACAGCTGACCCTTGAACAATATAGGTTGTTCTTACACTCGATTTCTTTCAGGAGTATATACTGCAGTCCTATGTGGTCCGAGGGTGACTGAATCCAAGGATGCAGAATCACAGAGGGCTGACTATAAATCATACGTGGACTTTCAACCATCAGGAGGGCCAGTGCCCCAACCCCTGCAGTGTTCAGGGTCAACCACACTCACTGGAGGGCACGTTTTCAAAGCCCTTCCGTCCCCATCCTGCTTCCACAGCCTTCATCTGCCACGGTGAGCCCCTGCCTCGGAAGAATCCTGTCTCCCGAGATAAACAGCTGTCAAACTCCTCTCTCGCATCCACGTCTGAAGGGAATCTCTTTTCCTCCTATAAGTTCTGCAGCCTCTCCCCATCACCTGGTATCAAGGATGTGGCACAAGGTCTGATAAAATAACAATAGTGATTAAGTAAGAAAGGCAGGTGTCCCTCATCCCTCACCCGGCAGATTCACTCTCAGGAAAACTGCAAGAAGACGCAATATTTTGACACGCCATGTACACACATTTAATGAGAAAAACAGAGAGATGGAGAGGGCGGGGTACCGACAGAGGCCAAGGTGTGCGTATGCACCTGAGCAAGGACACGTCAGTGCAGGTGACACAGAGCAACCATCCCGAATTCAGATCAAACTATCAAAAAATCTGGCTCTTCAGACCCCATGTGCGAAATTACAGAGTGCCCACTACAGGCTGGATACCCCGGAGGGACCTGGGGACATAATGTGAAACAAAGCAAGATTCGATCATTGCTCGCAAAAGCTCATCATCTGCTGGAGAGTGAGCAAGTAAAGAGAAAACTACTGCATGGAACGTGGCTGCTGCTGTGACAAGCACGGGGTGGCTGTTCCCAGAGGTGAGTATTGTAACATCTCCGCTTTCCAGAGAAGGAAGCTAAGGCATGGAGGGGTCACTGGGTAACAGGGAACAGAGCCAGGATTCAAATGCAGGCAGCCGGGCTCCGCGTCTAAGCTCTGGTGATGGTGACCAACAAAAGCCTTTCATCTGAAGATGCTCTGGAGTTCCCTGCATCAAAGTGCTCCTTACTCTAAGAAGTCTGAGGGTCGCTCAGTAATATGTGGACTGAAAATACTACCCACACAGGACAAAAATAGAGAGAAGAGCAGAGAAACTGTCTCTGAAGTCAAAGTAAATCCAGGAAGTAAAACCTAATGACGGTTCCTAAAATCTGCCTCAACCTGAGGTCCCCTTCCTGCTTTGATTTACAGAAGTCTGTATTTGGAGAAAAAGGTGAAGGGATTGAAGTATGAGTGTAAGAAGAAAGAAAACAAGTCTTCTGAGTCTGTGGAGATGGGACTCAGAAGAGAGAAGGGTAGACTAACAGAGGTACCCAAAGCATGAGGTAGTACAAATGCCCAGCTGTTGCTGTTTAATAGCTCAGACGTGTCTCTTTGCGACCCTGTGGACTGTAGCCCCCTGGGCTCCTCTGTCCATGGAATTCTCCAGGCAAGAATACTGGAGTGGGTTGCCATTTCCTTCTCTAGGGGATCCTCCCCACCCAGGAATCAAACCCACATCTCCTGCATTGGCAGGTAGATGCTTTACAACTAAGCCGTCAGTTCAGTTCAGTTCAGTCGCTCAGTCGTGTCCGACTCTTTGCAACCCCACGAATCGCATCACGCCAGGCCTCCCTGTCCATCACCAACTCCCGGAGTTCATTCAAACTCACGTCCATTGAGTCAGTGATGCCATCCAGCCACCTCATCCTCTGTCGTCCCCTTCTCCTCCTGCCCTCAATCCCTCCTGGCATCAGAGTCTTTTCCAATGAGTCAACTCTTTGCATGAGGTGGCCAAAGTACTGGAGTTTCAGCTTTAGCATCATTCCTTCCAAAGAAATCCCAGGGCTGATCTCCTTTAGAATGGACTGGTTGGATCTCCTTGCAGTCCAAGGGACTCTCAAGAGTCTTCTCCAACACCACACTTCAAAAACATCAATTCTTCGGCACTCAGCTTTCTTCACAGTCCAACTCTCACATCCATACATGACCACTGGAAAAACCATAGCTATGACCAGACAGACCTTTGTTGGCAAAGTAATGTCTCTGCTTTTGAATATGCTACCTAGGTTGGTCATAACGTTCCTTCCAAGGAGCAAGCATCTTTTAATTTCACGGCTGCACTCACCATCTGCAGTGATTTGGGAGCCCAGAAAAATAAAGTCTGGCACCGTTTCCACTGTTTTCCCATCTAGACTCCTGCAAATGCCCAATAGTGGAAACTATTTGCAAAGAGAACTCCCACAAGGGTGAGAGGGAGGTTGCAATGGTCTAGATGTTGGGGACCCCACGCTTCCATTTTGAAACCCACACCTTCCATACATTATCTCTGCCCCGCCCCCCCACCTCACTGTCCACCTCCTCAACCACTCGCCCTCCCAGGCCTTTGTTTTCTCGGAAATTAGAAAACAAACAGTGCCACCATCACCCTCATGTCTGCAATTACGATTAGTAGCTAATATGTTCGTGTCTACGCTGCCTGCTTGTGTTCACTGTTTTAGTACATGAATTCACTTCATCCTCGTACTTCCCCAGTGAGACAAGCACTATGGTTTGCCCCATTTTAATACCCCAGAAAATGCAAGCATAAGGACGTTAAATCACAAGCCCAACTACATATGGGGGAGGGGGCTGGGAGTACTTCAGCACCAGGATACTAAACATCTTATATCCATCCAGTGTGGGGCTAATACAGAACTAGGGATCATAGCCATCACCTAGTGAAAGAGTCTGGCTCTCATTTAACAGATGGGGAAACTGAGGCAAAAGTGACTGGATCAAGCTACCCACTGAGGGCAGAGCCCGTCTCTTGTCTACCACACTCCGGCTCCCTGAACTGTTACATCTCAGGCTCTGAGCTGGACCAGAGCCTCTCCCCAGCCAGTCCCATCCCTGCCTGCTGCTTCCCCAGCCCTGCCCATCTCTCAGGCACCTCTGGCTTTGCTACATTTTCCAGCGCAAAACAGTAAGAAGCTATCACCTCCTGAAGACCGACTATACCCCAAGCTTAATCACCCCTCAGCTCACTGCTGTGTGGCAAGTGCTATTCTTATCTCTATTTTAGAAACAAAAAGATTCACCTGGAGAATTTTAATTATTTGCCCAAATTACACAGCTAGTACCTTGCATAGGAAGCCCTTAGTTACTATGTTATCTTCAAAAAAAAAGTGAGCCCCTATTAACAGCACCTGTTAATAAGCATCTTTTTCTCCTTTATGTTCACACTTCCCCTCCTTTCCACCCAACCATGCTGGTAGATAGTGTTTCACAAACTCCATGTTTGCCATCCTGCCCTGCAACCTGAGGTTAAACATGATTCAAAGGTAGGACTCAAGCGAAGCCAGTAGTTGGTGTGGCTGGTTTTATCACCTACTGCAGGCCTGAACCAACTCTCTATCTGATACTGATGTAAACTTTCCCTCAGTCGTGTTCGACTCTTTGCGACCCCGTGGACTGTACAGTCCATGGAATTCTCCAGGCCAGAATACCGGAGTGGGTAGCCTTTCCCTTCTCCAGGGGATCTTCCCAACCCAGGGATCAAATCCAGGTCTCCTGCATTGCAAGCAGATTCTTTACCAGCTGAGCCACAAGGGAAGCCCAAGAATACTGGAGTGGGTAGCCTATCCCTTCTCCAGGGGATCTTCCTGACCCAGGAATTGAACTGGGGTCTCCTGCATTACAGGCAGAATCTTTACCAACTGAGCTATCGGGACCTAAATTCTTCTACTGACCCACTGAAAGCCCCAACTCAAAGCCCCACTGAAAAGGGGGGCTTGGGTTCCTGCCATCCCAGCTCATAGATGTCCCCATATATTAAGGCCTAGTCGCCACCAACAGTACCCAGATCCCTCTGGAATAAGTAGTGGTGAGTTTGCCTGTGAAGACCAGAGAGCATCATAATTCAGGAAATTCAGAGGGCAAGCTGTGAGAAATTCCGGGGATAATTGAAATTGACCTGTAACTCACCAGCCACCATGGGAAATTCTATCACTTTGCACACTTTGCTTCCACAGCTAGAAATCAAATCAGAGTTCTAATCTGGAACCTTAGACACGCAGTGTCATCTTTAATGACTTCTGGCAAAAGATGCTCATTACAGACCTCAGCCTACCTAAATTAAACCATGAAACCCAAAAATTAAGCAGAAAATTCTCAATTTCTCATGTCTGTACAGCCACAGAAAAATCACACAAGTGGGAAAACACAGACTCCTTAGCGGTTTGTTCTGCCTGCAAATATTTGAGCAAGAATTATACAAAACAGAAGAGCAAATAGGAAAAAAAAAATATATATATATATATAATAAATCTGTCAGTCAGGTCCTAACTTTCAGGTTTGAGCCGTCTCTGCAAATAGCAATTTTTTGTGATCAATTTGAACTATCATGTCAAGGAACATTATCTCTCAGGTGATGGCCAGTTTTACCTCCTGTGTGATGTAGAGCTCAGATTCCTCTGCTACAGTAGGCTGCTGGCTGCAAGTCTTCTCTTGCTGCTAAGTGGACTGAGAGTGCAGTCCATCAGCATGGAGTTCAGATGTGTATGGCTCCTTTCAAATGGGGGGGCTAAAAATCCATCTCTCACCCTCAGCTCTAAACCTCATTCAGTGTGGATTTTCTAGAAGCTTCGGTAGCCATTAAACAATCTCTGGAGATTGTTTTTAAACCTCTTTCCTCCACTTCCCATCCACCATGCCCTTTGTGTCACTGTATGAATGGCGGCCACAATGGAGCAGAATAATTTGCATCACCAGCTTTCCCAGCTGCTCATGACTCAATTCAACTTGAACCCAAACCCAGGAAGGGGCTGGAGCAATGCCCAGTCTGCAGCAATGCCTCAGTGATGGCCCAGAGATATTAGACGTAAATAGAAATTACAAATTGAAATTTTTATCTTCCCTTGACATGTCTTCTTAAGGAGAAAAGTCAGAGAAGATGAGGACCAGGACAGTGCACTATAGGGTTATGCGACCAGATCCTGACTATGAACACGATAAACTAAGGATGGAGGAAAGCGTGCAAAGGAGAATCTATAAGTTTTATTCCTTCTTTTCTCAGTTAAAAACTACTTCTTCTGAGCCTTAAACTGTGCACACCAAATTCCTCAAAAAGAGTTCATCTCCCTTCCTAAATTCAACAACTTCATGTGGAATAGTTATTGTATACCAAGAGTGAAGCCCTGAGTGTCTCTAAATACAAGTGGCAAATCAGAAAACCCTTAAGAAGCTAAAGCAAATGTGATGGGAGAAATCCACACCCACGCAAGCTGAAAGAAGCCAGGACACACGATGAGGTCACTCCCAGGAAGGACCGTGTTTGCCATTTCAGCACACTCCCTTGTATACAGCTCGCTTCAGAAGCACATCACTCCAAGGAGTCACTCAGAGAAACTTTTCATGATCACTCTCTTGCCCACAGTAACAGATATGGAGGAGAAGGTTTCAACAACTCAGGGTCCACACTATTCAAGTCTAGTTTCTAACAAGAATGACAAAGGTCTTGGTAGATATGTTTTCTGCACCTCAGTGGTTTGTACACAACAGATCTTGGGCAAAAAATAATTAATTAGCCTAGAGCCAGCATGGCTGCCAAGAGTCAAGATTACTTATTACCCCAACCAACAATGGAGAAGCTCTTTAGGAGAACGTGCTTCCCAAGAAATGCTTGAGCGCAAGCATTCACATCAAGGAGGCCGAGGAACCCTGCTGGGTGCCCACAAGGGACTCGTGACATACCCATAGGTCATGATTAGGTCCCAACCCACTTATTCAGTAAATTACTTTTATAAACAGGTCAAAATGAATAAAGCCTTCCCATCAGGCTCACCTTCCAAACAAAAACACTTCCTGGCCCCCTGGCTAGAGAGAGCCCCTTTTCCTAAATTTGCCATTACAGCTGGGCAACCTATGATATTCGATGAAGTAATTAAAGACAAATCAGAGAAATTACTTACATTCTTTACAATAATCAGATGGTATTTCCAATCCAAAGAAGCAGACGGCAGCAAAAATAAACTGCATCCACAGAGGCTTAGATCAGTTCAGTCCCTGTAATAAATTATGATGGGAAACTAGGATATTGCCTGTTAGCTACCCGCTTTTGCAAGAGCAACATTAGAGAGAGCAATACTCACTGAGCTCCAGGATGAAATATAAGACTGGATGAGCCAGAGTGGATTTTCTGAGCAGGGCCAGGACGAGGGGGCTGCCAAATGGAGGCTTCTAAAGAACACAGTTTAAGTAGATACTGCCTCCCACAGATGCGTGAGTTCCCACCCTCAGGTTCTTACATTAGGCTTGCAATTGCAAGCGCCAGCCTGCCACCGGTTCCACACTGGAAGCGACAATAAAACCCAGCAGCAAGCGAGCCCAGCTGGAGAGCAACAGCCAGAAACGGCAGGGGGGCCGAGAGACCTTTCAGAACAGAGACTCCAGCGAGACTGTACGTCCATGGGGCTAAATCAAGAAGACTAAGAACACTCAGAAAAAGCACCCGCCTATCCAAAGTGCGTGAGTACCGGAGTTAGAAGGATAAAAGCTAACGTTCGTAGACACCTCCTGTGTGCCAGATGCTTTATACGTATGTATCAGCTTCTTTAATCTTCAAAACGACTTTCAGAGATGAGTATTATCAGTACCATTATCATTTTTATTACCATGTAAAAGACAGAAAAACAAACTCACATTTGAAGTATGTTGCTCTGGATCTGAGAGCTAGTAAATGCCTGCCCTGTACTATTAACTAAGTCTATATATTTTTTCTTTTTTTTTTTTTCATATTTTTGGTATTAAGAAAAATAAAAAATAAAATTAAGTCTATTCTTTTAGTCTACAGTCCCACATACAAAGACATCATTTTCAAGAAAAACAGACAGCAATAAAATCATCAGTATATATATTATGTCCCAAGTTAGTAAGAAACCACTTTAGGCACAGCCCTTTGTGCATCTTTACACAAACTGGGTGAGAAACTTTATCTCCCAACTTTTCATAGCCTGACAATATGTTTGAGAGGTTCAGAAAATATGGATTATCAATCTGTTAGATTAAAAAAACCTAAGTGCCAAAGGCGACTTGAGCGAAAGGCAGAGAAAGGATGGTGGCTCCTCCCACCGGACATCCCCGAAGGAGGCTGACAGACAGAGCCACTGACCTCCACATCCCCGTGAAGCTGAACATGGTGCTCACACAGCGAGGGAGCGGCGGCGGCCTGAGTCCATCCAGGCGCATGAGCAGAGCCGGGACACCGAAGAGCACCAAGTACTTCACGTAGAAGAAGAGCACCTGGGCCAGCGCCAGACCTCCTGCAAGACAGAGGGACCCGTCAGACGCAGAGACAAGAAGTGGAGCCATCTCCTGGGAAGGACGCTCGTTCCAGGAAACACACCACCTGCTCCCGCCTCTCCCACCACTCCCCTTCCTCCTCTCAATGCACACGTTTCACTGTCTCCCACGACGGTTCTGGGTGGTGAGATTTTTGGATTAACAAATACTGAAATCTGCTTTATTATTGTAAGCAATAGGACCCCTTAGCAGCTGTGCTTTTACAGACACTAGCAAAGGGCACACTTTGAAGTCATAAAATATGTGTGTGTGTATACACACATACATGGCATTAAAAACTATTAGAAAGGAAAAAAATCCTTCCCCAGTCCTTTCAAAATCTCACATGAATTCACATCCACTAGGATGGCGAGAAGTGTAAAAAGTCAGATCAACAAGGGTGGCAAAAATATGGAGAAATTGGAACCATCATACACTGTGTGTTGGCAGGAAAGTAAAATGATGCAGCCACTTTAGAAAATATTTGGCAATTCTTACATAATTAAACATACAGTTACCATGCATGCATGCTAAGTCGCATCAGTCATGTCCAACTTTTTGTGACCCTATGGACTGTAGCCCACCAGGCTCTTCTCTCCATGGATTCTCCAGGAAAGATTACTGGAGTGGGTTGCCGTGCTCTCCTCCAGGGGATCTTCCCCAACCAGGGATGGAACCCACGTCTCTTACATCTCCTGGATTGGCAGGTGGGATCTTTACCACTAGTGCTGCCTGGGAAACCCACAGTTACCATATGACCCAGCAATTCCACTCTTGGGCATACACCCAAGAGAAATGAAAACAGATGTCTACACAGCAACTTGCACCCAAATGTACACAGTAGCATAATTCACAACAGCCCAAATGTTGGACAACCCAAATGTCCACTGATGTACAAATGGATAAACAAAACATAGTAAGTCATACCGGAGAATATTATTCAGCCATAAAAAAAAAATGAAGATTCATACTGCAACATGAACGTTGAAAACATCATGCTAAGTGAAGTGAGCCACAAAAGACCACATATTGTATGATTCTGTTAGGTAGGTAGAATAGGGAAAAGGAGTCCCAAATGGCGGTGGCTAAAAGACAAAGAAGGGAAAATAGAACAAAAGAAGGTCCATGGACCGGAGTGAGGACCTCAGGTAAAGCAAACAACACTCCTGGCTGGCCCAATTTACATAGGACAGGCCCAGGGAGAGATAAACATATAAAAAGAGGAGCCAAAGCTAGCTCTCTCTCTCTTCCCCACGCACTGGGGCGCTCTTGTCTTCGCGTCTTTGGATCGACATGCCCTCATGCTTTGAAGATGGATTTTCCTGCTATCTTCTAAATAAAATAGAGCTGTAACACTGAGCTGTAACACTGATTTGTCTAAGAGCTATAACATGGTCCTTTCGAGACCTGAGAGCTATAACACGGTCTATCCAAGACCCGAGAGCTATGACTCGCCGAGGGGGCTTTAATGTCCGTCATTCCAAATCTTTGTTGTGACGAGACAAAGAACCAAGGAACATACACTCATGTGACACTTCCATTCATATGAAACTCCAGAAGAGGAAAAGAAAGACATAAATAGAGACAGAAAGGTGATTACTGGTTCCTTACCACTGAGGGGCTGGGAAATGAGATTATGCGGGATGGTAGCTAAACAGTAGGGTTTCCTCTTATTTTGCTGTACCAGGTCTTAGATGCAGCAGGTGGGATCTTTAGTTGCAGCATGCCAACTCTTAATTTCAGCACGTGGGATCTAGTTCCCTGACCTGGGTCTCTTGCATTGGGAGCTCAGAGTCGTCGCCACTGGACCACAAGAGAAGTCCTTAGGGCTTATTTTTGAGGTGATGAAAATGTTCTAAAAATTACTGTGATGATAGTTGCTGTATCACGGATGGATAGTATATCCATGATATACTGAAAGCCAATGAGCTGTACACTTTGAATGGTTGGACTGTATGATATATGAACTGTATCACAATAAAGCTACTTAAAAAAAAGGGGGGCCCCAAGCTGCAAGAACCAGCATCTTCCTGGCCAGAACCATGTCTTTTTGGAAGGAAAGGAACTCAGAGTGTGGGCACAGAGTGAGATCTGAGGCAGAGACACACGCTCTGCTCCCATGGGCGTCCACCTGCCCCTCTGAGAGCAGGACCCGCGTCTCCAGCTAGAGCTCAAGATGCTCCACTGATCAACACACCCTCGTGGGCTTCTGAGCCAGCTGACCCCGCCTCTCCACCCTGGGAGGAGGATGGGAACCTGAGCTATCCGTCTGTGGGGAACCATCAACCTGAGCAAGCTGCTGGCCTCCGCAGCGGAGTGAGGAGGTGAAGCCAGGAGAAGAACAAGGGCAAAATGCCCGAGGAAACCCTGGAGTAGATGACCTGTGGCCACGTGCTGCCCAGCCTCCAAACTCACCTTCCCCAGTGTGCAGGGAAATGATGCAGGCCAGCGATAGTGACAGGGCTGATTGGCTTAAGGAAATAACTAAGCCTTAAATTAGCAGTAGCAAGAGATACTACTGCCTGGTCCTTTTGTTGTTACATGGCAATCACTGCCATGAAATGTGTGGCTGTAAATAGTAACTCTGAGCCAGAGAAAAATACATAAGCCATTTTCTAAATATACAGTGTGCATGCCTGCATGCTAAGTCACTTCAGTCGTATCCCAACTCTTTGCAACCCTATGGACTGTAGCCCACCAGGCTCCTCTGTCCATGGGATTTTACAGACAAGAATAATGGAGTGTAATCTCTTCCCGATCCAGAGATTGAACCCATGTCTCTTATGTCTCCTGCACTGGCAAGTGGGTTCTTCCCATCAGTGCCACCTGGGAAGCCCAAATAAACAGTTTGAACAAAGGTAAACAGCAGTTCAAATTCGAGAGCTACATGTCCTACAAGGAGAAAACCCCAGGAATCACCACGTGTCAGTCACACTCAGGAGTTATCAAAAATGTTCTTTTCGGAAACCAGACTATGGTCTTATTTGTTGCAAGAGCTGCTATAAAATCGTAGCCTTCTTGGATGTATGATAAGAGATAAGAAAAAAGCTGGTGTGTGTGTGTATGTGTGTGAATGTGTGTGTGTATGTGTGTGTACGTACACAAGAAATGGGAGATGTGTGTTAACACCATCTTAAAAGCATTTGGGCAGGGGGAGTGCCATAGGAATATACTGAATGGTGAAGAAATCAGTTGCACTGTCAAATATGGCAGTGAGGGAAACTATAAAATATTCCAATATGAACCCCCAGGCTCCAGTCAGAAAAATCCCAGAGCTACCAAAAGGCAGGACATAAGTAAGAAAGACTAATTGAAAGGCATAAAGCTTCCAGAGATGACAAAGGTCAGTCTGAGGAACTGAGGATATCAAAAGGCCTATGAAAGAGTGTATCTACTGAAGCTCAGGTAGGTTAAGGCCACCCAGGGGTCTTTTATAGATGAAGCATCAGATGTTTCTTTTCCTTGTTAACAGGGTGCAAGATCAGGGAGAATGGGCTATTTCTTGTCTCAAAATACTGCCTTTAATTTGACATTATTTTTGTATAGTTGTTATACACGAGGCAGATTAATTACAATCCATAGCTGAATCTACATTTTCATGGATCACTATTTGCAAACAATCTTCAGCATTTGCAAACAATCCACCAACTGCAATGCGAGAGACTCAAGTTCCATCCCCGGGTCAAGAAGATCCCCTGGAGAAGGAAATGGCAACCCACTCCAGTATTCTTGCCTGGAGGATCCCCATGGACACAGGAGCCTGGTGGGCTACAGTCCATGGGGTCGCAAAGAGTCGGACACAACTGAGCGACTTCACGTCCTATGGAACTGGGCTATGAGGGAAGGGTTAATTTTGTACAGATGTTTAATAGCATTCTATGGCTAGATCTAATTGAAGATAAGATTACTGGGGACTTTTTCTTCAATACAGATGGAAAGCATAAGAAATCACATATTTAGCAATATGCAACAACTGACTTATATATCTGATATTGATTATTCTTTATGGATTAAGATACAAAAGGCTTATTTTTTTTCTTGACATTTCAGTAACTGGTTCATAAGCTCATAGAAAAAGAAATGTGAATAGTGGTTGTAAAAGCATTATAAATGTAATTTCTGTATTGTTTAGTCTTTCAGGCAAAAAATGTGTTTATATCCATGAATTTAACAATCCTGCCTCCTTGCTACTGATTTGCATCATCCTACGACGGATGCACGGCTCATTCTTCTTTCCCCTTGACCTAAAGATCAGTTTTTCCTGTGTAAGATTTGGTCTAAGGTTTCGGGGTTAACCCTAAGGGTTACCAATCTCCCACTAGGCATATGATATGTTAGAAGACAACATAAGGAAGACAAATATCATATGATATTGCTTATATGTGGAATCTTAATCAGTTGTGTCAGACTCTGCGATCCCGTGGATGGGAGCCTGCCAGGTTCCTCTGTCCATGGAACTCACCAGGCAAGATGACTGGAGTGGGTAGCCATTCCCTTCCCCAAGGATCTTCCCAACCCACAGATTGAACCTGGTCTCTTGCATTATAGATGTATTCTTTACTATGTGAGCCACCGGGAAGCCCCCAAAATGGTACAAATGAACTTGTTTACAAAACAGAAACAGAATCACAGATATAAAAAATGAACTTATGGTTACCCGGGGGATAGGGAAAAGGGATAAATTGGGAGATTGGGATTGACATATACATACTACTGTATATAAAATAGATAACAAACAAGGACCTACTGAATAGCACAGGGAAACCTACTCAATACCCTGTAATGATCTACATAGGAAAAGAATCTAAAAAAGAGTGGATATATGTGTATGTAAAATTCACTTTGCTATATACAAGAAACTTAACTATGGCAGAAAGTGAAGAAGACCTAAAGATCCTCTTGATGAAAGTGAAAGAGGAGAGTGGAAAAGTTGGCTTGAGGCTCAACATTCAGAAAACGAAGATCATGGCATCTGGTTCCATTACTTCATGGGAAATAGATGGGGAAACAGTGGAAACAGTGTCAGACTTTATTTTGGGGGCTCCAAAATCACTGCAGATGGTGACTGCAGCCATGAAATTAAAAGATGCTTGCTCCTTGGAAAGAAAGTTATGACCAACCTAGACAGCATATTAAAAAGCAGAGACATTACTTTGCCTACAAAGGTTCATCTAGTCAAGGCTATGGTTTTTCCAGTGGTCATGTATGGATCTGAGAGTTGGACTATAAAGAAAGCTGAGCACTGAAGAATTGATGCTTTTGAACTGTGGTGTTGGAGAAGACTCTTGAGAGTTCCTTGGACTGCAAGGAGATCCAACCAGTCCATCTTAAAGGAGGTCAGTCCTGGGTGTTCATTGGAAGGACTGAAGTTGAAGCTGAAACTCCAATAATTTGGCCACTTGATGTGAAGAGCTGACTCATTGGAAAAGACCCTGATGCTGGGAAAGATTGAGGGCAGGAGAAGAAGGGGACGACAGAGGATGAGATGGTTGGATGGCATCACCGACTCAATGGACATGGGTTTGGGTAAACTCCGGGAGTTGGTGGTGGACAGGGAGGCCTGGCATGCTGCGGTTCATGGGGTTGCAAAGAGTCGGACACGACTGAGCGACTGAACTGAACACAACGTTGTAAATCAACTACACTCCAATAAAAATTTTAAAAGAAACAAGACAAGTGACTGTGCTCTGATGAAAAGTTATTTGACATACATAAATTGAACTCACTTTTGTCATGTTCAAAACTGCAAAATTTAGCTATTTTAAAATACTTTAAAATATTTTTTCCTGAGTTTATATGTAAAAGACCCCTCACTACCAGGAGTTAAGATTAGTTTCTGCCTAACCTAACACCTTTCTCTCAAAAAAGTTATAGATGAGTTCATATGCTATGCTCATTCATTCAACAAGCATGTCCCAAGCACCTGACAGCTGAATCACTAGTTCAGTTCAGTTCAGTTCAGTCTTTCAGTCATGTCCGACTCTTTGCAACCCCATGAATCGCAGCATGCCAGGCCTCCCTGTCCATCACCAACTCCCGGAGTTCACTCAAACTCATGTCCATCGAGTCGGTGATGCCATCCAACCATCTCATCCTCTGTCGTCCCCTTCTTCTCCTGCCCCCAATCCCTCCCAGAATCAGGGTCTTTCCCAATGAGTCAGCTCTTCACATCAGGTGGCCAAAGTACTGAAGCTGCAGCTTCAGCATCAGTCCCTCCAATGAACACCCAGGACTGATCTCCTTTAGAATGGACTGGTTGAACCTCCTTGCAGTCCAAGGGACTCTCAAGAGTCTTCTCCAACACCACAGTTCAAAAGCATCAATTCTTCGGCGCTCAGCTTCCTTCACAGTCCAATTCTCATATGCATACATGACCACTGGAAAAACCATAGCCTTGACTAGATGGACCTTTTCGGCAAAGTAATGTCTTTGCTTTTCAATATACTATCTAGGTTGGTCATAACTTTCCTTCCAAGGAGTAAGCGTCTTTTAATTTCATGGCTGCACTCACCATCTGCAGTGATTTTGGAGCCCAAAAAATTAGTCTGACACTGTTTCCACTGTTTTCCCATCTATTTCCCATGAAGTGATGGGATTGGATGCCATGATCTTCGTTTTCTGAATGTTGAGCTTTAAGCCAACTTTTCACTCTCCTCTTTCACTTTTATCAAGAGGCTTTTTAGTTCCTCTTCACTTTCTGCCATAAGGGTGGTGTCATCTGCATATCTGAGGTGATTGATTTTTCTCCAGGCAATCTTGATTCCAGCTTGTGCTTCTTCCAGCCCAGCGTTTCTCATGATGTACTCTGCATAGAAGTTAAATAAGCAGGGTGACAATATACAGCCTTGACGTACTCCTTTTCCTATTTGGAACCAGTCTGTTATTCCATGTCCAGTTCTAACTGTTGCTTCCTGACCTGCATATATGTTTCTCAAGAGGCAGGTCAGGTGATGTTATCAAAGGCAGACTGGGGGTCATATCGTGTGGAGAACCCAGGCTTCAGGAGACTCACGGGTCAGTTTCATCACAGTCCCATTTATCCTTCCCTTTGGCTCTCAATGTTTTCTTCTCCCTTTCTTCCCTATTCCTCCTTCCATTGAAACAATCCCATGTACCCTTCAGATCCCAGTTCAGACATAGTTTATTCTTCATAACTTCTCTGTTTCAAGCAGAATCAATAACTTATGCATTAATATATAGTTACTGAGCACCAACCACTTACCAGATACTGAGCAATACAGTGTTGAATAAAGAGATGAGGTCCCTGATTTATAGAGTCAGTTAAAAGTGACAGCAAAGAATGTAAATCAGAAGCATGGTTAAAAAAAAACCTACACCTCTATAACAGGTGACAATCTGAACACAATGGATTAGACACATTTCTTAGAACATTTAACAACTATTCCTTGTGTCAAGTAAGGCTGTAGATGCTTGGTACACATTATTCAGTGGATATTCCAGCCTTCATAAGGCTTCCTCCTTCATAGGAGTCAACAAAAAGCAGACATAAAAATAAGCAAATGCTATATGAAAACTAAGAAAGCAAGGAAGAATGTATTCTCCAACAGTGTCTGCAATGTTATTTTCTCTCCCTCGTGCCCTTCTATAATGTAATCTTTTCACTCCCCCATCAAAAGTAAATCTGGGCAGATCCTAGGACCCAGACAGACAGAAAAAGTGATGGTCTTCTAATTCCAAGTGCAGCCTGCCATTGGCCCAGTGGCTTCTGCTTGCTGCCCCTTGGAATGCTTACCCTTGGATCCAGTTGCCAGGCTGCAAGATACCTGAGCCATGTAGACAGGCCATGTGAAGATGCTCCAGAGGACAGCACCTGCTGAGCTCCCTGTCAAGTCAGCCTCAACTGCAACGGAGTGAGGAGCCACTTTGGATGTCCTGTCCAGTAGAACCTTCAGATGCCTGAAGCATCAGCTGATATCTGGCAGCAACCACAGGAGAAGGAAAGAACCACCAACCAAGAACCACCAACCACCCAAGCAAGAACCACCCAACCAATTTCCGTCAACCAACAGAAGAGCGAGAGAGGAAATCACTGTTTTCAACCAAGTTTGAGGATGGTTTGTTATTCAGCAACAGCCAACTGGGACAGAGGGTGGCAAATGCAATGGAAAAAGAAAAAAAATAAAAAGAACAGGATAAGGGAACTCAGAATTCAGAAGTGGCGAGTGCTGCTGTTGTTTAAAGGGAAGTCAGGGTGGTCCTCACTGAAAAGAGGATATTTACACAAAAACTTGAAGGTGAGGGGGTGAGCCACGCAGGCCCCTGCTCTCTCCAGGCTCTCACCAAACTATGTTCTCATGGTCTGTGTTGCCCTCATGGACTGTAGCCCGCCAGGCTCCTCTGTCCCTGGAATCCTCCAGGCAAGAATTCTGGAGTGGGTTGCCATTCCCTTTTCCAGGGGATCTTCCCAACCCAGGGATCGAACCCAAGTCTCCTACATTGTAGGCAGATTCTCTACTACCTGAGCCACCAGGGAAACCCAAGAATACTGGAGTGGGTAGCCTATCCCTTCTCCAGGGGATCTTCCTGACCCAGCGATCAAACCTAGGTCTCTTGTATTGCAGGCAGACTCTCTACCATCTGAGCCACCAGGGAAGCCCAAGAATACTGGAGTGGGTAGCCTACCCCTTCTCCAGGCAATCTTCCTGATTGAACCCAGGTCTCCTGCATTGCAGGTAGATTCTCTACCATCTGAACCAACTGGGAAGCCCCATATAATTATCACACCAGACCACAACTGTACCCATCCTGCGAGACCACAAGCTTCTCAAGGTCAGGAATTATATCTTACACCTCTTGTACTCAGCACCTAATTAATATCTGCCCTTCCCTTATGGCTCAGCTGGTAAAGAATCTACCTGCAATGTGGGAGACCTGGGTTAAGATCCCTGGGTTGAGAAGCTCCCCAAGAGAAGGGAAAGGCTCCCCCCTCCAGTATTCTGGCCTGGAGAATTCCATAAACTGCACGGTCCTTGGGGTTGCAAAGTGTCGGACATGACTGAGTGACTTTCATTCACTTTCGCTTTGGGGGCTTCCCTGATAGTTCAGTTGGTAAAGAATCCACCTGCAATGCAGGAGACCCTGGATCGAATCCTGGGTCAGGAAGATCTGCTGGAGAAGCAAAAATGAATACTCCCCACCCCAGTATTCTGGCGTAGAGAACCCCCTGGACTCTATAGTCTGTGGGGTCACAAAGAGTCGGACAGGACTGAGCGACTTTCACTTTCATTTTTGCTTCCTTGGTGGCTCAGTGGGTAAAGAATCCACCTGCCATGCAGGAGACACAGATTTGATCCCTGGGTCAGGAAGATCCCCTGGAGAAGGAAATGGCAACCCACTCCAGTATTCTTGCCTGGAGAACCCCATGGACAGAGGAGCCTGGCAGGATATAGTCCATGGGGTCACAAAGAGTCAGACACAACTTAGGAACTAAACCACCATTATAATTAATGCTCAATAAATGTTTCCATGTAAAGTAACTAAATTGATAATTCACCCTGTCATATGAAAACTCCTTGATATCAGAGTTTTTCTGGGAGGTAGACTGATATTCTAAAACCTTTCCTGTATTCTGAGGATTAAGTCACTACTGAAATTCAGATCTACCACCAAGTAAAAGAATCTTCTGTGATGGGAATTTCTTGGTGGTCCAGTGGTTAAGACTCCATGCTTTCACTGCCAAGGGCCCAGGTTCAATCCCTGGTCAAGGAACTAAGGTCCCATAAGCTGCATGGCAAGGCCAAAAACGAAAAAACAAAGTTATTTTTTAAAAAGATAAAGAATCTTTCACATGTATGGGATCTCCCAGCATCAAGAACAAAGCTGGGAAAGGGAGAAAGAAAGAAAAGTCCTAGCTGCCTGCTTGTGAATGCCTTAAAGAGACTGTGTGGTGAATTCTACCACCCATGCGCCACCTCCAAATGGAAGGGCCTCAAATTCAGCTTGTCCAGAAGAGAATGAGGCGGAGCTTCCCTGGTGGCTCAGTGGTAAAGAATCCGCCTGCCAGTGCAGGGGACAGGGGTTCAATCCCTGGTCCAGGAAAATTCCACATGCCACAGGGCAACTGAGTCTGTGGCCACAACTACTGAGCCTGAGCTCCAGAGCCTGGGAGACACAACTCCTGAGGTCTGTGTGCCTAGAGCCTGTGCTCCGCAGCAAGAGGAAACACTGCGGTGAGAAGGCCATGCACCACAGCCAGAGAGCCGCCCCCATTGGCCACAGCTAGAGAAACCCCATGCAGCAACACAGATCCAGCACAGCCGAAACTAATAAATAATGAAATCAGGAATTTTTTTAAAAAATTCACACCAAAAGAGAATGAGGTTTTCTCTCCCTCAAAACTAGAAAGAAAGCAGACCTCTGAGATAGGAGGAGATTAATTCTACAAAGAGTTCTAGAAGGAGATTGAGAAAAGGGCCCAAATGTGGCGGTTCTCCGGTGTTCAGCCCCTCCTCCACTGACACCCTACCTACCCAGCCATCCATACTCTCTCTGCATGCGATACAACCTCCCATAATCTGAATTTATACAAAGCAGCTGGTGACTGTCTCCCATGTGGGATTTCCCCCTTCTCACTTCTGGTCCTCAAACAAGAGGCTGAAGAATCTCATACTGGGGCGGGGGTGGGTGTGAAGGGAAAATGAGTCAGGCCCAACTCACTTTTCCTCCTGGAACTACTCATTTTACCCAGTTGCACCTTTTACTTTCTCTTCGCTATACAGTCATTTCTCTGCCTAGAAGTCCTCCTCTCTCCATTTCGTCTGCAGAAACTGTAACCTTCAAGGACCCACCTAACGCCGTTATTTCACAAAGTTTTCCTAAAAGCTCCAGCCAAAACAGTCACATGCGTCCTTGCAAGTTCATAGCATGGGGCAGCTTTCTGTCTGGTCACTATAAGCTCCATGGGGCAGGGGCCACAGCTGTCCTCTCTACCTCCAGCCCCTTAGTCCCAAGCAGTGCCTGGCACCACATGGACAGGATCAATGGCTATTGGCTGAGTGAAGGAATGGACTGAAGAAATACATGCACTTTCACGCATATTATCCCACTGCTATTTTTATTCAACCCTGGGTCATAAGTATTACTCCCATATGCCAGATTAAAACAACAAACATTTATAAGAAGTATGACCTCCTCAAGTATCAGGGGTTATAAACACTGGATCTTAAAACCCTGGTCTGTTGTTTCCAAAATCAATGACCTCTCCCACTCCAAAGGCCATGCTTCCAAAGTAAACTCTCTCTATTCATCTTTATTATAAGCATGTAAGTTTTTCTTCCTGTAATATATAAGTTGATTTTATATAAATCCTTAGGTTTAAAAAAAAATTTCATTTAAATATTTCATAATTTCTAGTTATGAAATTATCATCTATCTAGTGTCCTATCACCTGTAGCATACATGAGGAAGTGGCATTAACACATGCATTGCATGTTACCTTCTGGGCATTTGTGAACTTGCTCATATTGTCTGCAAGCAGGCCAGATGCTCAAAGCCCATCCCCACATGGCTGAACATGAGGACCTTTAAGAAGCAGGTGCTCGGTACAGAATCACGTATCCACCAAATGTTGCTACAGGTTGGAAGTTCTTCCTGGGGGTAAACAAGAGTCTCAGTGGTACTAGATCCCCCTTGAATTGTTAGATCCCTTACAGACCTGAAGAATAATTCAGCATTTGCTGGTGAAAAGCCTTCACACACCAGAGAATGGATCAAGTCATGTCTTATGGCATGGTTTGCCAAGGATTGGAGAGAGACGCCCTTTGGCTCCGCTGGCCACCTTTGCCTCCGCTGGCCATCTTTGCCTGTCTGACCCTTGTCCTTGGGATGCCCGCCATTGGAGAAAGGCACTGGCTCCAGCTTCACTCCCTTTCAGAAGGCATGTGGTCTCTGCACCAACACACGGTCGTACCCGTCCCAACCAGCTTGTGCCACCCTGACCCACCGCTCCCACCTGTCCTGGGCTCCTGCCTCAGTCCGTGCCCTGACCTCCCCGCTAGACCTTTTCTGCTCCAAAGCCAGTGACCCCAGTCACTTTCATCTTGCCCACCTCTAACCTATTCTAGATTCTGTGAACTATTCTGTGATTGTTCAACTATTCTGTGAACTATTCTGCTCAGATTAGAAGGCCTAGATATTTTATGAACGTTTCTTCTCGCATAAAGTTCTTTATAAGAATGTTTCATGTTTACAGTGAACAATACTGTATTTTACACTTAAAAATGAGTAAGAGTGTAGATCTCATGCTAAGTGTTCTTACCACAATAATAAAAACGGAACCTTTCATATATGAAAGCTGGGTTAAGTATTAGAAGCACAAAGTCAACCAGAATACAGACCAGGAACCATAACATAGAGGAAGTAGAATCATATAGAATTGTAAGATTTTTCCCTCCACACTGGGAATATTGGGAGGAAGGGAAGCTCACGTGCTGGGAAGGTCAACACCAGAGGTCAGAATTACTGTGATGTTCACAGGTCCCCACAGAGACACTGAAGAAAAGAGAGCTACTGCCAATTTCATAAAGCATAAGTGTACAGCTCGGTGAACTTTCTCCAACTGAACCCACCCTGTGGCCCAGGACGTCTGAGAAACACAACATCACTGGTGCCCAAGAAACCCCTTCTCCCAGCTGTCACTTCACTCTTCCAAGGACAACTACTGTCCTGGCTTCTCATAGTATCCACTAGTTTTGTCTGTTTTTGTCTTTTATGTCAATAGGATCATTCAGCATGTAGTAAAAAAAAAAAAAAAAAAGATTGCTATTGCCTCGTGGTGGTTCTATAATGTTCTTTGTCAGGGGAATGAACTGGGGGTGAGAAACCAAGTCAGTAAACATGACGGATGGGGAAGGGCATGAGATAACAAAACTGAGGAATTGCTACCAAGAGCTCCAGAAGAGCAAGCACTCAAGTCAAGAAGGAAAGAACAGCATGCTGGTAAGAGATGCCAACGGTGCTCGTGAGCCTTGCCCAGCCTGCCGAGGCCAAGGAGAGAAAGGAAATTTCGATTATGCCTGGGCACTGAACTCTGGGAATAAGTGACTACAGCTAATTCTGTAGTTTCCACCTAAACCTAAGGATTACAAGCTGAACCTGTAGCCCCCACCGGGCAGGTGCAAATGTCTCAGCTCCTGTGCTAAATGGAAAACTGAGCTGCTACAGGAGAAACCAGCTGGAACCCAGTAATGAGTTCCAAAGAGTCAGACACAATTGAGCAACTGAACTGAACTGAATGAGTTTAGACTTCACCCATGACACCATCCGGAGCAGAATCTCTAACTAACGTAAACACCTGTCATTTCCCTAGCTGGGCATGGTTTCTATAACAAGATTCCCTGCTCATACTACAGTGATAATATGCACTAAATAACTAGCTGTACTTGAGAATGACAAGGCCGCCCACACTAAGCAACCGAGCCTCCAAGGCTCGAAAAGGAGGGTAGTCCCCGTGCTTCTGTCCCAGGAGCACTTCACAGAATCCTGCTTCTTAGAAATGCAAATACTGAGTATTCAGAGCAAGTAATGCCAAACCAAGGAGCGTGGAGAAGGCAAGAAGGCAGAAGAGGCTAGAGGAGCACTTATCAAAGTGCCCAAACCCTCAAAAGGAGATGAGCCAAGAGGGTGAGTGACAAATGAAGCAAGAACACACTCAAGTCATTCAAGAGTCATCTTGAAGATGGAACGTTCTGGCCACACAATTTCTTTCCAAGCAGCATACAGGCCAGGCTATAGTCTTCAGGTGGGTCCTCACTCCAGGAGGGGGAACAGCCAAGCATGGGGACGAAGACCTGGGCTCAGCTGACGGGGGGTGGGTCAGAGCTCTGCCCTTTTTGCTCCCCCTACAATAGTGACGACGGGACCTCCTGCACCCTTCACATGCGGCTCCCCAAATGACTCAGGGTCTCTTCCAGGGGCCGTATTCATTACCAACAGCTATTTTTAAAACAAAGTCACACGTGCAGTGAGCATGCAAGGAAACACATGAGCGTGAAAATCACCCAACTCGGGACGATGGTTACCATTTAGAAGGAAGGAGGGAAAAGGCAATCAGGCGGGATCTCCACGGGGGCCTCAACTATGTCGGTAAGACTTTTCAAACTAAGTGACGGGTAAACACATTCACTGTATTTTAATGACTGTTTAAATAGCTCACACATGAGTGTGTGTATGCACATAAAATATAGCCTCACTGTCAGGGCAAGTTTACCAACAAACTAGTTTCTGAGAATACATTCTGGCATAACAATAGCAGCTATTGATTACGAAGTACTGACCCTTTCTATATGTCAGGCTGTGCTCATCATCATTTTAATTCTCACAGCATACCTCTCAGTGAGCATGGGTATCATTATGATCCACATTTTATGGATAGGAAACTGAGCAGCAAAGAAGGTTGCAAAACTCGCCTAAGAGCACACGCAAATACGAGTCAGAATACACGAACCTGGATCTGCGGCCTCCAGGTCACCACGTGGACTAGACTCACATCCACCTGAGACTAGGCATAGAGCAGAGTCTAGAGGCAGACCAGATGACAGGACAGCAAGGGCACAGTCACGAGGAGCTGAAGGAGTTATTCTGAGCAGGGGCCAAAAAAAAAAAAAAAAAACCAAGCAGAGACAGAGCTTTGAAGATACTCAGAAAAGCTAGCCTCAAGGAGAGCACCGTAAACAAAGATATGCAAGAAACTAATGCACTGTGCTGAGCAGATCTGGGTTCACAGGTTTGAGAATCCTGATCCTCTTAGCATCAAAATAAGTAGTTATTAACTCAGAAACTCAGAGTTTACCTCCCAAAATGCTTAATCTTTGGGCATATAAGTCAACTCAAAAGGTAGTTTTCGAAACTTTCTTCTTGTTACAATACAAACCCCCACAATGCCTCTCCTCAAAGAAAGGGTTTGTTACTAGAGGAAAAAAAGGTCATCTGGATAGAATACCAAATCCTATTTGCCCATTCTCTTTTTGCTGTTGTTTCGTTTTGTTTTGGCTTTGTTGGGTCAAAGTTGCAGCATGCCAGATCTTCACCTCAGCATGAGGCTTTCTCTCTAGATGTGGTGCGAGGGCTCAGGAGTTGCAACACACGGGCTTAGCTGCCCCGTGGCATCTGGGATCTTAGTTTCCTGACTGGGGATCAAACCTGTACCCCCTGCATTGGAAGGCAGATTCTTAACCACTGGACCACCAGGGAAGTCCCTGCCCGTCCTTTTTAACTGTAAAATTGTTAATATCTTTAGGGGAAAACCTATAAATCACAATAAAGCACAAAATCAAAATAAATCTTAAACATCACAAAATAAATCTTTAACAAACATCAAGGTGTTCCAGAAGCATTTTTAAATGGTAAAATGAATTTAAAATCTTTGCAAAATGATCATTGTCATGCAACAGAATAGACATACTGAATTAAGAATTTAAGTCTATAAAAGCCCTTCTCCATCAAAAACCTGTGAGGGAAGAAGACCCTACACAGCAAAAGCAAAGTCCTACTATACATACAGCTCTGTAAGATTTAATGAAGTCATGTGGGAAAACGAGGGAAATTTACATGGAGCTGAATGACCTGAAAACTCTGAAAAGCAAATTTGCAGGTAGAGACCAGGTGTAGATTACTGTTTGAAATTTGATGCCTCAATGTGACTCACTTTGCCCAAAAGAAGTGCTCTGCAAAAATCTATGTGCAAAAAGAATTGAAAATTAACTACTATTTAAACTATTCTATTGCAAACCCTCCAGGAGTCAAAAAATCCCTTTAGGAAGCAAATAATTGCCTCCCCAAAGTATCAGTTCAGGTTTCCATACAGCAACTTTGCTTAAAAGAAAAATATACTTATGTTATGTAAGAAGTTATCTGTACACTAAGCTACCTGGGCACAATAATGGGTTAGGTAGGGATCAGCAAAGATCAGAGTATTCTGAGGAATACTGGGGAGAGAGAGGGAAGGCAAAGGATAGTTAGTGTTTTAAATAACTGTGGTGCAACTTGCTACCCTTTATGATACCGCACAGAGCAGCCATCTCACCCATTCTGCAAGCATGCACCATGAAATTATCCTCACACCACATGGAGCATCTGTAATTGAACAAAGTCCCACAGTAGTAAATCCCAGTGTAGCTTCGGGTTCACACTGCATTAATTTCAAATAACTTCAGGGTTCTAATCCAAGGAGAGGATTTATAAAAACTATTTTTTTTCTGGTGTATCTTAACAAACTTTGGAATATCTCATGCCTCCAAAGGGTAAAAAAATGAAGAAACCCTTAGGCTATTTGACATATGTTTGCGTCCCCCACTTTCAAGCCAGACATCAGATGTCAACTGTCTGATCCCTCTTCCTTCATTGTGATGTTGTAGGAGAAAAAGCCCATGGATGGCTTTGTTAGCATTTCATTAGCATTTAGATAGGTGCACGGACATTATTTCAACAACAGCTGGCGCTTAAACACAGCTACGCAACCTTCTGACTGCCTGCGCCAAGGAGACGGGCCTCTGAAGTCCAACCAGTGAAGAGTTAAGGTTTCAAAAAAGACTCTACTGTACATTCCGCAGAGCTCCATTGTATCTTTACCTATAAGGTAGGAACAACTCATTTGCCATTGTTTTCACCACACCATCCCTTCAATCACTCCCAAACCCCTTGCCAAAGCTCTCTTTTATCCTCATAACCTCATTTATCTGGATTTACCATGGTGAACCATGATTCAATAATGTACTCAAGAAATGTGATCTTCTTGAGGTCTTTTAAAGAAAAGCCATAAGTCACTGACTTTGCCCTTCTTGATCCTAAACCCCTAAACTCAAATTCATGGATAGTCTCAGGTTGACATATTTTGTCTTCTTATGAGATTCTGATGTTCAAAAGAAAGTGAGGATATATGTCATCATATATTTATGCAAACCCTTAGAATATAAAACACCAAGAATGAACCCTTATTGAAAACTATGGACTTAGGGTGATAATGATGTATCACTGTAGCTTCATCAATTGTAGCTAATGTACCCTATCTGATAGAGGATGTTTATAGTGGATGGGCTGGAGGAATAGGGGTTATATGGGAAATCTCTGTGATTTCCTCTCAATTTTGCTGTATACCTGAAAACACTAATTTTTTTAAAAAAGTATTTTTTAATGAACAACAAAAGAAAAGGAAAGCCGAGTTACTATCTTTTAGTGATACTACTGAGATGTTTATGTATAATGATAAAACATCTGGGATTTGCTTCAAAACAGTAAGGGAGAGAATATAGATGAAAGAAAAATGGCCACGAGTTGATAATTGTTGAACCTGGCTGATGATTATATAGGGGTTAATTATATGTTTATGCTTTTTATTTTTCCAAAGTATCAGCTAATTTAAAATAGAGGCAGTAAGAGCCCCCATTAGAACCCTGAATTTTAGCCAGAAATAGTCAACTTCCTCCTCACCCACTAACCAAATGCATTAGCAGGGCAGAGTGAACAAGATGGACTAACACCAGCACAATTCTAACCCCTTCTTATCCTGTGAGCACAGAAAGTCTGAAAGGGGAAAAATCGAGAGGGCCAATTATAAGAAGGGGAAGAGACAGAATGACATGAGGAAGAATAATGAACATGCTTATCAGTCCTGGAATCACTAGGAACTGCAGCCCAAGAAGAATGTCTCCATATAACAAGATGCCCTGCCACTATCTTCATCAATAACAGTATTTATCCAGTTTATTTGGTCCAAAAAATCACTTGAGAAAACTGTTAATTCCAGAGACTCCCAGGCCTCTCCTTTCAGATTCTGATTCAGTAGATTTGGGTTAAAGCCCTGAAATCTGGATGCAGAACAAGTCCTGGGAGGTTATGTCTGGTCAGGTCTGAGATAGTCCAAGTTAGAAGATCCGCCTCCTACTCCCTTTCCCCATGTTTAAACACAAATACCAAACTGCCAAAAGCAATATTCCTGGGGAAAGTGAGGTTAACTTCCTGCTGCTGTTCACTCCTATTTTCTGATTTTCAAGTGTAGAAAAAGACAGCTCTCTTGCTCAATCTCTTGTTTCTAAGACAGAACTTCAAAGGTAACATTTCAGACTCATGCTGACACTCATGGCCAAGTTATCCAAGAAGAGAATATGCAGGGAATTTCAAAGGAAAATCTTGTGCCACCAAAGGAAAGATATACCCATCTGAAGACAGAGTTCCAAAGAACAGCAAGGAGAGATAAGAATGCCTTCCTCAGTGATCAATGCAAAGAAAGAGAGGAAAACAACAGAATGGGAAAAACTAGAGATCTCTTCATGAAAATCAGAGATACCAAGGGAACATTTCATGCAAAGATGGGCACAATATAGAACAGAAATGGTAAGGACCTAACAGAAGCAGAAGATATTGAGAAGAGGTGGCAAGAATACACAGAAGAACTACACAAAAAAGATCTTCATGACCCAGATAACCACGATGGTGTAATCATTCACCTAGAGCCAGACATCCTGGAGTCCAAAGTCAAGTGGGCCTTAGGAAACATCACTACAAACAAAGCTAGTGGAGGAGATGGAATTTCAGTTGAGCTATTTAAAATCCTAAAAGATGATGCTGTGAAAGTGTTGCACTCAATATGTTAGCAAATTTGGAAAACTCAGCAGTCGCCACAGGACTGGAAAAGGTCAGTTTTCATTCCAATCCCAAAGAAAGGCAATGCCAAAGAATGCGCAAACTACCGCACAATTGTACTCATCTCACATGCTAGCAAAGTAATGCCCAAAATTCTTCAAGCAAGGCTCTAACAGTACATGAACTGTGAAGTTCCAGATGTTCAAGCTGGATTTAGAAAAGGCAGAGGAACCAGAGATCAAAATGGCAACATCCACTGGATCATCAAAAAAGCAAGAGAGTTCCAGAAAAATATCTACTTCTACTTTATTGACTACACAAAAGCCCTTGACTGTGTGGATCACAATAAACTGTGGAAAATTCTGAAAGAGATGGGAATACCAGATCACCTTACCTGCCTCCGAGAAATCTGTAGGTCAAGAAGCAACAGTTAGAACCAGACATGGAACAACAGACTGGTTCCAAATTGGGAAAGGAGTATGTCAAGGCTGTATATTGTCACCCTGCTTATTTAACTTACACGCAGAGTACATCATATGAAATACCAGGCTGGATAAAGCACAAGCTAGAATTAAGGCTGCCAGGAGAAAAATCAATAACCGCAGATATGCAGATGACACCACCCTTATGGCAGAAAGTGAAGAGGAACTAAAGAGCCTCTTGATGAAGGTGAAAGTGGAGAGTGAAAAAGTTTACTTAAAACTCAACATTCAAAAAACTAAGATCATGGCATTTGGTCCCATCACTTCATGGCAAATAGATGGGGAAACAATAGAAATAATGACAGACCTTATTTTCTTGGGCTCAAAATCACTGCAGATGTTGACTGCAGCCATGAAATTGAAAGATGCTTGCTCCTTGGAAGAAAAGCTATGACCAACCTAGACAGCATATTAAAAAGCAGATGGTTGGATGGCATCACCAATTCAATGGACGTGAATGGAAGTTCCAAAGGATAGAAGTTCTCATCTTCCACCTTCAAAGGAAGCCCCAGGTTTCTCTGCAAAGAGCTCTAGTAAAATGAATACCTCCTCAAAAAGTCATATTACTCTATAGCCAAGTTACAATAGCCAAGGTATGGAAGAGCAACCTAAGTGGCCATCCACAGATGAATGGATAAAGATATGGTGTCTATACACAATGGAATATTGCTCAGCCATAAGAAAAGAATGAAATAATGCCATTTGCAGCAACGTAGATGGACTTACAGATTATCATATTAAGTGAATTAAGTCAGACAGAAGACAAACACCATATGATATCATTTATATGTGGGATCTTAAAAAATGACACAAATAAATCTATACACAAAGCAGAAAGAGACCACAGACACAGAAAACAAACTTATGGTTCAGTTCAGTTCAGTTCAGTCGCTCAGGCGTGTCCGACTCTTTGTGACCCCATGAACCGCAGCCCACCAGGCCTCCCTGTCCATCACCATCTCCCAGAGTTCACCCAAACCCATGTTCCTTGAGTCGGTGATGCCATCCAACCATCTCATCCTCTGTCATCCCCTTCTCCTCCTGCCCCCAATCCCTCCCAGCATCAGGGTCTTTTCCAGTGAGTCAGCTCTTCTCATGAGGTAGCCAAAGTATTGGAGTTTCAGCTTCAACATCAGTCTTACCGATGAACACCCAAGACTGATCTCCTTTAGGATGGACTGGTTGGATCTCCTTGCAGTCCAAGGGACTCTCAAGAGTCTTCTCCAACACCACAGTTTAAAAGCATTAATTCTTCAGCACTCAGCTTTCTTCACAGTCCAACTTTCACGTCCATACATGACCACTGGAAAAACCAGAGCCTTGACTAGACGGACCTTTGTTGACAAAATAATGTCTCTGCTTTTGAATATGCTGTCTAGGTTGGTCACAACTTTCCTTCCAAGGAATAAGCATCTTTTAATTTCATGGCTGCAATCACCATCTGCAGTGATTTTGGAGCCCAGAAACATAAAGTCAGCCACTGTTTCCCTAACTATTTGCCATGAAACGATGGGACCAGATGGGTGAAGGGATAAACTAGGAGTTTGGGATTAACATACACATAAAATAGATAAACAACAGGACCTACTGTATAGCACAGAGAACTATATATCAATATCTTGTAATCTTTATATAACATACAATGGAAAAATATGAAAAAGAATACATACATCTATGTGCATATAACTGAATCACTTTGCTATATACCTGAAACTAACACAACACTGTAAATCAACTGTACTTCAATAAAATATATACATATAACAAAGAAATTTAAGTCGTGCTCAAATCGCTTACTAAAACTTAACACCATTCTATTTCATAGTGTAAGGAGTCACTGCAAATTATCAAAGCCTCCTCAAATAGTAAATCCTCAGGTAATTATCAGATCTGTTAACATTTCAGGAAAAAATGTTTCTAGATTTTACCGATGTGTGTATTTAACCTATAGATTCATTACAGTATATGTTCCCTCTGCTATTGTGATAGTCCTTAGAGTATGTGAACATGATTTAAAAGGTACCAATGATTAAAGATATAAAATGATTTCTTTTAACCTTTCAGAAAACAAAAGTTTCACTCTGGGCACCTTTCCTTTCACAAGAAAAAAATATCTGAAAAGCAGGCTGTGCCCAGTACCCCAGCGATCTACGTGGTTTGCATTTTCCGCACCTGGTATCATCTGCTCCCACAGCTTTAATGGCTACCCATTCACTATGAACCCCAAACACACAACTCTAACACCGATATTTCTCTTGAATTCGAAAACTATAGATGCAGTTGGCCCTGGACACCTCTACTTCATCTCTGTACTTCTGGCCCCTATACAGTAGCTGGCATCCCATATGTGCCTAACGCAGGTCTGGAGAATGAATGAGCGGATAGGAATTCCTTTCTGGAGGCTGAATGAAACCTTGCTGAACTGACTTGAATGAAATGAGCATTACTT
This sequence comes from Ovis canadensis, assembly GCF_042477335.2. Classification (NCBI taxonomy): domain Eukaryota; kingdom Metazoa; phylum Chordata; class Mammalia; order Artiodactyla; family Bovidae; genus Ovis; species Ovis canadensis. The sequence continues at coordinate 83,794,603 of NC_091256.1, forward strand.
TTTCATTGACCACAACCCGATTTGAGCAAGGTTCACACTTACACGACATTTCACAATCAGCGAGCCCATCTCAACTCCCATAATATGCGCAGAGTTAAAAGTTGGTGACAATTCGGGATCAGAACACTCAACTTCACTCTCCTAATCAAAAGTCATTCATCCCAGTCACTGGGGCTGGAAGGAGCCATCATCGGAATCTAAGCCATTGGGGAAGGAGTCCAGAAAGTGAGCTGCTTTGAGGGAGGAGTTAGTCAGATGAAGGAAACCTCAAGAAACGACGTGTACAAAGTGTGAGGATATGTAATGGTCCAAGAAATGGATCGATCTACAAAACAGAAACAGACTCACAGACATGGAGATCAGCCTGTGGCTGCCAAGAGGGGAAGGGTGTGCAAGAGGGATGGATCGGGAGTTTGGGGTTACCAGATGCAGACTATCGTATACAGGATGGATAAACAACTAGGTCCTATTGGATAACACCGGGAACTATATTCAATATCCTGGATAAACCATAATGGTAAAGAGTATGAAAAAGAACGTATACATACGTATAACCAAATCACTGTGCTCTACAGTAGAAATGATCACAACACTGCAAAACAACTATATTTCAATAAAAGTTTTTACATGTTCCAATCTGCCAGGAGGAGAAGTACTGCCAGGAATGGTGCTGCAGCTTCAGGGCCGGGAAAGGCGGGATCAGAGAGGGTCATCCGTCAGCTAAGAAACACAACTGCACAGTAAAAAGCCCTGAGGAACCAAGCAGGAAGTGAGGTGACCTGCTTTATTTCAGAAAGATCTGCCTATGTGAAACTGGGGGGTCGTTTTTTTCCCGAGAGGAGAAGGGCGGAAAGAGGAGGAGGAGGAGGGCAGAGAGAAGAATGGAGCAGCATGGCCGGGACCACAGCCTGAGTCCCAGACCCGGCAGAGGAACCAGGGAGCGCCAGCTGTGCATTTCAAATTGTTCATGTGACTTTCTGCCAAACCGTTACTAAAATCCTCTAATACGCACCAACACTTTACCTGAAGAGACTTGAGTTCAGGATGTGGGGAGGGGCGAGGTGGTGTCTGTACGTGCATCTGTCTGTCTGTGTGTGTTTGCACGTGCGCGTATGCACTAAGCACAGAAAAGAACCGAGTACCCAGTGATAATGAAGGCAATGCACAGCGGGGACCGCAGGTGATCCCTCAACCTCCCAGGCAGTCCACTAGCTGAGACGCCATGCTTCCAATGTGAGGGGGTGCAGATTCCACCCCTGGGTAGGGGAACTGGAACTAAAATCCCACGTGCTGTGCAGTGCAGCCACGAAATTAAAATTAAAAATAATATATACGAAATGGCTGTCAGAGTAGATAATGATCACTACTATCGAGTAAATAAATAAATTCAATAAACAGAATAGACTCCATCAAAGCAAGAGACGAGAGACAGGGGAGGCCATGAACTGGAAGTCTCAGAAGAGCACTGGGCTCTCTTCAGTCAATGAGATGAGAAGTCAAGCTCATGTTTTCTAGAAGCTAAGGGGCTAGGAGGCACTCACAGCTAAAATCCAGTGAAATCTGATTGACAGCCTATAGATACATGTTCTACCAAAAAATCTGAATATTAGAATATGTTAAGATTTTTTGTTATTTTACAGAGTTTCATGAGAAGAACTTAAGAGTGGTAAGACTCATGGACACTGTGATGATGGGATAGGAATGGTCACTTTGATAAGACTACCTCTCTCTGGTCCAGCAGCAACACCACCACCCTTTTTGTTGTGGTGGTTTAATCGCTAAATTTTATCTGACTCTTTTGCAACCCCATGGACTGCAGACGGCCAGGCTCCTCTGTCCACAGGATTTCCCAGGCACCACCACTCTACCCCCACTTTCCATACCTTGCAAATTTGCCCAGGAGAGGCTGAAATTAGACTAATAAAGCGCGGTCTACTTGGAATTGCTCAAATGACTGCCTAGCTTTTACTGCCACCTCCTGGCCCTTTCTAGTACATCCACCTGAACTAGTGATGCAGATAATCCCCCCCACACACACACACAAATCTATTGCCACATTCAGCAATCTCCAGCTAGAAAGAACATCAGATTAAACCAAGATCACACTGCAAATATAAAGCCGTGATACCGAGTGGATGCCCTTGGACAAGGCAGCTGTACCCTGAGAAGGTCACCCCAGCCAGGCTGCTCCACACCACCCCCATCTGGATGCTCCCTGAGGGCAGATCTGGGCCTAGGAGCAGATGCATATCCACCGAGCTCACAGAGACAGACTCTAATACTCGAACACCAATGTACCAAGATAGGGTGAGAACTATCACCTGCCCACTCCAGTGCTCTTGCCTGGAGAATTCCATGGACAGAGGAGGCTGGCGGGCTACAGCCCATGGGGTCACAAGGAGCTGGACACGACGGAAGCGACTCAGCATGCATAGCATCCATGCAAGGTAACTCTGCCCTCATTATTCTCCCTAAGAGAGCCACTCTTCTCTCTGGTCAGCCACACAGAAAATCTATCAGGCACTAAGAATTGCTTAGTGAGAAAAAACCAGGGCACTTTTAATGAATCCGGCTCTGAGAGATGGCATTGTCTGCCCACAGCTGGAATATTCTGCTGCTGGATGGGACAACGCGAATCTCTGGAACAGTGGCTCATCCCTCCCCAGTCAACTGCTAAATGAGTATTATCAAGACTTTGGATACTTCCCAGGCGAGTTCTGGCCAAACCACCTCCCTTTCTGTTGGCAGGTTTTCACAGGGATGATAAATCCTCCAGTGAAGCTCCCATCAGTCCAGTGCTGACCAAGACCCACATCTCTGCTCCACGGTGCGCTGACACCATGCCCTGCTGTTTATAACAGGCTCCCCTGTCCTTTTTCCCAAGCTTCTAGAGGCATCATGGTAGTTCCATGTCCTTCCAATAAATAAGTGATGATAATTCCCATTTGTTGAATGATTAGACGTTTACACAGATTTTGTACAGCCCTTACCACAACTCCTCCTCTCAAGCACTCTTTGGGGTTCTCTGGGTAAATACTACGATTCTCACTTTACAGATGAAGACACTGAGAATCAGAGATGGAAAGTGGTTTTTCCAAGATCGCAGAATTAGTGACTACACATGGCACTACCAGTAAAGGACCCACCTGCCAACGCGGTGAGATGCGGATTTGATCCCTGAGTTGCGAAGATCCCCTGGAGAAGGAAATGGCACCCCACTCCAGTATCCTTGGCTGGAAAATCCCACGGACAGAGGAGCCTGGTGGGCTACAGTCCACGGGGTCGCAAAGAGTCAGATGTGACTGAAGTGACTAAGCACACGTGCAGGATTATGACTAAAACTCATCTCTCTGAACCCCAAGCCAGTCTACAAAGGAAGCCAGCTCTCAGCAGTGAACATAAAGGAATTTTGCCTGACCAACAGCCCTATTCCTGTAATAACAACTAGTCACGGAATGTCAATTATCAGCAACTTATAGCTCTAGGCACTGGAAACACCGTGGTGACAATTTTTTTTTTTCCATGCTACAGTGTGGATGAATCTTTTGATCTAAGATTTCTACTTCACATTTTAAAAAATTTTATTGGAGTATAGTTGATTTACAATGCTGCGTTGGTTTCAGGTGTACAGCAAAGTGATTCCATTATTCATATACAAATATGCATTCTTTCTCAGATTCTTTTCTCATACAGGCTAAGGATGATGAATTTAAATAAGGTTTCTATTCCATGGAACATATATTCAGTGGTGAGAGACAAACAAGGGAAAATTCAGACAGCGATCAGCCCCGAGCAGAGAATAAAATCAGGTGATGGAAAACACTGACTGGCTATTTCCACTTGGGTCACCAAGGAAAGCTTCTCTGGGAAAGGACCTTTAAGCTGAGGTGCAAATGACAAGAAGATACACAGTGATGAAGGGGAAGAACATTCCAACCGGAAGAGCCAGTGAAGAGCCCAGCATGGTCCCCTGAGGTCAGACAACACTGGCAATGTCTAAAAAAGAACAAGAAGCTCAGCCTGGTGGGGAAGAAAGGACAAACACAGGGTAGTAAGAGGCTACTCGGGAGGTGGGGAGGAGCCAAGTCACACGGCCTTTGTTAAAAGAGGATCAGTCTGATTTTATTTAAGCACAGTGGAAATCTATCACTCCACTGTGGAAAGGTGTCGCTTTTCACAGAAGTCGCAGGGTTCTAGAACAGGTTTTACACCCCAGAATTTCAAAGTCTCAATTTACTCGCTATTCCTAGTGCCTGATGATTCAAGGTTCTGATGAACTTACAATGCTTTCCATTAACAGGTAAGAGGTGTGTGAAAAGCTTGGAACACAGGTTATCTGGGGAGCAGGAGGAAAGTTGGTTGTGAAAGAAATTTTCATATAGTGAGGTCTGAGGAAGTCATTCTGGCTTGTACAGGTATTAACTTGAATTTTATGCTAATTAAAACAGCCTGTTTGTAGCCTATCAAACATACATTGCCCATCTGCTTTGATTATTAAAGAAAAGGACACGCTGACTAGTAGTAAGGAATCTCATGTTAAAAATAAAGACTGATGCATCCCTGTCCTGGGATGCCAATGCTGGCCCGCCCTCAAAGATCAGACTACGTTCCCAGGTGCCAAAGCCATACTGACTCACTGCGTACATGATCTTTCATTTATTTTTTAACCTTGAATACATGTATCCCTGACGTATTTGATGTTCTTTATTTTGACAAGATGTCAAACTGTGTTGAAAACCACACTTCTCTGGGGCAGCTGTTTCAAGTAATCTGAAAGACTGTCTTCTGGGTTATAGTCCTCAGCTTGGCTCAAATAAAACTCTTTGCTCTTCCTAGCATAGACTGTTTATGGATTATTTTTGGTGGGAATCCTATCTATGAAAACCTGTACAGATAAGTGATGGGTTCATGACCTCCACGGTCAGGTAAGTGGAGCTCCAGGATACCCAGCAAACCTCCCATGAGGTGAGCGCTGTCTTTTAGAAGAGCCCGCTTCAGAAACGCGGGGAGAAACTGCCTGACTCACCTCCCCTCCCCTGACAACGCATCGTCCCGAGGCCCACGGCCATCCTGCTTTGCCACAGTTCACTGCTCGGATGGTAGCCTGACAGCTATTTCTTCCAGAACTCTCAGATAAAACCTCTAACAGCTGTCCTATGGCAAAGATATGTTCAACCCCCCACCACAAGGAAGGCAGAGGAGGAGAGTCAAGAAAAGAGGATGAGGGGGAGAGGAAGAGAGAAGGGGGGAGGCGTGGGGAGGGAAGGAGGGAAGGCAGAGAGGATACACGCCTTCTGCATACAAATGGCACCAAAAAATCACTGCCCTCCACACTCATGCTTAAACACTGCTGACCAGGGGGAAGAAAAATGGCCTCTCTTTCCAAAGACCAGTTTGGCCACAGGAGCCAAAACCTTTGACCTAGGATGCCTCCCTCAGGACCATCAGGAGGGATGAGCTCAGAAAGGCTTGTGCAAATACGCTCGCAGAAGCTTTATTTGCAAGAGGGCAGAATTTTCCACAAAGATCCACAACAGAGGATTGGTCAACTCAATACAGTAAAATCATAGGAAGGAGTGTGATCAAACTAGCAAAAGCCATCCTCTGAGGGCATAGAATTTAAAAGACTATTTCATCACATGCGGAAAAATTCAGAATACATTCAGTTAAAAAGTAGGTTGGAAGGAAAACAGGGCAACACGCAAATCTCTGCAAATAATCTGGATGAGAAACAAAAGAGAAATGGGGAAAGTGGAAGCCAACTGGCAGATTTAACTCTCTGTACTGCTAGCAGACTCACTGGTGAGCATGCAGCTGTTAGAAACACATTTCCGTAAGATACTGGCCTCAGGAGGGTGCAGAGAAAGATCAACCAGGGAAGCAAGCAAGGCCTCTTTTGGCAGAGACCTTTGGACCTGCAGTTCTGTGAAAACTGCCACCGAGTTTCCTGCCTGGAAAGGCCCAGCAGTCATGAGATTTCCTAGTATCCAACCCCTACCTCCCAAGGCCTCCCGGAGCAGCTCTTAAGATTCTCAGGCCATTCAACAAGCTGCTGTTGTCTAAAATCAGCACTGCACTCGCAAAACGTGACCACAGGCCCCCTCCTAGTCCTCATTCCTTACCATCCATCCACATCACAAAGGCAGAGAAAGCACCGGTTCACAGTCTCACCCCTTTCACAGGACACCTGCATCAGCCCTGGCTGGCAACACTCATGCACTAGTGAGCGCAGCAGAAAGAACAGAGGCCTGGAAATCAACAGACATGGCTCCGACCCACACTTGGCCACCAACCCCCAGTGACCCCGAAAAGGCCACTGAGTTTCTCGGAGCCTCCTAATCTGTAGAATTCGTGTTAGACAATCTGTAGGTCAAACTTGGCTCTAAAGTTTCAGAGGTCAAAATCTTCCAAATATTTCACCTCCAAAGAAATCCCTGGACCATGAGGGGATGATGGCCCAATGTACCAGGCGCCCAGGGGGTCTTTGCAAACCATTCCATTTGAGAGTAATTCTCACTGTGCAAAACTGGACTCTGCAGGACCAGCTTGGGTGCCTCCACTATAGGCCTCTTGAGGAAGCCATTCTTGACAATCCTTCTCCTTTAAACACGCATTGGCCTGAGTGTGCGTAAGTACCACTTCCATCTGCTCTCTATTCAACTCTGAGTTCTCATACAGGGAAACCGATCATTCCAGTTTGTCCAGGGCTGGGGAGTTTTCCAGGAGGAGATTCTCAGTGCCAAACCCAGGACCGTCCCGGACAAACCAGGTCAGCTGGTCATTCTCTCTCAGCATACTCTCTTTTGAGTTTGCCTCCCCCGCCAGACACCCTCGGCACTCGGCATCAGAACAAAATATAACACTTTTTTGACTTGCACACACACTGCTGCTCAAACCAAAAGCATCTGCAGATCACCAACAACGGATTCCTTGAGTTGCCTCCAAGACACTTCTGTCCTTAGTTAAAGTGCTTTCCTTCATCCTGTCCCATTAGGTGCTCTTAGTTTCGCAAGATTTTTTACAACCCATAAAACACACACACAGAGGAATTTTTTTGCAAGTATTCAACAAAAGCCATTATGAGTAAGAAAAATCTCATTTTAGCATTGAACCATCACCCTCCATTAATTTCCCTGCCTTGAAGAAGACATCAACTAAAAAGCAAAACGTATGGCTGACAACAGAAAAGTCAACAAAAGAATCCATTTGTTCACTGCTGATCCTTTTAACAAATATGTACGGAGCACTTATTCTATGACAGGCAAACAACGATGAAAGAGAGACCCAGTCACATGGAGGTCACGATCCATATCCGCTCATCATTAACAGATATTAGCGAAAGGATTTAACAAACCTATTTCCCAGACAGGTTCTATTCTAACCCTTAAGAGCACAGAAAAATATGAGTATTAGCAGGATATCCACCTGCTTGTCCCTTCCAAAACATTGCAAATTCACAGACAATAGACATTGTGTCTTCCTCGTGACCCTTCAGAGCAACTAACAAAATTTATGAAACTGACCTGAAATTTTCAAAAAGATTCAAAGACCAAAGGATAAGAATGTCTGAAGCCAGAAGCCAGAAAGGAAGCCGTCTTATTGCCTGTGATTAATTAACTGTACCCACCCACCCCTTAGAATCAGCCAAAATTCAGAAGCAATGGAGTAACTGAGAACTCACATCCAATCTCAAATGCCGAGAAACCTTAGAACCAGGAACAAAAGAAAACTAAGTACCCTGCACTGAGTTTTCAGAAATTCTCTACATATTCAAGGCGACACAGGCAACGGCTAGTTTAACTTCAGACTTGTCTTTAAACACCAGCACATACGTCCATGCAGTGCACCACCCCCAGAGAAGCTGATAGTGGCTGCTTGTAATTGTCAGCGGCTCCCAGGAGAGTTGGGGAGATGTGTTTAGTTGCAAGGGTGTCCGGGTAGAGTCTCAGTATATGTGAATTAAAAGGTAGATGGTAGATGCCCAAGGGAGAATTCCAGCCTTCCCTCCCTGACTCCACCCTGTCTCTCTCACCCCCTACAGCCAACTGTTTAGCAATGCCAGTCAATTCTACCCCATGAATCTCCCAAATTTGCTTTTATATTCATTATCACAGACCATGAAACTTTCCATCACCTCTTGTCTGCCTGCCTGCACTTCAATCTTGCTTTCCATCAAAATGCACACACGGACATATCACAAGAGCTTCTAGCCATGCTGAACTTCCTTCTCTGTCTCTCAAATATGCCCTTAGATCTTTCGTCTTCAGACTTCTGGATGTGCTGTTTCCTCTGCCTAAAGCATCCTTCTCCCAATCCTTCTTCCCTCCTCCATTATCTGTTTAATTCCTAATCACCCTACAGGTTTCCTCATCGGCATCACTTTCTCTGAGAGACCTTTCCAGACTCCCCTAGACTGAGCTATGGACTTCTCTATGCTTCCACAGCACCTTGGACTCCCACCAGTACAGGACCTATCACCCTGAATTGGTTTTTTTTCCCCTTAATTTTTTAAAACAACTGTTTAAACCATGCATTATGCCAGGACAGGGGCTGAACTTGCCTTATTCACCCTGACATCCTTGTTACCTAACCAAAGAAGGTGAGAACCACTTAGCTCATTTGTGAATAATGACAGCACAGTTCCTTTGACACAAGGCTCCACCTCCTGGCCATACTCTCCCACCCAAGGTGGGTCGTGACCTGCTTTTGGTCTGTCCCCTCCACTGGACCTATCCAGAACACCGACGCACTGATAGGACCGCCTTGAGAGGAGGCAGCGTTACATAAGTGAGCCGACACTGGCTTCTGTGTACTGACTCCTAAACATCGTTTCTTTCTTCACATTGACTGAGGCCCATCAGTCCAAATCCCCACTAGTGCCAAACTCAAACTTTTATACATCCAGTTATTTTAAACATAGCCTAAACAAGCAGACACTTTTGCCACCTAGAGCATGCCTGCTTTGCACACCCTGTGAAACTGTGCCGAGACCAACTAGCCACAGACAGACACACCTCAGGGCGATAAAGACCCCACACCACAGCAGCCCTTCGGTGCTGGGACTCAAAGCCTCGGGGCATGGTGTTAAGCCACATCATCTAGACACCCCTCCTCCCTGACTCCACTCTCCTCAGGCTCTCTTGCCCTCCTCCCTTTCCGAATGGGGACACCCCCCACAATACGGCCTCTGGACCTCCACAATACAGTCCTTCACACCGTGAGGGATTTCCCCTGAGCTCAGCCTGCCAGAGCATCACCCAGATAGAGCTGCTACACTACTGCCACCTCCGTGCCCAAGTCTTTTCCACCTCCTGCCCAAGTCTTTTTCCTTGATCAGCTACGGAACCCCTTGAGTGCCTTACAGGTAGAAATCTGAAGGATTCTGTGTATTTATAATTTCTTTGTAGTCCCAGTTTGATAACTTCTAATAAGCTATTAAGGCAAGGGCACCCCCACTCCAATACTCTTGCCTGGAAAATCCCATGGATGGAGGAGCCTGGTGGGCTACGGTCCATGGGGTCACTAAGAGTCGGACATGACTAAGCGACTTCACTTTCACTTTTCACTTTCATGCATTGGAGAAGGAAATGGCAACCCACTCCAATGTTCTTGCCTGGAGAACCCCAGGGACAGGGGAGCCTGGTGGGCTGCCGTCTATGGGGTCGCACAGAGTCGGACACGACTGAAGCAACTTAGCAGCAGCAGCAGCAATAAGCCTTGTAACTGTAGCTTTAAACTCATCATTTCATTTAGTCAGTATTGTTCCTAAAACCTCATCTTCACCTGCAGAACTCCTTTCTAGCAATTCAGGACAGCCTCCTAGTTCTCATGACCCTGGTCACCCAACTCAAAGCCTACTGGACTTTCTACCCCTGGCTTCTATTCTCCTGTCTTGGACAATAATTTGGGACTAGCTGTATTCGGCTGATCCATCTTTACGGCCCTGGAACTATACCTTTAGCCATGGATGCTATAAGGAGTTCTTGAACTGAAGCTCTATGAAATTTCTGGTTTCCATCCCTAAGATCCTAATGTTCATAATTTTTGCAGCAGAACTGCCAGGAACATGGCTGGAGACAGACTCAAGGGCAAAGAGCACAAGAGCAAATAGTATTTATGTTCTTGTTCATGGGTCTGCAGACAAGGAAAGAGATTTGTTAGCATGATAAGATCTCGTGTCTTGATTTTTTTTTTTTAATTTATTTGTAAGGACACTGAGTGAGCCTGAGATCCTGCTAAGAAATGCTGGAAGGAAATAATTCATCATCCACGCTTCTGAAGGCTGAGTATATTTTCTTAGTGAATTTTAACTACCCAAAAATATCCAGAAGTAAGGTCTCACTTCCCACAAATCAAACAGTGCAGTGGACTAGAAATGTTAACACACCTAAACTAATCATTTTTCCCTTAGGGATATCAACCCAAGTTCAGACTTTAACCACTGAGGACTGTTGGCTACGGAGAATGACCGAGAATCTAAAAAGAATGCCACAGGAGATGGGATAATTAGAGAGGCGAGTATAACCACAGAGGCTACAAGTGACAGTCTCAGATGACTTGCTCTAGGGGTCTGCTGGTTGAGTGGTCCAGTCTACCTATCCTCCAGGCTGCATAAGAAATTTTTACAGAACAAGCTACTCTAATCTTTGCATCTTGCTCTGGCTTCAGAGGCATCAACATCTGACAAATATGTACACAGAAGCCTTTGCTGCTGGGGAAAAGTTCTCAGGTGGTGTCTGTCAGAAAAATAAGCTCCCCACCCCGACCCCCTCAAAACTTGACAACGCACATCTGGCCTCCAAGTTTCAGTAGCCATTCAAAAGTCTTTTTCTTCCCTTTTTCTCAAAAGTCTGGGTCCTAAAAGAAAGTGAAGCCCCAAGCAAAGGGGGCTGCCACAAAGAAATCGCCTCAGAAAACGAGAAGAGATCTTTTCCCAGTAACAGGAAGCAGTGTTCTCAGCTTCTCACAGCTTCACTCAAAACAGACACACTGATCTAAATGGGAAGGAAATCCAAAAAAGAGGGGGTATGTGTACAGCTGATTCACTTCGCTGTATAATCCAAATGACAGTAACTACATTGCAATAAGAATTTTAAAAACAGACACACTGGGACAAGCATACAGGTATGAGACATTCAAAGAGTACATACATACACACATTCATACAAACACAACGTGAGCACACACACACGCGCACACACACACTCTCATATACACTCTCTTCAACTTGTGAGAAAGCAAAGGACCATACAATCATGGAGAAGTTATGGTCAGGAGTGGAGAATGGGCAAGAAAGCACATAGTTGGGAATGACGATTTGGAATAATGAGAATAAAAAGTCACAGAAAGACCGGCTCTCAAGCATTATCTCACAGCTAACCTCACAGGCCCGTTTTTAAATGTCTCCCTTTCTTGACATGTGCGTAGCAACCAACTTTCCACTCCATCAGGCTTCTGGGAAAACTGCTGCTTTTCCAATAAAGGTAAAGCATGATTTGACACTCACCTTTAACCTTTGTGTCTTCCAACTTTTTTCTTCTTATAATGCCTAAGACATCGTGAGACCACAAGCTACAGAGAGCTAGAAGGAGCCTGGGTCACTTGTAACTCCCTAAAGAAGCTACACTTCCCTGGTGGCTCAGATGGTACAGAATCTGCCTGCAATGCAGGAGACCCAGGTTCGATCCCTGGGTTAGGACGATCCCCTGGAGAAGGGCATGGCAACCCACTCCAGTAAGAAGCTGCACCAGCACTGAGCTGCCCATCCTTCCATCTCTTGTTATGTGAGAAAAACAACTGCCTACGTGGTCGTGCTACTGCTGCAGTCAGGTTTCCATTATGTGCAGCCTAACTGGGGCTACGACAGTCAGTAAGAGAGAAATCTGGTCCAACGCTTTGGCCACCTCATGCAAAGAACTGACTCACTGGAAAAGACCCTGATGCTGGGAAAGGCTGAAGGCAGGAGGAGAAGGGGATGACAGAGGGTGAGATGGCTGGATGGCATCACCAGTTCGATGCACATGAGTTTGAGCAAGCTCCAGGAGTTGGTGATGGACAGGGAAGCCTAGCGTGCTGCAGTCCATGGGGTCGCAGAGAGTCAGACACGACTGGGCGACTGAACTGAATTGAAGCAAGAAACTCTGTCCCTACCTCTACGAGCCTCACTCTCAAAAATAAAGGGTCAAGAGTGACTCATTCATTAACATGAAAGGCCAGTGAAACAAAGGAGAAAGCAGGAGCCTGGAAGGAGGAGCAATGCAAAGAGAAGAGCTGCCCCCTTCAAACACATTAGTAACATCATCAGTGAGTTAGAAGAACTGTCCCCTTCAAACACATTAGTAACATCATCAGTGAGTTAAGAAAAGCTACCATGATCCATGAAAACAGAAGGCTAGGAAAGACCAACACGGGAAGAACAAAAAGAGCTCATGAAAATTAAAACTGCTAAAAAATTTTTAAAAAAGAAAGAAAAAGAAATAGATAGATTAAGAGGAGACAGTTGAGAAACAGCCCAGAAAAGAGAGTAGAGGGCGAGGGGGGGATGAAAAAAAAATAAAAGAAAAACTAATGGTCCAACAACTGAATGAGAGGCATCAAAGAAAGAGCTAAAAAATTAAAATTAAATTATGAAAGTAAGGAAAGCATTAGCAAAATAATTCAAGAATATTAGCCAGAATTAAAGAAAATGAGCTTCTTTTTTCAAAAGAACCTCTATCTAGTTCAAATGATGAGAATAGAACAGTCCCAAACCAGGACATAACATTATGAAATTTTAGAGCATTCCAGACAAACAGAGGGCATCCCCGATGGCTCAGCAGGTAAAGATTTCGCCTGCAATGCAGCAGACACAGGAGACATGGTTCAATCCCTGGGTGGGGAAGAACCTGGAGGAGGCAATGGCAACCCACTCCAGTATTCTTGGCTGGAGAATCCCATGGAGAGGGAAGCCTGGCGGGCCACAGGCCACGGGGTCGCAGAGAGTCGGACACAACTGGGTGACTAAGAATACCTGGACAAAGAGAAGACTTTAAAAGCTCCCAGAAAGGAGGCTCAAAAGTCAAACTTCATACGAAAGATGCAGAAAATGAATGACATCAGACTCAACTGCAGCACCACAAGCCGGAAGATAACGGGGCAACGCACTCAAAACACTGGGGAGGAAAAATGATTTCCAACCATGAGGACCACACTTCACCACCTTTTAAAGAGCATGAAGAGGGCAGAATAAAATCATTTCAGACATGTAGGAAATCCCTAACTGACCTCCCCTGCATATTCTCTCAGAAAGGTTACTGGGGGATATACTTTGTCAAAACGGGGGGAGCAACTAAAAGAATACGTGTATGCCGGGGAACAAGCCTCCGACACACACAAGAAGCAAAAGGAATCCCCAGGATAATGAAGAAAGGAATTTCCCTGGACAGCAGTTAAGCAGCAGGCGTGGAAATCAACAAACCCAGATGGAGACAGGACAGAAGGCTCCTGGGAAGGCGTAAAGTGGCCCAGCATCTATCCTGCTGTGTTCAGGGAATTAACTCCCCATCTGACAAGTCCTTGTCGTGGGTGCGATCTTCCTACTAGAAAAGTAGACTCTGCCAGACACTTGCCTCCCCAGACTCCCCTGCACTCCACTTAGGCTCTGCCCTTTAGACAGGGACACTCTGGTGGCACTGCCACTAACAATGGCACCCCAAGGCCAGTGCCGATGTGGACAGTTCGGGGTACAGAGAGTGGTGCCATCGGAGGCTGTGCTGAGGGCAGTGGCCCCCTCACGGAAGAGCTCAGTGGCATATTCTGGGCTTGGATTCCTGGCTGCCTGCCCCGAATTCAGGTGTCCAGCCCTCCCTGTGATTCTGTGAACTACCTACCTACCCATTTTCCTTTGAAGGCATTTGATTTTCTGCATCAGTCATCCAAAGTTGGTTTTTTGCTACTTCCAAGGAAGAAACTGACTGATTATGAAGCAGATACTAGAGGGGAAAGCTAGGAAATCTTGATTATCCGGATTCCTGGAGGCTTAAGGCAGTAAAAATCCAGCTAGTAATAATCAGCGAGACTCTGGAAGTTCCGCGCACCGTGTTGAAACGGCTAATCAAATCGTAATTGTGTGTAATCACCTAGAAAGAAGCAGCTATTGAAAGCGAGGCTCTGAGCGACCAAGGGGACACTTCCACGGAAAACTGCTGTGGTGGAAACCATGCTATCCTAATCAGATCTTCCTCCAGGAAGAAAGAGCTTGTTATCCCAGTCGACGGAAATGTGACCAGAAAAACTCTCAGCTGTTTGCTGCTTTGGGGCCCGCCTCCTCAAGAAACCTGTCTCATCCAAGGTCATACCCCTTTCTGACATAGCCCACATCCAGTGGCTAAAGGACACGTGGGCCTAAAGGCTTGTCTCCTTCATTTCATTTAGGACAACTCTTAAGGATACACTGGGGTCACAAAGAGTTGGACATGACTGAGCAACTGAATTGAATAGTACAAGAAAACTACATATCAATATCTCTCATGAACACACACGCAAAAATTCTCAACAAAATATTAGCAAATCAATCCATCAATATATAAAAACAATTATACACCATGAAAAATGAGAGTTATTCAAGTATGCAAGACTGATTCAACATCTGAAAATCAGTTAATGCAATCCATCACATCAACCAGCTAGAGAAGAAAAAATGGGTAATATCAATATATGCAAGAAAGAAGCATTTGACAAAATCCAACACCCATTCATGATAAAAAACTTTCAGCAAACTAGGAATAGAAAGGAACTTCCTCAACTTAGTGAAAGAAGCATCTACAAAAAATCTACAGCTAACATAATACTTAATGGCAAGAAAATAGAATCTTTCTAGTTTGAGACTGAATTAAAAACATCATACTTGATAGTGAAAATCAGGAAGAAGGCAAGGCTGCCCCTTCTCACCATTCCTTTTCCATATAATACTGGAAGTCCTATATATTTTCGGAAGGAAGAAATTACTTTTGCTTAAAGATGACATGAATGTCAATGTAGAAAATCCCAAAGAAACAATTACAACAACAACAAAAAAATCTCCTGGAATAAGAGATTGTAGAAAGGTCACAGAAGACAAGGTTAATATATTAAAGTCAATCACTTTCCTATTTACTGACAATAAACAAATAGAATTTGAAACTAAAAACTTAGTACTATTTACATTAATACCAAAAAATATTTAGGTAAAAAATATGAGAAAATATACGCAAGTTATATATAAGGAAAACTATAAAAGTCTGAAGGAAAACTATAAAAGTCTGAAGGAAAACTATAAAAGTCTGAAGAAAAACGGAAGTCTGAAGAAAAAGAAATTGAAGAAAAACTAAATAAATAGCCAGTTCGTGGAAAGAAAAGCTCACGATATCAAGATATTCATTCTTCCATACTCCATCTATAGATTCAATGCAATCCAAATAAAAATCCTAGCAAGTTATTTTCTGGATATCAACAAACTGATTCTAAAGTTTATATGCAGAGGCAAAAGACTCAGAATAATCTACCTGCGTTGGAAGAAAAGATGAGAGGTGAAGGCCTGCACCTATCTGCCTTACTTTCAAGACTTACTTTACTTTCAAGACTTACTTTAAAGCTACATTAATCAAGACAGTGTGATATTGGTGAAAGAATAAACAAAAAGATCAATGGAACCAAGTAGAGAGCCCAGAAATAGACTCATCAATATAAATCAGTCAATCGATCTTTGATAAAGGAGCAAAGACAATACAATGGGGCAAAGATAGTGTTTTTAACAAATGGTGCTGGAAGAAATTCACATCTAATTTCTTACACCCTTCACAAAAATTAACTTGAAATAGCTCATAGACCTAAACATAAAACACACAATTATAAAACTCTTAGATGATAACACAAGAGAAAGCCTAGGTGACCTCAGACATGGTGGTGACTTTTTAAGATATAACACCAAATGCAAGATCCATGAAGGAAATAACTGATAAGCTAGACTTTATAAAAATTAAAACTTTTGCCCTGTTAAAGTCACTGTCAAGAAAATGAGAAGATAAGCCACAGACTGGGAGAAAATATTTGAAAAGAGACATCTGGTAAAGGATTGGCCTCTAAGATATACAAAGAACCATTAAAACTCAACAATTAAAAAAGGAACAATCCAATTTAAAAACGGGCAAAGACCTGAATGGACAGCTCACCAAAGAAGATATGCAGAGAGCAAATAAGCATATGAGAAGATGTTCTACATCATGTTACTAGAGAATTGCAAATTAAAGCAACAATAAGATACTGCTACACAGCTATTAGAATGGCCACAATCCACCCAAAGCAATTTACAAATTCAATGCAATCCCTATTAAGCTACCAGCCACATTTTTCACAGAACTAGAACAAATAATTTCAAGATTTGTATGGAAATACAAAAAACCTCGAATAGCCAAAGCAATCTTGAGAAAGAAGAATGGAACTGGAGGAATCAACTTGCCTGACTTCAGGCTCTACTACAAAGCCACAGTCATCAAGACAGTATGGTACTGGCACAAAGACAGACATATAGATCAATGGAACAAAATAGAAAGCCCAGAGATAAATCCACACACATATGGACACCTTATCTTTGACAAAGGAGGCAAGAATATACAATGGAGTAAAGACAATCTCTTTAACAAGTGGTGCTGGGAAAACTGGTCAACCACTTGTAAAAGAATGAAACTAGATCACTTTCTAACACCGCACACAAAAATAAACTCAAAATGGATTAAAGATCTAAATGTAAGATCAGAAACTATAAAACTCCTAGAGGAGAACATAGGCAAAACACTCTCAGACATAAATCACAGCAGGATCCTCTATGATCCACCTCCCAGAATGCTGGAAATAAAAGCAAAAATAAACAAATGGGATCTAATTAAAATTAAAAGCTTCTGCACAACAAAGGAAAATATAAGCAAGGTGAAAAGACAGCCTTCTGAATGGGAGAAAATAATAGCTAATGAAGCAACTGACAAACAACTAATCTCAAAAATATACAAGCAACTTCTGCAGCTCAATTCCAGAAAAATAAACGACCCTATCAAAAAATGGGCCAAAGAACTAAATAGACATTTCTCCAAAGAAGACACACGGATGGCTAACAAACACATGAAAAGATGCTCAACATCACTCATTATTAGAGAAATGCAAATCAAAACCACAATGAGGTACCACTTCACACCAGTCAGAATGGCTGCGATCCAAAAATCTGCAAGCAATAAATGCTGGAGAGGGTGTGGAGAAAAGGGAACCCTCCTACACTGTTGGTGGGAATGCAAACTAGTACAGCCACTATGGAGAACAGTGTGGAGATTCCTTAAAAAATTGCAAATAGAACTACCTTATGACCCAGCAATCCCACTTCTGGGCATACACACCGAGGAAACAAGAATTGAAAGAGACACATGTACCCCAATGTTCATCGCAGCACTGTTTATAATAGCCAGGACATGGAAACAACCTAGATGTCCATCAGCAGATGAATGGATAAGAAAGCTGTGGTACATATACACAATGGAGTATTACTCAGCGGTTAAAAAGAATTCATTTGAATCAGTTCTGATGAGATGGATGAAACTGGAGCCGATTATACAGAGTGAAGTAAGCCAGAAAGAAAAACACCAATACAGTATACTAACACATATATATGGAATTTAGGAAGATGGCAATGACGACCCTGTATGCAAGACAGGGAAAGAGACACAGATGTGTATAACGGACTTTTGGACTCAGAGGGAGAGGGAGAGGGTGGGATGATTTGGGAGAATGACATTCTAACATGTATACTATCATGTGAATTGAATCGCCAGTCTATGTCTGACGCAGGATGCAGCATGCTTGGGGCTGGTGCATGGGGATGACCCAGAAAGATGTTATGGGGAGGGTGGTGGGAGGGGGGTTCATGTTTGGGAATGCATGTAAGAATCAAAGATTTTAAAATGTAAAAAATAAAAAACTAAAAATAAAAAATAAATAAATAAATAAAAATTAAAAAAAAATAAAAAAAAAAAGAATGGCCACAATCCAAAATATTGACAACACCAAATACTGACAAGTATGTGAAACAGGTTCTCATACTTTGTTGGTAAGAACACAAAATGATACAACCACTTTGGAAAACTAAAAAAAAAAAAAAAAAGCTAGTTTGGGAAAAAACCACCAGTTTGTCAGTTTCTTGCAAAAATAAACATATTTTTACCATAAAATCAAGCCATTGTGGTTATGTATTGGTATTTACTTAAAGGACTTGAAAACTTACAGGCACATAAAAACCTGCATGTGGATGTTTGTAGCAAATTTATTCATAACCTCGAAGCTTAGAATCAACTGAGACATACTTCACTAGGCAAACAGATAAACGCTGGTACATCCAGATAATATTATTCAGCATTAAAATTAAATGAGCTATCAAACCATAAAAAGACATGGAGGAGCCCTGAGTTGCATATTACTGAGCGACTGAACTGAACTGAACTGAACTGAGAGATGTCAACCTGAAAAAGCTACATACTGACATTCTGGAAAAGGTAAAAGTATGGAGACATTAAAAAGATCAGCGGTTGCCAGGGATTAAAGGGGAGGGAGCAATGAACAGAGCGCTGGGGATTGTCAGGGCTCTGAAACTCCTCTGCGTGTATCAGAGCGGTGGACACATCCGGCACAGCCCGTGGACTGTATAACACTGAGTCAGATCTAATACACAGAGGGACTCTGGGCGATGGCGTGTCACTGTAGGTTCATCACCGGTAACATGTACTCTGGTGGGAACACTGATACTGCGGGAGGCTGTGCACGTGCGGGTCAGGGGACAGACAGGAAATTCCTGCACTGAGCTATCAGTTTTGCTCTAATCCTAAAGCAGCTCTAAGAATTTTTTTTTTAATTTAAAAAAAAAAAAGGAATGATAAACCCTAAGATCAAGTTACCTTGTGGAGGGGGGGTGAAAAGTGATGGAATTGTGGGTACAAACTAAGGACTTCTAGGATTCTGGTTAGTTCTTCAGTTGAGTGATAAGTGCCCAAATGGCTCACTGATGACTTTTAAGTCACTGGAGTTACCACCCTTAGCTCTGACCTTAAGAGTACTAGCTGTCTGAGACAACAGCTCTTCCTTACTGTTTAAGCACCAGTTCAAGTTTTGCTATCCAGTTTTCATAGTTAAAATCATCCAAATGGATAATCTCCTAATTTGGATGCAGTACAATTGGGATCTGATTTAGCACAAGCCATCATTTAATCCTATTTTGTTTGTCTAAGTGTATCATTAAAGCCTTAGATTATTAGTTACTTCCAACTATGAAAAAAAAAAAGATTTTCTTTGGGAAGAAGAGACTCTCATTAAAACAACTCAGCATTCTCCCAATCCTGAAAGGCATCTTCCTTGAAAACATTCTGATTAAGCCTGTGTGATAACAAGGGCAATCAAGACTTCTCTTAAAAAAAAAAAAAATCTATAAATCACCAAATAGATAAGAAGTCAGGCCATTACTCTTGCCCCCGGCAAAGAGCAGCTTAATCTGACCGGAAGATCACCCATTTCCCATCGGAGTCCCAGGCTGGAGGTCAGACCACACAGCTGAATTCAGCCCCCACGGAAGCTCTCAGAAGGAACACAAACAAAGAAATGGGAGATTTTGTTCAGAAAAGAGCATGTTCTCTGCTGTTTTTGCCAGAGGAATAAAGAACAGTGGCATTACACAGAGAAGTCATATACTAGAGACTTAATAGGGTGTCCTGCTGAGGAAATAAGACCTCCACCCCACCTACGTGGAGATATAAAGAAATGAGTGCTGTGCTTAGTTGCTCAGTCATGTCCAACTCTTTGTGACCCCATGGACTGTAGCCTGCCAGGCTCCTCTGTCCATGGGGGTTCTCCAGGCAAGAATACCGGAATGGGTTGCCATGCCCTCCTCCAAAAGAAATGGGTAGATAAGAAATAAGGGCCAACAGAGGGGCCTACATGAGCATGTACCATTAATTCTATCTACCAGACATGGTTTCAAACCTTATCCTTCCAAACAATCCTGCAAAGGTGAATCTGCTCATTGAACAGGTGAAGATGCAGAGAGCTGCAACAAACTGTCAAAGGCTGCCCACTAGCGGCTGACAGAGCCGAGGTTCAAACCTATAGCTGACTGTGAACGGGTAAAGAAAATGTGGTGTATATATTTTATATAAATACACACACACACACACACACACACACACACAGTGGAATATTACTCAGCCATAAAAAGAACCAAATATTGCCATTTGCAGCAACGTGGATGGACTTAGAGATTATCATACGAAGTGAAGTGAGCCTGAGAAAGACAAATATCATGATATCACCTACATGAAGTTACAGGCACTCAGTCATGTCTGACTCTTTGTGACCCCACGGACTATACAGTCCATGGAATTCTCCAGGCCAGAATACTAGAATGGGTAGCCTTTCCCTTCTCCAGGGGATCTTCCCAACCCAGGGATCGAACCCAGGTCTCCCGCATTGCAGGAAGATTCTTTACCAGCTGAGCCACCAGGGAAGCCCAAGAATACTGGAGTGGGTAGCCTATCCCTTCTCCAGGGGATCTTCCTGACCCAGGGATCGAACCCAGGTCTCCCGCATTGCAGGCAGATTCTTTACCAGCTGAGCCACCAGGGAAGCCCAAGAATACTGGAGTGGGTAGCCTATCCCTTCTCCAGGGGATCTTCCTGACCCAGGAATTAAACCAGGATCTCCTACATTGCAGGTGGATTCCTTATCAACTGAGCTATCAGGGAAGCCCAATATCACCTATATGTGGAGTCTAAAAATGAAGCCAGTGAACTTTTGACAAAATAGGAATACACTCACAGACATAGAAAACAAACTTATAGTTAAGGGAAAATTGAGGGGAGGGATAAATTACCGATTTGGGATTAACAGACACACACTACTACACATAAAGTAGACGATCAACAAGGATCTACCAGGAACTATACCCAATGGCACCCCACTCCAGTACTCTTGCCTGGGAAATCCCATGGACAGAGGAGCCTGGTAGGCTGCAGTCCATGGGGTCGCGAAGAGTCAGACACGACTGAGCAACTTCACTTTCACTTTTCACTTTCATGCGCTGGAGAAGGAAATGGCGACCCACTCCAGTATGCTTGCCTGGAGAATCCCAGGGACGGGGGAGCCTGGTGGGCCGCTGTCTATGGAGTCGCACAGAGTCGGACACGACTGACGTGACTTAGCAGCAGCAGCATACCCAATATTTGTAATAACCTATACGTGAAAAGAATCTGAAAAAGAATTTATCTACACACACATGTGTGTGTGAGTATATATATACACATATGGGCTTCCCTGCTGGCTCAGTCAGTAAAGAATCTGCCTGCAATGAGGGAGACCTGGGTTTGATTCCTGGGTCAGGAAGATCCCCTGGAGGAGCACATGGCTACCTACTCCAGTATTCTTGCCTGGGGAATCCCCATGGACAGAGGAGCCCAGCCTGGCGGGCTGCAGTCCATGGTGTCGAAAAGAGTCGGACACGACTCAGCAACTAAGCACAGAGCGCACGTGCGTGCGTGCTCACGTGCGCACACACACACACACACATATATGTACAACCAGATCACTTTGCTATACACCCGAAACTAATACTATGTTGTAAGTCAACTACACTTCAATCTGAAAATAAAGCCTGTATCTGTCTGACTCTAAAGCTTTACACGCTGCTTTACATCCTACACGAAAACAAGGATGACTACAGATCTGTCTTACAGCACCAGCTCTTAGCAGGGACTCCTGTCAAGTGCAATGCTGGCCACACCAGGAAGATGCAGACCCAGCTGAGCTTAGCAGGAATTCCATCAGGAAGAGAGGCTGCTACCATCCTTGGCTCCCAGCCCACAAACCTGGCCCTAACCTCTGTTGGCCACGTCAACGCATGCATCATCTTGGCCACAAGAGGAACACAGTTAAAAAATACAGCGTTTGCTGAAGGCAACCACACCCGTCTGCTCTCTGACCAGCTTCCCCGTGAAGCTCGCTCCTGACGCTTGCTCTACCACTGGTGATCTCACCAGTTACCTAAGGTCCAGCTCGAGACGGCCCTCAGGAGGGAGGCACTGCTGTAGATGGCGTGCATGTACATGAGATGAACCATCAGCTCTGCCAGCCACCAGTAGAAGAGGAGACGGCCCAGCCCCAAGGCAAGGATGGAAAGGCTGGTCTTCGGCGAGCTCTGCTCCTGCTGCTGCATCTAAAGAGGAAACGAAAAAAGTCATCGGATGGCACCACCATTTTTAAAACCTTTCAGAGTCCCCCAGACAATGTTTTTTATAACTTCTCATTATCGCTGTTATCTCCAAATGGAGAGTTCGTTTAGTTTGCCTTGGGAACACTCAGTGCTCCTGGGTGAAGAGACTCATGTCCGACAAATCTCATATGATATCACATATACCTGCAATCTTTAAAAATGATACAAATGAACTTATTTAGAAAACAGAAACAGACTCACAGACATAGAAACCAGGCTTATGGTTACCAAGGGGGAAAGGGGGGTGGGGGGAGGTGGATAAATTAACAGTTTGGGATTAACAGACACACACTACCATATATAAAATAGGTAACAGACAAGGACCTACTGTATAGCACAGAGAACTATATTCAATATCTTGTAATAACCTATAAAGGAAAAGAATCTTAAAAAGAGTAAACAAGTAGACAGCTAGTGGTAAAGAACCCACTTGCCGGTACAGGAGACATAGAGACGTGGGTTTGATCCCTGGAGGGGGTGAAGATCCCCTGCAGGAGGGAATGGCAACCCTCTCCAGCGTTCTTGCCTGGAGAATCCCACGGACAGAGGAGCCCGGCGGGCCACAGTCCACGGGGTCACAAACAGTTGGACATAACTGAAGTGACTAAGCACAAATAACTGAATCATTTTGCTGTATACCTGAAACAACTGCCAACACTGTAAACCACATTATATTTCAATTAAAGTTTTTTAAAAGTCACGTCCGAGTTAGAATACTCTGTCCCAGAGTAAGAATATAGCTTGTAGGGGCTGCAAGCTAGCCCAACGCAGAAAACCAAGAAGGGGTTCTGCACCCTTCACCCCTGCAAAAATCCAGGGCAGAGGGCCATTCCTGATGTATCCTAGACCAACACACAAAAACAACAGAGAGACATCCTTGGTACTTTAGTGGCTAAGACTCTGCACTCCCAGTGCCGGCAGCCCTAGTGTGATCCACACTCAGGGAATTTAGATCCTTTATGCTGCAATGAAGACCCAGCACCATCAAAAAACAAGGCAAAGCAAGCAAACGAAAAGCCAAGAGAGCGTACATAAGTTTTCTGGATGTTACACTGACATGATTTTATTAGGCTGAAGGCTGCCTTGAAATGCAGAGGGGAAGTGGATGCCTTAATTGCGAACTTGTAGCTGCACACATTGGCGGGCAGAAGATATGCACTCGATTCAGCCTTTGACAAGTACGGCTCCAGACACCACAAAAACAAGGGAGGCCCGGCCCTGGGGAAACTGATCTGGGCGTGCCTCTCTGACTTCTCCTCTCCTCTAACCATCAGGGCACACCGAGCCCCACTGCAGCCAGGAGAGGCTGCAGGCACAGCCCTGAGAGGTGACGGGTGACCTACACTCCCAGGAATTCACTTTTATTCCATTCTTGAGCATATAGTCTACCACGGTCTCAAACTGTCCTCTTCCAGCAAGAAGCCAGACCAAGAAATTCGGGCTGGCACAGTGAAACTGCTATCACCTGCGTGGATGGCTTTCACCCTTTTGTCATCTGCTGGGTTAACCACACCCAGGAAAGCTGTTGGTTTTACTTTTTTAACGTAAGCCGATCAAACTTCGGGAATTTCCTTTTTCCTTTCGTTTTCTTCAGCTCGCTTGAGAAAGATAGCGTGTTAGGAAACGAAAGTATTAATAACTGCTTTGAAAGACCCATGCCACCAGGTTTGCCAGGGGAAGTGCTGGCTGGCGAGGTTATCCAGGGACCTAAGCCTCGGTTTGCAGTCTGGCATGGATCACAGTTCACTGTAATTACAGCCACAGCCAATGCAATGCCCCCCTCCACTTCCCTTCGCCAAGAATAACTGAGGGCGGTTTTCATCTGAATCCTTACCTCAAGCGTGCCTGCTCTGCGAGACCCTACAAAGTCCACAGCAGAGCATCAGTGATCCAGTGGATGGCAAAATCCTCAGGTAAGAGACCCCTGACCTGCCTGATCCCTTGTGTCTGCAATACTTGAGAAGAAGAAGGAAATCACGCAAAGGTCCAACAGTAGGGGCTTGGGGCTTGGTTACATGCATGCGCGCACCTCAATCATACATAGTCACAAAAACACTATTTTTTGATACCAATCTGCATAAATCATGAAAGGCTGGAGAGAGAGAGAGACACCAAAATGGCAACAGTGATGGTAATCTTTGGATGGTAAGGGTCTTCGGTTATTTTAAACTGCTACTATTTTTGTAACTGGGGGGAAAGTAATGAAAGTTTCCAATAGCGTGAAGGCATTGGTCCTCTCCACTAGAGAGACAAGCGCTCTGCTTCTGCACCCTTCTTGTCAAAAATGCTTTGGGGAGCGCGGCATCCTCGACGAGAAGGCCTGCCTCTCTCTCTCTTCTGTGCCAGCCCCATCCTTATTTCTCCTTACCGTCCCACTTTGGGGCTTCCCCGGCAGCTCAGTGGTAAAGAACCCACTTGCCATTCAGGAGACTCAGGTTCAATCCCTGGGTCGGGAACCGATCCCCTGCAGAAGGAAATAACAACCTACTCCAGTATCCTTGCCTGGAAAATTGCACGGAAAGAGAAGCCTGGTGGGCTACTGTCCATGGGACTGCAAAGAGTCAGACACCACTTAGTGACGAAACAACTACCTTCCCACCTCACTCAGAGATTTTCTTAGCTATATGCTAAGTTTCCCTTTGTTCAAAATCAATCCTTTTCTAGCTCAAAATTCAAAGAGACACATACACCCCAATATTCATTGCAGCACTATCTACAATAGCCAGAACATGGAAGCAACCTAGATATCCATCAACAGATGGATGGATAGAAAAAGATATGGTACATATATTACACAATGGAATATTATTTAGCCATTAAAAAGAACAAAATTGGGTCCTTTGAAGAGACACAGATGGACCTACAGACTGCCATACAAAGTGGAGCAAGAAAGAGAAAAATAAATACTGTCTAGCAAAGCAAACGCATTTGGACTTAATGAGCATCAGCAGATGAAGAAATAATGACAGAGTGTCCATCAGCCTATGGCAGCTAGAACAGCTCACACCAAGGCAATCAGCTGAGCCAAGACACAAGAGGCACCTAATTCCTCTCCAGGCCAGTGGGCAGGGCCTTTCTCGGTGCCAGACTTACAGAGGAAAGCAGCTTTCCTGATTGAACATGGTAACAACTCACAAGCAGAACTGACCGAAGACCATCTTTGCACAGCTGTCTCCAGCTTCTAAATAAGCAACGGTGCACATGACCTGCAGGCCCATGAGCAGACAGCTAAGCCCCGACTCAGGTCCCCTGAGAATCAGACCTGCACCTGTGGTCGCGAGGCATCACTGGGTGCGCAGTCCTGTCCCCGGGAGCAGAGAAGAGACAGGAGAGCCTCTGCCGGATCAGGACAAAGGGTCCCGCCAGGCGATCGGGAAGGTAAGTCTGGCCAATCGCCTGCAGCTCGGGTGACCATGTGCCACGGGCAGCCCACAGGCCCTCCTTTCCTTCCCCACACAAGGCACCATTCTAAAGGGACCCGAAGATCTGTAATTAGGAAGAAACACAAGGTACATGTGTCCCTGATTGGCTTCCAGCTAATGACTTACCTACCCTCCCCAGGGCCCAACTTCCTCCCCAGGCTGAGAAAGGCATAATTATGTGGCACCCTGGACCAGAAGGGCTGGACTTTTCTCTGCAGTGCTGCCTTTTTGATGCCGGATGCCTCCCCAGTCAGAGTATGAGAAATGTCTATTCCTTAATCACACCGGCAAATGCAGCAGAAGGAAAACAACCCAGTTTTTCACTCTATTTGTTTTTACTTTAAAAAGAATGGATATCAGCTTTTCTTTAGAGTTGTGTCATTATTACAACCCCTGTATACCTTCCATCGAGTTGACTCCCTTTTATTTAAAAAACTGTATCTGTCCCTTGTCAATCCGGCAGGAAGAAAAGACACACCACACACAGCTCACCTAATGAGCAGGGCTGCTCATTATTCAGCCTCGGCAAGCAAAGCATTTCACCGGAGATGTTTTAAACCGAGGGCAGTGCCAACCTTAAGACCACTGGAAACTGCCACCAATGGGAATTTTTAGTGAAGACTCCACGAAAAAACACACATTAACTCATCTGCAAAGTGCATTGTAAAACACATTATATTTTAAAAGCTCATTTCATGCAAATTGCATAAAAAGGAATATCAAAGCCTTTCAGAGATTTTCTAATGATTCAAGGTGACAGTTCTCAAAGCTGAAAGGTTCTTTCACACATGAATAATACCCACATTGGAGAGCACCAGAGAAGCCTTCCACAGACACAACTGTTCAACCGAGTCACCCCCACCCCAGCCTCTGCACTTGGCTCCAGGGCACTGTGGCCCAAGTCTTGTTGCTTTATAATGAAGGCGTTTCTCTCCAGCCCACGGTCTCAGGCCATACCCCTTCCCCAGTAAATGATTCCCTAGTCAGACCCTCACTGCGTCCAGACCAAGGCAGGTGGTACCCACTGGTCTCTGCCAGAACAGAGAATGGAGCCTGAAGTCGGGGTAGTGGCCGCAGGACTGGAACCTAGCCTGGCCAGCTTGAGTGTCCAGACCCGCACGTCCACACGTCACACTGCATCCTCACTCTAATTCCTGTGAGGGTCACCGAGCTGGCAACAAAGCTCCAGTCTTTATTTCCCCCACCCCAACGTGCACTCCATTAGCCTCTCTCTGCCTCCGTGTTACTGTCTGTGAAGTGGGAATAACAAGTGTCTCACTCCTCCAGCTGTTGCTAGGATGAAACATGTTAGAACACGGAAAGCCTGGTTGGGGTGAGTGCTCAGTGAGTATTCCTCCTCACGATTAGCATCACTGCAGGTGCCTTCTGGAGCCTACCCCAAACCCTGAGTGGTCTGCCTGGGACAGTGACTGCCAGCCCTGGTCGCTCAGGGACTGGGCCCGCCCCTGTAGCCACTGCCTGCATCTATCCTCTGCTGACCTCCTCTGAGGCCTGGGATGGCCCCTGCCCAGAATCGTGCCCAGAATGGCCCCCACTACCACCTTCATCTACCAGCTCGGACCCCCCAGGGACTCGGGTCTGGCATAAAGAGATGCGAGTTCTCATCCGTGGGAGCCTCCCCAGGTGAGACCTGAAACAGACCCCTGGTTCCCAGAGGATAGTTCAGTTCAGTTCAGTCGCTCAGTCGTGTCCAACTCCCTGCAACCCCATGAACCGCAGCATGCCAGGCCTCCCTGTCCATCACCAACTCCCGGAATTCACTCAGACTCATGTCCATCGAGCCGGTGATGCCACCCAACCATCTCATCCTCTGTCATCCCCTTCTCCTCCTGCCCTCAATCTTTCCCAGCGTCAGGGTCTTTTCCAATGAGTCAGCTCTTTGCATCAGGTGGCCAAAGTATTGCAGTTTCAGCTTCAACATCAGTCCTTCCAATGAGAACCCAGGACTGATCTCCTTTAGGAGGGACTGGCTGGATCTCCTTGCAGTCCAAGGGACTCTCAAGAGTCTTCTCCAACACCACAGTTCAAAAGCATCAATTCTTCAGCACTCAGCTTTCTTTATAGTCCAACTCTCACATCCATACATGACCACTGGAAAAACTAGCCTTGACTAGACAGACCTTTGTCGGCAAAGTAATGTCTCTGCTTTTTAATATGCTACCTAGGTTGGTCATAACTTCCCTTTCAAGGAGTAAACATATTTTATGGCTGCAATCACCATCTGCAGTGATTTTGGAGCCGCTCCCCAAAAAAAATCAGCCACTGTTTCCACTGTTTCCCCATCTATTTGCCACGAGGTGATGGGGCCGGATGCCAAGATCTTCGTTTTCTGAATGTTGAGCTTTAAGCCAACTTTTTCATTCTCCTCTTTCACTTTCATCAACAGGCTCTTTAGTTCCTCTTCACTTTTTGCCATAAGGGTGGTGTCATCTCCATATCTGAGGTTATTGATATTCTCCCGGCAATCTTGACTCCAGCTTGTGCTTCCTCCAGCCCAGCGTTTATAAGGAGAGACCAAGGAAATAAGTGGGCTGCTCGGACTGGCAGGGCAGGGTTAATAACCCAGGAAGCTGACAGGCAGCCCTCGTCGTGGGCACCGCAACACCAGCGGATCTCTGCATCCACCGGCAGAATTTTAAAGTTGAAACAGAGGCCTTTTCTGGGTTTAGTCACGTAGGCAGTTCAGATGGTCTCAACGACACCTTCCTCTCTCAAGGTCAAAGCTATGCCCCAGAAATGGCTCCCGGCCTGGGAATCATGGGCGGAAAGTACATTCCAAGGGCAGGGGAGGGGTGAGGAGCCTCTGACTGCCCAGGTCCAGACCGTGGGTCAACCAGTGATCCCAGCCTTTCAGTGACCTCCTCCAACAACATACTCCTTAAATGACACTCAGTTTTGGATAACAGTAACGACAATAACAGTGTACAACACGTCAAGCCACGTTACCTAGACAAAATCATTTAGTCCTTACAACAATCCTATCTAGGGGGTATTATTATTTTTTCCATCATACTGATAAAAGGAAAGGCAGTCACAAATAAGGTGAGTAACTCACCAAATGCTCTCAAGCCGAAGCAGAGCAGGGATTCAAACCCTGTAACTAAAGGGCTGGGCTCGGGAGTTTTGCTCTTAACCATCAACCACATTCCCTATTTAAGCACTGTCTTTCCCTCAGGGCTTCCCTCATAGCTTGGTTGGTGAAGAATCCGCCTGCAATGCAGGAGATCCTGGTTCAATTCCTGGGTTGGGACAATCCTCTGGAGAAGGGACAGGCTACCCACACCAGTAATCTTGGGCTTCCCTGGTAGCTTAGCTGGTAAAGAATCCACCTGCACTGTAGGAGCCCTGGGCTCAATCCCTGGGTTGGAAAGATCCCCTAGAGAAGGGAAAGGCTACCCACTCCAGTATTCTGGCCTGGAGAATTCCACGGACTGTATACTCCATGGGGTCGCAAAGGGTCGGACACCACTGAGCGACTTTGACTTTCTTCCCTTTGGGGCAGGAGCACAGCCCTCAGCAAGGAAAGTCCCCTCCAGTGCCCCCCAGGACACCCAGCAGCTCCTCACTGCATGAGTCAGCCTGCTCAGAGTAGGACGGGGTGGCCCCAGGCTCCAAGCTGAGCAAATAAACAGCATTTCCTGTCTTTCCCTAGACCTCCCCCACGCTGTCCCCCACCTCACCCCTGGCTCAGTATCTGAGTTCCACAGACCCCTGGGAGAAACACAGACGGGGCCCATATTTCTGAGACTCCAAATGCCATTAGAGATGGCCTTCGAGTTAACACTGGGGCCTGTTGACAGGCCCAGCTTTCCCTGTTGGTGACTGATGCGCCCACACATCACACGCCATGCATTACAGAGGCACCTCTCCTATGCTTGCTTCATCTTGGGCATGTAAATTTACACACTAAAGGAAACATAAACTGAGCGAAGAAGTCTCCTCGGGTGCACCTAAGGCTCTCATTTTAACCACGGTGGTTTGCAGGGCTGAGTGGGTTTCCACAGTGAGGCTCTGCTGCCCCCTGGTGGCAAGTCTTCTCCTGTCCTTCAGAGACTGGGCGTGCTGGCCTGAGAGGCTAAGGACCAAAATTTCAACTCTTCTGTTTCCTGTGATGTTCACTCATTCGCGCGAGCACTTGTTCAGAGCATACCTTGCTTACAAGCTCTGCCGGCCAGCTTTCTTCCATCCCCTCCCAGTCTTTCCCCTCCCGGCGTCTCTGATGGAATCCTTTCACGCTATGAGGTCAGCTCCTTAGTAGTTTAACTGCTCTTCTTTTAGACCTGTTTTTCTCATAGGAGTTGAGTGCCCATAAACACCCCCAGCAACCACAGAAATCACTTGTCTTTTTCTTGCCCTGTAGCTTATTAACCATCTTGCCATTTCTAAGCTGACTTTTCCAGGAATTCTCCCAGATTACAGAGAAAGGCTTCAATCTGCCTCTTTGCGTTTCTGCTTTTGGCAACTGCTACCATTTTGAAAGGGGTAAAGAAAAAAAAAAGGAAAAAGAATAGACAGAGGTGCAGCCCAGAGTCTCCATACCTGAGGCTCTACTGGCAGAAACTCAAGAGAATGAGAGCCTGTGGCTAAGGATTCAGATGAGCGACGCTCTCAGAGCTCGTCTCTGTTATGACAGATTCGGGACCCTGCAACCCGCCTCTCAAATTCCCTCCAGACTACAGGGGACAGTCAGAAAGGAGGAGACAAGAACTAACAAGAATGGTGATCTGCCAAACAGTGAAGTACGGATCCCACAGGAATAAGCTCCTTAATGGATAAGAGGCGGTTTGGAAAATAATTTGTTTCCTCTTAATGGGTTTAGTCTGTGTTTCTCTGAGAATTATTATCTGTCTTCAAGAGAAGGGTGGGAGTGTGCTGTGGATATTAAGCCCAAAAGCTACTGACTGCAATGTTAAAATTTGAAACTTACAATGGCCACGCCGTGTGTGCACACTCAGTCGCCTCTGACTCTTTGCGACCCCATATACCGTAGCCCCCAGGCTCCTCTGTCCGCAGGATTTCCCAGGCAAGAATCCTGGAGTGGGTTGTCATTTCCTTCTCCAACAACAAGGAGGTTGTGAAAGAGACAAAATGTGGATGAAATGAACCCACCCTACACTGGGCCTACCCCACCCCAATCTTCTAAGGAGGGCCCCCACCTCTGGAGAAGAAGTTCTTCTTCTAAAAACCCTTAGGAAAGTGATTCTCCATCTCGCAGCATCGGGACCACACTCAGGGCCCCCGCCCCCCAGGTTTCTGATTCAGTACGTCTGGGGCAGGGCCTCAGAATCTGCATGTCTGACAAGTTCCCAAGTGAGGCTGCAGCCACGGGTCCAGGGACCCCACTTTAAGAATCACTGAGTCGGTAGCCATTGACAAGAGTGAAATAAGGCCACGTGCAGCGACACGGATGGACCCAGAGATGGTCACGCTGAGTGAAGTAAGTCAGAGAAGGAAAATTATCATATGACATCCCTTCTATGTGGACTCTAAAAAGATAGGATAGAAATGAACTTACAAAACAGAAAGAGACTCACAGACTTAGAAAACAAACTTATGGTTGCTGGGGGGGGGAGAATGGTTAGGGACTTTGGGAAGGTCATGTACACACTGCTGTATTCAAAATGGATAACCAGCAAGGGCCTATTGCACAGCTCATGAAACTCTGCTCAGTGTTACACGGCAGCCTGGATGGGAGATGGATTTGGGGGAGAATGACATGTATATGTATGCTGAGTCCCTTCACTGTTTACCTGAAACTACCAGAGCACTGTTAATCGGCTATACCCCAAAACAAAATAAAAAGTTTAAAGTTGGAAAAAAAAAAATCACTGAGTTGGAAGATCAGCTGCCATCACTAGACCACCTCTGGCTTTTACACAACAACTTCAACCATGATTTTCAAACACGGATTTTAAATTCCTTCATGGCAAAAGAATGCTCCCGGGTAACCCAAATTGAAGTATGAGAAACCATATGCTAAACATATCAATACATCCGCCTAGAATATCAATTTCTCTTAAACATTTGCAGAGGGAAAAAAAGTTTAATGATTTAACTGGCATTTTTTAAGCATTAAGTTATTGTTTAATGCAGAAATGTAATGTTTTGAATACAATGTGAAATTTTTAAGGCAAAATAAGGGATTTCTAAGCACCCTCCTATTTGTGCAGGGGGCACCTTTCGGGGTGCCCGCTCCAGAAATGTGAAACAGTGCTGCTGGCCCTGCTCTTCAACATGTGCAGGCCCCCGTGTGTGCACGTGTGTACATATGTGTGCCTGCACACACACGTGCAAGCACTTACTATTCTCACCTCCATGAGGATTCTCTTGGGGGGGGGGGGGGGCGGGCAGGAATATTCTTGGAGAAATCCTGTTTTTAGGCATCACTGATTACTCACACTTTGGGTGAATTAACCTAGTACACATCTTCCACCAGGCTGGCTGTGGAATGAGGGAAGGAATCCAAAGTAGGAGGGGAAATGCGGTGGGAATGATGAAGGCAGCTTGCCATGAGCCTCGGACTAGACTGCTGTCCAGGAGACAGGCACGGTCCTGGGCAGAAAGAGACACCCAGACCTGCAGACACACCACTGCACTGCCTTCAAACCCCCTCCAACCCCACTCTGTCATCCCACCCAGGTCCCCCTGAACAATCCCCCAGCCACAGAAGAGCTACTTCAGAAGCAGTTTGTGAAAATAAAAGGGCACCATTTGCCAACCAACCGCTTAGTCAGTGTCTCCTTCCATTTTCCCAGTAAGTCCATGAAAACCCGGGTTTCTTTCTCTGGGGCTGGCCTGCCTGGGATGCCCACGCCCAAGCTCCTGGCTGTGCCCAGCAATTATTTCTGGCTACCGCAGTCCACTGGGAATCTGGGTGGGGCCCCTACACCCGACATGCGCAAGAGACACTGCGACCTTCATCCGGAGGCTAATCGCCCCACAGTGCTTCGCTTCTTGTCAGAATTCACGACAACCATGTGTGTTGCCCATTTGTGGGCAACCAAGTATGGGCTTCCTGGTGGCTCCGCGGTAAGGAATCCACCTGCCAATGCCGGAGACATGGGTTCAATCCCTGGGTCAGGAAGATCCCCTGGAGAAGGAAATGGCAACCCACTCCAGGATTCTTGCCCGGAGAATCCCGCGGACAGAGGAGCCTGGTGGGCTACCATCCATGGGGTTGCAAAGAGTCAGACACGACTGAGTGACTGAGCGACAATGTGAAAAGACTCACGAGTGACCACAGCAACAAGGACAGGAGCATCCCGGCAGGAACGCCCATGCAATCCTCGGAAGGCTCTACCTGTGCGATGAACTCCGGGAAGCTGAGGACGGGCCCGTTGTGGAAGACTGGGTAGTAGAAGACGTAGGCGAGCATCCAGGGGAGGGAGTAGGAGGGCCGCTCGGCCGGCGGGGGCCGCCAGCACAGCTCCAGGCTGAAGCTGGTGTAGCACAGACAGCGCACGGCCAGCGTGAACTGCAGCAGGTAGCACTCGTTCTCGGTCGTGCACCACCCTCTCTGCGGAGTCACAAGGAGAGAACAGCCCTTGAGTGTCGCGGACAGACACTGTCCAATCTCCAGGGGAGGAGCTCTCGTCCACGGGCAGAGTGGCTGTCCCACCCCGGGAGCCGAGAACCACCGAACAGCTGGTAAACGTCATGCATCATCAGAGCAAGCAGTTAACGAGCAGAAGAGTGCCCCTAACGTCGGCCATCGGCTTCGCGTTAAGCCTGATGCAACAGAGGGCGAGGGTTTTCCCAGATACGCATCCGCGCGACACACCAGTGCATAGCACGGAGATTAGCTACATCCGAGGGGTACTCTGAAAGCCCCTTCCACAACTCTGAAGACACGGAGAGACCTATCCAGACAGATCTCGGGACTCTGGGGGCTCAGGTCCAGATCCCCGCAATAAAGGGAAACCTTGCTATAAAATGAGCCACACAGTTTGCTTGGTATCCCATTTGCACATAAAAGCTAGGTTTACACTATTCTACAGCTTACTACAGGGGTCCCAAACCCCTGGGCCACAGGCCACTGTTGGTCTGTGGCCAGTTTAGGAACCGGGCTACACAGCTGGAGGGG
This sequence comes from Ovis canadensis, assembly GCF_042477335.2. Taxonomy (NCBI): domain Eukaryota; kingdom Metazoa; phylum Chordata; class Mammalia; order Artiodactyla; family Bovidae; genus Ovis; species Ovis canadensis. The sequence continues at coordinate 83,828,435 of NC_091256.1, forward strand.
ATGGGCAGGTGAGCTAGCGAAGCTTCACCTGTATTTCAAGCCACTTCCCACGGCTCCCGTTACTGCCTGAGCCCCACCTGCTGTCAGATCAGTATTAGATATTCACAGGGGCGCGAGCCCTACTGTGAAGTGTGCGTGCCAGGGTCGGAGGCTGCACACTCCTTGTGAGAATCTGATGCCCGATGATCTGAGGTGGAGCTGAGCTGGTGACGCTGGTGATGGGGAGTGCACAGGAGTAAAGTCCACAAGAAAGGTGTGCCAGGAAATCAATTTGTTAGAAGAGTAATCCCCACAAGGCACAATAAAATGATGTGTGTCTGTAAACATCACGTGGGATTTATGTCTTCAACATATTTTTCCTCTGGCTCTCTGTCATTAATTTGGCTTCACATGTAGTGCAGGACTATTTTCCAAACAAGCTTTAGAGACACATCATCAAAAGAAATAGTCCCTGCCTTCAATGAACCTGAATTCTCACACAGGAGACAGGTCCACAAGACGGCATGAAATAAGAAATAACAAGCATGTACAAAACTAGGCGAAGAACAAAAGACCAAAAGCAACTGTGATAAAATCTTGAGACTGAGGGAGTAAAATTATGGATCATTTTATAATCTATTTTTCTACATTTTCCATATTTTCTAAAATACATATGTATTGTTTTTTAATGAGAAAACTAGGTGATGAAAATAGATACAAAAAATAGAATTGGGACAAAGGACAGAGTAGTTCATTTGACCCGTGAGAGTCTTTCAAGACTTTACACAGAAAAATTAAGCACTGAACAGAGTTTCTACTCCATGTCCAAGACTTCAGCAGCCACCAAGAAAAATCAAGAAAACTGCATGTGTGAAAGTATGGAAACCCAGCGCAACGAGTTGCTGGTCATTTGCTCCCTCCTCTTTGGCAACAGTTTTCACATCACCAACATACATAATTTATTCACCACCAACGCCCATAGCTGATGCTAGTGGTCCCCAAATAAACGATCATTACAATCGGAGACTGCTTTGAATACTTGCCAGTATCCCCTGAAAGTTAGACGTGGATTTGTTTTTATTTTTATCGCAAATCTGATTTTAAGCACACTTATTTAAATAATCAGGTAGCTTAATCGTTCTGGGAAGTTAAGTATCTTTTGTTAGGAGAGAGCTGCCACCTGACCTACTCACGCCAGTCTACTGGTGAGAGTGAAAAAAAAAAAAAATTTAAGAGAGCCTAACAGCAAAAACAAAAAAAAAACTTGAATTTTCAAAATGCTACCATTTTTACAAAATTGCTTAACACATTATCTTGTTAGGTCCTCAGAACAACTCCATAAGGAAGGCAGAGCAGCTCGTACCTTCATTTTCCAAATGATGAAATTGAGACTCAAAGGTCAAATACTGCCTCTGGTTTCAAGGGAAGGACACATAGCAAATAGAAGAGATTAGAAAACCACCGGCTCAATCTTCCTGCTGCGTCCTTTCCCACATCTGGGCCAGCCCAGGGCCCCCCATCTCTAACTGCCATCGTATGAATCAATAAATCAGTGAACGAACAGGTGAACAAATGGACAAAAGTTAAAATGCCACAGGAACACGTGGTTAAAGGAAGACTATCAGAAGCTTCCCAAGATTTTCTGTGCAAGGAAAATACTTAGCTTACCTGTTTCAGGGACCACCGTGGGCTTCTGATGAAATAAAGATGTGAGAATTCCCTATAAACTCTGCAGCAGTTTACAGATGATTTTTTATTAAAAGGATAGGGGATTATTCCTGGAGGAGAAAGTGGCAACCCACTCCAGTACTCTTGCCTGGGTAATCCCACGGACAGAGGAGCCTGACGGGCTACAGTCCATGGGGTCAAGAAAGAGTCGGTCGTGACTTAGCGACTAAACAGCAAGGGGATTACTGCTTCCTTTTCCTTTTGTTCCTGTGACATCTGGCACCATCCATGCTTACCGAAACTGGGAGGAAAGGTACAGGGTCGGCCGTGGACAGCCTCCAAGGGCTAAAGCGTGTTAGCCCCTCAGTCACGTCTGGAGGGCTAAGACAAAGTCGGATACAAAGGATCGCAGGATGCAACACCCTCTGCGGCCACGAGGGGGAGCCCCATCCCAGTTCTTGGATTGACTCTTTTCTGAAAACAAAGGCATCTACCTGGATAATGGCATTGCAAAACAGGTTTTCTCCTTCCCGTTTGTATAAAAAAAAAACAGAGGCTCTTACCTTAACTTCCTCCACATCTTGCAGTCTCAGTGTAGAGAGCAGAGAGAGAGAACACAGCCATGATAGGAACTGAGACCGGAACTGAGCAACACAGAAGGAGACGGTGGTGTGAATAAGAACCATGGCGGTGCCTCGGGTCCCCAGCACGCAGCGGCAGGCCCACATCCCATAGGCTGCGAGGATCCAGGGTTTGTGCTGCAGACAGAGAAGGACCCAGAGAGAGAGAGACAGAAAAGAGAAAGTAAGCTAACAGCCTTTGCCATTGAAGGTTCTGTTTTGTGACCCTTTAACCAAACTCATTGTCCTGGGGATTTAGTGTTAACACAGACAAAGAGGATTCAGAAGGACCTTCCACATTAACCCCAGATAGCGGTCCCCAACCTTTTGGCCACCAGTGGAGACAGTTTTTCCATGGACCAGAGTTGGGGTGTGTGGGTGGTTTCAGGATGATTCAAGCACATTACATGCATTGTACACTTTATTTCTGTCAGTTACATCAGCTCTACCACAGATCATCAGGCATTAGATCCTGGAGGCTGGGGACCCCTGCTCCAGAGTGATGGCTGCCCACCCCCAGGTCCTAAGAACTTCACCAGATTCACCCAGAAGCAAGGAGCTACTTTCCTGCCTTCAGCCAAAGCCACAAGCCAGTGGATCCCACAGCAATAAGACACATAGCTGACATTCCAACAGACATTACGGAAGCCAGAAGACAGCTGGAAAAGCTGCCAGCCTGGCATACCAGCCACTACCTACACTATTCTGCGAAAGTGAAGGTGAGAGAAAGCACTGGTGTACATTTCTTGGGAGTCTTCTTTAGAAACTGGGCCATCCAAACCACAAAAGGCTTCCTAAAGTCTAAACCACAGATTTAAAAGTAAATATCTAATTACATTTTTTTTCGTTAGCATATTATTCACAGTCAAATTTAGGTCACAGAAAAAGTACCTGCTTTCAGTGGGTGAGATTGAGGCCTTTGCCTAGCAAATCTGATTAATACATCTATTACTACCTTAGGAGAGAATTTTTCTATTTCAAGTTTTACAGTTATTGACATTGAATAACTAAATAGATAAATTAACATTTTTTTTTTCCTCAGAGAATGAACTTATGGTCTGGGGGAGGATAGAGGAAGGGATAGATGGGGAGTTTGGGATGGACACACTGCTATATTTAAAACAGATAACCAACAAGGACCTACTGTATAGCAAATGGTACTCTGTTCGGTGTTATGTGGCAGCCTGGATGGGAGGGGAGTTTGGAGGAGAATGGATACATGTATACCTATGGCTGAGTCCCTTCACTGTTCACCTGAAACTATCGTTAACATTTAACTGGCTATGAAAGTGAAAGTCACTCAGTCGTGTCCGACTCTTTGTGACCCCACAGACTATATAGTTCTCCAGGCCAGAATACTGGAGGGGGTAGCCTATCCCTTCTTCAGCAGATCTTCCCAACCCAGGAATTGAACCAAGATCTCCTGCATTGCAGGGAGATTCTTTACCAGCTGAGCTGGTAAAGAATTAGGGTAATTGGCTATGCCCCAAAACAAAATAAAAAGTTTTAAAAAACTAACATGTCTTTGCTTTTACAATACATTCTTGGTCATATCTGGCTGGTAAATCCTTACTTTAAAAAAACCCACAATAACAGTTTAACAGTGTTTGAGAGGCAATTATCTTTGGGGTAGAATTACCAAGTTTTGCTGTCTAATTGCCTAAATAAATGTCCCCATTAACTAGCTGTTTAACCCTAGACAAGTTACTAAATCTCTCTTTTAAATCACATATAAAATTAGAATAATGGCATCTGCTTCATGAGGCTGTCGTGAGAACTAAGTTAACAGTGTAAAATGTTTACAGCAATGTCTGCGTACACTGCAAATACTAGCAGCTATTCCTATAGGGAAACATGATGTGTCTGTTTGATGGGCATTCAAAAACAGGATTTCCAGGGACTTCCCTGGTAGTCCAGTGGTTAAGACTTCGACTTCCAATGCAGAGGCTGTGGGTTCAATCCCTGGTCGGGGAGCTAAAATCTCACATGCCTCATAGCCAAAAAAGTAAAACATCAAACAGAAGCAGTATTGTAACAAATTCAATAAAGACTTTAAAAATGATATACATCATACACACACACACACACACACACACACACAGAGATAGATAGGATTTCCATGAATGCACTGACTTAAAAAGTGAGGACTACTTAAAATTGGGTCTTCTTATGGAAAAAATGATTTCTTTAAGGGAAAGACAGATGTGGACTGCAAATTATAAATCCCGTCTTTCAATGGTAACGCTTCCAAAATATTGCCGAAGTAGAATTATCTCCCAAATCTATACTCTAACCCAAGGGAGAACATTTTAAATGAACAACTGGGTCAGCCACTTTGAAGTTCCAAGAAAACCAGGGAAATCTACAGTTCATTTTTACTATTTTTCCATCCTACTACCCACATTAAATAGCACATAAGTTTGCTTCAAACTTTCCCCTAAAAACTCACCTCTGGACAGAGTTCAGTTATAAGGAATAAGGTTGCCAACAGTATTTTAAGTAGCTTTAACAAATGAAAAAAGGGGGGGGTGTCTTTTTAAACAGGATCTACAACATTTACCACTTGGAATCCATTCCCATGTGTGCGTGGCTACGCACATACCCGTAACACAGCTACGTTTTATTAAGTGCTATTTGATCCATTTGGAAAAAGCCTGTTTGTTGGGATTCATTTGGGAACTCAACCACAGACTTAAGCTGCTTCAACTTGGAAAAGCTGCAGGAACCTTCAGGAACTACTAGCAGGGCTGTGCAAACTCCATCTGCTCCGAAGAGTCTGATGAATTCACCTGAGCTCACAAACGCTACTTTGAGGGCTCACAAGGTCATCCTATATTCTCATCCCTCACCATCTTCTTCCTGTCAGAGTACAGGCAGGCAACATTCAGTACCATTCTCTCTTAAGACGTCACAGCAAATGCGCTCATGTGAACCTTACCTTCTCTGATATCCCTATTACCCACTCACTGACCCCAACGGGCAAAGGCAACTCCACCATATACATTCACAGTGGTCAGGTGATGAAACAGAGCAATGTGAAAAATCTAAAAAGAGTTACCTATTTTAAAACCTGTATAGGGCTACCCTGGTGGCTCAGTGGTAAAGAATCTGTCTGCCAATGCAGGGGACACAGGTTCGATCCCGGGTCCGGGAAAAATCCCACGTGCCATGGAGCAGCTAGGTCTGTGCGCCAAAACTACTGAAGGCCGCCTGCCTAGAGTCCGTGTTCCAGGCAGAAGCCACTGTAATGAGGAGCCCACGCACTGCAAGTGGACAGTAGCCCCCGCTCTCTGCAACTAGGGAAAGCCCACACACGGCAACAGCCTTAAGTAATAAATAAAAAAATAAAATATTTTTACAAACATATATAAATTGTGTGTGCTCACTCGGGTATGTCCAACTCTTTGCAACCCCATGTACTGTGGCCCACCCGTCTCCTTTGTCCGTGGGATTCTCCAGGCAAGAACACTGGAGATACTGGGTTGCCATTCCCTTCTCCAGGGGATCTTCCAGACCCGGGAATGGAACCCACACCTCCTGCACCTCCCACATTAGCAGGCAGATTCTTTGCCACTGTGCCACTTGAGAAGCCCTTACGTAAATTAGAACCTCACAGAAATATTGATTTTTCACCTGTAAAGTGAATGTAACCGCAACCTACACAGCTGCAATGAGAATTCCAAAACACGGCTAAAATGCTGATGCAGCGCGACCAGACGGCCATGCCCTGCCCTCTGTCACCAGTGCAGGGCAGTCCCCACCATCAATGCAGTCTTAAAGCGGGGGTCCCTAGCTCCCAGGCCACAGACCAGTACCAGTCCGTGACCTGAAGGAAACTGGGCCACACAGCAGGAGGTGAGTGGCAGGCGATCCTACCATCACCCCCAGATGGGCCCCTCGGGCTGCAGGAAAACAAGTGCAGGCTCCCACTGAGTCTGTGTTAATGGTCAGTTGTATAATTATTGCATTATATGTCGCAATGTAATAATAACTGCAGAAGTCAAGTTCACAGCAAGCGTAATGATGCATTTGAATCGTCCCGAAACCATCGCCCCTCCTCCCACCCCCATCTGTGGAAAAACTGTCTTCCATGAATCCAGTCCCTGGTGCTGAAAAGGTTGGGGACTGCTGCCTTAAGGCACACTCCTACAACCTTATCCCCCACCCCCAGCAACACACACACACACACCCCCTGCAAGAAGCCAGGCAGAGAGGGCAAGAGATGAACACTAACCCCTGCCCAGCAGTAAGGCAGCAGCATGGAAGGTGTGCTGCCCTGAGGAGGAGGGCTTCTTCCAAGGGTTTCGAAGACCCTGTACACACGCAAAGGCCTAAAGACAACCCCGCCCTACCTATTTCTACTCCAAAAGTACTTACGTATTTATCAAACCTGTGTCTACCTCATAAGTGAAAATGCTTAAAAATTAGATTTTGAGCCTCTGACATCAAATATACCAGGAAACGTCTAACTCTTTAAAACTAAAGAAGAAAGTCTGCTATGTTTTATTCCGAAACAATACTTCTGATTCATCTCCTCCTAGAAGGACTTTAAAGACATTTTTCCCAGGTTCCCAGGGCAATCTGGGCAGGTACACACAGGTTTGGTCACACATGTACTTTATTTCAAGCTCAAGGTTTTAAAGTCTGCCTAGAGAATTCCCTGGCAGTCCAGAGGTTAGGAATCCACACTTTCCCTGACAAGAGCCCCAGTTCAATCCCTGGTCAGGGAACTAAGATCCCATAAGCCGTGCAGCGCAGCCAAAAAAATTAACTGATTAATTAAAAATCTGCCTAAAAGTCAAAACAAACCAATCCATTTAAGAGGTTCAAATGACAATTATGATTGAGAACTTAAAATGAGGCACAAAGAATTATGCTGATCACGTAACATGTACAAATAAAACACAATCTTAATTTAATGCCAATAAAGGTCCATCCAGTCAAAGCTATGGTTTTTCCAGTAGTCATATATGGATGTGAGAGTTGGACAATAAAGAAAGCTGAGTGCCCAAGAATTGATGGTTTTGAACTGTGGTGTTGAAGAAGACTCTTGAGAGTCCCTTGGACTGCAAGAAGATCAAACTAGTCCATCCTAAAGGAAATCAGCCTTGAAGATTCATTGGAAGGACTGATGCTGAAGCTGAAACACCAATACTTTGGCCACCTGATGCGAAGAACTGACTCACTGGAAAAGACCCTGATGCTGGGAAAGATTGAAGGCAGGAGAAGGGGATGACAGAGGATGAGATGCTTGGATGGCATCACTGACTCAATGGACATGAGTTAGAGTAAGCTCCAGGAGTTGGTGATTGACAGGGAGGCCTGGAGTGCTGCAGTCCATGGGGTTGCAAAGGGTCGGACACGACTAAGTGACTGAATTGCACTGAACTGAAATGTGATCTTCCTAACTAAGAGATTTAAATTCTAATCAAGTATTACTTTAACACGATGCTTTTCTTTAACTGAGATTTTTACTGAGATGGGTGCAGATTCACCTGGAGTTAAAAGAAATAATACAGAGAGATCCCATGGATACTTGACCCAATCTTCCCCTACTGTAACATTTTGCAAAACCAAAGTGTATCACAACCAGGACGTTGACATTGCTATAACCCACAAGCATTCTGGTTTTCTCAGTTTCACTTTCATCCGTGTGTGTATGTTTAATTCCATACAGTTTCATCTCAAATAGATTCATCATCCACCATAGGAAAGACACCAAACCATGCCATCCCCTCAAGCATCTCCTGCATCGCCCTTTTATAGCCACACCCACATTGTTCCTGCTCCCTTTTCCCAACATCCCCAACCCTTGGAAACCACTAATATCGTCTCCATTTCTAAGATACTGTCATTTCTAGTCACAGTATGTAACCTTCGGAACTAGCTTTTTCCACATAATTCCCTGAAATCCCCCTCCCCCCAAGTTGCAGTGAGTATCAAAGGCTTGCCCCTCTTTATTGCTGTGTAGTTTCCATGGGGCGGATGAACCATAGTTTCTTTAACCATTCACCTGTTGTAGGACATCTGGGCTGTATTCCCGTTTGGGGCTATTATGAATAAAACTGAAATGGACATACATGCAGAGGGTTTGGTGTAAAACCAAGTGTTCATGCCTCCAGGATAAATGCCCAAGAGTGAGCTTGCTGGGCTGCATGGTCGTTACAAGTTTAGTTCTATAAGAAACTGTCCAACAATTTCCTAGAGTGGCCATCTTACATTCCTACCAGCAACACAGAGCTGAAATAGGTTAGTTGGGAGAACATTAGACTGAAAAATCTAAAGGTCCCTGGTTCAATCCCAGGTTTCCCTTGGACTGCAAGGAGATCAAACCAGTCAATCCTAAGGAAAATCAATTCTGAATATTCATTGGAAGGACTGATGCTGAAACTCCAATACTTTGGCCACCTGATGAGAAGAGCCGACTCACTGGAAAAGACCCTGATGCTGGGAAAGATTGAAAGCAGGAAGGGAAGGGGATGACAGAGGATGAGATGGCTGGATGGCATCACTGACTCAATCGATATGAGTTTGAGCAAGCTCAGGGAGTTGGTGATGAACAGGGAAGTCTGGCGTGCTGCAGTCCATGGGGTTGCAAAAAGTCGGACACAAATGGCCAGCTGAACAAAAACCAGCAACATGCTTGCGATCCAGTTTATGCCGCTTCCTCACCAGCATTTGGCGGTGTTATTGTTTTCTGTCTGAACCATTCTGGTAGTGGCTTTAACTTGCATTTACCATGCTCTTTTAAAAGGAATCAAAGTGTGAGCAACCTGAAACTTGCATCAATAAGATGGCTTGAGTGAACTCTGCTGGAGCATAGGATGCCAGCCCACCAGAACTATCCTGACCCCTCTAACGCTCTTTATTCCAGGTTAAGAGACAAAAAGAAGGCAGGGCAAGAGTTTTTAAAGTCTAACAAATGATAAGAAAGAAACTGCATTCTATTTTTGTGGCAGTTTGGACAAAGCAGGACTAACCACTGTGGCACTTTCTGATGGCACTGGGCCAGACGGAAATCGGGGAGCAAACCTGCCCTCTGCTCCTACTGCTCCTTGTGTTAACACCGAACCACTTCTTAAAATGGGGCACAACTGATTCTCTCTGCATAGGTTCCCTTAACAGAGCAATATCCTGTCTTGTTTGTCATACAGTAACGTTAGCCTAGAATCTAACAGGGTACCTAGTTGACAGCAAGTGTTTCAGAAATGCTAGACAAATGAACGGTTAGCATAGCTGGATAGGTGGGTGGGTGGATGGATGGATGGATGGGTAGATGGATGGATGGATGGGTGCATGGGTGGATGGATGGATGGATGGGTGGGTGGGTAGATGGATGGATGGGTGGATGGATGGATGGGTGGGTGGGTGGATGGATGGGTGGATGGATGGATGATGGATGGATGGATGGATGGGTGGATGGATGGATGGGTGGGTGGGTGGATGGATGGGTGGATGGATGGATGGGTGGGTGGGTGGGTGGATGGATGGGTGGATGGGTGGATGGGTGGATGGGTGGATGGGTGGATGGGTGGATGGATGGATGGATGGATGGGTGGATTGATGGATGGGTGGGTGGGTGGATGGATGGATGGATGGATGGGTAGATGGATGGATGATGGGTAGATGGATGGATGGGTGGATTGATGGATGGGTGGGTGGGTGGATGGGTGGGTGGATGGGTAGATGGATGGATGATGGGTAGATGGATGGATGGGTGGATTGATGGATGGGTGGGTGGATGGATGGGTGGGTGGATGGGTAGATGGATGGATGGGTGGATGGATAGATGGACATGCTCCTGCAAGTACTGGGAATTAACCTGGCAGTTATGACTGAGAACAAGAAATAAGCACCAAAATGTGGGGCTTTTTCGTCACTAATGTGAAAACTGGCTGATTGCCAAAGTGTCTGCTTGCATCACCTAACCCCTTATGAACCAAGACTGCTTTGCTGTTCCAATAAGGTAGGAAGGGGTTATGCCACATCTCACTGCCTACTTCCAGTTTTCACTTACTGAAGTCTCTTACAAATCATGTGTTGGGGGAAGCCTTAAATAGTGCTCAGCTGAGAAAACACAGGCACCCACCTATGAATGAGAACCTGAGTCCTCCCACGCCAGGGAAGGCTTCAGAGAGACAGACAAATTCAACTGGCACATTCCAAAGGCCGAAATCAGCACCTGAGAAAAAACCACGGACTTGTGGCCCTTCGTTTTGCAAATCTATAGTCTCCAAATCTTCCTCGCGGGGAGCCGGGACTCAGCCGCAGGGAGAGCTGGGCTGGCCGTGCCCCCCTCAGGCCCCCTCTCCTTCCCGCCTGCTTCAGCTTGCTCTCGGCTGCGGGTGCCGAGTGATAGCAGGATGTGCCTGAGTGGTTTCCCTCATTAGCTCACCTCCACGGGGAGGAGCGAAACCGTTAAGCCTTGGTGAAGACTCCTGTTGGCGACTGGGCCAGACTGCTGGGCACTCATTTTTGTACATCTGCCCAGAAACCACTCAGCAGGCATTGTTTGAGAAATAAATAAAAGAAGTCACTCAACAATGCTTATGCACGGCATAATTTATTACACACTACATAATCAACTGCAGATGCTACCAATATATGTATGTCAATATATGTGATATAGCCTCATATGAATATATGTGAGATATATAAACAGGAAAAAAAATCCCAAAGCCATCCCAGAGTCCAGACAACTGCATTCTAGCCTGCTTTTCCTCGGGGCAAAGGCCAGCGGGCCCAAACCAAGTTAATCTCACCCCTCCTAAGAGAGGCCCTGATGGAGGTGGAGGAGTCTGGATCCAAGAAACCCATTAGTGTGTGAGATTCCTATTAGGTGTGTGGTTTTGATGATATGCTGGGAAGGAGCACCACAGCTTTCCAGAGGTGAGCTTCCTCATCTCAGCCAATGCCATGGGACCACGCTCTTCAGGCCTGAAGCCGATGAGCTCAGCTGGTCGGGGCCCAGCGCTAACGATGTGGGTTCTGCCAGTCAAAGGTCGAGTGAGAAGGTACCCTGTGGTCATCCAGGGCACCCAGCCTTCTCCAAAAGCTCGCCCAGAGGTATTTTTGGCTCTGAGAGCAGAGAACACTATGCCTCAGGTGGTGAGGGTGTTCAAGAAAGGAGGCCACTGTCTGACCCGCCCCACACACGCTCCAAGCATAACAAACCCACGGCCAAAGCTCAGAGCCTTTCCTCAGCCTCCCCTCCCTGGGCGCTGCCCCCAACCCAGTCTTGCCAAAACCCAACAAGAGAGCCCAACCCAGAGAAAAGGCATTTAACTTTGGCCGGGGAGCCCAGTGGAAAGTTTTTATTACTTGTCATGGCAAAAAAAAAAAAAAAGAAGAAAAAGAAAATCACGCTTTTGAAAATAACCTCTTCTTTGGGGCCAGCAAAGGGAGAGATGGGACGAGACAGCATATGGAGCCCAGAAGCATCCTTCAGGGTTGGAACCACAGGTAGTGATAATGCCTGTCTCTATAGAATCATCCACAGTTCATGATGCCCCTGAGAAGGGGAGATAAAAGACAAGTGCAGCCCAAATATTCCACCCTGAAAAAGGACCAAAACAGCCACCCAAATTAAGGCCATCTGGGACACTCAGTCCAGGTGGTGGGGCCAGAGCTGAGGTTCATACTTACATAAGGACCAAGCGGACACGGACAAAGAGAGCAGTGTGCTCCAGCCTTACAGAACCCTGCCAAACAGCTGTCGCACAAATCAAACCTGTGGTCACAGAGGGATGGGACACACACACACACACACACAGATGACTCAGTGCGAACTCTGCCTCATTCCAAGAAAACTGCAAACAAAACTGCCTACTGAGTTTGCCTAAGATGTGCACTACAGATAAAAGGTCAAGCCCACCTGTCCACCCAGGCCTGTAAGGAGATGCAGGAGGCTGAAATAAGCAGACGGCTCCACCCTCTACAAGCCACCTCCCTCCTTTGGTGAGGGTGGGGGGCTTCCCTGACACCCCCAGGCAGATGTGGCCCACTCCTCCCAGGAGGCATCTCCGGTGTCACTTCTCACTCAGCTCCTGATCTGTGTCTCCCTGTCCTTTTTCCCACAAGCCAGCACAAGCTTGAAACAGGGTCAGAGAAAGCCACGCAGGAGAGGAATGTAGGTACGGCTGAAGAGACAGCCTCTGCCCTCTGGGCTTTCAGAATCTCAACAGATGCCTCCTTTCTGAACACCGCGGAGGGAACTGCTCCCAGGAGCCCACGAAGACTGCAGTCACGGCACACAGTGAACGCCAGCAGGCCCCCGCGGCAGCTTTCACTGGCTACCATCATACGCTAGCACAACCTTGAGAACTATTAGACCCTCACCACCACCCCCGGAAGCAAGCGGTACCATCCCTGATGCACAAAATGAGGTGAAAGACTCCGAGATATTAACTGGCTTTCAAGACTGCATTGCTTGAAAGTGACAAAGCTGGGTTTCAGCCAGGAGCTCTGAGCCATCCTGAATAGGGTCTCCTCACAGTAAGAGCTACAAGCAAATTAACCAGAGGAACATCTATATCCTAAACTAGGTAGTTTTCTGATGGTGGTGGGTGCAGAACAGGAGCTGAAAATGGAGCGAATTTGGAGAGGAGGAGGCCCATCCGGCCACAAATAGATGGTTAACCTGCCTCTCACACTGTCTGAACTGAAAAAAAGTGAAGGCACTAGTCCTCAGTCAGCTCCAACTCTGCGACCGTCAGGCTCCTCTGTCCATGGAAATCTCCAGGCAAGAATACTGGAGTGGGTAGCCATTCCCTTCTCCAGGGAATCATTTCAACTCAGGATAGAACCCAGGTCTCCCGCACTGCAGGCAGAGTCTTCACCGTCTGAGCCATTTGAACAGTCAGATGGCTGTTTGCCATTTGAACCAGTCCATTGTTTCATGTCCAGTTGTTCTAACTGTTGCTTCTTAATCCGCACAGGTTTCTCAAGAGGCAGGTAAGGTGGTCTGGTAATCTCATCTCTTGAAGAACTTTCCACAGTTTGTTCTTATCCACACAGTCAAAGGATTAAGCATAGTTAATGAAGCAGAAGGAGATGTTTTCCTGGAATTCCCTTGCTTTCTCTATGATTCTTCAGCTGTTGGCAATTTGATCTCTGATTCCTCTACCTTTTCTAAATATAGCTTGTATATCTGGAAATTCTCACTTTACGTACTGTTGAGGCCTAGCTTGAAGGATTTGGGGCATTACCTTGCTAGCGTGTAAAATGATGTAACTGTTCTATAGTTTAAACATTCTTTGGCATTCTCCTTCTTTCGGATTGGAATGAAAACTGACATTTTCCAATCCTGTGGCCACTGCTGAGTTTTCCAAATTTGCTGGCATATTGAATGTAGCACTTTCACAGCATCATCTTTCAGGATTTGAAACAGCTCAGCTGGAATTCCATCACCTCCACTAGTTTTGTTCAGTGACGCTTCCTAAGGCCCACCTGACCTCACATTCCAAGATGTCTGTCTCTAGGTGAGTGACCACACCACTGTGGTTATCCAGGTTATTAAAACCTTTTTTGCATAGTTCTGTGTATTCCTGCCACTTCTTCTTAATCTCTTCTGCTTATGTTAGGTTTTTACCATTTCTGTCCTTTATTGTGGCCATTTTTGCATGAAATGTTCCCTTCCTATCTCCAACTTCTTTGAAGAGATCACTAGTCTTTCCCATTCTACTGTTTTCCTCTATTTCTTTGCACTGTTAACTGAAGAAGCCCTTCTTATCTCTCCTTGCTATTCTCTGAAAATCTGCATTCAGTAGAATGTCTTTCCCTTTCTCCCTTGCCTTTTGCTTTTCTTAGTTCCTCAGCTATTTGTAAAGCCTCCTCAGACAACCATTTAGGCTTCTTGCATTTCTTTTTCTTGGGGACAGTTTTGGTCGCCCTCTATTGTCCAATGTTATGAACCTCAGTCCATAGTTCTTCAGGCACCTGTCTACCAGATCTAATCCTTTGAATCTAATCATCACCTCCACTGTATAATCATAAGGTATTTGATTTAGGTCATACCTGAATGGCCTAGTGGTTTTCCCTAATTTCTTCAATTTAAGCCTGAATTTGGCAATAAGGAGGTCATGATCTAAGCCACAGTCAGCCCCAGGTCTTGTTTTTGCTGACTGTGTAGAGCTTCTCCATCTTCAGCTGCAAAGAACATAATCAATCTGATTTCAGTTTCGACCATCTGGTGATGTCCATGTGCAGAGTCTTCTCTTGGGTTGTTGGAAATGGGTGTTTGCTATGACCAGCATGTTCTCTTTGACAAAACTCTGTTAGCCTTCACCATGCTTCATTTTGTAGTCCAAGGCCAAACTCCTGGTATCTCTTGAGTTTCTACTTCTGCATTCCAATCCCCTGTGGTGAAAAGAACACCTTTCTTGGTGTTAGTTCTAGAAGGTGTTGTCTTCATAGAACCGGTCAACTTCAGCTTGTCTGGCATCAGTGGATGGGGCACAGACTTGGATTACTGTGACACTGAATGATTTGTCTTTGTTGCTACAACTAGCATTATTTCATTCTTTTTATGGCTGAGTACTATTCCACTGTTGGAGAAGGAAGTGGCAACCCACTCCAGTATTCTTGCCCAGAGAGGTCAACGGACAGAGGAGCCATGGGATTGCAAAGTATCAGACACGACTGAGCAACTAACATGATAGTCCATTTCCACATCTATATCCATTCATCTGTCAATGGACATTAAGGTTTCTTCCATGTCTTGGTTATTATAAATAGAGAGAAGCCCACCATTTTTAAAAAAGAAAAAAAAATTTATTATTTCATTAACCTTACTTTATAGAAAATGATGAATTAAGATTCGGTGGTGAATAGCCTTTCCATGGTCAGAAAGCTAACAAATGAGCAAGTCCAAGAACTAATCCATCATCCAGGACTCTTCCACTCCACAACAGCTGGCCCTTTCCCACAGCAGCAGTAATGATAACAGCTTCATTCCACAGATCCTCCCCAAAATAGTTCTTCTCCCCCCAACAGGGAAAGAAAATACAGATACTGAGCTATTCATTTTACAGATGGGAAAGCTGAGACCTAGGGGTAGTAAGTCACCCACGTATGGGCAGAGCAGCTTTGTGTTAGAAATAAAAATGTTAAATTTCTAGAAAGGTTGATGTCACAACAAACCACCAAACCAACTTGTGGAAGAAAAGAAACCCATTAATGAAGGTTGAGGTAGGTATATTCATTATCAGTTTAGGAATGCAAAATCATGTATTCTTTATTATTAGGTGTGCTTGGAAGCTTCTTTAAAATTAGATGAAGGTGGTCAAAAGGTACAAACTTTCAATTATCGGAAAAGTAAGTTCTAGTGTACACCATGACAACTGTGGCTACTGTGATATGATATACTTGAAAGCCACTGAGCAAGGAGATCCTAAAAGTTCTCATCACAGGAAAAAACATTCTTTCTTCTCTTTTTTTTTTGTACCTGTATGATGCGTGTTAGCTAAGCTTATCATGGTAATCTTTTCACAACATATGTATGTTAAGTCATTATGCAGTTTCTATCCAACAGTAACAATTTATCACATCTTTATCTTTTATTTTTATGTCTTGATTTTATTTTTTTAATCTGGTAATTTCTCTTATTGACCAGTAACAAACCTTTCTCACCTTTTCCAGGCTTCAAAGGCCAATATCCATGCCCCCTGATTTCCTAGCTCAGGGTTCCTTCTTGACAAAAAGCAAAGAAGAAGCTGAACTGGAAATGATGCACATAACCGTACCTTCCTCGAAAGCAGGTTGGCGACTTGAGACACGCTCATGTGGCCAAGGAATAACCACACCAGCCGCTCCTTCCCCCACTCCATCCAGAAGCTCCACTCAAAGTCAGTCGGGTCCTAAACAGGCCAAAACAGCAGTTTATCAGAGAGATCTTCGTACATCTTTGAGGCAGAACACAAACTCCAGTTAAGAAAATAACTGCAAGAAAAGGCCGATGTGAGTTCAAATGCTATAAAACGGCATTGACACATTTCCAGTCTCCATCACTCTCACACACACACACACACACACACACACACACACACACACACCCCTATTATATGCTTCCCTCCAGCTTGGCCAGTCTCAAAGGTCTTTGTTAAAGTTGATCCCCACCCCCACCCCAGGACCCTCTGTGGGACAGAAACTATTATTAACCCTATGTTATAAAAGATGTAACATAGACTTAAAGAATTCCCTTTGTTTCCTCAGTGTCAAGCGGATAGGACAAATAATTAATGAGGTTATCTCAGTTTGGTCACTTAGCTGCTTTCACCAACAAGAGAAATGTACACTGGATACTAATAAAATTGTATAAGATCAGTCATGTTAAATCTTGCTGTCATTTACAGGCCGGAGGATAATTTGATAAAGAAATTGGCCCATTCCCTATAAGCTTTATGAGGAAAGAATGAAAGATACAGTTCCCTTCCCCTCAGGAAGCTCTGTGTCCACCGGCATCCTATGTCTGCACCCATTCTAGGCTCTGTCTACCCAGCTCCCCGGCAGGGGCAGGTGAAAACCTCTGGCGAGAGTGGACTCGTGGACACCTGGGGACTCACAACCAAGAGCCTTGGCCTCAGGAGCCCCAGGGAGATCGCGGCAGCCAAGCTGAGCATGGAGGGAGAAAACACCATGACTGGCCACTCTCAAATGGCCCACGAGCAGGAATGAGGACTGGAAGCCCTCAGAAGTTGCTATCCAATTGGTTCAGTGGGGAAGGAACCCTCCACTGATTATTGATCCACTGATACTAAACACCTCCCTAGGTGTGGAACTTTAGGCCAATTCTTTTTTTTTTTTTTTTTTGGTCAAGCCACAGGGTGTATGGCATCTTAGTTCCCTGACCAGGGATAGAACCAGTGCCCCCTATAGAAGTACAGAGTCTTAACTGAAGGAGGAAACAGACAGAACAGGCTCCATCTTGAAAGCAGGACTCCATCTTGGGCTGGACTGTGGACTTGGAGCTACGCTCAGTATCTATGGAAACGACATACCAACTGGAAAACCAGATCCCCTGGATGGAAGAGCCCCAGGGCTCATACCTAGACTCTCCGTTGGGTAAAAGAATATCCTAATTATCTACGCAACTGAATTGAATCATAAATTCTATTATGCTTATTGACAATGATCCACTGTTATCTACCTAGGCTTAAGGCATAGACTCACAGGTTAACTTTGATTGTATCTTTATTTTCCTTTGTTCAGACTAGCTTCAGGGAATTTGGGAAGGTGGGTTTGAGCACATACACCTAGGGTATATAAGGTTTTCACAAAAACTGGTTGGGGTCCTTGGCTAAGAGGAGACTCTGCCTTGGGCCCGCCGGTGTAATAAACTGCACTCCACTATCTGAAAAGTTGACTCATTGGAAAAGACTCTGATGCTGGGAGGGATTGGGGGCAGGAGGAGAAGGGGACGACAGAGGATGAGATGGCTGGATGGCATCACTGACTCGATGGACGTGAGTCTGAGTAAACTCCAGGAGTTGGTGATGGACAGGGAGGCCTGGTGTGCTGCGATTCATGGGGTCGCAAAGAGTCGGACACGACTGAGCAACTGAACTGAACTGAACTGATCTGCATTGTCCTTCTGAGTGAGTTTGTTTCCCGGAACGCGCGGCTACAACATAACCACTGGACAACCAAGGAACTCCCTGAACCAATTTTTTAATTGGATTTAGAGGAAAACAGGATTTTTGTTTGTTTCCTTTCCTGCACGTGAGGACTGAGGGGTAATTCCATACAAGTTACATACATTACAAAACACTTTTTTCTAGAAGGTAAAGGACAGATTAAAGGGATCTTGATTCATATCAGACTATGGAAGCAGAGGTAGCAGATACGCAGCCAAGCTGCCGACTCAGCTTGGGTTTGGATCCCACATCCACCCGCACAGTGGCTGTGATGACCGTGAGCAAGACACGTCACCTCTCTGCCTGTCTATATGCTATCAGGCCTGACAGTCTAGGGACCTGTGAGGTTTAAGGGAGAGTACATGCATATCGACAATTTAAAACAATACCTGGCACTCTGTGGTCACTAAAAATTTTGTTACTTGCTGCTAACTGGTGGTCCCACGTGCGTTCCATCCCATGTGAACCCCCTAACATCAAATCATGCTTTTACATTCTGCCTCTTGTTTCAAAAAAAAAAAAAAAGTGTTTTCTATTTTCCAAATAAAGAAAGACAACGGTACTGTGCTTCTGAAACAACGTGTGCTCCCCACACCCAAGATCCTGATCCACACACAACCTGCTCATACAGCCCTGAGAGGATAAGAGGCAGGAAGGCCAGGGGTCTTCAAACGGAGGAAACAGGCTGCCACCGTCAGACTTTTTTTTAACCTCTCTCAAGCGACAGGAGGAAGCAAGCTGCAAGTGTTAGATTTTTCCCTTTTCTCTACACAAATTTAAAAAGAGGTTTCTTTTAAAATTCTGTGTTGCCATGACGATACCTGGTTCCACCTGAACTGAACTTTTCTCCAACCCTGAGCTAACCAATGCATTTTCCTTATGAACTGTTTGTCTTGAGCTATGTTAATGTTACCCTAGTCTCTGTCTTCAAGTCGGTTCTGCCTAAGACTCAGAAGCGACTTGACTTGACAGACCAGTATGTTTTACTCTCGCGAATGTTCTCTTCAGCTATGTTAACGAGACTGTATTTGCTTGGAAGCCTGCCTTTCTTCAAGATTCATGTCAATCATTTTATGGCCCGGGACAACTCACCTTGTGCCAGTGTTATCTCAAAATGCATGTTGTGGGTGAGGAGCCTGGCGCGAGTCTCTGAGTTTTGAGACATTTCCTTTCTCTAATTAGCAGACTGCCAGTAGCTACTCGGGGAGATGGTGATGGACAGGGAGGCCTGGTGCGTTGCAACTCATGGGGTCACAAAGAGTCGGACACAACTGAGCAACTGAACTAAACTGAACTGAGTAGCTAAACAACATCTGGCTAAAGACTAGCAGGGAGGCACTCTTTCTGCCCCCTTCTGAGGTCTATGTCACAAGCTTCCTCTATCTCTTTTATATTTTAATAAAACTTTATTACACAAAAGCTCTGAGCTATCAAGCCTCGTCACTGGCCCCAGACTGAATTCTTCTCTTCTGGAGGCCGAGAATCCCAGCGTCTTTCACAGCTCAGCAACAACCTTTCAGCCCGTATCCCATGACAGTCATAGGTTCGGTCCAATTCCTTCCATTTAAAGACTGGCTGCATCAGGGCCTGGGAGGCCCACACTGCCCACCCAGGCAGCACAGAGCAAAGAACTCAAAGCGTTAGCCCGGCTTCATCCCTGGTCCACAGCTTAGTGCCTCATCTCAAAAATGTCAAATCGGTGGAGAGTCAACCAACTGATTAAAGGCACAAAGGTCATGTAATGAGAGCATGCTAGCAACAGGCCCCTTTGTAACAGGGGTGCAGGAAAAAAAGACACTAAAAACCAACATTCAAATCCAAAACAGCGGGGGCACATGTATACATATAGCTGAGTCACTGTGCTGGGCAGTAGAAGCACATTGTAAAGCAACTCTATCCCAATAAAAATTAATTTTAAAAACATTAAAAATATTTTTTTAGAAAGGAAACAAACAAACAAAAAATTCTTTATGCTTCATCCTAAGGCCCAGGACTACTGAAAACACTGAGCTGGTAAAATCCCATCAATAAAATGACACAGTCTTTCATCACTAGTTATTTCAGAAAATGGCCATTTAAAGGAAATAAAAATGTTTCTCTTACATCTATTTAAAATATATTTACCTAAAGGAAATAACCAGACAGAAAAGCCAAGTTAATGAATAGAGCAAGATGGCCAATAAGTAGCAGTTAATGATTCAGATAAGAAGAATCTGACTCACTTGATTCTATTAGGTAGTCAGAACAGGGAAAAGGAGTCCAGAATGGCGGTGGCTAAAAGATAAGGAAGAGAAAAGCCCTCGAAAATAGAACAAATGAAGGTCCGAGGACCGGAGTTAGGACCTCAGGTAAAATAAACAACACTCCTGGCTGGCCCAATTTACACAGGACAGGCCCAGGGAGAGAAAAACAAATAAAAAGAGGAGCCAAAGCTTGCTTTCTCTCTCTCTCTCTCTCTCTCCCCCGCGTGCTGGGGCGCTCTTCTCTTCGCATCTTTGGATCGACGTGCCCTCACGCCTTGAAGATGGATTTTCCTGCTATCTTCTAAATAAAATAGAGCTGTAACACTGAGCTGTAACACTGAGCTGTAACACTGATTTGCCTAAGAGCTATATAACATGGTCTGTTCGAGACCTGAGAGCTGTGACACGCCGAGGGGGCTTTAATGTCCGTCACTCCAAGTCTTTGTTGTGACGAGACAAAAACCGAGGAGCATACACTCACCTGATGATTCCGTAAGCAAAGTCTTACAGACCCTGAGCTCAATCACTAATTTAAGGTAAATCTTAAAGTGTCAAGTCAGGAACAATTTTTTCATCTTCTGTTCCTTCCCCATTTCCTATCTCGATCCCACAGTTCTTAGTCAATCAGAAACCTCTTCTTAGGACTTCTCTTGTGGTCCAGTGGTTAAGACCCCACGCTTCCAAAGCAGGGGGACACAGGTTCAATCCCTGGTCAGGGAACTAAGATCCCACATGCTGTGTGGCCAAAATAACAAAATAAAACCTAAAAATAATAAGAAACCTCTTCCTCAGGTCTGTAAGGGAGTCAGATATAAACCAGGGATAAATTCTAGCCAGACAGAACCATTAAGGCTCCTCCACAAAGAAAGGGGAGCCTGAACTCTTAAGATTCACATCCAATCTTCAACATTAGTGCTTCCCAAACCTCAGTGGCTATACAAACCACCTACAGGTGTTGCTAAAATGTGGATTATGGTCCAGGAAATCCGGGATGGGGCCTGGGATTCTGTGGTACAAGCTCTCAGGTGACGCCACGCTGCTGGCCCGGAGATCACATTTCCAGTAGCAGAGATCGACGCCATCAATCTAAGATTCCCTATGTTGTTTGTAAGCCCAGAGAATCCTTAACAGCTCACCCCACCCCTCGCCATTCCCAGGCAAGGACCTGGGAATAGAGTTAGACCACCTAATATTCACAAACAGAGCAAGCACCATCCTGCTCACTATAGAAAGCACCTAGATTCAAGCATAAAATCCACTGAGTGAGCAGCAAGGTTATTCATTCTGAGGCTTTCATCTGCAACAAGGCAAGAACAGAGAAGTCTAAGCACAAAGCCGTGATGATTCTGCGTCTCTTCAACAGTGACTACAACCTCCTGGTGAAACACTTTCTCCTACACTCAACAAGAAAAAGGATCTGAGCCTCTCTTCCTACAGACAGCAGAGTTCCACAGTAGGTAGTGTGGGGAAATATGAATTCCTCAGCCTTGAGGAGGTCACGGTACCAACACTAACTCTCCACACTCTGAAAACCACTGCAAAGCAAGACAGGGACCAGTGGTGTCATCCATCTACATACCTAGAGATACAACTGAGACCTCCCTCTCATGCAAATCACTAATTAACATTCTGGGTATCGCTTAAGGTAGTTTCTTGTTTCTTTTTTAATCCACGTTACAGATGAGTCAACTGGTGGTCAGAGCAGGCAAATTATTTGGCCACAACTAGAGAGGGCAGGGCTGGGTTTCAAACCCAGTCCTTTCCCATGATGCATCTCTACTTGTGCTAAGCCCTCCACCTGGATTCCTCTGCCACACCCAGACACACACACACACACACACACCCGCATACACACACACCCCCACCATCTGACCAAACTGTTCCCAACACCAGGGTCAGTCACCTCCTTAATGCCCCATAACCATAGACACGTCAGCTCAGGTGTGAAGCTTCCTCTGCCCTTCCTGGTGGACCTCGCTGCATCCCCTTCTCTGTCATCCACACCTCAATCCCAGCACATTTTACTACAGTACATTTATGCTAGCCGTCTTTATTCTAGCTATTTCATGTATTTTCTCTCTAGAGGGGAAAAAAATGGTAAGCTCCTGAGAGCAAGAACCTTGACTTAAGCACAAATTTGTATAATGAATGCCCAACACTCAATGAGCCTTCACAACAGTGGGGGTGTGAAATCACGTGACCTAAGTTCTCATCACATTTCTCCCCCTCTGTAGACTTGAATGAGTCATGTTTAAACTACCTGGCCCTGAGCCTTCCTGTGTGTAAAATGAAGGGCAGAACAAGCAGACGCCTCAGATGGCTTTCAGAGAGTGGAAAAAGCAACTATTTTCCAGGCTAAAGGAAAGAAATACTAAGAGAACGGCTTGTGACTCACCTACATACAGCATCCTGACTGACTGCCCATCATTGGAGGGTGTGGGGGTGATTCCCTCTCACATGCCCATGGGGCCAATCCAGGCCTCCAACTTCCACATCCACACTGCCAGCCTACCCTGCTCCAGAAAGTTCCCACTCGTCCAGCCTCTTCTCCAGATTGCAAAGAAACTACTACAGCACACAGACTGACTATGCTGTAGGCAGAATCATACCGCATAACCTAAGAAAAGGAAAACTATACTCAGGTTAAATATCGTGTCCAGGGTCCCACAGCTAATATACGACAGAGCCCGACTTTAAAGACCCAGGTCCTCAGGCTGCAAAACCTGTGTTTCATGTGGTCAAATAAATAACATAAAGTTTACCATCTTAACCATTTTTAAGTGTATAGTGTAGTGGCCTTAAGAATATTCACATTAGTATACAACCATCACCACCATCCAGCTCCAGAACTCCTTTTGTCTTGAAAACTGGAACTCTGTGCCCATTAAATAGTAACTCCCCATTCCTCCTGACCCCGGCTCCTGACCACACTCTTCTGCTTTCTGCCTCTACGGATTTGACTACCACAGGCACCTCGTATAAGTAGAATCATACTGTATTTGACCTTTTGTGTCTGGCTTGTTCCATGTGCGTAATGTCCTCAAGGTTTATCCACGTTGTAGCTTACTACAGAATTCCCCTCCCTTCCAAGGCTGAGTAATTCTCCACCATCACATGGGCAAGCCACATCTTGTTTATCCGTTCACCTGTTGATGGACAGTTGGGTTGCTTCTACCTCTTGGCTGTTATGGATAATGAACATGGGTGTACTAAATGTTTACTTTTTAATGTTTTGAATTCTCAGTGATTCCTTAATGTTGCCAAGTGACATGTGTACTTGTATCTGGCAGTTTAAATCGCTTTCAAAAATCATCTGGTAGTTCAAGCACAACAAGTTAAAAGAGAAAAATACCTGGCAAATGAAGATCTTACACTGCCAACTCACCACTGAGCAAAGTTTTCCTTATTCTAGCCATAAATCTCATCAGCCTTGAAGCTCACCAGACGACAGCACTCACTTCTGGCCTCTTAGCTGGAGTCCTACACTGTTATCACAGGGGGATGGCCAAAACTCTCCTTCTGTGCTTTTTCTTGCATTCCTCAGACCATGCTGAATTAACACTGGCTGAAGATAACACAATCCCATGGCTAATAAGGCCAGGCCACTGGACTGAAATGTTTAAGCACCCAGTGCCAAGGAAAGCCCCAAGGGGCCTACCAAGACACCCCAAGGGAAGCGGAGAAAATCATCCCAGAGATAAATTCAGTTACTCCAAGTCCACCAGTGACTTTTTAACCCAGACTCTCCCAGGACTTTACCTGCTTTTCAGTAAATCACTGCTCTTGCCAGTAGCTGAAATTTTAACTCAAATATTAGAAGCTTATTTGCCAGGATTTAATCGAACTGAAACTCCATAACTTAGGGATTCTGAAAACATTTGAGTTGGGCAGTTTGTTGTTATTGTTGTTTTAAGGTAAAATTCACATAACAGAATGAACCAGATTAAACTCAACCCAGTGGCATTTATACTCCCAATGTCATACAACAATCACCCCTATCTAGTTCCAGAACATTTTCATCACCCCAAAAGGAAGCTCTGTGCCCATTAATCAGTTATTCCCATCCCCCTTCTTCTGCAGGCTCTGATAATCACAAATCTGCCTTCTGTCTCTATGGACTTGGCTACACTGGGAATTTCATCTAAATGGAGTTCTACAATGTGTGACTTGGCTTCTTTCACCTGGCACAATGTTGCTAGGGTTGATCCACGTTGTAACTCGTGCGAGTACACCATTCCTTTTTATAGCTGAATCACATCTCATTGTAGGGAAATACCACACTCTGTTTACTCATTCATCAATGGATGCTGCAGCTGTTTCCCGCTTTTGTCTACTGCGAATAATGCTGTGAACACGTGTGTACAAGTGTTGGTTTAAATATCCATTTTCAATTCTTACGGGTATATACCTAAGAGTAGAACTGTTGGGCCAACTCATGATTCTATGTTTAATGTTTCCATGTTTTCCACAGCGTCTACACCAAGTTTGAGAAGGCCAAAAACAAAACGCTTCCTAAACTGACCCTCTGCCCACAGGGAGTTACGAGCATCACAGAGAACTTGGGTCTTTCAGCAAGGTCTTTTCCTGCCCTGAGTCTGCCTGCCTCCTAAGACAGACCCTTTAGAGATCTGCTGCTTGTAACATGCCAATTTCATCCTGGGGGCAAACGTCAGAAACGGCTAGAAATAAGGGGGTGAGAATCAGCCTTGGAAAATACCTTATGATACAAAGTGCTCCCTGGAAAGTTAATCCTGTCAGTCTGCAGGACTCTGCACCTGAATCTTTTTTTCAATTCAGTAATTCTTTCAGTTTGTCTGAACTCCTCTTCCTGTTAAGATCAACACAAAGGCCAACATGGCCATTTACTTAACGAGGACATCAGCCCTGACTGGCAGATTGACTACCGTCCAAAAACGCAGTCAGGAACTGATAGGACTTGACAGAGATCTCCCAGGTGCAGCCAGTCCTGGCTCGGTGCCTACAGGAGGCTTCAGGACCTTAGAATTGCAAGATTCAATTCCTCAGAGTTAGGGAAACACTGGCAGCCTAGCTAAAATGTTCAGCTACTTCCGCTGACTCAACAGAGTTGCATCTGACGTTGATTTCTCCACTCTTTGGGGTCTTGAAGGGAGCATGGGTGGAGAGGCTCACAGAGTTAACTGAGGGGGTCAACATCACTAACAGGGAGATGGCGGACTTCAACACCCCTCTGAGTAAAGAACACCAAGAACATGAGGGAAAGTGACTATAACGGATGGCCTCAGAGGAAGGCCTGCCTGTTTCCAGCAGGTACTATAGTTATCTCGAGTTTGCATCTATCAAAATGCAGGGAAAGGGACCTTTTTCTCCAAGTGGAAGAAACTTGGAAATCTCACAACAGAGACTGCAAGTGGTACCTAACCTTTTTTGACACAAGAGACTCGTTTTGTGGAAGAAAACTTTTCCATGGGAAGCGGGAGATGGTTTCAGGATGATCCAAGCTAACACGTTTAAAGTGCACCCTATTTCTAATCTAATGTCCCTGCTGATCTGACAAAAGGTACTGGTCCTCAACCCGGAGGTTGGAGATCCCTGGTATAGCCCACAAGCTGAAAATATTTACCATCTATCCCTTTATTAAAGCTTGCTAGCCCTTGTTTCGGTGTGATTATTTTGATAGCAATACGCAGGATGGATTTGGAGTGGAAGTGAAAGTTGCTGAGTCATGTCCGACTCTTTTGCGACCCCATGGACTATGGGGTCGTTCCCTCGAGTTTGTCTATCACAACGCAGGGAAAGTGACCTTTTTCTCCAAGTGGTTGAGACAGCCAGTGGTGAGCTGTATGTGGCAGAGACCAGACTGTGTTCAGGAGACCCAGGTTTGAGTTCCTGGGTCCAGGGTTGAGTTCCTTCTCTCATCTACCCTTATGTGACCTCAGGCTGGTCAGTCCTTCTTTATATGATTAGAATTTTTTAAATTTATTTTACTGAAGTATAATTGCTTTACAATGGTTTACATTACAATTGGTTTACAACGGTTTATAAATTGGTTTACAATTGGTTTACAATGTTGAATTAATTTCTGCTGTATAGCAAAGTGACTCAGTTATACATACATATATACACGTTCTTTTTCACATTATTTTCCTTTATAGTTTATGCTAGGATATTGAAGGTAGCTCCTTGTGCTACACAGCAGGACCTGTGCTCTACAGGGGCCTTAGATTAGAAATAGGGTGCATGATAAATGTGTGAGCTTGAATCATCCCGAAACCATCCCCTACTTCCCAGTCCACGGAAAAATTGTCTTCCACAAAACAAGTCCCTAGTGTCAAAAAGGTTAGGTACCACTCGCAGTCTCTGTGGCAACTACTCAACTGTGACGGCGTACTCCAAAGGCAGCCACGTGGAAGGCATATACAAATGGGAAGAGCCGTGCCCACAAAAAGAAGTGAAGGGCCTGAGATGGTCCAAAGGCTTACCATTTCTCCTAGATCCACCACTTATCTATTAGTGAGAGTCGGTCATCTGGATGGCACTTTTTGTTAATTTACAATCAGCTCTGAACTCTGCAGCTGACGCAGAGGAAGGCCATGGGCGCCTCAGCCGCAACCCTCCCATGAGCCTGGGTTATCCAGGGAAGACACATCTTTTCTCTCCCAGTACTCTGCTGGACACACTTCGAAGGCAGGGACTATTCTGTGCACATTTAGGCTTGTTCCCCCATCCAATCTCCTATTCACAGTGCTTTAAGACCACCCGCAATCAAGCCAGTCCCCAGCTTAATATTCTTCAGGTTCCCCCCTTAGCACTCCAGAGAAATATTAGCAGGACGCATGCAGCTCCTCCTGGCCCTGCCCACCCCTTCATCATCCTACTCAACCTTTCTTCCCAGTTCCTCAACAAAGCGTCACTGACTACCCAAATATGCTGTGTTCATGGCTGAAACTTCCCACCCTTTGCTCCCTTTAACTTGGAAAAACTTGCCCTCAAACATCACGATAATGATGGCCTGTCTGTCCTTCGGGCCTCAGGTCAAGCAAGCTCTCTCCCAGGAAAAGCTTTCCTAATCCATTAACTTATATTATAGACTCCTTGGCCTTCATCTATGCGTCCATGATGCACCATGGTTACTCATATCATGGCAACTTAATCACACTGTGCTTGAATTGTAGGCTACTGAGCTGCCTCTCCAAACTGTGGCATCCCCCTTATAACAGGGACTACATGCATTCAGCACTGTATCCTCGAAGAAGGGCTTCCCTGGTGGCTCAGACAGTAAAGCATCTACCTGCAGTGCAGGAGACCTGGGTTCAATGCCTGGGGTTGGTCTGAGCCCCTGGAGGAGGGCATGGCAACCCACTCCAGGATTCTTGTCTGGAGAATTCCATGGACAGATGAGCCTGGTGAGCTACAGTCCATGGGGTCGCAAAGAGTCGGACACGGCTGAGCGATTAAACAACAGCACATCCTCCAAGAAATCAACACATGCTGATGCTCAATAAAAGCTTGTTGCATAAACTGAATGATGTATGAAGAGTCTT
The DNA here is from genome assembly GCF_042477335.2 of Ovis canadensis. Lineage (NCBI taxonomy): Eukaryota > Metazoa > Chordata > Mammalia > Artiodactyla > Bovidae > Ovis > Ovis canadensis. The sequence goes on from NC_091256.1 coordinate 83,856,100, forward strand.
ATCATTTTTAAGAATCTAGTGTAAGCACAGTCCTTAACGGTACCTTTCCTTAAAGGCCTTTACAATCTCAGTTGGAGAACACAAACTCATGGAATATTTCTCGTGGATGATGTGCTCTGCAGATGACCTTCACCAACTCAAGGCCCACTCTCTGGTTACATCGATTACTCGCTCTACAGAGATGGACAAAATAGAGTGTGGTCATAACAGAGGACCTATCTTGTGGTTTAATTTTAAGATTTAAATAAATTAAAATATGGAAAACACTTGGAATAGGGCCTAATACTTCTTAAGTACTTTGTATGTTTGTTAAGTAAATAATGATATATAAACAAACAAGAAAAAATCAACAAACTCTCTTTTACTCTGATAGCCCCAGAAACAAAAATCTAAAAGTTTTCAGCTCTGTGTCCTGAAACAGACAGAGATACTCATAGGTGAAATCTGAGGGAGTGGACTTGCTCAAGATTCCCTCAAACCTAGTCAAAAGAAAGGAAAAAGGAAAGGTTCTAGAAACTGGCCTGAAAAGGAATGAATCCATGGTTAATGAAAGGAGAACATCTGAATTCAGAAAAGGGCAACATCTAAAAGGCCATGGGATCGCGACCATCTTAACCTTCTCCTCAAAATAAAATATCTGCTCCATGTGGGAGCCTCAATCAACACTCCTCAACCCCTCCTAGCATGATCCTATACATCAGAGGTTAGAAGCCAAAAAACTCCATTTCCCAAAATTCCATATAGCTAGCATGTCTCCTTAGGACTTAGTTTCTGACAAGGAAATATATACATGAAGACTTGAAGGTGAGAGAATGAACACAAAAGTGTATGGGCTTTGAGAATTCTGGATGAACGCTGGCAGAGGCCCTTGTTTTCCTGCAGGAGTCATGGTGGAGACGCCGGGGTCCAGTCAGTCCAGAGGGGCTGTATGTGATGTGGCAGCTTTCGCGAGTGCACCAGAGCACTCAGTTCTCAAGCCGGGAGCTGGGCTGAAGCCGCAGTTTTACAGGGTGGCTCTCCAGGAGCTTACTTACTACCTGTCCCCCACAGTCCTTTTGACTATTCTGAAATGTCTAAATCCTTGCAATAAAGTCCTTTCTGCTTAAGCTGCCTGGAGTGGATGCTGTTGTCTGCAATGGAACCCTGATCAACATATTTTGGAAAGGATTTGTTTTCTGACTGCAATCCAGCTCTAGTTTTATAACAGAAGCATTATGAAAGTTATTCACTGTGAAGAACACTATTCTGAAATAAGTCTATTCAGTGGAGAGAAATGAAATGGAGGGAAAAAACACCAGGTAGATAAGTCCAAAGAGTGTTCTGCTACTGCTGCTGCTAAGTCACTTCAGTCATGGCTGACTCTGTGTGACCCCATAGACAGTAGCCCATCAGGCTCCTCTGTCCCTAGGATTCTTTTTTTTTTTTTTTCCCTAGGATTCTCCAGGCAAGAACACTAGAGTGGGTTGCCGTTTCCTTTTCCAACGCTTGAAAGTGAAAAGTGAAAGTGAAGTCGCTCAGTCGTGTCCGACTCTTAGCATCCCCATGGACTGCAGCCTACTAGTCTCCTCCATCCATGGGATTCTCCAGGCAAGAGTACTGGAGTGGGGTGCCATTGCCTTCTCCACCAAGGAGTGTTCTAGAACTGGATAATGAAGGAGTGTTCTAGAACTGGATAATGAAGGCAGTGTTTCATATTCATAAGTGCATCTATTTCTGTATTTCAAAACCCAAATAGGAAACTATCTACCCTACCCACTAGTCTTATATTTTTCATTACCATAACTATTTTCTCCTCAAATATGGAAAACAAGGAGAGCAGAAATACTGAACACTGTTGCATATCTATTTCCTAAACAGCATTATGTGCATATTATTTACTTTGAGACCATACCTAACTCCCAAACAGACTGAGAAAAGTTATCTATAAATAGAGAAGACCTTTATAAGATACTTGAATCCAGAAACACCCCCTGCACATTCAAAGGCAACAAGCTCACCTTAATGTCCTATAAACTTTCAAAGGGAAAAGAAAAAAAAAAAAAGAGGATTAATTTGTAGGGATTCTGCACAGAAGCAGTACTGTTCTCTGGGTGAACTCAGGCTAATGATTAATCTAGCAATTATTGGAAGAGTTTTCTTTATCTTCCAAAGGATGAGTTGCTATTTCTAAAATAATCTGAACTGAATCATTTTACTGCCCACAGTTCCCAGAGACAACACTCTTTCCCCCAACCAACATCTGAAAGATAAAATGTTTCCACTAGCAAAGCTTTTCTTCCTCCTATAAACAACAAATCTCTGCTTAAATGTCTTTACCATCTGCCCAGGAGATGCAGATGCTCATAAGGGTGAGGATGCCGTCAATTGGACCAACAGTACCATCCAGTCTCTTAACTGGCCCTCAGGATCTAAGCCTGGGACATGGGGCCAGGGTGTAATGGGGGAGGGAGGTCTTCCACACAAGGAGGGAAGTAAAAACCTCTCGAGATGACTTCATTAGTCAAGGGGTCCTAATTAATGTGGATGTATTCTTTGGATCGCTTCAACCTAGGTGCCAACCCAAACTCAGTAACATCCTCTGGCCACTCCTCCATTTCCCTACTTTCTACAAGTTGCTCCAGATTATTCATGACACGTGAGCATATGTGATAAAACATCTACAGATTCTCTCTCCCCACTTTATCTAGTCCATATTTCTCCCTTTCTTCCTAAAGCTAACAAAGAACCAATTTCTTTTAAAGAAATATTAAATTCTAGTATGAAATCAAAGACACAAAACCTATATTATATTCCCCATGTCTCTCAAACTGGAAAAACACTAACCATATTTTCTATAAGGCATGTGGAGAAATAGTTGTAAATAAGTAATAAAGCTGATAAATAAGTTAGGGATCAAGACCAAAAAAAAAAAAAAAAGCAATAGAACAGAATCACTAGACAGCAAATTATATAAGCTCACAAGATTTCCCAGCTACAAACTATGCTAATAAATCATGCATCTCATTAGTGTCACTTCTCCAGAATAACAAAAAGACAAAGTCACAGTAACATGGAGAAAAAAATGGTCCCAGCCCTTAAGTGGCACAGTGGTAAAGAATCTGCCTGCCAGTGCAAGAAACACAGGTCCAATCCCTGAGTTGGAAGATCCCAGGAAGACGACATGACAATCCACCCCAGTATTCTTTTGCCTGGAGAATCCCATGAGCAGAGGAGCCTGGTGGGCTACAGTCCATGGAGTCGTAAAGAGTTGGACACAACTGAGCATGCATGTACACAGCTTTTGGGAGCTGTGACCCCTAAAATGCCCCCCATGCTCAAAGAATTTGCTTTCTTTTTAGAGAGTCTTCATACAGTCAAGAAAAATTTATGAAAAGAAACTTTATTTCTGCCTCTGGGTACCCAGAAAACCATTGTTCAGTTCTAGCAACTGATATTAAAATAAAGTATGCTCCTTATTTAAAAAAAAAAAAAAAAAAAGCTCGTTAATATGTAACATCTCTGTGGTAGGCAAATACCAACAAACTGGAACTCCAGATGGAATCCCAAAACGTTGAAGGGCCCTGGGGCAGGTCAATGAAGAAAGATAAGAATAATAAAAGAGAGAAAAAGGAAAAACTGACGTTATTGCAATCATCTGTCCAGCAGGAAGGATGGGAGCTTCTCATAATCTCACTTACCATCTCTCTCTTTGAATTTTACATACTGCATAAAAGACCAGAAAAATGAGTAGGTGGGAGGATTCTCCCATGTATCTTTTCACTCTGTCCCCTTTGTCCAGTAGGTGGCTGCCTAAAGAATCAGACACGACTGAGCAAGTGAACTGAACTAAACTACAAATATTAATCAAAAGAAAGCAGTAGTGACTACATTACTATCAGATGAAGTAGATTTCAGTGAAAGAAAATCACCAGAGTCAAAAAGGATCATTAAGTAATGACAAGCACCAAATAACAAAGCTTTGAAATATATGAAGCAAAAACTGATAGAACAGATAGAAACAGAGAAATCCACAACTATAGTTGGAGATTTTAACATTTCTCTCACAGCAACTGATAAAACCACCAAACAGATCATTACGATTAACCATTAGTCATACCAGATTAATCATTAAGGATACAAAGACACTTGCCACTACCATCCAACAGGATCTAATCAACATTTATAGAATATGCCATTCAACAACACCAGAATACACATTCTATTCAAGCTCCCATGGAACATTCAACCACAACAGATGATATTCTGGGCCAAATAACAAAGGCCAACAAATTTAAAAGAATTTCAACAGAGTATGCTCTCTGACAACAATGGAATCAAACTAGAAAGTGAAAGTGAAGTCACTCAGTCATGTCCGACTCTTTGCGACCCCATGGACTGTAGCCTACCAGGCTTCTCCGTCCATGGGATTTTCCAGGCAAGAGTACTGGAGTGGGTTGCCACTTCCTTCTCCAGGGGATCTTCCCGACCCAAGGATCAAACCCAGGTCTTCTGCAATGCAAGCAAACACTTTACCCTCTGAGCCACCAGGGTATCAAAAAGATAATAGGAAAATCTCCAAATGCTTTTCTAAACAACACAAGTCAAAGAGGAAGTCTTGAGGGAAATAAAAAATAATTATAACTGAATAAAACTAAAAAGAATTTATCAAAATATTAGCTAAGTTACTGCTTAGAAAATACAAAACACTAAACAGTTCTATTAGAGTAAAAATATCGAAACTCTTAAGAAACTAGAAAATAAGGAACAAAACAAACACAGAGCAAGCAAGAAGAAAGAAATAAAGAGCAGAAATCAATGAAATCCAAAACAGAAAAAACCCATGAAACAAAAAGCTGGTTTTTTCTGCAAAAGTCAGTAAGTTCACAAACTTCGAAAAAAACAAACAAAAATAAAAAAGAAGCTGACCCAAATTACCAAAATCAGGAATAAAAAGGATACCACTACAAACTCCACAGATCTTATGAGGATAATAAGGCATACTAAGAAAAACTCTACATACATAAATTTGACAACCTAGAATAAATGGCCTAATTCCTCAAAAAGCACAAACTACCAAAACACACCCAATAAGAACACATCATTTTAACCAAACAAATTGAATTCATAGTTTTGAAATCCACAAAAAGAAAACTCCAGTCCCATGTGGTTTCACTGAAGAAATCTACCTGACATCTAAAGATGCTTTCTTTAAAAGGGGAAATACTCCCCAACTCCTTTTATGAGCATAACAATAAACACATGAAATCTGAAAGTAAAAATACAAGATCATATATAATCAGTCAAATTCAGACACTGAACACATGAACACAGACAAGAAAATTGTCAGGAATTGCCTGGTGGTCCAGTGGCTAAGACTCCAAGCTCCTAATGCAGGGGCCAGGTTTGATCCCTGGTCAGGGAACTATGCTGCAAATAAGAGCTTGCATGCTACCACTAAAGGTGCTGCACACCTCAACTAAAAACCCCACATGCCACAACAAAAATCAAAGATCTTTATATATGTAGTCCAGCCACATATACTTAAAAAAGTATGCACCAGGACCAGTGAAAGTCACTCACTAATGTCTGATTCTTTGCGACCCCATGGATTGTGAATAGCCTTTCCCTTCTCCAGGGGATTTTCCCAACCCAGGGATTGAACTCAGGTCTCCCACATTGCAGGCGGATTCTTTAGCAGTCAAGCCACAAGGGAAGCCCAAGAATACTGGAGTCGGTAGCCTATCCCTTCTCCAGGGGATCTTCCCGACCCAGGAATTAAACTGGGGTTTCCTGCACTGCAGGCAGATTCTTTACCAACTGAGCTATTAGGAAAGCCCACAGCAAGACCAAGTGGAGTTTAATCCCAGGGATACAAGGCTGGTTCAATATTCAAAAATCAATCAAAGTAATCCAACATATTAACATATTCTTAATTAAAGAAGAAAAATCACACGATCATATCAACTGATGCAGAAAAAGCATCAGACAAAATTCAACACTAATTCATAAAAATTCTCAGAAAACTGGGAATAAAGGGAAACTTCCTCAACTTGATAGATGAACATCTGCCAAAAAACCTTTAGAGACATCATACTTAATGAGGAAAGACTGAATGATTAAGACTGGGGAAAAAACAAAGACATACACTCTCATAACCCGTATTTCAACATTGTCCAGGAAGTCCTAGCCAGCACAATAAGAAAATAAGAGTTACATAGATCGAAAAGGAAGACATGAAAATGTCCTGATTTGTAGATGTCATGATTGTTTATTTAGAAAAACTCAACAAGTCTGCCAAAAAGAAATTTAAAAAAAATAATAATTAGGACTAAATGAGTCCAGAAAAGTTAAAGACCAGTTACAATCTTACAGAATATAAAGTTATGATCTTAAGATCAACATGTTAAAAAAAAAAAAAGAAGATCAACATGTTAATAACATCTTATGAAAAAATCAAAATGAACTTTTTGGCCAACTCAATAAAAGCCAATTGTACATCTATATACTAGCAAAGAACATGTGGAAATTGAAATTTAAAATGTAAACCATTTATAAAAACTAAAAAATAGAAATACTTAGGTATAAATCTAAGCCCCCCAAAATGCATAGAATTTAGATGGCTAAAAACTACAAAATACTAATGAAGTAAATTCAAAAAAGATGTAAATAAATCTATAAACATACACTGTCCATGGATTGAAAAATTCAATATAAGGAAGACATCAGTTTTTCAAGCAGATCTTAAGTTTAGCAGAATTCTATCAAAATCCAAGCAAGATGTTTTGTAGATACAGAAAAGCTTATTCTAAAGCATATTTGGAATGACAAATGAGCTTAAAAATGAGCTAAAATGAGCTAAAAAAAATCTTTGAGAAAAAAGAATAAAGTTAAATTATATTATTTAAAACTTACCAGTAATTAAGAAAATGTGCTGTTAGTGTAAAGACAGATACACAGATCAATGGAACAGAAATGAGAACCCAGAAATACAGCCATATAAGTTTGGCCAATTGATTTATGACGCAGGTGCAAAACAACTCAATAGAGGAATTTGTCTTTTCAACAAAAGGTGGAGTAGCAACTGGACAGAAATCTCTACCTAAATTAATATAACAATTAATCCAAGAGGGATCACAGATTTAAAGGATTTAAAGATTTAGATTTAAAGGTAAAATGCAAAACTAGGAAACTTTTGAGAAAAACAGAGAAAATCTTTGGGTCATACAACTAGGCCAAGAACACTTAGACATGCCACCAAAAGCACAGTCTGTAAGAGAAAAAAAAGATAAACTGGACATCTGTGAAAGACCCTACTAAGAGAATAAAAACTCAAAGTAATGACTGGGAAATTATATTTGCAAGCCATTCATCTGACAAAGGACTAGTATTCAGACTATATAGAGAACTCTGAACTCAACAGTAAAAATAAAGCAAACAAATCCAAGTTAAAATTGGCAAAAGATATGCATAGAATTTCACCAAAGAGGATATAGAGATGACAGATAAGCACATGAAAACATGTTCAACCTCATTTAACCATTCAGTTCAGTTCAGTCGCTCAGTCGTGTCTGACTCTTGGTGACCCCATGAATCGCAGCACGCCAGGCCTCCCTGTCCATCACTAACTCCCGGAGTTCACTCAGATTCATGTCCATCGAGTCAGTGATGCCATCCAGCCATCTTATCCTCTGTCATCCCCTTCTCCTCCTGCCCCCAATCCCTCCCAGCATCAGGGTCTTTTCCAATGAGTCAACTCTTCGCATGAGGTGGCCAAAGTACTGGAGTTTCAGCTTTAGCATCATTCCTTCCAAAGAAATCCCAGGGCTGATCTCCTTCAGAATGGACTGGTTGGATCTCCTTGCAGTCCAAGGGACTCTCAAGAGTCTTCTCCAACACCACAGTTCAAAAGCATCAATTCTTCGGTGCTCAGCCTTCTTCACAGTCCAACTCTCACATTCATACATGACCACAGGAAAAACCAGAGCCTTGACTAGACGGACCTTAGTCGGCAAAGTAATGTCTCTGCTTTTGAATATGCTATCTAGGTTGGTCATAACTTTTCTTCCAAGGAGTAAGCGTCTTTTAATTTCACGGCTGCAGTCACCATCTGCCATGATTTTGGAGCACCAAAAAATAAAGTCTGACACTGTTTCCACTGTTTCCCCATCTATTTCCCATGAAGTGATAGGAACGGATGCCATGATCTTCGTTTTCTGAATGTTGAGCTTTAAGCCAACGTTTTCACTCTCCTCTTTCACTTTCATCAAGAGGCTTTTTAGCTCCTCTTCACTTTCTGCCATAAGGGTGGTGTCATCTGCATATCTGAGGTTATTGATATTTCTCCTGGCAATCTTGATTCCAGCTTGTGCTTCTTCCAGTCCAGCATTTCTCATGATGTACTCTGCATAGAAGTTAAATAAGCAGGGTGACAATATACAGCCTTAACGTACTCCTTTTCCTATTTGGAACCAGTCTGTTGTTCCATGTCCAGTTCTAACTGTTGCTTTCTGACCTGCATACAGGTTTCTCAAGAGGCAGGTCAGGTGGTCTGGTATTCCCATCTCTTTCAGAATTTTCCACAGTTTATTGTGATCCACACAGTCAAAGGCTTTGGCTTAGTCAATAAAGCAGAAATAGATGTTTTTCTGGAACTCTCTTGCTTTTTCCATGATCCGGCAGATGTTGGCAATTTGATCTCTGGTTCCTCTGCCTTTTCTAAAACCAGCTTTTAACCATTAGGGAAATGCAAATTAAAACCATGATGACATATCACTACATACCCATCAGAATAACTGAAATTTAAATTGTTAATAATGCCAAGTACTGGCAAATATGCAGAGAAACTAAGTATCTCATACATTTTTTTGGTGGGAATATAAAATGGTAGAGCCATTTGGAAAAAAGTTTGTACAGTTTTCTTATAAAATCAAACATAAACTTATCATACAATCCAGCTATCAAATACCTGGGTATTTATCCCTGAGAAAATAAAACTTAAGTCCACAGAAAGATCTGTACACAAATATTCACATCAGGTTTACAACAGTCAAAAGCTGGAAACAAACAAAATGTCCTGCAGGATCAAATGGTTAAACAAACTGCGCTCCACCCCTTTTCTGCAAAGAAAAGCAACAAACTCTTGACACAAAATAAGTATGAATCTCAAGGACATTAACCTGGGGGGGGGGGGGGGGGCGGGAAGACAGCCAGTCTCAAAAGGTTACATACCGTATGATTCTCTTTATAGAACACTCTCAAAAGACAAAATCATGGGATGGAAAACAAAACAGAGGCTTCCGAGGGTTAAGGATAGGGAGAACAGGATGGGTATGACTAGAAAGAAGCAGCAAGGGAGTTCTTCCTGGTTCTGTATTTTAACTGTGCTGATGGTTAGCGAAAGAAAAGGAAAAGAAGCACATTCGAAGTCACAATACACAATTTAGAAAACCTGCGGTTTCCGTGCTTGAACCACGAGGAGGTTGAGCGCCCAGCCACGTGGACCTCTGATTCGCCCCCTAGTGGTGGCTCCAGAGGTACAGCTATAAAGACGAAGGTGTTGCTGGGAAGTTGATGACTCAGACTTCTCATTTGCATACGCGTCATACCCTGCAGAGTACAATCTTTTCAGGCTTAAAATAATATTTTTTTTCAGCTCAACATTTCTAACTATGAGCAGTTTGCTTACACAATTCCTTGTTTAAACTTTAGGCAGGAAGTAACCCTTGGGATACCGAACCACCATCAGTGCAGTAGGGGTTGCAATTACTGGGAGGCGCAAGCTTAGCAAACTAACAGTATACTCTGGTTTCTCTTCATAATCGTATAAATCTTTCGCCTTTTACTAAAGATTTCCGTGGAGAGGAACAACCTTGAGTTAAACTAATTTTTTGAGGCCTTGTTTCCACAAGGCTGATCTTTGATGGTACAAAAAAGAGGACAGCTTTTGGTAAGAATAGCACTGTGATTTGGGTTTGTCAGCAGTGTGTTCTAGTCAATGTAGCTGGAGCTTTTCTGGTGGCTCAGACGGTAAAGCATCTACCTACAATGCAGGAGACCCGGGTTCAATCCTCTGGCCAGAAAAATTCCCCCGGAGACGAAAACAACCACCGGCCCAGGAGAATTCCCCAAAAAAGAACACCTGTCTAAGTGTGAACTTTACAAAGCAAGGCTCCATTGGGTATTTTTGTTTCTCAGAAGTGAAGTGAAGTCGCGCAGTCTGACTCTTTGCAACCCCATGGTCCAGACTCCTCAGTCTATGGGGTTTTCCAGGCAAGAGTACTGGAGTGGGTTGCCATTCTCTTCTCCAGAGGATCTTCCCAACCCAGGGATCGAACCCGGGTCTCCTGCAATGTAGGCAGACGCTTTACCGTCTGAGCCACCAGGGAAGTCCTGTAAAAATATCTGTAAAACTGTAAAAATATCACAGGTTTAAGTCACGTGAGTTATACCAGGTAAAGTCTGGACTTGCCAGTTATTGGTGGTTCCTATCAGACACACTAAAACAACTTGAAAATCATTTCTCTTCTCTACCCTATATAAAGTCAAGAGTGCAAACACATGGGGAATATGGAGAGGTTAACATGGAAACTTATATTACCGTATGTAAAATGTACAGCCAACTGGTATTGGCTGTATCACTCAGGGAACTCCTACCCAGGGGGGTTTATAGGGGACATATATATATACCTATGGCTGACCTCATGTTGATGTTTGGCAGAAACCAACACAATTCTATAAAGTGATTATCTTTCAATTAAAAATTAATTTTAAATGGGTGGGGCGGGGCGGGCGGGGCGGGGCGGGGCGGGGCGGGCGGGGCGGGGCGGGGCGGGGCGGGGCGGGCGGGGCGGGGCGGGGCGGGGCGGGGCCAACTAGAATAGGAAAAAGGAGTTTAAAATGGCAGTGGCCAAAAGGCAAAGAAAAAAAAGCCTAAGAAGATTTGGGGCCAGAGAACCTCAGATGAAACAAACAGCCCTCCTGGCCAGCCCAGTTTACAGGACAGGCTCCTGGGGAGGAGACAAAACATATAAAAAAAGGAGCCAATATTGAGCCTCTCCTATTTTGAGGCTGGCCTGCCCTCACACCTCAAGGGTACTATGTTTTTTGGAATAAAACGGAGCTGTAACCAAGCTGTAACACTGGTCCAACACTTCAAATCTTAGCTGCAGCAAGACATAAGGGAGGAAATCACACACTTCCCCCAACAGGGGTTTCAAGAAGGAGGGGATATATGTATACCTATGGCCGATTCATGTTGATGTTTGGCAGAAACCGACATAATTCTATAAAGCAATTATCTTTCAATTAAAAATAAAATTAATTTTTTAAAGTAACTCAAAAAAAAAATATATATATATATACACACACACACACTCTCAGTGATGGCCCTGAGGACCCCTTCAAAGGCCCTATATGAATCTACAGGTTGGAGAACTTCAGGGCACCTGACATCAAACAGATTGTTTCTCTGTCCATCATGTCACAGTGTTACAGGGAAGAATAAAATCTGACTTCATGTGTTTACTTTAACCTTTGCTTCCTGTTGCTTTTGTTTACTGAAAGGATCCTGTCTGTACAAAATGGTGTGCCTGCGCCTCCGGAACCTTGCCCCTCTGCCTGAATGTTAAACCAAAATGCCTTTCTTTTATCCAGGGCAACACCCTGACCCTCTCTACACCTATGAATGGCTGCAAGAAATAAGAAACACATCTCCTCCCCCAGGATGGCCATTCCGAGATTTACAGAATTAATGGCCTTTGTACTTCCTCACCTCCTCCCCCTCTAGCACCTGATAAGATGGTTACTTGGCGACCTTAGGCTGTCCTCTTCTCAGCCTGCCAGCTTTCCGAATAAAGTTGTATTCCTTGCCTCAACACCTTATCTGATTTATTGGTCTGACGTGTTGCAAGCAAATTGAGCTTCGCTTCCGTTCAGTCACTCAGTCCTGTCCGACTCTTTGCGACCCCATGGACGGCAGCACGCCAGGCCTCCCTGTTCATCACTAACTCCCGGAGTTTACCCAAACTCATGCCCATTGAGTCGGTGATGCCATCCAACCGTCTCATCTTCTGTTGAGCTTAGACTCAGTAAAAATATCCATGGAAGTAACACTCTGTGCATGGTTCAGTTCAGTCGCTCAGTCATGTTCGACTCTTTGCGACCCCATGAATCGCAGCACACCAGGCCTCCCTGTCCATCACCAACTCCCAGAGTCCACTCAGACTCATGTCCATCGAGTCAGTGATGCCATCCAGCCATCTCATCCTCTGTCGTCCCCTTCTCCTCCTGCCCCCAATCCCTCCGAGCATCAAAGTCTTTTCCAATGAGTCAACTCTTCGCATGAGGTGTCTCCTAAAAGAAAAGGAGCCCCTAAAATGACCTCATTGGGCCCATGAGACGGACAGGTATGAACCAGTTTCCACCACCTGCCTAACAAATGTCTACACGTGTGACTGAATTTAGCTGGAGAACTGCCTTCATGAAACCCAGGAGCAAAATTATGATGGAATAACCCTCACTTATCTTGAATTTTTCAGCAGCCACTGTGATCCTCAAAGTAGCTTCAGTCAGTTCCGCACACAGAGATGCCACCCTTCACATCTCCCACGGGCCCATGATCTCACTGTTATCCGGAGGCTGCTTCTAATTTCTTTTTTAACAGACTTATCATCTGTCATGTCATGATTTTAAAAGGTAGTAACCTTCTTAAGAATGGTGACAGGCACCACTTTTAGGGGATGTACTGGGAGAAGGAAGTGTTTCCGCTTCTCCCCACTCCCCCACATCTCTCCCCAGCTTTCAGCTCCAAGCCTCACTGAACTCTGCTCCTCCTACCCTCAGAACCCCATCTGTTGGAGCACTTACGTAGGATGTGTTGTGTAAACAACCTCATCTACCCCACGGGACTGTTCTTAAAGATCAGTTCAGTTGCTCAGTTGTGTTTGATTCTTTGCGACCCCATGGACTGCAGCATGCCAGGCTTCCCTGTCCATCACCAACTCCCAGAGTCTACTCAAACTCATGTCCATCAAGTCGGTGGTACCATCCAACCATCTCATCCTCTGTCGTCTCCTTCTCCTCCTGCCTTCAATCTCTCCCAGCATCAGGGTCTTTTCCAATGAGTCAGTTCTTCGCATCTAGTAGCCAAAGTATTGGATCTTCAGCTTTAGCATCAGTCCTTCCAATGAGTATTCAGGACTGATTTCCTTTAGGACGGACTGTTTGGATTTCCTTGCAGTCCAAGGGACTCTGAAGAATCTTCTCCAACACCACAGTTCAAAAGCATCAGTTTTTCAGCACTCAGCTTTCTTTATATTTATAGTCCAACTCTTACATCCATACATGACTACTGGAAAAACCATAGCCTTGACTAGACGGACCTCTGTTAACAAAGTAATGTCTCTGCTTTTGAACATGCTATCTAGGTTGCTCATAGCTTTTCTTCCAAGGAGCAAGCATCTTTTAATTTCATGGCTGCAATCACTATCTGCAGTGATTTTGGAAGCCAAGATAATAAAGTCTGTCACTGTTTCCATTGTTTCCCCATCTATTTGCCATGAAGTGATGGGACCGGATGCCATGAGCTTCGTTTTTTGCATACTGATTTTTAAGCCAGCTTTTCACTTTCCTCTTTCACTTTCATCAAGAGGCTCTTTAGTTCCTCTTTGCTTTCTGCCATAAGGGTGGTATCATCTGCATATCTGAGGTTATTGATGTTTCTCCCAGCAATCTTGATTCCAGCTTGTGCTTCATCCAGCCTGGCAATTCACATGATGTACTCTGCATATAAGTTAAATAAGCAGGGTGACAATATACAACTTTGACGCTCCTTTCTCAATTTGGAACCAGTCTGGTTTTCCATGTCAGCTTCTAACTGTTGCTTCTTGACCAGTATACAGATTTCTCAGGAGGCATCTGGCATCATCTTTTAGGATTTGAAAAACAACACCCAGTTCTTAAAGCTGCTGCTGCTGCTGCTAAGTCACTTCAGTTGTGTCCAACTCTGTGCGACCCCATAGATGGCAGCCCACCAGGCTCCCCCGTCCCTGGGATTCTCCAGGCAAGAACACTGGAGTGGGTTGCCATTTCCTTCTCCAATGCATGAAAGTGAAAAGCGAAAGGGAAGTCGCTCAGACGTGTCTGACTCTAGCGACCCCATGGACTGCAGCCTACCAGGCTCCTCCATCCATGGGATTTTCCAGGAAAAAGTACTGGAGTGGGGTGCCATTGCCTTCTCTGGTTCTTAAAGCTAACAGTGCCCAAATACAGAATCCACATTCCACAAGGTCTGAGCTAGCATCTGAATGGTCCCAGTCAGAAATTCAGCTCCAGACATGGCCACAATTCAAACGATTTCAATACTGGTATCTAAAGCTGCATGTGAGAGTTTACTAGCTTGTCTTTCTCCTAACACTCCCTCCCATGCTTCTCTGTCCCTTCACTTCAAAGTTCTGCCCCTCCATCAGACTAGCAGGGTGTCTGCTCCAGCCCACAGAGTAGAACTGCCAAAGCTCAGATGAATCCTTCCTACAAGGTACTTGTTGGAGAACCTCAAAACAGAGAACAGGTTCAGTGGCAGATTTTGTACCTGCCACTAAATAAATGTTTGCACATGTGGCAGAATTCAGATCTGGACTCTTTCCTTCCGATGTATCGCTTGGCCGCAAGACTGTAGGCGCGGAAGATATTTTAATTCTCCCACCTCCAAATACCAGGAGCTACAAAGGGTGAAAGCAAAGAAGGTGACACACAGTCCTTCTGTTCAAGGTTCAGGTCAGATCCACCTCCTCCAGGAAACCCTCCCTGTCATTCCAAGGTTAGAAATTCTCCCAGAAACTTTTGGCTATACCAACCAGTATACTTCCCAGGTGGCGCCAGTGGTAAAGAACCCACCTGCCAATGCAGGGAGACGTAAGAGACACAGGTTCGATCCCCAGGTTGGGAAGATCCCCTGGAGGAGGGCATGGCAACCCACTCCAGTACCCTTGCCTGGAGAATCCCATGGACAGAGGAGCGTGGCGGGCTACGGTCCACGGGGTCACAAAGGGTCAGACACTAATGAAGTGACTCAGCACACAGGAACATAACAACCCGAGACACTCATACAAACGGAAATACTCTGGAAAAGGTAATGCAAATGCTAATTCTCAGGCAGGACAGACAAATAGGGCCGGTCATCCTAGCTGTGTACACCTGCTGTCTCTGCAGCTTGACTGACACTGCTGCCCTTGGTTAAATAACCAGACATCATCCTTACAAAAAGGACACGGCAGCCTGGCATTCTTGGGTGGAGTATAAGCTTCCTGAGGAGAGGAACCATGCTTCTCACTTCCCTCAGCCCACAGAACCTACTGCAAACCAGATGGTTAGCAAAGAATTCGTAAACTGACTGGTTTGTGGTTGAGAAATTTCTCACAATTCCAAATCTATATCACCACCTCAAGATGTTACTAAGTATTCATGGAGAACCTCTCCCTCTCTCTTACACACACACACACACACATCTGATCTTCTAGTTCTGCAGGGCTAAATCCTTGGTTCTAACTTCACCTTATCTTCTCCTGGCTCCTTCAAGAACCTTTGAATGAAATAAATCATATTTTCCACGAGCTAGAAGATATAAAAAAAGAGAGGAGGGCTGAGCAGGGGACTTAGCGGCTGAGCTAATAACGCAAATCTGATGTTTATCCGTCTGCACTGCAGACCCTATTTTTACACAAGGCAGAGCCTCCCTTTCCTGCCCTCCCCGGGAAATCACTCTTTCCCCCACCTGGCTGCAAATCTCCAACACATCAAGGACATCCAGCGGCGGGTGGGGGTGAGACTAGATGAGAGACGGCGCGCTGGCAGGTTAAGGGCAGGAGTTCTTTGTGTTGACAAGAGGGATTCAAGCCCAACGTATGCTCGGGGCCCTTTCTCCCATCACTAGTCCGTGGGCTTCTTCCCCCCCCCCATTTGGAGACACCCCCCCCCCAGCCCCTTCTCTCTCTTCCTGGGCTGGCATAGGACACAGGACTCTGCCTCTGTTGAGCAGCCCCTCTGTGAAAGGGCAAAGCTGCGTAAAATCCAATTTTCTGATACTAAGGACAGGCTGAAAATTCACATGCACAGCCAAACCACTTATTAATCTGTCCCCATATGATGGAGGGAGGCAGAGACATAACCAGCACACCAGAATTGTCTTTGAGGAGCTACGGCTTAAGGAAAAATGAGGGAAGGCCTACATTGTCTAAACCCGCCAGACGTTAGACACGTGGAACTCGGCAAGCATTGCCAAGGGACCAGTGTTCCTGCACAGCAAGTCCCGACCAGCCAGGCGTGTCCACCTTCCAACAGCCACTCCTGAATGCCTACTCTGTGTCAGGCAGAGATGAAAGATCCTCCTATGTCTAAAAGAGGTAACTCCTGGGACTTCCCTGGTGGTCCAGCAGCTAAGACTCTGTGCTCCCGGTGCAGGAGGCCTGCGTTCAATCGCTCACCAGGGAGCTGGATCCCGCGAGGGTTCACGCATGGCAACTACAGATCCACACGCCCGCAACGAAGACCCGGTGCAGTCACAAAAATAAATACGTAACACCGGCTCGGGACGGAGTCGTAGGAATAGAGCTCGTGGGAGGGAGAAGCCCACGCCAGCAGGGGGACGAGCCAGGAAGCGGCATCAGGGAAGGTTCCACGCGGGCTGCTCCTCCAGCAGGAGGGAGGCGCCCACCAGTCTGCATGAAGATCACAGGGAGGAACATCAAGATGTCCCTGGGGAATGTCAGACGGTCCTATTACTTGGAAGCTCAGAGGGACCACACAGGAGCTGAGGCTGCTGGAACAAGGCCGGGCCAGTGGACAAATGGAAAGGGGCTGAATGTCAGCCTCAGAGCATGGGCTTGACATGGTAAGAAATGAGGACCCGTGCGTGGGTTCTGAGCACCATTGGGGCTAGTGGTAAAGACCCCGCCTGCCAATACAGGAGATTTAAGAGTGGCAGGTTCGATCCCTGGATCAGGAAGATCCCCCTGGAGGAGGGCATGGCTACCCACTCCAGTATTCTTGCCTGAAGAATCCCGTGGACAGAGGAGCCTGAAGGGTTACAGGCCACAGGGTTGTAAAGAGTCAGACACGACTGAAGCAACTTAGCACACAAGCCTGAGCTCTACCTTCCAGAGTGTTAACTCCAGGGATATGCAAACTCTGAGTGGGATAGATCAGGAGAGACAGGCAAGGCAGGGAAAGCACAGGGCTCCTGAGAGAGGCCTCAGAAGAAACGCCAATGCCCTCACTCCCTTCAGTAACCATCCTCTGCTTCTGAGTACAGTCCAGACTCCACATACGGGACCCGATGGCCTTTATGCTCCAGACTCTATCTTGTATCATTTCTTCCTCTCACATGCGACCTCCCAGCCAGGCTGACTGACTCTCTGAAATCCAGTCTCTATGCCTGCTATTCCCTTCTTTCCCATCTCTCCCCAATACCTCACCTCTGATCCCTGTGCGTCTGGACGACAGGCAGCTTCTGTTTCTCCATGCCCAGCGAGTGGTTACATCACTTACCTCACTGCCTCAGCATCACTGCCCCCTGAATTTAAGGCCCAGTGAGGACAGAGACAGAGCCTGGAAGGTCACAGCCTCCTAGTACCCAGCCTGGAAGCCTCTTACACAGTAGCCACTCAAGGAATACTTGTTAAATGATTCAGCACAGAGCTTTCTGGGTTTTTTTTTTTTTGGGGGGGGGGGGTTGGTATCAAAATATAAACTAATTTATAAGTAACCGAATGTTAAAATTTTGATGGATAAAACTTGAGTAGCTAAAAATTGTGTCTTTACTTCAGAAACAACCTTTTCTCTCTTAATATTCAAAGACATTAGTGGTCAAGCTTCCTTCTCTGACTTGTCTTTTATTTCTAACCTTCTGGCAGGCACTGAAAATTCCTCTCTGATTTTACTTCTGAAAGAACTTATTTACAAGAGGACCCCAGTTTCAGAACTTTCACAGGAAGAGGTGTCCTCAGGAAAGAAATGAGTAATTGATTACATGCAAGAATTGTAATTGATTATATGCAAAATCCTTCCTAATATATCAGGCTTTGGAGAGCTCCTTTCAGTAGGAACCACCTCCTTCTAGATTGAAATGTTCCTCTGTAGAACATTATCTCCTTGCTAGAGAGGGGGGAATCAACAAATCCTAGCTCTAAAGCAAGCATGTCATCAACCATGGAAGGACAAAATGATGACCACAGCATGGACTGGGGGTCCACTCTGTACCAAGCACGTACATGCTGGGTGGTTTTTTTTGTATATATTTTTTTTTTATTTGGCTGTGTTAGGTCTTACTTGCAGCACTCAGGATATCTGACCTTCACTGTGTCATGTGGCATGTGGAATCTAATTCCCCATCCAGGGATTGAACCTGGGCCCCCTACATTGACAGCAGAGTCTTAGAGCCCACCAGCGAAGTTCCCATGCTGGGTGTTTTATATCCATTATCTCTTTCTCTACAACGAGACCTCCCATGCCCATATTCCAAAACAGGAAACTAAGGCTCAAATGGGGTAAATGATTTTCCAAAGTGGAGCAAACTGCAGTTTAAACTCAAGTCCATCCAACCCCAAACCTGTGCTCTTTCCATTATGCCAACTATCTTGAATCAGAAATAAATATAAAGGGAAAAAAATTCATGACAACACAGCTCAACATAGAGCTTCATTCACGAATGATCAGTTGATTCAGAGCCTACTGTCTGGAGACACCAAGCAAGAAACACAGCCACTAAAATGTCTTCTTTATATTCTTAGGGCATGGAGCAAGAATGTTAGGCGGGGGGTGGGGGGTGGGGGGTTGCGAATGGAACCAGCAAACACCAAGACAGATGGCCAGAACTGGAAAGGCGTCGAGCTCGACTCCTCCCTGACCACACACAGGCTCCTGCACACGACCGCTCCAGGAAGGAAGCCACTGGAGCCCATGCGGGCAGGCACTGCCAAGCCTGGAAGGAGAGACGTCACAAAACAGGAGGCACACACCACAGCATATGGAATCTCAACAGTCCTTGAGAGCTGCAGCTACCGCCCCTGGCCTCTTGGCGAAAGCAAGCAGCTTTACTCTGATGGAATGACAAGACCCAGCGGTATTCCTGGTTTGGGCTACAATCAATCCTCCAAACTCTACCCTTAAGCAACAACTGGGGGGACTGTGGTCAGGCCCAACACCATTTCACTGTCCCAAAGCTTCGCTTTGAGTCACCATCACCCTAACACACTCATCCCCTTTCCAAAAACAGTTCTTCCTCTGGAAGTACATCTTCGCTGCTGGGGACCTTGCCAAGCCCGGCCATTCTGAGGCGCTCAGCTGAAGGTCGTCCTCCTCTTCCAGAAGCAGGGGGGTGCCGCCTGTGCCCGCAGGGGTGCCTCCGTGTTCTGACTGTCAACACTGTCCCACCTAGCGTTTACCTATGCGTCTATTTAGGTGCCCTTAGGACTGACGCATTTTACTCCAATGGTGCAGTCTGGCACAGTGTTCCTCACTCTTTCCTGCAGTTACATTCAGTAAAATACTCACCAACTCTGTTCCAGGTACTGAAGATACAGGACTGATTAAATCCCAGCCCTGCCCTGTGGGACTCACAGTCTGGCAGAGGATGGGTAATACAAGACAAAAGTTGTGCAAATATACTTATCATAATAGTGTAAAGATGCGATCCGAGGCATCCGTGCACATCACCCTGCTCACTTCCTTCATATCATTTAGCTCAATCTGTGGCTGTCACGTTTATTTCTTTATTTATGGTCGGTCTGTCCCCAGTAGGAGACCCTGGGACCGGAGCCTTGTCTGTCTGGCTCACTGCTGTGTCCCCAGCACCCCGTATGGGCTTGTGCACAGAACACATTCATTAAAAGCTGCATTTGTGGAAGGTGATACAAAGAGAGGCAGAGAAGGGCTGGGAACTATGAGCATGAAGCCCAGTTTAGAGGTCCAGGTAAAAATTCCACAACAGCAGACACCGGAGCTCAGATGAGAAGCAAGAGTGCAGACCTGAGAGGGAAGAGGTGAGGCCCGAGCCAGAGGAGGGAACGAGAGGAGCAAAGGGAAGGAACGGCCGAACCAGCATGACAGAGCCCTTCTCTGTTACTGTGGTGGCTGTTCACAAAGAGAGGCAGTTCTGTCCTTAGGGGACATGCAGCAATGCCTGAAGCCACTAGCAACTGTCATGACTTGGAACAGCAGGGACTCCGGGCATCCAGAATCCAGGGATGCGGCTCAACACCTTACAAGTTACAGAATAGCTCCCCACCCCGCCCTGCCCGCCATCTACAACAGTGGATGCCAACCGTGCTGAGGTCTGGCAATATTTAAAGGACATGAAAACTCCCTTCCAAAGTTCACCATTTCTAGTCACACCTAATACTTTTTTTATTAGAATTTGGATCAGAATAGCATTTGCTTGTCCCCTCGCATAACCTCCAAAGGAAACACTCAGAGCCAATGGCGCTTTTATTTTAGCTGAAATGAGGCTTTTAGCAGACACCAGTGGACCTCCTGTTGCTACATATGGCCCCTGGGTCTATTTCATGGTCTTCTCCAAGCACACAGAATCAATTTCCTTTGTCTGTTGGCGACCCACCCTGACTCATCACTTTCCCTCTACATTCTAAGACTCCAAACTACCCACTCCCTATGCAGGGTAATGAGACACAGAAAGATGAGGCTAAGAGGGGCTCAACAGCATCAAACGAACGGACAGACGGATGGCCAGGCGGACAGAGGGACAGAGACCTTTCAGAATAGAACTTTGGAACCTTGGAACATTTTAGGTTCACTGAAAAGCTGAAACTCCAATACTCTGGCCACCTGATACAAAGAACTGACTCATTGGAAAAGACCCTGATGCTGGGAAAGATTGAGGGCAGGAGGAGAAGGGGATGACAGAGGATGACACGGTTGGATGGCATCACCAACTGAATGGACACGAGTTTAAGCAAGCTCCTGGAGTTGGTGATGGACAGGGAGGCCTGGCGGGCTGCGGTCCACGGGATCGCAGAGAGTCAGACACGACTGAGCAACTGAACTGAACTTGGAACTTTTCCCTGGGCCTTGCACACTTTTCCCCAAAGGCAGAGTCGGCCTGAATGCTGACACCCACTGACCGTGCCCATCACAGCGGCCTGTCACAAAGAATGCACAGAAGAGGTCACGTCCCCAGGACTCTAAAGCCTGGGCAGGAAGTCAAGCAGCTGAGCGTGACAGAATGGCAGGAATGGCGGGAGCTGGGAAGTCAGTGCAGACAAGGGCCCTCTGTCCAGGGGTTCCAACAGCAACACCCAGGAGGGCTGAGCCTGCAACAGTGAAATCCGTGGGGCCTGACCCTCCTTCAGCTTCTCACAGGAAAAGTCTCTTAGTCTAAATGAGTTTACTTGTTTGTGTCCCCGGCAAACAATTCGTTATTATCTGAAATGTCTGAATGATGACTCGAAAATTTAAGAAAGAAAAAAATGTCACCATCTTTTTCTGTTGCAAGAAACCCAACAGCGGCATATTTCTAAAGAGTAGATTCAAGACGCGCACAAGGACTAGCTCCCACTGTAACCAGAGCCGGGACCCTGTGGGGCCTTCACAGGACAGACCCCTCCCTGCATCCCACGTCCTCCACCTGCCTCTTGTCTGTAGGAAAGCTTTAGCCAGAGAGTAAGTCTAATCAGAGACATGAGAAAAATGCAAAAAAAACAAAGTATAGTCAGACAAAGCAAAACAATGATAGTTTACCCACTAGACAAAGTCAAGGATCTCCCATTTCTTCACAAAGTCTATAGATAAGAGTCTGAGCCGTATCTTTCGAGCTGTTTTGCAGATACTGAAACCCCCACCGGGTGGAAGAAGGGAACTGTGCTGCCTGCAAGCACAGAGACCCCAGGCCAGCTGGAACCAGAAGGTTGACGATGTTGACTCTCGCTTGCCTTGCCACCAGCAGAAGCGCTACCTGTCACCTCTAGGAAAGCAACAGCAGCCACCCTGCCTGCTGTCTAAGTAGGCACAATGAGCTGCAGAGGAGGGGAAGTGAGCCAGCTCACTGCTGCCATGAAACCAGAGAGCAGAGAGGTGGGCGATGCCCAGCACACCCTGCAGGATGGCCAGGGCCACTAAAGGCGGGAAGGAAGCGGGTCTATAGTTGCCCACAGTTGGCACAGGGAGTGTCCAGGCCCCCACATACGAACAAGTTCCATTCCGAGAGTGTGCGCATGAATATAATTTGTTCGCAAGCCCAACAAAGCTAGCCTGGGTACCCAGCTAACACAAGTGGCTATACAGTACTGCATTATAATAGGTTTATAATACTTTTCACACAAATAATATGTAAAAAAGCAAACACAAATAGAGAAAACATTTTTTTAATCTTACAGGATTCTTACAGACATGTACACTAACTTGCGTGATTGGACATGCCAACACAAGCTGGCATCTTTCAAAGTTTGCAGCTTGAAGGGTCATATGTAGGGGACTTACTGTATGGCTAGATCAGGAAGGAATTTTCTCATCTTTACAAAAGGGAAATTGGTTACTGACCCACACGTCTAGTATTCTGGGAGGAGAACATGAGGCAACATACAGATGGAGCGTGCAGAATGCCCATACTCCACGTCGTGTGCGCACACCTTTCTCAACAAGAAAGGTATTTAATTTCCAGTCACTGCTGAGTACCATGCCTGGGCCAACGCCAAATACAAAAGTGATGCAAAATATCGAGATCAGGTTTGAAAACTGAAAAGGTTTTATCATTGATCCACTTTGTACCTTCTTTAATCCTCCGAATAAAGTGTCAGTCTCCAGGTCAAATTCTCGGTCCAGCTCCTCTTCATGTTCTGACGAGAAAAACAGGGTCTGTTAGTCAACAAATCTAAATAAAACTGCGTTGGTTTAATAGGAGAGGCATTAAAAGAAACTGGCATACAGCCTGGAAAAGCTGCCTCTGGACTGAGCTATAAGCATGGAGAGGTGTCACACTCCTTCATTTCTGTGACCTCGGTTCCTGGAAAAACAAGGGGCTGATGGCAACATCCCTTTAGCTTGCCATAAGGGTCACAAAAGGAGAGGGACCAAGAGTGAAAGTTCCCGGTGCAGGGGACCACAGGAGGGATGAGGGCAAATGCCTCACCTGCACAGATGGTGAAAAAAGGTTTTGAACAGACCGTGGCACAAAATGATGGTGATCACAGCCTATCGCATAATGCTAACAAGATCACTGATGGACTTATATAATGGTAATACATATGCTTATAAATGAACAGTACAATTGGTTTAAAACAAAAAATATTTTAAAACTTTCATTCAAATAATGTTTAAAAATGAACAATAACCAGGCACAGTGTGAAATAGCAGGAAGGAAGCAGAACATGACCGGCACGGCTACTGCCCTCCTGGGACTTGCTGTATCCTGGGTAAGAGACACAAACAAGCAATAAGAAACTACAGCGATGCTGATGGATGCCGTGTGTGGGAGGTGAGGACGCTCAGCTGCGGGGCTGAGTCTGGGGTCTAAGTGACTGACCCCTCCGGGTGTCTATGTGGGTTCCCCTAGTGGCTCAGATGGTAAGGGGTCTGCCCGCAGTGCAAGAGACCTGGGTTCAACTCCCTTCCCCTTGGAGAAGGGAATGGCAACCCACTCCAGTACTCTTCACCGAAGAATCCCAGGGACAGAGGAGCCTGGTGGGCTACAATCCATGGATTACAGAGTCAGACACGACTGAGCAACTACCTCTCTCACACACACACACACACACACACACACACACATGATGTCTAATAGGCAGCTGGATGGAGCTCAAAAGAGTGCCTCAGCTGGAGGGAAAGACTTAGAAAAGTCCTCGGTATAAGGGCAGTGATGAAGCCTCCAGAGATGGCTGGGATCGACTAAAAGGGCACAGACTGCATAGACAAGAAGAAAAAAAAATCCAGTTCTTATCAGACCAACAAACAAACAAAAAACACAGAAGACCACGAGGGAGAACCAAGAAAGATCAAAGGAAACCTGACTTCATAATCCTGAAATGATGCTGGTTTCGGAGTAGGGTCAAAGGGCAGATGTACACACACACTCGAAGCGAACAGCAGCTCCAGCCTCCAAGCGCAGGCAGCACTGCCTCCAGGGAAGACAGAAAAGGAAGCGCACGGAGCACTGGGCCCAGGGCCCCCAGGCCCCAGCTCTAGGTCAGCTCACACTGAATTCCACGAGGTGCAGGAGGTGGCGTGGCAGTGTGTGGTTGCCCCGGTCCTTTCTGTTGCAGCTGCACACGTGCCACACTGGGTAGGTATATGTGTGTGGTGGTGTACACAGACTCAAGTCCCAGGAAACCAACCCAGAACCACCAGCAAGCTGCAACAACCCAGCACAGCAGCAGGTCCCTCTGAACGCTATCAATAAGAAGGGGCAAAACCCCTCTGCTTTCTTGCCTCCTCTCTTTCGGTTTCACTTTCCTACAAAGTGCAACCTCCAGAAACATCAGAATTACGCAGAATTGAAACAAAGCAAAAAATTGGAGTTCTTTTCTCCTAAGGGTACATTCCAAAGCATAGAAGTGTCGGCAGAAAGCGCCAGACGCCCCCAGGTTAGGACACATCGCCCTCTAGTGGGGAAAAAAGGAATCGTATGCAGACAGGAGAATCAAGATGAAACCCTGTCCTGCCACTGTCCAGCTGAAATACTATGTGAGACATATTTATAATTTTAACATTTTTAGTAGCCACACTGTAAAAAGAAAAAAAGACAAAAATTTAAGGTGAAATTAATTTCAATATATCTTATTTATCCCAATATATCCAAATATTATTTCAACATGGAATCAACGCTAAACAATTACACAATTCCTTTTTCTTCCTAATTCTTCAAAACTCCACGGACACATTATCCTTAAAGCACATCTCATTCTGAAGCAGTCACATCCCAGGAGCTCACCTGTGGCTACGGTTACGACAGTACCGTCCTAGACCAAAATCCTCCCTCAGCTTTTGGAGAATTTCTACCAGTCACTGAAGGAAACGAGGCTCAAAATAGCCTGGAGTTAAGACTCCCCTCCAGGCCCTCCCCACCATTCTGTGCAAAACAAAGAACTCTCTCACCCGAAGAAAAAAATGGACATTAAGGTTGATTACACTCAGCTCCCAGCCGGTCCAGCCTCTGGCTGATCTCCAGAATTCCTTGCCCAGCCGTTTAAGAGAGAACTACTCCGAACCACCTTGGAGAAGAACAGACCCCCTAAAGACAGCAGAGTTCCTCATATATGCCTATATATACTTACTCTTTTTTGGGGTTAGTGCTGCAGCTCTAATACCGATTAGTATTCACAAATCTGACTGCTGCCCCTTCTCACTTCATTAAAGGTTCCTAGAAAGTGCTGGTCTTGTTCTTTTTCTGAACCTCACCTTTTCTAACTCCCTTACCTTACAGTGACCTTTGTCTGATTTCTCGACACAAACAAATGCTGTATGACATACATTACAACATAAATCCATCCGTGATACTTTGGTGATCACTGTCTCCAGACTGTCTTGATTCAGCTGAAATGCATTGCTATAGGATTCAGCTGACCTAGGTACTCTTGCCTGGAAAATCCCATGGATGGAGGAGCCCGGTAGGCTGCAGTCCATGGGGTCGCCAAAGTCGGACACGA
This sequence comes from Ovis canadensis, assembly GCF_042477335.2. Taxonomy (NCBI): domain Eukaryota; kingdom Metazoa; phylum Chordata; class Mammalia; order Artiodactyla; family Bovidae; genus Ovis; species Ovis canadensis. The sequence goes on from NC_091256.1 coordinate 83,881,725, forward strand.
CTGAGTGACTTCACTTTCACTTTTCACTTTCATGCATTGGAGAAGGAAATGGCAACCCACTCCGGTGCTCTTGCCTGGAGAATCCCAGGGACGGGCGAGCCTGGTGGGCTGCTGTCTATGGGGTCGCACAGAGTCGGACACGACTGAAGTGACTTAGCAGCAGCAGCAGGAGAATGGAAGCTGCCAAGCAGCAGCAGGAGGTCTTTCTGGAAAACAGTGACGGCCCTTAGAACTTCTCTGATTCTACCTTCTTAGGTGAGGGACCTCCTGGGCAAGAGATTTCATCGTAACTCACACATTCTTCAGGGTTGCCCTCGTGGCTCAGATGGTAAAAAATCTGCCTGCAATGTAGGCGACCTGGGTTAAATCCTTGGGTTGGGAAAATCTTCTGGAGGAGGACATGGCAATCCACTCCAGCACTCTTGCCTGGAGAATTCCATGGACAGAGGGGCCTGGCGGGTTACAGTCCATGGGGTCGCAAAGAGTCGGACACAACTGAGCAACACCCTTTCACACTCTTTTAAGCAAAAGTACACTGCAAACAGAAACCAGCTTTCTTTGGCTGAGTGATTTTTCTCCACACCACACAGGCCTGTGAGCAGAGCCAGCCCTTTCTTCTAGATGCCCTGGCTCCACTTCCCAAAGTTCTGCGCTGTACAGAACTGCCTGAGCGCACAGAAAGGAAGCACTTTCGACAGATGAGCACTCAGTATTAAGTCTGCTGTTGATTCTCCCCCAGCCCTCCGCCACCAACCACCGCCTGACAAAAGGATACACCAAAGCCCCATTCCACCTACTGAGAAGATCTGCATTTTAAGGGCTGGTGTAAACTGTTCACTTAAAGCCTGTAACTAAACTACCCCTTTCACCATCAACCGTTTGATGAGAAATCAATTCTGGGGTGCGCAGGGGTAATTAGAGACTGTAATCTCTAACTGTTGTAAAAAGCAAAGGAAATACACACACACAGACACACACACAGACACACACAGACACACACACAGATATACACACACACACACACACACACACACACACCCTCATCTGACTCAAGCCACTGCTAGAGACTAGCATGCCCAATTGTGGCTTATCTGTCCTTCAAATGCTTCTAGCATTTGAGGAATTCCATTCAGCTCCTAGGGATTGTTCTTTCTCTAGGAAGCTGGTAGCTGTAGAAGAATGTGGTGGTGAATGAGAGTGGAGAAGGGAGCAGAAAGGATGGGCTTCTAAAGATAAGAGAATCTAACAGTAAGCAGCTCTCAGATGTGCTCACAGACGCGACCACAGGCAAGAGACGAGGTGCTGGTTTTCCCATGAGATGGTCCAAGGGCCTCCTCTCCTCTATACCAGTTTCCACTCAGGGAACGAAGAAAAGTGGTTTAAAAATAGCCCAAGTAAACACATATCATATATGTAAATAGGGTGCAAAGCAACATAGGACAAAAATGACCTTCAAACCTCCACCACAGACAGAGCAGTTCATCTACAGCTCCTTAGGAAGTCTGGGGTCTACCCAGACAGGCACCAGGCATGCAATTTGCATGGGAATCCTTAGGGCTTCCCGGAGAGGCAGAAGCCCCAGCCTGAGATGGAGACGCTCCAGCAGAGAGCAATGCATAAGCTATGTCCTTGTGTTTGATCCAACACGGAGCACCCTGAGGGGTGCCTTCAAAAGCCCTCCAGCCCCGCCCTGTCCAGAGGTTTATCTCTGGCACTAAGAAAGCAGATTCTCTGCTGGCCCCCACGAGCCCCTCCCCGCAATATCAGCCTAGGAAGAAAACACCGGTGTAAGCCTGAGAGGAAGGAGTGGGCCAGGAGACTCAGAATCCCAGGAGGAAGGCAGGGAGTTGACAATCTGCCACAACCCTGGCCACGAGTAACATAGGAAAGTGTTAGCTGCCCAGTCGTGGCCAACTCTTTGCAACCCCATGGACTATAGCCCACCAGGCTCCTCTGTCCATGGGATTCTCCAGGCAAGAACACTGGAGTGGGTCGCCATGCCCTCCTGCAGAAGATCTTCCCAACCCAGGGATCAAACCTGGGTCTCCTGCATTGCAGGCAGATTCTTTACCACTGAGCCACTAGGGAAGCCACACAGAAAACAAAGGTCAAGTATAACATGCAGCCCTTCCAGATTGCATGTTTGGAGCCTCAACTGAGTCATAACACCCACTATCCTTGCTGGATATCTAGACAGGCTTGCCTCCTGCAGGGCCTAGGCACTTGGGTCCTTCCACAAGGCTTTACTAACTGACAGGACCCTAGCGGCCCTCTCCATGGGCACCGAGCTCCCTGGTTCCAAGGGCAAGGCCAGCTGTTCAAACACAGGATTGGTAGCCTTCATGCCCATCCTGAACGGGGCCCCATATAACTAACCAGCCATCTTGCAACCAAACTCCTCTAATCACAAAAGTAAGCGGCAAAAATTACTTCCAGATTGGCAAAGCCCATCCTTCACGAGAGGTCCGTGTGTTAAATAAACATGAAAGAATTCATCTATCAATGAGCTGCTGTATCCTTTTCTCACTAGCTGGGATTAGTGACAAGTGATAAGAGTAGGCGTGCAAAGGAATTTGCATCCCACTTTAAGACCACCTACTACTATGTATGTATGTATGTGTATGTATATATATATATATATATATAAGAGAAAGAAAAACTGGAGGCAGTAATTCAAATAATTTGCTCCATATTTGCTTAAATATCAGGGCTCCCTGGTGTCACAGAGTTTATCTGGAAAAACATTAATTGCTTGTCACTGAAGATTAAAGAAATGAAAATAAAATATCTGTGAAATAACTTAATAAAAAGCACAGTTCCTTTTATAAAATGTCTTTAACTGCAACTTTTCAGGAAGACAGCTATTCCATGAGAGGTGAGCCTGGGCTCTGTGAACCCAAATGACCTAAGATAGCTGCTGTTCATGAGAAAGTAATCACCAATAACAGAAAAATGGCAGAATTTATAAATAAATCCAAGAGCTTGTTCTTCAAAGAGAGAATCAATCTATCAAATAGACAAAACCTTTAGTAAATTTCCTAAAACAAGAGAAATGAGACAGGTGGGATTCAAGACATTCTAAGAATATGATATACAACCGTATGTCACTACATTTGAAAACGTCAATGAAATTGAAAAATAAAATGCCACTGACTTGAGAAGAAAACCTAAATAAACCAAGAATCCTGAAAGATACTGAAAAGTTTTTAATGAATCTACTTAAAAAGAGGCTTCACGGCTAGACAGATTTACAAGTGAATAACATCAAAATCTGACGCTGCTAAGCCGTTCCATGTTACGAGAGGGGGAGCGTCCTCATTCATTTCAGAAAGTTGATAAAATGCTGATGCTGAAATCTGCAGATGAAACAACAAACCTGTAGGCCAACTAATCTCATTTCAAAATTATTAATATTTTTTAAACAAGGAAATAAGCAGTGTATTTAAGAATACCCTAGTCACAGTAGGTTTGTTATAGGAATCCATATAAACCATATTGGAAAAATCTTTAAGTGATATTGTTAGGCAGGCAGAACAGGGAAAAGGAGTCCAAAATGGTGGTGGCTACAGAGAAGGAAGGCAAAAGCCCGCGAAAACGAAACAGAAGAAGGTCCAAGGACTGGAGTGAGGACCTCAGGTGAAACAAGCAACACTCCTGGCTGGCCCAGTTTACATAGGACAGGCCCAGGGAGAGATAAACATATAAACAGAGGAGCCAGAGCCAGCGCTCTCCCTCCCTCCCGGACGCTGGGGCGCTCTTCTCCTGTGTCTTTAGATCGACGTGCCCTCACGCCTCAAAGATGGATTTTCCTGCTATCTTCTAAATAAAATAGAGCTGTAACACTGAGCTGTAACACTGATTTGTCTAAGAACTATACCACGGTCCATTTGAGACCTGAGAGCTATAACACGGTCTATCCAAGACCTGAGAGCTGTGACTCGCCGAGGGGCCTTTGATGTCCGTCACTCCAAATCTCTGTTGTGACGAGACAAGGAATCGAGGAACATACACTCGCGTGACAATATCAATAGGTTGAGAAGGAAAACTATGTGATCATCTGAATAGGTACTTTAAAAAATGGATAAAATTCAACATATATTGCTTATCTTAAAACTTTAGTAAAAGGGAGCAAAGTATACCTTAACATGATTTTTTCCCCAGACCAAAGCTTATTCAGTTATCACTAAGAGTAAAGCAATATACAGATTTCCATTAATGTAAGGATTAAAATAAGCATAGCATTCTTTTCCAAATACTACATTGTTCCAGTAGTCCTGGTTAAGTAATAACAGATGAAGCAAAAAGTGAACATTGCTCAGTGGCGTCCGACTCTTTGCGACCCCATGGACTATACAGTCCATGGAGTTCTCCAGGCCAGAATACTGGAGTGGGTAACCTATCCCTTCTCCAGTGGATCTTCCCAACCCAGGAATCAAACCAGGGTCTCCTGCATTGCAGGCAGATTCTTTATCAACTGAGCCATCAGGGAAGCCCCAGATGAAGCAGAACCACTATCATTACATATGGATGATATTATCTAAATAGAAAACCAGGAGAATCAAATCATAAACGTCAAACACTAAGAGAATTAAATAACTGTTGTAACATAAAATAGAGAAATCAAAACAAACACCTTTACTACAGACCAGACATAATCAGCTAGAAATTACAGAAAATACAACTAGAAAACATCCCAATTACAAAAGGAAAAAAAAGACTTAGAAACAGTCTTAACAGGAATTTTAACAGGCCCTATTATGAAGACACCATGAACTTTTACTAAGGGAAATAAGAGAAACCTTGAGAAAAAAAATACCATACTCCTTGATGAAAAGACACAATGTTGCAAGATTTTAAATTATTTAATGACATTTTTTTCAAACGTGACAATTTCAAACACATATCTGGAAGAGTAAATCAGTAAGAACAGCTAAGAATGGAAATAAAGAAAAAAGAGTGGTAACTTACTCCACCAGATACTCAGACATTCAAAAAGCAAAAATAATTAAAACAGCACAGTACTGATGTAAGAACTGATTGAAAAATCAATGAGACAGAAGAGACAGCCCCCAGAAAAGACAGCCCCCAAATTGTGTGTGTGCACATGTGTGTGTGTGTATACATAAAAGAATTTAGTACATGCTCAAGACTGCATTAAAATTCAGTAAAGAAAGACTTACAGTGTTCAGTTATCTAGGTGGGAAAATAAATAATTCAACTCTTCACCTCATACCATATATCAAATACACGTGAGATGGACTGAAGAATAAAGGCTGAGACTACAATAAGGTAGACATCCTCCAACAGAAAGAGTGTTAATTGACACAGAATTCCTGGAGAACGATCTGGGTGTATCTATCAAGAACCTTAAAATCTTTTTCATGTAGTTTGACTCTGTAATTCCTCTTCTGGAAATCCTTCTGAGAAAAACAATCAGACACAAGAGTATAAACAGATTTCTCACAAAATAAACAAGCATTCAACTCATGAAGCTGAAATGAGGAAGAGCAGAGCAAATCTAAAGAAACAATAAGTAAGTAAGTAAGTAAGTAAAGTCGATCAGTTGTGTCCAACTCTTTGCAACCCCATGGACTGTAGCCTACCAGGCTCCTCCCTCCATGGGATTCTCCAGGCAACAGTACTGGAGTGGGTTGCCATAAGGAAGGGAATAATCAGATAAGGGCAGAAATCAATAGGTTGGAAAAGAAAAAGAAACAACTGAGAAACTTAACAAAGCCAAAGCTGAAAAGATTAGTAAGATCTCTAACACAATTGATCAAAGGAAAAAAAAAAATAGGAGGGAGGGAGAACAAAAGAGGAAGGGAGGGATGGAGTGAAGGAGAAGATGCAAATAAATACAATATATAAAGAGAGAAAAGCCAACTAGAGAAACAAACAAAAATTTAATGAGTATTATGAACCACTATATACTAATCAAGTTGAAAACCTCCATAAAATGCACAGATCTCTAGAAAGCTACAAAATGTCAAAAAGGGGCACAAGAAGAAATAGAAATTTTGAGTATAAACCAATAGGCAGCAAAATGAAACAGCAGGCTAAGACTTTCCCTTCCAGATGTCTTTCCAGGTGATCGCCTATCACCAGGGGTTTTTCTCTGATGAGAATTCAACTGTTTTCATCTCAAGGACTGCATTCAGCTGATATGGACAACAAAACTTCATGGTCCTCTCTCACGCAGAGGCATTCATTCTTTCAAGGTTACTGCATGGCTCATTGTAGCTTTCCTCAAATTAAGTGCAATCAGAGAGACATAAAAGTAATTTCTACATATTCTAAACCATAAGACACAAACGTAATGCAGTAGGTCTGGATGAGCTCCCATTCTCCAGAATACCAGGAGAGAGGTCACCCAGCACAGATCACCACCACCCTCCCCACCCGCAACAGCACCCCCAAGCACTTCCATATGACTTTGAGATGCTCTAAGAAGACTTTTGGTAGAGTTGGGAGGAAGGATGTGTGTGTGTGTTCTGTTCAGTCCCTGCTGTTGATTTACTAAGAGATCCCATTTGACTAGGGCTGTTAAAATCAGTCTGCTATCCCTCATGGTTGGACAACCCTGCTACTGCTGATGAGGAAGAAAACAGTAAATCAGACACCACCTCTGTGCCCAGAGAAGTCAGCCATGCAAATGTCCCCTGGTGGCATTTCACTTAACAAATAAGCTTTGAGCTTTTAATATGTTCTAGGCCCTGTATTTCGGAGAAGGCAATGGCACCCCACTCCAGTACTCTTGCCTGGAAAGTCCCATGGACGGAGGAGCCTGGTGAGCTGGGGTCCATGGGGTCGCTAAGAGTCGGACAGGACTGAGCGACTTCACTTTCACTTTTCACTTTCCTGCATTGGAGAAGGCAATGGCAACCCACTCCAGTGTTCTCACCTGGAGAACCCCAGCGATGGCGGAGCCTGGTGGGCTGATGTCTATGGGGTCGCACAGAGTTGGACACGACTAAAGTGACTTAGCAGCAGCAGCAGCAGGCCCTGTATTTGCTTCAGAGACAAACACTCCAAAAAATTTCATAGAAGAGAGTTTTCCCAGTGGACCTATTTCCATAATGTGGGTTAAGCAGCACTTTTTCCTGAATCAGACAGTAAGACACGGAGCCAAGAAGACTCAGCATCGCACCACTGAACACACTTTGGCAGGGGGATCTGGTTTCTGTGAGCTGCATGGGCAAAGGCATTAGAGGAAGAAGGCATTCCTTGGGAGTGGCCACACACTTTGGCACTGACATTAAAAGACAAAGGCATGAAAGATAAAAGAAGCCCCAGGCTAGGGTGTGGTCAGTAAGAAGGCAAACAGGACATAGCCTCTGGATCAACCCAGGTGTAAAATAGTTTTGTACCCTCCACAGAAGGGTCCTGTCCCACCTCTGTCCCAGTAGCTTTCTCCACAGAGAAAGGAAAAGTTTTATTCCAGTGAGTTGAAATCTTAAGGTTTGAAGTTTTACCATACAAAGGATAAAAGAGCTTCCCCTATAACGCAAGCCACTTTAGGAAATTAAATTATCAACAAACATGAGTGGCAGAACAGAATAAAATATTGGGTCTAGTGTTGGACAAAACTGTTCCATCATTTTTCAGATGTGTGGCCTTGGACAAGTTATGTTTTTCAACTTTGGTATCCCTGTTTGGGTAAAGAACTGTAATACTCGTTGTGGTAGAGGCTCCTAAAGTTGACCACCATCAATCCCTTCTCTCCCTGTCTATGGCTCCAGCCATAAAAAGCCATAGTCTTTTTTCTGCTTGAATCCAAACTGGCCCTAAGATTTCCTTTGACCAATAAATGAGGGAGAAGTGACATACCACTTTCTAGGTTGTATTCTAAGAGATCTGCAGCTTCTGGTTTTACACACACGCAGTGCTCCTTCTTGAAAGCCATGTGGAGAGCCATGTACAGAGAACCATAGCATTCCAGCTGACGGCCTCCAGCTGAGCTCTCGACTGATACCCAGTCATGTGAGTGAGCCATCTTGGACATTTCAGCCTACCTCAGCCACCAGATGACTGCGGCCCAGCTAACACACAAAGCAGGAGCGCTGCCCAGCTAGGTCCAATCCAGATTTATTAAAAACAAAGTCTCACAGGACGTGAAAATCAGTCCATGCAATCCGTCACAACAGACTAAAGAAAAACCACATGAACATATCAGTAGATGCACAAAAACCACTGAAAAAAGAAATGCAATACCCATTTAGGACTTAAAACTCCCAGCAAACTAGAAATAAGAGAGGACCCTTCTTAACTGGGTGAAGAAATTTGCAAAAACCTACTAACATCATACTTAATGGTGAGTAGCTAGAAGCTTTCCTGCTCAGATCAGGAAAAGGGAAGGATGTTCCTTCTCACCACTGTACTGGAAATCTTGCTAATGCAATAAGGAGAAGAAAATGAAATAGAAGGTAAGCAGAATGTCAAGAAGAAATAAAATTGTCTTTGTATACAGATAACATGATTCTCTATCTAGAATAAACAAAGAATCAACCTAAAAACTCCTGGAACTAATAAGCAATTGTAACAAAGTTATAGGATACAAGGTTAATATACAAAATTCAATGGCTTTACTATATATCAGTAATGAACAAGTAAAATTTGAAATTAAAAACAGCACCTTCAAAATATAATATTTAAGTAACAAAATATGTGTGTTATATGAGGAAAACAACAAAACTCTGACAAATGAAATCAAATAACAAAATAAATAGAGATATATGTATTGCATGCTCATGAATAGAAAGACAATATTGTCTAGGTGTCCGTTCTGCCATACTTGACCTATATACAGTCAATGCAATCCAAATCAAAATTCTAGCAAGTTATTTTGTAGATACCAACAAACTTGGTATCTTCTTGGTACAGATTCTAAAGTTCACACAGAAAAAAAAAATCAATAAATAAAGTTTACACAGAGAGACAAAAGACTCAGAATATACAACATAATATTAAAAGAGAAAAATTAAATTGAATGACCAATACAATCCAACTTCAAGACTTTACTATAAAGCTATGATATGCAAGACAGTTTGGTATTGGTAAAAGAACAAAGAGATCCACGCAACAGAATAGAGAGCCCAGAAATAGACCCACATAAGTTACTCAGCCAGTCTTTATGACAAATGAGCCAAGGTAATACAATGGAGTATCTCTTCAACAAGTGATGCTGGAACAAATGAACATCCACATGCAAAAAAAAAGAAAAGAATCCAGACACACACAAACGGATATCATAGATCTAAATGTAAAACACAAAATTATAAACTCTTATAGTATCAGAGTATGCAATGACTTTTTAGATAAAACACCATAGATACACTTTTTAGATATAACACCATAATCGATGAAAGGAAAAATTGATAAGTTGGGCACATTAAAGTTAAAAACTTTTGCTCTGTGAAAGACACAGTCAAGGGAATGAGAAGATAAGCCACAGACTGGGAGAAAATACCTGCAAAAGAGATATCTGATAAAGGATTATTATCTAAAAGATACAAAAAAAAACTGCTGAAAATCAACAATAAGAAAATGAACAATTTGATTTTTAAATGGGTAGAAGTCCTGACCTGACAGCTCACCAAAGGACTATAGAGATGGCAAATAAGCATGTGAAAATATGCTCCACAGTACACATCGTCAGGAAAATGCAAATTAAGACAATAATTCAATGGCCAAAATCTAAAACACTGACAACACCAAATGCTTACAAGGATGTGGAACAACAGGAACCCATTTTTGGTGAGAATGCAAAATGATATATAGCTACTTTGGAAGAAAACTGGCAGTTTCTTATAAAAAATAAACATCCTCTTAACGTACAATTCAACCACTGCTCCTGGGTATTTACCCAAAGGGAGTAATGGGTGTTGTAATGTCCATACAAACACCTTCGTACAGATTTAACAGCAGCTTTATTCAGAATCACCAAAACTAGGAGGCCACAAGATGCCTTTAAATCAGTGAATGAGCATTCAGACAATGGAATATTGTTCACCACTATATTCAGACAATGGAATACTGTTCATCACTAAAAAGAAATAAGCTCTCAAGGTGTGAAAAGTCAAGGAGGAACTTAAATGCATATTAAGTGAAAGACACGATTTCAGATTCCAACTATATGATATTTTGAAATAGGTCAAATTGGGGAATTCCCTGGCAGTCTAGTGGTTAAGACTCTGCAGGGGACCCAGGTTCTGATCCCTGGTCAGGGAACTAGGATCCCACAAGCTGCATGGTGTGGCAAAAGAAAAATGTTTTCTTTAAATGAAAATAGGTGAAACTATGAAGATGGTAAAAGGATAAGTGGTTGCCGGTGGTTAGAGGAGGGAGGGATGAACAGACAGAGCACAGAAGATTTTTAGGGCCATGAAACTCCTCTGTATGATATTATTGATATAATGATGTAAACATGTAACTTACATTTCTCGAAATTCACAGAATGAATATCACCAAGAATGAACCCTACAGTAAACTATGGACTTTGGGTGATAATGATACATCAACGCAGGTTGTCAACTGTAACAAATCTGGTGCAGGACGCTGGTAGTCAGGGCGGCTGTGATTGTCTGGGACACTGAGTGCATAGAAGCTCTTTGTACTTCCTGCCCAATTTTGCTGTGATCCTAAAACAGCTTTTAAAAAAATAAAAGGGGAAAAAACCTCACAGAACAGTGACTGATAGCAAACGGCAGTGGTTGTTTTAAATCACAAAGCTTCAGGGTGATCTGTTATGTAACAATGGATAACAAAGACACCCCATTTATGGAAAAGACTGATGACTAACTGCTAACACCCATTCTTTCTTTCCTCTTCTATAATAGAACCCTTCAGTTCTGCTACGGGAAAAAAATGGCCTCCCAACCAAAGATTACATTTACTAGCTTCCCTCACAGTTGAGTCCACAGGGCTAGGATCTAGGGAACAGTACCTGGATGAACACGATAAAGGAACTTTCAGGGTTATGCTCTGGAAAAGAGGGTCTGTCCTCCCCACCCCTTCCCTGCTTCCTTCTGGGAAAAGAAGTGAAGATGGCATTTGAACTGGAGCAGCCACCTCATGTCATGAGAGGGGAACCACATGTCAAGGACGGCAGGGGAACGTGGCAGAAGGAGCCAAGGTCATGGGTACTCTCCAGACACCATACCAGCCCTGACTACAGTCATTGCGGGGGCTGTGTTTCTGCAGCCAAGCCTGTCTGCCAAGTAATACACCACATCTCAGGGCTGCCCTAAAGATGGAATAAGACAGGTACAGAAAGAATCTAACAAGGTACCTGACACAGAGCAGATGAGCTCCGTGCACGTGGGGCCTGAGAGCTGAGAGCCTCCAGCAGGGGAATGCAGCTATTCAGATGGCCTTGACCCAACCGTCTTCATCTACTTTCAACGGTCAGTCTCTGCGACCAAGCCCGCAGCTCTGAGCGAGACATGTGTAGAATGGGAGCAAGGCTGATCCCACCGATACAAACCAAGCCCAGGGATCCATGCGGAGGCAGACACCCAGAGCTCAGCACTGCCAACTGTGCTCCCTCAAACCCACCTTTGCCATTTTCAGTAAGCACAATTACTTTCAGCAAACTCTCCCACCTTCAAGATAAAGTCCAGACTCCTCAGCCAAAGGAGAAGGAAATGGCGACCCACTCCAGCATTCTTGCCTAGAAAAATCCCATGGACAGAGGAGCCTGCTGGGCTGCTGTCCATAGGGTCGCACAGAGTTGGACACGACTGAAGCAACTTAGCAGCAGCAGCAGCCTCAGCCAAAGGAATACACAGAGTCATTCACAGCCTATCCCCACTCCTTGATCTAAGCTTAACCCCTGGGCCCCTCCCTCCAAGCACCAGCCCTACCAAACGGTGCAGAGTTCCCAGGCCATTCTGTGTCTCCTCACACCCCAGTGGCATGGCACACGATTGTCCATTTGCCTGCAAACCCACCTCTGTCCACAGAGCCTCTGCCCTCTTCTCTACTTGGCTGACTTCTGTTCTTCCTTAAGACAAGGCTCACCATCACCTCTAGGAAACTGTCCTTGGCTATGGAAGAGACCACTCACGGACCCACCAAAATTCTCTCTTCCATTCCTCCCCAGTATGGGAAGTTTTATGTAACACACGGCCACCGAGCGAACCACAATATTTCCCAGCCTACCAGCTGGGGCCACGGGAATTGGCGCTGGTCAACTGGTGTAAGCAGAAGTGACATGGCGATGTTTGTTCCAAGATGCCCTTAAAGGAAAGGAGCACCCATCCCCCTTCCAAGGGCTTGGTAACAGTTCCTCTTCAACATGTGCACAAAAGCACGGCAGACAGCAGGACAAGAAGAGGAAGGGAGCCCAGGCTTCCGACACCGTGGGCAGCCTCCACGTGGCCGAGAGGAGCAGTGGCAAGGGAGAAATTTAAGAGGTTACTACTATTTATCAAAGCCAAGCACCTCCATGGCCTTCAGTGGCCACTGAACCAAACCTTCCTGCTTCAGAGGACCAGCCACGGGATCACCTAGAAGATCCAAGATTAGGGTGGAAACTCCACCGACTCAGGTCATCGATTCAAACTGTCCAAGACCAGGGGAAAGCAAAGCAGAGCTCAAGCCAGCCCGTGCCCATGAGGCCGTCTTCCTGAACCTTCCACCTCTGAGCACTCCCGCCCCTACCTTGCTTTTCTGACACAAATTTAGAAAAATTAGGACCTTACCTCTGGAGACTTTGTAGACTTCATAGAAGGAATAGAAGTGGAAGCCTATGGAAGCTAACAGGTAAAAGGACAGTTCCCACCAGGGCAGCATTGCTCCTGTGACAAAGGGTTCTGTGGCCCACGCCGAGAGTTTCTAGGAAGAGAAACAGAAATAAAAGCCGTAAGCCAAAAACACACACCAGAGGACAACGCCGCATCCCCATCGCCAGCTAGTTCCCTTGTTCTCCCAGGGACCATCACTCGGCAAGACGCAAGCCCTCCTCCCAGGGACACCTCCTCCGCCATGACCTCATCCCACCTGGTCACATCTCACACACACACACACATATACACATCACACACACACATCACACATACATCACACACACACCATCACACACACACATCACACACACACACATCACACACACATCACACACACATCACACACATATACACACATCACACACACACCACACACACAGAACACACATCATATACACACACATCACACACACACCTCACACACATCACATATACACACAAAGCACATACACACACACACCACACACACCACACACACACATCACACACATATACACCCATCACACATATACACACATCATACACACATACACACACACCTCATACACACCTCACACACATCACACATACACACACATCATACACATCACACACACACATCACACACACATATACACACATCACACACATACACACCCACATATACACACATCACACACACATATATACACACATCACACATCATACACACACACCACACACACACATCATATACACACACCTCACACACATCACACATACACATACACACATCACACACACACCACACACACATAACACACACACATACACATCACACATATACACACATCATACACACATACACACACACCTCACACACACCTCACACACACCTCACACACATCACACACACATCACATACATCACACACACATCACACATACACACATCACACACACATCACATACACACACATCACACACATATCATACACACACATCACACGCGCACACACATCACAGACACACCACACACACACATCACACACATCATATACACACACCTCACACACACAAATCACACACATATCACACACACACCACACATCTCACACACACACATACACACCTCACACACACATCACACACACATCACACACACATCATGCACACACACACACATACACACATCACACACACATCACACATACACATCACACACACATACAGACACGTATCACACACACATCAAACATACATAAATATCACAAACATCACACACATATCACACACACACATATCACATGCACACATCACACACACACACACACACACACACACACACACACACACACACACACCCGGCCTGCCCAGGGTGGGCAGGTCTTCCCCTTGAGCCCACGCCGCCTGCCTGCCTCCAGCACAGTGTACACCAGCCACGTCTGTCCTCACTGCTGCCACACCCTTCTCCCCGCAGAGCGGACCTTTAGAGGGCAGGGACCACGACGTAAGTCCACAGAACCCAGCACAGGCACCAAGCACATCAGGACGGGACCACCCCGTGCTCCAGAAATAAAAGATTACTGTTCAAAAGCCTGAAGAGAAGGGAGCCCCAGGGACTTCCCTGGAGGTTCAGTGGCCAGGACTGCATGCTCAGAGAACCGGATCCCACACGCTGCAACTAAGGGTTCACATGCCGCAACTAAAGATCCAGCCGGCAGCCGAGTAAATACATACATTAAAAAATTAAAAGCACAAACCACCTCCAAGCCACCTCTAACCCAACAGCCTCATCCTCCTCACTCTCCCCTTCCAATGCCATCCCAACAGTGGTTTATAAGACTGGATTAACAAAACCACCGTGTCTTCCATCTTCCGGGCGCTTCTTAAAGGGAAGCTAACAGCCTGATCCCACTGGCAGACTGTGAGCTGCGCACTCTGTATATGCAGTCTCCCTTCTTGCACAGGAACTGCATTTTTATCTGGACACAAGGATGCTGAGCCCATACAGTGTATCCAAGTGTGGATATTTGAATAGTTCTGGCGCTGAGGCTGTGGTCATCCTCTTCCTGCTGGGTGGAGTTGGAACAGGAGGGTAAAGCCGCAGAGAAAAGCAAGACAGAGGCGCCTCAGTTCCTGACTGCATGTACCACCCTACCCCACCCCCCAAACTGCCCTGGACCTCTTACATCTCTGGACTATTACATGAAAGAGAAATGCATTCCCAGGTCGTTTAAGGCTGTGCCATTCTAAAGCTCTCTGTTACGGCAGCCATGTCTATACTCTTAAGTAATAAAGCAGGTAACAGGAAGTCCTAAAATTCTGCAAATTAAATGATCAGTTCCCAAATGACATTGAGTTGGCTAAATGTAAACCCCTCTATGGCCGTCATTGCTTTACTTAAACCTCTCACATATGTCAAAGTCAAATTAAAACAAGAGCAAAATGTTAAGCCCCCAGCAAGCACTTCTAATACGTGACAGTAATGCCAAAACTCAGATCTCACCCATGAGCTCATTGTATTTTCACAAGAGTTGGGTGAAGTATGTGGAGCACCAGAGGCAGGCATTTATAGATGATGAATGTGAACATGGTGAGGTCATTCAATCAGAAATAATGGTGCCAGGGCTCAAATCCAGGTTTTGAGACCCCTGGGCCCCCACCTCACCCCTCAGGGATGGAGCCCCGTTAGTACCAGTTCACGGGGTTACTTGCCCTCAGAGTCTAGTTCAGAACCTACTACTCACAAACCCCTTTTTTCAGGGAGTCACAGCAGGAAGGGATATAAACTTTCCCTTTCATAAAATAAGAAGTCAGAAATCAGTGGTCCTCCAACCAGAAGATCCCCTGGTAATTACCTACAAGTCGCTGAGGCATGAGTTTCTCCCACAGAGCTCCTAGAATACCCAGAATCTGGCACTCATACTTCCACAGCCAATCTCTCTAAGCCCTGGAATTTCAACAACGCCTGCGTGGGATCCCCTAGTACTTTTCAGAACCACTACACTTTATTTTCGGAGAAGGCGATGGCACCCCACTCCAGTACTTTTGCCTGGAAAATCCCATGGACGGAGGAGCCTGGAAGGCTGCAGTCCATGGGGTCGCTGAGAGTTGGACATGACTCAGTGACTTCACTTTCACTTTTCACTTCCATGCATCGGAGAAGGAAATGGCAACCCACTCCAGTGTTCTTGCCTGGAGAATCCCAGGGATGGGGGAGCCTGGTGGGCTGCCGTCTATGGGATCACGCAGAGTCAGACACGACTTAAGCGACTTGACAACGACAACCCTTTATTTTTAAATAGCTGGCACCTTCCAGAATCTGTTAAGATTTCTTTGGGGGACTTTGTAGGATTAGTAATTTTCCATTTAGTGATAAGTAAATTTCAACCTCTGGGCTTTTTAACTTTCTGTTTTGTCATGCATTACAGCTGATAAACAATACTATGATCATTTCAGGTGAACAGCAAAGGGACTCAGCCATACATATACATGTATCCGTTCTCCCCCCAAACCCCCCTGCCATCCAGGATGCCAGAGAACACTGAACAGAGATCCCTGTCCTATGCGGTGCGTCATTGATACAACCTCTGAGTTTTGTATTTGCTCTCCTTCCCAAGGATGCTGGTATTACTCTGTTGGATAACTTCCTCAATTGGCAAAGAGCTGAACCCCCTTCAAAAGCTATTGAAATTTGAACATAAATAATCTTGGAGAGTAACTAAAACTTCCAGAATTCCTGCAGTTTTGAAGCTTTTAGTGAACATTCTCCTTCGAAGACAATTCTCTTGCTTTAGTGACTTAACTGTTAGAAAACCAGAAAACTCAAATGTTTTTTGACGCTGCTCTTGGCTATATCGTATACATTCTGCAGACATATACACAGAGATACTCAGTAATAAGCAACAAAGCGGAGGGCTGTGTTCTCATATTTAACACTTGGGGACTGGACCAAACGGCCTCCTGTAGTGGATTCTGCATCAGGCAGACCTGGGGGGTAACCAGGCTCTGCCACTGACTGGCTCAGGAATTTAAGTGGGTCACAGCTTCCCAGATATGCTTCCTCATAGACTTATTAAGTGGATTAAACGTAAAAGGCATACCCAGGGCCTGACACAGAGGAAGCACTCAGTGAACACTAGCTAAAATCCGTCTCAGTGGATCAGTTAGTGAATTGAACTCATCAGGAGCTTACCTCCCCGGAACCCTGGGTTTCCTTCTGAATTGATGACCTCTAACTGACCTTCCATCGGAGAAGGCAATGGCTCCCCACTCCAGTATTCTTGCCTGGAAAATCCCATGGATGGAGGAGCCTGGAAGGCTGCAGTCCATGGGGTTGCTGAGGGTCAGACATGACTGAGCGACTTCACTTTCATTTTTCACTTTCATGCATTGAAGGAAATGGCAACCCACTCCAGTGTGCTTGCCTGGAGAATCCCAGGGACGGGGGAGCCTGGTGGGCTGCTGTCTATGGGGTGGCACAGAGTCGGACACAACTGAAGTGACTTAGCAGCAGCAGCAACTGACCTTCCATGGGAGGAGGGACTGATCATCCCACCCGCTGCGGGGCCTTCCTCCGCTCATCAGCACCCCAAGAGCTCTCTCTAATGTCTCATCCTCCTCCCCTCCCCACATCCAGCCCAAGGCCACCCCAGATAGCAACAATGTGTCCTTGGGGGCCCTCTGGAGAGCTTTCTGCCCAGCGTCTCTTCTCACCATCTCTTTTCTTAGCCCCAAAAGGAATTATATGCAGTATTCACTCTTCTTGCCTCACCATTCACAATCCCAGGAATGTAATCTCTAAATACCACCATCAAACACACACCCACTTGTCCTTAACAGATCTTTCTTCCTTAATAATTCAACTCTTATCCACTTATCTCAAGAAGATTGCTCTCTCCAGTGCTCTCCCCACCTCTGTTTGTTTCAGCTGTGCACTCAGAGAGCCAATCAGGGTAGATATGTTTTAAGGAATTTAATGATGCAACAGTATCAAAGAAAAGAAAGCTGCGCCTTTGGGAATATAACTAGAACTTTTTTTTTTTAATGTCCAAACTCACAAAGGTTCCTAAAGACTCAGAAAATTCTCAAGTTTCTAATGTTTCAATTTTCTAAATGTGACTATGTTCTTCTTTAGGCACAAGCTACCACAATGAAATTAAAGGAATCCTTACTCAAATGTGTAAGTAATGCCTTTTTTTCTGTTTTGCATGCATAGATTCAGGGCTGCAGCAACATTATCAGTTAAGTGTGCATCCACGCAACAGCCTGGACTTCCCTTGTGGTTCACACGGCAAAGAATCCACCTACAATGCAGGAGACCCAGGTTTGATCCTTGGGTCAGGAAGATTTCATGGAGAAGAAGGGAATGGCAACCCACTCCAGTATTCTTGACTGGAGAATAATTCCATGGACAGAGGAGCCTGGCAGGCTACCGTCCACAAGGTTGCAAAGAATCAGAATGACTGAGTGACTTAACACTCGCATATTCAATAGCCTAGAAACTCATCACCATTTACATCATGATTTCTATAGGAAACAGCCAAGCTACAACAACACGGACTGTTTTAAAGTAGGAATCTACCTGATCAATCTGTATAAAGGAGGTTACATTACTGATGTGAGAGCTAAGGAGGGTTACAGGGAGATCTAATGGTAAAGATGTACCTGAGAGCACTTCCACTTCAGAGGGAATACTGGTCAGGACCTTGAGAAGGAAACAATGTGGGCAGTTTTAGAGCCAAGTGGCAAAGGGTCTTAAACATATATGACATTTAATTTTTGTGTGAAGCTTCAGGAAGAAGACCTTTGACATGGTGGTAGCGTCGAGAGGCAGGGAGGTTAGCGATTCAGGCCCTCTGTGGGAAGTGGAGAAAAAATTCTAGAACCATGCAACACAGTAGGAAAAATCAAGTTGCACATGGCACCAAACTAGTCCAGGAGGCAGTGGGGTGGAGGGAGAATAAAGGACCTAAAACAGCATCTCCAAAGCTGTTAAGACTACATTATCTCAAAGTTGGTATTACTGATGAGAGTAAGGAACTGGCACAAAGTGAAGACTAAGAGAGAAAATGCATTTAAGATTAGGTCTTGGAAGAAAACCATGGCAAAGGTTTTCCTGGGATTAAGGGAAAGAAGTCAGACTGGATGAACAGGATTTCCCTACTTTGTTTTGGGTAGAAGAGCCCCAGGCTGAGTAGTTCCAAAAAGTACTATATTTATCTGGGAACTATAGAACTCATGGGGCCCACATAATAAAATCTTAGCTGGAAAACAGCAAGACTTCCTCCACGAAGAGAAAGTTTTCTATACTGAAGCAATGTACGTTTGCTTTCATGTTGTAATTTAACACTCCACCTGCTTTCAAAGATGCCATCCACTCTCATTCTCACCAGGAGGAATAACAGTTAGCTCTTTTTTCAGGGATCAGAGTCCTGCTCAGAGAAAAGACGCAATCTGCCCAAGGACCCAGAGAAGCCAGCAATGGAGCAAAAACAGAACCCAAGTTCTCAACTCCCACTCTCTTAGGCAGAAATCCTGTTCCTTACTCTTGGCAGAAAAGGACAGCTCACTGTGCCAAAGCCTGAAGTGTGCATACACACAACTTCTGTAAGATGCTTTTCCCCAGCGATTTCCAATCTCTTTTCAAAAGTCCTTTATCTTTACTGTTGCTAAGTACAACAAATGGATTCCAACACTTCCTCTTTAAAGTCTTTCCTGCTCCTCACCCTTGGTATTTAGCACTAAATAGGGTCTAAATAGCACCTGGGCTTCCATGGTGGCTCAGACAGCAAAGAATCCACCTGCAATTCAAGAGACCTGGGTTCAGTCTCTGGGTCAGGAACATCTCCTGGAGAAGGGAATGGCAACCCACTCCAGTGTTCTTGCCAGGAGCATTCCACGGACAGAGGAGCCAAATACTCCCATGCACCAGATGACTTTAAAACAGCAACCTCAGCATGAAGCTAACGATCTCCAGCACCATCACCATCATCATGCCCAACTAACTAAACTGAAATATTTCTCTACTGAGTTTACCCAGAGTTAAGTAACAGCTGTACTCTAATACTGACTCATTGGAAAAGACCCTGATGCTGGGAAAGATTGAAGGCAGGAGGAGAAGGGGACGACAGATGATGAGATGGTTGGATGGTATCTCCGACTCAATGAATATGAGTTTGAGCAAGCTCCGGGAGTTGGTGATGGACAGGGAAGCCTGGCGTGCTGCAGTCCATGGGGTCGCAAAGAGTTGGACACGACTGAGCAACTGAACTGAACTGCTGCTGCTGCTGCTAAGTCGCTTCAGTCGTGTCTGACTCTGTGTGACCCAGGAGACAGCAGCCCACCAGGCTCCCTGTCCCTGGGATTCTCCAGGCAAGAACACTGGAGTGGGTTGCCATTTCCTTCTCCAATGCATGAAAGTGAAAAGTGAAAGTAAACTGAACTGAACTGTACTCTAATAAGTAGTATTGACAGATTACCTACGCTGAGAAAGCACTTTAAAAGTTTTCTTTCACTTAATCTCCATAACAGCGCTGAGGTTGGTACTTCTGGTAACCTCATTAACACAAAAGACCACCAAAGCCTGGAAGGATCAAGAAATCTGCCCCAAATCACACAAATCTAAGCAGCAGAGCTTAGATTCATGCTCACCAAGTCTAATGCCAGAGCCTTCCTTCACCCACCTCCCTATTCTTCAAGTTCACCCGACTCATTTTTTTCAGCATCTACGATGAAATCAATTCGTCAGGAAAGCTAGAAGACAATACAAGCTATACACATGGAAAAGAACTTAAAGTTACATTTAGTATAGATACTCCCCAGGAAGAAAATCAACTAGATGTAATCCAAATACACAGGAAACATCTAACTCACACATTTCTTAAGAGATTTACTGAAGAAGACGAACTAAACCAATTTACCTCGGATATGAGGGGAAAGTCAGCAGTTATATAGAGGTAAGGGTTGAGTAAACTTGAAATAGTTCTACATTTAGGAACAAATGAGCACTCTGGAAACCACAAAGTAATAAAGCAAAAGAAACTCATGCCCACTGAAATGACAAAGGCATTACAGAAAAGAAAATGCCAAGGCAGAGCAATATTCTAGCACATTTGGGAAAAATGTTAGGAGACTTTTACTCTTTTCCAAGTCCAACTTGTTGAAACAGAGACCTGTTTTGCAGAATATAAATTACATGACTTCTACCAGAAAAACCAAGCCCAGATTCATGGTGTCTTCTCATAATACAGTGTTTTCCTAACCATGCTTAAGAGTCTCATTCTTCTACGTACATCATTCTAAAGAGAAACACTTTCCTAAACCCAGAAAGGCTTCATCAATACATTGGAATGATCGGCTGTGATTGGAGAGGTCCACTGGGCTGGGCAAAAGTCTAATTACTGAATATTTTAAAATACGTTATCACGACATCCAAATATGCTCCAAAATATTAGGTATCAGCTATGTGTCACTGTGCAATAAATCATTCCAAAGCATGGAGGCTTAAAATAACAAGCTGTATTCTCTCCTGTGATTCGGGGGGGTGGCAATCTGAGCAATTCTTCTGCAGACCTCACCTGGCATCAGCTCACATGACTGTCACTGCTCTGGCTCAAGGCAGCTGGAGGGGACAACGATCTCACCCACATGTCTGGCATTTGGTGCCAGCCATCACCTAGGTGCCTTACTTCTCCACGTGGCATGTGTCCTCTAGTAGGCTGGTCCTTCATAGCACGGTGGCTCCAGGGTCTTAAAAGAACAAAAGCAAGAGGGGCAAGGTCTCTTAAGGACCAGGCTCCAGAATTCACAGAACGTTTTATTGGTCAAAAGCTCAGTACAGACTCAGGGCGGAAGAGAGAACAGCTTCCATCTCTTTACTGGAGGAGTGTGTATATGTGAAGTCGCTTCAGTTGTGTCCCACTCTTTGCGACCCCATGGACTGTAGCCCGCCAGGGTCCTCTGTCCATGGGATTCTCCAGGCAAGGATACTGGACTGCATTGCCATGCCCTCCAGGGGATCTTCCCAACCCAGGGACTGACCCACGTCTCTTGTCTGCAAGTTCTTTAGCGCCAGCTGGGAGTATCTTAAAAAGGGGCAGAGACATGGCTTACCACACAAGGATGTTAGAATTGCTAATAAGTAAAATCTGGAGAGGCAGTGGGAAAACTACATCTCACAGGAGATCTTTATTAGGTAAAATGTCATAAAGGTTGAGAGACGTATATTTTAAAGAATTACCTTCCCAAACCAAATCTCAAAATCGGTACTGTCGCCTCGTCTGATCGAGCCAGTTTGGGGATTTCTTTTGTTGGGTTGGCCAATATGTTTGTTCAGGTTTTTCCATAAGATGATACAGAAAAACCCAAATGAACTTTTTGGCCGACTCAGTACAATACCCTACCTGACCATGTCCAGTAACACTGCAAAGCAGGGGAACTCTATTTCAAAGAAGTTCTTATTCTTACCTCTTTTCTTCTTAAACTGAGTCAAAATCTGCCCCTCCATTTCTAAAAAGCATTCTGCTACTAGTCTTACTGTACCTGGAGAAACTGAAAGCACAGAGGCAGGATAGTGTGATAGTTTAAAGCATGGCTCTGGAGTCAGAACACCAAAGGCTGAATCCCAGCTTTGCTACTTTCTAGCTGTGTGACCTCGTACAAGTTGCATGACCTCTCTGTGCTTCAATGCCCTTACTTATATAACAGAGATGGTAACTATCTTCTGAGAGTTGCCGTGACGACTAAATGCATTTACAAAGAGAGAGAACATTACGTTGACCATGGTAAGCTCTAAAATGCTTATTCTTGTTGTCTTTAGTATTATTCCCACGATTATTAAGCATACTGAAAGAATAACCATTATTCTTGCCAATCATACTCATAAATACTGAAAGATACTTAATGCCATCCACTCCACCCCAAGCCCTCTGCCAGGACAAACCCCAGGCTGCCTTCAGTCATTTCTTCCATGTCTTGGTTCCCAGAGCCTTTATCAGCTGTCAGTTGTCTCTTTACAGTACAGGTGCGTAGAGCTGAACACAGAATTCCAGGTGTGCAGAGCCAGAGCAGGACAAGACCATCATTTCTCTTCTTAGGAAGCTAGACTTCCAACAATGAAAACCGGGACGCATTCCTTCATTCGACAAACATCAATGAGCTCCTACAGAGAATCAGGAACTGTGCTATTTGTGAAGACAAAATAGATTCTATCTGGAGGATCTGCCAGGTATGGCTCCCCTAGAAAAATGTCCATGCCCTATTTCCCGAACATGTAAATATGTTACCTTACATGGCAAAGCGACTCTGCAGATGTGATTCAGTTAAAAATGTCAAGATGGGGACATTATCCCCAATAATCCACATGGGCCTAATGTAAGCACAGAGCCCTGCTAAGACGGAAGAAGGCAGGTCAGGGACAGAGAGGAGAGAGGATGACGGAAGCAGAGGTCAGAGGAATACGCTCTGAAGATGGAGGAAGGGGCCAAGAATAAAGGAATGTAAGCGACATTAGCAAACATTAATTAGCAAAGAAACATTAATTAGCAAAGAAACATTAATTAGCAAAGAACATTAGCAAAGAAAAAAAGACAACCCCCTCCCACCCCCCGACCACGCCGAATCTCTAGAAGGAACACTGCCCCGACAACCCAGTTTGGATTTCTGATCTCCAGAACTATAAAGTAACCAATTTCTGCTGTTTTAAGCCACTAAGTTAATGGTAATTAGTTACAGAAACAATAGGAAACTAATATGCCACCCCTAACCTCAATTAGTTCATGGTCAAGTGGGAGGAAAGTACTTCATTAAAAGGATTTATATAAAACATCAGAATATTTTAATCTAATTGTTATAAACTAAAACCTTAAGCTGCAAGAAAATGAAACCCGAAAACAAAATTTTGTGTTCAGTTCTCAACTCAGCATTTTTCAGCTTCCATCTCACACTGCTGTCAATCTTAATATGCAACATAACTCTAAGTGCTTTTATATGAACTGCCCTTGAGCCAGATCTCTGCTGTTAAAGATTGGAAGAAAAGGAGGCAGATTTATCAGCCCCTAGTTCAGAAAAGTTACTAATGTGATATTGTATCCCTTCCCTGTAAAATTCTCAACCTATTTGAAGCCTTTTTAATCACCAGAATCATGCTCACCACATCTTACACTCCCCAGATTAGGGGCAGCTGAATGAATCAAATTTTAATAATATATTTAAGTGAATTTTGTATTACAGTATGCTTAATTTTTTTTTAAAGTATAAGGCTTCCAAAAAGCAAACTCATTCCAATAATTACGACTTAGATAAAAAACTGAATCCCCTCTCTGTCCTTTCAATTCCATTAAAGGTGACCACTAGCAGGACTCCTAAACGCCCTCGTTTATTTAGTTCTGCCCATTTTTTAACTTCCCCCAAAAAATGGATCACAAAGCACTCACTCTTGCGTCCACCTTTTTCTCAGTTCTACCTTTGCAAGGCTCATCCAATGTTGTGTGTTAAGCAGATTTGTTCATTCTCATTACTGTGGCGTATTCCATTGTATAAGCAATATGCTTACACTTTTGTCCATTCTACTATTGATGAACACGTGAGTTGTTTTTAACTTCAAGCTATTAGGAATAATACTGCTCTGCACATACTATTACATGTCTTTCGGTGCCAATGTATCTGCCTTATTACTGTTCAGAATTTATCAAGAACGGAGTAGCTGAGTCATAGGAGATGCATCTGCCCAGTTTTAGTAATGATACTGTAATACTTCAAAACAACTTCCAAAAGTTATACTAACTTCCATACCCATCAGCCATCATGTATAAGAGGTCCAGTTTTCCATATTCTAACCAGTACTCAGCACTGACAGGGTTTTGTGTTTTTTAGCCACTCTGGTGAGTAGAGTGATATCCCATTGTAGTTTTAATTTGTATTTCCCTAATTACTAATGCACTCCAGTGCTCTTGCCTGGAGAATCCCAGGGACGGCGGAGCCTGGCGGGCTGCCGTCTATGGGGTCACACAGAGCTGGACACAACTGAAGTGACTTAGCAGGAACAGCAATTACTAATGAGGTTAATCCCTTTTTCATGTTTATTGTGTATTTGAAAATCCTATTTGGGAAGTGACCTGCCCTTTTTTCTACTGGACTATCTTTTTCTCAATGATTTGTGAAAAACCGTTTCTACATTCTGGGAATGAGTCCTTTATTGGATAGAGCCCTTACAAATACCTTCACCCATCCTGCAAGTTGCCTTTTCTCTCTGGAATCTTTCAATGAACAGTAGTTCACACCAATATTTTCTTCTATAATTAGTGCTTTTTGTGTCCTATTCAATAAACCTTGTCATAAAGGTGTTCTACTTTGCTTTCTTCCAGAAGCTTTCTTGTTTCAGATCTCCCATTTAGCCGTATGACATATCGATTAATTTTTGTATACTGGGTGAGGCAGATGATCAAAATTCACCTTGTCCATTTGGATATCCAGTTGGCCCAGGAACACTGACTGAAAAGACTCTCATTTCTCTAGAGCACTGCAGAGTCACTTCTGTTATAAATCAAGAGATCTCAGACCTGTGAGCCTGTTTATGGATTCTCTACCCGGTTCCATGGTCTATCTGGCATTGTATCCACACCACACTGACAAACTACATACTCATCTAGCAGCTTAAATCTTCCAACTTTGCTCCTTTACTAAGATCATCTAGAATTTCCATATATATTTTAAAATTAGCTTATTGGCTACTTTTGAAAAAAAATCTGTTGGGATTTCAATTGGGCTTATAATGAATCCACAGAGTTATCTGTGAAGCAGTGATTACCCTCTATTATTTTAAGTGTTTTAAATCTTTCAATGTTTTACAAAGAAATTTTATCACAAATGGGTGCTGAATTTTATTGAGTAGTTTTTCTCCTTTATTCTGTGGCTAAATTACAATTATTGATTTTCTAATGTTAGACAAAGTTTACATTCCCAGAATAAATCCAACTTGGTCACAGCTTCAGTTCAGTTCAGTCGCTCAGTCGTGTCCAACTCTTTGTGACCCCATGAATCGCAGCACACCAGGCCTCCCTGTCCATCACCAACTCCCAGAGTTCACTCACTCACGTCCATCAAGTCAGTGATGCCATCCAGCCATCTCATCTGTCATCCCCTTCTCCTCCTGCCCCCAATCCCTCCCAGCATCAGGGTCTTTTCCAATGAGTCAACTCTTCACATGAGGTGGCCAAAGTATTGGAGTTTCAGCTTCAACATTAGTCCTTCCAATGAACACCCAGGGCTGATCTCCTTTAGGATGGACTGGTTGGATCTCCTTGCAGTCCAAGGGACTCTCAAGAGTCTTCTCCAGCACCACAGTTCAAAAGCATCAATTCTTCGGCACTCAGCTTTCTTCACAGTCCAACTCACATCCATACATGACCGCTGGCTACAATCACCATCTGCAGTGATTTTGGAGGCCCTAAAAAATAAAGTCTGACACCATTTTCCCATCTATTTCCCATGAAGTGATGGGACCAGATGCCATGATCTTAGTTTTCTGAATGTTGAGCTTTAGGCTAACTTTTTCACTCTCCTTCTTCACTTTCATCAAGAGGCTCTTTAGTTCCTCCTCACTTTCTGCCATAAGGGTGGTGTCATCTGCATATCTGAGGTTATTGATATTTCTCCCAGCAATCTTGATTCCAGCTTGTGCTTCTTCCAGCCCAGTGTTTCTCATGATGTACTCTGCACATAAGTTAAATAGGCAGGGTCCCATAAATACAGGTATAGGTCACTAGATTTTATTTACCAATACTTTCTTTTAGGGCTTTTGTGTCTTTTCCATGAGAGTCTGGCCTAGAGTTTCTTGTAACCTCCTTATCAAGCTTTAGTAACAAGGTTATGCTGGCCTCATAAAAGCAAGTCAGGGAGTATTCCTTCTTTTTTATTTTTTTAAATGTTTGTAATATTGCACTAGTGAAGCCATCTGGGCCTGGAAATTATACTCTGAAAAGGTTTTTAAATACAAATTTAATTTCTTTACAGATATGGAACTATACAAATTATCTAGCTCTTGTGTCTTAAGAGATATTTTATTCAAAAAACTTGTCCATGTCACTTGAATATATAAATGTACTACCATTAAATTGTTCACAATAACATCTGAAGATTTTTTAAAACATCTGTAGGACATGTAGTGATAACTCCCTTCTTGCCTGACACTGGTAACGCCATACACCATTGGACGGAAGGAAAGAAGGGAAGATAGTCATGCTTTAGATAACAAAACCACTGTTGTGGGAATATTCTCCAGCAGAATTATGCAGAGCAAGACCAGCGCAGATGGAGCAGGTTAACAATCCAGCAATTCTCTTTCAACAGCTTTGACCATCAAAAACAACTGTGGACCTGAGGGAAAGGAGACAGGAAGTGAAGAAGGAGGAAACAAACTGTAATGCTTGTGTGGCCAGCAAGACAGTGCAGGAAGCAAACCACGGCTAACCCGGGCTTGTAACCTAGACACGCAGCCCTCTATCCACAAGGCGTTCATGGCCTCCTGAATTCCACCCACAAACGTCAATGCCTTTTCTCATACATCTTTATTTTCACGAACCTCTGAAATTCGGGAGTTCATTTGATTACATATGTGGAGAGCAAGAGCATTTCCAGTGACTCTGTCACCAGTAAGAGTCACAGATTCTATCATGCCACAGTGCAGCTGTTGCAAATACTGCAAATGTCACTCACACAGGCATCACTACTCTGAAATCCTGAGACCTTATCTGATACAGCACTGAGTTTTGCTATTTAATGGATTGATTTTTTTTAAAAAAAAAGAAATACATTATAATTGTGGGGGGTTTGTACTACTTTGATTGCTGTTTCAATGGAATTTGTAACTATGTATTTTTGAACGCCTTTTAAAAATTGGCTTCCCCAGACTTGAAAGAGAAGGCAATGGGAGCCCACTCCAGTACTCTTGCCTGGAAAATCCCATGGATGGAGGAGGCTGGTGGGCTGCAGTCCATGGTGTCGCTAAGAGTCGGACACGACTGAGCGAATTCACTTTGACTTTTCACTTTCATGCATTGGAGAAGGAAATGGCAACCCACTCCAGTATTCTTGCCTGGAGAATCCCAGGGACAGGGAGCCTGATGGGCTGCTGTCTATAGGGTCGCACAGAGTCAGACACGACTGAAGCGACTTAGCAGCAGCAGTAGCAGCAGACTTGAAAGAAGGCCATAGCAACAAAAAAAAATGGGTAAAGCACCCAACAAGGAATCAAGGATCTCACCCACGCCAGGGAGCTCCCAGGCAACAGTTAAGGAGCGCCTCCCCTCGGCAACGCCCTGCCCTAGAAGGAGGCACAGATGAGTAAGGTTCACCCTGGCTGAAAGCACCAGTCACTCAGTCTTCTGTCCACCTCTTTGTGACCCCATGGACGTAGCCTGCCAGGCTCCTCTGCCCATGGAATTCTCCAGGCAAGAATGCTGGAGTGAGTTGCCATTTTCTTCTCCGGGGAAGAGAGAGGAGGCCCCACCCATGGATCAAACCTGGACCTCCAGGATTGCAGGTGGATCCTTTACGGTCTGAGCCCCAGAGCAGCCCATCAGCCTGGCTAGTTCCCGACATCACCTACAGAGTTAACACCGACACAGAGCCACTCGCAAAAATGACGGCTGTCTCCAGAGACTTGGCCTTCACCCTTGGTCTATATAACCTACTTCCCAAGGAGGGACAAAATAAACAATAAACAAAGCATAGGCTTTGATCCAGAAAGAGAAGTGCAAAACCCGACCCCAACACCTACTCTCTGTGGCTCTGGCATCTCCTCTAAGCCTTTCTTTCTTCTGCTGTGACAAGGGTTAATACTATCCTTCCCGGTTACTGCAAGGTTTAGAACTACTGGATTTAAAGCACCTAACAAGCACATCATCCCTGTTACTATTAGTTAAATCTTTCAGGTCAGAGCTCTGATCCAACACTTAATG
Source organism: Ovis canadensis (assembly GCF_042477335.2). NCBI lineage: Eukaryota > Metazoa > Chordata > Mammalia > Artiodactyla > Bovidae > Ovis > Ovis canadensis. The sequence continues at coordinate 83,910,429 of NC_091256.1, forward strand.
ACAATTATAGTCTGTCACTGAGATAAGAGGGAGAAAAAAAAAAAATACCGAAAAGATGGACCATGAACACGGAAAGAAAAAAAAATCATTCTTCAAAGTCCAGTATAAAGTCCCCTCCTCAGGAAAGCTTTCCCCCTCCTCTCCTAGCGTTCCCACAGCCTTTATCACGGGGCGGCAAACAGCTCTGCGAATGAATGAAGGAGGAACACGGCACAGTAGGACAGAAACAATGAGTTTCACCCCCACATGATACAAACCACCCGGGATGCCAACTCAATGGCCTGACCGCCCTGATCCAAGAGCCACGAACCAATCAAGCGGTACATTTCTTAACGCCAATGCCGTCCATCCTAGTACCTCTCCCGCTCGCTCCGGTAGGAACTGCGGGGAGGAGGGCCTCCCACGTAAAGACTGTGCCACCTAAAGGTCAGGCGTAAAAGAAAAGAGGGAAACTTGAGTCCGGAGAGTAGAAAGCAAGAAGTCTCTAACTTTGGGGGGTGAGGGGGAGCCTTGTCCCCGGAGCCACAGCAAGTCAGGCCAGCGAACTTCTAAGACCGCCAAGGGGTCCAGCGTCCACACTTCCCGCAACAATGCCAACTTGGAACGAGGCCAGGGAGAGGGGGCCGGGGCAGGGGCGCGTACGGACTCGGCCGGCCGCGGAGAGCCCGGCCTTGATCCGGGCGCACGGCCACTGCCGCCGCCGCCGCCGCCTTTGTCTCCAGCGCGGGACCTGGCGCGTCCTCTGCCCCGCCTCCGGGCGCGCACGTAGGCACGGGAATGGGAAACGGAAAGCGTCTGGTGCGTTTCTTTTTGTTTTCCAACCTAAAGCAAAAAGTCAACGCCTAACTTCCCGAGGACCCTCTACGGTCACCAGCTACCAACCTCCGGGCCGCGCCGGGCGACGGCGATGTTCCCGCGCGCCCCGAGCTCCCCCACAACCCTCGGCACCTCCGAGTCGGCGGCGGCGGCGGCGGCGGCGGGCTTTGCGGGAAGCCGCCCTCTTCCCCGCGAGCGGCGGTTGGAGGCCCAGCCCCGCGCGCGTCCTCGGAGCACGTCCCCGCCCTCGGACCGGCGCGCGCCGCCCGGGGCTGCCTGGCTCGCGAGCGGGTGGTGCCCGCTGGGAACTGTGGCCAGCAGGCCGCGCTGCTGGAGCGGACCAGTGGGAAGGCGGCCCGCCCCTCCGCACCGGGAGAGCCCGGAGCCGGCCCACCGGGGTCCAGCCCCCGCTCGCCGGCGGGCCCCGGTGCCTGCGCTTAGCAGCGCGCCGATCTCTCCACCCCTGTTTGTTAATTGCAGACACAGATCGCTGCACCCCTTGTTAATTGCAGGCACCGATCGCTCCTCTACCTCTGTTTTTAATTGCAGGCACCGATCTCTACTCCACTCCTTGTTAATTGCAGGCACCGATCTATGCACCTCGTTTGTTAATTGCAGGCCTGCGGCTGCCAGCATATTTAAGAACGGAAGTCACCTGAAATCCGGCTCTAGTGGTCCCCACGGACGTTTTGCAGGCTAAAGGAGGTAGCTTGGTGGGGTGGAAAGAAGGCGGGCTTTGCTGCTCGGACCGCTTCTAGAGCTTGCCGTGTGATCTTAGCCCCTGTGAGCCTCCCTGTCCTCCTCTGTAAAGCGGAAATAAGCTTCCTTGCTTTCCTGAAGAATTAAGAGTGAAGACCAAAAGGGATGAACTTTGTGAACGACAAAGCAACTTACAAGGATGATCAGCACTTTGGAATGTTCTGTCAGTGATTTTGAATAGGTTGTAAGAGTGGGAGATCTGAATCTGTCTTGGACCGTGACTTCCTGCCAGGTGTTACTCAGAGGCCTCCAAGGCCAGGGCTGCCAGAGTTCCACAGACTTATCTGAGCAGGAGAGTCACCTGGGCTCTTGTGAAAACTGCTGGCACTTGGATCCTTCTTCACGTGGACAGAATCAGACTCCCCAGGGGAAGAGAGTTTCAGGTGGTTCTGTGATCAGATACATGTGGATAACTCTGCATTCAGTTCAGTTCAGTCGCTCAGTCGTGTCCGACTCTTTGCGACCCCATGAATCCCAGCACGCCAGGCCCCCCTGTCCATCACCATCTCCCGGAGTTCACTCAGACTCACGTCCATCGAGTCATTAGGTCGCAGGAAAACACAGTGCTCTTAAGTTTCTTCTAGCAGTCATTGATATAGTCCAGAAGATTATGTTTCTGACTGCAAAAATTCTGTGGGAAACCAGAGTACAAACTCTCTGAGAACAGATACTAGCTCCTGTAAGCTCCCACCATCCCCACCCTCAACCTTAATAGAGGATGACTTTAAGGAAGCAAGTGTTAATAAACTAGCCCCAAGTAGGAGTGCCAGGTGTAGCAAAAATTCAGGCTGCCTAATTACAATTGGTTCCAAATAGGAAAAGGAGTATGTCAAGGCTGTATATTGTCACCCTGCTTATTTAACTTCTATGCAGAGTACATCATGAGAAACTCTGGACTGGAAGAAATACAAGCTGGAATCAAGATTGCCGGGAGAAATATCAATAACCTCAAATACGCAGATGACACCACCCTTATGGCAGAAAGTGAAGAGGAGCTAAAAAGCCTCTTGATGAAAGTGAAAGAGGAGAGTGAAAAAGCTGGCTTAAAGCTCAACATTGAGAAAATGAAGATCATGGCATCCGGTCCCATCACTTCATGGGAAATAGATGGGGAAACAGTGGAAACAGTGTCAGACTTTATTTTTTAGGGGCTCCAAAATCACTGCAGATGGTGACTGCAGCCATGAAATTAAAAGACACTTACTCCTTGGAAGAAAAGTTATGACCAACCTAGATAGTATATTCAAAAGCAGAGACATTACTTTGCCGACTAAGGTCCATCTAGTCAAGGCTATGGTTTTTCCTGTGGTCATGTATGGATGTGAGAGTTGGACTGTGAAGAAGGCTGAGTGCTGAAGAATTGATGCTTTTGAACTGTGGTGTTGAAGAAGACTCTTGAGAGTCCCTTGGACTGCAAGGAGATCCAACCAGTCCATTCTGAAGGAGATCAACCCTGGGATTTCTTTGGAAGGAATGATGCTGAAGCTGAAGCTCCAGTACTTCGGCCACCTCATGCAAAGAGTTGACTCATTGGAAAAGACTCTGATGCTGGGAGGGATTGGGGGCAGGAGGAGAAGGGGACGACAGAGGATGAGATGGCTGGATGGCATCACGGACTCGATGGACGTGAGTCTGAGTGAACTCCAGGAGATGGTGATGGACAGGGAGGCCTGGCATGCTGTGATTCATGGGGTCGCAAAGAGTCGGACCCAACTGAGCAACTGAACTGAACTGAACTGAATTACAATTGAATCTCAAATGAACAAAGAATGATTTTTCAAAATATCAGTATGGCCCATGAAATATTTAAGACGTGCTGATTTTTTTTAAAATTTGTTGTTTATCTGAAATTCAAATTTAATTGGGCATCCTGTATTTGATTTGGCAACCCTCACCCAAAGGGTTTGGCAGACAGAGAGATGGAGTAAGAACTCAGCAGAGCAAATGTCAGACTCAGGGTCAGGAATGATGTAACAGCTCCTGTGTTATTTCTAAATCACACAATTGGATAGTAATGTAGGTTCATTGTCATTTACCTTTAACCCCATTCTGCACACACAACATATTCCCTGGAAAACACAAAATGAAAATAAGAGTTGATTTCATCATAGGTAAATTTAAAAGTCAATTAAATTAAAATAGTCAAATTTTAAAAGTAAGCAATAGACTGGGAAACGTATTTGCAGAAGCTATGATACAAAGTGTTATTACTAAGTATAGATTAAATACAATCACTAAAATATAGAAGCCAGTTGTAGATGAGCAAGACACATGAATACTAAAAAAAAAGAGAGAAAGAGAAAAATATAGGATGTACAATTAGGAAACAAACATATTGCAAAAAGTTCAAAGTAGTGCAAAGTAAAATAACAATTTTTCACCAAAAAAATTAACAAAAATTAATAATTTTAAAGGCTGGCAAGGGTGCTGTGTGATAGCAGTCAGACACTTTTTAGGTTGGTAAACAATTTGGTAGTATCAAAACCCTTACAATTATGAAAACCCTTAATGTTTAAATCTTTTGATTTTGAACTTTGTTTATGGGAATAGATTCTAAGGAAATAATCCATAACTTAGAAAATGCTCTTTACAGTTTTAATTTTATTTATTTTTTGGGCTGCAGGGTTCAGGATCTTAAATCCCTGACCAGGTATCAAACCTGTGCTCCTTGCGGTGGCAGCACAGAGTCTTCATCACTGGACTGCCTGGGAAGCCCCTCAATTTTAAATTACATCATTTCAATTTTATTATAATAAGGAAAATATTATAATGTACCAAAGTATACTAGAGAAGAGGGGGAATATCCTGAAATTCTGTAATTTTCCAGACATAAAGAAGTGGAAATTAAACAAAAATTTACACATTTTGTGATCTATTATATTTGCAACATTTTAAAAATAATGGTCACTATTCATATGTAATATGATCGTAACTAAGTTCTTTTTAAATCTATGCATGGAAAAATGACTGGAAAGGAAATAAAGTTAAATCTGGGTGGTAGAACTTTATTCTTAATTTTTTTACATTTTTGTTGAGATTAATTACTTTGATAATAGATAAATCTCAACGTGGTGCCACCTAAAAAACAAAGGACTTGTCTTATCAGTTTTAAAACTCTAAAATCTCACCTTTGCACACTCCTGCATTAAATGCTGAAACTATCTAATAGTTAAAACAGTTTCCCTAAATATAAACATAGAAACACCTTAACCAGCTCTGCACATTATCTGTTAACCTAGGGTCTATCTTAGCAAATTGTTCTACGCTTAATTTATCAACTTAGTCATTTACATAACCATATAATAATTAAAGTGCCTTAAGTATTTTTTAAATTTAGCAAATTATATGAAGCCTTGGGTTTTTGTCCCCTCAAATTACATTCTCAGCAGGGGCAAGCTTAATTGCAAGGACTTTTTAAAAATTGTGTAGTAAAATACCACAATGTTTACCATCATAGTTATTGTTAAGCATACAGTCCAGAAATGTTAAGTATATACCCTTTGTTATACCACTCCAGACTCTTCCTCTTGCAGCACTGAAACTCTGTACCCATTAAACAGTAGCTCCCCACTACCTTAGTCCCTGGGAACGCCATTCTACTTTCTGTCAATGAATTTGACTACTCTAGGTCTCTTAGGTAAGTGGACTCATACAGCATTTGTCCTCTAGGAGTGGTTTATTTAACTTAGCATAATGCCTTCAGGCCTTAGCTTTATTGTAGCATGTATCAGAATTTCCTTCCTTTGTAAGGCTGGATACTACTCCATTGTATGTATATACAGTTGTTATCCATTCTCTGTCAGTGGACACTTGGGTTGCTTCTGCCTTTTGGCTATTATGAATAATGCTGCTATGTGCATGGATATACAAATACCTCCTCCAGACTCTGCTTCCAATTCTTCTGGGATGATAAGGAGAAGCGGAATTGCTAGATCACACAGTAATTCTATTTTTTTCATATTTTTGTGGAACAGTCATACTGTTTTCCACAGCCACTGCACTCTTACATTTTATTTTCCCACCAGTGTACACAAGGATTACAAATTCTCCACATCCTCACCAGTGCTGTTTTATTGGAATTTATTTGTTTTTTGTTTCTTTGATTTTTGATAGCAACCATCCTAATGGGTGTGAGATGATCCCATCATTGTGATTCTGATTTACATTTCTCTAATAATTAATGAACCATCCCCAAGGGAAAAAAATGCAAGAAGGCAAAGTGGTTGTCTGAGGAGCCCTTACAAATAGCTAAGAGAAGAAAATTGAAAGGCAAAGGAGAAAGGGAAAGACATATCCAACTGAATGCAGAGTTCCAGAGAATATCAAGGGAGAGAAGAAGCCTTAAGTGAACAATGTAAAGAAATAAAGAAAAACAACAGAACGGGAAAGACTAGAGATCTCTTCAAGAAAACTGGATATACTAAGGAAACAATTCATGCAAAGATGGGCACAATAAAGGGCAGAAACAGCAAGGACCTAACAGAACCAGAAGAGATGTCAAGAATACACAGAACTACACAAAAAAAGGTCTTAATGGCCTAGATAACCATGGTGGTGTGGTTACTCACCTAGAGTCAGACATCCTGGAATGTGAAGTCAAAGCATTAGGAAGCATTGCTATGAACAAAGTTGGTGGAGGTGATGGAATTCTAGTTGAGCTATTTAAAATCATAAAAGATGATAGTATTAAAGTGCTATAGTTAATAAACCAGCAAATCTGAAAAACTCAGCAGTCGCTGCAGGACTGGAAAAGGTCAGTTTTCATTCCAATCAGAAAGGCAATGCCAAAGAATGTTCAAACTACTGTACAGTTGCACTCATTTCACATGTTACCAAGGTAATGCTCAGAATCTTCCAAGCTAGGCTTAAATGTATATGAACTGAGAACTTCCCAATGTACAAGCTGGATTTAGAAAAGGCAGAGGAGCCAGAGATCAAATTGCCAACATCTGTTGGATCATAGAAAAAGCAAGGGGATTAAAAAAAAAAAAAAAAAAACGAACATTTACTTCTGCTTCATTGACTACACTAAAGCCTTTGATTGTGTGGATCACGATAAACTATGGAAAATTCTTAAAGAGATGGGAATACCAGACCACCTGACCTGCCTCCTAAGAAACCTGTATGCAGGACAAGAAACAACAGTTAGAACCAGACATGGAATAATGTACTGGTTCAAAATTGGAAAAGGAATACATCAAGGCTGTATATTGTCACCCTGTTTGTTTAACTTATATGCAGAGTACATCATGCAAAATGCCAGGCTGGATGAATCACAAACTGGAATCAAGATAACAGGGAGAAATATCAACAACCTCAGATATGCAGATGATACCACTCTAATGTCAGAAAGTGAAGAGGAACTAAAGAGCCTCTTGATGAGGGTGAAAGGAGAGTGGAAAAGGGCTAGCTTAAAACTCAACATTCAAAAAAATGAAGATCATGGCATCTGATCCCATCACTTCATGGCAAATAGATGAGGAAACAATGGAAACAGTGAGAGACTTTATTTGGGGCGGGGGGTGGGGACTCTAAAATCACTGCAGATGGTGACTGCAGCCATGAAATTAAAAGAAGGTTGCTCCTTGGAAGAAAAGCTATGACTAACCTAGACAGCGTTTTAAAAAGCAGAGACATCACTTTGCTAAAAAATATCTGTAGAGTCAAAGCTATGGTTTTTCCAGTAGTTGTGTATGGATGTGAGAGTTGGACTGTAAAGAAGGCTGAGCACTGAAAAATTGATGCTTTTGAACTGTGGTGCTGGAGAAGACTCTTAAGAGACCCTTTGACAACAAGGAGATCCAACTAGCCCATCCTAAAAGAAATCAGTCCTGAATATTCACTGGACGGACTGATGCTGAATCTGAGGCTCCAATACTTTGGCCACCTGATGCAAAGAGCCAACTCAATGGAAAAGACCCCAACGCTGGGAAAGATTGAAGACAAAAGGAGTACGTCCAACAGAAGATGAGATGGTTGGATGGCATCACCAATTCAATGGATAGAAGTTTGAGCAAACTCCAGGAGATAGTGCAGGACAGGGAAGCCTGTTGTGCTGCAATCAGACAGGACTTAGAGAGTGAATAATAGCAATGATGATACTAACTATCTTTCATGTGCTTATTGACTATTTATAAGTCTTCTTTGGAGAAATGTGTATTCAACTCTTTGGCCTATTATTTAATCAGGTTGTCTTTTTGTTGAACGGTTGGAGGAGATCTTTAAATATTGGATACATGATGGATACATGATTTGCAAGTATATGATTTGTCAAATATATTATTTTCTCCCCATTCGTGGGTTGCCCTTTCACTCTGTTGATTGTGTCCACAGATATTTTAATTTTATGGCTTAAAAAAATATTTATTTGTATTTATTTACTTGGCTGCACTAGGCCTTAGTTGTAGCATGCAGGATCTTTAGTTGCAGCGTATGAGATCTAGTTCCCTGGCCAGGGATCGAATTCAGACCCCCTGCATTTCAGAGTGAGGCGTCTTAGCCACTGGTCCACCAGGGAAGTCTCAACTTTATGACTTTTTAATTTTTATAAAGTCCAATTTATCTATTTTTTACTTTGTTGTCAGCTTTTTGGGTGTCATACCCAGAAAATCATTGCCAAATCCAAGGCTATGAAACTTTTCCCCCTAATGTTTCCCTGTTTTCTTCTAATAATTTATAGTTTGTGTACTTTAGAGTAGACGTTTGACCCATTTTGTGTTAATTTTTGTATATGATGTAAAGTTAGGGTCCAGATTCATTCTTTTGCATATGAATTTCCAGTTTTCTCAACACCATTTGTTGAAACACCAGAGTATGTAGAGGGGAAAGAATGAATGGTTGGATATTCAGTTCCTGTTGGAAGTGAGAGGTAAGATAGATCAGAATCTAAACACCAGGAGAAAAGTTGAGAGAAGAGAAGAGGACTGCCCCCCACACACACACACAATGCTTTACACACAGGTGCGATTATCTGACCTTCAGTGATCTGTGCCTGTCTCAGAGCAAAGCATCAGGATTCTGGCGCTCCCTGATTCCCAGCTGAAGGGCCACTCCAGAGCCCAGATATTGCCAGAGTTGCCTTGCCTTGGAAGACTTCTGTTCTGACCACTCAAGTAAAGCCAGAGAGATTCCTCCGTGGAGTTAAGAAGCAAACCGAGGCTAGAGTAAATTGACCAAAATTGATGATAATTGAGGTTTCAAAGAGGAAACTAATTTCTGACTTGGTATTACGTCTCTTTAAAGCAAAAATATCAAAATTAGCATGTAAATGTGGGTAATTAATGGTCAGTCACTCTTTATACCATTATTTTAATCCTGAAGTCATTAATCAGGTGCCTTCACTGGGTCTGTTTTCTCTCTAGACCTCTTAGTGGGGCCTGAGTAGCCTGGTGGGGCCTCCTGTCTAGACAGGCAACCCTGAGCACCTGGGAGCCACTCTCCAGCCTGCAGGACTAGTGCTTAGGAGGGATTAGCCAGCCAACTCTTCTTTGTAAATTCAACTGTGACTCATAGAAATTATACTGATTCCACAGAGGCACAAATGGTTGTTAAGACTTAGTTGATAAAGGCTTGAAGACAAAGGAGTGAATTTCTAATTATGAAATTTCAGGCATAGGCAATAATGCGGAAGATTCAAGGGTCTTCTCAACCCTCCTCACCACCTGGCACAGGCTCTCATCTGCTCCACCTGGAGGATGTCAGCTCTGCTAGACGGTGATTTGCAATAGTTAGCATTGAGCTAGCAATTGTCCAGCATCTATTTCACACACAGCACAGACTGAATACTGGGGGAGTTTTCTTTTAAGTGGAAAAAGTCTTGTCCTGCAGGAGGTTGCAGTGTAGCTGGGGTTCAAACTATCCATAAATATTGAAGCATGAGCTCATATCAGTAGCCTAAATTCTACAGAACATAATTTAATGTCACTTCCTCCAAGAAACCTTTCCTGACCATACTGGCAAAATTACTCCTTACCCAGCCATTCGCTATTCTAGCATGTCATTTTTTTTTTTTTTCCTGTAACACTGCCTCTCTCTGAACCTCTCGTTGTTTTTTTTTTTTTAATGTTTATTATCTATGCCAGTATTATTCAGGCTAATGGCAAGACATAATACATTTATAGATTGTAAAATAAAGCTAATGGGTTATAACCAGACTTAATTTTTTTTTAACAAAGTGCAATATAATAGAGTAGAATAGAAGGAACACATCATTGGATTTTTATTAAGAATTGTGAACTTGTTGGAAATACTGAATCCGGTTGCTGTGAACAGAATTAAGAGAAAAAATGGAAGGTTATGATGAATTTCAGTTGACTAGTACAAGTTATTCTGTCTTCTACTAATAAATATCTCATTTGAATTTTTGGTATACGATGTGGGTATGACCATAATTACAGGACAATTAACAAAATATATTTTAAATTAACATTATGCAGACTTCATTGTAAAACATTTTTCTGAAAGGACATTATCAAATAGGGTATGTTTCAGGTTTGCATCAAATGTACATTTAATTAAATTAGCATGATTTCCCTTTAATGGGATTTCTCCCTATCATTATAAGAGAAAAGAATGATGGAGGGAAAATTAGAGGAACATCCCAGTGCAACCTCCAGATATCTAGAACTGTAGACAATCTTGAGAAAAATATCAGCTCTAATAGTAAGCTTCAACTTCGTTGGAGGTGCATGCTAAAAAGAAAAAAAGATCAGAAGATTTTGTGAGGCAGATGATTTACAGTATTTTTTTCAGTGAGTAAAATCCAACAAAAGTGACAAATCCCAATATATTATTTGTAATGACACCTTCAGAACTAAGAGGACTCTTTGAAGCACAGCATACTGAACTTGTCAACAAGCCTCTCAAACACTTTTAAGTGAAAACAAAAGACAAGTAAGTACTGGCACAATTTCTTAGTTGTTTTACAGATTGTTAATAAGATTTCTGTTGCATATGGTTTGGCAAAAGAGAAAATGGCTCATATAGATGTTAAAACATTACTCTAACATGAAAAGAAATGATGCATGTGATTTTTTTAATGCTAAACCAGCTGATAAATTAAAATTTACAACTCTTTGGGATAATACTATTTCTAGTTGGGTCTGCATTATTGCAGAATCTTCCAAAGCCATGCTCCTCATGTGGTTAAAATCCAGTATTGAGTCTGAGATCCATCCCCAAAATAGCATGGATACTATTTTGTTATGTAAGTTACTCAGCTCTTCTAGTTTATGCAAGATGACAAGGGATGTATGTGTGTGTGCAGGTGTGTCTATGTGAGTCTAAATTTAACTCCACACACATTGGATCAGATATATTAACAAAACTGGAAAAAAATGCCTCATTGATCAATATCTATTAAACTGGAAACATAATAAAGAAAGTATGAGAAACAGAACCAGCAGAAATGGCTAGAAAACAAAAAGTTATTTGAATATTGTTAAATCTACTAATAACACTTGTGCTTAGAAATCAGCATCATAGGAATTCTACTTATATCTAGAAATTATTCTGCTGGATCTCATGGAAGTGTTAAAAAAAGACATGATGGAGGTTGTTATATATATTAAAGACAGGTCATGGACTAGCGAAAATATTGATGTGTTTTGTTCAGATTGAAGTTAACCAGACCCTCCTGCTGAAGCATATTGAATAAAGTTCATTGACTGTCCTAAGGGAACCCAAGGGGAAGTATTAAGCATAATAAGTAAACTCAGAAATGACAGTCACATTTTTCTAGTGAAAAAGCAATCTCATTTGGCAAGCAATCTCACTTTTAGAGATGATGTTTGGGATTTAGAATTAGTATATTTAACTGATATTGATATTTTTAATGAATTGAAATTCATAACTTCAGGGAGAAAACAACACAAAAATTCAACAAGCTAAACATGTTCAGGATTCCAAGTGACATGTTGTTATGGCAAGTAAGACATGAAAGCAATCACCTTAGCTCCTTTTTGTTCCCAGTATTGTTGCAACATATTGAAAAGGACAGTAAGGACAGAGACTAAAATCAAATTCAGTTCAGTTGCTCAGTCATGTCTGACTTTTTGCAACCCCATGGACTGTAGCACACCAGGCTTTCATGTCCATCACCAACTCCCAGAGTTTGCTCAAACTCACGTCCATCGAGTTGGTGATGCCATCCAACCATCTCATCCTCTGTCATCCCCTTCTCCTCCTGCCTTCAATCTTTCCCAGCATCAGGGTCTTTTCCAAGGAGTCAGTTCTTTGCATCAGGTAGCCAAAGTATTGGAACTTCAGCTTCAGCATCAGTCCTTCCAATGAATAGTCAGGACTGATTTCCTTTAGGATGGACTGGTTTGATCTCCTTGCTGTCCAAGGGGCTATCAAGAGTCTTCTCCAACAACACAATTCAAAAGCATCAATTCTTCAGTGCTCAGCTTACTTTATAGTCCAATTCTCACATCCATACATGACTACTGGAAAAACCATAGCTTTGACTAGACGGACCTTTGTCAGTAATGTCTCTGCTTTTCAATATGCTATCTAGGTTGGTCATAACTTTTCTTCCAAGGAGCAAGAGTCTTTTAACTTCATGGCTTTCAGTCTCCATCTGCAGTGATTTTGGAGCCCAAGAAAATAAAGTGTCTCACTGTTTCCACTGATTCCCCATCTATTTGCCATGAAGTGATGGGACCAGATGCCATGATCTTCATTTTTTGAATGTTGAGTTTTAAGCCAGCTTTTTCACTTTTATCTTTTACTTTCATCAGGAGGCTCTTTAGTTCCTCTTCGCTTTCTGCCATAAGGTTGGTGTCATCTGTGTATCTAAGGTTATTGATATTTCTCCCGGCAATCTTGACTCCAGCTTGTGCTTCATCCAGCCCAGCATTTCACATGATGTACTCTGCATATAAGTTAAATAAGCAGGGTGACAATGTATAGCCTTGATGTACTCCTTTCCCAATTTGGAACCAGTCTGGGTAGGGGTATTGTTACATTCCATGTCTCAGTTTCAAATTTGTAATCATTACTCTCCAGCAGAGAAATGATAAATATTAGGAAAATTCCTTCAGATGAAAAAACTATTTTCTTTTTGAAAATTCTGAATCATTGACCTAAACTTGGTGCCCCAAAGAGGCAGATGAATTATTGCAGCTTAGTTCTTCATTTTCACTAAAGGATGATCATAAGGCATTAAATTTGTTACCAATTTTAGGGTGGGATTAAAGAAGACTCCCCATTGCCAGGTAAAAATAGTACATCACTATTACCATTATGGTATGAACCAGGATTTTCAAACTTTACAACTGATTAAAACAAAGGAGAGAAACAGGCTTGTGCATTCATACACAGAGTATTGTCCTTGTATGTTCTGGATAGGAATAAACTGAGAGGCTTACAAGCACCTAGTGCATTAAATAAAATCTTGCCTAATTTTTGATTTTGTATTGCTTATTTGGACATTTTTTCTACGCTGCATTCAAGTATTCAGTTCAGTTCAGTTCAGTTCAGTCGCTCAGTCGTGTCCGACTCTTTGCGACCCCATGAATCGCAGCAATTTTACGTTTTTTTAAACGTAGTAAAAGTAAGTGTTATTTTACAAAACTTTATCTTGTTGGGTGGGGAAAAGAGAAGAGAAGGGATAAACTTCTCTGTTATGCAAAAAGCATTCTTCCTGGGAGGTGTGATTTAAGAGAAGGTCAAAAAGCACCTGACCTATCAGTGTCTACCCTGCCCTGAAACTAACCCCTATGCAGTTGTCCCCAGCCTTTTTGGCACCAGGTAACAGCTTCATGGAAGTTTTTCCAGACTGAGTAAGGGGAGGGGATGGTTTGGGGATAATTCAAGTGCATTACATTAATTGTGCCCTTTATTTCTAATCTAATGCTTCTGATGATCTGACGGGGGATACTGGTCCTCGCCCAGAGGTTGGAGACCCCAGTCTCTAGAATATAAACTCCAGAAGGGCAAGAGTTTGATCTGTCCTGTTCACCACCGAATCTCCAGAAGTACGTAGCATAGGACACAGTCAACAAACATGAATACATGAACTAGCTAATTTGGAAAGGGCAAGAATTAACAGTTTGTGGTTTATCTCTTGTTTCCATTATCCAGACATCTTTCCCCCTTTGATAGATGTAGGTTTTAGAAAAGATAAAGAAAAGCTGCAAGAGTCATTTCCTGTGAGGGCCTCCAGGTTGATAAGAACCAGGAAGGGCTCCCTCCTTAGTTTGGGAGGGAATTGCAGATGACCCTGAGTTCTAGACCATAGGAAGCACTGGATGGGAAGTGACTAAGACAAGAGGAGAGATTGTGTGCAGGTCAAACTGCAAGCTTACAACAGACCATTACTTTTCAGACTTCATAGAAAGCAGCTGTGCCTTGTGTAGGGTTGTTGAGCTCTTTTTTAGTTGAGACAGTCTAGTCCCCATCCCTCATCTTATGGAGGTAGAATAAGCCTAAAGTAGGAAGTAGAAATGAGAAATGGCCTTTAGATGCTGAGGGAGGAAACAGAGTCAAATTTAGGTTGGCCTTCATTTTTTTTTTTTATAAAATGGGGATAATATTCGTAGCATATCATTGAGATGGTATGAGGATTAACTGAAATAATAAATGTGAATGCTAAGCACAGTGCCTGACCAATAATATGTACTCACTCATTATCAACTATTATTATTACCATGAGCAACAGAACAGAAGATGTTTGGAAATATTAACTGAGGTTTGATTTCTTTCTGCTTCTTTCCTCTCCTCTTTCCTCTATCATTCTGTCATATTCTATGCATACTCTTCTCTGTCAAGGAGTGGAAAAAGCTGAAAATAAAAAGTCTGTTGAAGGTCTGAATGGATTTATTTTAAACTCGTAGTAGAGTCAACATTGAAAAGCAGGACTTTCTTTTATTCCAAAAGCTGTGCATTTTGAGAAAGAACAAAACAAGTGTGAAACTATTTCCTGATTTTTGGTGTGGGGCCCAGTGTACACCCCACGAACCAAATCCCAGGACTAATGACTGATAGAAACTCACTGTTAGGGCAATGTTTTTCAAACTGTGGGTTGAGACCTACTCTTGGATAATAAAATTGATGTATTGAGCTAAAACCAGAATGAATGGAATGCAATAGAAAATACCAGAGTACGTTGCAAAGAGTAATGGTAAATATTGTTTCATTAAGCTGTTGTATGCATGTAGTCGGTCATGATATGAAATGTGTTCCCTACTGTAGCCACAGTCAATGAAGTTTGCACATGCCAGGAATGCCATAGCAGAGGGCACATGTGTCTGTCCTCTCAGAATGTCCCAGGAAGAACAACAGCTCCTGGGAGAACTGCTACATCCAGAATGGTGCTAGGAGAACACAAAAACTGTAGCCTAGATGGTTACACAGAGTTCTAGGCATCTTGCCAAGGTGGGAAAAGATGTGAAAATTTGTTGTGGCCACCATGAGAAAGGAATATGAGACCCTGAGTGAGCCAAATAGACATGAAAAACCCAGAGTCTAGACTAGGATGAAATAGGCAAGGAGAAGTAATGATGGAAACTTGGACTTAGGAACTGATGCTGGCTCAGAATAATGGGGCCATGTGGGAAGATTTGCCATCAGTGGACAGAGCATCATGTTGAGCCAGACATTGCTTTCCTCCCCAAAACATGGTAGACATAAGCTCTACTCCCCAGACAGATGTCCTCTACAGCTACAAAGACTGAAAGAAGGAGAAGGACTAAAGAGAAGAAAACTCCCAAATAGCTACCCAAAAGAGATTATATTTTAATCCTGTTTTAAAACAGAATTAGAAAACAGCATGGAGGGAACTTCCCTGGTGGTCCAATGGTTAAGAATTCACCTGCCAACACACGGGACACGTGTTCGATCCCTGGTCCAGGAAGATTCCACATGCTGAAGGGCAACTAAGTCCGGGACCACAACTACTGAGCCCACATTCTAGAGCCCATGCTCGGCCACAAGAGAAGCCACTGCAACGAGAAGCCCGCACACCACAACAAAGAGTAGCCCCTGCTCACCACAACTAGAGAAAGCCTCCATGCAGCTACAAAGGCTCAGTGGAGCCAAAAGTAAGTAAATAAAAGAAAAAGCTTCAAAACAGGCAAACAAACAAAAAACAGTATGCAGATACCTCGAAAAAATAAAAACAGAAGTATCATAATTCACCAATTCCACTTCTGGCTATTTATCTGAAGAAAATGAAAAGTTTAACTCAGAAAGATATACCCCCATGTTCACTGCAACATCGTTTACAACAGCCTGCAGATGGTGACTGCAGCCATGAAATTAAAAGACGCTTACTCCTTGGAAGGAAAGTTATGACCAACCTAGACAGCATATTAAAAAGCAGAGACATTACTTTGCCAACAAAGGTCCATCTAGTCAAGGCTATGGTTTTCCCTGTGGTCAAGTATGGATGTGAGAGTTGGACTGTGAAGAAAGCTGAGTGCCGAAGAACTGATGCTTTTGAACTGTGGTGTTGGAGAAGACTCTTGAGAGCCACTTGCACTGCAAGGAGATCCAACCAGTCCATACCAAAGGAGATCAGTCCTGGGTGTTCATTGGAAAGACTGATGCTGAGGCTGAAACTCCAATACTTTGGCCACCTGATGTGAAGAGCAGACTCATTTGAAAAGACCCTGATGCTGGGAATGTTTGAGGGCAGGAGGAGAAGGGGACAACAGAGGATGAGATGGTTGGATGGCATCACCGACTCAATGGACATAGATTTGGGTAAACTCCAGCAGTTGGTGATGGACAGGGAGGCCTGGCATGCTGCGGTTCATGGGGTCACAAACAGTTGGACACGACTGAGCAACTGAACTGAACTGAAGATATGGAAACAAACTAAGTGTCCATCTATGGATGAATGGATAAAGAAGAAGTTATATATATATATATATATAAATTACTTATTTTAAGTATATATGTATAATCACAAATATATTCAATCACAAAATTAAATATATGCAAAAATCCTCAACAAATTATTAGCAAACTGAATTCAACAATATATAAAAAGGATCATACACCATGATCAAGTAAGATTTATTCCAGAGATGCAAAGATAGTTCAATATCTGCAAATCAATCAATGTGAGATACCACATTAACAAAATGAAGGATAAAAATCACATAGTAATCTCAATAGATGCAGAGAAAGCATTTGACAAAATCCAGCACCCATTCATGATTTTTAAAATTCACATCAAAGTTGGTATAGAGGGAACATATTTCAACATAATAAAGACCTTTTATGACAAAGCCACAGTTAACATCATACTCAGTGGTTAAAAAAACAAAAAAGAAAGATTTTCCTCTAAAATCAGGAACAAGACAAGGATGCTCACTTGTGCCTTTTCTATTTAACATAGTATTGGAAGTCCTAGCCATAACAATCAAGCAATAAAAAGAAATACAAGGCATCAAATTGAAAAGAAGTAAAACTGTACTATTTGTAGATGACATGATAGCATATATATTGATAGAAATCCCTAAAGTCTCCACCACAAAACTATTAGTTCTAATAAATGATTTCAGTAAAGTTTCAGGATACAGATTGCTATACAGAAATCTGTGCTTTTCTGTACACTAGTAATAAACTGTCAGAAAGAGAAAGCAAGAAAGAAATACCATTCAAAATTGCATCAAAAAGAATAAAATATCTATGAATAAGCTTAACCCAGAAAGTGAAAGACCTATACTTGGGAAACTATAAGACACTGATGAAGGAAATTGAAGACAATACAAAGAAATGAAAAGTTACCCTGTGTTCATGGATTGGAAGAATTACTATTGTTAAAATGTCCATTCTAACCAAAGCAATCTACAGATTTAGTGCAATTTCTATCAAAACACCCATGACATTTTTCACAGGAGTAGAACAAATAATACTAAACTTTCCTTAGAACCACAAAAGTCACCAAATAGTCAAATCTATCTAGAGAAAAAAGAACAAATCTGAAGGTATCACACTACCTAACTTCAGACTATGCTACAAAGCTATAGTAATAGAAACAATTTGGTACTGGCACAAAAACAGACACACTGCAACAGAAAAGAATAGAAAGCCCAGAAAGAAACCCACGCACATATGGTCAATTAACCTACAACAAAGGAGGCAAAAATATACAATGGGGAAAAGAGGCTCTTCAATAAATGGTGTTAGGAAAACTGGACAGCTCCATGTAAAACAATATTACAACACTTTCTCACACCATATACAAAAAAACTCAGAATAGATGAAAGGCCTCAGTGTAACACTAGAAACCATAAAAACTCTTAGAAGAAAACATGGCAGGACACTCTTTGACATAAGTCTTAGTGATAATTCCTTTTTATCTGTATCCTCAGGCAAGGGAAAAGCAGAAATAAATAAAGGGGGTCTAATTAAATTTTAAAGTTTTTGCACAGCAAGGGGAACCATCAGTAAAATGAAGACAGCCTACTGAATGAGAGGAGATATTTGCATCAATATATACAAAGAGCTCATACAACTCAATATGAAAAGAGCAAACAGCCTCATTACAAAATGGGCAGAAGACTTGAATAAAGTTTTCCAAAGAAGACATGCAGATGGCCAACAGGCACATGAAAAGATGCTCAACGTCACTAATTATCAAGGACATGTAAATCAAAACCACGAAGAGATACCACCTCACATCTGTCAGAATGGTATCATCGAAAATAACAGATAACAGATGGCGAGGATGTAGAGAAAAGGGAATTCTAGTGAACTGCTGATGGGAATGTAGATTGCTATAGTCACTATGGGAAACAGTATGGAGTGCCTCAAAAAACTAAAAACAGAAGTATCATGCGATCCAGCAATTCCACTCCTGGGTATGCACTGAAGAAAACAAAACCACTAATTCAGAAAGACACCTGTATCCCAGTGTTCGCAGCAGTATTATTTCCAATAGCCAAGATATGAAAGCAATTTAAGTAGCCATCCACAGATGAAGGGGAAAAGAAGATGTGGCATACACGTACAATGGAACGTTACTCAACCATAAAAAGAAGGAAAACTTCCCATCTGTAACAACAAGGATGGGCCTGGATGCTATCAAGCTTAGTGAAGTAAATCCGACGGAGAAAGACAAACACTGCATGTTTTCACTTAGATGTGAAATCTGAAAAAGAAAACAAAAGAATAGAACAAAACAGACACAGACTCAGAGATATAAAAAACAAAAGAGAGAGGCAAGACAGGGGAAAGGAATTAAGAAGTACAAACCATTCGGTATAAAATGAATAGAGGGGCTTCCTCGGTGGCTTAGTGGTGAGGAATCTGTTTGCCAGTGCAGGGGACACAGGTTCAGCCCCTGACACAGGAGGATCCCACATGCTGGAGAGTAACTAAGCCCAGGTACCAAACTACTGAGACTGTGCTCTAGAGCCCAGGACCCACAGCTACTGAAGCCCGAGCTCCCGAGAGCCCATGATCAGCAACAGGAGAAGCCACCGCAATGAGAAGCATGTGTACGGCAACTAGAGAGTCGCCCCCGCTTGCTGCAGCTAGAGAAAAGCCCACGCAGCAGCAAAGACCCAGCAGAGACAAAAATAAGTAAATATATAAAAATACAATTATCTTAAAAATAATAAAAATAAATAGGATATAAACATCAATATAAGCACAGGGAGTATAACCAATATTTTATAATAACTTTAAACGGAGTATAATCTATAAAAAATCGTTATCACTATGTTTCACACCTGAAACTAATAAATCAACTATACACCAATTTTAAAAAAATAAATGCAATCTTGCCATTTGCAATAACATGGATGGAACTTGAGGCCATTCAGTTCAGTTCAGTTGCTCAGTCATGTCTGACGCTTTGCGACCCCATGGACTACAGCACGCCAGGCTTCCCTGTCCATCACCAACTCCTGGAGCCTGCTCAAACTCACATCCTTCAAGTTGGTGATGTTATTATGCTAAGTGAAATAAGTCAGACACAGAAAGACAAATACTGTAAGATCTTGCTTATATGTAGAATCTAAAAAACAAAACAAAAAACCA